>NC_138577.1:32668937-34063907 GCF_964289735.1 Phaethon aethereus | reverse complement strand
AAAATCACCAAAATATTTTTTAAGCATTTTCATTAAAAGGAGTGGGTGGCAAGAGAAAGAATGCAAAATAAATGTCTCTCAATTTTATCGAATGTGTATTTGACACACCTTTAGGACTTAAGAGGGTTGTCTGAACTGAGAGATCTCTCAGGAGATCTAATGTCTAAACTTCTTGGTTTCAACACCATCCCAGAGAACTGAAAGATTTATGGATTTGCAGTTTACTTACCATATACACTGCTTTGCAAAGATCATAATTCAAGTTTGGATTAGCCCCTTCTAAATCTCTCTGGAAATCATTCAAAGAGCTTTTTCTGTTTCTGGCAGAACAATCAAGAATTCTGAAGGTCATATTTCTCATGGCAATAGCAAAATACAGCAATAAGTTATTTACCACTTAATCTGGAGTATAATAAACAAAATTGTAATACCAGCAAAGCTTTCCAGTTTAACATGAAAGGATAGTCACAGAAGCAAAACGTTTGAGTGCAAAGAAAAAGTTGATGTTAACAGTGAGATCAGTCTTTTATGTACCTTGTATAATTACAGTTCTTTCAATTCCTCATCTGGTGATCACCTTTATCAACTTATTTTTCCCATGTGATCTGAATTAGCCAGTGATTTATGTCCAGCGATTCTAACCCCCAGTAGCTGAAAGACAAGCAGATACCCTCCGAGGCATCAGACTGAAACCTTTAGGAACCACTCACAATCTTGCAACTGGTACTCAGTGACCAGAAGCATCCTCCATGTGTCTAAACCTGCAGTGCCAGAAACAGGAGAGTTTAGCTTAGGCTTGAACACATGCTAATGCCAAAAATTAGACATTATAACAGAAAAGAACTGGACTAGGATTTCAGCTCCAAAGCTAACAATTTAACTCCTGTGAGGTGGACATAATAGAGATAGACCAGAAAACTAACCTGGAGATATGGCAAAAAGGAACCATTGCATTGTCAGGTAATGGGAAGATGGGAGCAAATTAAAAAAAATGGCCATGGCCATGTAAATCTGTGACCAGTCCGCTTCAGTACAAAGCCCTCCTTTAGAATAGCCTGTTCCAAGTTTATTTTGAAGCTGCTGACAAGTGGCCATATACTCAGTTAAAGCTGAAAGATAGTTCAGAAAGCTGTTCTTTGTCACCTCTGGGCCATTAATCAATGGCTTCCCAACTGAGAAAGGCATTCCATGATGTGAAAGTGTCTCTTCCACTTTATCCTAGTGGAAATGATCTGTAAAACTGTGTGGAGAAGAAATCCTTGACAGACTTTGGCAGCCACAACTTTTTAGCCGTTTCTTCCCACTAAAAGTAGGACCGTTGCTTCTTTTCTTCATATGTCTTAAATTTGCATATTTTAGTTAATGATTACCTGATAGGAAATCATGTAACAAAAATTTTCAAATCTGGTCATGAAAGGTTCAAAAAATTATAGAGTTGCCCTGGCCAGAAGTGATGTCAAAAGATCATCTATTCCAACCTTTTGTAGGAAAGGGAGCCCATATTATACTATCCATAGAATCAGTGAATTATAGAATATTTTGGGTTGGAAGGAACCTTTAAAAGTCATATAGTCCAACTCCCCCTTCACTGAGTAGAGACGCCTTCAACTAGAGCAGGCTGCTCAGATCCTCATCCAACCTGACCTTGAATGTTTCCAGGGATGGGGCATCTACCACCTCTCTGGGAAACCTGTGCCAGTGTTTTACCACCCTCACTGTGAAAAATTGCTTCCTTAAAGCTAGTCTAAATCTACTCTCTTCTAATTTAAAAGCATTACCCTTTGTCCTATCATAACAGGCGCTGCTAAAATGTCTGTCCCCATCTTTCTTATAGGCCCACTTTAAGTACTGGAAGGCTGCAATAAGGGGTCCCTGAATCCTTCTCTTCTCCAGGCTGAAAAAACCCTACTCTCTCAACCTGTCCTCATAGGAGAGGTGTTCCATCCCTCTGATCATTTTTGTGACCCTTCAACAGGTCCATGCCTTTCCTGTGCTGAGGGCTCCAGAGCTGGATACAATACTCCAAGTGGGATCTGACCAGAGCAGAGTAGAGGGGCAGAATCATCTCCCTTGACCAGCTTGCTACACTTCTTTGGATGCAGTTCAGGATACTGTTGACGTCTTGGACTGCAAGCACACATTGCTGGCTCATGACCAGCTCCAGTACCCCCAAGTCCCTGGTAGGGCTGCTCTCAATCCCTTCATCCCCCAGCCTGTATTGATACCAGTGGTTGCCCTGACCCAGGTGCAAGACCCTGTACACAGCCTTGTGAACCTCATGATGTTCACACGGGCCCTTGAACTTGTCCAGGTCTCTCTGGATCATGGGCATCCTGTCCCTCAGGCGTGTCACCCTCACGTCTCATCTTGGTGTGGCCTGTAATCTTGCTGAGGTTGCACTCAATCCCACTGGCTATGTCACTGATGATGATATTAAACAATACTGGTACAAATGCAGACTCCGAAGGGACACCACTCATCACCGATCTCCATCTGGATGTTGAGCCATTGACCACTACTCTCTGGATATGACCATCCAGCAAAATCCCTATCCACTAAACACTCCACCCATCAAACCCATACCTCTCTAATTGAAAGAGAAGGAAAATGTTGTGGGGGATCATGGCAAAGGCCTTACAGAAGTGCAGATAGATGACATCCATAGCTCTTCTCCTGTCCACTGATGTGGTCACTCCATCACAGAAGGCCACTAGGTTGGTCAGGCAGGACTGGCCCTTGGTGAAGACATGCTGGCTGTCTCAAATCACCTCCCTGTGCCTTAGCATAGCTCCTAGGAGGATCTGTTCCATGGTCTTCCCAGGCACAGAGGTGAGGCTGACAGGTCGGTAGTTCCCAGGGCCCTCCTTTCCACTCTTTTTAAAAATGTGTGCAATGTTTCCCTTTTCCCAGTCACTGGGGCCTTCACCTGGCTGCCATGACTTTTCCAGTATCATGAGGAGTGACTTGACAACTACATCAGCCAATTGCCGCAGGACTCCAGGATTTATCTCATCAGGTCCCATAGACTTGTATATGCTCAGGTTCCTCAGGTGGTCTCAAAACTGATCTTCTCGTACAGTGGAAGGGACTTTGCTCCTCCAGTCCCTGTCTTGCTGTCCATCCCCTCAAGAGGTGTGGGAAGAGGCATTGCCAGTGAAGACTGAGGCAAAGAAGTCATTAGGTACCTCAGTCTTCTCCTCATGCATTGTTACCCATTATTTTTGTTACCAGTATATTATTGTTATTTGCCAGTCTTGCTCATCAAGGTTGGTATGGTTTCTTTGACCTTCCTTTTCTGGCTGACATACCTGTAGAAACCCTTCTTGTTATTCTTGGCATCCCTTAACAAGATCAGCTCCAGCTACGCCTTGGCGCTCCTGACCTCAATCCTACACAACCAAGCAGTGTCCCTGTATTCTTCCCAGGATACCAGTCCCTGCTTCTGCTGCTTTGTGCATTTCCTTCTTCCTCTTTAGTTTGCCCATCAGGTCTCCACTCAGCCATACTGGCCTCTTGCCTTCCTTTCCTCATTTCTTACACCTGGGGATTGAGAGCTCTTGCGCTCTATGGAAGGCATCCTTAAAGATCTGCCAGCTCTGTTCTGCTCCTGTGTCCCTGAGGGCTGTTTCCCAGGAGGTCCTACTCATTAACTCCTTAAAGAGCTGGAAGTTTGCTTTCCTAAAATTCAAGGCCCTGACTTTTCTTTTTGCTTTCCCCATATCCCTCAGGACTGCAAACTCCAGCAGTGCATGATCACTGCAGCCCAGGCTGCCTCCAATCTTGATGTCACCAATGAACTAACTTGCATTGGTGACCATCAGGTCCAGTATGGCATCCCCTCTGGTAGGGCTGTCCATTATCTGGCTTAAGAAGTTATCCTCCATGCACTCCAGGAATCTCCTGGATTACCTATAGCTTGCCGTATTATTTTTCCAGCAGATGTTGAGGTGGTTGAAGTCCCCAGTAGGATGAGAGTCTGCAAGCGCAATGCCTCCTGTAGCTGGAGTAAGAAAGCTTCATCAGTAGATTCCTCTTGATTGGGCAGCCTTTTGTAGATGTGAACCACAAGGTTCCCTTTTGGTGCCTCATCCCTGATTCCTACCCATAAGCTTCCAACCTGCTTGTGGATATTCTTCAGAGACAGCTCTTCACACTCTGTCAGTTTCTTGACCTAGAGGGCAACGCCTCCACTCTTCCTGCACCCTGTCCAATTTCATGTGGAAAACCTCAAGTGACGGGGACTGCCACTTTCCTGAGGAGGTTGTTCCCGTTCTCACTGTAACAAACTTCTTTCTTATGTTGAGATGAATTAAGTTGCCCTTTAAGTACTGGAATACTGTGATTAGGTCCCTCATGAGCCTACTCTTTTTCAGGAAGAACATACTTAAGTCCTTCAATTTTTCCTCAAAAGACAGGTTCTCCAACCCTTTGATCATCTTTATGGCCTTTTTTCTGACCCTTTTCTCTCTGTCTGCAACTTTCTTGAATCACGGGGACCAGAACAGGGCACACACCAGGTGTGGCCTGACAAATGTTGAGAAGAGTGGGATTATGTCCTGGTTTCAGCTGTTAATTTCAGAGTTAATTTTCTTCACAGAAGCTAGTATGAGGTTATGTTTTGGATTTGGGATGAGAAATTGTTGATAATGTACTGATGATTTGGGTTGTTGCTAAGCAATCAAGGGCTGTCCAGCTTTTCTTGTGGCCTGCCAGTGAGAAGGCTGGGACTGCTTGAGAAGTTGGGAGGGGACACAACTGGAACAGCTGACCCAGGCTAGCCAAAGAGATATTCTATACCATATGACATCATGCGCACTGTATAAAGCTGGGGCAAAGAAAGAAGGAGAGGGGGGACGTTTGGAGTTATGGCATCTGTCTTTCCAAGAAACCATTCCATGTGATGAAGCCTTGCTTTCCTGGAGATGGCTGAACATCTGCCTGCTGATGGGTAGTAGTGAACAAATTCCTCGTTTTGCTTTACTTGCGTGTGCGGCTTTTGCTTTACCTATTAAACTGTCTTTATCTCAAACCATGAATTTTCTCACTTTTATGATTCTCTCTCCTGTCCCATCCTGGGGGAGTGAGCAGGCAGTTGTGTGGTTCTTACTTGGTGGCTGGGGCTAAACCACAACAGATGATCAAGTCACTATCTGTACTAGTAATGTCCCTGGGGATCCAGTGCAGGATTTGATTGTTGTAAAACCCTGTCAGCATGAGCAAAAACCATTGATCACTTCCCACTGAGTGCAACCTGTTAGTGTATTTCCTACCTATCTCACAGACTACTTACCCAATCTGTATCTTGCCAGGTTGGACATCTAGTTTCTATAAGATTCCTTTTACTTTATTCTCAAGTGTGAAAACCTTCTTAAAAAGGGGCTTTGCCCTCCTGCAGTGGAAGCCTGTTTGACTCTAATATTTTAATGGAGATTTAAATATTTAACTTCACATATGCAAGCAATTCTTAAAACCAAACCCTGAAAATTTGGTTCCTATTTGGTATTTTATCCCACTTACTGTCATTTTTTGGATTTAAAACAAAATACATTTGTGGGCATATGTCATATACAGTATATAGCATGTATTTTATGTATCTGTCTCAGCTTTGTTTCCTTCTTACGGAGAAGCCACCTTTATAACCTGCTAATACTTAGAAATCAGTAGATCTTGCCCTTTTATCCTTTAAAGGATTTCTGATAGATTTTCTGGTTCAATTCCCTGAAATACCTTTTGTGATATAAAACGTGACTAAAATAGGAGCAACATAAACGAAGCCATAATTTTAAAAGACCTCTGAGCAGGTGGATGTTTCTACCTACAGCTTAATTAGTACTCTGTGTAGGCAAAGTCAGGTTGAGGATCCGTACTGGGTGCTTCTACAGAGTTCATTGAATGATTAGTCTTACTTATCCATCAGCTGAAAAAAATAGAGCGCTGTTTTCTTTTATGGATTTAGACAGTATCATTGGTCATTAGAGAACAGTTCTGGTGAGTACAATTGTTAATGACTATCTTGCTGCATAAACAACTTACATTTTGTTTTGCTTAGGCTGCAATAGAAAACCCTTGTGTATAAACACTGATGGACAATGTTCAAAACTACTTCTAATTGGGTAGACCATCATATTGGATATTTTGTTTTGCCCTTGTGAACATATACATGCTTCCACAGTATCATTTGCTTCACCTATCAGGAAATACCCATGTTAGTTTTTCATTAGTAAAATCCATTTTAAGGCCTCCAGGAGGTAAATTATTTTTAAAATTAGTTTTTATTTTATTAGTCAGGATGCATGGTGTCAAAACTGCCTTGGAGCCGGTGGCATTTCAGTTGAGCTTATTAATATCAATACAATCACTCTATGTCTCAGTTCAATATGACACTGTTAACCTTATGAGACAAAGAAATATTTTTTTAAAAAAACAACAGATAATTTTTAGCTAATTACTTTAGAATAAATTTTGAGTGTTTTTTTGGTTCTTACTAGTTTTATTCCACAGAGAAAGAGAATGTAAGGAGTGATTTCATAAATAGTTAGCTGAAAATCAGGTATCAGAGACAATATTATAGATACCCTTCCAGAAACTTTGGCCAATGCATTTGACTGCCAGATGCAGGAAAACAAAAGAGGTGGAGCACAGTTTTGCATAAAGCAATCTTGGCTGCTTTGGCAGACAAAAATAATATGAGGATAGAGTATAATTTTTCAAAATACCTACTTTGTTTAGCATGTGATTAGTCTCCCATGTCATACACATGATCTTGAAACTTTAGCCTTGCTATCCTGCAGTGTTCCTCCTGGGTTTGCGAAGCTCTTGAGTACTGTAGTGTGTTGACCCTGGCTGGATGCCAGGTGCCCACCAAAGCTGCTCTGTTGCTCCCCTTCTCAGCTGGACAGGGGAGAGAAAGTATAATGAGAAGCCTGTGCATTGAAATAAGGACAGGGAGAGATCATTCAGCAATTACCATCACAGGCAAAACATACTCAACTTGGGGAAAAAATTAAATTTATTACCAATCAAAACAGAGTCGCGTAATGAGAACTAAAATGAAATCTTAAAATACCTTCCCTTCACCCCTCCCTTCTTCATGGGCTCAACTTCACTCCCGATTTTATCTACCTCCTTCCCCCAAGTGACGCAGGGAGATGGGGAATGGGGCTTGTGGTCACTTCATCACACTTTGTTTCTGCCCCTCCTCCCTCCTCAGGGGGAGAACTCACATTCTTCCCCTGCTCCAGCGTGGAGTCCCTCCCACAAAAGACAGTCCTCCACAAACTTTTCCAATGTGAGTCTTTCCCACAGGCTGCAGTTCTCATGAACCACTCCAGCACGAGTCCCTTCCACAGGGTGCTGTCCTTCAGGAACAGACTGCTCCAGCGTGTGTCCCCCATGGGGCCACAAGTCCTGCCACCAAACCTGGTCCAGCCTGGGCTTCTCTTTCCAGGGCTCCACGGGTCCTGCCAGAAGCCTGCTTCAGCATGGGCTCCCCACGGGTTCACGGCCTCCTTTGGGCATCCATTTGCTCCAGCGTGGGGTCCTCCACAGACTGCAGGGGGACAGCCTTCCTCACCATGGTCTTCATCCCAGGCTGCAGGGGAATCTCTGCTCCAACACTTGGACCACTTTTTACCCCTCCTCTTCTCTGACCTTGGTGTCTGCAGAGTTGTTTCTCTCGCATATTCTCACTCCTCTATCTCTGTCTGCAAGTGCTGTTGTGCTGTTTTTTGCCCTGTTCTTAAATATGTTATCACAGAGGTGCTACTACCATCAATGATTGGCTTCTTCTTGGCCAGCAGCATGTCCGTCTTGGAGCCGGCTGGCATTGGCTGTGCTGGACATAGGGGAAGCTTCCAACAGCTTCTCGCAGAAGTCAGCCCTGCAGTTCCCCCGCTTCCAAAACCTTGCCACTCAAACCCACAGCAAGTACCATGTTAATATGTTACAAAAAATACTAGAGAGAAAGTGAGAGCGCTGTACATCATTCAATAGGACTGGTTTCCTTTAGCAAATCTGATATTTTACTTTGCATTAGAACCAGGTTGATGGAGGAAGTGATAATGACAGATAAATCAATTCTAATTTCTGCTCTACACACTGACTAATAAATATATTAGTGAGATCATTAATATGATTATTGTGGGAACTTTGTCCCTTCACCCTTGCTGAGACTTCTGCATTCTTGCATATCAGTCCCATGAAGATGTTGCCAAACTGCTGCCTTCTGGTAGGTCAAACTCAGAGATGCAGTGTGAGTTGATATTACAAAGCTAAACAGTCCTGGAAGATGGCATTGTGCGCCTGGCAGGCAGGTGTTATTTTAAAGACATGACAGTAGAATAAAATTCATAGCAAAGGAAAGTAATGAACTCTTATTGAAAATTCTCTATATACTGGGACAAACCCATGATGTGGTGACACCTCTGCAGTGGAGAGTAGAAATTTGGTGGTAGAGTTGTTTAATATTAAATCACAAACTATTAATGGATTAATTAAGCAAATGAATGAAGCTACTAGAGTGGTTATTTATGCTACAGCCTTTGAAATGGGCCCCCACAAAATACAGTTTTAGGGTGTTTTAATGCACATGCTACTAATTGCTGATAACATGGTACAAATACCATCGAAATTATATGTTTCACTTGAATAGAATGACATAGCTTCAAAGTGAAATCTAGATACACTTAGTGTTAAGGAGAGAAGAAACATAGGGAGGTTTTAGAGAAAAACAGTGAATAGTATATTGGGGTGCATCTACTTACTCACTTCTCTCTTGAGCCAAGTAACAGCCTCTCACCTGCTAACTCTTTATGCTGTTCATTCAGTGCACAAAAGTGGTTTAATGTCGTATATGAAAAATACAGGTGTGTCCTTACTGGACAGTCTCTATGAAAGTGAACTGGAAGATCAGCCCACTGGCATGGCTCATTTACTTCTTTCACCTTTGAAGCTCTACTAAAACAACTATTTTAAAATATTGTCAAGGTACAATATTTTAAGATGTGGTGTGTCTCAGTCTCTGTAATGTTTTACTATTTGCTGTGGCTGAAGTGTCACAGGGCCAATGTCTGCTCTCTGTCACAGTGGTACACATCAAGGGGAACTGATGATCCCAGATCAGTCATGGTGACATGGAATATGCCATGATGAGTCCAGATTGTTCACTCATATCTTCTCTATGATCTGACTTCCATGTTCAAGTCTTTTCTATAATGCAGATATGCTCCAAGAAAGACATCTGCTTTGGAACATTTTCATGGCTTGTAGCCAGTTTTCATTTGGTATTTCTGTAGTGGTAACTTGCTTTTTGTATATTGCTGGTAACATACTGCTTATCAAAGTGTTTCTAAAAGTGGTCCTAAGTGACTTGCAATTCATTTCTTCATTCGTATCTTTCTTATATATGTACTGATCAAGTTGCAGAGCCAAACACAACACCATGATGTTTTCCTTTCTTTTGCAGTATTATGTTGTTGGGTTACCTGTGTTGCATATGCACCCCAAGCACTGAGAAATAACTGGCCTATTTGTAAAATACTAGTGGAGGCATGGTCTACACTATTAGAAAGTTTGGCTTAATATGTTTATTCTAGGAAACCTGAATCCAGTGTTAGAAGAAACAAACCAAAAACCTCTTTGTATTCAGCTATGTAAAACCAAGGAAGTATTAGCACTTCCTGTACTTTCTCAGGCATTGACATTTTGATAAACTATTATGCTTGTCTTCAGAAAAGCCTGGAATGATGTCACTAATAACTACAGTGCAGCATTTTAATTGTAAATTTTCTCCAAAATGTTAACTATTTCAAAAAATTTTTGAAAAAATGTATTACATGCTGTCAAAATAAATTTGAGATGTTTTTTATACATAATATCTGATTACAAATTTCACTATTTCAAAATGTGACTAAAATGTTGACTCTTTTCAAAGATTTTCTCCTATATTGGCTCTCTTCCTCTAAGATGAACTAATGTAATATACTTCAAAGTTCTGCTACTGCACACTAGGCTATATATCTGTTTCCTGTATACCAAATGGCTGTCCAACAAACCTCAATTTTCTAAAAGACTTGTCAAAAATTTACGGTTACAGATTCCTTTCTGCTTTTGCTTTTTTGGTATTTAGAATTACTGAAACCACTGCTAGTGCATAAATATATAATTAATTTTGCATTTTTTATTGATTTTTATTTCTCCAGTAACGCGTAGTCAAGACTATTCTTGCCCTGAAGCCACAGTTAGATTTCAAGGACCCAGATGTGCTCTTATCTCAGTCCTTTCAGCAATTGCCATTGAGTCTCTGTAATTTATATGTTCTCGCTCTTTCTCTCTAAGTTGCTGTTGTCCAACACAGCTTAGCTGTCTTTTTTCTTTGCTTTGTAATGTCACTATTACCTTCCCCAGTATTTTCTTACTAGTATAACATTTGAGTTCATTTTTATGGTTTGTTTTCCTGGAACACACCCAAGCCCTTCCAATACAGTCTGGTATGCTGTAAACATGTCAGCATTCACTTCCAGCTTTACAATATTGACTCTACATTTATGCTTGTTACTACTGGCAAACCAAGAACTGATTATGAGCCAAACACCACAGTGTGAAATAAGGGTTTGCTTCTGTTCTTTTCTTATAGAAAGTACAGTTCAAGTTAAATTTCCCAGATGCTTGCCTTTCCTTATCTGAAAGACCTGATCTTGAGCAGGGTTGTGCAGCAATGATTGTTGGCGAAGTGTCAATGCTCTGCTCGTCCTTTGAATTGTCACAAACAAGCACATTCATAATTATTACACTTGCCTTCTCTTACAGTCACTGCACATTTTTGATAAAGAATTGGACTGGCTAGATTTCCAGTGATCACATTCAACAACAAAACACTGTGTGAAGAGGGGTTTTGTCCACCATCTACTTTACTCTTCTCTTTTATGTGTCAGTTGCACATTTCTAGTGAACTTTTATGTATAATTTCCTGCCATTAGCTGTAATTTGACTTCATACTCTTTCTCCCTCTCCCACTATTTGGTGGGCACTAGCGTGAAGCACTGAAATGGGATCTGGATGTCATGCTATGGAAAAATGTCCCAGTACAGCAAGCCTGAAGATGTTCTTAGTTTTTCATACAGTAAGTTTAAAACTGAGGTTGTCATGATTTTGCCATATTGTACAAAACAGCTATTCAATTTCTTCTTGTACCAAGAACAAATTCTTAGATGTTGCTGTCCTCTGCTGATACTCAGGGCATGTTTGACCATAATGACTTGTCTGGCAATGGTTCTTCTACAGCAGTGTACACGATAGAATAATTTACATCACGTTTAACATTCACATAGTTAGAATGTCCTTCCAGGTGGTTTTCTATGCATCAATAATTGTACTATATTTATTTTCCTTTGTGCAAAAAGGAGTAAAATGCCTCTATGTCTCTAGTGTCCACAGACTTTTCTTATACTTACCACAATAAATCTTCTTCCAATCGATTTATGAACAACATTTCTTTTTAAAAAAACTGCTTTTTTTAAACAAAACCACATCTTCTTCTGCCACATGGAGAAATAACATCACATATTTTCTTCTGGAAAATCTTTCTTTCTTTCTTTTATGAAATCTTTGCTGCTGTCACAGTGTCTTGGTGGTATGTCCACATGAGCAAAACAGCACTGCTCAGTGACACAAGATCAGACATGAATTTCCTAAGTATGTTGTGTACAGTGAGTGGATTGCAATTCCTCTTCTAAGATTTCTGTTCTAAGATGCATGTATACAATTCACACCCACATGGACCAGCAGCTGTAGCACAGCCCAGCCCAGCACTAGGGGCCCAGGACATCCAGGCCAACAACTGGATGGATGACGTCAGTGCACCATGGCTGCAGTTTAGCTTTGCCTTGACACAGTGTTGGACACCTGTGGATATGTGTTCCCCACTGAAGAACGATTGTTTTTGCTGTCTATTATTGTTAGGCAGTAGGCATGGACTGATGATGTGACTCTGTGCCCATCTCTGTGACTCTCCTCATCTAAGGCCCATTAGCAGCTGTCATCAGGGTGTCTGTCACCTGCTGGTCTCCTGCCCCAGATGTCTTACACAACTGTAAAGCTCACAGTGGCTATGTGACAAAGTTTCTCTACTGCTTCTTTGTTTTCCAGCTCACATTTTACTGATCTAGTCAGTTAAAAATGGGCAAATATAGTTGTCTCCTTTGGCTGAACCTTCAAGTAGGTTTTGCCCCTGGCAACTGCCATGTTTTCTTATTTTGTGTAGAAGTTCATTCAGAGCTTGACTTCCTTGATGGCTGAGACAGTGAGTTATTGCACTCTGCTTTTGTAATTGGGTATCAAACTTTATCGGTGGCTTTTAAACAAAATGGGCCCTTGCATTCAATTTCTATCACCAGTTTCTTAACCAAATGTGTAGAAACTCTCAGTAGATACATTGATATGAAATATGTTTAATATATCACTTTTATGAAAAATTTTTGATCCATGCATAAATACTTTTTCTTGTAAAGGCAAGGACAGATTTCTTATAGTTTTATTCAATACAATGCTTGCTTATGATTTATGCCAATATTTTCATAAAGAATCACAAACCACCTTCATGAACCCAGAACATGTAAATGACAAGAAAAAGAAAATAATGGGAACATTTCCAATCTTACCTATTTTCAGAACTTGCAAATTATAATAACAAATCTGGCTACTTCCATACAGTGAATGCTATTGAAACACGACTGGACATTTCACAGTTTGGAGGAAAGATGCAGTCAAAATTGCAACCAAAAAAGACCACCTGAGGTGTGTAATCTGACCTTTATGATGTGCCAGATTAATTTTTGCTATTATCTTAATCAGAAAAAGACTTCTTTTTTATAATTAATCTAATGTTTTAGTAATGAATGCTTCCGAATAAATGCATTTGGTTACTATGAGTAATGAAGTAATACAAATCTGGGGATTTGCAGGAAGAGTAGTATTTTTAAAGTGTATTTAATGTCCTACACAGTATATCACCGGTGAACATTTAAATACCAAATATACTGCTGTTTGACTTTGCCTGTGCTTTATTAATTGTTATGCTTTCAGAAACCTTATAAAAGTTTCACTGTACCTGAAATATACATTCATTATGCAGTAAGTGATTGAAGCTCAGTAATGGGTTTTCCCTTAAGCATAATTTGTGATTTGCCTTGGCAGGCTAATACCTGGAAACTGTTTGCTGCTTCTGCTGAAGAGAGCAGAAGTTAAAAAAAACCAAAACAAAACAGTGGAACTGTGAAATAATGCCTTCAAAAAAAAAAATCCAAATGTCTTATGTTTAAAATATGGAACTGCAGCTCATCCAATGGGCATTATGGCTAAGCTGAGAAAAGTAAGCTTCAAAATCTTGTAGAAGACATACTGGACAACTGTTTCTTAAGTGTCATTGATTGCACAGGTCTGTTGAACTAAGTCCTTCTCCAGCTCTCCTGCAGGAGAATTGCAAGTATACAGCCAGTACAATTATTCCAAGTAGTATGTTCCACTTGAAAGTCTCATTGACTGTCTCAGTAGGAGGAAATGTGTGTAGATAGTTAACAGTGAATATGACCTAAACACGTCATCAAAGCAGTCTGTGTTGCAGTGACAATCAAAAATACAGGTTTTTGACAAGCAGTTTTTCTATGGAACAAGATGTACATAGATTCTATCAGAGTGATTTTATCTTACTGCAGATTTTATTAACTTTTTAGACTAAAAAAAAGGAGAGAAAAATAGCTAGAAAAAGAATTTTAAAAAGTAACATAGAGAAGAAAAGAAGGAGAGGGAGAGGGAGAGGGAGAGGAAGAGGAAGAGGAAGAGGAAGAGGAAAAGAGAAAAGAGAAAAGAGAAAAGAGAAAAGAGAAAAGAGAAAAAGAGAAAAAGAGAAAGGGGAAAGGGAAGGGAAGAGAAGATAAAAGTTTCCTACATTTAAATTTTGGAGTATATTGAAGAAAAACAAAATAAAGCAACCCTGGAAACCAAAATGAAACACTTCATTTAGTATCCACTCAAAATATTTTGGCTGGAAGAACTCCGTATGGGATTTACAATTGATTTGAGACATGAGAATGATGCAGAACAGACTAAGGAAACAGACCCTCATGGTACCTGTCTATCTGCCATATTGGAAAGTGCAGGGCTGACTTTCTCTGCATTGTGCAATGTCTCTGCATGCTGAGGAGCAGTCTTTGGTGGATGCTATGTGCTTTTAAGCTCATTGATGCAACTGCTCACATCTGGGTGCTTGACACCTGGACTGTCATTTTGTTACTGGTGACAGCAATACCTTACCAGACAACATTTCGTCAGATGGCACCCTCTTCCAAGGAAGATGCAATTATTCTTATGATTCTCAAGGCTTTCACCATGTCTTTGACTAAGCTTATGATGTGGAGACCTTCCCAGCTTGGTGACTTTGTTAAAGGATCCTGTTAATTTCTTGTCTCAATCTTAACAATAGCCTAAAAAATAAATTCCTTCATCCTCCAAGGATGAGAAGATCGAGCATATGCCTGAGTCTTGATGACATGCTGTTGCTGTCTGAGCAAAGGGCTGCAAACTGGCTTTTCAGTGAGCAGCAGCCAGCTAGGGCAGTGGCTGGAAGGCACCTCAACTTTGCACGGGAGAGGTTTTTAGCTATCCAAATGTCTAATTACTCACAATTTCTTTTTAAACAGCATTGTTTAGGAGCTTACCAGGAAAATATCAAATGGATTTATAACTCTGAAAAGAATTCAGTGTCTGTTTTAACTCATTCACAATCTACTGTGACAACCTGCGGCTTGTGAGTCCTTTACTGACTCACTTTAAGCAGAACAAAAATACCAAATGTACTTGGCTGGTAAAGAAAATGTTAAAGAATGTTTTTTTATATAAAAAGTTGTTTCTTCCTGTTGCATGAAATGTTTATTTCAGCTCTTACATGAGTAGATGCCGATCAGATAACAAAAAATTTTGCTTTCTGAGTACCATGGGTCTTGGGCTTTAAACAATTTTTCCTTAACGATGTGCAGATG
Source organism: Phaethon aethereus (assembly GCF_964289735.1). Lineage (NCBI taxonomy): Eukaryota > Metazoa > Chordata > Aves > Phaethontiformes > Phaethontidae > Phaethon > Phaethon aethereus. The sequence continues at coordinate 34,048,875 of NC_138577.1, read as the reverse complement.
AACAATTCCCCATCTGGAGCAAATGGCCTCCTCAGAACTGGCTGATGGTCTACACAGAGTTCATTGCTCATATGGTTCCAGAGTGAGTTAACAATAAATAAATTATTAATATTCTTTTTTTGTGTAATTGATTGAGTGAGCACTTTCATATGTGTCTTTAGCCACCAGTGGGACAGAGGTTTTTATACAGGAATATTTCTTATTGTAAGTCTCCAAGTCAAAACTTGTACCAGTGCCAACAGTTTTCATAGACCAGCTGCTATAACTGGTGAAAACAAAAACTTTCAGACATATACTGCTTCAGGTCAGATCTAAGAACAGAACCACATGAGCATAGACTGATAAAGTTGTGCTGTGCTTTACTTTGTCAGATGTTACTGTTTGTTGGGGTTTTTTTTGACATTTTTTAAGCCATTTTTTAAGTTAAGTTTTACTTAACAATATTTGCAATGTATCATCAGACCAAAGAAAAATATGAAAAAAAAATCAGATGAAAAGGAACAAAATAGCCTGATATGCAATTCTTGGTAAGGTATAGATGTCAATGTAGTAAGATACTATGATTGCTCTGTCACACCAAGTGTTAGACAAAGTGTACCTGTAGGCTGTTTTTTAAATGTTAGAATGCTAATGTTAGAAAATGTTAGAAAGTTATATCCTCCACTGTAGTCAGCAACTTGGCAAGTCAGAATGAAATGCAGTAATTTGTCTTTTTTTAGAAAGAGAATAAGAAATATGAACTATAGAGTGGAAATGAGGCTGAACCAAAAAATCCTTATCTGAACAAGCTCATTGTTTAGGGGAGTTTGAAAACTTTTCTACATTAAAAAAGAAAACTACATTAGCTATAATACTCTCTCTATCTTTTTGGTCATAGAGGTGTGTGACAATTACACACTATGATTAAACTGTCAGGCAAAAATTACATTTAGGAAAATAATGGTACTGTTCTGCTGTAATACCCTAAGAGGCAAGTCTTGATACATTAATTCAATATAGTACACTATATTGAAAGCCTATGTTTCCTTCCAATATTTCCACTAAAGTCAACATGACTTCTAAAAATGTGCATTTTCTTCATAGAAGTACATATATATATCTACCTGGCCTTTAAAAGCATTATATATACTCATTTATGGTTTTAAATCTTGTACTTGCACCATTCAGCTCTACAACCTGGAATGGTACTTCCTCTGTGATACAGGGAAAGCTGGAACTTAGAAGAAAGTAAATGGAGAGGGGGCTCCTATTTGTCATAAACACGTGTTTGTATGTGTATAAACTTTTTGTATCATGAGGTCAGTACTGTGTGTCACAGGTCTGCACAGGTCTGCATAGAGAACTAGTAATGCTGTTAAAGGTGTATGAAAAGACCAGATTGTTACAAGGGGTTATTATCTTTAAATGATAAAATCATTATGAAAAAACCTCTTGATAAGATGTGAGTTGCAATGGGATGCTATTGACAACTGATGGCAAAACTAATGCATCAAGCACATTTTTATGTGTGCTGTTTACTTATATTTACTGAAGAGATGAAAATTTGTAAATTGAGGCAAATAATACCTCTGGACTTTAAAGCAGTTATTCTCAGTTTTCTCAAATTTTTTCAGGTAATCTGCAGTATTTTCAATTCTGTGTGGAAGCCAAAGAAAACATATTCCCATAAAAATGCTGGGGAAAGGGAACCAAGGGTCAGCTCAGAAAATGAGCAGGAAAGCTTGGCAGCAAAGGTTTCCAAAGTAAGCAAGTGAACAATGAGGACTGGAGGATTTTCCAAGCAAGCAATTCCACTGTCATGTTACTGTAGTCTCAAAGAAAGGGAATTACTTCCTATTCCTTTATTAGAGGATTCAGACTCCATTGTCCTGCAGTCTTGTAAAGAATGTTGGCTTCTTTCTACTCAGAGGTTTCATGCAGCAGCATTGGCAAATACTTTAAGGGGAGACAGGTGAAGAAAAGAAAGAAGGACTGTAGAAAAGCAGACACAATAGTGAGAAGCTGGAAAAGAGGAAAGGGCAAGGAAAATAGATGAAAAAGGGAGAGCTTAGAAAGAGATTAAAGGATAGAGAAAACTGGGGAAAGACAACAAAGAAATTGGAAGAAAGGAAGAAAACCAGGAAGATTTGAGGTGATAAACCTTTGCCACACAGTTGTCTGTAAATAAGTTCCCAAAAGTATTTATTTCCTGTTATAAAGCTTCTGAATTTCTTGATGTTATGCTCAAAATATTGTTTACAGGTATAACGGAAGACCACCTTACACGTTACTAAAGCAAAGAAATTCTTGTTAGTAGAACTGAAAAATAGATGCAACTCATTATCAGTCCAAATGTAACTGTAACTGAACAAGAAAGAATAGTAATACAGATTAAATTTTTACACTCACACACTTCTTAGTTTGTACCTGTTCTCCTGGTGTTATGCTCACCTTTCTCCCCAGTTTCTCTAGATCCAATGCTTGGTGAGGGGGCAGGTGTGATGGTGAGTCAGCAGCGTCTGGAGTCCTCCACTAGGAGGAATATGATGTTCATGATGATGGTTCCTTCTTCTTCCTTCAGGGATCTACCTGGAGTACTTTCTTAATGTTTGCTACCATGCTTTTACATCTTTGCCTTTATTCACTGGTCTGCAGCTCCACATTACATATGAATTCACTGTGTGATGCTTTTATGTGTGTTGAATGTTATCTATTTCTTTCTTTTCTTTACTTATACCAATATCAGTTTTGTGCAGTTCCAGGTCTGCATTTTGCTAACTGGCCATCAGTGAGTTGTTTAAGGCTGTTGAGTCTTCAGTGCTAAGCCTATGCCCCATCTCTTATCAACCCATGACTGTACTCCTCTATACCACATTCCATGTCTCCACTTCTCAAGGAGGTACATTATCGTACCAGACCTGTGTTTCTCTGCTCTATGTCATTGTGATAGAGTTGTAAATATTTCATTTTACACAGAATACCGACCCATTAGTGTTATCTGTATAAAACCAGTTGGAAAAATTGCTTTCTCACCTACAAAAACCTGTCTTCAGACAGGTGAAGAAACTCCACAGTAAGTCTCTGTAAACTCAGCCATTGCAAACTCCATACAAAGTTTATGGCCTGTTACTATCAATTGAAACACTGTTACAGGGCTATAGAACTACAGTGTCCCCTCTAATCCTACCTTGTGCTATGTGATGCCACAGTTTCTGGGTGCCTTCTGTCTGTCTATGTATGTGTAGATCCTATCTGCAAAGCTGGGTGAATTGGTCCTTGCTTGGCTGGCAGTAAGTACAAATGGACCAATGCCAAATATTGCTGTAACTATAATCCATGTCACCTTTGGGAGCTGGAAATAGACAACTGTTTACAGGACTTGAGATATGATGCAGACATTTTGACAGTGTCTAGTAACCATGTGGCAAAACCAGGACCGTTACTTGAGGATAGGTGCCAAGATGCATGTAGATTAATGGACAGAGATGGCAAACTTCGAAAAGGTCTGGAGGTCTTGTAGTAGATGTTAAGGGATGTTAAGGATGTATCCACCTCATCCATCTGCTCTGGCCAAGGATTTCCTCCTGCTGGGCTGCTGCAGCCCAGGGACCAGGGGTTTCTGCTCAGGCTGAGGGACACGACTGCCACTGTCCCATTTGCTTGTTCAGCTGATGGTGAAGATGACCACATATCCCAGGGACATACACATAGATACAGATATAAACACACAGAGGACAATGACCCTAGTATGGCCCTCAGACTATCATCCATTATCGATTTTTCATGTAGACAGTGAAGAAATTGCAACAAGAAATCTGAGGGCAATCAAGAGAGACTTCAGGGCCTTGGGACAACTGCTTAAGGGATCAGGAGTGCAAGTAGTGTTCTCCTCTATTCTTCCAGTGGCAAGGAATGATGAGCAAAGGAAGAGGAAGAGCCAGCAGATCAATACCTCTGAGCCTGGTGTCACCACCAGAATTTTGGCATTTCTGATCATGGATCAGTTTACATGACACCAGGTCTGCTGGCAACAGATGGGTTACACCTGTCTCAAAGGATCTTTGCACAGGAGTTAGCAGAGCTCATTGAAGGAGCTTGAAGGTGGAAAGGGGTAAAATGAGGCTTGCTAGAGATAAGCCTGGGGAAGCCATGACAAATTTTGATGTATAGTGTGCTAGCAAAGTCCTGCAGTCTGCCACCTCAGTGGAGGTAGGGGATGGAGATCCATGCAGCAGCAAAGATGGAAGAGTTATTGATGTGTTAGAAACCATGGAAGCACCTGAGAATGGTCACATAGGGATTATGCCTTCCTCCCCAAAGAAGATGGAGGAATCACTAGTCCAACTGAAGTGCATCTACACCAATGCACACAGCATGGGCAGCAAACAGGAAGAGCTGGAAGCCATTGTGCAGCAAGACAGCTATGACTTAGTCACCATCACAGAAACATGGTGGGATGACTCTCATGACTGAAGTGCTTCAATAAATGGCTATAAACTCTTCATGAGGATAGGCAAGGAAGGAGAGATTGTGGAGTAGCCCTGTATGTTAGGGAGCGTTTTGATTATCTAGAGTTTAGAGTTGAGTGTTTATGGGTAAGAATAAGGGGGAAGGCCAACAAGGCAGATATCATGATGGGAGTCTGTTATAGACCACCCAACCAGGATGAAGAGGCAGACAAAATACTCTATAAGCAGCTGGGAGAAATCTCACAGTCACTAGCCCTTGTTCTCATGGGAGACTTCAACTTATCAAGTGTCTCCTGGAAATACAATACATCAGGGAGGAAACGGCCTAGGAGGTTCCTGGAGGGTATGGAAGATACTTCCTGACCCAGCTGGTGAGTGAGCCAACTAGGGAAGGTGTCCTGCTGGACCTATTTTTTGTGAACAGAGAAAGACTTGTAGATGATGTGATGGCTGGAGGCCATCTTGGGCATAGTAATTACAAAATGATAGAGTTTTCGATTCTTGGAGAAGTAAGGAGGGGGGGGTCAGCAGAACTGCTACCTTGGGCTTCCAGAGGGCAGCCTGTTTAGGAGCCTGGCTGACAGAGTCTCTTTGGAGGCAGTCCTGAAGGGCAAAGGAGTCCAGGAAGGTTGGACATTCTTCAAGAAGGAAATCTTAAAGATGCAGGAGCAGGCTGTCCCCATGTGCCGAAAGACAAGCTGGCAGGGAAGAAGACCAGCCTGGTTGAACAGAGATTTGGCTGGAACTCAGGAAAAAAGGAGAGTTTATGAAGTTTGGAAGAAAGGGCAGGCAACTCAGGAAGACTACAAGAACGTTATGAGGTTATGCAGGGAGAAAATTAGAAGGGACAAAGCTCAGCTAGAACTTAGTCTGTCTTCTGCTATAAGAGACAACAAAAATGTTTCTATAAATACACTAGCAACAAACAGAGGGCTGAAGAGAATCTCCACTCTTTATTGTAGTGAAAAGGATAAGTAAAAGGCTGAGGTACTTAAAGCCTTTACCTCAGTCTTTAATAGTAAGACTGTTTCTCCTTCAGCTACCCAGCCCCCTGAGCTGGAAGACAGGGATGGGAAGCAGAATGAAGACCCCATGATCCACGGCGACATTGTTGGTGACCTGTTACACCACTTAGAGACACACAGGTCTATGGGAATGGATGGAATGCACACAAGGGTACTGAGAGAGCTGGTGGAAGTGCTCACCAAGCCACTTTCCATCCTTTAGCAGCAGTCTTGACTAACAGGTCAGGGAGGTCCCAGTTGACTGGAAGTTGGCAAATGTGAAGCCCATCTACAAGAAGGGCTGGAAGGAGGATCTGGGGAACTAAAGGCCTGTCTGATCTCTATGCTGGAGAACATTATGGAGCAGATCATCTTGAGTTCCATCACACACCACATACAGGACAACCAGGTGATAGGCCCAGTCAGCATGGGTTTATGAAAGGCAGTTCCTGCTTGACCAACCTGATCTCTTTCTATGTCCAGGTTACACATCTAGAAGATGAGGGAAAGGTTGTGGATGTTGTCTACCTAGACTTTGATAAAGCCTTTGACACTGTCTCCCACAGCATTCTCCTGGAGAAACTGGCGGCTCATGGTTTTGGATGGGCATATGCTTCACTGGGTAAGAAGCTGGCTGGATGGTCAGTCCCAAAGAATTGGGATGAATGGAGATAAATGCAGCTGGCAGCTGGTCATAAGTGATGTTCTCCAGGGCTTAATACTGGGGCCAGCTCTCTTTAATATCTTTATGTATAATCTGCATGAGGGGATTGAGTGCTCCCTCAGTTAAGTGTGCAGATGACACCAGGTTGGGTGGGAGTGTTGATCTGCTGGAGGGTAGGAGGGCTCTGCAGAGGGATCTGGACAGGATGGATCGATGGGCTCAGGTCAGCTGTATGAAGTTCAACAAGCCTAAGTGCCGGGTCCTGTACTTCAGTCACAACAACCCCATGCAACGCTACAGGCTTAGGGAGGAGTGGCTGGAGAGCTGCCCGGCGGAAAGGGACCTGGGGGTGCTGGTTGACAGCTGGCTGAACATGAGCCAGCAGTGTGGCCAGGTGGCCAAGGAGGCCAAGAACCTCCTGACCTGTATCAGAAATAGTATGGCCAGCAGGAATAGGGAATTGATTGTGTCCCTGTACACGGCACTGGTGAGGCCACAGCTCAAATACTGTGTTCAGTTTCGGGCCCCTCACTACAAGAAGGACAGTGAGTATCTGGAGCTTGTCCAAAGAAGGTCCATGAAGCTGGTGAGGGGTCTGGAGCACAAGTCTTATGAGGAGCGGCTGAGGGAACTGGGGTAGTTTAGTCTGGAGAAGAGTAGGCTGAGGGGAGACCTTATCACTCTCTACAACTACCTGAAAGGAGGTCATAGCAAGGTGGGCATCGGTCTTTTCTCCCAGGTGACAAGCAAGAGGACAAGAGGAAACAGCCCCAAGTTATGCCAGGGGAGGTTTAGATTGGAGATTAGGAAAAATTTCTTCACTGAAAGGGTAGTCAAGCATTGGAACAGGCTGCCTAGGGAGGTGGTAGAGTCACCATCACTGGAGGTGTTCAAAAAACGTGTAGACGTGGCACTTTGGGACATGGTTTAGTGGGAATGGTGGTGTTGGGTTGATGGTAGGACTTGATGATCTTAAAGGTCTTTTCCAGACTAAATGATTCCCCACAGCTGGTTTTTGGGGCATACAACATTCCTGCCCCAGTGACTGGAGGTTAAAGACGCCCACTTGCTCTAGTCTTTGCTACTGAGACTGCACTCACCCCAGCAGCTGACGCCACAAGCCAGAGTCACATACACCTGCAGCCTGACTCCTGTAGTTGGCCACAAATTTCACTCACACACAGAAGTCTCATCAGTAGCTGGCACTTAGTCCTTGTAGCACACATACACACGGAATGGATCGTGAGATTTTCCAGAGAGATAATTAAGAAAAGATTTAGTAAGAAGACACAAGAAGATAGGACAGACTACAGTGATCAGGCACAGGACTCCTCCAGACAAGCGTATGGACTGGCCCTGTTTTATATGTGACCAGCCCCTTTTCTATCCCTTTTCTGCCTACTTCCTGCTCTTTGTCCTCCTGGCTCCTCCTTTCTCTGCACCTCCTTTTGTGGGTTTGTATAGCTCTAACGATTCCCTCACCTGTCCCAGTCTAGTGTCCAGGATCTCCCCTGGTTTACAGTCATATCAGTTGCAAAGTTTAGGCTGATCTTCCTGGAAGGGGCACCTGCAGTTTCTTGATAGACCATCACTTGTTGTGACTGGTGAGGTCGTTTCTTGTCATTGTCTCCATGTTTTTTTTCTTAGATTTGTGACTCTGTATATTTTGTTTCTGGCTTCCACACTTTTCCCTCAGTTTCCCAGCTGATGAGGTCCCCAGTCAGAAAACCTTACTGGAATAAATGTTCTCATGCTGTTACATGTCCTCATCAATTAGTGTGACTGACCAGACTTGATTTTCCTCACTGTCTCCCTTGCCAGTTAGGTTCTGTATGTTCTTGTTTATGGTTTCCTCCTTTCCTTATTATCCTCCTTTTGCATTGAAAAAGATCCTTGATGAGATGCCCTTAAAGGAGCAGACACTCTCTTTCTACACACTCTCACAATATCTAAACAAGATAAAGTTGTATTGTAAATAACAAATCACTGCAATTGTTGCTGATAAACTGTGCTAAGATAAGTTATCATTGTCTACATTTGACCAGGTGGTTCAAGTCAAGGTATTTCAGGGTTTCTTGGTCATCAGTGAGATGAAAATTGAGGTTCTAACTCCAGTAACATAGCGTGATAACCGTTCAAAAGAAGACCATGTGAACTTTACAAAATTTCCATCCAGCTAACTAAATTAATTAATATTTAATGTTGTTTATCTAGTTTAAGCTTGAATTACTCATGATAGTCATTACCATTTCATTTCCTTTGGCCTTCACTAATACCATTTCTTCAAGGCACCTCAGTTTAGTGTTTTCCTTCCCATTGCTTTAGTTGAAAGCAAGAATGAGATGCCAAATCCACACGTGTAAGGTGTTACCATGAAATCCTTCTCTCTCACTCTCTCTCCTTCTTAATCTACCTCCCTCTCTCCTCCTAAGGATGTTACAGGTTTTCAGCTAGCTATCCCTCTCTTTTGTTCAGAAAATAAGTATTTTGATCAGCCCTGGATCATCTCAGGCTTTGTGGCTGAGAACTCATCTAAGATTCACAAGTGAATGAATTATAAAAGTAGCATGTCTGGGCAATGTATCTGGCTTTTCAAATGCTTTGGGTTTTTCCTATGGGATGATCATGTCATTCTGTACAGTATTCTATTGTACTGTAGTTTATTATGTAATTATTTTCTAATTATTTTCCAGAAGACTACCTATTTTGAAGTTTGCCCATCCAGTTACTATGTCACCAGTTTTTCCTGATTTGGTTATAACATCTGGCTATTGGTTGGAAGACAAGATGGCATTTTGTAAAATAAACCTTCTCAAATCTCTTTGTGAGTCATGTAAAACAACAATATATACCAATACTAAGATTCTTTACTTATTTTCTTCTTAGGCCTGTCTTATCAGATTGAGTCAGAAATTTTCAGGAGCTCTTTTAACACAGTTTTAAAAGTTATTTTCATGTGAGTAAGGGTAAAATTTGGATTGCCCCGAATGACACCAGAGATAAAGTAACAGACTGAATCACTTTCGAAAATTTCTGTGTAGTTGAAGTTCATGACTATAAAGTCTGATCAAAGGCTGATTTTGGCTACCCAGGAGTTTTTTTTACCTCACCAAGCATATCAGAGCAAGGGATAAAAGGAAAGGTTCACTTTCATTTTTGATATGGATAATTATGGATAAATATTCTCAGTAGAAAGTATAGTGATAGCATGCAATATTCATTACTCTACAATTACCTTTTCTTAACTTTCATCATACATGAATCTGCTATCAGATGGCAGAAGGGAGCTATCATGTTGAAGAAAGTGATCATGTCCAACTTCCAGCATTCCTCTCCTAATCTATGATTTCAAGCTATCAGTAGTCACTAATTATAACTGTGTGGCTTCCCTATAAAATAGTGGCTGGGGAGGAACAGCCCTGCTTTTCATTGCAAGTTCACAACTGTAACAGAAGGGCAGATTGCTAAAATTACTCCTTTGCTATGTATTACATCCAATTCACTAGCTTTTAAGGAAAAAGATCCATTGTCTGGGCTGGCCTTTCTTTTTGAAACTGAAACAGTAGGTTTAGAAACAGGAATGCTATTATTACATAAAGCACCACATGACTAACATTCTTAGAAGGTATCTTTAATCAGAAGATACTGTTGGTGCTGTGGGATAAAATCAAAATCAAAGGTCATGGACAGAGTGACAGAGGGTAAACTGAAATTGTGTCTTTCTAGTATTGTATTCATAACTGTGAGTTACCTTTGTAATTTGCAAAGAAAGATGTCTCTGTTTTGTTTTATCTTCTATACGCTGTGATATTTGCTCTGTCATAAATACAGTTCTGACATACCTTGAATAAGAAAAGAGACCTGTGTAATATTATTTCCATAGGAGGGATACTGCTACTACATTGAGGACAGTTCTTAAATAAAGCTAAATGTGTACGTACAAACTGTAGAATACAAATGCTAAATAAGCTAAATAACAATTTTTCCCCTAAGAAAAGCACGTATAATTGCTCTTCTACTAGGTATAAACTGCAATGAAATGGAATAAAGCCTTCTTAACTTTTAATCCAAAGTAGTGCCTTTGTACTTGAAATTCTTCTGTGTGCAAGGACGTAATACAGTTAGTAAAAGAAAGCCTTGGCCAGGAACACTGCTTACAAAGTCTAGGTAGCACTGCTACAGAAATCTCGTCTAGGGTGGGAGGTTTCTCTGAACTTCACAGTGCTGAAAAAAGCCCACTAGTACAAAATCTGCTCTTTGTTAATAAGAATCTTTTACATCAAGAAGCCACTGAAATCCTAACTAACATCTAGCAACAGATTCCCTGACAAGGGCCTGTTTGAAAGAGAGGGAAGTCAATAAAAGTAAAGTGTAAGTGTACTGTTAATGGCAGGTTCTTGTAGGCATTTTTCCCCAAATTATACCATTCCTATTCAAATACCATCTAGAGAGTCTCAGACAGTGTCAAGTGCAATCATTGTTATTGCAGTTGCCAAGGTAATCAATTGAAATCATAATGAAGGGAACAGAAGGAAATCAATAGAGTCTGAAATTACAAATAAAGAGAAGCTATCGTTTAAAAGCATTTGGCTGAAATCTTCCATATTAATGGAGTCAGAAATGGCTGTGTCATTCAGAAGCAGTGTGGTGCGTAATTCACTTGAGTGCATTAGAACACCTAAAAGCTATTGCAGCAATTAGGGCTGCCTACCAAGAAAGTGTCCACCTAAGAAGAAGGATCGCTGAATTGTTTGTTTGGTTCCAATATGTTTTCATGTTTAAAATTATAATTTTTTCCCCCCAAAACAGCCATCATGATGCAATCTCAGTAAACATAGTTTCTATCCCATTTTTTGTTGAAGAAGATTATCTAATGTGCAATAGCTCTTCTGGAGTTTTCTTTCTGTTAAATGCCTTGCTCAGACACAGGCCCCCCCTGCCCCGAGTTTATACCCCTTCAGTGTCCCAGTGCCTGCAGGACATTCCTAGCTAATGGCGGTGCCAAGCATTTACACTCCTCTTTTACACATAAATTGCACGGTGTCCTCACACATAGTATTTAAGGTAAAATTTTGGAGAGAACATCACAGCACTTAGACAAAGGCACTGGAGGTGTGACCAAGAGGCTACTGACCCTTTCTCTTTATTCATGGTACTTCAGTAGCTACAGCCCTTGGGCAGTTAGATCAGCAGGATCCTTTCTTTAGCTTCCAAGAGAGGAGCAAGCAGAAAAGGAAGAATTGAATACGCACCTCCGCTGTGAGTGCTTTACTCACCAAATATTGCTATTTCACCTTGCAAGGTGCAGTAAATAATTATTCCAGAGGAGAAGCTAAGCATGATGTTAGTTGTAACATAGTCTGTTACTGCATTCACTTGGGAGGGAGAAGACATGGGTCCCAGCTCCTAAACCAACTGGAGCAGGGAATTGAAGTATCCACTGGAGCAAGAAAGCCAGGTCTCTTAGAGATAACCATTATGTTACGCAGCTCTGTTCCCTCCCTCTCCCATTCTGGTGAGGGAGATGGTGAATATTTAATAGTTTCATGCAAAATGGAACAGCTTCTGGAGGAGGGGTTGAAAAGAACCTGTAACACCCTATAGCACTGCTCTTACGTGTTTCCCGTGCAAAGCAAATTACCATTATGTGAACATGTTAGATTAACCTATTTGTCTTTCCTGAAAGGAGTGCTCAAACTACTTAGTCGCTGCTGAGGAGGGAGATGGGCAAATGTCCACATCACATTTTTTTCAGCTGCATTCAGGAAAAAAAGATGATGTGGGTCAGGTTTTTTTGCTTTCAGGCTGCTGCCCTTACCTCACTGAAATGTGACTTGACCTTCATAAGAAAATTGTTTTTAAAAGTCAGAGAGCAGGAATGGGAAGAAAAATTAAGAAGGTACCTCCTTGCTGCCTGAAATACTTCTAGCAAAATGTCCAAGCATAGCGCAACCAAGCGTTCTTTCTGCTCCAAAATATTGATTGGCTTTTGCATGACATTTAATAAAAACTTTCCATTACCAGTTACATAACAGCAATTAAAATCCTCATCAAATCTCTCTTAACTGCTTATAGTCTTCCACTAGGGAGCATTTTCCTTGGAAAACATCTGCAGTAAAAGGCTATTTAATCTTCATAAGTGAAACAGTCAGTTATGCTAATTAATCTCTTTTATTGTCAGTTTACATTGAAATCTTGTACAGATCTGGTCTTCTGCATTAGGTGCATTGAGGCACACTTTGACTTGCTCTGAGAGGAGAAAAAACTTTGTATTTTTTCTGTCACATCAGCTGAAGCTAGATCTGATCATTGTGTGCCTCTGTGAAGGAGTTCAAAGTACTTTGCTCTGTAGTGTGCAACCCACAATTGCAAACAGTTAAGAAAAAAAACTTCCGTGGATTGACTTCTTGAATGAGGCCAGTGAATCATTGCATAACCAAGTAATACAAATAAAAGAATAAAATAATATCAACTAATCATACAATCACTAGCAACACTTTCTGCCTTTTTGTTTGTACAGATTTATTAATAAAGAAATTAAATGTGGTATATTGAAAGCAATCAAACCTCTCCTTTCTCTGGAAAGCATTGAACAAGTCATGACAGAAGGGGAAGAGACCTTCATATACTCATACGCAAAAAATGAGACGTGCTGATTTTTTCCCCATGTCATAAATCCCAGTCCTTCAGCTCTCATTGTTCCAGGTTTGTGATCTCTGGTTGTCCCTTTAAGAGTTTCTGGATTATTATTATAAGAAACAAAGATGTAGCAGACTTGAAGATACAAGGCTGTGCCTTGTAAGTATCTCTAGCTTTGCTTTCTGCCATTTGGCTCCAACTTTGAAGCTGTGAATCTTTTCTCACTTCCTCTTTTTGATGCTCAGTTCTCAGTTTCATCACTTACAGGAGCGTCAAACCTCCTTCCCCTGCTTTATTTCTTCCCCCTGCTCCCAAGAGGATTTCAGCTTTTACTGATCCAAACAGGAGCAGCTCCACCTGAAAGAGAGGCCTGAATGCCATTTGTATTTTTAAAGAAGGCTTGGCAAAAGAGGGAAAACCCATCTTATAAATGTCTGGATAAAAGCCAAAAATAAATCACATCAGTATTTACACTTTAAATAATGTGCTGAATGTTTCTCTACTGTAAAGCCTTCATAGTGGATCAATACCGTTTGCACTATTCACTTGCAGCAAGCAGTAAAAGTCTTTCACTTCAACAGTTTCCAACCATTTAACATTGTTAAAAAGACAGCTAAAACATCAATTGGGGGCATTTTCTCCTAAACTGAAATGGATCGATTAGTTTTCATGACATTCACTGTGGAGATGCAGGATTAGGAATGGGGTAATATGGGAGGAAGAGGGAAAGAAGTCAGTGCCATCTTTTAAGTTAATGAAATAAATTGCATACTTCTGCTCAGCAAGAGTAAATCTTCTTGAAGGGATTGACGTTTTTATAATACCATGTTAATAACTAGTTCTCTACACATGTAGTATGGATTGCCTTATAAATTGATTTCACTGTACATATGCAAAAGCAATGGCTTTGAGAGTCTGGTTTGTAACGTTTGTCACGTCGAATCAGTTAGGCAACAGTGTAAATTTGTGACCAATGCCACTTCAGCAGGAATAGGTATTCATTACTAGTAAGCTCTGAAAGAACTATGCTTGGTAATTGAATAGTAATTAATTGTTCTAGGGTTTTTTTTGAGGTAAAAACCAAAGCGATCACTTAATTCAGCCAATGAATGCCTTTGTGTGATCCTAGATCAACAAAAAATTGCTAATAGCATACAGAGAAACAATGGGGTTGTTAACATCATTTTAGCACTTAAACTGTGGAAGGAGAGAAGAAAGAAACTTCTGACAGAAGAAAAAGAACCAGATACTTGAATTCAGCATTTTTTGTATTTAAAGGCTGTTCTTTTTCCCTGACACTTGTCTTTCTTCTTTTTGTCACTTTTTTTTTTTCTTCATTGTTTTCCTTAATGGCTGCACCGTATTAAAAAAAAACAAATTGCCTCTTGTTCTTTAACATTTTTCATAAACTTCAGGTCTGGGAGACATGTTATATGGCTTACAGCAACAGAGTACAAATCTGAAGCCAAAAAAGAAAAGAAAACTTGAATAGGCATTCAGAAAGGGTTGTGAGATGCAAATCCTTATGCGTACTTATTAAATATCAGAATATGGTAAGTTAAATAGTAGAGACAAATCAACATTAGAGGTATTCTTTCTGGTTTATAAACTATGTTTTTTTTTCACCAAGCACTATGTAACTATTAGAAATAAATGGTTTGAAATAAGGAAATTTGTTTCTGGGGATATTGTGACTTTTTATCCTGTAATATTGTGCTTTGAATCTTGTGAACTATGACTTCTGTCCAAAAAAATGAAAGTACCTGTAATTAGGTTCCATTAATTTATCTGGCTTGGGTTTCTTTGGCTCATAAAAGGGTTTCAAAACAGCATAGGATTCTGTCCTTTTCCAGGATCCTGTGTAAATATTCAGTAAGTGTCATGAAACATCTGTGTACAATAACAGTTAGTCACATTAAGTAGTATAAATTCATTTAGGTAGCTTAATGAAATGGCAATTCCCTATTCATTGATGTTCTGTTCAGTGTACATTAATCTAGAAAGTCAATGAAAACATGCTTGGCAGATAAACCTGAATTCACTATTCCTTCAATTTCCCACACAGCATAATACCTTCTTAAAAGATTAATTAGTAATTTCTTACTTTTCCCACAATTTTCTTTAAGTACAATCATGATCACTTTGTAAAGGTATAAATATTTCTTGACAGTAAGGACTGTAGTTCTTAATTTAATCATGGTCTGATTTTCTCCTCCTTCAAGCTTTCTTACTAAAATGGTCCTCTAAAGACAGGGAAAAGCTAAGCTATATAAGAAGTAGTGTCTTAAGTCTTAGCAATGGAAGTAGTTTTATTCAACTAACAGTTTCCTGAGATGCTGGGTGATATCTAGGTAGTACCCAAATACTCTGCATTTTGGGGAGATCCAAAATATGAATGATACTTTTGATATCTTATGCCTGGCAATAAACCTCTCTACTTCTTGTAAGACTTGGGGCTGGGGGTGTCATTGGTACTGCCATTGACTAAAACAACAAGGTTTGTTTCACCTGTATCAACACTGGACAACAGTCTGATATCAAAGTCATTTGTTAGAAACAAACATTTCTAAATAAATTTTCAAACCCCACTGGCTTAGTTCTCAGTGGTATGAGATGAAAACAGGCATGCTATGAGGAAAACCATGCATAAATTATTTTTATCTAATTTTAGTTTAAATAAGATGGAGATTTTATGGATTTAGGTCAACAGAGATCATACTAAAAATGTTCATTGCTTCATTCTAATGAGTTTAAAGGATGGCTGTTCTACTTTTCCTTCAATCTATTTTTGTCCTGTTAGTAAGTAAGTACAATATGTTATTGTGGAACAAAACAAATTCATTCATTAAAATACCCAAATGTAGGAGGCACCCCTGAAGTTTTGTTCTAGACTGAAGTCCTCTCCAAGGGTTAACATCTGAGTATTGAGACAATGACGTTTCTGATTGTAGTCCTGATATTTTAGCAAATAGCTAAGATGTGGTCAAGTCTTTCACCGACAGAAATGCCAGATTTGCCTGCAGGTAAACAGATCTATTCCTCCAGGGAAATGTGAGTTAGAATCTTGTCAGATACTAGAGAGAATCTTGCCTAACGTTTCTGCATTGTGAGTTTTGCAATAAAAGCTGGAAGAAAAAACATCAGGAATCTCTAAAAAGGTCAAGCCCTGCTCTGTGTGTGATTATGTCTGAGCAATTAACAGGGCCAAATCTCCTACTGCCTGCCCTTACTGTTTGTTCACAGTCAGAGAATTATACCTGCATCCTCAGTCATCCATTTCAACTGCAGTGCATGTGTGTTGGTGGGAAAGAGAGAGCAGAGACATCTGGGGAACCTGAACAATGTGACTCACCCACAGAGGCAGAAGACCAGAGTGTTTGCTTGGTCATCAAGTCATTTTCCTTCCTGAGAAGGACACAAGGATGCTCTGAAAACTGTCTTCATAGCTAGTCTGGGATAATGTGAAGAAATAATAAAGAGGGTAGGACTTTTTCCCTTCATGCCTTTGAGAATGTCCCTTTGTAATGAATGTAATGGTGTCCTAATTTTTTCTGGGATAGAGTTAATGTTCTTCTGAATAGCTGGTATAGTGCTGTGTTTTGGGTTTAATATGAGAATAATGTTGATAACACACTGATGTTTTCAGTTGTTGCTAAGTAGTTGTAGTGCTTTTACTAAGTCAAGGACGTTTTAGATTCCCATGCTCTGCCAGTGGGGATGTGCACAAGAAGCTGGCAGGGGACAGAGCCAGCTGACCCAGACTGGCCAAAGGGATATTCCCTACCATATAACGGCGTGCTTAGTGTATAAAACTGGAGTTGACTGGGGGGCAGGAATCACTGCTAAGGGATGGGCTATAGCTCACTGGGTGGTAGTGTATATTGCATTGTGGATCACTTGTATTTGTATACTCCTTCTCCTTCTCCTTCTCCTACTTCTTCTTCTTCTTAATAATAATAATTATTATTATCATTATTAATAATAACAATAATAGTTCCTCTTTCTTTGCTGTCCTATTAAACCATTTTTACCTCAACCCATGATTTTTTTTCTGATTCTCTCCCCCATCCCACCTGGGAGGTGGCAGAGCAGCTATGTGGTTCTTAGTTAGCAGCTGGGGCTAAACCACAACAAATGGTTTGGATGTCCATTCTTTAGCCCAGTCTACTGATGAAGCAGGTTTATGTGACCTTTGCACCTTTCCACTACCATGTTTCCACAGTGGACTGGAACCTGTTCACGGAGTCCTTTTTAACATTGGGCAGAGCAGAGGTCTCCAAAGTCTTCAGAACCACAAATTTCACAAGCATATGCAGAAAGTAACATGAGAGGTATTCTTTTAATACCTCTAGAAAAGTTGCAGCATTCATCTTCAGTTTCTTAGGCATCAGGAAGACTATATGGGAGGATTTATGAATGCTTGATCTCTGTGGACAATTTCCAGACTTTTAGACAGAAGAGAACGTGTTAATGAGAAGCTATGCACAGGCCCCTAGGAATGAGATTTCAATAGATATGTTTCTCAGAGACACTGTTAGGATCTCAGATGCCCAGCTGTCTGCACTGGTTGGCTGTGGAGCCACAGTATCCTCATTTAAGTTCCCCCTTGGCAGGGACGTGTAACTAAAATGTGAATACAAAAGTTCTTTATAGGTCTCATCTCTTAACTTTCTTTTTCAGTGTTGATAGAAGCATGGCTTGTATCTCAGCTACAGTTCAAGTTCTTCCTTAATAGATAGGGAAAGCTTGCTAACAAATATTTTCTTAGATTCAAGTATTCTTATTAAAAACTCTCTTAAAACAAAAATGCCTAAAACAGCCTCTAAATCTCTACATTTAGCATCAGTACTGACCAGTTGAATGTACAGCGCGTTAAAAAAAAAAAAAATCCTCTCTCTAAAAATACAAAGTAAAATAACTCCAATCAAGATCCCAAAATTCTAGCACAAATATTAATTTACAAGATTTATGTTTACATGAAAGAGAACAAATGCCTTTATGAAAATGTGCTATTTTTCAGCAGGGTCTATGCCATACCTTTCAGATTTTGTTTTGTGTGAAGAGCTTCATTAAATGCCTCTAATTTTATACTTAGAATGGACAATGTTTGCAGTTTGAAAATATAATTTAGGCAAAGGGACACTAAGTATAACAATTTTATTTCACATTTAAGTTACTAAAAATGCAAGGTTGCTGCTCCCCAAAATAAACATTCAAAAAAAGGGTCTGTAAAATCAA
This sequence comes from Phaethon aethereus, assembly GCF_964289735.1. Classification (NCBI taxonomy): domain Eukaryota; kingdom Metazoa; phylum Chordata; class Aves; order Phaethontiformes; family Phaethontidae; genus Phaethon; species Phaethon aethereus. The sequence continues at coordinate 34,030,882 of NC_138577.1, read as the reverse complement.
AACATGTCCTTTGTGTGAATTTCAGCTAGCTGCCAATAGCTCTCTATTGGGTTACTCTGTGAGCTGGTTGCTTTTTGCAAAAGGAGTGCCTGGAATAGATCAAACTTGAGACAAAATTTAAAACAAAGAAAAAAGTAAGGCTGTTTCTGTGTTCAAGTCAAATTCAAAATGGATGAATTACATTCTGGCTCCTTCACTCCTTGTTTTCTTCTTACTGGCTGAGAGTTTCTTTAGTTTTTGTAGAGCATGTGTATCTATATATCTTCCTCCTAGGGGAGGAAGGAAGTGTGGAGGCATTGCCCTTTACATCAAGAAATGGATAGAGTGTGAAGAGCTGTGTCTAAGGAATAGCCACGAGCAGATTGGAAGCTTATGGGTAAGAATCAGGGACTGAGACAACAAAGAGAACCTTGTGGTTTGTGCCCACTACAGGCCACCCAAACAAGGGGAGTCTATTGACAAAACCTTCTCACTCCAGCTACAGGAGGCATCACACTCACAGGCTCTTGTCCTGCTGGGGGACTTCAACCACCCCTACACCTGCTGGTAAAGTAGCATGGAGAGCTATAGGTAATCCAGGAGATGCCTGGAGTGCATGGAGGGTAACTTCTTAAGCCAGGTAATAGACAGCCCTACCAGAGGGGATGCCATACTGGACCTGATGGTCACCAATGCAAGTTAGTTCATTGGTGACATCAAGATTGGAGGCAGCCTGGGCTGCAGTGATCATGCACTGGTGGAGTTTGCAGTCCTGAGGGATATAGGACAGGCAAGGAGTAAAGAAAAGTCAGGGCCTTGAATTTTAGGAAAGCAAACTTCCAGCTCTTTAAGGAGTTAATCAGTGAGATTAACTGGGAAACAGCCCTAAGGGAGAAGGGAGCAGAACAGAGCTGGCAGATCTTTAATGCTTTATGCCTTCCATAGAGCACAAGAGCTCTCAATCCCCAGGTGTAAGAAATCAGGAAAGGAAAGCAAGAGGCCAGCATGGCTGAGTGGAGACCTGATGGGTAAACTAAAGGACAAGAAGGAAATGCACAGGCAGTGGAAGCAGAAGCAGGTATCCTGGGATGAGTACAGAGATGCTGCTTGGTTGTGTAGGATTGAGGTCAGGAGGGCCAAGGCGTGCCTGGAACTGACCTTGTCAAGGGATGCCAAGAATAACAAGAAGGCCTTCTACAGGTATGTCAACCAGAAAAGGAAGGTCAAAGAAAGCGTACCACCCTTGATGAGCAAGACTGGAAAACTGCTAACAATGCATGAAGAGAAGACTGAGGTACCTAATGACTTCTTTGCCTCAGTCTACACTGGCAGTGTCTCTTCCCACACCTCTCGAGTGAGTGGACTGCAAGATGGGGACTGGAGGAGCAAAGTCCCTCCACTGTAAGAGAAGATCAGTTTTGAGACCACCTGAGGAACATGAGCATACACAAGTCTATGGGACCTGATGAGATCCATCCTGGAGTCCTGAGGCAATTGCTTGATGTAGTTGCCAAGCCACTCTCCATGATATTGGAAAAGTCATGGCAGCCAGGTGAAGGCCCCAGTGACTGGAAAAATGGCCCTGGGAACTACCGACCTGTCAGCCTCATCTCTGTGCCTGGGAAGACCATGGAACAGATCCTCCTAGGAGCTATGCTAAGGCACAGGGAGGTGATTTGAGACAGCCAGCATGTCTTCACCAAGGGCCAGTCCTGTCTGACCAACCTAGTGGCCTTCTGTGATGGAGTGACCACATCAGTGGCCAAGGGAAGAGCTATGGAGGTCATCTATCTGCACTTCTGTAAGGTCTTTGCCATGGTCCACAAAACATCTTCCTTCTGTCTCAGTTGGAGAGATACAGATTTGGTGGGTGCACTGTTGGGTGGATGAGGAAATGGTTAGATGGTCGCATCTAGAGAGCAGTGGTAAAAGGCTCAGTGTTCTGATGGAGATTGGTGAAGAGTGGTGTCCCTCAGGGGTCCGTATTGGGACCCCTGTTACTGTTTAATGTCCTCATCAATGACATAGCCAGTGGATGGAAAGGTTGGATTTAGACTAGCTATAAGGAAGCAATTTTTCTCAACGAGTGTGGTGAGACACGGGCACAGGCTGCCCAGAGAGGTGGCAGATGCCCCATCCTGGGAAATATTCCAGGTCAGGTTGGATGAGGCTCTGAGCAACCTGCTGTAATGGAAGATGTCCCTGCTCATTGCATGGGTGTTGGACTAGATGGCCTTAAATGGTCCCTTGCAGACCAAAGATTCTATGATTCTATGGTTGTATGATTCTATCTGTATTGGTGCAAGAAACCATTCCTACAGAGATCATACATTTGCGTATGCCATTCAAATATTTGAGGACTCTTTGGGGTCTCTAGCAAAATATAAATTTATAAATATGATTTTGTTTACTTTTCATAAAAAATAACAATTAAAAAATGTTGGGTTTTCACTAGAATAATCTTATTGAAAAGTGGGTTGTTAAAAATACAGTAAAGACTTCTTTGATCTGGCAAAGCGTGGTTGTGGAATGGAAGTGTTGTGTTTTATTGCATCAGTAAGTATAGCCAGAAAAAGTAGACATGAAGATCTTACTTGACTGAAAGCTTTGGGTCTCACTGTTAATTGTTATATTCTCTACTTAGATTTTCCATCCTTTTTAAGTATGAGAAGTATTATTTTTTCTAACTGGAGCCAGTATATTTGGGGAATTCTTCCTGCAGAATTTGAGGTTGTGGATGTTTTATCTGTAGAGATTCTTTAAAAGGAGGGCACCAACCTGCTTGTAGTTCCAGAGGTGGCTGAAACACAGAAGTCTGTATACTCTCTATCAATTTACCCCAAGGCTATCTACACAATTCTGGAAAGATATGACTTTAGTATAGGTAAGCATATCTGAACTAACTGTCATCTTTTAGCAGTGAAGACTCCATTCAAGATGTAAAAACCTACCAGGACAGCTATGTGCATATACAGTGTATATATCATGTCAGTTCACATGGATACCTATGTCATTATACCTCAGTCATTATTTTTAATCTGTTATTATTTATATTTAAGTCAATTTTTAGTTTAGATTTAAATTAATCTGGAGATTACTAAATATTTAATAAACAAATAAGTTTCTTGTTCTCTGAAAAGTGATTCTCTGGAGGTTTTTAAAAGATATGTAGATGTGGCACTTAGGGACATGGTTTAGATATGGACATGGCAATGTTAGGTTTGCCGTTGGACTTGACAATCTTAAAGGTCCTTTACAAAATAAATGAATCTATGATTCTATTCTATGATTCTATGATTCTCACACTTCCAAGCTGATGAAACCTGAAGTAATCTCTGAGCTTGCTATAGGCGGTATAGTCAGAATTATTTCCAGTGAGAACAAGAGTGAATTTCCCTCCAGTCTTGGATCTGGGGTTATTCTTGCTTCTCAGGTCTGTTGTTGGTACCAAAGAAGAGAGGTTTGAGGAAGTGCTGAGGAGTGGGTGGCATGGCTCCGTGAGGAAACCAAGACAGTGACAGGAAATTACAAGTCCCCATTTTAACATGAAGTTAATTCCTGACATCTTAGCATGTGCAAAAGAGGTTTGTTTATATTTAAGTGTCTAACAGAAATAACCATCCATGCTAAGCAACCTCCTCTTAACATAAGATTTAGGGTGGTGAATATTTCTTTATTAAATATAGCCATTTAATAAATGCTTGGGTGCAGACTTGGTGAACTATTAAGGGCTTCCCAAAAGTGACACAATCCCTTAGTCCCCACTGCAGTTCAGTTGCTGGGGCTCAGAACACTGCAGAAAAAGGATTTGCATGTCTGACTTTCCCTGGTGTGAAATTGGAATAATAATTCATAATTACTTATCTTGCAAGGGTGTTCTGTAGATCACAAAGTTAATGTTTGTACAACATTTCTAATGTGTAAAGTGCCATGAGATAATGATTACTATTAGCATCTTCTGTGTAGGTTCTTGTATTTTAAACTTCTGTAATATAGTGAGATTGTATGTGGACTCCATGAATGAAAGTTCAGAACGAAAAGCAGATCAAGCTTTTTTTAAATGGCCATGTCAATCCTATCGCTGGCGTACTCAGCAGGTAAGAACTAGCCAGATGATACTAAGTAGAGCTTCAAAGAATGATGGTAGCCCTGGAGATTTTGCAGCTAATCACAAATGATTAATGGGATTTGGGGAAGTTACTTTAAAAAACCAACTACCTTTCCTTTTTGACCGTTAATTATTCATGAAAGACTAAGAACAAGAGTACACTGCAGCAGGACAACACATTTTTCAAGCATTACAATAAAAGAAAATTGATCACCTAGTTAGTATGCAAGCAGCTAAGTACAGCAGGGTCAGCTGTGTTAATTCAAGAGTCAGTCTGGGAGCTTTGCAAAGCCTCTTAGTGCCAAGCGGCTTATTTCAGAGTTTCAATTAAAGATGAACTGAACAGGTTTGCACATATCCATGTACATCTATGATAGAATGTTTACTTACTGACACTGTTACAAAATTGAAAACAGTACTGGCTTATTCCAGCAACTATAACATCAAAACGTGACCTTTTTTTTTTTTTTTTAGAACATGTAAAGGTGTTTTCCATGCCTATGAAGAAGCTGTGTTTCCTGATTGATTTGCAGGCCAAAGAAAGAAATCTGAGGAAGCTTTTTTATTGTTCATGCTTTTTGCTTTCACATTCTTTTAAGAATGCATTGTTCAGTAAGTCAAAAAAACCCCCACAAAGATTAGCTAAGCATTTGAACAATGACAAAAGGACAATACAGAAAATCTTCCCCATATTTGTTTCTTCAGAGTGCAATCTCTTCAGGCCTAAGTCCCTCAGGGGTCTATATTGGGACCAGTACTGTTTAATATCTGCATCAATGACAGAGACAGTGGGATCGAGTGCAACCTCAGCAAGTTTGCAGACCACACCAAGATGAGACATGCAGTTGACATGCCTGAGGGATGGGATGCCACCCACAGGGACCTGGACAAGCTCAAGGCATGAGCCCATGGGAACCTCATGAGGTTCAACAAGGCCAAGTGCAGGGTCCTGCACCTGGGTCAGGGCAACCCACGGTATCAATACAGGCTGGAGGATGAAGCAATTCAGAGCAGCCCTGCTGCTCTTGGACTTGGGGGTACTGGTGGATGGAAAGCTGGACAAGAGCTGGCAATGCGCACTTACAGCCCAGAAGGCCAGCAGTATCTTGGGCTGCATCCAAAGCAGAGTGGCCAGCAGGTTGATGGAAGTGACTCTGCTCCTCTACCCCACTCTGGTGAGACCCTACCTGGAGTCCTGTGTCCCGTTCTTGGACCCCTCAGCACAGGAAAGACATGAACTTGTTGGAATGGGTCCAGAAGAGGGCCACAAAAACCATCAGAGGAATGGAACACCTCTCCTGTGAAGACAGGATAAGAGAGCTGGGGTTGTTCAGTCTGGAGAAGAGAAGGCTCCAGGGAGCCCTTATTGCAGCCTTCCGATACTTAAAGGGGGCTTGTGAGAAAGATGGGACAGACTTTTTAGTAGGGCCTGTAGTGATAGGACAAGGGGTAATGGTTTTAAAGTAAAAGAGGGTGGATTTAGACTAGCTATAAGGAAGCAATTTTTCACAATGAGTGTGGTGAGACATGGGCACAGGCTGCCCAGAGAGGTGGTAGATGCCCCATCCCTGGAAACATTCCAGGTCAGGTTGGATGAGGCTCTGAGCAACCTGCTGTGATGGAAGATGTCCCTGCTCATTGCATGGGTGTTGGACTAGATGGCCTTAAATGGTCCCTTGCAGACCAAAAATTCTATGATTTTAACAATCAGTATTTTCCAACCTATCTGGTATAACTGGGTTTACTCTTCCTCAGCTCACTGGATAAGCCAAGGCACTGTCTACAGTTTTTTGGGGTTTTTTCCATGTAAGAAACCTTATACCATAAAATCCTGACTCTGTTTTGTGTGTATGATTTAACTTATTACTGAGTACTCCCTAGGCTGCCAAGTTCCTCACAGAAGCAAAGAGATGCAGTGGTTGCCTCAAAGGGCTTATAATCCTGCATTTATCACAATATAAATAATCGTCATGTATATAAAGGCAAAGAAAAGGAAAAATAAAAGTATCAAGCTACACTGTATTCTCAATTCTTCTACCTGGGGGGGAACAAACTTGTTTTTACCAATATATAGAAGAAATAGCAATCATATTTCTGTATCAAAATTGCAATTAGTTCCAGCAAAAGAATTTTATTCATCTGTATGAAGAATGCCTACTTATTTTTATGTTCTATGAAAGTAACAGGCATTGGTGCCATTGGCTGAATTTTGGGTTCTATGACAATGGGGCGAGTTACATGGCACCGGGCCTGCTGGAAGCAGATGGAGTTCAGCTACATCCAAGGGGGAAAAATATTCTTGTTTATGAACTGGCAGGCCTCATCGAGAGGGCTTTAAACTAGATTTGAAGGGGAGGGGAATAAAACCAGGCTTACTAGAGATGAACCTAGGGGTGGTGTGCCGGTGTTGAGGACACCCAGCTGAAGTGCATCTACACCAATGTACACAGCATGGGCACCAAACAGGAGGAGCTGGAAGCCATTGTGCAGTGGGACACCATCACTCTCATGGGATGACTCTCATGACTGGACTGCTGCAATGGATGGCTGTAAGCTCTTCAGAAGGGATAGGCATGGAAGGAGAGCTGGTGGGGTGGCTCTGTATGTTAGGGAGTGTTTGATTGTCTAGAAAAAAATGATTCTGATGATCAAGTCAAGTGCTTATGGGAAAGGATGAGGGGAAAGGTCAAAAAGGCAGATATCCTGCTGGGAGTCTGTTGTAGACTGACAGCCAAGATGAAGAGGCAGATGAAGCATTCTGTAAGCAGAAGTCTTGTAGGGGACTTCAGCTTACCGGACATCTGCTGGAAGTATAACACAGCAGAGAGTAAACAGTTCTAGAAGGTTCCTGGCGTGTGTGGAAGATAACTCCCTCACACAGCTGGTAAGTGAACCTACCAGGGGAGGTGCCTTGCTTGACCTGCTCTTTACAAACAGAGAAGGACTGGTGGGAGATGTGATGGTCGGAGGCCATCTTGGCCTTAGTGACCATGACATAGAATTCTCAATTCTGAGTGAAGTAAGGAGGGGGGTCAGCAAAACCACTACCATGGACTTCCGGAGGGCAGACTTCAGCCTGTTCAGGTCACTGGTTGAGGGAGTCCCTTGGGAGACCATCCTGAAGGGCAAAAGGGTCCAGAAAGGCTGGACATCCTTTAAGAGTGAAATCTTAAAGGCATAGCAGCAGGAAGCCCCCATGTGTCATAAGACGAGCTGGCAGGGCAGATGATCAGTCTGGCTGAACAGGGAGCTTTTGCTGGGACTCAGGAAGAAAAGGAGAGTTTACCACCATTGGAAGAAGGGGCATGCAACTCAAGAAGAGTACAAGGATCTCATTAGGTCAAGCAGAGACAAAATTAGAAAGGCAAAAGCCCAGCTAGAACACAATCTGGCCATGCTTACAAGGCACAACAAAAAATGTTTCTAAAATATATGAACAACAAAAAGAGAGCCATCCCTTATTGGATGGGGGAGGGGGACATTGTCACCAAGGATGAGGAAAATGCTGAGGTACTTAATACTTTCTTTGCCTCAGTCTTTAATAGCCAGACCAGGTATCCTCAGGATATTCAGCTCCCTGAGCTGAAAGACAGGGATGGAGAGCACGATAAAATCTCCATAATCCAGCAGGAAGGAGTTAATGACCAGCTATGCCACCTGGATACCCACAAGTCTATGGGGCCAGATGGGATCCACCCAAGAGTACGGAGGGATCTGGCAGAGGAGCTTGCCAAGCCACTCTCCATCATTTATCAGCAGTCCTGGTTAACAGGGGAGGTCCCAGACGACTGGAGGCTTGCCAATGTGACACCATCTCCAAGAAGGGCTGGAAGGAGGATCCTGGGAACTACAGGCCTGTCAGCCTGACCTCCGAACCAGGGAAGATCATGGAGCAGTTCATCTTGAGGGCGCTCACAGGCCATGTGCAGTATAACCAGCCAGCACGGGTTCATGAAAGGCAGGTCCTGCTTGACCAACCTGATCTCCTTCTATGACCAGGTGACCCACCTAGTAGATGAAGGAGAAACGGTGGATGTTGTCTACCTGGACTTTAGTAAAACCTTTGACACTGTCTCCCACAACATTCTCCTAGAAAAATTATCGGCTTATGGCTTAGACAGGTGTACTCTTCTCTGGGTAATAAAATGGCTGGATGGCTGAGCCCAAAGGGTTGTGGTCAATGGAGTTAAACCCAGTTGGTGGCCAGTCACAAGTGGTGTTCCCCAGGGCTCAGTTCTGGGGTGCGTCCAGTTCAATATATTTATTGATTATCTGGATGAGGGGATCGAGTGCTCCCTCAGTGAGTTTACAGATGACACTAAGTTGGGTGGGAGTGTTGATCTGGTGGAGGGTAGGAGGGCTCTGCAGAGGGATCTGAACAGACTGGATTGATGGGCTGAGGTCAACTGTATGAGGTTTAATAAGGCCAAGTGCCGGGTCCTGCACTTCGGTCACAACAACCCCATGCAACGCTGTAGACTTGGGGAGGAGTGGCTGGAGAGCTGCCCAGCAGAAAAAGACCTGGGGGTGCTGGTTGACAGCTGGCTGGACATGAGCCAGCAGTATGCCCAGGTGGCCAAGAAGGCCAACAGTATCCTGGCCTGTATCAGAAATAGTGTGGCCAGCAGGAGTAGGGAAGTGATCGTGCCCCTGTACTCGGCACTGGTGAGGCCGCAACTTGAATCCTGTGTTCAGTTTTGGGCCCCTCACTACAAGAAGGACATTGAGTATCTGGAGCATGTCCAAAGAAGGGCAACAAAGCTGGTGAGGGGTCTGGCGAACAAGTCTTATGAGAAGCGGCTGCGGGAACTGGGGTTGTTTAGTCTGGAGAAGAGGAGGCTGAGGGGAGACCTTATCGCTCTCTACAACTACCTGAAAGGGGGTTGTGGTGAGGTGGGTGTTGGTCTTTTCTCCCAAGTGGCTGGGTATAGAACGAGAGGAAATGGCCTCACGTTGCATCACTGGAGGTTTAGGATGGTTATTAGGAAAAATGTCTTTATGGGGAGAGTGGTCAACTGTTGGGATCACCCTGCATGGCTCGACCTTAAGGAGAAGGAGCTGTGGCATTGAGAAGCTGGTAAACAGCTGGATATCTGCACAGCTCAGCCTTGAGGAGAAGGAGCTGTGATAAACAACTAAGAAGAAGCGAGGAAAACAGGAACACCTGCAAGCAGCGAATCCTGACTGTGTGAGAGGCGCATGGACAGCACGTGATATTTTGTATACAGCCAATTGCAATAGTGTGTGTAACAAGCTGTAACCAATCATGAGTGTGTGCACAGTGATTAAGCGAAAATTATGATATATATTGGAGTCTGACAAGACAATAAATGGCTTCGGAATATAACTCTCATAGAGTTGTGAAGTCCATCCTTCTCCCGCAACTGGTGACCCCGACGTGATACGATCTCTGGGATCTCATCGTTGAACACTGGTCAAGCGCAGAGGACGCTGCAGGAGAAGCCCGGTTGGAAGAATTGCAGTCAGCGGGACTGACGCAAGGAAAAAGAAAAAGGAATACGTTGCAATGGAGAAGCACCCAGCGAGGTGAGGTGAGCAACCGGGGCGGCATGGGGCAGAACACATCGCATGAAGAAGGGGCGATAGTCAGACTCCTGCTGCACATGCTCTCTAAGAGAGGACTGAAATATGATGAATATACACTTAGAAGGCTTCTAATTTGGAGCCGAAAGAAAGGGTACCCCCCCGATCCGTCTGTGGCCTTTAAGGCAGAGACGTGGGAGGAGATAGGAAAAATGTTATGGGAGCGTATTGAGAAAACCGCCGCAGAGTTAGCGATGGCGTGGAAGTTGATATTAACCACATTAAAAGCCTTAAAGGCAGAGAGAAAAGCTGCAGCTGATGTGGAGGAGGCTGTTAAACTGCTTTCAACCAATCCCTTCTTAACCGAGTCAGAGGGTCCAGGACCTTCAGCGACTCCGAATGCACCGCCTGAGGTGCCAGATGCACCGGGTGAACTGGCCGCATTAGATAAGTCAGAGAAACAGATCTACGATGATATATGTGAGGGCAAGACGGGACAAAGCTGCCCAGAACAATGTACTCAATGTTCCTCTGTGTGCTCATGTGAAAGATCGATGAGGCGGGCTTCACCACCCCCGAAACCACCCAGGCTTAACCGATCGAAAGCCGTAGTTTTGAAGCCCTCAGCTGAGCCCCTGCCACCTTTACGGCCCCCGTTGCCTGATAGCAGCGATGAAGAAGAAGAGCCTGTTGTAGAGACTATAGGGAGTCAAGAGCCTAGAAGGAAAGGCGACCCTAGGGAGCGGTGGAAAGACGTTTTTTTAGGAGCGATGAAAGACGAGGAAACAGAGTTACCGATGGCATTTCCTGTTAGTGTACAGCCTCACAGGCCCAATTGCTGGGACCCATTTCACTGGGACTTGATTAAGAAAGTGCGGAAGGAAGTACAAAATTATGGCTTGCAATCACCTTTCACGCAAGCTCTATTAGATAACATATTCACGGGAATGATTCTTACACCATGGGATTGTCGGCAGATGATAGATATGTTGTTGACACCAACCCAAAGGTTATTGTGGGCAGACAGATGGTATAAACTCTGTATGCAAGAAGCCCTGAGAAACCTTGAGCGTCAAGATGGCGATCCACTCCAGAACATTACTACGGAACAAATGACAGGCCAGCGACTGTTTGTGGATGTCAGATTGCAAGCTCAGCTGCCCTTAGAAGCCTCGCAATTAGTTGGGCAACTAGCATTGAATGTGTTGCAAACAGTCCCTGAGGAGGGAAAGAGGCAACCATCTTACACTCAAATTAGACAAGGGAGAGATGAACCATATATGTCTTTTGTTGATCGTCTGAGAGACACTTTGAATAAAGTGTATACCAATGAAGAGGCAAAACTAGCAGTGTTGTTGAATTTAGCAGTAGAAAATGCCAATGTAGATTGTAAAAGAATTTTGTTAACTTTGCCAAAAGAAGCAACGTTAGTACAAATGGTAGAAGCCTGCAACAGAGTAGGCTCTGCCACACATCAGGCAGAAACACTTGCAAGTGCTTTTGCAGCAGCAATTAAGCCATTTATAAATGGAAAAGGGGAGAAAAAATGTTTTAATTGTGGAAAAACAGGCCATTTTAGAGCTCAGTGCAAGGCCACAAGGAAAGGACCTAGGCAGATTGAGACAGGTCATAAATCCTCCCAACAAGGACCCTTTCAGCAAGGAATAGGCCCAGCAGGAGCACCATGTGGTTGATGTCAAAAATTTGGTCATGAAGCCTCAGAATGTTGTTCAAAGTATCATCGGGATGGTATGAAATTGGGAAACGGGCGACTGAGCGCGAAGGCACCCCACACGACGACGCAAATGGGGAAGCACCACCAGGCTGCTTGGCAAGCCTCAGCGCCCAAACCAGAGGGAGCGCCGGAATGGACGTGGAAACAACAGTAGAATTTACCTTATGGGACATGTCGGTTTATGATGTCCCGACTAACGCAAATGGACCATTAGGATATGGATTGAGTGCTTTGTTATTAGGACGATCTTCAGCAACAAAGTAGGGACTTTTTGTTCTCCCTGGAGTCATTGACGAAAAAGGCCATATTGTGCCAACCACTAGTCCTTGGAACACACCTGTTTTTGTGATTCCAAAGAAAAGTGGAAAATGGAGACTATTACATGACTTGCGAGAATTCAATAAGGTATAGTGGACATGGGAGCCTTGCAACCAGGGCTACCATCTCCCTGTATGATACTGAAGTATTGGAAGCTTTTGATTATAGATCTCAAAGATTGCTTTTTTACAATTCCTCTGCATGAAGATGATGCCAAACATTTTGCATTCTCAGTCCTAAGTACAAACAAGGTGCAACCCATGCAAAGATATCATTGGACAGTATTGCCACAAGGCATGAAAAATTCACCCACGATGTGTCAAATTTATGTAAATTGGGCTTTACAGCCAATCAGAAAAAGGTGGCCTCAATATTTCATCTATCATTATATGGATGACATATTGTTGGCTGGTGATCAATTAAATCCGGAAGAAATGATCGGGGAGCTCGTTGAGCTTTTGAGGCAAAGTGGGCTGCAAGTGGTGCTGGAAAAGATACAAACTGAAGCGCCTTGGAGGTACTTGGGGTGGATGATCACTGAAACGTCGGTGACCCTCCAAAAGGTTGAATTAAGAATTCAGATTAAAACATTAAATGATGTACAAAAATTGGTAGGAGACATTAACTGGATTCGACCTATTTGTGGGATCACAAACCAAGATATGGAGCCTTTGGTTCAGCTCTTGCGAGGGGATAGCAGGTTAAACTCTCCTCGGCAATTGACCAAGGAAGCCTGGGAAGCAGTAGCAAACATTTCTGAAAAGGTAACTCAAGCATTTAGTTCTAGGATAAACCCCTCGATAGGGATCACTTTGGCAGTAATCAATCACGAGCGACATCCCTATGCACTTATAATACAGTGGATAACAAAGCTAGAATCAAAAGCAGACCCATTGAGAATTTTAGAGTGGGTCTTTTTACCTCAGTAGCACAGAAAAACCATCACCATGAAAGTAGAGTGTTTTGCAAATTTGATTATGAAAGGGCGCAACAGAATTATTGATATATCGGCAAAGGACCTGAAAATGATTTTAATACCATTACAACAAGAATATTTGACTTGGGCTTTGCAGCACTCTGTTCCCTTCCAAACTGCATTAGCAAAATTTGAGGGTGACATTTAGATTCATTATCCATCACACAAAATGTTTACCTTTAAAAAAAAACAAACAAACCCCCCCCCCCAAAAAAACCCAAACATGAACTAGAAGAAAAATCAAAGTGTAGTCAATATCCAGTTCAAGGTGCTACAGTATTTATGGATGGTGGTGGGAAAACAGGCAAGGCAGCAATAGTATGGCGAGAGCATGGAGAATGGAAAGCACGGGTACTTGTCGTGCCAGGATCAGTTCAAAAGGTAGAACTACAGGCAGTAATTGAAGCCTTTAAATTATGGTCTGAAGAACCTGTGAATATAATTACTGATTCTTTATATGTAGTTAGAGTACTCCAAAGATTGGAAGGTTCAATCCTCAGACAGGTACAGCAGGAACAGCTATATCAACAATTTAGAACGCTTTGGTTTTTATTGCAGAAAAGACGACATCCTTATTACGTTATGCATATACGCAGCCTTACCAACCTTCCAGGGGAATTGGTGGAAGGAAATGCAAGAGCTGATCGGCTGACTGCCGCAGTATGGGCTGGACCTGCTCCGGACCGTTTAGGTCAAGCACAAGCCTCTCATGCCTTTTGCCATCAATCTGCCAAAGTTTTAGCGAGACAATTTAATCTAAGTGCAGGTGACGCTAGAGCTATTATACAGACTTGTGCTGATTGTCAACAAATAGGCCCAGGAATCACGATTACAGTTAGTCCCCGACGATTGCATTCGCTACAACTATGGCAGATGGATGTGACACATGTTGCTGACTTTGGAAGATTTAAATACGTTCATGTTTCAATTGATTGCTATTCTGCAGTAGTTTGGGCCACTGCACAAACAGGAGAAACTACTAGGCATGTACAAAAGCATTTGCAAGCTGCATTCGCAGCCCATGGTATACCCCTACAAATTAAAACCGATAATGGTCCTTGTTATGTAGCCCAGTCAACCCAACCATTTTTTGCTCAATGGGGAGTGACGCATGTTACTGGAATACCGCATTCCCCAACTGGACAAGCTATTGTTGAACGAATGAATCATTCCCTGAAGTGTTTATTGCAAAAACAAAAAGGGGGAGAGGCTACCATACCACCCCAAGAACGTTTGAATAAAGCCTTATATGTGTTAAATTATTTCTGTCTAGCAGAAGGAGAAACATGTAAAAGGAATGACAGGAAGTCTGTTTGAGTTAACACAAAATGCAAGTAAAAGTTAAAAATTTGGAAAAGAATGTGGGAAGGACCTTTTCAACTGCTAACCTGGGGACAAGGTTATGCTTGTGTCATTACAGATTCTGGAACTTGTTTGGTACCCGCAAAATGAGTAAAACCATGGGTGAAACAGTCACCGTCGTCGTTGGACACATCTTGACACTATCAGGTGTCATTGCAATCTGGATGCCACCTCAGCCAAAAGAAAATGTATGGGTAAACCACACTGAAATTAGCAGTATCATGAGAGGAACATGGAAAGCTTTTAGGGCAAATCGCTCTATAACTACAAATCCTTTGGTAAGATATAATATTGGTTTTCATAGCTTTATACAAGCACTTTTTCCATCACTAGAAGTAGCTTCTATCGCTAGGAGTAGTACAGCTAGAATTGTTTGCCTTGTAACATTCTGCTATTAATTTAAGCATAGTTGATATGTGACTGCTGGATTATGGTAAGATGCCGTGTGAACAAAACCTACAAACCAATAGACGGGGTGGCTGTGGCGCGTGCAGCACGTCTGGCCAGCGGGCACATGCGCCATAGGTTCCCTGTGTTGAAAGGTGACAACCGAGGCGTGTTCCAACACTCGCTGGCCACATGTGTCGAAACTCATTCCTTGGCAAATATATAAATACCGGGATTTCCCGAAGAGCAGGGGGATTGGTGTATGGCAAGGCCATCGTTGCCTCCGTGGGGACGCCCACGTAAAGCTGGCACCTACCGACTGCTGGGCTGAGTTCGTGGCACAGAACGATACAAGAATGTACAGATAGTCCATCTTCCTCACAGTCCTTAGGTTACAAATGATCCATCAGGTTTTGTTTTTAGATAAACAAAAAGGGGGAGATGTTGGGATCACCCTGCATGGCTCGACCTTAAGGAGAAGGAGCTGTGGCGTTGATCTGCACGGCTCGACCTTAAGGAGAAGGAGCTGTGGCATTGAGAAGCTGGTAAATAGCTGGATATCTGCACGGCTCGGCTTTGAGGAGAAGGAGCTGTGGTAAACAACTAAGAAGAAGCGAGGAAAACAGGAACACCTGCAAGCAGCGAATCCTGACTGTGTGAGAGGCGCATGGACAGCGTGTGATATTTTGTATATAGCCAATTGCAATAGTGTGTGTAACAAGCTGTAACCAATCATGAGTGTGTGCACAGTGATTAAGCGAAAATTATGATATATATTGGAGTCTGACAAGACAATAAATGGCTTCGGAATATAACTCTCATAGAGTTGTGAAGTCCATCCTTCTCCCACAGTCAACCATTGGAACAGACTGCCCAGGGAGGAGGTGGAATCACCATCACTGAAAGTATTCAAAAATATGTAGACGTGGCACTTCAGGCCATGGTTTAGTGGGCATGGTGGTGTTGGGTTGATGGTTAGACTTGATGATCTTAAAGGTCTTTTTCAAACTTAATGATTCTGTGTGATTCTGTAACAGGGTGTTTACTAATACTTCTGTCATTTTCACTGAAGAAAAAATTTGAGGAGGAATCTGAAATGAAAAAAGGTTAGGTTCATAGAAAGAGTTTTGAGAGGTCTTTCTGCATATACTTTTCTAAAGGTAAAAAAATAGGAATGAACTGAAGGAGCCAAGAGGCCTTGGTGAAAACGACCTCTGCTGTTCAGAGGACTCATTCGGGGATAAAGTAGCAGAGATGGGAAGAAAGCCCTTTGAGTGATTCTGCTTTAGTCACTGTAAAGCAGAATCAGAGTGACATGCTTCCAGAGCCTCCCCCAGGCCATTTGCACTACTACAGCAGATATAGGAGAGCTCACAAACAGCTGACTGTTTCACACCTCACACAGGAGTGGTAGAACCCATCTATCAGCATATCACAAAGCTGTAAAGCCCAGATGAGACAAGAGGGGTTACAGTTTGAAAATACAGCTGAGACCGTTGTCCTTTCCTTTTCACTCCCTTCACAAAGTGCTGGGAAAAGGCCCAGGGTATAGCTTACATAGAAAGGAAAAGAAGGAAAGCATTTTCACCAGCCTTTTGCTCCCAATCTCAGATCAATCACTCTACCTCTTAGCTGAGAAAAAGGGCATCAAAATTAGATTTGACTGTGACAAAGATTTAGAGAGGGAAGAGAAGGATCCTTAAGCAATTGAGCCTATTAGAAATATAACCAAAGCCAATGCACATGGGTAAATATTTCTGTCTCTATTTGTCACTGTTCCTACTTCTCAGACCATAGCAAATCACGTTGCTGTAAGGCCTTCTGGTAACTGCAAGAAGATACCTGCAGTGGAATGTGTCAGTTGCTATTTAACTGTGGAATATAAGATTGCCGTTGATGTTATATTTTAGAGGCATTAGAACAGCTTCCGTTGTAAGAAAATAATAATAATACAATAGCAATTGAAAAACACAGGGATAATTCTGATCTCTGTGAATCAGAAGGAATTGGCATTGCACTACTGTAAAAGTAGCTTCGTGGTGAATTCAAAGAAATAAAAATCACATTATAGTTTCTCCACTTCTGTTCTTCTTCCCTTCTGCTGTATAAGTGATGCAGCACACTGAGGAAAAAACCCTGTCCAACTCGATAAGCACACAACTCTCCTCCACTAGTCAGCTTTCCTGAATGCATAGTTAATGCTCTCATCAACATAGTTTGCCTTAATTACAAGGAAGCATCCATGAGATGTGTGTGTGCATAAGAGATACTCACTCCTAGGTTGAATTTGTCACATTGTTTACAGTACAGGAGGTGATTTTGACTTTAAAAAAACTCAAAACAAAACCAAAACAAACCCACACTCATTTACCAATCTAATTTATTGTATGACACTTGGTTGAAGTCAGAATACTATCTATCACTCTCGGTTGTTGGGCTGCTTCTACAAAAAAAGTAGAACCTGTTAAAACCAACAAATATGTAAAGTTGTTTCTTGTTGTCATAGCTTAACAAACTTTGCCCTTGTAGCTCTCTAATTAAAGATTTTTTCTTGAAATTTTGCAAAGCTTACGGGAAATTTCAAGATGGGTATCCATGTGCACCTAAGAGGGACCACATAAGAACCTGTTGGATACATTAGTAGACAGTTAATGCAGAGGTGGGGGGCTTTTTGTTCTTTATTTAGTTAAATACTAAAACTATATAAATATAAAACTGAAGCAGAAACGTGGAATTTTATTTATCTAAGTCAAATCTCAGCTGGAGGAAAAGTATTAGAATGCAACAGAAAGATATGTTAGCAAACATGGACATCCAGTCAGTATGCATTTTAACATTGCATTGCCTTGGATAATTCAAATTAAAAATCTTTTAGTTTACACTATCTTTATACTATTAGTTTATTTCTTGTATTTACAGATTTCAATACTTTTTACACAGGAAAATATGTTGTAATTTATTTTATATGGTTTTTCTCCTGTATTTGAATGATTTGTTTTATGACAGAACAGTGATCAGAAGTGACAAATATTATTCTGTCAAACTACCAGGCATCACATAATTAATGGTGAAAAGTATGCCAATATATCATTTAGATTAAAATAAATACAGTTTTGTGAAGTCAAAAAGCACATTCTGTGCATGAAATAAACTTTTAGAGACTAACTCCACTTTAAGGTTGCAGAGGGCTCAGGAAGATACTAAATCAGCACAGAGAGACAAAATATTCTATGTCTCAAGACAGTCATTTCCATTATGCTATTGCTTTTCTTGTGCTTCTTGATCCTTTTGCTTGAGCATTATAACTGACACAAAGATGTGGAACAATAGAAAATTAGATTCCCAGGCAGTTTAAATAATGTTTCTCACTAAAAACTTTTAAGTAGCTGCTTCTGTGAGAACTTCATATTGCATGAAAAGAAAAGATAAGGGAGACATGTAACTGCAATTTGCCATTTGTATATGATATAGTGTAGCTCAGGACTGTAGGCTGGTGTCTCCTGTTGTCACTCATTCCTGTTCCTGTAGTAAGGCAGTTTTGACCTTACAGGTATCTGAATAATCTTAGAAGAGTTTATAATTAAAATTATTATTTTCTTGCCAAGGATTCATAGACAAAATTGCACTGTTGCTTTGCACTTCTATCTAACACCGCGCAAAATCTATGCTTTGTAATCCTGTCATTCCTCCCCAGTAGTGTGCATTCTCTCCCCTCTCTTGAAGCAAAAGAAGTGGGACCACAAGAGAAGGTACACACCTTCATCAGAAGAACATCTTCCCTCAGCAATATGTGTCTCCATATACCTGAAGCAACCTCATCTCCCTTGAAAACAAGATACCTACAAGGTTATAGTCTCAGTAATCTCTTACATCAGTCTAATCCTGGCGTTAAAAATGCACTCACCACATAACAGCTAAACCATTCCTCCTCCTTTCCCCAAAGAAACAAAATATTTTCTCAGTCCTCTTTAAAGCAAACTCTTTCAAGTCTGAAATGAAATACTGGAGTCCTGTGGACAGCTGCAAAATGAATAAGTGACCTCTGTTCTTGCCCTTGTTTCCATCACAACACCGTACCAAAACATTAATAAACAATTTAACTTCACACTGTTTGTAAATAATCACAGCAGTATTAACATAATAACACTTACTGGCCATGGTCATGCTTCAGTGACTGATGTACAAAAGGTGCAGTGATAGTTGGAGTGCTTTTAAGTTTGAGAGCATTATTTTTACCACAAGCACCATCTTTGGTCAAATTAGATTTCCTAAATTAGCCATACAAACCCACGTGAACGCATGCAATTAATTGGCCCAATGTTAATGAGTTCTAAAAAGTTCAAAAAAACCCCCAAAACCAAAAATAAATGGCAATGACAACTATTCAGTAGTTCTAAAAACCATGCAAATTTATATATTTAGACACCTTATTGCACATACCAAAATAGATCTTTCCACTGACTTTGGATCAGACTTTATATGGATTAAAAAGGTGCTTTGTGATTTACATACAAGCAAATAACAGCAGAATTTGTGAATAGTACTCCATTTCCTCCCATTTTGCCTTTGAAAATGAAGTCTACAGTTATATTTTTCATTGTAAAATTCCAATTTCATCTGGGCCAACTGGCTGCATTTCTCATTTCCTGTTTCCCCATGTCTGATTATTGGAAGGATGTGTTTGCTGAAGAAAAAACAAGCCCTGTGTGTTCCAGCAGCAGTGAAGCATATGATTTCAAACAGAAGTTATCTAGTCACTCACATGCTATTTTCCCACAGACTAGCATTATGGTTCTTGATGTTCTTACATTTTTATGATCAGAAATGTATGCTGCTTTTGAGTACCGTTAACAAAACTTGTGAATTAAATAGTACCCTGTCTCAGGAGTAGATTAAAAGAAAAAGTAGGTTGTGAGGGATTGCAACATTTTATCCAATGCATTCTGCTAAACTTCCCCTTTTATTCTCTTGATAGAGCTCTAGACTCAAAATTTGGAACAAGAAGCAAGAGACAGACTACTGAAACAGTGTAGCTGTTTTCCTTTTTATTCTATTGAGATTAGTTCTGGAGTGTTTCCTTGATAATAAATTTGGTAACATAGGAAGATATTTCAATTGCAGCCTCAACGGCAAACCTGGTAGCATGAATTCTATGTGGATAATCTGTGTTATGATGGAATGTGATGACTGCCTGCCATTTGAAATGCCAGTGGGACGATCTTTGTGAGAAAGGCCTTCATAATTTGTCCTTGAGTATGTCTTTGAATATGTCTTTGTCTGCTGTAGTCTGCAGAAAACATCATCATACTTAGTTTTATGACACACTTCAAAGTCAAATGACCCTTAAATTCATACACAGTTTTTTCACTCTTCCCACTTCAGTGGGAAGATATAAAGTTAACAGATAAGCTTAATAATTACATAATTCAAATTAACCAGCATTACACTAGCTAGTGTTACACAGAAGATTAATAAATGCACAATTGATAAGACAACTCTATAAATGCTCCATTAATCCTTTGGTCTAACTTGTGCTAAACCACTAGGATAACATAATATAATGTTCACATATGTAAACTGGCAGTAGATGATGTTGATTACACATATAACTTTGTATAAGAGGTGAAACTTTACAGTGAAGCTGTAGCAGTAACATCTTCAGAGATATATATGCCTAAGGGTGCACGGAAAATGAACAGCACAGTAAGTTGCTGGCCTACTATTCAGTAGCCCTAAGAGTGGTTTCTACTAATGGGGATCTGCTTCTCTAGTCTATTTCATCACATAAGACCAAGAAGAACCAAGCCACAGTGCAGGGCAAATATAAAATTTTACATGCAGTCGCTCTTGCACAACAGAAGTAAACAAGCTCTGTAATATAGTAAGTGTCTAATGGAAGGACACTGGAAAGAGGGTAGAGTTAGAGGGTTTCCCTCCCACAGGAAGCTGCTTCCTGCTTCCAGCCTCAAGTTCTTCTCATTCCCTCAGACTCATCCTCTTCTCTAAGTAAAGCTTCTCCTTCCATGTATCTTTAGCTCCTACACATCTAAGACAGCTTCACAGCATCTCTTAGTCTTCATTTTGCTGCTTAAAACAGACAATCCCCTTCAGTTTCCACCCATACAGGGAAGATTAATTGTCTGGATCTGCTTAATTTCTGCTGTTGGCAGCTTTTGACTTCGAAACATGTCTTTCTAAGGTTGAACAAAATTATATCTCACATGAGGCCTTGGTAATGGCAAACATGAATTCATTAATACCTTCCTGTTTGTAATGGAAATACCTCATCTGTTACATATTCACTTCATCTATGTTGATTGTTCTAGGATCAGATGTTTCACTCTGATATCTTCTCCGGTCCAGCTAATGAACCTAGTGGTTTCCTTTAGAGCAAAAGCAAACTAAGGACTAAATACACAGTTTTATTTGTTGCACCACCGCATTTTGCTCTGCCCTGCTACTTTGATTCTCAGGAGCATTCAATTTTTCCATATTTTGTTATTTATGCTTTATTTAAATGCCTACTCAATTTGTGCCACCAGCAAACTGTTAGCACACGCCTACTCTTGGATTTATCCCACTGAATTATAAATGACATTATTTATGATAATGGCAGAAGAATCAAGGAATTGCAATATGCTTAGGGAGAAGTGTCTGGAATGTGATGAGCCTGCATGGAAATCTCAGCTGCAGAGCCAAAGCACCACTGTAGCTGATGGCTCTTTTTTTTTGGTTAAAACATGTCCGCCCAGGGACTATATCCAAATATGACAAGAGTATTTTAATTAATTCTTCCTCTCTGTTTATTGACTTTTTCAACAGCAGTTATTGCTAGTATTGGTAAAATATATACCCCCAAAAGTTCAGCTGTTTTACCTTATATTGTCAATGTTACACACAGAGAAAAGCAAACAGGAAGGTTGTGGGGTTTTCTTGTTTTCAGATTTGTTGTTTGACATTTGGGATTTCTTTTTAATAAATTCTCCTCCTAGCCTCTTTGTTTATTTCTCTAAAAGTTATGCTTGCTGGATAGGTACACTTCTGTCTGTTTTTTGGGGGGATTTGATTTTTCAGGCTTAACCAAGTTAACCCTTATTCGTATGGTTTGATAACATTGCAAACTTGACTCCCTTTGGTCAGCTCTCACATATATATGGGGTATACAAGTAATCCCATGGCAAAGTGACTGCACAGACTAGCTCATGCCATACATAGTAAATATAGTGTAGAAAGAAAGAAATTTTAAAAATCTTGAATCTGGGCTAGGCTGGGCATTTGATTATAACAACATAAGTGGTTTTCATGTAGGGCAGAGGACCTTCTGCCTTGGTATCAATTTCATTTTTTAAAGCACATATTATTTTTCCCATAACATCACAGAATCACAGAATAAATAAGGTTGGAAAAGACCTTTAAGATCATGAAGTCCAAACATCAACCCAACACCACTATGCCCACTAAACCACGGATTGAAGTGCCACATCTACATGGTTTTTTTTAATATTTCCAGTGATGGTGATTCCACCACCACCCTGGGCAGCCTGTTCCAATGCTTGACCACTCGGTGAAGAAATTTTTCCTAATATCCAATCTAAACCTCCCCTGGCACAACTTGAGGCCATTTCCTCTCATTCTGTTGTTAGTCACTTGGGAAAAAAGACCAACACCCATCTCACCACAACCCCCTTTCAAGTAGTTGTGGAGAGTGATGACAACTCCCCTCAGCCTCCTCTTCTCCAGACTAAACAACCCCAGTTCCCTCAGCCGCTCCTTATAAGACTTGCTCTCCAGAGCCCCCACCAGCTTCGTTGCCCTTCTCTGGACACGCTGCAAATACTCAATGTCCTTCTTGTAGTGAGGGGCCCAAAACTGAACACAGGATTCTAGGTGCAATATGCTGCAAACAATGAGAATTTTAACAGAATTGACAAAGCAGCTAGAATTATTATACTATCTTAATTCAAATTATATTTAGTTAATGGATGCTCTTCAGGGTTCAGAGCAAAGCCTAAACAGTCTGCCTATTTTCTCTAATAGATTTCAGATAAGATCTTAATAAATGAGTGGTCCTATTAAATTTTCTGTCACATCTACACCTTGTAAAGAACCATTTATTTCATAGTTTTTCAATGTGTCAGCAGTGATTAAGACACAAACATTGCACTGGACAGTCAGGTTTCTTTTCTACTTTTGGTTTTCAGAATCATGTAGGTTTTTCTGTCATTTACAGTGGAAGTGATCAAACGAGCCAAAAGTAGGGGACTATCATTTCTTCATGTGCTGTAACACAGACATGAGAAACAGGACCTGAAGAAAAAGGTTTTAAATAGCACCTCAAAACAAAATACAAGATGGAGCGATTATAAAAAGAGCCTTAAAAAATAAAATCCCTGAAGTCCATTTCACTCATATGGAGAATTTATGTGTGTTTCTATGCTCTCTAGGGAGAAGAGGACCTTAACAGGATTTGAAGAAAAATTCCACTGTGAAAATTGAAGGCTGAATATGACCATTAATCAACCTAGTGGTGAGCTTGAGAAGGTGCTTCATGCTTCACCTTTTTGCAAAAAATGTAGTCTATGCTCATGACGCAAACCTCTCACTGTCAAATTATTCCAGATTCAAATGACTGAACTGCACATTACTTTGAGACTTTATCCTCAGGAATTCACATCTGGTATAAAAAAAGAACAAGCAGTGAACGTTTTTTCCACTGGTGAAAAATCAACTGACTATAGGTTTTAAAAAAACATTCATTTTTTAAAAAATATTTTTAATGGGCATGAACTCACTAATTTTTCTGTTCCTAAAATCTGATGGATGTCTATGTTTTCCTTCCCAGTCTGCATCCTCTAAAGTAATTAGTCCTGCCTATTGGAATCAAAGCTCAGAATAACTACCTTAATGGTCTAAAATATACCTATGATTTACTTCATATTTCCTTGATATTTCAGTGCTGATTTTATTAGATTGACATGAAACTGTGTACTTACAAAAGAAGCTGCTTTTGAAATAGTAAGTAGGTGGGTCGGCCTCAGGTATCCAGGCTGCTTCTCAGGTGCTCAGGACCAACATCCCAGACCAATCAGGAAATATTTCTGCTATGTTCAGGATACAGGACTCTGACATGTTTCTACAGGAAAGAGTAAGGGATTTTAGAGGCAGACTACCTTTCTTCTCCCTGCAAAGGCATGTTCATTGGCAGGAAGATATAGTGAGACAGAAACTCCTTATCTGCTCCTTCTGCCTCAGGGTCCTTCATCAGCAAGACTTGTTTCTCCAGGCAGTAAGAGGCAGAGGTGTGTGAGGCTTTCTCAGTTTGGAAGAAATGAAGAGGAAAAACTTTCTTCATACATTTAGAGAATGTAAGGGAACAGTTACAATCCTGGAAGTACTCCGTAGCTCATAGCATTTGGAATCAGGTACAGTTTTATTGTTAACATTCACTTCACCCAAAGTGTGACCCTTCTACATTCTTGAGAGCAGTAACGTTGAAGCTTTTTGTGTAACTCTCCCTGGCTTGACATTCATCTGTTTGGCCAGTATAATCCTTCTTAGCCATATCAAGGAAAGTAAGATGTTACTTGTTTGCAGTAAAATGTTGCTTATGCCAATGCACCTTTTTTTCCTAAGTCAGTGTAACAGTTCCATTAGAAAACTTAGTAATCTTAACAGGAGCTAGAGGGAATTCCTGAATAGAAGTTGCACATCATTCTGTTCTGTGACAGCTTTCAGGCAGGCTGACAAATATTTTGGCTTTTTTTTTTTTTTCTTTGGTCACCTTTGTTACAATGTATTTCTAACCATCCTTTCATTAAATGTTTTCACTTTTACATGTTCATGTATATGTAAATGTGAATGTATATGTATGTGTATATATATGTACGTACTATCAAGTTCAATTAACAGATTTTGTATTTTCTGATCATGGCTGCTTCTTAAGCTTTTGTAGAATATGAATTAAATCTAAGTTGAATAATTCACACACATACATACACATTTAGCTTGGGACTGGAAAGCGATTAAAAGTTCTTTGAAAAATTTCTGTGTTTTCTAAGACAATGAACAATGACATGGATGTATAAATAGCGAGTCTGAGGACCAACAATTTATCCTAATGAAGAAGAAGGATTATCAGAAAGTAAAACAGAATGACGATAATGTTCTCTTCTTCAGGCTTTAAAGTTTCAGAGAGACCTGAAAAGCTTTTAACCTATCAAGCTGTCAGTTCAAGGACTCATTTCCTGTTGCAACAATTGCTGATGATGATTGTCCACTGCAGAATCGGCACTGCTGGTTATGGAGTATTCAATTATTCTCCCTTCTTCAACCCAGGGGCTGACTTTCATGCATATTTTAAGTTTTACCATTTTTCCAGATTCAGCATTAGTATGCTAGGTAGGCAGTTAGAGATAAGCTACAGACCATTTTTCATTTCCTCGTTTTAGGTCAAGCATGCTGGAGAGAAAACCTTTTTAGTCTCAGTATGGGATCATAAAATAGTGATTCACTACTGGTTTAAATGCACCTGTAGAAGAGTGTGAAAGGTGTTATTCTGTGTACTCTTGTGGTATGAAATATGACATAGCCATGATTTACCCCTTTTCTCAAATGGTGAAATGAGGATCTAATAAGAATCTATTCCAGCACAGGTGAAAAAACACAAGAAATGAAAGGGATGTTGCTGTCCAAAGCCTTTCTGTAGTCACTTATATTACTTACTGTTAGTAAAGAACGGAAACTTTCTGCCCTCTTTGTCTCTTCTCTTGCTTTACACTTTTGGCTTGTATCAGAGGTAAATGAAACTTTACTTACCACTTACTTGTATTCTTCCAAGAAGATGAGAGATCTCTTGTTCCCATGTAATGTTGTGTGACAACCACTTACGCTACTGTCTGTCAGTAAATACTTTAAAATCTGCTAAGAAAATGTAATTTCTCCACTTACAAAATTGTGCCATTTTGTTATTTCTTTTCAGGTAGAAAAAGTCATTGTTTTGAAAGCTTTTATAGGACAAATTTTTTAAAATTGCCCATCATTTATTTTGAAATTATGGAAATATTTTGCCTTATTTTGCCTCAACTATGTCAAAACATTTTAAGCCAGTTAATCCTCTCCAGCAGGGAACATTGCTGTAAATATCATGTATGTCTAAAGGTAACGCTAACTTTATGTTATGGGTAAAGCAAGGCAGATCATTTATGGAAAGATGTGATGCTTCACTGAAGCCAAAGAAGGCATAGTGATTTCTATGACATTTTTAGATAAGTGGGACATTTTCAACTGACTTTGCTCATTCAGGATGACAATAACATGACAACAATAAATTGAGAGACTGAGCAAGACAGAAAAAGAAAAGACTTCCAGATGAGGAAAAAAAAGAAGGAAAAAAAAGAAGGAAAAAAAAGAAAAAGGAATCTTTGTAAAAAGAAATTGAAAATTTAAACACTATTTCAAATCAATAAAATATTTTACATTTTATTATCCATTCCGATGTGCAACAAAGATTTTGAAACTCAATGATCCTATGCTAATATAAAAATAAAAATGAGATGAGATAATGGTATTAACCCAAAATAATTCGTTTTAGTCATGCAAAGGGGTTTTAATCTTAACCAAATATTTTGATACTGATGAATTAAACCCAAAAGTACAAACAGTACATTTACTTTTTCCTTAAAAACAGAAATCAGCATATTCCCAAAAGATATTGTTATTTTGAATATTTTTATATTCAGCAGAAATTTATTCCCTTCATATTTCTTCAGCAAGGATGGATGATTATACAAAGCATACCATTTTTAACATGACAGAGATCCCCATGTAGATTTAATTCTGATATTGAGAATGGAGTAGAAGCACAAATAGGTAATACTTTCTGTTATACCTGGTTTCTTAATCAGATGACAACGTAATCTTATAGTACTTTTATAGTTAGTGTGTTCTGTGTCAAATACTCCCTAAGAACTTCTGGAACTGTTGTTTGGCTTCACCTATTCTTTGCTGTACAGACATTAACAGAGTTTCTGGATGAAAAGAAAATCCTTCATTTACTGAGCTATTTTGCAGAGGTTAAGGCTTACATGGGGAACTGAATTTCTCAAACAAAGTGGTTGGTCACTGTGTGGGTGGTGATGGGAGCCTCCAATGCAAGGGTCTTTACAATGACATCTTCAGCTGGTTCAGAGGACGTTATCAGTCTGCCATTCGGCCAGACATTTACATTCAAATCACCTGCAATTTTATGTGGCCACTGCAGCACATACATGATCCTTTTCTATCAATTATTTCAAATTTGTCAACTCATACATCTGTAGGAAAAGTGTCTACCAATTATTTAAAATTGTCCATATAATTTGGTTAAGATGCAGCAAGAGCTACATGCTGAGATGGACAAATTCCCTTGTGTTGTTTGTCAACACAATTTCATTATACAAAAAGTGCTGATCAGTTTGTCTATAGACAGCAAGGACTGCTTGGTGAAATGTCCAGGACTGTCCATAATGTTATTCCTGGAGATGTCCTGCACCAAAAAGTCAAATAATTCACTATGAAGGTGATGAAGGGTTCATTCAATCACTGGGTCTCATGTCAGTCCATTGACACAAATCAGTCCTTTGTCTTACTTACACAGAAACTAGCCGGGGAGTTGATGATTAAGTGTGACAGGTATGGACACGGGCAGAGTCCTGATACCTACATTTTCATATTGTGTAAAAAGTACACGTTGGTTAGAGGTGAGAAATTTTATTAGTGTCCTTACTGAGGGAAAGGCTGAGTTTAGTCATTTTAGGGGAAAAAGGATCATTTAACCAGGCAAAATCCACCAATCCTTGTGTTACACATGTTTTTATAGTTCAGATAGGATTTCTTATTGCAGTAAGAAATAGGGGACAGAGATAGTGGATATGTGGCACTCTTTCATTCAAAGTCAAACTAGCCATTTCTTCAGAGTAACAGCTTACCTCGATACCTTTTATTTGCAGTAGGTGAAAACACGGGGGCTGGAAGGGAGGGGTATAGGAGGAAACACATGGTTACTATTTCTACTGAAACACTTTGCCTACATTGTTCAGAAGGCATACAAAACCCTGAGGTAGAAACACAAAGGTATAATTATATTCTCTCTTTGCCTGGTCTTCTGAAAGAAAAAGTGATGTTTTGGAGGAGGACAAATAAAGTATCACTTGGCAGTGATTAATAGTTACAAAACATAACAGAGAATGGGACAGTGGTTAACCTGATTATGTATGAAAACGTGCATTTAAACACTGTCATAAAATAGAAGATTTGCACCTGGCATTTTTAGGAAGAGGTTTACTTTTAAATAACCAGTATTGATTGTTCTAGCAATGTACGCAACCTTGTAGTATGGTTTTTCCCAGTGAAAAATGAAGTCTCTTGGTTTTCCCTGCTATTCAGCCACCCATAATTTAACGTTAGTTTTTAATGGATGTTGTTACTTGCAAGTTTGAGACAAGTGCCAATTGACCTGTCATTCCTCTTTGAATTTACTGATGAAGATAGGGACATCATATAAAATAAATATTTATAACATGAAAAACAAAAGGAAAATTATTATGGAAAGTTAGAAAATACATGGATGGCTTGCATGGAGAGCCAAGAGAAACATTTTATCTGCACCATGGCAGAGATAGCACTGACAGTTTTAGTTCAGTAATGAAGAGTAACTATCAATAGTATGAAAATCTGCAGTGAAAACAAAATCAGTGTCTGTGTGAACAAGCTTAACCCATGCCAAACTGTCTAGTGAGGGTGTGAGTTTAGCATGTGTGAAAATGAGAGTTTGAGATTATGAAATTTATGACCTGCCTTTAGCACAGCCCAAGAGGTGCCTGCTCAGCACAAACATCAACTCAACCCTGCCCTTCACTGGGATCTGCTGGCCTCCAGAAAATGCTGAAAATTATACCATGTGCCAAGTGAAATGGAAAAGAACTCCACAACACACTGACTGTTCTTCTGAAGTGGTCCTATTTGACATCAAATTAATAAAGTACAGTGTTTTCTCTTTTTTGCTGTGACTATAATGAAGCCTGCCTGCTTGTTACTAACAACCAAATTACACAGTACATTGGGAGAGCTCTACACAGCTGCTTACAGACCATCAGGAAGACGAGGTATTCACCAGCCTGAATGCTTGAGAGTGACCTGTGCCGTTCACAAAAACAATTACATCAATAGCGCTCCTTGTCCCTTTTGTTCCCCAGAGAAGTGTGGAATCCAGGGCTGGTGAAGAGCCACCCTCTGCATCTGAGAGGGAGAGAGAGAGGGAGGGAGAGAGAGAAGTCACTCTGTTGCTATGGTGTGCAACTGCTTTTTCATAAATGTTTCAGTAAGGTCGTGCCCTGCTTGATTAATTCCAAGAGTTCACATTCATCTATTGCCATACAGACAGCTTACAGCAGATGTTCACCAAAGCCATTTCAAGCTGACTTATAACCCCTCTCTTTTTTCAGTACCTAATATATTGGGATGGTCGTATTCCGGACACAGAAATAACCAGCATCACCACTGAAAAGGAGCCTCTGTTGTGCCTGCATCCCAGCTGCCTCAGTTGGCAACTAAAAGGTAGCAAATTTTGCCCACTCTGAATTACCACAGACTTTCCCTGGTGCAAATGTAACAAAGTGTGTGGACCTACTACATTTCTTCTGTGTAATTTCATATGTTTGAAAGCAGCATGTGCACAAACACAGGAATGACACATTTTCTGACGAGGTTTGTATACACAGTCCAAAGACAGGGCAATGGGCGACAGAAATTATTTTACATCCTATGCTCTGCTCACCGTTCCCTCTCTCACACAAGCATCAGGTTGTCAATAATAGGGGGAAGGGAAGGACTGGGACGAGGTGGGCTTGTTATAAGTCTTGGCACACCATAGCCTATGATGTAACGAGTGAAAGGAATACTTGCAGAACAAGAATTTCTGCTGCAGTACAGAGGAGACCAGATGTGGTCATAAGTGGCAAACTAAGAAAAAAGTGATTCAGCTTTCAGATTTCTCACAACTTGTGAAACTCCATGATTCTGCCTAAATGCAAATTATTGCCATTATGAAGAATTTTATTTGCATATTTCTTATCCATATTTTTCAATGAATTTCAAAGGCAAATTCTTGGGATATGAATTTGCCTAAATTAAGCTAAACCAATGTTCACTTGGTTCCCACTGAGGTGATGAAATAATTTTAATGTAACTGTATCTTGTAATTACAGCAGGTTAGTAGTGCTCTCAGGAATTCTGTCTTGACTTTGAATATTGTGAGAAGAAGTAATGCCTGGTGGAAAAATAAAAAAATCACTCCAGTTTGTGTTTATGTAGATGATGTCTTCATCTGTGTTTTGTCATTACAATTTTCTAGTGCAAAACTAGATTTCTGAAAATCGTGATATTTTAATTACAGATAATTTCATCCCTCAGTTGAATTATCTCTCCTTCCCCTACCTTCTCTTCCTCTCCTCCATCCCCAGCTCAAGGTTCAATTGCCATTTACCTTTAACTGTGAACAGAGATGGTTTAAAGGGTTTGTTGGGCACCTTTGCTGCGTCCTCAGGCAAATGAAACATTGCTCCACAGAAGTTCTTGCAATTGAGGGGAGAATTGGACCTGCAGGGCACCTGTCCTGTCTCAGGTGAACCCAGCTCTTCTGTTGTCTTCTGTGTCTGTAACCGGTCAAAACAGGGAGAAAAGGCGTAGTGACATATCTCCCACTGACGGCATTTTGCCAGCCCTGCCTCCCCACAGCAGCCCACAGGAGGGTCCAGGGGGCTGGACTCAACCTCTCCGAGTGCTGCTGCAGTCTGACAAAGGTACTACCCGCCGCCAGCATGATCTCAGGCCATACCGAGGTCAGGGCCTGTACCTGTTGCCCACTTTTTTAAGAGACATCTCAAAGCTGGTCAAGATACTGAAGCCATAGAACCTCTTGTGCATGGAGAAGAAACTGTTTTGGCTGGATTGCACAGCTAAGTGTGTAATTCCTCAAAGTCTGCCCTTGTGGGAGGAAAGGCTGAGAGACCCAATGAGAAATTATTTTTTTTCATGTTCTTGGAAAGAGCTGGAGTCACAACCCAGTTGTCTCAGTGTCATGTGAACAGCTCCAGCTGAGGACTCCAGAGTGACTCTGATGCTGCTGTGTGGTGTTGGCATCCTGGTGAAGCTGACTGTTGTGCAGAGGAAGTGCCAGTGTCATGGGTTAACTCTGAAGTACAGGTAAACCTTGACTAGACATCACTGAGAAAAGATGAAGCTTAAAAATAAAATAAAATAAAATAAAATAAAATAAAATAAAATAAAATAAAATAAAATAAAATAAAAAGTCCTTGTTTACTGATGAAGTTGCCACAGTTGACTGAAAGTATTAGTCCCAAACCTGCAGTTGCGGATTAGTACAACAGTATTGACAGTGTCTTTTCTCTTCCCTGGACTGAATGGTAGTCTAGTAAGCTCCATTTTTTGTGTTGTTTCTTCTCATGACATCATGTTGCTTGGTAAGAATGAATTCAGAAAGCAAACCTGTGCATTTTGTAGGCTGGGCTGGAGGTCACAGTGGTTGCCTGTAGAAATAAGTCCCAAAAACTTGCCCTGGCTCCAATGAAAGTTCTATTTCTTGCTCTGCGTTCATCACTGGCAATTTTATCAACCTCAGGAACATAAGCCTTGAGACAGGTCATGGATGTCTGTTAACCTGAAGGTCATAAGCTCTTTAAATAAATAAACATTCTTTCAAAATCTTTCTGAAATTCAGTGTAATTTGAAGCAAGAGAATCAGCCCACTCCATCACATGCTGAGCTTGTTTTTGTCAGTGTGTGCTCCTAATCACTTACCAATTACTTATGCAAATTGGAGGAGCAGATGCCGAAGGTTGCTTTCAAGGCTGCCTTGCAGGGGCCCTATAAAGCTGACAGTTGTGGATGTCCATGGTTTGTCGGTTTTTTTTTTTTTTGAGTAGGTACTTTAGAACTTTAAAAAGGTTCTTGATTTCACCTAGACTCCCACAGAGTACTTGTGGGCAGGATTTTCTTCACCTGTCAAAAGCCAACAGCTGATGGTTATGGTGCAGATAATCACAAAGAAAAAGTACTTTTGTTGGAAAAGAAGAACGGAGAAAAGTTGGGAGATCATGGGTGCAAAAAGTTTTTTAGTTTAAAACTAGGTTTTTGCTTTGCTATTACGCTAAAATTCTTACCTAGCTGTTCCTGTATGTTTTTAATTAATTTAAAGGCTAAGAGTGTATCACCTTCCCTGTGCTTTCATTTTATGTACATCTTCTCTGTGTGCATTTGAATTGTATCTGTTATTTATCATATAAACATAGTGTGAAGTGATGTGGATAACTGTTAAAAGGTAGAGCAAAGGGCTGATCAAAGTACAATCCTTTAAGTGTGTTTCTTAACTTGCATAATTATGTTTAATTAAATAACACAGAATGTACACACCATTTTGAAGTGCTGTGGTGACCAGTGACAACTGAAATTCCCTGCAGGAAAGTGCCTTTGCAGATTCTCTGAGAACCTACAGGGAAATCACTGACATTTTAATCTGTATTAGACATAGTTCCTGCAGAGACGAATCTAAGCAAGCCTGCAGAAAACTGCTGATTCTTTTAGTAAATAAGATATTTTCCTGCTTTGCTATCTTAATACTGTGAAGTTTTTCTGATGGAAATTTTCGAACTAGTTGTTTGATATATAAGATATTTGTTTACTTTTAGATGAGAAAATGTCAGTTTAAATTTTCTATCAGGTTAAATACAAGCAATAGAAAGATTAATTTTTTTTATATCTGATCTTTTGAAGATTAAAACCAATCCATGCATAATCCCTCCCTGCTAGCCAGAATGCATTTTTTAAATGTTCCTTTTATTATCTAAACACTAGGACTTGCACATTGTATAACATCATCTGATCATGTCTGAAGTATTATTAATAGATTGCTGTGTTAGAAAATGCAGGGAAATCCCTCTTTGTAATTTTCCTGTGTGCTTAGTTCTCTCTCTCCTCTATACATTTGACATTTTGTCTTGCTTGCTCATAGAAATAATATAAGAAAAGAATGTTTTGCATGTGCAGTCAGAAGATCTCAATGCCCCTAATAACTAAATTTTTACAAATGGAGCTTGTTAGGACTTTTTTGATTTTAAAACACTTCTTTGGGGTTGAGGAACACTGTCTTGTGGAAACTGAAAGGCTTTCAGAACTATACAACTTATTCTGACAAACTTTCAGCTTTTCTTTTCATTTACCCAGATGTTTAGGCTATCAGCTAGGAGTTAAGTTTTCAGGTGTCTTTCCTCAGGGTTGTAAGTAAGACAGGAATGTGAGATGTCCATGTTCCCAAGCTTTGGGTAGCTCTACCACGTATGCACAAAGTATTGTGTATGTTTTCCAGTGCCTGTGGCTCTGGGACATCATGACTCACATTTCTGCAAGTCCTGGTATTTCTGACACGCCCTTCTGGAACATGTGAGCATCTGTTTTCTTGTTGAGTTTCTTTTCCATGAAGAATCACTCCTCATTGGTCCAAAATTATTTTTGAGATACTTTATGAGGCAGAAATCCTAATTTTCTGCCAGATCATCTAAGAATTGGAGGCTACAATTTGGTTATTCCTCATCTCCAGGAGGTGCATTTTAAAACTACTTACAAATAAACAATAGTTACTGGTTACCTTTTATCAACTTGTTAGTTTAGGATTGGTGTTGATTTTAAGATTTTTCATTGCACTTCATTGCATAAGGCAGATGTTCCTGATGATTCACGCAAACCGTCTAAGTGGAGATGAAGATCTGGGGAGATAATGCAGACTTGAAAAGAGCGTGTTTTGATAGACTTGTTTTTTCTTGCATGGTTGTGGAAGAAAGGCACACTGGAAGAGACATAGTATAAAAGAGCAGCAAGGGAGAACGTCCGCTGAAAGTCACTGTCTAAAATGGTCAAAAACATGTGGCAGAAATCATTACTCTTTTTTGTATTAGTGCAGTTGAAGCAGATGCTTGGCATTAAACTAATACACTAGTTTACTTTTTCTAGAGGATAATAATCTTCTAGTTTAAAAATGTCTCTGTGTGAGTAGAGACATGTTAATGCAGCTATCTTTTTACCCCAGAAAGACAGAACTGTTCCTGACTATTCTCATTTTTTCAGTGTTCAGTTACGGTGGTTATAAGACAAGACAGATGATCTCTGAAATAAAACAGAATTTGTGATTTGAGATTGCTACATATTGCTACCAAACAGAATTGATGAGTAAGATCTACTCACATCAATTCTTCAGATCATAACACTAGAGTCATTGGAAATTGCTAGAATATTTTTTATTTCTTTCCACCGATGTTGTGCTACCCATCCTTGGCCTGTCTTACCACACACAGCATGAGCCATATTTTCAAAACTGTAAAATCAAGCTACATATAGATATATTTACACAAAAAGTTGCTTTGCTATTTATTTAATTCTTGCTCACTTAAAAGGTTTTGAGGGGTTAATTGGTACTTCACACATACAAAGACTTATTTTGCACATGCAGTAATTGATACATAGTGATTTGTGTACATGCTCTTTTTTGAAAACTGACCTTGCACAGATGACTGTAGAAGTGCATGTTTTTGTTTAAAATACCATTGATTAGCTTGTTTAAAAGTTCTGGAATAAGCTTCTTCAAAATTAAGTAATAAAGAGATTATATTATAAAGCAACATAGAAAGTGTCATTCTCTCAGCCATAATAAACTGTTATGGAAACAGGCTCTTAATATACTGTGTTCTTGCAACTGGGACTCATTCTTTATTGTCCATGATAGTCAAGAGCAGCCTGGATAGGTTTTGAAGATACTTCGGCTGCAGAAGTGAAAATGTCAGGAAATCTCTATGCCAGTTGATCCTAACACATTTTGGAAAACTTGTGCAAAAAAGTTTGTGTCTGGGCAGTGCCATGTTGTAGACTATGACTGGAAAGTTGGTTTAGGTCAGTGATTGAGCCCCAGCTTTCAATGGGAAAAGTATCTCTAACTTCAGTTCTAGACCAAAAAAGCCAGGATTAGTTTTGAGTAACTTCTGAGCATTGTGGAAGAGCCTGAGAGAGAGCATAAATACTTGCTGCTCCTCTTCCATTTTGCCATGTTCTTCTACAGTCAGAAAGATCATTCACATTTAAGAGATTCTGTGATAATACTTTGCATTTTTTCATCAATCAATTACATGTCAGTTGAACACTTTCACACATGCTTGTTTCCCACCAGTCTCTATAACAGCTCCAGTTCACAGCTAGTCTGGGAATATCAATCAGCAATTTATGTTGCGGGCAAAACAGATTACTTGGGTAAATTTATTGCTTATTAAAAGTCAGAGTAGGATGATGAGAAATTCAAACAAATCTTAAAACCCCTTCTTCCAAGTCCTCCATTCTTCACAGGATCAGCTTCACTCCCAAATTCTCTACTTCCTCCCTGTGAGAGGCACAAGTAGATGGGGAACAGGGGTTGCAGTCAGTTCATCATGTTACCTCTGCTGCTTCTTCCTACTCACACTCTTCCTCTGCTCCAGCATGGGGTCCCTCTCACAGGAGACAGTCCTCCATGAACTTCTCCAGTGTGGGTCCTTCCCATTGGCTGCAGTTTTCCACAACTGCTCCAGCATGGGTCCTTTCCAAGGAGTGCATTCCTTCAGGAACAGACTGCTCCAGCATGGATCCCCCATGGGGTCACAAGTCCTGCCAGAAAACCTGATCCAGAGTGGGCTCTCCACAGGGTCACAGCCTCCTTTGGCCATATCCACCTGCTCCAATGTGGGGTCCTCCACAGGCTCTAGGTGGATATCTACTCCTCCGTGGACCTCCCTGGGCTGCAGGGGTACAGCATACCTCACCATGGTCTTCACCACAGAGGGGGATGTCTGTTCTGCGACCTGGAGCACCTCCTCCCTCTCCTTTTTCACTGACTTTGGTGTCTGCAGAGTTGCTCAGAATCATAGAATCACAAAGGTTGGAAAAGATCTCTAAGATCATCAAGTCCAACCATCAACCCAACACCACCAAGCCCACTAAACCATGTCCCAAAGTACGACGTTTATACGTTTTTTGAACACCTCCAGGGATGGTGACTCCACAACTGCCCTGGGCAGCCTGTTCTAATGCTTGACCATTCAGTAAAGACTTATTTTCCTAATACCCAGTCTAAACCTCCCTTGGTGCAACTTGAGGCCATTTCTTCTCATCCCATTACTTGGTACTTGGGAGCAGAGACTGACCAAAACCTCTCTACAACCTCCTTTCCGGTAGTTGTAGAGAACGCTAAGGTCTCCCCTCAGCCTGCTCTTCTCCAAACTAAACAATCCCAGTTCCCTCAGCCACCCCTCATCAGACTTGTTTCCCAGATCCTTCACCAGCTTCATTTCCTTTCTCTGGGCACTCTCCAGGACCTCAACATTCTTCTTGTACTGTGGGGCCCAAAATACTCAGCAGAGTATTCAAGGTGCGGCCTCACCAGTGCCGAGTACATGGACATGATCACTTCCCTCCTCCTGCTGGTTTCTCTCATCCATTCTCACTCCTCACTTCTGGCTGCTGGTACGCAGCAGGTTTTTTCCCCTTCTTAAATATGTTATCACAGAGGCACTTCCACTATCACTGATTGTCCCAGCTTTGGCCTTGGAGCTGGCTGGCATTGGCTCTATCAAACATGAGGAAAGCTTCTGGCATCTTCTCAGAGAAA
This sequence comes from Phaethon aethereus, assembly GCF_964289735.1. Taxonomy (NCBI): domain Eukaryota; kingdom Metazoa; phylum Chordata; class Aves; order Phaethontiformes; family Phaethontidae; genus Phaethon; species Phaethon aethereus. The sequence continues at coordinate 33,994,737 of NC_138577.1, read as the reverse complement.
TGACTGCTGTATACCCCTCCTACCAGAACCGTGCCATGCAAACCCAATTCACAGAGGAAGTCTGAAAATTACAGCTTTACATACCCACCTTCCCCCTTCCTCCTTTCTTTTCCTGCCTTCCTCCTCTTTATCTTCCTCTCCATGTCTGTATCTCTCTTCTCTGTCTTCTTTTTCTATTTCTCTGTAGAGAGGGCAAATTTAGAGTATTTTGCATGAGTTTCTAGTGTAGTCAAGAGATTATTAGTGAGAACAAAACTCAGGGAATTCCTTTCAGAGGGACCTCTACTAATTTGTAAGCAATGTTTCTATTTTCTCCTCACACGTGCAAGAATAAGTGATCTGTTATTTACTGATAATTTTCTATTACTTGTATCAAATCACATAGAATAATTTCACGTTCTGTCTTGGTTTCAGTCAGGGTAAAGTTAATTTTCTTCATAGAAGCTAGTGTGAGGCTGTGTTTTGGATTTGGGATGAGAAATTGTTGATAATGTGCTGATGTTTTGAGTTGTTGTTAAGCAGTCAAGGACAGTCCAGCTTCTCGCGCTGGCCTGCTTGCAAGAAGGCTGGAGGTGCACAGGAAGCTGAGAGGGGACACAGCCAGGACAGCTGACCCAGGCTGGCCAAAGAGATATTCCCTACCATATGGCGTCATGCCCAGTATATAAAGCTGGAACGAAGAAGAAGTAAGGTGTGGAGGGATGTTTAGAGTTATGGCGTCTGTCTTCCCAAGAAACCATTATGTGTGATGGAGCCCTGCTTCCCTGGAGATGGCTGAACACCTGCCCATGAGAAGTAGTGAATGAATTCCTTGCTTTGCTTTGCTTGTGTGCGCGGCTTTTGCTTTACCTATTAAACTGTCTTTATCTCAAACCGTGAGTTTTCTCACTTTTACTCTTCTGATTCTCTCCCCTGTCCCACTGTGGGGGAGTGAGCAAGCAGCTGCATGGTGTTTAGTTGCCGGCTAGGGCTAAACCATGACACGTTCATAGACTTCAGACTGAATTTTTCCAAAAATAACCAACCAAACTTTCTAAAAACGCAGTAAGGATACCAGTCTTTTTGAAGGAAATTAAATAAAGGAAGTTTTGGGGACATCGACATTTCAACGTATGACATACAAGTTGGAACTAGTATCACAAGGTGAAATGACTCTCATTTGGTTTTTTTTCTTTTTCTACTAACTCTTGGACCCTTTTCCTTCTTTTTTTCCTATGTATATCTAACTACAAACTTGGAAAATGTTACTTCGATAATGATTTATGTCATCCAAAAATGTACATGATGCTGGAACAACAATGGGAAGACTAGGACAGTATTTTCCTTTAAATAGAAATAAAAATTAAACTTTGATTCTCCACCAAGCCTGACATTATGAAGGTGTATGAGAAATGAGTTGCCGGTCGGGTTCCCTGGGGCTCAATTTTAGGGCCAGTGCTCTTTAATATTTTTACAAATGATCTGTACACAGGGATCAAATGTACCTTAAGTAAGTTTGCTGGCAATACTAAACTAAGAGGAGTTGTGGACTCCCTCAAGGGTAAAGAGGCCTTACAGAAAGAATTGGACAGACTAGAGATCTGGGCAACCACCAACCATATGAAATTTAACAGCAAGTGCTGGATTCTCCACCTGGTTATACATACAAATACGGGGACAAGAGACTTGAGAGCAGCCCCATGGAAAGAGATCTGGGAGTTTGGGTTGATGGCAAGTTAAATATGAGTCAACAGTATGCCATAACAGCCAAAAGAGCCAACCATGTCCTGGAGTGTATCCAGCACAGTGTTGCTAGGCAGTCAAGGGATGTGATTGTCCCACTCTATGCTGCCATGGTGCAGCCCCACCTCGAGTATTGTGTGCAGTTTTGGGTGCCTCAACATAAGAAGGACATCAAAATATTAGAGTGTGTCCAGAGGAGGGTGACCAAGATGGTGAAAGGCCTTGAGAGCAAGACTTAAGAGGAGTGGCTGAGGTCACGTGGTCTGTTCATCTTGGAGGAGGGAAGGCTGAGGGGTGTCCTCGTTGCAGTCGACAGATTCCTCAAGAGGAGGAGTGCAACAGGAAGTGCTGATCTGTTCTCTCTGGTTACCAGTGATAGGACATGAATAAATGGAATGAAACTGCATCAGGGGAAGTTCAGAGTGGACATTAAGAAAAGGGTTTTCACTTACAGGGTGGTCGGTCACTGGAACAGGCTCCCAAGGGAAGTTGTCATAGCAACAAGCCTGTGAAAGGAGTGTCTGGACAAAGTTCTTAGTCATTTGGTTTAGTTTTAGGTAGTCCTGCAAGGAGCAGGGAGTTGGAATGGATGAAACTTATGGATCCCTTGCAGCTTGAGGTATTCTATGATGCTATGATTTTTTTCTCATACTTTGATTGAGATATAGTTTTCCTCCAAGCCTCCAAAGAAGCTGTACTGGAATTTTCTTAATATCAAATTTCAGAGGTGAACTAATTTTAACTGTAATTCTGGGTAACTAAAAAGTTTCCACCTGGCACAAGATCCTTTTTTTTTTCTTTTCTTCAATCATCTTCCAGTGCACAGAAAAGATTTTGTTGAAAGAATTTGTGAAAACCTTCATAAATTACTGGCCAAAAATGGGCAGATTTTAGAAAAGAAAAGGTTTCGAGAACAATGGTTGTATAGCAGACATTAGGGTGCTAGAAAAGATGAGAAGTGTAAGAGGTATGATGACAGGTTTGACAACATACTCTATTTTACATCTAAATTGCACCATTCATGAAAAAATTGCATGGAGTGAAAAAATTGTCCATTAATTCTCCTAACATCTTCTCACATAGTTATAAATGATTACACAAAATAATTGTTTTTCCTTCCTCATCCTGGTTTCTGGTCCTGAGTTGCATAATAGTATTTGCTTAGACCTGTGGATCATAACAGAAATGTCCACTTTGCAACTGGAAGTTTTCTAATGAAGAATCATATACAGGTGTAATATGAATGGTACGAGACTGGAAAAGGAGGGAAATCATCAGTATAATTAGTCTTTGCCTTGCTGTAAATACCTGATTCTACCCATTTTGAAAGCAAAAAGAGTTAAACACATATTCAGTAAAACTTAGGCCAAATGTAACACAATCATGCTAACCTCAAATGAACGGTGCCTCTTTTTTTATCCTTTAACAATCTTTCTTTAACAGAAGAAAAGGGGTTTTAAGAAATGTATCAAAAGAGGTTGGCAAAATAGATGCTGTTTCAAGACTCCCACCATCCATCCTGAAACTCATCACTTCTCTGTGTAAGGGCAATAAGAAAGGCTCTTTGGATTGTTGGCATGGCAAATATGTGTCCATATGTACTTTTTTTTTTGCAGACATCCTAATCCTCTTTTAAATAATCAAACTTCTGCCATGCTAGTTTTGTTAACTGCTCACTTTTGTGCCAATGCCATTTGTCAGGGGCAAGGTTTCCTAAAAACACAGCATTTTCTTTAGGGATGGAAAAGTGTGGATGTAAATAAAATATAATGTTCTGTGACTTTTTTGAGCATTAAACTCAGAGATAAATGTTTACATGCTGTATTCAGATGCAATGTGTCAACAGTATAGTATGATTAACCTATTTGGACAAACCAAGGATTGGAATTCATACAGTGTCAATACATGGTTTACTGTTGGATTGATAGCACTGCCCAGAGATGCTGTCTGTACTGTTTGATGAGCAGTGGTAAACAGAATCTCGATCCCAAAGAACATGCAATGAAACGTTAAACCAAGAGACCATAAGTGATTATTGTAAACAGCAGGCATGGAGGAGGAAGTGTGGCAAGAGCAAATCTGAATAGTTCTGTGCACTATCGATACAGTCTGAATCAGTTTCTTTTCCTTAAATAAATAAATATAATCTCTGTCAGGCTGCAGCTCACCTAGTAAGATTCATGGCTGATGCCTTGCAGCCCATGCAACTATGATGCAGTGCAGGGACTGGCAGCAGGATGTGATACGGTATGGCTTGCCACAGGACTAATACCAGGGAAGAGAAAAGGGGACTATTATGCACAGAAGCATAGAGACAGTTGTGATACCACCAAGTACACAGTCACTCAGGGTTTTACCACTAGACCTGAAGGGAAAAGCAAAAAAAATTGATTAAACAGAAAGGTTATAGTTGTGAAGGGCGTTGAAGGTGGGCATGAGACATTTGCATATGATGTTATGGAAAATGAGGAGATAATAAAGACATTCAAATATGAATAATATAGAGTGACAAGCAAAAAGCATGCTCTTAGGTGATGAATTTTGAAGGGATTGAAAAGTTCCCAACTTGCATAATGACATGTTAGCGATGAGTACTTTGAAGGTCAAAGCACTGTTTTTATCTGTGAACCTTCTGATGCCCATGAATTTCCCCAAACCAACAAATTCACCAGGGTTAAAATAAATTTCCTCAAGGTCAGTACATTCTTCAAATAGAATAACATACAAATTTCTTTGGTTAATATGATCCCAAATTAGCACAATATGCATTCTATAAAAGACTGCATATTTAATGCACTGGCGGGAAAAACAGATTTAGTTTTTACATGATTAAATAAAGTAAAAATAAAAGTGCTTTAAAGGAGTAAATAAATGATTCATTACTTTGTGTCTGATGCTTGTCAAAAGGCCAAGGAGATAATGACTTTGGATTGTCCTGCAAGGACCATCAATGCTGTTGGCATCTATCATGTTCAGAGCTCGGCTTGTTTCAATGGATACATATGATGACTGCTTTTGTGTGTAGTGCAGCTCTGTAAAGCACAGAGCAACAGCTGCAGAGGTTTCAATGCCCATACAGTAAGTGTATCAGGGGAATTTATTTCAGGGTCCCTGTTGCCTGGTCCCACGGTCCAATGTCCACCAGCAGCTCGAACACGCTGGACCACCACTTCTGGTTCAGTCCTGCCTGAAAGAAAACCAGTTCATGCACTTTATAACTGCTTGGTGATGTGAACCAGAACACAGTGAGTGATCCAGAGATCTGAGTTAAATGTGTATCCATGAACTGAACCAAAGTAATGCACACATGTGACACACAGATTCACTGAGGTGGGTCTGGCCCTCACTCCCTGATAGAAGCTTCATTTTCTCCCCTATAGCTCCTACAGTTTGCAAAATCTGCAGAGCATCACAGCCCCACTATCAAACAGCCTTCAGGCGTAAGCTGTAAGCAGATCTCCTTGTTCCGTTAGAACATGTTATTATAAATACTAGCTTACCTATTTCTACACCTTTGATGAAATGATTAAGTGAACTTTCTGGACACTAGCCCGGAAACACTAATTTTGGAAATTATTCAGACTCTTTGAAGATAAACAGAAGCATGAAAGACAACATTATGTTACCAGAGCTGGAAACAGGACTGAAAAATACTAAGGGGCAAATACTGCTTGTTGAACATAAGGGTGGGTAAGTGAAAGGAATAATGAGAAGAGAATTTCGGTTTTAGGTAGTTATATAAATGCAATTCCAATCACAGGATTTATGTGAATAAAAATTAAACCAAGTGATAAGTGATAAACATTAGTTTCCTTTCATCCATATGGTTCCTATCACTGGATAGTAAGGAGGAAAAACAGTGTAAAAGACAAGACTAGAGGAAGAATACATCTAAAAAACAATGACAGGAAGAGATTACATGTTTCTTTAACTGCATTGCTAATTCATGAAGTAAAGGAGAGTCACACATTTAGAAAGGCTCCATTCTTCATTCCGTGGTAGGGAATGAAACTGTAGAAGCATCCCTCAACGGTCTTCTCTCCCTTTTCATACTTCAGGCTCTCAACCACTGCTCTTCATGTCCAGTCTCAAAGTCCTACTGAAGGCTACAGTGTTGTTCAAACAGAAGTCCACAAGACATTATTAATTTGAACAGACATTGAGAGAATGGAAATGAAATCCAGGGTGGAAGAATTCATAGGACAGGGTGTAATTTGCTGCAGGGTGGGTCAGCGGCAGCCGTATGTACCTTGCTGGCAGAATCTGGCTCTAGAGCTATCAGACAATGTGGCCAGTTTTGTGCTTTTTATGTTCTGCCTCTGCTTCTCCTAGAATTCAAAAATTCTCATATCAGTCATGGAGATTCTTTTGCCTAACTTAAAACTTGTGCAAATTCTTGTTCTGAGATTGTTACTTATTCTTTATATTTACTGGATACAGTTTCATTTAAAATATTAAGATAGTTTATTTTAATGCAACTATGAAAGCAAACTTGTTTTTTTTCCCCATACAGCCTTTAGTTTTTCATTGGCATAGTGTCATATGATTGCTTCACTGCATAGTCTGTGATCAACACTGAAAATTGAAATAAAAACCAGACTGACAGAAAGAAAAAAAGTAGATTGTACTTCAATCTTCCTCTTGTGCTTCCACTTCAGTCTCCTCTTATGCTCTCTCCACCTTCCATTTCATCTTCTCCTCACTCTTCAGCCATTCTGGCACAGTTTTTCTTTCAACCCTGTTAATAATCTTCAGTTTGTCTCTCTCTCCTTTACACAGTGCTGCTTTTTATCTCCTTGGTAATGCTTGATCCCAACATTATAATAAAGCTCATCTAGGCTGATGAATTAAACCATTAGTACATCTGACTGATGTTTACTCTCAAATAAAGTTATTTCTCCCTCTTGCCCTTGCCGCCATACCCTCTGCTTTTACTCTTAAATGAGGCTTAGCTTGGTATGGTTCTGCCCTTTCTTTGCAAATGCAAATCGTTTAAGGATATTTGCAGCCTCAGAGTTTTAAAAAACTTTTAATTTAGCTTTTATTAGGTGCCGGGCAGCATAGTGCCAGACTGTGTACACAGTTAAACAACAAGAGCTCTCTCAGGGGAGTATATTGTTGCAAGCTTCGACATCTATATGCAAATTAAACTTGCCGTATTTGCTATCAGTTACAACAGAAATTTTCCACCCAGGCAAGACTTTTTTTTTTCCTTTAGCTATCTAAAATAGTGACAAGCCCTGAAGAAAATAGTCTGTTCTTACTGGCTGAGAAAGTTAGAGAAACTATATAGGTTTTAGGGATTTTTTTGAAGAGTAAAGCTACCTTAAAGCAGGTTTATACTACAGTTGCATAATATTCCTGGAGAAATAAGGGGGAACACTAAAATCCCTGCATCAGCATTCAAAGGAAGTGATATCAAAAGACTTTTATTATTTAACATGAGGAGAAGGAATCCTGAGAACAAAGAATGTTTTCATAAATATTCTTAGGTGTGGGGCCCCCAAATGAAGCAGGTACCTTCTATTCTGAAGGCTAGCCTAAACAGTCTTTATGTTGATGTTGTGGATTGCTGGAGCCGAATCCCACAGAAGGACACCTAAGCAAAGCAACAATTACTTGACTCATGGCCCCTGCAGGCGGAGCAGGTAAACTGTATTGCAGGGCTCTGAGGGTAAAGCACAGCCCTTTGAAAGATGTGTCCTCCTCAATTGCCCCAGAAAAGGTGCGTGTAGTTTCTAGGAGGATAATCATGCTTTGATTTCCATGTTACAAGTGAATTGTTGAAATTGACATCTGAGACCCCCATGAAAGCTATCACCCTGTACGTGGGGACTGCAATATGCAATAAGCATCTATTTGGCACATACTGAATCTAGAGCTAGCTGTTAGTAGAACTGCTTTCATATTTTTCTTTGCAATTCCTTGCTTTGACAGTGTTTCTCATTTTGGGTTGTGGTTTTTTTTTTTCCCTTTATCCAATTTATGCAACAGAATAGTCACCTCTGGCTGTAAAATGCAATCACCTTTTTCACATAGGGCAATGATGCACAAAAATAATTTTAATGATAAATAGGTACCAATTATGAACAATGAGTCACCAACAGTTTGAGAAAAAAGTGGCTCCAGTGTTTGAATTCTAAAAGGCACAGTGTCTTTAAATACTTGATACCTGATGATTGCATCAATGTTTGTTTTTTGCCTTGTGCACCATCCTAGCACTTTCCCTTAAAGTGAAAAGGGTCCAATTTCTATCTTACCCATCTGCTGCTTCCTTTCATTCCCCTACAGCTATTGCATTCCCAGTGGTGTGTTTCACAGCTTGCTGTGAGCAGGGCAGTGTCTTGCTATCGGCTCTGAAAAGAAGGATGATAGGAAAAGTAGGCAAACATGAAATGCCAGCCTTTGAAAGGTTGGAGAAGGAAGGAGGTCATCTGCAGGCTGAGTCAAGAACTGGATGAAAACATGTCCACCTCACTGACCAGGAGCTGTGCACTCAGATTCTCAGATGTGGGAAGCTGGTGGATTAGTAATCACAACCATACTGGTCTAAGGGCAATCACTGAGCTGGCTACCTATGGTGCCAGTTTACTTTTAGAGCATCTGAATTATCTTTGGCTACATAATGATCCTGCAGGACATATGGCATACACATGGCAGGGAGGTGTGCTCCGGAACCCATGCTGCAGGATGGAACCAGTCAGTGCACATATAAGACGTAATTGGGTTAGAGTGTGGGCTCAGACATGCATTCAAAATGAAATACAGACCTGCTGTGTGTTGTGTTTGGCTCTTAAAAAGTAACATCCTACTTTGACAGAGAAATGTTTTGCTTGAAATGTGTATATGACCTTGTTTGAATAAGAAGTAACCTTGAACTGCTCTGGCTCTGGGTCTGTATCCAAAGTTTTCCAGAGCTTGAGGATAGTAAAGTATATGAATTTGAGTCCATCAATCCTAATGAAAATAAAAGTCTTGATGCTTAGCTCCAGATGAAAACTCTGAAGCTGCATACTGTGGCCGTTTGCCTAGGAAGCTTTAGTTTGTTCTATACAATATGTGACTGCCACTGAATCCCATTTCTAACCAGACCTTTCCTTTCAAGCAGAGTTGCGCATTCTTAACTGATGGTCATCTCCTGATGCCATCAGAATGTAGCTAATTATGTGAAACGTTATATTTCAAGACAGTTTTTGCTATCTTCCTGAATCCACAACTTGCTTGCTGAGGGTTTCATGGTGCTCCCGATCTGTACTGTGACATCCACTTAGAAACTTCCACATTCACTGAACTGCTTGTTCCTTGAAAGAAAAGGGCCTTGAGGGATCCATTTTCCCAAGCATTTGTGGTCACATCATTGAGTATGAGACTTAAAAATATCCTGTGAATGCTAATTGAAATAGCTTAGTTAAGGGACAGTGCTACTGAATTGTGTGCAAATCATTCCACTTCCCTATGCAAGTATCCACTCCAATTCTACTGTTTGGTTTTGCTGGTTAGCTGGCAAGCCCATTTAGAGTTGCCATGGTGTGATGGTTTAGAAGATGTTTGTGCACTTTTACACATTACAGTTTGTTTTTACAAACTACACATACCACTGTGTACAGCCTTCACTCTGTATTGCATCTAGGGACGAGAAGGTGAAGTAGTATTCACAGTTATGACTGTGAACAGATTGTTGGCTAAGGAGCTTTAGAACATGGGATATTTTAATCTACATGAGGAGAAAAAGGAATAACTGTGTTTTAGATGCAGAGGAAGGAACCATCTGAAGATGCAGCCTTCTCCCAGGCATGAGGACAAAGTGAACCATTCAGGGAGTTGTGTCACAAAGACAAAAGGCAGTTGGTGAACAAGGAACAAGAGGGTCTGCTTTTCTGACAGGGACATCCTTTTCAACTGTTGAAACAACGGATGAAGAAGAGAATCTGCACATCAGAAGTTTGTGTAAAAATCTTCATACCTAACAGACAGACAGAATAACAGGGTGCAGTAAATTTGAGGGAGATGATAGGAGGACCTGCCAACATATTTTTAGATCTGTGTATTTTGTGTCAAAGTCTGTGTATTGCATGTTTCAGCTGGCAGGGGTCTAAGAGAGGGTGTACACAGAGAGAGGGCTGTAGAAATGTCTAAGCACTTATACAGTCCTCCTAGAACTCCTAAGTGCTGTAACAACTGGTCAAAATTGTGTTATGGAGCACACAAGCCTAGGAAGTATACTCAAGAAGTCAAAGGAAGAGAATGCCCTTGAAGAAAAAATATTTTTCTTTTGCTCACAGGCAAAGAATAGTGAAACCTAAACATGGGAGCAAGGAAAGTCCACCTCAGAGATCTTAACCAGAGTTGCAAAAGGCTCTGTCACGTTGTGTTTGAACAAAGCTGAACACTGTGATGCTCTGTTCTCAGCTAGATGTTTGCAAAATACAAACGATGGATAATATGAGAGTCTCCCAGAGCAGCTGGAGACTGTCAGAAAGCCATGGATTACACAACTTCTACTATATTTTTTTCCCAGAGTAACATCTGGAAAATGGGTGCCCAAACAATAGGATAGGTAGAATGAGTGAATGTAATGCCTCATTTGGAGAATGTTTTTGCTATTATGCCATTTAAATTTAAATGAAAACTATAAACTTAAATCCTAATGGCAGAAACAAAAAGCACCCCTTCAGCAGAGCTGGGAGATATTTTTATCCTTGTCTTCAGAGAAAGCAGGGTGGGTCTTTTTTTCACTGCCCTTCCTGCTACTATTTTTCCTTGGGTCTTTGTGAGATTATTTTGATTTCATGTTCTTGCAATACCAGGCATCAGGCACTTGCACAGCTGGACAGCCTTTCCCCTCTATCACCTTTAGGCTAATTCTAGCTGGCAACAATAAGCAGGGGAAGAATTCTGTGCATATGTTCAAGGCAGAATTATCTTTCTTTTTCTTGAGCCCCACAGATAAGTAACTGTATTATGGAGGGAGGTAATCTGGCAGAAAGGCAAATGCATGCTGTCTTCTACCCAAGGTAGGTTGCTGGTTGAGTGCACACAAGTAAACACTGAGATGGATACAAGAGTCTTTCCATAGCGTTTTTCTCCTTTAAGACAGTTGGGTCTGATTCAAATGTTCTGCTACGCTTCTGGAGATGTCAATCCAACAGCATGGGGGTGGGGAAGGGGCACCCCAGGAAATCAAATCAAACTCAATTATCTATCTGCTGACAATGACAAAACCATTTCATTCCTCAGCTCTTCACAGAATGTGAGGGGGGAAAAATTAAAAGCGTGAACATTTTTAATGAGTGCAATTATTGAATCATCAGTCACACAGTCCATCTGCTTCAGAGCGTTCCAGTGACTAGAGAAAGACTAAAATACTGCATTGCCTTTTTACATTCATATAACCATACAAATGTTCTTAAAGGAAAAGCTAATGATATTCATATATCATGCCCATCACTTTGAGTAACTTGCAGCTCCCCTTTCACTTACTTCACTTTATTAATCACTAATTTTGAAATTTGACACGAAGGTGATGGAAATATCTTGGAAGATGCATGGGTAACAGCTAACCCCATGACATTAAATACAGAATCATGTAATATTCAATTGTAAAGATAAACTACTGCAAAATTTATCTCAAAGGTCCCATTTAGCCTAGAATTTAGTGAGCAAAATAAACTTCACACTGTGATAAAAAAAAAAAGGGGGGGGTGGATTTAAAGTTCCTTTCCTCCATTGCTATCAACCATTTGGTACATAGATCTGAGTGTGAAAGCATGTCAGGAAAGAACTAAAACTTATTCAATACAGTTTGAAAACCCTTGCAAATAGTCAAGACAGATAGAGGAGGAAAGGTGCGATAAATGCCTGAACCTGAGGAATTGCGACAGACTTACAAATCTGTTTCAGCTGTGGTATCCTAAAAATCTATTCCAGAATGGCAGGGAAGGTAGAGATTTGGATCTGAAACTACTAGCAGGCTTTGCTATGTGCTAACTTATTATTATGTTGGGATTTGTGCTACAAGCATGTGGCAGAATAAAAAGGATGATTTTGTGCAGGGAATGTTTTCAGGAATTAAAATAAATGAGACATTCTGTAGAGATGTCCTTTGTTTAGCTCTTTTCAGCCTTCCCCTGCAATACCCAGCTGAGAATTGCCCAGATACAGTAATGTGCACAACTATGAGACATATTATTTGAGAAGTCTCTGACTTTGTTACAGGGACCAACATCAGAAAATTCTAAGGTCTGAATTCTAAAAAAAATTACTTCATATTGGGTGTTGCAAACAATATACAGTAGTTTTTCTGTGGATAGCACAACAAAAAAAATAGTCTTATTCTCTTCTTGAACGTGGAGATTCTATTTTTTTGTAACTCAGCATAGTCTGAAAACAAAGTTTAGTCTCTGACTATGAAATTCACAGCAACTGATGCCAATTAATGGCCCAAATAAATTAGACATTTTTAATTTTAAATTGAGACTAGTATAACATTAATCCTGGTATTTGAGCTAAATCCAAGAGGATTGTATGAGTGGTGGTGAAATGTCTTTATATATTGTCTGGGATGAGAGTTGAGCTATTATGTGTATTGTTATGTTATACTCACTTTATTAAATGGTTATTTATTACATTTTCAGATTAAAAATTTAAGCAACCAAGATCAAAGAAACAAACAATTGGCTATAATGTTATCATGGCATCCAGGTTGTGCCTAATCAATACGCTACTAACTTTTTCTCCCTGTTAATGTCTAGCAAGAGCTACGGCAACAATTTTTGCTATCGGGTAAAGAAGCATTAAATAAATAATTAAGGTCTGAATTGCCAATTTGTTCTCTTTGTAGGAATGAATTAGATACTGGATTAGTTTTCTTTTCAGTTTTAAATGAGGGGACTCACTGAACCACTTCTCTGTGAAGAAATATGGCTCCATGTTCACAGATCCATGCTTTAGTAATTTAAAAGTTATCAGTAATCTCTTGAGTCTCTGAGAAAGTAATAAGTGACATGTAGGAGATTATTGTTAGAATCGAGTGACTGGTGCTAGATTGATTTTTTTTTTATCCCTCCCACCAGTTTTGACAGCTCTGCTTAATGACTGACAGTAAATGGGGTTTGTGCTGTGTCAGGTGTTCTGGAAAGGGCTCTGGCAAGGAAGATTTGGCTTATCACATTGCTGCTTCAGGTCCTGATCCAGCAGACATTCACAGCAGTAAATAACATTACATCGGGGACTTATCCTTTTCATTTCAGTGAGAGCTCTTACTCTTAAGTATGTTTAATTTCTCATGTGCAGACCTTGCTCTTGTAGTTTCTGGGAGTTTCTTGTTTCTGTAGTTTCTTGTAGTTTTCTTCTCTTAGGCAGCCATCTCCCCAGTAAGCAAGGGGAGACGTCATTTAATGCCTCTTTAAGTATTACTGAATCCATCCTTGGAACAACAATTACTATTTGATATTTGCATCCTACATGCAAACTAGTGAAGTGCCTCACAAAATAAATATACAGATTTTATCTTCAGTAAACTTGAAGTTTAGAACCTAGACACATCAGAAGAAACAAAGGAAAGAATAGACAAGAGATGGGACACTGACACATTCTGTGACAAGGCAAAAACAAAATGGCAAAGCTTGGTTTAACTGGTATTTTTTTTGTAGTCTTCAGGGTAGACTACAAGATGAGACTTTTCAGTATGAATTTGACTGAGATGAATGTGGGGCTTTGGCAAATCGGTTTGGGGACATAGTTCAAGGAATTAAAAGCATAGGAAAAAGGCAACAGGAGAACTACATGAGGGGATGACTTGGATGATGACTTGAATGTGTTTGTGATCAAAAAAGGATAAAAGAAAAAAATGGCAGAAGTGTTAAGCATTGAAACACCCAGCAGCATGGCCAAAAATGCAAACTTGAATTCTGCAGAAATCATCTCTAAATGAGAACAGAAAAAAACTTCTCATTCTGATAAATGAAACAGGCTGTTTTTAACTGAGGGCCTGAATTTTCTGGAAGGAGCAAAATATATGCAAAGAACATGGTGAAACGGAAGTTGCAGTTGTCAGGACAAATCAAAAAACCACTTCCTATAGAAAGACAGTCACCCTCCCACGCAGTGATGGGGAGAACTGCAGCAGGAGACCCTTGCTGTGACTTAGGAGGAAGAGAGAGTACAGACTCAGAAATGTCTCCTAGGCTGCAAAGCAGCGTAGCAGATAGTGAAGCTGTTGATGCGAAAGTGGAGAAGGGAGTGTTCAGAAGAAAATATGAGAAGCTGAGTTTCAACCACTCAGATTGACATCTCAAGATGTCAACGAGCAATTTAAAATGGCATGTTCACTGAGACAAGAAGAACTGGGGGGTTGAATTGTATTCAGGGGAGGAGACAAAGAGTTCAAAGTTAGCGGATTAAAAATCAGGAACATTGAAATGTGCCAAGCAGCTGAACTGAGAACTACTTTTGATAGAATAGGGAGGGACTCATTCCTAGTCTGGTCTTACAAGCATGAGTTCAGATAGCGTGTCAAAATGCATTTAGAAATAGTGGTTGAATTTTGCACTAAGATTTTAAGATACTTGGACTAAAAGTTGTAAAAGTACGTTGTACAACACTAAAGAAGTACAAACCAAAAGCAAAATGAAACCACTGTTTTTCAAAACAGTTGTGGGAATTCTCTGAAACAATAATAACCGCTACCTGACATACATTTACATGTGGCTATTTTAACACTTCGACTGTTGCTACTTTGGGCCAAATAGAGTTCAGTGCTCTATAAAAATACGCATGCTGTAAAACTTGGCACAAAGAGCTTGAAGACTGAAATAGCAGAAAAAAAGTGTATGTGAGGCAAGCAATCTACCTTCAAGTTGTAAGGAAGGCTAACAAAATTACAAGGATGAAATCCTGGCCCTACTGAATGCAGTGGCAGACTTCCTATTGATGAACACAGTATGCAAGAGCTATTAGCAGTCACAGGAATCACAGCTAATCTCCTGCCTCACCACGATCACAAGTGTATTTCTGTAGGCTGTCTGGCAAACACAGGCGGCAATAACCTGATGTTAGCTCAGTCTCTTTAATATGACTTCCAGAATTTCTGTTCAACATACCACATTTGGTCCTGACAGGAGTGCAGCTCCCACTGGTTGTTGAATTCAGTGTAGTTGATTATTTTTTGACAAAATGAGTTTTCAGTAAAATAAAAAAACACCCTCATAAAAATCACTTGTTATCCAAAGTTAACTGCTAAAACGGCCTATGCTAAAAAAACATTTACAAAGTATTGTGACAATCAACTCAGAACTGCTTACTACTACAGTAAACTTTAATGCCAGCAATATTTTCTACATATGTTAGCGTCAGAAGCACATTTTGGATAACCATCGCTGAAAAATTGTCAAGAGAACATTTCTAAGGCATCCTGGGATCAGACATGTTTCTACATGTTTTTAATTTCTGGCTTTTCTTAACCAATGACCTTTTTTTTTTAAGAAGAAAAAAGTGGTAACATATAATCCATAGGTCACCTCTGCCATACTAGTAAATTTGACAGCAGAGTAATATCAATACAAATCGGGGAGAGGGAAGGGAGAAAAGGAGGGGGGAAAAAGTAATGGGGTTTTTGTACTGTCAGGGAAAGAATAGAGAACATTCTAACAAAGAATGTAATTTAATACCTAATCAATTTACTGATTGGATTTTCCGTGAGATTAACTTTGAGTCCAGAATGAATTGCACTGATCTTGGAAACTGCTATAATGACCAGCAAGCAGTAGTATGAGGCTGTAGTGGTATAAAAATAATAATGTCAGAGACTTCAAACAGCTACAGTAGTTAATTAAATGTGTTCAAATAACATTATGGTTGGACATAAACCCACAAAAGCAGGGAAATTTTGAGGTAAGCCTGCCAGAGCACTGGCTCAGTGTCTTCGTGTACCAATGCAATGAAACAGACTCTCTTCCCAGGGCCCCAGAACACCATGTGAGGCAAATTCTGCCCTCCAACGAGCATGTACAACTCCTTTCAATTTACGCGGCTTTTTCGTATGTGTTACTAAGACGAACAATATATGTGTCTGGGCATCTCAGGCTTTAAAAAAAAAAACCATACTGTGGCTGTGGGCCATGACTGAACTGTGCTTGGCTCAGGAAAGGTGGCAGACAAAACTGGCTCTTGGGATGCGTCTGCACTTTGATCCGGGGCAATGGAACACACCACAAAAAAAGAGCCAAGCAGATGCAGCTGTGCTCTAGCCACTCCTCCTTTGTTCACAGACCTTCCCTTTGCCAGGATGAAGGAGACCTGCTGGCTGCTTTCAGCGATGCTTGACAGTACTGACGCAGGGAGCACAGAACCTGGCTGCAAGTCCACAGCCATCATGCTGGATTTGTTACGGCTCTATATCTGCATATGACATTTTTACTGACCGTAGGATTTGTGCTCTCTTCTCTCACCCTCCCTATTTAGTCCTCTTACTTGTTGCACTTCCGTGGAAGAAAGCGAAGCATGTTACATTTGAGAGAATGTTATTTGCCCCAGTGAGGAATTGGAATCTATTACTTCTATGGGAGAGAGGGAGAAAAGGTCCTATGAAACACGTTTTTAATACCACTTTTGGACAAAGAGAGGCTGCTGTAGCATGTCCTGCAGGCTGTGTGCACTTTACAGTCCCATTGTCACACCAACGGAATGCTGCTTTTCATGAGACCTACTGAAGTCACAGGGAGAGCAGACTCCTTCTGCCCCATCTCTGAACTTATGAACCACCAGTCACTTTGGTAATTATACAGCCTGGCAAGTACAAGCTTGGGAAGAACAAAAAAAAAAAAAAAAAAAATCCCTAAATTAGCTGGATTAGAATTACAAACTGGAGACCTGTTTGCCCGTCTCTTGCTGCAAATTCTAAAGGCAATAGCCCTCACTATATTTATTTGCTCTTAAAAACCAAGAGCATGAGCATTACATCTATTTACAGCCTAATGAATCAGTCTCTAAAAATACAGGGAGGTGAAGGCAAGTTAACCCCAGGACTGATATTCCCGCTAGTCTGAAGTCAGCGAATGTGGGACAAGGCTCTAGTCACAGCACTGAGCAGTGAGAGAGCTCTTCTGATCCCTGAAGCTGCCCTGAGGGGAAGCATCCCTGGAGGTATCTGCTGGCCAATAGGAACAAGCCGAAATAGTTTCCATAAGAAGTCACTAGAGGAGGCCTAAAAATAATAGGTCAAGGAGTGAGGAGAAAAGTTTTCTTGCAGTTAAATTTAGGACTAGAGAGACAGAAGGAGGACAAGACAGCCTGAAAAGCATGGAGCTCTTTCCTAGCGTGGCCTGAGATGCACTGGGAGACTTTCGTCAACTCATTAACCAGCATTTGAAGCATTAGCTGACTCTGCACACTTTGTGGAGTTACAAATGAGGCAACTTTTCTGTTTCTTGCGATGTGGTGGGAAGAGAAGGAAAATGGCAAGGAAGACAGTTGCCAGTTTATATTTGTGAATAGAAAGAGGGAAGAGATGGTTTCAGGATGTTTAAGACTGTCACAAATGCAAGATTTCATAGTCCCAAAGCAAGCTGGTGATGAATCTATCTTAAAAAAAAAAAAAAGAGAGAGAGAAGAAGAAGGAAAATTCCACATGTTTGATTTATGAAAAGAACATAGCAAGGACAAGACAAAGGAAGGAAATGCATTTCTGAAATCAATAAAAGTGCACCACTCATAGGTGGGGTCACTACCATTTTGTTCTTATTCATGTTCATAAGGTTAATATGTACATTAGCTAAGACCCTTGAGCTCCTAGCAAGTCAGTAATACTGACCTCAGTGTCACAAAGACATGCTGCTGATTTCAAAAATACTTCAGTCCAGCAATACTGTATTTTTCTAATGAAGAACAGGCTGCATCAATAGATGCTAGCCAGTTAAAGTTGAGTTCTCCAGGGAAAAAAATCATAACAAGTTATATTTAGTCATGTTATTCTGTTAATAACTACCATGGAGATGCACCCAAGTCAAATGCATTTAAATTGAGTGGCATGTAATGGACCAACTTCTACATATTTTACATAGTGGTATGCCTGCAAATTACACTGCAAGCATTGCCTATCTCATATATTATGCCATTCGAAAGTAAAAATAACATTTGGGTACCAGACACAAAGTTGTGCTAGCAAAACAACTCTTAAGTAATCAACTTTTTAATTTGATTCCAGGTTACACTGTATTTTAAAATTAAAAATGTGACTATATTCTTTCATTCATTTTACATGTGAAAGCAGTTCAGTATTTCTACAGGTTATAATTTTGATTTTTAAAATTTATCCTTTGCTAATGCCTCCTAGAAATATACACAATTATTTTCTAAATTTGGCACTGAAAATTGCTGAATTTTAGGGTTCTTTTAATCTTTGGATGACTTCCACATTTTCTTAAAAACCTATTTTTTACCTTAAACTGTCTCCTGGGCTGCTGCCTTTTAAAAGCTTTCCAGTCAGGGAGAGTAGAATTGCAATAGGCAATTTACTTTTAAATTCCCACAAAGCTAACACATTTTCCTGAAATGAGATATTTTAATTTTTCAGGAGAATACTTTTACATGTTCCCAAACATGGCTTTACAAATGCCAGCTTTTTCCCTCAGGTATATACATAAAGAACTCTTTGAATTTTATTTGGAAAAACATATCTGTATCTAAGTGCAATTTATCCCTAACTATGTCTTAAGGGGTCTTCTTTCCTTCAGATACCCTTAGTCTTTAGGTTTTGCCTAAGTTATCATTTTTGTCACCTCTCTCATTTTTTATCCCAGTGAAAGTGTTGGTATTGCAACATCATATTTCCAATAGCTAATAGCTATTTCTGCTGCCATAACCTAATCCTTAAAAGTGATAAGTACTTCATCTCTCCACTCAAACAACAGAAAGGTCTCACAGCCAGCCTAGACGTGGTTTCCAATTCTCTCTTACCACTGTCACCTCAGTCATTAAAGAGGCTGACCTGTTCGGCCCAGGTAGTGCAGAACTCTGGCATGTTCAAGTTACAGTATTTTAGGTAGTTAGCTTGAAATCGTGCTGACTGTTTTTACGCTCCAAGCTGTATACAGTTTGATGTGTTTGTATTGATTCTGTCTGAAGACATTGAGCACTTTCCTGGATTAAGTTCTGTACTGTTAGTGTGTGCAGGATGTTCTCCACCCTGTCATCAGCATGAGCATTTTTGCTTGCTGAACTCACCTTTTCAGAATTTTAGCTGAGGATAAAAAACATGATGATAGGCTGCACAACAAAAAGTGCATTTTAAAAACAAACACGTATGGACTCCCAAAAAACCAAAACATGCAATATGATTCATGTAAGTGTTGTAGTCTTAAGTATAACCTTACTAAATGAAGGATGAACAGCAGAGCCCCAGCCTCAATGAGAACTGGATTCAGTGTCATGCAGGACAGTACAAAGTGCTGCCCATGTAAACACCAGGGCTGGTGTGGTGGGTTGACCTTGGCTGGATGCCAGGTGCCACCAAGCTGCTCTAACTCCTTAGCAGGATAGGGCATGGAGAAAATAAGATCAAAAAACCCCAAATTTGTGGGTCATGATAAAGGCAGTTTAATAAAGCAAAAGCAAAGGTTGCATGTGGAAGCAAAGGAAAACAAAAGATTTATTCTTTACTTCCCAACAGTAGGCAATATCCAGCCACTTCCCGGGAAACAGGGCTTCAGAACGCATAGTGGTTGCTCCAGAAAATAAACATCCAATACAGCTGGTCAGTGAATATCGTCCATAGTAAGGAAAATAAAAGGTGTGGTTTAATTCTGTAAATGTCCACTGCACAGCACATGTGTTATTCATGGGTAATAGAAGGTGCATGTCTTAGTAAGGTTTTGTCACATCTTAGTAACCTCGGAGGAGAAAAGAATTAGTAACATGAAAGGCATTGATTTACAATGGTGGAAAACTGGTGGAGTCTTGAAATCAACACATTCCCAGTCAGTTAACTGGTTGTATTGTTTGGCAATGCTGTTTCCGGGTTGCTATTGTGAATTCAGACATAAAGCCCTTGAATTTCTGAGGCTGGAAAATGGGCGAGCTGGGAACAATGAGCTGTGCAATTTTCGCCTCGTGATGCAAGCTGCAGAAAATTCCAGTTGGGACAAGTCTACTAAAATCCTGCCTGGAATGACAGCAAACAGCATCTATTAATTTCCCCAATTATTAAAATTCCATCTACATCAGTAAGTACTGTTTGTCTTCTTTGTGCAGTACTGTTTCACCCACTTCTGTTGCTCGTAGACTTGAAGATTAATACTTTTCCTAATGAACACTGGACATGTGTAGGTAACTCCACTTAGAGCTGTACATATGAACTAGTAAAGAAAGTCTCTGCCTTCTCTTCTGATGTAAGCTTTTAAGGGCAAATTTTAAGGGCAACTTTTAAGGGCAACTTATAGTTCCTCTGTTGTTAATTTTAACAGTTCTCCATCTGAGAGCTGAAATAGAGTTTTTTACTTCCTTTTTTGTTTTTTTTTTAGGAGAAAGTCTATTTATGAAGCCTGGAAGCAAAATATTTTTGTGATTCGTATTTATAAATGACACGAATGACCACCAAATGCAACATAATTTGATAGTAGGTCACAATCAGGTTTATGATTTTTTGCAAACATTTGCTTACTTGGAGATGTTATTAGGTAAGGGCAAGTGCCTACTCAGTGTTTGAGACTATGTTGGGGCAAAACAATAATTTGAAGCTTACAGCATATTAATAAAGGAAAGGCTTACAGAGATTCATATGATTTGAAAATGAGTATTTAAAATACGAACATGCAAAGTCCACACTTGAAAGGTCTTTTGCCAATACACAAACCACGGTACAAGCTCTTCTTGATTAAACCCAGTGCCTGATCACAACCCTCAGGACTATGTATCCGCTTTTTATGTGTGTATATGTACATCTACGTATGTTTATGTACCACTTCCTCTAGCAGAGCCCTGGCCTCTGACTTACTCCTACAAAAAGGAATAGTACATAGATGTCTGCCAACATCTGTGTGTTTATAGGCTTGACTGCACCTCTCTTAGAATCATAGAATCTTTAGTCTGCAAGGGACCATTTAAGGTCATCTAGTCCAACACCCACGCAATGAGCACAACCATCTTCAACTTTTTCAGGTTGCTCAGAGCCCTGTCCAAACTGACCTTCAATGTTTGCAGGGATGGGGCATCTACCACATCTCTGGGCAACCTGTGCCAGTGTCTCACCACACTCATTGTGAAAAATATCTTCCTTATAGCTAGTCTAAATCTACCCTCTTTTAGTTTAAGACTATTACCTATTGTCCTATGGCTACAGGTCCTACTAAACATTTTGTCACTATCTTTCTCATAAGTCCCCTTTACGTACAGAAAGGCTGCAATAAGGTCTACCTGGAGGCTTCTCTTCTCCAGGCTGAACAACCCCAACTCTCTCAGCCTGTCCTCATAGGAGAGGTGTTCCATCCCTCTGATCATTTCTGTGGCCCTCCTCTGGACCAACTCCAACAGGTCCGTGTATTTCCTGTGCTGAGGGCCCCAGAGATGAACACAGGACTCCAGGTTGGGTCTCACCAGAGTGGTGTAGAGGGGCAGAGTCACCTCCGTCAACCTGCTGGACACTCTGTTTTGGATGCAGCTCAAGATACAGCTGACCTTCTGGGCTGTGAACGTACATTGCCAGCTTGTGTCCAACTTTTTGTCCACCAGTACCCCCAAGTCCTTCTCGGCAGGCCTGATCTCGATTGCTTCATCCTCCAGCCTGTCTTGATACTGGCAGTTCCCTCAACGCAGGTGCAAGACCCTGCACTTGGCCTTGTTGAATGTCATGAGTTTCCCATGGGCCTATTCCCTGAGCTTTTCCAGGTCCCTCTGGATGGCATTCCATCCCTCAGGCATGTCAACCACACCACTCAGCTTGGTGTGGTCTGCAAACTTACTGAGGGTGCATGGTGCACTCAATCCCACTGGTTATGTCATTGATGAAGATATTAAAGAGTCCCAATACGGACCCCTGGGGGACACCACTCTTCACCAGTCTCCATCAGGACACTGAGCCTTTGGCCACTGCTCTCCAGATGTGACCATCCAGCCAACTCTTCATCCACCAAACAGTCCACCCATCAAATCCATATCCCTTGAATTTAGAGAGAAGGATGTTGTGGGGGACCATGTCAAAGGCCTTGCAGAAGTCCATATAGACCACATGAGTAGCTCTTCCATTACGCACTTATGTGGTCATTCTGCCATAGGAGGCCACTAGGATGGTCAGGCAGGCCTTGCCCTTGGTGAAGCCATGTTGGCTGTCTCAAATCACCTCCCTGTCTTCCATGTGCCTTAGCATAGCTTCTAGGAGGATCTGTTCTATGGCACAGAGGTGGGGCTGACAGGTTGGTAGTTCCCAGGGCCCTCCTTTCCACCCGTTTTAAAAATGGGTTCAATGTTTCCCTTTTTCCAGTCACTGGGGACTTCACCTGGCTGCCATGACTTTTCCAATATCATGGGGAGTGGCTTGGCAACTACATCAGCCAGTTGCCTCAGGACTCCAGGATGGATCTCATCAGGTCCCATAGACTTGTGTATGCTCAGTGGTGGTCTCAAAACTGATCTATTTTTACAGTGGGAGGGTCTTTGCTCCTCCAGTCTCCATCTTGCAGTCCATCCCCTCAAGAGGTGCGAGGAGAGACACTGTCAGCGAAGACTGAGGCAAAGAAGTCACTGAGTACCTCAGCCTTTTTCCTCATCCGTTGTTACCAGTTTGCCAGTCTTGCTCATCAAGGGTGGTACGCTTTCTTTGACCTTCTTTTTCTGGCTGACATATGTGTAGAAGCCCTTCTTATTATTCTTTGTATCCCTTGAGAAGGTCAGTTCCAGCCACGCCTTGACCCTCCTGACCTCATCACTACACAACTAGACAGAATCCCTGTACACATCCCAGGATACCGATCCCTGTTTCCACTGCCTGTGAATTTCCTTCTTGCCTTTTAGTTTGCCCAACAAGTCTCCACTCAGCCACGCTGGTCTCTTGCCTTCCTTTCCTGATTTCTTACACCTGGGGATGGAGAGCTCTTGCACTCTGTGGAAAGTGTCCTTAAAGATCTGCCAGCTCTGTTCTGCTCCCTTGTCCCTGAGGGCCATTTCCCAGGGGGTCCCACTGATTAACTCCCTGAAGAGCTGGAAGTTTGCTTTCCTAAAATCCAGGGTCCTGACTTTACTCTTCACCTGCCCCATATCCCTCAGGATTGCAAACTCCACCAGTGTTACTCCACCAGTAACTCTTCTAACCTGCACATTTTTTTCCACAGTTAGACACTGGTGAAAGGACAGCAGTGCCCTGCAGGCTGGCTGCTGACCGCAGAATGTGAAAGCAGCTGTGTAAGAGCAACCTGCAGCCACAGTTTTTTACCAGGCTTCCAGCCTTCATGAACGATGGCAGCCATAACAGCAGCAATAACAGCACAGTTGAAAGGAAATCCAGCTGTGCGCTCAACAGCTCGGCTGTGTTTTGCTAGAGCTGTGGAGGGTGGCCGGGAGTGTGCCTGCATGGATGACCCCGCTCCTGCTCCTGGAGGTGCACAACAGACCCCTGTGCAGCCAGAGTTGCAGGGCTGCGACAGGGGTGGTCCTTGGGGACAACTCCTAGAGGAGGTGGACCATGAGGAAGGCTTGCCTATGATCTTGTTTCACATTCCTTTTGCAAAAGTGAGCAAACCCATTCCACTGAGCCAGCCTCGGGGAGCAGGCTGGGCACACTGCCTGTTCATGTGCATGCAGGGACAGCCTGCAGGCAACACAGCAGGTTCCTTTCTCCAACAAGATGAGAAGGTGATTCCAGTCCTGTTCTGATCTGGGGGCTTGTGGGGATTTCCTGTGACATTTCTGTGTACTCTGAGAAAGAGAAGCGTTTGACACTATTTTCTTCATCCCTCATATCGTATAGCCTACCTACCTACTGATAACTATTCCCTGCATGTTCTTCATGAGAAACACTCAAGTTTCAAAATCAAGCCACTGTTGCCTTGTCTCTCGGGTCCGATTAGTAAATTCAAAGTAATTCTGGCTAAAATAAACTCTGATCTCATCTTTCCTGCCCTAAAAAAAAGAAAAAAATTTGAACCTCTTCCAGACACTGAAAATCATCCTTTCCCTCACACCTTTCCATCGCACCTTTCCTACATTATTTTGTTTGGCCTTTCTTGATTCTGGTGGGCCTGAAACAAGTATTGGAATATTGCACCAAATCTGACATTTGTCATCACCATACCTGAAGCTTCAAAGAACCTAATGTTATTGTTGAGAAATGTCCAACCTGCTTTTTTTCAGTCTGAAGCAAACATTTACCCCTCCTACATGCACCTCTCAATGTCTTATCTGTGGTTCCCGTCCCCTTGACAGTAGAAACAACTGGTAACATGTAAGACTAATTATCTTCAGATTTCATAGCAAACTGGCCAACTCTGCTCTCACACAGCTTTCAGTCACGTGATTTATAAGCAAATATGACTATGTTTTACATGCAATTTCTTGCTTAGAGAAATTGCATTTAGTTAAGTTTCTTCTGTCTGCCTCTTGTTTCTTTTGTGTTCATTTTTTTTAAGAATGAGAAAAAGGGTAATCTAATTCATCCAGAGTCTGTAGTTCCAAGTTCTTATTCTGTTTTTGTTGCTAAAATTATTAATACCTTGAGATTCCATATTCATCTGTGCCTTGATTTATCCATTTTACCAGTGCAAAAATGTAGTTCATGACATTAAACTACCTCTGGAATTTATTGATAGCAAATAGATCCAGATAGGGAAACTGGTATAGCTATATAGCACAATCAAAGATGTGAAATATTGCTTTAAGAGATGCTTAAGGAAACAAGACTTTTTCCATCATCTTTCATTGTAAATACATAATAGACTCTCCACCAAAACAAAAAGTGTTAAAAATATCCAGTAGCTTATTCTATAGCTAAAAAAAAATGTTTCTCCTGTAAGGCAGGTGAAGGAATGCTAGTCAATTTACCAGTTCACTCCTCAGCTCTAAAAAGTAACTCACAGCACTGAAAAGTAATTATTTCTACTCGCTACATAATAATTTACTATTGACTGATCATTAGGATCAATTTCTGACTTCAAGATCCAGTGGGAATATTGAAGATAAATCAAGTTGTTATGCCTGTGAAATTAAAATAGTTTGGGTTTATTCATATATAGGCTTGCCAATGTGACACCCATCTACAAGAAAGGCCAGAAGGAGGATCTGTCAGCCTGACCTCCGAACCAGGGAAGATCATGGAGCGGTTCATCTTGAGGGTGCTCACAGTGCATGTGCAGGACAACCAAGGCATCAGGCCCAGCCAGCATGGGTTCATGAAAGGCAGGCCCTGCTTGACCAACCTGATCTCCTTCTATGACCAGGTGACCTGCCTAGTGGATGAAGGAAAGACTGTGGACATTGTCTACCCAGATTTTAGTAAAGCCTTTGACAGCGTCTCCCACAGCATTCCCTTAGAGAAACTGGTGGCTCGTGGCTTAGAGAGGTTTACTCTTCGCTGGGTGAGGAACTGGCTGGATGGCTGAGCCCAGAGAGTTGTTGTGAACGATGTTAAATCCGGTCACAAGCGGTGTTCCTCAGGGCTTGGTTCTGGGGCCAATCTTATTCAATATCTTTACTGATGATCTGCATGAGGGGATCGAGTGCTCCCTCAGTGAGTTTGCAGTTAGGTGGGAGTGTTGATCTGCTGGAGGGTAGGAGGGCTCTGCAGAGGGATCTGGACAGGCTGGATCGATGGGCAGAGGCCAACTGTATGAGGTTTAATAAGGCCAAGTGCAGGGTCCTGCACTTCGGTCACAACAACCCCATGCAATGCTACAGGCTTGGGGAGGAGTGGCTGGAGAGCAGCCCGGCGGAAAGGGACCTGGGAGTGCTGGTTGACAGCCGGCTGAACATGAGCCGACAGCGTGCCCAGGTGGCCAAGAAGGCCAACAGCGTCCTGGCCTGTATCAGAAATGGTGTGGCCAGCAGGAGTAGGGAAGTGATCGTGCCCCTGTACTCGGCACTGGTGAGGCCACACCTCGAATCCTGTGTTCAGTTTTGGGCCCCTCACTACAAGAAGGATGTAGAGGTTCTTGAACATGTCCAAACAAGGGCAACAGAGCTGGTGAGGAGTCTGGAGCACAAGTCTTATGAGGAGCGGCTGAGGGAACTGGGTTGTTCAGTCTGGAGAGGAGGAGGCTGAGAGGAGACCTTATCGCTCTCTACAACTACCTGAAAGGGGGTTGTGGCGACGAGGGTGTTGGTCTCTCAACTAACCAGTGATAGGACGAGAGGAAATGGCCTCAGGTTGTGCCAGGGGAGGTTTAGATTGGATATTAGGAAAAATCTCTTCACTGAGAGAGTGGTCAGGCATTGGAACAGGCTGCCCAGGGAGGTGGTGGAGTCGCCATCTCTGGAAGTGTTCAAAAAACTTGAATGTGGCACTTCAGGACATGGTTTAGGGGACATGGTGGCACTGGATTAATGGTTGGACTTGATGATCTTGAAGATCCTTTCCAGCCTAGTGATTCTGTGATTCTGTGATACTGTGATTCTGTGAATATGATGTAATTAATCAATTGGTAATAAATATCCCACCGTCATCAAGCTTGAAAGAAATGTTCTGAATGTTCAGGATAATTACTATTGCTAGGTATAGTAGATATTTAAAATAGTTTTTTCCTATGCTTAACAACAATATCTAACTTGTTTAATGTTTAATACTAATTAGAGCTGAATAAAGACACAAATCCTACTTAGTAACAATAAACTGTAATTGCACATTTTTTACCACTGTAATTTTAAATAGTAAAGTAACAAGGTTTATCTTATAGCTTTACCTTTTAAGTCAAAGCGAAACTTGTAATAATCAATATTTAATTAACTTACAATTACTCACAATAACTGTCTTTTAAATGTGAGTTAAAAGCCTTTGAGGCATTTTAAACATTACTCGTTTCTCTGGGTAGGTCAGTTTAACTAGAGTTTACTACCAAAATTTATTCTTAATCATGCTGAGGGTAACTGGAGCCCCATATATATATATAAAAAATATATATTATACATATTTTACAATATATGTAATATGTATATTTTATATATATAAAAATATTAGGAAAACCTGCTTATATTAAAAATAATAACTTTTGCCAAACATTTTTTTCAAATATTTCACTACTTTGCTATGCAGACAACATTAACTTACACTACCCAGTGATGAAATTTCTTTTAAACTTGCATCTGTATATACATTATATACTTTTCTGATACTCATTCAGAGTGAATTGAAATGATACATATATTTCTTAAATAATAAAAAGTATTAATAGAGGCCCATACCTCTTACATTTTTTACTGAGTTCAGTGAGTACTTACCTAAGTGCAAATCTCTGGGGTTGATTCATCACCTTCCTAATAAATGTCACTGTAATAGATAATGTCCCTGTTGAATAAGGGACACTACTTTGTCAGTTATAAGCTAAAGATGAAAGTAAATTTAAAAGATATGTTTAGAAGACATTCTTGATAGCATAACAGTGCTCTGTGATGGCTGTTTTCCTCAATTCTTCTGGGATTTGTAACCTAACCAGCAGATAAGATTTCACAGAATCACAGAATCACAGAATCACAGAATCACTAGGTTGGAAAGGACCTTCAAGATCATCAAGTCCAACCATTAATCCACCGCCACCATGTCCCCTAAACCATGTCCTGAAGCGCCACATCCACACGTTTTTTGAACACTTCCAGAGATGGCGACTCCACCACCTCCCTGGGCAGCCTGTTCCAATGCTTGACCACTCTCTCAGTGAAGAAATTTTTCCTAATATCCAATCTAAACCTCCCCTGGCACAACTTGAGGCCATTTCCTCTTGTCCTATCACTAGTTACTTGGGAGAAGAGACCAACACCCTCGTCGCCACAACCCCCTTTCAGGTAGTTGTAGAGAGCGATAAGGTCTCCTCTCAGCCTCCTCTTCTCCAGGCTAAACAACCCCAGTTCCCTCAGCCGCTCCTCATAAGACTTGTGCTCCAGACCCCTCACCAGCTTCGTTGCCCTTCTCTGGACACCCTCCAGCACCTCTACATCCTTCTTGTAGTGAGGGGCCCAAAACTGAACACAGGATTCGAGGTGTGGCCTCACCAGTGCCGAGTACAGGGGCACGATCACTTCCCTACTCCTGCTGGCCACACTATTCCTGATACAGGCCAGGACGCTGTTGGCCTTCTTGGCCACCTGGGCACACTGTCGGCTCATGTTCAGCCGACTGTCAACCAGCACCCCCAGGTCCCTTTCCGCCGGGCAGCTCTCTAGCCACTCCTCCCCAAGCCTGTAGCGTTGCATGGGGTTGTTGTGACCGAAGTGCAGGACCCTGCAATTGGCCTTGGTAAACCTCATACAATTGGCCTCTGCCCATCGATCCAGTCTGTCCAGATCCCTCTGCAGAGCCCTCCTACCCTCCAGCAGATCAACACTCCCACCCTACTTGGTGTCATCTGCAAACTTACTGAGGGAGCACTCGATCCCCTCATCCAGATCATCTATAAAGATATTGAACAAGACCAGCCCCAGAACCGAGCCCTGGGGAACACCGCTTGTGACCGGCCGCCAGCTGGATTTAACATCGTTCACAACAACTCTCTGGGCTCGGCCATCCAGCCAGTTCCTCACCCAGCGAGGAATTTGCAGCAGTCCATAGCTTTTCAGATTAAATTGAAGTCTCAACATTGCATAAAACTGGAGCCTTGAACTCAAGTTTACATGGTCTTTCTGTAATAAAACTGTGAATTTTATACATGTCCTTATTCCGTCTAATAATCTTCCATCTTCTTCCTACCTGAAACAAAGTTGTAGGGGAAAGCTGTCTTTCATTTGTACATACCAGCAGTAGTTGATGCCCTGGGACTTCTTGGTCCCCAAGATTTGAAAACAACTGGTTTGAGTGGACACAACAGACAATCTCAGGAAAATTTTTCAATAGTTTTGCTTGAATTTGGTATTGTTGCCTTATTTTTTTTAAACTAAAGGCTCTCCAACATTTATTTGCAGTATCTGATGGAATTTGGGACATATCAAGTTTGGAGCCTATCTGGGCAGCAGAGAAGGCGATATTTTTGCTCTTTTCCACTAAATTGGAAGCAAGCAAAATCTACAATAAGGCTCAGCACACATTGAGGAACAGTTGTATGAAGGGAAGTAAGAAGGAAGAGGAAGGTGCCAAGAAGCCTCAAAAGATATGGTGATATAAACAAAAGTTGAAAACTGACAGATGAGCACATTGACCTACATTTAGCAGGAACATCTATGCATATGGACAAAAAGATGGTGGTGTGGCAGAACAAAAACAATGTTCAGAATGTCAGGGAAGATGCTCTTAGAAGACATTTGTGATGCCATGTGAAACCAGTTGAGTTAAGCCTGGTCTGTATTTCACTGAGCTTTCTTAGCCCAGTAGACTTACACAAAAAATGTCCCTACTCTCACAGGTTCTTTGCCTGGTAGAAAAAAGAATTGACTGACCTTCAGGCAGTAAGTAAACAGGTAGTTGTAAAGGCTTGCATGAGGTAAGGATAAGACAGGGTAGGTGATTTAAAAATAGGTTCAGATAAGCAGAGGAAACCAATGGAAAACCACAGGTGAGAATGACATGGTTTGCTTTCCCCATATTGCAGAACATCATCCCGGACTTACTTAAAGTTTAGAGACAGGATTTAGGAATTTACATAAATTCCTAAATTTACATAAAAGACAGGATTCACTTTACATAAAAGTAAAATTGCTGTAACTGACAAGGGGAAAATTACTACACTTTTAAATGGTGCCAGCAGTTAAGCTTCAGTAAACCACAGGAAAATATTGGACCAGCTTCTGAAAAAAAATATACTTCATAACTGGGCTTATAACAAACTAAATAAATTAGAGATTTAAGCAGTGATGTTGCAGTCAGGCACCTAATCCTCAGAAAACATTTCTTAGGATCCCCATGATGAAAACCCCCCAATTATATGATTGGTAGAAGTGCAAGCTCTGGGCTTACACAAGACCATCTGTGGCTACTGTTAAAATCAATTGTGGGCTTCTTTTTACAAAGGAAGAACCAGATGTGTTTTCAGCACCTAATAATGATGCGAGAGAATGCTTTTCCACAGGTCCACCTGTATTTTATTATGCTGAACTATCAGAATTTTGGCTGCAAAAGCAAACTTAAATAAATCTTTCCCAAGATCATAACTAGCCCTTGAAGTGAGCTCAAGGAGTCAACCGGGTTGCCCACATGAGAAATAGCCTGAAAGCCTTAGTAAAGGAAGAGACTCTTTCAAGAGTCTCTGGAGGTTTATTTGCAGAATGTAACAGATTTGTAAACTGCTCTTAGGTTTCTGCACATGGTTTAAAAATAAGGATTTTTGAAAACTTTCATTCAATATCTACACGAAGTCTTCATCAAACGAGTTTGCATCAGTTCAAAAAATTCCTAAGGAGACACTGATAGAGAGCTAATGGGGAAGAATCATAGAGGGGAAAAAAAAAAACCCCAAAAAACCCGCTCATGGACATAAAGTGACAGAAAAATAAAGAATAAGTTGTTGTTTTCCAGCAGGGAAAATCCAATTAATTTCAAATATGTACTTCAACTCTGAAGTTACAAAATACTTAGAAAAGGTAACCCTGAGAATTTTAAACTAAAAGAAACCTAAGACTATTTCCTGACACTATTACCCTAGGTAATTGTGACAGAATCAGTGCACTTGACAGTTACATATTAATGAAAGCACCTGAATGACATTCAGAATAAATGATTAGCTGAAAAGCATACTTCCTGCTGGGTCAGAAGAGTTTATTTTTTTCTGTTTGACTGCAATATTTAAAACCTGTGACACTGAAACATACTCACAGCCTATTCAGAAGTAGCAAACATAAAGAATTGTGAAGGAAAAGGGAAAAGGGAAAAGGGAAAAGGGAAAAGGGAAAAGGGAAAAGGGAAAAGGGAAAAGGGAAAAGGGAAAAGGGAAAAGGGAAAAGGGAAAAGGGAAAGGGAAAGGGAAAGGGAAAGGGAAAGGGAAAGGAAAAGGAAAAGGAAAAGGAAAAGGAAAAGGAAAAGGAAAAGGAAAAGGAAAAGGAAAAGGAAAAGGAAAAGGAAAAGGAAAAGGAAAAGGTTATTCCCCTTTTCTTTTGGTGGGGAAGAGATAGAAAAAACAAGGCAAAAAGGAAAGAAGGGAAGGGTTTACTTCTGCAGGCTTTTTTCTTGTGGTGTTATCTTAGCAGGGTATGAAGGATTTTCCAAAGAAGTATATTTAGCAGACAAGATACTGGTCTGCTAGCTGTTTGGAAAAGAAAACATAGGTGAGAGATACCTGTGAAAAGGTACACAGTGCACCCCCTTTCCTTGGTATTATCTTACACGGAGGTCTATGTGAAGTGCAGCTTAAAAATCAATTAACAGCATCTTCCATAATATTGCCCAAGTTAATCATGTACAAAACACACATTAAAAAAGCTATAAAAGAAAAAAAACCACAAACATAGAAAAAAAAAAAAGAAAGAAGAAAGTCCAAGATTCATGCTTACTTAGAACAGAAATCACAAAAGCCCAGCGGAAATACAACCTTCAAATGGATATTCTCCCTCCCACACCCCCCACCCCCATCTTCTGCTATGCTGCAAAATTTTAATGTCTTGTCAAGTATATAGCAGCCATAAACTACTGTCCCTTTTTATGTAGCTTCAGATGCAAGAAGGAGCACATTCTTTATAATGACCTAAACCTATCAAATGAAATAACGTTTTGGCATGATGAACTCTAAATTATAAGTGATTATTTCTAAATTCATTACAACTTTGTCTGACATTTTTATTGCTGCCTTAATTTCTTCCAGCCAAGCCACAGAAGTTATTACTCATGATGTAAACAGTGTACAAATTAGGAAAAAGGATTTTCCAGGTTTGCACTCTAGCTATTTGGCTTCCAAACTAAGATGACTGAGCCAGTTATGGGGATGTCGGTCGCTGAAGCAAACATCAGCATCAAAAACATCAAAGTAAAATAATGTTTGTCATATGTTTTGCGCTCCAGAATCTTAGTGTATTTCTTAGACATTAAACAATTAAAATGCACAACAAGCTGTTGGCGAGGTATTATTAGCTCCATTTTACAGATGGAGGAAAGGTGTCAGGAAGTGAGTCATGTCACAAAA
The DNA here is from genome assembly GCF_964289735.1 of Phaethon aethereus. NCBI lineage: Eukaryota > Metazoa > Chordata > Aves > Phaethontiformes > Phaethontidae > Phaethon > Phaethon aethereus. The sequence goes on along the minus strand of NC_138577.1, from coordinate 33,962,788 downwards.
CAGACAGCCCTTTAATACATCAGAAAGACGTTGGTCTGTAGTGATAGCAAAGTATTCAACAATGAGCAGCCAAGACATTTGGGGGGTTAGAATGAAATACGATACACTGTGGGCTGTGCAATTGTGTACAACTGTGTGAATATAAATAATGATTTAGGTGAGGAGCTGAAGGGAAGAGTGCTGTCTCACCTTGACTGAGGGCACAATTGCAACAGCAGGCTGGTCTCCATGCCTCAGTGGAGTTCTGCTCAGCTCAGTAATGAAGGCAGAGCACATCCGTCTTCATTTGCTGCAAGAGAAATCCTGCTCTTCTGCTCTGACATTTGGATCAGGTCCTAAGGTAGGATGAAGCCTGAGCTTCACACTTCCCACTCATCTACACAGAAAAGAATACATTTGACTGGTGGGAAAAGGATGACAGGAGAGTGCAAGGGTGTGATAACATTTGTAGAATTGTATTCAAGTAAGGTCGTGTACTTAGAGCTAGGCTTCCAGGCATCAGTCTGTTGGGGCCTCCTACATGACTGACTGAATGTGTTTTGAGGCTTTTAGGCCTTCTTCTAACAAATCAGGTATTGGCCATTCCCTGAGGCAGGACATTCATCACATTTGGCAAATCCCGTGTTCCTCTGATCTCTCCCTCTGGTACGGTTTGCAATTAAGAACCTACAAACAATTTTCAGATTGAAGCCAAGAGAAATTCAAGAAAAAGATGAATGTTGAAAGTGACAGGAGACCAATTTTGCTGAGGGAGGCATTACTCTAAATAGAGTCACAGTAACTGGTAAAGCTCATCTAATACAAAGGACCAGCATACATGTACTATTTGGTAAATACTTCCTTTTCATCTAGCATATTCAACAATGAAAGAGCTGAGTTTTAGGTTGTTAGTTGTCTTTTTGTTTGGGTTTTTTTTTGTTTTTTTTTTAAAAGGTGAATATTTTTCTGTGGACTAAATAGTTAACAAACACGCATAACATCTACAGCTGCAGAAGTTCATCGTTAAAAAACTTCTTGATCTTTCATCGAGTCAGTGGCAGTACTAGGACTTAATAGCATTGCTTGCACTGGTTTATTCAATAGCAGATTTCTGCTCAAGCCCATCAGTTTGCCTGGCTAAGGGTATTCACAGAATCACGGAATCATTAAGGTTGGAAAAGACCTTCAAGATCATCAAGTCCAACTGTTAACCCAACATCACCATGCCCCCTAAAACATGTCCTGAAGTGCCATGTCCACGTGTTTTTTGAATACTTCCAGTGATGGTGACTCCACCACTGCCCTGGGCAGCCTGTTCCAATGCCTGACCACTCTCTCGGTGAAGAAATTTTTCCTAATATCTAGTCTAAACCTCCCCTGGTGCAACTTGACGCCATTTCCTCTCATTCTATCACTGGTTATTTGGGAGAAGAGACCAACACCAACCTCACCACAACCCCCTTTCAGGCAGTTGTAGAGAGCGATAAGGTCTCCGCTCAGCCTCCTCTTCTCCAGACTGAACAACCCCAGTTCCCTCAGCCGCTCCTCCTAAGACTTGTGCTCCAGACCTCTCATCAGCTTCGTTGCCCTTCTCTGGACACGCTCCAGCACCTCAGCATCCTTCTTGTAGTGAGGGGCCCAAAACTGAACACAGTATTGGAGCTGTGGCCTCACCAGTGCTGAGTACAATCACTTCCCTACTCCTGCTGGGCACACTGTTTCTTATACAGGCCAGGACGCTGTTGGCTTTCTTGGCCACCTGGGCAAGGTCATCTCTTCATTGGAGCACAGCATCCTGCCCTTCCTATAAAGTATAGAAAGGGCAACCTTTGCTGCACCAGGCACATATTTACTCACCCTCCCTCATAGCCTCGTAGGGGCGGATGATGTAAGACCAGCTTATTTGAGTGACAATTTGTGACCCTTCTCAGACTTGTTTTTTTTGTTCACATGAAAGCTCTTCTAACAATAGCTTTGCTTGGGCACTCTGCCTGGAAAGTTTGAGCCTCTGCCTGACAGCCGCACACTGTTACACATTTTGTCTCACATGCCAGGATGTGTCTGACAAGAAAATGGACAGATGAACTTCTGCAAACGACTTTCCAGTACCTGATTGCCAGCCCTCTATCACCCAGAAATTCAAGAGTGTGACAAAAGAGGTGAGAGGCTGTGCAGCAAAAAGATAAAATTATGCCTGCAGCTAAGGGATGTACAGCCCTCCTGCTCCTCAGCAGTATCCAGCACCATTACAGTAGGTAGTGCCCAGCAGTGCTCCTGAGAGGTGCTTGTGCACTGAAACTCACCTTGTGTCTTTTGACGTGAACTGACAGAGCTTGGGAGGACTAGCCAGGAGGCACCAAGTAATTTTACCTCCTGAGTGTGTAATTTCTCTGTGAAAATGCTGATATGTGAGGTAATTCTCCTGCTGATTAAGTTCGCCTTATAAAGTATCAGATCCCCTCTGTGCATCTTGAGTGCTCGATTTCATTACTTCTTAATCTGCATATGGCCTGCTTTTATTAATATGTGATTGTTGATCAGCTGATGAAAGGTCAGTGCTCCACACCTCAGTGAAATATTTCCTTAAAGAAACGTTAGGGATCTGAAGCATCCCAGAGAAACAACAGGCTTCAGCAAGGAAACACCCTCCTGTGTATGCTGCTGCTAATGATACCCGTTTCAGTGAATATGAGCACCATGAGTCAGTCTCTTTCTTAAGACCGCATCCCTTCATCAATGCAAATGTTTTGCATAACTGTAGGGCCAAGTTTTGCCTTAGGTGAGAAAAAATAATTTCAGTAAAAGGATCTTTTATTGCATAGCCTTGGAAAATGCCAGGAATACTCTGGGAAAAAAAGAGTCAGAAATGTATTCAAGTGTCTAAATATTGATTTAGAAAAGCAAACTTGGCAGTGATTTTCTTATTAAACAATTATTCTCTATCATTGTTTTAGTTCTTAACTTTGTTTTCTGTCCATCCTTAAACAACAACTTTGTGCATTCAGATTGCATCTTATTCTTTCCCTGAGCATTTTACTTGTGGTGGGAATTTGCTGTTATTAATATTGTATTACCAGTTTCCTTAATCAAATGCTGTTTTATTTATTCCCTGCTCAGGATGAAATTAACTGTAATGAAGTTGTGACCGTAACTGAGCTCCAAGGATCTTTGAGTCTTTCAGGGAGAGGAGAGAAGTCATTCATAAGGTTATAAATATCTAGACATGGAGCGTTTGGAAATTTTTAGGGTCCATTAAATCTCTTTTGAGTGACTCAGGCAGATGTTGCTTGATGTGATACATCACTGCTAGATTAGTTGCCTCCTTAATGCTAAGCAACTGTAGAAGACTTTGCATGATCCTGCCACAAAAGTTGCAGCCAGATCTCCATCTGACTAATGCCTGACCTCTGCTATAGGACTTGGCTGGGCAAGAGGGCTTGTAAGACCAGGAGCATCAATGCAGTAATTAGGGAGCCTTAAGCCTGTCTTTCCAGTCAGGACTGTTTTCCAAGGTGGTGGGATACAAACATGCAACAGCTTGATGGTAATTTGTCTCTTGGATAGCCACAGCCATGACCTACTTGCAGAGCTCCAAACATTTCCAGGTAGAATGGTGGCTAACTATTGGTAGTTTCTGAATTCATCTCAGCATAAGCATTTTGTAATAAGATTTCAGAAAATGAAACAAAACAGATCAAGGATTTCCCATCCTGATAACAGTTGTTTCCCCCCAAATAGTTATGGTCTTCTGCTCATAAAACAGAAAATTAACTGGATTTAAAGGCACTGGCAAAACTGATCAGTTCTGGAAGTATATGGGTCTAAACTACAAGAGCTGCAGAGCCATTTCACCATTGCTTAGATAATTTACTGTCATGATCATTGTAAAAATTAATAAAAACCAGTATTCATATTCCTGGTCTTACAAAATTTTAGGAAAAACTTATATTAAAATATTATTATTATTATTTATTTTCTTAAGCCATTAACACCTATAATTACATTCAAAAAAACTAACGAGTCTGTTTCTGTGATGTGTCAAATATTTGAGCAAGTAAGTATTCAAAAACTACTGAAGAAGAAATCCTTTATTTTTAAACTTTTTTTCATATACTTACCAATTCACAGAGTTAAACCTTGAAATCTTTGGTGAGGTTTCATGAGGCTTTTCTCAGGTAAAAATTACTGCAAGAGAGAGTGAGTTTAGATATCAAAATTTGGTGCAATAACTCCTTGTTTGCTACATGTTTTCCATCCATGAAAATGATTTAGCAGGTTCTCAGGTTTTTCAGACTGAACAAAAGTGACTATGCTTTGCATCTGCATAGAGCTGAAGATCTTAATACACCTAAACAAATTTGACACACACAAATGTGTGCACTCATCTTTCCATGAATGCTATAAAAAATCTGTCCCTTTAATGCGGAAAATTGGAACCAGACAGCTAGATGTTTGAAAGATTAGAAAGAGGGCTTTTTGGTTGTTGTTTGTCCTTCATTTCACAAGCACAATATAATTTCTGCAGTATTTTTAGTCTCCATATTCCAGATGCTTACTATTATGCATCACATCAAACAGATATGTTGTCCTTGCAAGGGGAAATTCAGCTTGTGGTATGTGAAAATTTCTAAAGCACTATACATAATAAATACAATTTACAGAACACTCAGTTTATTTTGGGAGAAAAATAATCCAAGGTAAGAGGCCGTGGAAGAAGACAGAAGTGTGATTGAGAATTCACAATCTGGTATCTAGACAAAAATCTAGACAAATACCTCCTAAATTGCATGAAACTTCTGTTTATTTCATTAATTTAAACTGATTTCACCCAGGCTTCTATGCCCAAGACTTGCACATAATAACTGTCTTGCGGATAAAAGGTAAATAATCAGCTGCTTTTCCTTCCATCTGAGGAAGGACTTCTTTCTGCAGCAAGGATTCAGCTCTAGGAGCAGTGATTAGGCAACATTATTACCCAGGCAGTCCATGGCTGACAACAGCATGTATCAGTGCAAAAGCAGCAGTAACAACCATATCATTTCATTGAGGAGGGAAGGCTGATGTTGGCAGGTAAGTGACAGGACGTTTTACCTTTTGCTTAAATGCTTTGAATGAAAAGCCCAGAGAAAGAGCAAGGCTGCAAATATGGATTTTTAAGGCACTATTAATGAAATGAAAATACAAAGCTCATGCGTGCTCATCACGCACTGCTGCTTGCAATGGGTGAGAAAAGATCCCACAGATCCCTTCTCTTCAAAATGCAATAAGCATAGCATGTAAGAACATACCTATAGGGTGAACTAATGAAATTTGTATATACTGTCCCCTGCCATCTCCATAGGCTTAGGAAAGATCACTGGGCATGAGCAGTTATCCTGTTCTTACACAATCTACACACAGTATCTTTGCCTTTGCCAGTGCTCCAAGTGTCAGTATCTGGGTTAAGTTTTGCTTGGCCCTCTGTTTCACAGAGGGGTCATGGTTATGTCTCAGAGCAGACTGACAATATCACCAAACATAGGTGCACAGTGTTCATTTTGGAAGATGTCCTACGGTGGCAACGATACAGTTTTTAAAAAAGGTAAGAAATTATCACAAGACTATAATAATTTCACATGCACCTGGTAGTCACAGAATGGAAGGCCATTCTTTCTGCTGCCATGGAAAACAACAGAAACAAAAATCAACCCTGTTCATATCAGCATTATAGTGAAAAATGGGCCAAATCCAGACATTTAATACAAACTGTCGGCACGTCCATCCTTAAAAAGCTGTCATTTGTTTCCTGCTAACTATTTCATTTCATATCCATAGTTTCTGTAATTGAATGATTTCCTATAGTATTTTAGGTTATATTTGGTGAAGGAGGAGGAAAAAGAATAGAGTGCATGAGACTGTGAAAGGAAGAAAAGAAACTATATGACTACTACATGTATTTTCCCAAACCATGTTAACTAGCACAATATCTTACAAAGAGAATATGTATAAAAGCTAGGATTAAATATAGTCTGTTTGCATTCTACAGAATAGGTAGGTCTGTATTATGTATGTAAGTTGAAATGTTATGTATTTGTTTATCTTTTCCTAATAATTTTTTTCTCTTTTCTAACTCATTCAGCTTTACTTTGATTTCATCTCCATTTGCACTTGCTCGGCCCTTCCCATTTCCAACCACATTTTAAAGAGGAAATATGGTAGTATTTTTAAGGCAACTCCCTTGCCTGCTGTTGCCAGAAGGCAAATATTTGTTGTCCATGAGTAATGAACTATATCTTTGAAATACAACATGCAAAAAATCCTTTCTTGGGATGTATTTAGAAACAGTCCTAATGGCACTTTAATTCTTCTGCTACAATTGATCAAGTCAAAAGAAGACTGAATTAATTAAATTGAAAAAAAATCTTAGAATTTCTCAGCTATGCAATCCTGCAGATGAATTCATTTCTTTCCTATATCATACCTTTACTGAACATCTTGAAACAGTTCTCATTCTATATAATAGAATCATTTACATGCGTAATATTAATGGAGAATTTTGTTTGTGAATTCATATGAAGATTGTTTTTTCTATGAGTAGATTACTCAAATGTTTTTAAAATGTTGGAGTTATATATAGGTATGAATATATTTAAAATGCAAACTGTGATTCTAGAGAAAAAAAGAAGTGTACATTTTTGCTGGCTTCAAAATTAAAACAGCTTAACTTTTGAATTTCATTTTTCTACCTATGTTTTATTACTTACTGGGCAAAAAAAAAGGAAGGTGAGCCAAGTGAGGCTGAGGGTAAATAAATAATCCATGACTTCTGAAGAATATCCATTTGAATCAAACTATCTAAGAATGGAAGGCTTAGACATGGGTTAAGAAGTAATATTAGGGTCTTGTGTCTCATAGAATACAAAAGTAGTTTAGTCTGTATGGGTTTCAGACTCTATATTAGTCATGAATAAATAGTGTTATAATAGCTGATAGCAGTCAAGAAGACATGATCCATTATCCATGTACATATTTAGTATCTACCTTAAAGCTCATATTAAAAACATTGCAAGTCTTGCTCAGCTTTGTGCATCGGATGCCTAGCAATTCATACATACAAGTACATACCAAAGGCAATTACACTTACAGGTCTGGGCCCATAAGCTGTGCGTCACTTTCAGTAAAGCTGTCCCTTTTGAAACGTGCTAAGGTACCCAAGCCTAATTCAGGTAGTCAGCAAACGGCAGCATCTGCCAGCTAAGGAATATGTCACTGCCTGATAGAGCCATTTCCACCATCTTCCTTTCAGATTTGATGTCAGCTGAACACATAGGTACCAAATGACTAAAAGACAAAAAGAAAAGCCTGGAACACCAGAATGGGGGAGTGCCAGTGTGCACATTTTGATTAACACAGGTTCTAACTCACTGTTTTGTGATATTTCAAAAACACTGGATCACAAATGTTCCTCTGTCTGTATCATTCACTAGGTATCTGGTGGAAAACAGAAACATCTGCAATGGGGAAGTTATCATAATTTCTATCTTAACTGAGGCAAAAATCAGGTTATGATTTAAGAAACATCAAGTATGCCCTCAGATCAGCCAAGAGCACAATTACTGTTCTCTAGATTAAGACAGGATGTTGTGAACAATTGTTCACCAAGCTGGAAAATGGTGATAAACACAGTTTTTAAAAAATTAATTGCTAGGGTAAAAGCCACAGCTCTAAAATCAACATGTTAGCAAGAGAATCATGATGAAAAGTGAGTGGAACTGGAAATGATTAGTGCAAGTATGAGTGCATCCCATAATCAGGATCAAAAGTATACAATTGTCTGTCTGTTATATATAGACGTTTAGCTTTCATGATCTTACATATGCAAGACACCATCATGTAGGATTTGCTGTCAAAGGCTCTTCCCTCAAATAGGAGACCTGAGTCTAACTTATGCAGAAGACCCTAATACCAAAGAGTGTTACAAATTGCACTGTCTAGGCCCACATGGTCCTTGCAATCCGTTCTCTTATAAAGACCCTTTGTACTACCTTATTAAGAGGCTTTTGCATAAAAGAGGAATGTATGGTACATCTAATTCATGCAGAAATACGCAAATGTGTTTTCAGACAGGTGAATGCCAAATTGTGAATGTCTTGCTAGAGGGCAAGTAGCAAGTAAATTGCCACCTTTTGCAGTTCTGGGTAACTCTGGGAGACCTCTCAGAAGAAGTGGCACCTCTTAGAGCTCCATCATGATGTTAACATGTACAGTGTCTCCCTCCTCATTGCTCAGAAACAGAAACTGGATAGTAGGTGTGTATTGTTCCAACTGATTTGAGCCCCAGTCTCCTCGTCCCCAGGAAGGAGCTGGCTGTCTCAGCATTGCTGAGGTGGTTACCTTCTTCAGTCCATGACTGCACACATGGTCATGCCTAGAGGTGACGAGTGTGCCCCCAGAAATGGGGTTGGGGGTTTGTTCTGCCCACTCTTCCAAACACTGAGGCAAAAGAATCATAGAGAAAATCCCAGTACAACAATGTCAGTAATGAGATCTTTTTTTTATTATTCTTCCTTACCTACTTGATCATGAAGACGGCATAAACCCATGAATTATGCCTCAAGACAGCTGTACTTCCATTTCTGATTTCATCTTGGTCTCGAGTAAGGGTGATCCAAGCATAATGTTTGTGGCTAAGCAGGTAAATTATTTTTACAGACTTCTGAACCTTTTCAACCCTTTCTCTCTAGGCTTTATAAAAGCTGTTAACACTACTAACAATGGCAATAAGCGTGACCATGAATGTCACTCATGATTCCTCTTTTTTTTTGGTAACTTTTTTCTTTTTATATATTTAATGCATGGGCATAAATACTTTTATATATTTTACTTTACAGACTCAGAAATAAATTAACGTGGCTGCCTGTCAGATATTATTTTTACAGATAAGACTTTTTCTGTTCTGATATATTGAAGCCTAAATGTGTAAGTGCAGTGAGAAAAAAGGTAAATGCTTCACTTGAGGTAAAAAAACAAACCCGATCACATGATTCTCAAAGGTTTTTGGTAGTGGTTTCAGTGGTTTCAGTTGCTGTTTGTTCAATCCATTTCCCTGGACTCTATGTGGCAAAAGAGAACTAGAGGTAAAAGATGTATATTCTTAGAGAAAAGTCTGAAGATAAAAGTCCTTTTATTGCCATAATCAGTCTCAGGGTGGGGGGCTGATGACATTCCCACAGCTCATCCCTGCTTATTTTCTCTTAGCACTTTTCTGTGTTCCTTGAGGAGAAGATGCCACATGTATCTTTAATACAACTCCTGGTGCTGTAATAAAACATCCTGGGGGTTAATTTCTCTAATCCTCTAAGCAGGAGGCTTAACAGCTGGAGCTCATCATGTCCTCCTTTTATGCTGATTCAGTGGTCAGCAGAAAATACGATGATTCCCAGATGTTCACACTTGATAAACTCAACAGGCTTGAGAGGAATAAAGGAGAAATCAGTGACAGGTGTTTTTTTTCTTGCCACAGTAAAGTGCACAGAGGAAAAAGAGCACATATTTTTAAAGGAAATAGGTGTTTTGGAGGCTTCCAAATACTTACAGAATCTTTGTTCTCTCATGCTGAAATCCAGGGATAGGGAAAAGTGATGTTGAACAGATTTGACAGATAGTTGACCACATTTTTTATGTTTATTACAGCATTTTTTACTTTGATTTTTTAACAAAATCCAAACCTCCCTTTTAATAATACTGGCAAAACAGTATTCTGGTTATAGAATTCAATAAGTATATTCAGAGTTTGAATGATTAAATTTTTAGTGTTATAGACTGGCAGCTCTCAAAGGACTGCACACTGAAGACTGATGATAGCCAAATGAATCAGGGGGGTGGGAAAATAAACAGATCTGCAAAATACAGAAATGGTGGCATAATTGTTTGGTTTTTAATTGGGTCACTAGTTCTTGAAGTTGAAGATTAAAATATGCAACACTTCTGTGGCTAAGAAGGCATATTGGATACTTGTTGGTGTGTTCACTGGGTTTCTATGCTGTGTGCACAACTAATAATCGGAGAAAAAAATCAAGGTTTTACTCTTCTAAAAAGTTACAGAAATGTTTTTAGCACAAAGTAGAACAGCTGAAGCAGAAGAAGTGCCATGCTCCTGGTAATGTCCTCCATCTGATTAGGTGTTTGGCAGCTATATAGAACACTCTGGTCTGAATCAAGCAACAACACAAATCTGAGCCAGTCATTGTCACTACACGGAAAGATGTTGTTTGGCAGCATATTCTCGCTTTTGAAAACAGTTATTTTCTTTCAGCTATCTCTTGGCTGGTCAGATAAAGATCCTTTGGTCAGGTAGTGTGCTTGACTTTCATATTCTTGATAACTTGGTGAGTATCTTGCTTAGCTAGTGCCTAAGACACCAGGGTCTGAGATATCCCAAATAATGCCTTGTGTCAAAAATGATGAATCCCAGAGGAAGACCCTACTTCTCAGGCCCCAAAAACCTGTTGCTTTGGTCATCCCTTATAAAAAAATTGTCTGATCAGGTAGAGTGCAGATAACAATTGTGGCGTCTCAGGTTAGTATCAGACGCATCCCGGCCACCTTGTCAATGAATAGCTTTTCAACACAGAATAGATGAGTAAGAGCACAATAGAGAACTCCCAAACCAACTCCTGACTGGAATATATACTAGAGAAAACTCTCTACCACAAAGGTCTCATCTACCTGGTGCACCCTCCTTTTCTCTCCCTCACAAAGTATTAGTCACATGAAGTTGTTGTTGTGGTGAGTCCTTCACAGCGGAGGATAGTGTCATGGTGTGGGTGGATGAGTCAAGCTCGGTGGGTGAGAAGATGACTGTTAGTTCACACAAAGTAGGAAATCTCTCCACAGGAGGAGTAAGAAAAACACACTACCTTACAACAGCATGGTGGTTAAGTTTCACAGCATTGCTTTTTCTAATTTCAACAAGGTACTTAAAGCTCGTCTTCCTCCACTAGTCTGGAGCGTACTGACTGTGCCTCCCTTTCTCTCCCCTTTCAGCTCCGTTTCTTGGAATTGATAAAATTGCCCCTGCACAGAGTGAGAAAAGTCAGTGAGATGTGCAGCTTAGCCAATGTCTGGGACACTCCTGCATGCGCTCTTTCCTTTGCCCAAGCTAAGGGCTGGATATCTGGGATTCAGTTGCAACAGAACAGGTTGAACATACAGAGGAAATTAATGGTACATAGCTCTAACATCTTAATAGGTGATAATAGGAATGAGAAGATAGAATCCCTTTCACAGCAAGCACTGAACATTGTCTTTCAGTGGATTATACAGCAACACCAACTGACTCTGGTCATAATCTTTGGTCTGATTTCCCAGATCAAGTAATGTATGTTGAAACTTAAATGCACTGAGTTTCCTTTAAGGTCAAGTAATCACTCTCACTGCAAGTCTTTCCTTTAGCAAAAAGAGCACTACATCTGGATGTCACTTCAAATGAAACAATCCAATTAACCAACCCAACATAAACTTCTAACATCCTCTACTTATAGAAACCACTGTGACCAAGGACAACATAGGCAGGCTGTGAAACAGACAGCAGCCTATCTAGTCCACCAGAATTGACCTGACAACCATTTCATCATGCAACATGACCTACTCCACTCTCAGGATCTGGCAATAGAAGAACGGTCCTTTTTTTTCTTGCTGTTCTGAAGCATGTGTGCTCTCCATATGTGGTTCAAATGACCGAGCCTTGCCCTTGTGTTCCAAGCAGTTCCTAGTCTATCTTCTACCTCCTTTTTTTTTTTTTTCTTTACTTTTTGACATTTTCCCAAGGCTAGACACACACTAATCCTTACAAACATTCTGACCTTGTTTTTATTAACATGCTTTCTGGCGAGGTAATCTTCATTTCAAACTAGGACCATTTTCAAAGCTTGTGTTTCAAATGTTTCATTTGGCTTCCAAATTATGCTTTTTCTATTTGTGTGCATGTTTTACTATCAGTAATGATAACTTTTAAACAAAGTGTGTTTCTGCTTTTTATTTTGTCCTTTGAAGAGAATTACTTAGGTAGCTATTATACATTGTTTGGCATTCATTCATCTGAACACTGCTATGCAGTTCATCCTTTTGTGCAGCTGTCACTGTCACACTACCTCTCTGGGCTGTCTCCAACAACTGGTTACCATTACCTTTTCCTTTCAAGAGCTAAATGGATATGCTGTATTTTACTCTGACAGCTAGGCCATTTTATTTGAGTCTTATTGGACTTGATAGTTACCTTTAGGGAATGTCTTTTTCAATTGTTTATTTTCAAAGTCTTCTGTCAGTTCAGGCTGTGAAACACAAAGGAGAATGCTGAAATTGTTGGTACTGATGCATCCACATGAGATAACAAATGGTTGGGACATCACTGTTCTTTGGACATTGCAGGAGGTTATTGTTATCCTATTAGAGTTCCAAAAAGAAAAGGAGACAAGAAAGCTGTTTTCAGTTTTGTCTCCTGGCTACAGGTCTTTAAAATTATTTTACTTTGATTAATAATTTTGTGTGTGTGTGTGTGGTGCATTCAGGTACTCAGGACTTTACAAGCATAGTGTAAGGAATGACACAGTTCCAAATCGATTTGTGTCCCACTGATGGCAAAGAGACCAAGTGCTATATAAGTACTGCATAGATGCTATATGATTGTGGATGTCGCAATTACTACCCATATAGACAGGATATCTTGTCACAGGAAGTTATCCAACAGCAAGCATATCCAGTCTAACTTAAAACACTTTTAACATCCCTATACCTGACATTCATAACAAGCCTGTATGAAATTTGAGGATTGATTTGCAAATACACATAAATGGATGTTAACTCTGTCTCCAGTTACACAGCTGTGAATCTATGTGTATTAACTTTGGTGTGTATGAGTGTATTTTTTTAAGAATTCTTATTGTCACCACCCAATTGGTGACTTGGAATGGTATTTTGTTCACAGAACAATTCCTGAAAAATCCATTCAAGATAGGCAGCAATAAATGCAGCCCTAAAGTGCAGTGAAAGCCTGGCTTGAATGGCTTTGTTTCTAAAATCTGTCAAAGAAAGAAAGCTCTTTTCAGATTAAATAGCTAACTAAAACAACTTATCACATGTTTTTTTTCAAGGGTTATTTGCAAGTAATGCACATACCTCAGTCCAGACAAATAAAGAATTTAGAAAATTAATTTTTTAATTCTATTATTTGGCCATGCTATTGCATAGGAAATGTCAAGACAGAGTTTTGGAATTCCTTTACCTTGACACAAAACAATGGTTTGATGTAAGGTCTAAAGACGAAGCAGAAGACAACTGTTACTTTTATAAGGTGTCCAGCTAAATCTGAAACTTGCTCTTCCATCCATTCTACAGTAATTTGAGCACACACAGTTCAGACTAGAATTAAGTGCAACACATTTTTTCTAGTTTTACAGTCCCCACAGAACTGAAGTTTCTTTTCTCTGGTTCCTGGAAAACCACATGTCTACACCAAACTAACTGAGTGGAAGGACAACAGATTACATATTCTGAGGAGGCATTATCTGAGACTCAGGTGTAAATGTGTTAAGTGTACTTGGAATAAATTGATCAAAAGAGATGTAGAACAATGCAGAGTAATCCAGAGTGGGGTTTTTTTCAGTCTGACAAATAAACAAGAAGGTCTTAATCTTAAGATCTTAATCTCTTAATCACCTATTATTCATCATTCAGTATTATTGCTGCAAGTCTTTAAAGTAATTCAAATTCAAACCTTGCTTAAATCTCAGTTTAAACTTTGTAATTTTTCATCATTTTTTTATCTTGTCATTCTTGAAGATGAAGTCTTGAGAAAACCAATCAAAATTATGAACCACTTTGTGAAAAATTTTATATGCGTATGAACAACAAAAAACACATCAGGAGTAGCCAGCATGGATTCACAAAGAGGATTTAGTGCCTGACCAACTTGTGGAACTTCTATGATTAAATGACTGGCCTGGTAGATGAGGGAGAGCAGTGGATATTGTCTACCTAGAATTCAGTAAGGCCTTTGACAATGTCTCACAAAAGATCCTCATTGACCAGCTGTTGATGTACATAGGCTGGATGAGCAGACATTGAGGTGGACTGAAAACTTACCACATGACCGGGCCCAAAATGGGGTGATCAGAGGAACACAGTCCACTTGGAGTCCAGTAACTAGCAGTACACCCCAGGGGTCAATACTGGGCCTAATTCTGTTTAACATCTTCATTAATTACCTGTATCATGGGGAACAGGGTTCTCCAAGGTTCCTCTCAGCAAGTTTGCAGATGACACAAAACTGAGAAGAGTGGCTGATATGCCAGAAGGTCATGTTGCTATCCAGAGGAACCTTGACAGTTGAAGAAATCGGCTGACAGGAACCTTATGAAGTTTAATAAGGAGAAGTGCAAAATCCTGCACCTGGGGAGGAACAACCTCAGGCACCGGTACATGCTGGGGGCCACCCAGCCAGAGAGCAGCTTTGCAGAAAAGGATCTGTGATTCCTTGTGGGCACCATGTGGAACATGAGGGCTTATGCCCTTGTCACAAGGAAGGCTCGTGGTATCCTGGGCTGCATAACACAAAGTCTGGCCAGTAGGTTGAGGGGGGTGATCCTTACCCTCTACTTAACACTGGTGAGGCCACACCTGGAACACTGTATCTTATGCTGGTCTCACCAGTAGAAGACAGTTATGGTCATACTGGAGAGAGGCCAGCCAAGGGACACACGGGTGATTAGGGGACTAGAGCACCTCTAATATGAAGAAAGGCTGAGAGAGCTGGGACTGTTGAGCGTGGAGAAGAGAAAGCTCAGGGGGGATCTTGTCAATGTCTATACATACCTGAAGAGACAGTGTAAAGAAGATGGAGCCTGGCTCTTTTCAGTGGTGCACAGTAACAGGACCAGACGCAACGGGCACAAGCTTAAAGATAGCTGGTTCTGTCTGAACATCAGGAAACACTTTTTCACGGTAAGGGTGACCAAGCACCAGCACAGGTTTCCCAGAGAGGATTTGGAATCTCCATCCTTGGAGATATTCAAAAGCTGTCTGGACATGGTCCTGGGCAGCCTGGTCTAGGTGATCCATCTTGAGCAAGAAAGTAAACCAGATGACCTCAAGAGGTCCTTTACAATAATTTGTAAATTATTCTCAATAATTCTGTGATTCTGTGATTCTGAAATTCTCTTCTGTGATGCTGTGATATTATTTAAACACCATTGTCAGGGTCCTGAGCATATGTATTGGCTTTATTTTTCCTGACCAGCATCACAGATGCAAGTGCACTCATGGCTCATGGCCCTGGAGCTCCATTAAACTTAGACCTGAGCACCCAAACTTTGCCTAAGCTATGCTGTAGTTAGTTTGTCTGCAGTCTAGTCTCCTCAGCTGTCCCTCACCCCACAGAATAGTCATGCCCTCAGTCCTGTCTCTGGCTCAATTTCTTATTTCTTCTCCTTGAATGGACACTGGACCTGTTTCACCCCTTGCCTTGTCGAGAGGTCCATCACCCCCATCACCCCACTCACCCCACAAAGTTCATCTGGCCCAAGACGCTGGCGGGCTGCATCCTACAGGTAAAGCCCTGCCCAGCATGGGTGCCCCTGATTCCCAAGTTGTCCCCACCCCAGGACAGTCCTGTTTCTGCAGTGCCCTGACAATCAACAGGAGATGTAGTCCCATTGTATCACCTCTGAAAGATCTTAAAAGAGGGAATAATATGCACTTCAACATCAGGGTTTGGATTCCATCCTAAACAAAATAACAGGTCGTTATGAATAAAAAACAACACCTTAAACAGTGAGGGCAATTTAACTTCAAAATCCAAGTAGGAAGGGATCTTTCTTATCAGCAGAATGTTTCCTTCTTCTTGCTGTGTTTCCATAGTCACAGCAAAAGAGGGCTTTCAAGTACTTTTAATGGTAAAGGAGAGGCCCTCAGAGTTAGAGTGAATTTACCTCCCAGTGTTAAACAGCACTGATTTGTGAGCCACAAGGGAATACCATGATGTGTGTCAATCTGTTCAAAATATTGCAGTGACTGACAGTTTAGGTAGCTGTCTTTGTGGGCAAAAGGCTTCCTGTTTGGAAATTGGCCTGATTTTTTAATTGCTAGGCTGATGAACTGTTTAATCATTTTCTCTCCTTCCTTCTGACTTTCCTTCCTTCAGTTTTTACCTCCCTCCCCCTTTTCTTGTACCATTCTTCCACTCTTTCTTTGTCTTCCTTCCTTCCTTCCTTCCTTCCTTCCTTCCTTCCTTCCTTCCTTCCTTCCTTCCTTCCTTCCTTCCTTCCTTCCTTCCTTCCTTCCTTTTCCCCAGCTTTTCAAAGAACTGTATATACACATATGTGTACAATGTTCTTCATGCTTTGTATTCTAAACAGCTTTAAAATCTATTAGAATAACCCCAAAAGCAAAGCTGTGTTGAACCAAACAAGCTCTGGAAAACAAGTGAACATTTACAGTATGGTTCAGTCATCTATAACCCAGTATGATAACATTTAATAAAGTGGAGATTATGAAACAAAAGGGCAACACTGGGCAGTCAACAGATGGAGAGAGCAGCAGGAGAGGCAACATTAGCATTCTGCAAGTTGACTTGGCAACAATAAGTTAATACCAGTAAGTCAGTGGATCAACAGGCAACAGAAGGGCATTCAACAATACCTGACTCCACATTCAATTATTGCAGTTTAGAACTTTCTTTCCCCCTTTCATATTTGTGTTCATAATTAGCATTTTAAAATTTTAAAATATAATGACGTTTCTCTCAGGTTAGCAGCCTGTGGAGAAATGTTTCATAAACTTCCACAAAGAACTTAGCCAGTACATCCCAATCATAATTCACAATGCATAAACATTTCTTGTATACAGAACTCTGTCAGTCAAATCACAGGACTGATGGGATTTTTTTATGTTGTAGCTGTATAGCAAGGTATCCCAGACAGGACTAAAAAAAGCCCTGCTCTTACGGACAGTCCTGTTCCAATTCTGTTTTGAACAGCCTGATGTGCATGCTTCAATACAGTAGGCAGGTAATTGGGAAATTCAGAATTTAGCCTTCTTAGTGCCCGTGCAGGTGAAGAAAATAGTCATATGAAGAAAAAAGTGCTGAAATGAAAATGGGTGGTGGACACATTTCTACCTTCCTCCCAACACATAGCCACAACTGCATGCGAATGAAGGTGAAAACATGGCTAAGACGAGAAGAGCTAGGGAATATAACTTCCCATTTTACTTTGTGTATTACAGTGGGATTTGGAGTGAGGGCCATAAGAACAAAGAGCACTCCAATAAATCTGAACTGCTAAGGAAGATCCAGTTCTTTTTTTAGCATGCAGACTTCAGATGCCAAGTGTTTAAATCCTGTCCCAGAGACAACTGGCAGTAGGCCGAGGGAGAGGAGCAAGATCAAAGTTAAACACATCAACGTCATTAAAAATTGCATCTGGGGTCATGCAATAGTGACCAAACCCAGGGGAACCTTTCTGAATTACCCAGAAATTACTGATATGTACCAATGTTGTAACAGAAATGCTAGTGCTTTCTTTTAGATGTTCTGCACCTCACTTTTTAGACTGAAAATATGTCCTTTAATTCACATTTCAGAGGCAGTTAGAATCACATTGAGGTGAATGCATCTACCTAATAGTAATAGTTAGGGAAGACACATGTGCACACACCCATACCCCCATTCCAAAAATGAATAATTATATTGTGAAACTGATAATGAAAATCGGGAAATCAAAAAAGCATAGCTTCCTTAATATCTGAATTTTGCCATATTGTTTAGCATCTATTTGAAGAGCATTCACTTTATTTGTTTCCTGGAAGACCAAAGATAAATTGTCCGTTCTAAGAATACTGTACTTCTGCCTTCTAAGCCCTATCAGCAGCCTCTTGCTTACCTTTTCACCTCTGACTCGGTGAAGAGGCAGAGCTAGGGAAAAAATTATTTTGAGAATGTCTAAACTGATTAGGAATTTAAATTTAGGCTTTCTGAGTGCAGTGTACTGATTTATTTCACTACAGATAGAAACTACTGATAGATCTACTGATCAATCTACCGACAGATAGAGATGTTCTGTATATATGGATAATTATCTTACATACACATCTATGCATATATATGTCTATATATGGATGTATATCTGCATATGTATATGCAGTGTGGGAGAGTATATATGTGTATATACATATTTGTGTGTTACACAGTGTTTCTTATTAACTAGCACACCAAAATGCTGTGATACTCTGAAAACTTTCCCAAAGTTGTCGTAGCGAACTGTGTCGTAGTGAGGAAGGAGAGATGCACCTGAAGAAAATGTGTAAGGGTCAGTCACTTATTGAAATGGAGGATAGGATGGTGCTAACACAGAGAGTTACAGCCATTGCACTGGCAATAGGAAAATGGGTGGGAATCTATGCATGGTTAGGAAGAGGGATATTGAAAGCATGCAGCACATATTTTCATGCCTCTCCAACCTTCTTTAATCTCAAAAGTGATTTTTCAGCCTATATATTCAAAATTTCCCCTTTTTCCAGTTTCTATGAAAACTAGTTCAATGCACTGTTGTCTCATTATTATAAACTACAGCAACATTTTATGTTAAACAGGCAGTGTCTGGAATAATATAAAAGTCTTTAAAAAATTACTGTATGACACATTTTCAGTACAATGAAAATGAAACAACCATGGGAAACACATTCTGTAAGTGGGGGAATATGATAATTTAATCCTCTTCACAGCATATGGTATCTACATATGTGCATGTTAAGTATTGTATATAGTAAAATGTAGTACTATACTTTGATCCACAGGGAATTCAAATTTACAGACACCCTCACTTCTACACAATGATTTGTAAGGCCTTCACAATCTCCTGAGTCCAAATAATTTGTATCACACTTACCAGCGTTTGATTATTACTCTATCAGTAGAAAAATACATGTTATTATGTTGAAACTCAAGGACTAAAGATACTTGTATATCTCCACTTGAGACACTTTTAAAATAATTTGTTAACAAATTCAATTAACCAAAGCAGAATTGAGCTACCTTTCAGTAGGAAACATAAAGTTATTTTGATTGATGTCAAGGCCGTTCTTATGTGATATTGGGATAAACAGGGAAATTAAATTGTGGTTTTGATAATTTTGCATACAAGTGATGTAATATCAAACAACATGCACGTGTTTCCTAGGGAGATAAATGTATCTTCATTTACTGAGTAAAAAAAAATTTTTCTTTTCTTGTGACTCAAATTAGGGATTTTCTACTGCTGAGTAAGTGTGACAGAGGAATGTAAATGACAGTCAAAATTACAAAAAGTCAAGGATTGCAGAACTTTAGGAATGGATGTTGTTTACAGCAGCCATCAAGGTTTTAGTATCTTTTACCAGCAAGATATCATGGAATATTTTTTGCATAAAATAGACTCACGTTGTGCCAGGGTGTCAGCTAGATGGGTTTCAAATACAGCACCTTTTCATCACTACTACCTATGTTCTTCTACTGTTGTTACCGTTATCTCACGTACACAGCAAGACAATCACACATCTTGGCTTGTTTTGCGGCTCTCCAGATTCCCATTCTGCATAGTCTTAGCCGATCAAGGGCTGTCACACAGTGTGAGATGGTTCCTGATTTTTTTTTTTTAAACAATACATTCTTAAATGATTGGTTTTCTGTCAGCCTATATTAGTAAAACTTACAGCAGATAAACCAGAAAGTATCAGAGAGGGGTTGGATGATTTGGAGGTTGAGACACTTGCCATGGAGTTACATAATGCATTTTTTTTGCCAGCAAAGCTGGCCATAAAAATTCCTTCCATTTGTTTTTACCATGCATGAAAGTTGTTAGTCTATCAGCCATGCCAAAACATTTGCTTATTAGGCTATGATATTAACCAGAACAATAAAATGATCCTAGTTAACAATAACCCCCTTTTGGCAGGTACATCTGAGCCAGTTTTCCTGCCAAATCTGGTGTGTCATATAACTACACATATAAAAGAACAAATGAGACATACCCCTATGGGAAATTTTTCCATTTTGCAAACAGCAATTAGGCATCCAATTACCGTTTAGCTATTCTGAAAACTGTTCTCCCATCACCCTTTTCCCTGTCTATAAATTGGGAAACATGACAATATATTTTTTTCACCCACTTTTTTACGTTGGACTTGCTGGCCATTAGACTGGGCAGGATGTGTTTTGATCCTTTTTCAAGATTCCTAAATTTTCTGTGTCTGTGTTCTGGATTGCAAGGACCAAACTATGCTGCAATCAGCAGCGCTTTTGATACTATGACCATGTTCTTTTGTATTCAGGTTTTAGCATCAATTATTTTTTCTCTTACTGTCTTTTTGAGGGTTTTGTTTTGTTTGGGTTTTTTTTTGTTTTGTTTTGTTTTGTTTTGTTTGCCACATCATCCATTACTTGCAGACATGGATGAGAAGAGGAGGGGAAAAGGAAAGATCTAGGAAAATTAATGTCTTTGTAATTCCAGGTGTGTTGTCTGTTGCTGCTCAGCTCCATTCACTGCAGTTTTTGTTTTTCATTGGTCTGCTAACAAGAACATGTAACTGAAAAATACACAAAACAAAATTTAATAACTACTCAGGAGAAGAAAGCATAAAAAGAAAGTTTTATTTTATGAGGTCTTTGGAACTGGCAGCTTAAAACACCAGCTGCCACTTCGTTTTATTATTATTTGGTTTAAATTTATACATGTATGGGTGGGAAGAAAGGCAACTTATAATATTTGTTCCTGTTATGCTCATTATTTTATAACTTTGAGCTTGGTCCAAGCACAGTTGCTAGTGGAAAGAAAAGTATCATTGTTCCCCACATCATGAGAAGGAGGAGGCTGCTCTGTGTCTTTTTCCCTCTCTGGTAGCTCTAAAGTATTTCCTTCAGCGGTGAGAAGATCTCTCAAAGAAAGATCTTTATTTCTGTTACTGCTTAGCCATGTTTTGTAATAAACTTAACAACAACGTAGGACAAGCAGACTGCAAGCTTTGCTCCCAAAGCACTGCCAACCACCCATTTTTTAAATATCATTCTCCTAGTCAGTGTTCACCAGGCAACACCTTTTGGTTTGTAGGTACTTCTGTTATGCTTATTTATTTTTGAATACAGGGCCAGAATCAGTCCAAAACCAGCCCAACACTTTTTAGAAACAGTCTAATCCAGGAAAACTGCAGTAACATGTAAGAGAAACCCATAGTCTTAATACAACAAGCACAAGCAGGAGTCTGCTTGTCTCCAGATTTTCTTTACACCAGGTCTCCAACCCCATTTTCTACTCTCAGACTAATTACATATTTGTCTTTTTGTCCTGAGATTCATGTAACTTGGAATCTGACTGACATGATTCAACTTTGCTCAGGCTGTCTGCAAATACCTTCATTGATTGTAGATCAATGTAAGTTCTCCTTGAATTCCTCTACATCCCATCACATATTTTGGCTCATGGTGAACTGGAAAATTCCTTAGTGAACTGCAGTCAGCTGGTTATTCAGTGTGCTTAATACTAGATGTGTTCAGCAGTGCCTCTTTTATAGTGGCAGATGTTCTCCACAGGTTTTGAGCCAAATCTTTCAAAAATTTTTTTTTTCAATTTTTAGATGTGTTTGAATACTACATTCATGTGGTTGCAACATAAAGCCTTTGCCACTTAGGTTTTCATATTAAAAAAAAAAAAAAAAGAAGTGGTAAAGAATGAGGGTAGTTACTAATAAGTATCTGAACCTCCTGACTAAATCTGTGTGTTGTAACTGAATCCTTTTCACACAGCTGGCTATGAATAAATGCCACCAGAAATGTATACAGGAAAAGGAAATACAGGAAAAGGGATAGAATGTATCTTTGGAGTGTTAGAAAGAACTTATTTAGAAGAAGAGTTCCAGCTTCCTAACAGTGAGGGTAAGTAAAACAACTAACAGTGGAGGTTGTAAATACAGACCCAGGTGGATTCTATTTTGGCTATGTTTCCAGAAAATATACCTTTGGGAAAAATCTCACACTACAGGAGATTAGATTAGACTGTCATTTTGTCCTTTCTGCCCTTTACTCTCTGACAACAGCTTTAGCAGATAAAAAAGGCTCTGTGACCACGAGTGAGAATGAGAGATGTGGTTAATGGGCCCACAGCTGACTAAACTCTTGTTCTGGAGCAGGCTGAATGTCTTCATTGCACAGCCACACTGATGAAAGGTCCAGAAATCCCCTGTAGCTTCTGAACTCCTGAGGACACAACACATCTAGCGTTTTGTTCTGTGGCCCCACCTAGGTTTCATCTATAAAATGTCTTACAGAATTTGGAGTCTGAAAATGTGAAGGCATGAGTCTCTCAAAGGCTGACAGAGCTGTAGAGGGAACCTACAGTATAAACTCAGATATAATATTTGGCATTTACCTAGAGAATTTCAGGGTATGACGTTAACATGTGTGTCTTTTTGTGAATTTGAACCTGGCCAGTGAAAAAAGAAAGAAAAAGCAAAAAACTTTTTCTGATATCCTTATGAATTCCAGACATTCTTTAATTAAATTTTTAAAAGGCAAAAATTACAAAGTAAAACAGGAGTTATTCTGCTCAAATAGCTGCACTTTAAAAGGAGAGTAAACTAATGATTTTTTCAATGGAAGGGAAATTACTTCCAAACATCTCACTATATTCTGGATTTTGTCTGCTTTTTGAAAACACACAACATAAATTCAGCTCAGGGAATGATTCCCTGGGTTCGTGCCAAATTACTAGGTCATTTAAATCAATGCTGTATGTTGTTGCACACTTAAAATTATTTATGCTAATTTCTTCAATCTGTTCCCTAACACTAACACAGTGGATAACTATTTACTCTAGAAAAGCAACATCTTTCCTTTATTTCCTTTTTGTGGAGAGAATGTTACCAAGCATCAATGTTGTTGTGGTGAAGTTTCAGAGGATGTTTCATTTACAATGCAAGCAGCTTGATTCTTTGTATTTTGAACACTGTATTAGTTTCTGTTAATTCTCTTCCCTTTCATTTTTCTCTTTTGAGTTCTGCCCATACTGTTTTGTAACTAGCTTTCCAGGCTTCTGAGGCCTAAACATTTAGTTCGCATTTGGGAGTTGGTGAATGGCCCCTTTTGCTGGCTGAGGTACATAATGCTTGTAGCAGTATGGGCAATTACGATTGATCAGAATTAACTAGTTTATGAGCCTAAGGAAACGTCAATCAAAATTGCTTTGGTCACTTTAATATCAGTTAAGACTGTAGATAGATAAATGGAAATAATTTTATAATCATTAACTTTGCATAGTAGACACAAGGGGAACGGCTTGAAGAGATAGCCTGAGAAGTTAAATGTGGAACTTAACTGCTTTTACTATGTTGTCTAATTGCCTAGCTGCATGCCATCTGTTCCTCTTCCTCCCTCCAGGCAAAAGGGCATTACAGTGGAGCCAGAAATAAGAAAGGGTAGAAATGGAATCCTATACATACAGAAAATAGCAAGAAAATTATTTGTAAATGTCCGCAATAAAACACAAGTCTTGGGCTGTAAATTAGCACAAGTAGAGATCTACTTCTTTCAGTTTCAAATCATTTTGCTTCTGGTTAAAACACAGAAGAGTAATAGGGCTGTCTCAAGTTCAGTCTCCAACAGCTGCAAGGAAGTTCTGGTGTCACAAAGTCAATGGTATATCTTCCACTGATTTCAAGAGTCAAGTGACGACTCTTGAGTTGATTCTTGTCTCTATGGAACAGTTCTCATGAGACCTTAAAGTGACCATCCAAGTTCACTGAAACTCCTCATCATCATTAAAAAAGTGTTTGTAAAGCTTTCTGACCCTGAGTGTTTATTGTAACACTTTGTAAGTGTTTGTCAGTGTCTGAGGTCCTTCCATGGACAGTACACAGTTTTCTTCCTGAAGAGTCCTTCATTCCCAGTGCTTTGGTCATGTCAGCTTCTCTCTTCTTCCTCCTTGCCTCCACTGCTGCTGCCCTCCTCCCTAGTGTTCCAGAGACCAGGCAGAATCAGGAACCCGCATCTCAACTATTTATATTACAGTGAAATCCTGCACCTTTGTGTAATTCCTTATCTTGACCTGTCTCTGCCCATGATCCTGCAGCTCAGAGATGCTGCAGGTGACTAATCTAATAACTTGTTGATTTATTTTTAATAAAATTATGTTTGCATTGTGCTTAATCTAATAACTTGTTGATTTATTTTTAATAAAATTATGTTTGCATTGTGCTTAACTGCAGCTCGTTAAAAGTAGAAACTTGCTGGGGACATACAGATATGCATGCTACCCATGAACACAAGCCTCAGACCATATTAGAAGAAGACAAATGTTCAGGACGAAAAAGCAAGAGGTGTTAAACTAACTTAGCTAGTTTTGGTGAGCAGCAGTGGTGTTCATGTATTCAAAAATGGTCCCTAACATGTCAGGGCCTATGCTTTCGTCCCACCATTTCACTTCAGAACTGATACGGGGATATTCTCTTACACAGATCGTGTTGCCTTGATTTGACTGCACTTAAAATAAAAACAAGGCATTGTAAAAATTTTCTTGGCCTGTGAAGGTGTGATTAGTAATCGTCCTCCATTTTGCTAACAGTGTTGGATGCTGATCTATGGCTCCCATGGGTGCTAGGATATTGAGTCATTTCTAAAATCCCAAGAGGATATTGTGAGCTTGGCTGAAGGTATTATTCAAGAGATCCACTTCATTTGTGTGCTTTTCTCATGTCTAGTATGAATCTGAGAGGAAAAGCTGTTAGTTCCATCAAGGTCGGTTGGAAGGATTGCTGTACATTGATCTCAAGCATGGTTGGCACTATAGATCCAAAGTGTTTTTTGTAATTCCATTTTTTTCTATTAATGAAAAACGAAGATGATTTTTACTCAAATTTGGAATGTCTCCATTCTTGCTCAGCTGAGTTTTAAATATTCTAATACTTAAATAACTCAGAGTTAAGTATTTAAAACAACTTTAACAATCAGAAAATAAAAATAACCAAAAATTAATTCTCAAAAAGAAATGACTGCTGTTGAGTAATACTATTCCTGCAACACACATATATATTTCAACTTGTAAAAAATAATCTGTATAAAATTGAAGTCAAATGGTAGATTTCTAAATATAGTAACAAATTTTCCACATGTTTTTCACAACTGAAAGCATACCTTACTGATATTCATTTTTAATTTGGCAATTTAGGTCCTGGCATAGTATGATTTTTAAAAACAAACACACTAAGCTTCAAGGAACTTTTTGATATATCATGACAATATTTTATCCCTAAGTCATCATCTTCACTTTTGGGGAAGAAATTCTTGTAAACTGATTGTGAACTTTGATGAATAGTTGTTGTTGTAACTTTCCCATCAGGAAAATTACAAATCTCACTGCACAAATACAAGTGTCTTCTTTAGAAGAAATGAGATTGTTTTGTAATACTACATCTTTGTACATTCACAAAAGACTCAGAGTTTCCATGCCCCAAATGCCGGTGGGATAATCTGCTCAGTTTTACTGCTGTGTTTTTCCCCTGGAGATTTACAGAGAGAGGGTATTAAAATGTAGAAAGTAAAAACATTACGTGGTACAAACTGATGTGAATAGCATGGGAGGAACTGTTAGGGTGGTGCTGACATTTAAATTTTGACATTATCTGGATCTAGAGGAGGGTAGAAAGTTGCAACTCCCTCTGACTCCTGACATAAAGATAACAGAATGAAAACAGTCACACAAGTGGTTTCTAAGGGGTTTCCATGAACTGGGAGTTACCTCATAGCATGAAGATATATGAGCCATCAATGTGATCCTAGGATGGTTCCAAACAATGGCACTGGGTTTTGGAATTGCAGACCCTTGCACTGCTAAGGTCACATTCTCCCTGCTATTTGGGTTAGCTGTAAAGAATCCCTACTCTGAGGTGGACTATAGATACTATAATCTACTACAAAGGTGCACTATAACTTCCTAAGAACATCTGTGCCCTCCAAGACTCTTTGAAATCTTTTTTCACCTTCCTTCTTTAGGATGTGGGTAACTGCAAATTGCTGCTGAATGTAAATTAAAAAGCCCAAGGACAGGATTCATCTCATCTAGCTGTATACATCTACAGTGTAGACGAACATGTCTGAGCTACTCTCCTAAACTCCGTTTTCAATTAATGATGTTCTCTTCACTTACAAATGCCTTCATAGGTACTTTTCAGACTTGATTGATATAGCTTATTTTAGACATCTACTTTCAGATGAAATTAATTATGTCCTGGGCAACACTGCCTATTTTGATTAGATTGTCATAGACTAGACAGGAAATCCACAGTGACTAACTCAGATTAAACATCTCCATTTAGTCAGATGATTCACATTCTGAGAGATGTAGAATAAGCTGTTCAGATATTTTTTGCCCACCTTGCTTCTTTCTTAAGCTTGCTATTACAAATGCCTTTTCTCTTTCATAGGCTTCCATGTTAGTTATTGTCTTGTAGACATGTTTGCTGAAGGCAGCTGACCACTTAAACCTCTGAATTGACTGAATTCTTCAGACAACATATCGGTTTTTTATTTCTGATGTATGCAGACATTTGTCAGATTGTGTTGTCCAAGTAATTGTTTATTTCAATGAGTTTTCTGTGTACATTTTTGGTAAATTCTTTGAAATTTTCAGCAAGTCTAAACATACATAACCATCTTTTTTGAAAATGTTAATTTATGTACCTTTTTACAGGTGCTAGAGGGCAGAAAAAATAGTTACTATTTTTAAGCAAATGAAGAAAATTTGGTTTTAGAGGATTAGTTAAAAAAACCCCTAGAGATATTTTGGGAAATTTGATAGTAATTCATCTGTTATTATGGTTATCTTGCTTTAAGAAAGGTGCAGACCTTCAGCATGGCAATATGACAACATGAGCTTGACATTATATCTAAGTTGAAAGTTTGATAGATGGGCTATTCAAGTAAATCTGTATATCTAGAATATATCTAGAATATATCTAGGAAAATGCTTTTCATTCAGAGGACTGTAGGCAAGCTGGAGAAACAGGCAAACAGGAATTACACATAGAGAGAAAAAAAGAGCTATGATTAGGATTCATATATATGACATACTGAATTTTCTTTGAATAAAGGACATGCTTTTTATTCAATATTCAGGTCTAAAGAATTGTGGATCAGGTGAGAAATCCATTTTCTTTTTCTTCCTTCCACCATCTTAAATATGAACTACTATAAGTGCTTCAAGCAAAACAGCAACTGAACAAGTGCAAGTAGATAAAATCACAGAATTACAGAATCACTAAGATTGGAAAGGACCTTCAAGATCATCAAATCCAACCATTAATCCAGCGCCACCATGTCCCCTATACCATGTCCTGAAGCGCCACATCCACACATTTTTTGAACACTTCCAGAGATGGCAACTCCACGACCTCCCTGGGCAGCCTGTTCCAATGCCTAACCACCCTCTCGGTGAAGAAATTTTTCCTAATATCCCTGGCACAACTTGAGGCCATTTCCTCTTGTCCTATCGCTAGTTACTTGGGAGAAGAGACCAACACCCACGTCACCACAACCCCCTTTCAGGTAGTTGTAGAGACCGATGAGGTCTCCTCTCAGCCTCCTCTTCTCCAGGCTAAACAACCCCAGTTCCCTCAGCCGCTCCTCATAAGACTTGTGCTCCAGATCCCTCACCAGCTTCGTTGCCCTTCTTTGGACACGTTCCAGCACCTCAGCATCCTTCTTGTAGTGAGGGGCCCAAAACTGAACACAGGATTCGAGTTGCGGCCTCACCAGTGCCGAGTACAGGGGCACGATCACTTCCCTACTCCTACTGGCCACACTACTTCTGATACAGGCCAGGATGCTATTGGCCGCCTTGGCCACCTGGCCACACTGCTGGCTCATGTTCAGCTGGCTGTCAACCAGCACCCCCAGGTCCCTTTCCTGCTGGGCAGCTCTCTAGCCACTCCTCCCCAAGCCTGTAGCATTGCATGGGGTTGTTGTGACCTAAGTGCAGGACCCAGCACTTGGCCTTATTAAACCTCATACAGCTGACCTCAGCCCATCGATCCAGCCTGTCCAGATCCCCCTGCAGAGCCCTCCTACTCTCCAGCAGATCAACACTCCCACCCAGATTGGTGTCATCTGCAAACTTACTGAGGGAACACTCAATCCCCTCATGCAGATCATCAGTAAAGATATTGAACAAGACCGGCCTCAGAACTGAGCCCTGGGGAACACCACTTATGACCGGCCGCCAGCCGGATTTAACGCTGTTTACCACAACTCTCTGGGCTCGGCCATCTAGCCAGTTCTTTACCCAGCGAAGAGTAAACTCATCCAAGCCATGAGCCGCCAATTTCTCCAGGAGAATGCTGTGGGAGACACTGTCAAAGGCTTTACTAAAGTCCAGGTAGACAACGTCCAGAGTCTTTCCTTCATCCACTAGGCAGGTCACCTGGTCATAGAAGGAGATCAGGTTGGTCAAGCAGGACCTGCCTTTCATGAACCCATGCTGGCTGGGCCTGATCCCTTGGTTGTCCTGCACTGTGGGTGCCCTCAAGATGAACCTCTCCATGATCTTCCCTGGTTCGGAGGTCAGGCTGACAGGCCTGTAGTTCCCGGGATCCTCCTTCCAGCCTTTCTTGTAGATGGGTGTCACAAAATAACAAAAGATTTTACACTCTAAACGCTGTTTAGCATAAGAATAGCTTAAGAATGGCTATGTTACACTTCTCAGCCTGGAAGACCTGAGTGTATTTGTGTACATGCATATGATGGCTAATGAAGAGAGAATTAAGAAGAGTAAGGTCAGGATCAGGAACTGTCAACTGCATCGTAATACTGAAACTACCTAACACAACTCTAAAGAGATGTGTTTCAAACTGAATTTTCCCAGTTTTCTAGATGGAGTTCTGCCTAGCATTGTAATTCTTAGGCAGAAGTCCAAACATGCAGTTCAGTCAGTCCCACAACTCTTCTCTGAAGGTTTGGCTATAAAACCGGCTGTAATACAGCTTCAACCATTGTCATTATCTTTACTGACCTAGAGTACAGTGCATAACTCCTTGGATTTTTGAGACATATTTTTATTTATTTTATTGCTGACCCAGACTTTTAATAAGTTGTTATAAATGCCCATTTTCAATTTCTGCTAGTGCAATTTCTATGATTTCATATAGAGTCATGGTATCTTTAAGTTTTATAAATGCACAGATTTATGGAAATCTGGTCCATTGTAAGTGAAATGAAAATAATGTTTGCTCCTGCACTAGTTGCAGCCCATGGGAATTCAAACTTCAAGTTCATTGTGACTTGCCTGTAAAAGCCTATCTTGATGTTTTAAATAGGGAGGGTGGGATCAGGTTCCCCGAATTGTCTCAGTTAGCTTGCTGACTTAAACTGATAACAGTAACTAAATCTGATAACAGAAGGTTTATATATTCCTGGGCCAAATCCTGATGATTTTACTTGATTTATTTCTGTGGAAACCCTGCAGGAATTAATGTAAATTTGGTTACATGATGATTGGACTAGGTGGAGCAAGTGACTGAACCAACATCTTTCAAGAATTTAAAGGTTTTGATTGGTTGTTTTTGCATATGCAGAAGAAAAAGATTCTTTTTTTCTTTTCCTTCACATATTGCTTAATTTTTACTGTACTGTTTGCTGTTACTGAAAGTAAATGTCACATAAACACCTCTTGCCCCTCCAGTGACACAATAGCTGTTGTGTCACTATTTGTCATGAGTGAAACAAGCAAAAGCTCTTTGAATTGCTCAAGTTGCTTCTCATTTGGAAATATGTGAGGGCATACCACAGCAGAGTATGCGTCCTGTCTTCCTCCTCCTCATGCTAAGTTTGCTTTCAAGTGCCATGCAATATTCTTCAGAAAGATATTAGTGTACATTTAAAATAGTTCCATTAGTGTCAGAATTAACTACTATGCAATGCTCAGATTTCCACCATCAGATGTCTGTGCTCAAAATGGTGAAAAAAGCGATGATGCCATTACACTTTCCCATCTCATTCTCCTTTCCTTTCATCATCTCTTATTTTCAGTTCTTTTTTGGTCATTTGACTTTGTTAGGATTGCTCACATGGGTTCTAATGGGCTCCTTAACTTGCAGGTGGTGTGGGGGACTAGTTCAGGAGCTCATTTGGGGGAAATCTACTGTCACTGGAAGTTTGTAGAAAATCTCCTGATGTCTCCCCTGTACATTGAAGGTAATGAGAAACAAGGGGCCTTGCACCACTCAGATATCCTTAATTCTTATCACCAGTGAGCATGTGCTAAGCAAGCTGGAAACCATAATGTGTGTTTTTGGTGGGAGGAGTAGCATTTTATGTTTTCTTATTTGGCTTTACTCTGAACACTAAAAATATACATGAGAACTGGTACTAAACTAACGATATACAATAGTATCTTAAATGAGTTTCCCTTTATTCAAACCATTTGCCACCCCTGTGTCAGACAGACTCCCAGGGCAGTAGGGTGCCAAAATAAAACATGTCTAAACATCCAAATTGTTCCTGAAGCTCTGAGGAGTGTGGTGGGGCGGGGAGGAGGGGGCTGTCACTGACCATGGAAACAGTGACTGCCCAGGGAATACGCTTTAGCTGCACCTCCAGTGAGCAAAAGATGCTGTGGTTGCAGCTCTTGCATCCTCACTTAGGCTGAGCTGAGGCTTTCTTGATGGAGCCACATGTTCATTGAAGTTAATGGCATTAACTAAATGAGGTTAAATTTCTCCCTTTTTCATCTCTCATCACACCTGTGCAAGACCAGACACAGTTTTGTGCTCATTACTGAGAGCTTATTTTTTGGGAAATGACCAAGATACAGAGTAAAAAGAAACCTAAAAATGATACTTAGATTTTTTTTTAGACTTCTTTTTCCACAGATTTCTTCAGCTTCAATTTCAATTTAGATGCTAATCTCATTTTTGCTTTTGGGGGGAGTGTGAATTGAAACCTGCGTGATTTGAAGCGTAGCATAAAGGCGCACTTATATTAAGCTCCTATTATAGAGTGGATCATATCAACATAAACAGCAGCTATCAGGGTCTTAGGAAACATATCACATGACACAACTCTAAACAGGGGAAGAGCCTCATTTCTTTTCCTTGAACCCCAATAAACTGCCACTGCAAAACAGAAAAAGAAAAAGGGGAGGAAAAAGCGTAAAAGCGAAACAAAGAAACTGAAATGAATGGAGTAAATGAGTTACTGCTCTAAAATGGAAGACAAAAGACCAGACTCTGCCAGATATAAGATTGGGTAAAATCTTGGGTTTTAGATAGATCAAAGTAAATCTCAATTAATTCCAGTGTTTTCTGCAAGTTCTTTTAGGTTTTCACTAGTCTAAGTGACAGATGGAATTAGTCAGGTTTTACATCAGTTGCACTGAGAGCAAAATTTGTCTTGGTATTGCTGCAAGAGAGTGGACTGTCTTTCAGTGTGAAGAATCCTCCTATTAATATTACAGTTTTTTCCCTTTCTTTTTCCCTAGCTCCACCCATAACTGTTTTAAATTTCCTATATTCACACTCTTTCCTATTCTCCCTCAATTTATGTAAAAGACATTCTGAAACATGCTTCATTACCAGTTTCCACTCCTACAATTTAGATTTATTTTTACAACCCTCCTACTTTTGCAGTAATTCTTAACACTGATCCCACTATACCAGTATCTGCTGCCTTCTATCCCTTATGCACTCACGCTGTCTTCCCAAACACTGTTTGTTCTTTTACTTGATCAAATATGCTAACCCACTACAACCAACTGTAGTGCACATGAGTTCTTCCCTTATACTGCTTTTACTGACTTCTTAATGCAGTTATTATCTCAGTTTTCTCATTTTTTTCAATAGTCTTTCCACCATAAACAAACTTGTACTGTTTTTCCAAGAGCATCTTAAACTCACCACATTGTCTTTTTGGTCACATTTTCCCCAAGAGGTCACACTGCCAAGTGAAATACTATTTTCTGTCAGAAAGCTCTGCCTATCCAGCAGAGATGTCACCACACAAATGAAAAATTCTTTTTAGACTTTACTTCCTTTATCTTCCTATTAACTCTGTCTTACCTAACTACACAATGGTTTAGTCTTTTGGCAAAGACCACTAACAGATTGTCCATGAAAACCTAAATTATTTGTGAAGGGGTTTACACAAAGTATGCACAAACATTTTGAGCAGAGCAGAAGACAGCAGACGTTCTGAATTCAAGGAAAGTGCCCTTGCCTTTGCACCTCAGGTGCTGCTCCAGTCTATGAAGAGGCTGGGGCTCTAGGCATGAGGCTGATGCAAATGTTACAACCCTCTGCATCCCCTAAGAATGCCTGCTACTTCTAGTTGGAAATCATAGCTTTGCAGTTACAGAGTTGGACAAGGATTCAAAAGCAGGTTGCTCTTCATAGATCTTCAAATGATAATTGAATCATATTCCTTTTCTGTGCTTCAGTTTCTTGGACTGTAAAACAGACTTTGAATATTTCCATGGTTAATTTTCCATATTTATGGCATGAAAGACTTGTGTACATAGACTGTAGTTAAGGTTTAATCAGGCACATGCATTAGCACATAAGGGAAAAGCCTATTGTTCACATTGAGAAAAAATGTATTTTCTTATGCAGAGTGTATGTTGTTTTATTCAAGGCATAAATGCATACCATTTTAGTAACCACTCTGACATTTCTGTCTATATCCATAGCAATCACACTAACCAACAGAAAAGGAATTGCCAGTCTTCTTCTGTCCTCAGTTTAACTGATCATAAATCGTATATGCACCTAGCAGTCCATTGCATGTCCAAAGCTATGTGTAGACAGCTAAGTGAGGATGTGATGGTAGCATGTGTCAGCATTTGGGTGTAACAAGGGTGAAAATGAGATGGCATGTGCTTCAGCATGTGTTAACAGGCAGGGTTTGTACCCTGGTTCCATGAAGCCTGTAGCCTCTCAGGGAGCTCATGCTTGTATGCTTCCACCACTATTTGTAAACCAGAACGCTCTGCAGGGAGGCCTTCAGCAAAGGCAAGAACCTGCAGAAAGAGCTGAGTACAGACCTGAAGAGATAGGGCATGAAAATAGGAACACACAGGGGGTTTAGCACTTCTTTATGCAGTACAGTTAAAGTGAGGTTCGGAGAGAAGCTCCTGATTCACCAGGTTTTACCTTTTAGATAACTGTGGATATGTAACTGGGATTCCCTCTCCTTCCTTCATCCTGAGGTGTGTTTCCAGAGCATGAGGTGCTAACACAGTGTTGTGGCATGTTGCAAACTGACAAGATAACTGCACTGTAAGCGCAGCTGAGTCCCAGGAACTTCTTAGTTCAATTCAATGAATTCACACAACTCATTTGCCTGAGCCTTGTAATGAACATATAGACATAAACTATGCCACGTAAACTGTGAAGTCTTTTGAGCTAGCAATGACTGGATGACACATTTTTTCTCAGTAAACTTTGTGCTTTTTTACAAATTCTTTGTTAACTATTTTTCCTATGTGGTTTTTTTTCTCTATACTTTGATTTGTCTGAGAACAAATGGCAAAACAGACTCTTCCCATAGTGGTTTTGTCCTGAGTGACTCCATGGAACACTGGAAAGATAGTAAGTCCATTCATGTGATTTTTAAAACAACGTCTTCATCTGAAACAGATAACCCTATTTTGAAAAGTTGTCTATTCCAAATAAAAAAAACTCAAGGGAAAGTGCATCAACATGAATAAGAATATCTAAATAACTCCTGTAGAAGTCAAGACAGACATGCACATTTTCATGCAAGGAAAATCTTGCTGTATTTGACCACATTTTAAGAAGACATTCATGTAGTTGTTGCTAAATGCTCTGGAACTGTAGGAAGCTCTGTCCCCTGGGATTCGTGTTGGCCTGAAATTAATTTGTGTACAAAAAATATTTGCTGAGAAACAGGAAACCTCTGGGAGGTTTGATTTAGACAAATGTTCCAGAAATTAAGCATTTAATAACCATGTTCTTGGTAGAAAAGGCTGTGGAAGAAACTGCATGTAGCTTCTAAAAATCCCTCACATAGTTTTGGAAAACTCAAGCAGGGCAGAGAATTGAGAAGAGGCCACGCTAACAGCACTTTCCAGAAATACCTTGACTCCAGAGGATACTATCAACTAAAATGGCTTCAGGCAACTGTATGTGAGGGAGAAGTTTCATTGCATGATAAGACCCTCAATGCTGGACAGTCAATCAGCACAGCAGTAGCTTCTCAATTTTCCTTAAATTTTCCCTGCTACACAGGGATGTGCTACACACAGACCTACTAACATCTCCTACCTTTTACTTCCCATTAAAGAACCTACAACACCTACAAGTTCTCTTGCAATCAACTTCCCTGATGCCACTGTCAGAAAGGAGTCTTTTGCAAAAGGTTCTTGCTGCTTTACTCATTTTCTTCATCTCACTGTTCCATTTGTCATGTAGGAACAGAAAAGGCATTTGATTTTTTTCATATGTTTACTAGTGCTAATACTATTGAAACAATTAAAGCAAATTTTGGAGGACAACAGATCTTTCTAATCCTTTTAAAAAAAGAGAAAAAGTACAAATTATTATTTTCTATATGACATTATATGGATGATGTATATTAATCACCTCATTCCTACTTCAGTCAAAAACCTCATCTATGTTAGAAGAATCATCTGTAATTCAAACCAAGTACCAAGAACAAGTTTTGCTGCACAAATTTTAACAGCAAGCAAAAAGCAAGGTAACTTCTGTTCAGTATGACCACAAACATTTGCTGCGTGTTTTCAGCAGCAAGCAGAACAATAGACTTATGGCTTTGTTCTGGGCCCAGTTTTGATCTTGATCACATTAGGTTGTACTTTCTGTTGTTATTCAGGATGGTACTCACACATAATTAGCTGTCTCCTTTAACAATAAGATAGAAGTTGCAGGACTGTCTGATTGCTTCAATGACATTCCCGTTTGATGACCTGCACTTTGATGAAATTGAACCCCATTAAATCAAAGGTCTTTTTCCATGGTACCTTGTTACATACCCACTCCCTTCCCTGCAGGCACTTTCATTTGATAATACTTTTATTCCATTTTAATGCACTGTGAGTGCCAGAGTAGTCCTGCCACCTGACATTATTTTTTACAAAGTTCCATTTCATCATTTACAAATTCCTGACGTGTTAAAAACTGCAGTTGATTGAACATCCCAAAGGGAAGGAGGCACATAAAAGAGGGTGAGAAGATGAGATATGGAAATCCTGACACTCATGTTTATTTCACACATTAATTACTGGAAGTAATTTGATTTCCAAGGCTTTATGAGGTCAGCTGTATTTGCTGCAATTTATTTAGAACATAACTGCCAGATTTCAAACAAGCATCAGCCCTGTGTAACATATTACTTCCAGCCTCAATATTTTCTATTTCACATGATAAATATTTTTGTGCAAAGTCTTGCAGTTTATTTAAAATGATCCATTTACAGAGGCTATTCTTGTTTATTTTAACTGACACTATTGCCCAAATATATCTTAAGTGGTTGTCCAAATAATTAGGCTGAGAAGAGTTATCACTCAGTTCTTAAGTATGACACAGTAGTAAATTTGTTGAGGGTGGGAGGTACCTCAACAAATCATCTAGCCCAACCTTCCTCCTTAAGCAGGGTCAGCTGCAGTGGGTTGCTGAGGACTGTGTCCTGTTGTGTTTTCGCTACCTCCATGGATGGAGACTCCACGTTCTCTGAGCAACCCGTCCCCATATTTAACAATCCTTACAGTAAAAGAAAAACCAAACACCTTTTTCCTATGTTTAAATGAAATTTCTTGTATTTTACACTGTGCCCATTGCCTCTTGCCCTACTCCTGTTCCTTCGTCATCTCATCCTTTGCTGGGATCGCTACAGTCCTTTGATGTCTCTCTTGTACTGGGGAGCCCAGCATAGGACCCAGCACTGTAGATAAGTATGGGGGAAATATCACCTCCCTCAACATGATGGTAGTGCTCTGCCTCATGCAGCTTTCAATGCCCTTGGCCTTTTTTGCCACAAGATCACATTGCTCGTTCATGGCAAACTTTGTGTCCACCAGGACCAGGTCCTTTTCTGCCACACTGCTTTCCATCTGAGCCCCAACCTCTCCTGATGCATGGGATTAATCTTGCCCAAATACAGGACTTTGCACGTGCCTTTGTTGAACTCCATGAGGTTGCTTGCTAGCTTATTTCTACAGCTTGTTCAGGCCCCTCTGCGTGGCAACACACCCTTCTGGTCTATCAATCACTCCTCTCACACTTGTTGAAGGAGCATTCTGTCCCATCATCCAAGTCATTAATGGAGATCTTAAATATTATTGGCACCAGATTTGATCCCTGGGGTACATCACCAGTAACTGGCCTCTAGGTGAACTTTGTGTTCTGGTCACAACCATTTAAGTCTGGCCATTCAGCCAGTTTTCAGTCCACCTCACTGTCTGTATAGCTAGCCCACCTTTCATCAGTTTGTCAGTGAGAATGTTATGGGAGATAGAGTTGAAAGCCTTGCTAAAGATAAGATGAACAACATCCACTGAGCCCCTCATCCACCATTAACAGTCACCTGATCATAGAAGTCTATGAGGTTGGTCAGGCTTTTCCCCTTCATAAATCCTTGATGACTACACCACATGACCTTCTTGTCCTTCATGTGTTTGGAAATGTTTCTGAAGAGGATGTTCCTTAACCAGATGCTCCTTGCCCTGGGATTCTTGAAAGTCTCATCATACAGAGACGAAGGTGAAGGAAGCAAAGAGTACGTTGGCCTTTTTCATGTCCTTTGTAATCATATCTCCCACCCCATTTCAGCTGTTAGTCCCATATTTTCCCTCAACTTCCTTCTGCAGGTTATGTGTCTGTGGACGTCTTCTTTGTTTCCCCTCTTGTGTTTCACCAGATTTAACTCCAGAAAGGATTTGGCTTTTCTAACCCCATACCTGCATGCTCATACAGTGTCTTTATTCCTCCCAGATGACTTTTTCTGCTTCCACCTCTTGTACAGATCCTTTGTGTCTGAGTTCAGTTAGAAGCTCCTTGTTCATCCATGAAGGCCTCCTACCTGTCAAAATGGACCTTTCTTGAGCTTGGAGGAAGCAATCCTTGAAAATAAGCAGCTCCCCAGGACACCTCTTCTCTCCAAGACTGCAACCAATAGAACTCTTCCAAGCAGATTTCTGAAGAGTCTTAAGTGGACTTTCCAAAAGTCTGGGCTGCATTCCTGCTTTTTGCTCTGCTCCCTTGTTTCAGGATCCTTAACACCGTCTCATGGACACCAGAGCCTGCCCCTGACTTTTATATCACCGACCAATTCTCCCTTATTTGTGTGAGTTACAACAGAGCATCTCCCCTCATTGGCTCCTTGATAGCCTGTGTCAGGAAGGTGCCATCAATGCACTGCCCAAAACCGCTTGGATTTCCCATGTACTGCTGTAATCTCTTTCCAGCATATATTGGGGGGCTTCAAGTCTCTCATAAAGCACAGGGCCTATGAACATAAACATTCTTCCAGGCCTCATCTACTTCTTTCTAGTCAGGCAGTCTGTAGCAGACACCTACCACAATGTTGCCCATGTGGTCTGCCAACTAATCCTCATGCATCAGCTCTCACCAGCTCATTGTTCATCTGTAGGCATGTACCCCACTGCTGTCTTATGTAAAGGGTGATGCTCTCTTGCTGTCCCAGCCTGTCCTTCCTTAAGGCTGTATCCATCCACCACAGCACTCCAGTCATGTGAGCTATCCCACTGTCTCCATGATTCCAATGAGATGGTAACTCTGTGCTGCACACAGACCTCTAATTCCTCCAGTTCCTTCACATCAGAGAGGTGGCAAGTCATGCTGATACCCCAGAAATGTCATGGGAGCTTTCCCCATAGTTCTGTCTGGTAGGCACTTTCTTATTTATGTGGATATGTTTGGGTGGGGCTTCCTTCTGCCCTATTTTTTTGATTACAACATCCCTCCTGTTTACATCACCCCACACCCCAACCTTGTCCACCACTTCCTCACATTATCACTGTTGGTCGTCTTCCCCCATCATTCCTAATTCAAAGGCTTCCTCACCAGGTTGTCTAGCCAGCTGGCAAAGATGCTTTTTGTTCCGCTTGGTCAGATGGA
Source organism: Phaethon aethereus (assembly GCF_964289735.1). Lineage (NCBI taxonomy): Eukaryota > Metazoa > Chordata > Aves > Phaethontiformes > Phaethontidae > Phaethon > Phaethon aethereus. The sequence continues at coordinate 33,924,652 of NC_138577.1, read as the reverse complement.
TCCCATCTCTTACAAGTAATCTTCAATCCTCAGGGAGGGTCACCTGACTGTAAAAAAAAAACCTTGTCAATGATGTTTGACAGTTGCACAACCAATTTTTGACCCATGAGTATAGTTGCTCTAAAAATGTATGCTAAAGACTAAAACTTTTGTCAAAGCTCTTTCTTCCCTATAAATGCAGGTCTCTGATGACAGCATGGCTGGCATTTGTTACTAGCTGTTATTTTCCATGAGTCACATGAGGAGACTGCTCCTGCTCCTAAATTCCCTGCATGTTGCACTATGTTGCATTTTATATTGCTTGCTTTCAGCTTCTAATCTGCGCATTGGGGAAAAAAGTGTCTCTTCTGACATGGGAAATCAACCTAGCAAAACTACTGATACCATCTCTTTACAATGTAATTGCCACTGAGAGAGTAGTTTAATTTCAAGACAAGTTAAAGAACACCAAGAATTCTCCAGGTTTAAGAAGCTGTGTATTTCAGAAGGGATACATATTCACACAGAACATACTGCACTGAGTACAGATATCACACTGGAAAGAAATACAGAGCTGAACTGGCAGGGAGAACCAATGAGTTCTAAATGCTTGCAATCACTTCTAGTGCCCTTCCCAAATATGTCCAGTCAGAAGACAAAATTGTATTATGCCTTTGAGGTATGATTCTAACCACACCATTCAGACTAAATTACGAAGACAATTTATTTTATTCTATTTAGTCCTATGTATACTTGTTATTACATTTAATAATTTAGGTCATGGCCTAGAATTTGAAAAAGAATGGAGAGAGACTGAGAAAGGAAGACATATAGTGAACACAAAATTCAGGTTTGCAAAGAAAATTTATTATTCCATTTAAAATTAATACTTTGTAAACCTTAGAAAAATAAATCTTTTTTTCCTGTCAGGGTCTAGAGTAACTAATTTCTGATGATTCTGCACAGCAGTGGGACCCCATAAACAAAAATTTTTATTCTGCACCAGGCCATCACTTCCAGTTGGAAGTTACCATCACACTCATTTCAAAGGAAAGATACTCCTTTTCCATTTCTCCCAATTTCAGCAAGCACTTTGACACCCCACAGAGGCCTTTTTACAGAGCAGTTGTAAAGGGCCTTACAAAAGCAGATCTAGAAGAGTGAAGAACATCTGCTGTCTCTCAGAAAAGACTTAGGATGGTGCAAGCTCATGTCTAAGGAAATACATGCAGAATTAAGTGTAGCACTTTGATGAAAGGTCTGCGCCCCTCATATACCATATGAGGCTCCAGAGGCAGCCGGACTATTCAGCACACACAGAAGCAATATAGATGAGCTGCAATATACCTGGCACGTCTCTACCACTTCCTGTCACCATACTATTCCTGTTGTCTCTCAGGCATGGAAACTAACTCTTAATGCCTAAACCCAGTACTGTCTTTGGCCTTGAATCCACATGCAAAAAGAAGTAGAGTAAGGTCAGATGGAATTGTTTTCTGAAGCCCTGGGGATCTGCTCATGTTCACAATTTCTAAGGAAGGAGGTGGGCAGCAGATTAAGCACATTGTCCCCGTGGCACTCTATCACAGAGCAAGGAGGCTTTTCATCTTAGCAGAGAAGCAGAAAGAAGGAGATAAAAAACTTGGGTTTGAATGGGAAGATGAGGGCAACGAAAGCAGATGCCAGAAAAGAGCCCAAAGGCAGAAGGTCTGCTAGTGACAGACGGTAGTGACCAAAACACTGCTGGAAGAAGAAACCGTATGCAATAATTATTTATATGAGGCTTAAGGGTTCTTATGTATCCTCCTAACAAACTGCTTATAACCAAGGTTCCTTTGGCTGTGGTTTTAATACTTGTCCATCTACACAGTTTCAGTATATGAAGGGTCTGGTAAATGGAAATCCTTCTTAGTTAAAGTCCTCAAACAGTACCTTATGTCCAGTTAGGCTTTAAGTCCACAAAGAATGGAGGCAAAATCATTGGTGTCATGATCATCTTTAGCAGTGGAATAGAAATGTTCTAAGTTCCAATCCTCTGGCAAGGGATCAGTTGGTTACTAGGTGGGTCAACATGAATGATGCTTCTTTTCCCTGGGCTGTGTAATTCGCACCCCTGCCATGGTAGAAAATTATGTTTTTCTTGGTCAATTCATAATATATTAAATGTCATTAAATGGAGTTTAACTCCACCCAGGATTTTCTTGTTCCATAGGTATCACACCTAGTGGGCTTGGGCTGCTGGAATAGGGCAGCATGGATTCTTTGAATCCTTCCTTCCAATTCGCACCCTGCAGTGGTAGAGCTGCCATGTAAAGACCTACTATAATTAATAGGTTAAATGATTTCAGTATGGTTGCACATGTCTGTTTCATTATTTTAACTCATTAAAATAGAATCAATTCAAAAAATGAACTTTCTTATGCAATAGCCATCCTTCTCTTGAGACCAAGCCTTTAAAGCTCCAGCATACCATGCCTAACATGCATACCAGTTTCTGTTTTAGTTTGATCCCAACTTCTTGATTTTCTATTCTCTCTTTCAATTATCTCCTTTCCTGTGAGGAATCTCAAACCAACATCACTAAGAAGAATAATAATATAATGATAAAGTTTGAGAAAATAACAGTGCTACCATAGGAAATAATGATATTTTTTCCTTAATTTATTTCTTCTCTTCCAATGTGCTTTGGAGATAGACTTACTTACAGGTCCCACTCCAGAAATGCTGTGTCTAAGTGGTGGACATGGCAACCATTTAAAGTATGCAAAACTCAACAGGAGGTCTCAGTGGGAATTCAGAACAGCTTTGCAATTCAAATGATAGGTATATTTCACATTGGCAGAATGTAATTTCACTGTGTGGAATTTGGCCAAGATACCAGGGTCATGCTCTTATTCTTACAAAAAGAGTCTTGGGATTTTTAATCATCTCAAGCAGTTGGGAACTTGGTTTTATTCCTGAATTAAATTTAAACACTTCCCTCAGGACTCTGAGACAATGCTGAAGCACCTGTTCAGTAAAGGTTCAGGTGAACAAGCATGTCATCTGAGTCTAACATTACCTTCACTTGCTGCATTTTCATGCATGATGCTGTTTCATATCCAAAGCATTACGAGGTGTGACCATGCTCTGTGTATGAGATCTGATGACAGCAGCCCAGTATACATGCAAGCAGAGGAAGTACATGCTGGTGATTATTTCTCTTCGTTCCACACCTAACTAAACCTTTCTTTCAGACTGAGAAAATGCTATAGGATGAACCTCAGAAAAGCTCTAGACTTCCAATTTGGTTAATCAGTACCAGCAAAAACAAAGTAACAGTGCAGTCAGGCACAGCAGAACCAAGAAAACACATGCAGTCTAATGTTGAGAAATAGCACAGCATATTTTAGGGCAAAGAATAAAAGAGAAAATATTTGTCAAATGGAGACGATCTTCAGCATATTGAATAAGAGCCCTTTTTGCAGTATTACGTGGAAAGGCCCCCAAGCCATCAGCACAATGTGCAGCTGTATGATGAAGGGAAACAGAAGGATGGGTTGTACTGCTGGAGGAATACATTATCAATCAAAGCAAGGGCAAATCCAGGACACCTTCTGGGGAAAGGCAAGTGCAGAGAAAACTCTCCTCCCTTAAGCTTCCCACCTTCTTCACTCATGAAATCCTTTATTTAAACCTTCATTTTTGGCTGATCCATTCTTTCTGGAAAGACTGGAAGTCAGCCCATAGCTAACACCTAGCTTCATTTCTGCTGCTAACCATAGATGGAAATTTGGACTTTGGATTGTCCACTGCTCAGCCTGCATGGTACTGGGGGAGGGGTGGAGAACATTTTAATCAGTTTTAAAAATGTGTTAAACTAAGCCAGTTTCAAAATCAGCATAGTTCCAAACCCTGAAGAAAAGCTTTGAGGAAGGGGATTGGGGAGGTGGAAAGAAAAGTGCTGGTACTTCTTAATGTAGCTATATAATTACATCAATGATTGAAGAGGCAGTCTGCCTTCATCAACAGTGCGGGGCAGGAATCATAGAATCACAGACTCCTTGGTTTGGAAGGTCATCTAGTGCAACCCCCCTGCAGTGAGCAGAAACACCTTCAACTCGATCAGGTTGCTCAGAGCCCCATCCAACCTGACCTCGAATGTTTGCAGGGATGGGGCATCTACGACCTCTATGGGCAACCAGTACCAGTGTTTCACCACCCTCATGGTGAAAAATTGCTTCCTGATAGTTAGTCTAAATCTACCCTCTTTTACTTTAAAACCATTACCCCTTGTCCTATCACAATGGGCCCTGCTAAAAAGTCTGTCTCCGTATTTCTTAGAAACCCCCTTTAAGTACTGAAAGGCCACAACAAGGTGTCTCTGGAGCCTTCTCTTCTCCAGGCTGAACAACCCCAACTCTCTCAGCCTGTCCTCAGAGGGGAGGTGTTCCATCCCTCTGATCATTTTTGGGGCCCTCCTCTGGACCTGCTCCAACAGGTGCAGAAGGCGAAGGCACAGCTGGAGGATACTCTTTGTTTGATTGCAACTTAGAATGGTTGAACAGATTTTCCTCAGGAGTCAGGAGGTAGCAACTTCACTGAGTAAAGATGGGCAGAAGTGAATGAATCAGGTTGGCTTTGTAAGAAAGTTTTTCTTGACCCTCACTAGTTCATGTTAGATTTGTTAAGATGGGCACTTATATATTCAGTTCCCTGACATCCCCTTAGCCTCACAAAAGCAAGGAGGGCAAGAAGATGTATTAGTGAAGTTTGACTCTAAAGACCAATGGGGAGTAAATATATATATGCTGATAAATGGACTCCATTAAGAAAGTCCCACATGGGAAGCAAAAGGGTTGAACTGAGGAAAAAGGAAGAGGAACAATGAGGAAAAGAATATGTTGTACAGCAAATTTAGATCCATGACCTAAGTCTTGGGCACCTAATACACTGCAGCCACTCAACATGCAATTTGCTGCAGGCTCAGAGAATACTCTGCAAAACATGGAGTTAATAGGAGTCCACTCTTTCACTAGATTAGCTTGTTCACAGTTTTGTCCAACATTTCCTTGAACATTTCCAATGACAGGGCATCCACAACTTCTCTGGGCATCCTGCTCCTGTTGTCTCACCACACTCATCATATAAAAACGTCTTCCTTATATCCGATATATATCTATCCTCTTTCAGTTTAAAACTGTTGCCCTTTGCCCTGTCACTACAGGCCCTGGTCCTTCTCCTCCTTTCTTATAAGCCCCCTTTAAGTACTGAAAGGCTGCAATAAGGTCTTCCCGGAGCTTTCCCTTCTCCAGGGTAAGCAACTCTGTAGCTCTCTCAGACTTTCTTCATAGGAGCAATGTTCCAGCCCTCTGATTATTTTCATGGCCCTCCTCTGGACCTGCTCTAACAGGTCCATGTTTTTCTTGTACGGGGAACCCTAGAGCTGGATGCAATACTCCAGGTGGGGTCTCGTGAGAGCAAAGTAGAGGGGAAGAATCATTTCCCTTAAACTGATGGCCACACTTGTTCTTATGCAGACCAGGATAAGATTGGCCTTCTGGGCTGCAACCACACAATGCCAATTCATATACAATTTTTTATCCACTACTATCACCAAGTCCTTCTCTACAGGGCTGTTCTCAATTCATTCATGCCCCAGTCTGCATTGATATTAGGGATTGCCCTGACCCAGATGCAGGACCTTGCACTTGGTCTTGTTGAACTTCATGGGGTTCACAAGGGCCCACTCCTCAAGCCTGTCAAGATCCCTCTGCATGGAACCCTTTCCCTTAAGCATATCAACAGCACCACTCAGCTTGTTGTCATCCACAAACTTGTTGAGGGTGGATTCAATCCCACTATCAATGTCATTAATGAAGATATTAAACAGTACTGGTCCCAGCATGGACCCTTGAGGGACACCACTCGTTACTGGTTTCCACTTGGACGTCGAGCCATTAACTAATTCTTTGGATGTGGTCATCCAGCCAATTCCTTATCCATCTAGGTAGTTCATCCATCAAACCATCTCTCTTCAATTAAGAGGCAAGAATGTTTTGGAGAACCATGTCAAAGACCTTACAGAAGTTGGTGTAGGTGACATCAGTTGCCCTTCCCTTGTCCACTGATGCAGTCAGTCCATCATTTGTGAAGGCCACTGAATTTGTCAGGCAAAATTTGCTCTTGGTGAAGCCACATTGGCTGTCTTTAATCATGTCCCTATCTGCCATATATTTCTACATAGCTTCCAGGAGGATTTGTTCTATGATCTTACCAGGTACCGAGATGAGGCTGAGTGGTCAGTAAATCACAGGGTCCTCCTTTTCATTTTTTTAAAAAATGGGTATGAAATGCCATTTCCTCCAGTCACTGAGGACTTCATCTGACTGCCATAATTTTTCAAATATGATGGAGAATGTCTTAGTGACTACGACTATTCCAAAAGATAAAATAAACCATCCAAACTACATATGAGACGCCTAGCAGTCCTAGAATTAAATTTGGACAAGCAGTTAATGAGATCCAACTAGTAATACTGACAATTTTCATATATTCTGTTGCTACCAACATCTTCTTGGAAGTCACATCAACCATTGAAGATGGAAAGATTAAGATTTCTTGCTTACTTAAATGGCTTTAGGTGAACAACTTCTGTTCCAGTCAGGGAAAATCCCAGCCTGCTTTTAGGTAGTCCTCCTGGATGATGTCCAGTCCAGATGGATGAATGGTTTCAGTCCTACTCTGGGCCCTGGAGTGCTTGCAGAAGGGATTCATGTTCAGGCAGGCTTCACGGGCCTGCAATGGACTGAGGTTTTGTTTCTGCCTCCCATGCTGCAGTAGACAGAGCCACTCCAGAGATTTCCTTGGACTATAGATGATCCTTCAGCAGGGATTTCTCTGACACCCAGAGAGCAGATGTGATGCCAGCTGGTGAATTCTCCTATCCCCACGGAGAGTGTGGGAGCTCTCATTTAGGATATCATCCTCTGCCTAGTTCCTCAACATTTTTTTAGGCAGGAGTGCCAATTGGTATGACCTTGTACAACATCTAGAATTGCAATGCAATGGGCAATGTGCAGAACTACTTGTTGAACTGTCTTCAAGTTGTAAACAGTTTCAGCAATTCTTCACTGCATTTCTCACTGGAACATAATGAATATCTTTCATTTGCTAATTTTGACCAGCTTTCTAAAAATCTCTCTAAATAGCTGTGTGACAGGTTGTACCACTGCTTAGCACTTCAGTACAAGTGGTCAGTCACTGTAACACTAACTATGAAAATTTCACATAGTATTAGTGAACAAAATATTGTGTACAATTCCACAGGAGTTACTCATTTGTTTTCCTGATTGACACCTTGAGAATTCTCTGTACCATGCATTTTCCATGTTATCTGACAGTTCTTGATAAAAATAGAGACTTCTCTGTTAAAAACAAAAAACACACTCCTTCTCCCCCAACACAAAGAGACATGGACACATGTACACACCACACACACACACATAGAAGGAAGAAAAAAAAGGAGGTGTTGCATTGCTTATTTTTCATTCATACAAATGATACTTCTGTGTTGTCAGATCCAATAATAGACTCTAAGCTGCTGTCCACTTCTCCATGATCTGTTCATGAATCAAAGGAAGGAAGTGGACAAGTACAAAAACACCCCAGTCCCTTGGCAGCTTTTGCTACTTGGCAGCTTTTTGGCAGAGAGAAACAATTTGCCCAGGAACGTATTAATGTCTCCTATCTCCCCCAACATCTTCACAGGATCTCTTCTATCCACAGTATCAAGCATGAATGCTTTGTCTTCATTCTCAGTGCTTCTCACAATACCGCCTTATTGAGATATGTAGATCAGATCATATCTCATCCAGGCTGGTCCATGACATATCCTTGCCTCACAGTTGTTACATTTTGAACTAAATATTTTCCTACTTTTTCCCCATGCTGCTCATGACATGGGGCCAAGGCTTCCCCATAAACATCCATAATGCTTCTTCCTTGTCATATTTAAACTATGTTCAGCAACATGTACTTGAAATTTGCTTTTCTTTTCCTGCCCATCAGAAATAAACCACAAAACACTTTGCACTGCAGATACGCTGCAACCATTGCCACTCATCCATATGGTGTCATTGCTTCCTTGTATTCTCTCATCTGCCTATATCCATTCAGAGTATTGTAAGTCCTTTGAGATGAGAAACAGAATTTTGGTTTTTGTTTGTACAATGTCTGAAACAATGAGATTTCAGTCTATGACAGTAGGGTAATACAAATAAGCAAATAAATAATGACAATTTAAGAGATGTGAAAATTCTTTTCTCAAGTTGGCATATCTTTGCTATAGGTAAGACTTGAGTAATGAGTGTCAAAATGAGAAAAATGTCATCAAAATAGTATTCCTTTGCCATAAAATGAAAGAGTATAATTTTTTTTTCTTTTACTGTTTTTTATGCTGAATACTGTATGTTTGGCTACTATTCCTTTCTGAGATGTTCCCTGTTGCCCCAGGAGGGTGAAGGTAGTGTGGAAAGAGGACTTGGAATAAACAGGGGGAACTGATCTTTTGCATTAAAAAGTCCTGTTTCAACACACTTTTCAGAACATAACTGAACTAGACTGAAAACACTATTTTTATATTTCACTTAATCATTTCCTTCAGAACATCAGAGATATACAAATAAATGCTGAACCTGGAAGTAGGAAAGAGCAATTTCTGCTACTGGGATTATAAGGTGCTTTAAGAATTAATTTCCTTTCACAAATTTCAAACCAGCAATTAACTAGCTATATATGGTAATTTCACTTTCTTAACCATTGTCAATATTTGGAAGTTTCTTTTATAGATTTGTGATTAACTTTTAATTATAAACTAATTACACTGTTCATAGTATTAGAGGATCTTGTGGGTTGACAGAGAATCTATAAATGATGCCCAGGAGACAGCAGCAGATTTAATACATTCCAGTCTTGTCATCTCCTTCTACTAACCAAGAAAGCCTCAGGACACCTAGTGCTCAGTCTTGGGAGCTATTCTTGCCTCCATTAAGAGACTGAGAAAGAATTTCAGCTGCGAGCAAATGACATAGGTGAACTTTTTACTTCCTTCAAGTTTAAGCAAGGAGTTAAGAAATAAAAAAATGGAACACAATGACAGACAGCAGTAGCACAAATGAATTGCTGCTTTATGTGGTAGGGAATGGATTCAGTGTGTCTGCCTGAAAAAAAGTCATCATTCCTCCCATCTATTTCCTAAGAAATAAAGTTGAAGGTTTGGAAGAACTGAGGATAGCATGTCTAGCAAAGGTGGCTTTCAATCATATTTTTTGTACTGTTTTCTACTTTCTTCCTTGTTACATCACTTATTTTTTCCACTGATATGTTCCCCTTTATTTTGTAAATATTTCCATCCACTGTTTCTCACTCTTCTTTTCCCTCAAAAATTTTTCTATCTCTAAAACTTATATTTTGCTTCATGTTTCAATTAGATTATCTATAAATACTATGGTATTTTACTGCTCTCATTGCATCAGAACAAAAAATCAATGTACTGCAGCAGTGTATGAATGGTTTTCCATTTTGGGCTGTGCAACTGATTTTGTTCATCCCCTATGTTTTCAAAATGTTGGTGTGATTACAGCCCTTCTCAGGATGAAACTAGGTAGTGGATGGTCAAAGGGCAGAGTCAGCAAGGACAATAAGAAAATCATCTTTAGGAGGGGAAGACCCAAAAGATATCCAATATGTTCCTAAAAAGCTCAGAGGAAACCTTGTAGTAACTAGGTGATAGGAATGGACTAGATATAATAACAGCTTTCATGGACCAGCATGCACACACACTGGGACACTGATAAAGAATATAAGGAAATTAAAGAACCGGAAGTTATGTCCAGAGTTCTGGGAAAAAAGGGGCTGTCAAATTGAAATGAACAAACACACACACATGAAGAGTTCTACTCTCCATAACCTGCTCTACAAATCACATGCTTCCTACAGCATGAAATTCACCAATGTGCAGTGACCAAATTAGACACAATGCACACGAAAGGCAACTTAGACGTAAAAATGGCAAGTTAAAGACACTTAAAATGTTTTTGATATAGTTGCTCTTCCTGGTCCAGAGATGGAACAGGGCCCCATCTCTGTGTATTTTGCTCACCGCAAGTTAGATCAGGGCTGTGCCTTGGATACAGATTAAAAGCAAAGGGTACACATATTGTGGGTGTTATGTTTTTAGCCTGCCATTTCATCTGTGAGATTTGAAAAAATCCTTCATGCTTAATGGGCTGGTCACATTGAGACTTTTACACTTGGCTCCTTGCTATGAGATAAAGAACAAATGCCTTGCTCTTACTTCATAGGGAAAAATGTGGTAAGTCTTGTCTTGGTTGAGACATCGCCAGATATCCTAACATTTGAGTAAGCAGAGACATATCTGAGTCACATTATTCTTTCTTCTGTGCTTTAATCACCAACAAAATAGTTCACTGCTCTGAGGTATATTATTTTGGCCTCTTTAAAAAAGGAAGCAGATGCTGCTTATCAGTTACATTTAATTTGGGTTAGTACTGGGGTTTTGGGTTTTTATTTTTGGGTTTAGAATGAACAGCTAAATATGTTTTAAGGAAAAGACAAAAAGTTTTAGTGTCAGAAGACTTGTTTAAGCATAGGCAAAAGATCTCAAATGTGCCTGAGAGAAAGAGTAGATTCTGAACACTTTCAGTTCAAATGCTTCAAATTCTTTCAGTGTATCTAATAGTCACATTTGCTAAGCTCTTGGGACTGCACAGTCCCAGAGGATTCTTGGACACCCCAGTCCAGCTGCTGTACAAATGCCTAATTGGGTATTTCATCTGGTGAGATCACAAGAAGGCAGACACCAAGACATGGGCACTATGAGCTTTTCATCCTCATGGCATCCAGGGCAAACTCAAACAAGAGACTCATCCTGTACACTGTGCCTGGCAGATTTCTCTGTTGTCAATGTATGTCCTATCAGTAGGTTTTCGGATTCCCTAGCTCCAGGTAAGTTGGCTGTTATCATTATCACAGTTGTCAGAAAGTAAAAGGACTATTGACCACTCAAGAGAAAACTCAAATGTAACCAGAGGGGTAGAAAGAGATGTATGAAGGGAAACAGAGAAAAAAAGATGGGTTTTTATCTGAGGAGGAAAAGAACACTATATATATTTACTATGGTGAATGGGAGTAATACAACTGGTTAGGCACAAGGAATAAATACATTTTTAAAAATAGTGGAAATAAAAAGTAATTCTGAAGAGGGCAATCCTTGATTTTTTACCTGTCTTCTTAATGGACTTCTGCTGTCTAAAGTGGAGCAATTTTTAAAAAGCTATTATAGATACAGATGTCACAGATGCTCCTCACAGAGGAATTTGGACTAGAGAATCTGCAATAAGAGATCTCAGTGGCATAAAATTTAAAATCTATTCTTTAAGCAGGATTGGAATAGCAAACCAGTTGTGATTTCTACTGTCCTACTCAAAGACACACACATGTGCATGATCTGTACAAAGCCCATTCACAACTGTTGATGTCATAAGTTCAGGTACAACCAGCACCAGGGACTTAGGGAAATCAGGCCCTAATCCCGGTCACCTGGTACTCCTGAGCCCAGGCTGGAAGACTAGCTTCCTCATGCATTGCTTCAGCCTTGTGGTCAGCCCTCTACATTGTGCACAGTACCAATGGATTTGTTACCCTGAGGCACCACTGTCCTCCTTACTTTCACAGAATCACAGAATGGGAGGGGTTGGAAGGGACCTCTAAAGATTATCTGGTCCAACCCCCCTGCCAAGGCAGGGTCACTGAGGGCAGGTAGCACAGGAACTCATCCAGTCAGGTTTTGAAGGTCTCCAGAGAAAGAGACTCCACAACGTCTCTCGGTGGCCTGTTCCAGTGCTCTGTCACCCTTACAGTAAAGAAGTTTTTCCTCATGTTGAGGTGGAACTTCCTGTGCTATCTTTCTAATTTAGATTAGAGTCACCAAAGGCCTCACTGGTCACATCATCCCAGGTCACTCTCTGACTTGCTGCGTTACTGAAGTGAATTAGTGGTTGTAGCTGTTCCAAGGATGTCACTTCTTACAAGTATGTAAAGCTGTTAATATTCAACTGTATTTTGCTTCTCCCTGTGTCATACCTAACCATTACAACATGGCAAGCGTAGTCCATGGCTTTTAGGTGACCCCATGACAATTCTCTGTACTTGCCTTTGTTTCCCCTGTGCATACCAAAATCATATAATGTTAGAGCTGGGCAGATGTCATCAAAGTCTCACTTATCTGAGCAGAGCTTTTTTGGATAGGCTTCCCAAATCCTACAGAGATACCTTCCCATATCCTAGGGAAATATGTACAGCCTGTCTGTTGTCACACCCATCTATAAATACCTCACATTGCTGGCTTCTCATCCTCTGAGATTATTTCACCATCCCAGTAGTCATGCAAATTACTCAGTATTTAGAGGGGTGATGAACTGGCAGTTGGCACTTGCCCATAGAGCACTGGCTCAGAGTCAGTTTGCCATAGCTGAGAGAGACAAGATGGGATCTGATTCAAACTACAGACACCTAGTCAAGATTGAGTGCTGCACCTGTGACACGAGATAATGTGTGAGGGTAAACCTGGAGAGTAATTAAACCATAAATCCATCTAAAAATTGTCTCTAGAGCTAGATAGACTGCCAGTTTGAACTAACAAAGTATTGGAGAGCACAAGCACCAGTTGGCCTACTGCATGTATGAAATGCAAGCACCAATTCAACACTCTCAATTCTTATTCTTTGAAAGTTTGAAAAATATCTATGCTGCTTCTCACAAAATGTTCAGTATACCCGCATTGATCATCCAAAGCAACAGACTTTCAGTCTTCACCAGCATTATGTTTGAAACATTGCTGGGTCCTAAGAAATCTGGCATTAAGGATTGTCCATTATTTGCATAATGTGTTCTTTCTCTCTAGACTGAGAAACAACAGCTTCAGAATTCCTGCTGATGTGCCTGTTCCCTGTGACCATGGAAGGCACTGAAATATTTGTGCTTACCTGATAACTTCCTTTCTTTGACAGTTCACTCTTGTAATCTGATCTGCTTAGGAAGTTTCATTGCAATATTTAAACATAGATCTTACTGACAACTACTTGAAGAGCTTTTATCCAAATGGATCATAATGTACTTGTCAATATACAACCACTAGGGAAGAAATTAAACTTTAGTTTTCGAATATTTGATTCTGGGATCTGCTCTTGCCAAGGATACATTCAAGTCTCAGATGCACAGGATAGCTCTGTTTTCTGATGTATTACACAGGGGAATAGACAGCCACAAGTGGCTAAAGTGGAAAAAAAAAAAAACAAACAAAAAAACCGAACAGCAGACAGAGATATATTTTTCATCTCTAATCACAAATGGATTCAAATTTGAACTGGAAGAAGTCTGAAGAGACTGCACTCTGATCAACAGCAACCACTTGCTTATAATGTGATATTGCATGTGTTGACATTAGAATTAGCAATAAAACATGAGCTGCAAATCAGTGGGACAAAAATTCCTGCATTAATGAAATATACAAGTGATATAAAGAAAAAAAAGAAAAATCTCATATTAAAGAAAAATACAAGAAGGACCTGGCTAAGAAAAATCCAGTTTAAGACACAGTGAAAGCTAGTCAAAGGAGATGCTTATGTTGAGGTGGGCAAATCTAGATATACTAAAAAAGCCAATGAGAGATACATTTTTAAGATTCCACAGCTGAAGATCATATCTCAAACAGAACATGTGATCCTAACACAGTACCTGTTTCTGACACTGGACAATATCATATGCTTAAAGAAAAATGGAAGAGCAAAGGCAACATATACTGACAAGTGCTTCAGTAACACTACTCGTCTTCCAGTAATCTGTAACACAGAGATCTTTTTGAAGCGGAAATGATGTCACCATACTTGACAGCCCTCTTCGGCTTTTTAATTTGGGAATTTGTCTAAACGTTTTTTGTACCTATACAGGCCCCAAGCAACCTAAATAGTCAGTGACAGTGAAGTCTACAGTCTAACAGCCTCCTTGCGGAAAGGGTGACCCTTTGGTGTGCTTCCAGCCTGCCACCTGAAAGTCTTGCTTGTTACCTGTTTCCTGTTCGGTTAAGTACAACAGGGTGGTAAGTCAGGAAGGGAAGTTGCCACATAATCGAGTGCCAAGGCACAGATTAAAGTGAACTCCGCAATCATATGCTTTGGATTTATGTGATTTATACATCTAAAACCCATGCTTTTGTCTTAACCCCTGTATTTGTTTGCACACTTTGAGAAAGCTTGAGAAGTGAAACTGAGAGATTTCACATGAAAGAGACAATTAGAAGGAAGTTTCAGAAACATTTGCTGGCTGAAGTATAGCGCTCTGCTTAAAACACTCAGATCAAGTTTCTATTGGCACAGGATTAGCAGGCTGAGAGACAGGCTGTTTGGGAAATGACTAAGCAACAATGGAAAACTAAACTGCAAAGTGTGATTAACCCTGAATGCCCTTACAATGATACAGAGAAATGCAAGACAGAACTCATTTATTGCAATGGAATTACAAATATAAATTACATAAAACCCAAGGAAAATTTCTATAGTGTGATAGGAATCCAAGGAATGCCTGTGGTTCCTAGCTTGTGTTATATTCCAGTGTTTATGGGAACAACTTTTGAAATTATTCTGCAGAAATTGTGTTACTGTGACAAGCGAGGAAACTCAGTACCTCAAAGTTCTGTTTGATGGTGTTAGATCTTTGTACCCTATCTGGTTATATAGATATGGTCCCCAAACACATAAATATATCAGGTAAGCATCTCAGAGCACTGTGCTAAATAAAGTGATCTGCTTTAGTGAACCCTAACACTGACAGGATGAGAGAATACAAAACCATTTTTTTCTTCTGAGGAAATCTGAAGGAAATTATAAAGTGGGAAAATACATGCTCAGAAGATACAGAGTCAAAAGTTACCGATTTATCAATCACGCTGGTTAATGAGAGTTCCTGTGACAGACTTAGCTAAGATATGAATATACAAGTGTGGCTGGATTCATTTACTGTCATATTCAAAAACAAAAGAAAGACTTCAACTAGTGTGAATAAGTAATAATTTAATTTCATTCATGTGACTGAAAATTAACTTTTAATTTCCATTTTTCAATGATGTATAGTATTTTCCCATGTAAGTAATGTTAATGAGTGTTATTATATAATCTTTCAATATTCAATTCAACTGTTCATCAGGAACACATACATTCTATTTGAGGAAATGAAAATATAGTTCATTTCTGTATTACCATTATTAGCATAGCAGTATGGGGGGGTATGTTTTGAACCTGGACTAATAATTTCTGTTATGGGTTGCATTAGTTGTTTTTCAGTGGACAAATGAAATTTGTTGATTTAAGCAACTGTTCTTCACAACATCTGAGTAGATAAGGATGCATGCAAATTCAAAATACTCCACGTAGCACAGTGAAATCCTTATCGTATTTCTAAATAGTCCAGTCAGATGTCACCACTATGTTACAGACAAAGTTCCTGTGGATACACAGAAGAGTTCAAAAACAGGAATAGACAAACTATGAGAATCCCCCAGAGATGGTCAGTAAAAATGGTTTCAAATGAAAAAAACATAATTATAGCAAAATTGCACAATATTTTTTAACCAGAAGACCTTGGTTTAAAGTCCCATCCCTTGAATGAGGAGCTCAAATCTGCTGAAAGAACAGATCCATTACTTAGATGATACCTTATTCATCAACTTGGAAACAACTAGCAGAAAGAAGCTTTGGTGAGATAATCCTGTGAGATATCAAGGACATGTACCTTTCACTAGCTTCAGCTCTTAGAATCAAGAGCTTGCAAGACAAATATAATTTTTTTTTAAGAAAATAAATTTCCTGATACTTGGAGAGAAAATTATTCACCTCAGTATTTTCAGATGCTTATGATTCTTTTGAATGAATACTCGGGTTGGGTTTGGCGATGTTTTGGAGACATCCAAATGTGAAGAAAATTATTATTATGGAGTTTATCCTCTGTGCTGTTGGATTTGCTTGCATTCCATTGCTGTATGAATTTGCTGTGGTGTTACAGAAAGTAAATGTTTGGAAAGTATGGAATATCAGTAAAACTTCTGCTTTATGTTAGATAAATATTATTCCAAAGTTTTTGCTTGGCAGTGCATTGTTGAAAGCTAGACAAATCTACTTATATAAGAGGGGCAAAAAAGAAAATATTAATGACACAGTGAGGAAAAGTTAGTATTTATTTCTTTAACACTGTAAATGTGCATAGTGTTTAAAAAATGGAAATTCAAGGGCTCTGGGTTGGGGACTTCATATAATTTTGTGTTTTCCCATTGCTTAGTGTGATGTTAGGCATCGATTAGCTATCACTATGACCACATAGGTCAAATAACACTACTTTAAATAACAACATGGCTGGACCAGACTCTTCTTGTCTTCTTATAGCACAATTCTTGAATGCGTGAGAAATTAATGAATTCAAAAGGTAAGTTTTCCAGTGCACAGTGGGTTTTATGCACAAGTTGTTCATAATCATACCAGTTCTTTGCAATGTTAAGCATCAGTGAGCCTTAATTACAATCTAAAGTTTATATTTGAACTCCAAAGTCAATGGAAGTGTATATCTTTCATGATAACATTGTAATTGTTGTTTGAGTCGGGTATTTCTTCAGGGAAGCAGCAGCTGTAAATATAGCGTATCTCCTAATTTATGTATTCTACCTGGCTAATGTTTTCCCTCTCCTTTTACCATATACACACCTAGCAAAGGTTGCACTGTCTTTCAGTTAAAACAGAGGCCTGCCATGGCTCAGCTATGTTGACTTGTGGTACTTTTTTTTGTTGTTGCCATTCTCGGTTCCTGTTGTGAAGAACTCAAGGTTGGGGTTTTTTTCATTTGTTTTCATCTTGGCACAGAACGGAAACACACAAAACAGCTACTTTCATTAGCTTAAACTGATAGCTAATAGTTAAATTTAATATATTCTCATATTCTTCATGTATAGTGCAGAAAGAACGCTATTATACCACATACTGATTTATATAGAGGCTGAAAGAGAATTCTACCATATCTCCTTGCCTTAGCTGTAACCATTTTGGCAGAAAAGACTTTTTCAACATACCCAAACAGAGCATGTTTTCTCAAATTTATTCCAGAGCTTGGTCTTCCAAACACAGGAGAGATATCACCTGACAATAAATTCAATCTACATGTAGTCTAAGGACCTCAAAGATATTAATAAAATTAATAATTAAAACCCCATTTGTTATTAGTTAAGTACAATAACAAATAATCTAGATCTGAGAAATATGCCATGATTTCTATGTATCTATCACAACTATTCCTTTAATTTTCTTTTTTTCCCCAACTGGGTACATATTTTGCTACTTATGAAAAAACAGACTAATAAGGTGAAAATTACATTTGAAAACATAATATAGTATTTTAGGTGTAAATTTATATTTATTCATGCAACTGATATTATTTGAAGAGCTTAGCTTTCCAAATATATAAAACTCCTGCACTAGCCATGAGAAATCACGAATGTTGGAACTCAAATCTATTTCTGGTCCAGGACTAAGTTTTGTCCAACCTGGGTGAAGTCCAGTGTAATTTTGATGTAGGAAAGAAAAGATTCCTCTAGGAATTGTATTTAAAGAGTGACAGCTGTTTGTGGATACTTAGGGGCTTAGAATGTCAAAATGAATCCTAGGAGAACTGGATTAGTGAGCAGAGGAGAGTTTAGCAAGTCCAAGATACATGATTTCACAATTTCATGTGGTTCTCATGAGTACACAATTTCATGTGGTTCTGAAATTTCTTATATGGACTTTACACCCAAAGATGTGCTGTCTATTTGCACATGTGTGGAATACATTTTTAGGCAGTGAGGATTTGCTTCATCTTTTATCTTTCATAAGTTTTTCAAATCCAAGTTACCTTACTCTTCTCCAGCTGTGAATACATCTCATGTCATATTTTTGGTACCCTTTTAGTAGTCACCTTGATGACAAGCATCTGTGATATCCCTGCAAAAGTAATGTGTTATAATGACCCAATTAATAGGAAATCACTGCATAGACTAATATATTGTTGAATTAATCTTTTCATGTATGCCTTTCAAAGTTTTATGTACTTTTTATACATACATCAGTACTTTGGAGAATGAAGCAGGAAGAAAGGGACACAAAGCTACTGTAAGTCAATATTCCAGTAAAAAGAATTTGTACCGAAGCTTTTCTAACTGCAGAGTCACTACCTTAGTTTATACTGTACAGTTTTCATGAGGTAGCCCTGTGAAATTCAAGACAAGAGTATGCATATATGTGCTGTTTCTGTGACATATGAACTAGAGCTGGCAGAATTCATTGAGTAAGAAAATGACATAATTAGGAAATATCGATAAATTTTATTATGCAATATTCAGTGAACTGGATGATGCTCACTAAAGCCACTGAAGATAATAGTGAGAACGTGTAAAGAATGAAAGGTTTGAAGTCTGAAGAAAAACAAATGTGGTTCCTATCTTTCTAAAAAGAGTAAAGGGACATTACAAAATTACAGATTCATCATTCCAACATCAGAACACAGAAAAATATGGGGGAAAATTGAAAAAAATCTTGTGGTAAATGCTTGAAAGATAAAAAGTGATAAAGATAACGTAAATGAACAGTGACATATACAGCTTAATAAAAAAGATGGGGTTTCAAAACCACTCATGTTTCTCAAAGTGTGGCAGGCCCTTTTCATAAACAAACAGGAGAAATAGTTGGTAACAAATGTCATGACTTTAATAAGATTTTTTTAACCCTCTCTTTCTTGGTATTTTCTCATACAGCCTAGGAATGCTTGGTCTGTTTATATATATTTTTGTGTGTTTGATAACATGCCTGGAAAATCATAACAATGTCACAATTAAAAGATACATTGCATGGGTTACCTGTCCTGGATCTGCACCTATTCAGTATTTTATGAATGGCACGTGTGGTGTAACAGCAAAGATATGCTTGTTTAACTCTGTGGTGGGTTGACCTTGGCTGTATGACAGGTGCCCACCAAGCTGCTCTATCATCTCCTCCTCTTCATACAGACAGGGGGACAAAATTATGACAAAAGGCTCCTGTGTCTTGATAAGGACAGGGAGAGATCACTCACCAATTACTGCCATGGGCAAAACAGACTTGACTCGGGGAAAGTAATTTAATTTATTGCCAATCAAATCAGAGTAGGGTAATGAGAAATAAAAATAAATCTTAAAACACCTTTCCCCCACCCCTCTCTTCTTCATGGGCTCAACCTCACTCCCAAATTGTCTACCTCCTCCTCTGGAGTGGCTCAGGGGAGGGGGAATGGGGGTTGCAGTCAGTTCATCACATGTTGCCTCTGCCACTCCTTCGTCCTCACACTCTTCCCCTGCTCCAGGGTGGGGTGCCTCACACAAGACACAGTCCTCCATGAAATTCTCCAATGTGGGTCCTTCCCACAGGCTGAAGTTCTTCACAAGCTGCTCCAGCCTGGGTTCATTCCATGGGGTGTCGTCCTTCTGCTCCAGCGTGGGCCCCCCACGGGGCCACAAATTCTGCCAGCAAACCTGCTCCTGTGCAGGGTCCAGGGGTCCACAGGTCCTGTCAGGAGCCTGCTTCAACATCGGCTTCCCAGGGCGTCACATCTTCCTTCAGGGATATCCACCTGCTTCAGCATGGGGTACTTCACAAGCTGCAGGTGGAGATCTGCTCCATCAGGGATCTCCATGGGCTGCAGGGAGAGACACCTTGCCTCACCATGGTCTTCACCATGGTCTGCAGGGGAATCTCTGCTCCAGTGCCTGGAGGATGTCATCCCCTCCTTCTTCTCTGACCTTGGTGTTTGCAGAGTTTTTTCTCACTCCTCTCTCCAGCTGCAATTGCTGTGTGCTGTTTTTTTCCCCCTTTTTAAATATGAGGCACTACCACCTTGGCCAGCAGTGTGTCCATCTTGGAGCTGGCTGGCACTTGCTGTGTCAGACACAAGGGAAGCTTCTAGCAGCTTCTCACAGAAGCCACCCCTGCAGCCCTCCTACCAAAACCTTGCCCTGCAAACCCAATACAAATTCACAGATAACAGTACAGATATGTTGGAGAATGGAATTTAAATATAAAATGATCCTGAAAAATCTGAGAACTAGTCCGGAAAAGTAGAATCCAATTCATGAAACTATCTGTAAGAATTGATTGAAAGCACTTCATGAATTGCAAAGTTTTAATGATTTGTTGAGTTAACTACCTGGCACAGACTTAGGCAGGATCTGCAGGAACTGATTAGGTAGTATGGAGAAAAAATGTAATAACAACAGTGGATCAGAAGTTGTATACAAGTAAGGCATGTTGTGGTATGTTGACCCTGACTGGATAAGAGGTGCCCACCAAAGCCGCTCTATCACTCTCCTCCTCAGCTGGACATGGGAGAGAAAATATAACAAAAGGCTCATTGATCGAGATAAGGACAGAGAGATCACTCAGCGATTACTGTCATGGGCAAAAAAGGCTCAGTTTTGGAAAAAATTATTTAATTTATTACCAATCAAATCAAAGTAGGATAGTGAGAAAGAAAAACTAAATCTTAAAACACCTTCCTCTCCCCCCTCCCTTCTTCCCAGGCTTTACTCCTGAATTCTCTACCTCCTCCACCCTCAGTGGCACAGGGGGATGGAGAATGGGGGTTGCAGTCCATTCATCACAAGTTGTCTCTTCCACATCTTTCTCCTCAGGGAGAGGGCTCCTCATACTCTTCCTGTGCTGCAGCATATGTTGCCCTGCCATGCTCTAGCAAAAACGTAGGTTGTTATGTAAAGATTTACTTCCAATGTACTCAGCAAAGCCTCTGCTGGCACTTTGCTACCCTGTGCTTAGAAGGTGTTGAGAATTACATGACTCAACTCCAGAAAAAAGCAGGTAGACATAGAGGACTATAGAAAGCATCCAAGGAAAGACTATATTAAGTAGGTTGATACAGTTCCAAATAAAGCAGGGAAGGATCCTATACCTGCAAGAACAGTGAATTATTAGGATAAGTTGTCTAAGTTGTCCTGGGAGGTTGTGAAGTTTCTAGCACTAAGAATCTTTAAAAACAGGCTGGACAAATGACTATTAGGAATGGCATGGATTCAGGTTCATTCAGGTAGGTTAAGTAAATGAAACACATAATCATCTCCCATACTTGATTCTTTTATAGAACAGTGCCTTCTACATGTCTTCTGAGAGCAGGAGCCAAGCTTTTTTGGCATGACTATCAGAAGGCAAAAGCTGAAATGTCATGCAGCCAGAGTTAAATGCTAATAATCCAATTCCTCTGTCACTGTCTGTGCTTTTTTGTAAATTACATAAGCATCCACTTTTAAAATATTATGTAGTGCTAGAACAAACAAAAAAAAAAAACAACACACAGTCACTGGTAATTAAATATTCCTAGCCTGTGGGTGTGGATGTTTCACGCTTCTTCTAAAAGTTTGTTTCACAGTTCAGATCAGCTACAGGTAAGTTGGGTAATTTCACTGAGGCTTTTTCACACAAGTAATACATAATGAAAATTAAATTCTCAAGTGTCATTTAAAATGAACAATTTAAATTTTGAAAAATCAAAATGTATTCAGATGTAACTTGTGACCAAAATTTTTAAAAGACTGGAAATTCCTGAGACTGAATTTTGTCTACAAATAAGAAGTCCTTTTTCCCAAACTCCATTTGTCAGCACAGAGTTCATCACAAAACATGTTCTTTTGATTATAATAATGAGAAATAGCTGTGAGCCAGATCTTGAAATATCTTCTGCAGTCAATAGAGCATCTGATTGAGTATAATTGGTAAAGGATTCAAGATAATTGCAAGGTATGAAGGAGAAGCAGAATCAACTACCACATGCACATTTTCAGAAAGAACAAAATATAAACCTGGATATCACAGAAGTTCAAAGAGGGTTTAAAATTACACTTCTGCTAGAACACTCATGGACAATCTGGGAATGTGAGCCAAGCACCAACCAGAAATTCATTCCAACCAGCACCTTGTTCAGATTACCAGGTCAAACTGAAGTTATATTGAGATTCATTGTGCTTAACTCTTGCATTAACACAATTATTAGAAGATGTTATTAAAAAACAGTCTATTTCATTTCAAGGTGTTACAAAATAATTGGCAGCAATTGCCACAGTTATTAACTTTATGACTGTGATCAACCATTTCAAAGTAGATCAATGATTAATAGCAAAGATCATCAGGAGGCTGGATTCAGCCATGAAAATTGTAGCCAGATAATGGTAATGATTAACAATGACATAGGGCATCAGGGCATTAGATCTATCAGCTGTGATGAGGCAGCACTTTTTATGAGCACCATTAGTACTCAGATATTTTGCTTGGGAAACTGGAGAAATCACGGGACATGCTCAAATCCTTGTAAAGATAACCCCATTGCACCAAAATCAGATAATCTAATCTGCAGTTTCAGTTCCACTTTGGAACTCTCATGTTCCCAAAAATGTATAGAATAAATACAAGTGGAATGTATATGCTCATAGTTCAGTATGCACTGCCCTATAAATGATCTTTTCTTGTTTAAATTAAACAGCTCAATGGTTTGGAAAGCATTTCAGTAGACTGTGTTCTACATTAGTCAGTGAGGTTTCACAACTAACAATGAAGGACATGCACTATCTCATTTTTTTCAAGGACGACACTCTTGCCACTCCTGTTAGCACAGAAAAAAATACCTATTCCCTATTGGGAATTTTATAAAGGAGCAAATAAACAGAAATTGTCCCTCTATCTGGGATGGGAATAGCCTTTGCCATCATTTACAGTAGATTAATCATTGCAATTAATTATAATGAACTGATTAAGTATTGTCTTCTAATTTCTTTCTGATGGACAGGTTAAAAGTGAAGCAACAGAAACAACTAACCAACTTTCTCCTTCTCTTCCTATTATCGTTTTACCTTGATAATGTCTGCACCTATACACAGACACCTTGCACACCCACTCCCACAAAGGCATCAAATGCATGGCCAAGTTCTTTTTCCTGAGTTAAGCATTCATAAAACAAGAGTTAGATCCATCTGTTTAAGGACAGATTTGGCTCACAAGATTGAAAACACCGAAGTACATAGTTTACACTCAATGGATTTGGTTTCAGTTTTCAGGTTTGCCTACAGGTACTTTGTGTAATCCCAGGAAACTGCTCTAAAGCTGAAAAAATTATATTTCAGATCATTCTTTTCAACTCTTTATTATGTTTGAAAATAAGCAAGAAAATCCATCTCTTTCCCATCACTGAAAAATTTTTGTTTTGAATCACAGTTTCTCTGTTTTGGTGCAGAGGAAAGAGAATGTTGGATATAGTGGCTAAAACAGGCACAAGGTACCATTTTTTATGTCCCAGTGCATGTTATGTGGATCTTAGCTGCTTCTCTGGAGGGGCACAGATCTTCTATAGGCCCTGTAATACATCTGCTCATGCAGACATCTGCACGGCCTGCTTTTAAAAGCTTAGAACTATTCTGGTGTTAATTCCCAGAGAGGACAAGAAGAGCTAACATGCTGAAAAGACTCTCTTTATAGTGACAGTTTCTGTTCACTTGCCCATCCAAAAGTGGTGATGACTTCCCGAGAAATTCTGGGAAGAAGAAAGCATCAGAGGAGCTCATTATTTTTTTAATAGCCTATTTTGAGCTCTCCAGCTTCCCAGTGAGAGTTGAGGCACCATCTTGCTACACACTGTACAAATCATTGTCATACCAAATCTATTCTCTTAACAAACTGAATTTTTTGGTAGTATGTTGTTCCTAAACATGGACACAGAGAGTCACAAGGGTTTTATTCATTGAGAAAAGTCTGTATGAAACAATGTGAGGTAATAAAAAACCCTTACAAAACAATGCCTTAGTAAATATCTAGTGTTCTATAGCTAGGCCCTGGGAGAATCAGGAAGACAACCTATGAGGCATGACATTTGATTTTGGTTTTTAATCAAGGTATCTGTTTATTTTTCTGACAGTTAGCTCAGTAGCCTGAACTGTCATTTATCTCACCATAATGAGAATACAGTATGCTATTTTCACACGTGTATGTGAAATATCAAAACACCCTTCTTAGGCACAAAAAAGTGCTATAAACCTTGAAGCTTCAAACACACATTATACATATGTTATTTACAATAACATACATAACTGCAATTCTGCAGCAATATATAAATAAATTAACATCCATTGCAAAACTTTGGAATAATTGAATAGACACTGAAATCATTATTGACGAGTTCCAGTTTTCAATACATTTTAAAATGATAGCTCTATTTATTATTTATCACTCTTTATAAAACAGTAATAAACTACAGGCCTGATATATTTGGAGGTTAAAAGCTAGGAAATGACTTGTTCAGATAAGGATATGGCTATTAACGATTTAAAAAACATTTCTCTCACGTTTCCCTCATTATACTGAAGTACATCATTAAATATATAAAATTCAAGTAAAAAAAGCAAAACATTTTTGTTTGAATGTGCTAACAAACAAACACTCTCGCCAGATTGCTCAAAGGGAACAAAAGGGTTTAAAAACTTTTCTTCTGAGTGCCATTATCTGGCCTTCTATTCAAATTTCTCTCCTCAGTGCTTTCTTCCCTTGCTTCCTAGTCCTCCCTTCCTCCATCCTCCTCCCTGAAACTGAGATATCAAGATGAATTTCCACAAATAGCCAGATAGCCTCCTTCCTGCCAAGAGAATGATTAAAAAGTATAACTCTCTACACTTATGCATGCTTCTTGTTCTGGGAACATGATGTTTGCCAATATATACAAACGACTGGAAAGATTGAGTGAATAATAATATTATGGGAAATATTAGTCTTCTCTTGTTGTATACATTTAAAAACAGATTACTTTTCCATTATTACATAGCTGTATCTGAACTTCTCCTTGTCACCCCATGTCTTTAATGTTTGTCCAGAATTTTTTCTATTTTTGTCAAAAAAGGGAGAAGCAGAAGCCACATGTTTGTTGCTGGCAAACAGTTCTGTCACACCTCAAAAGTCAGAACCAGCCAGGCCAGATGGCATACTTTTTAGAGGTGCTGAGCTTGACTTCAAAGGGACTTCCAGATACTCAGTGTACTTCACACATTTAGGTCAAGAGTTACACTAACAGTTTGAGTGTGTACATTTGCTTATTCACAGTATAGTCAATGAGACTGTACAGCAATTATGCAAGTCCCTCTCCCCTATATGGCTAACAAAGACTATAAGACAATCAGAGTACATGGATTTTCACATTGTAAGACAATGAGCTTGTTTTTAATGTAACAGCCAGAGTGCAGGGAAATACATTACAAGGGGAAAATGTGCAGTTATATATCATTACTCTAACTGTACAGCAATCTGGAGAATACAATTCCATTTCACTATAACATCCAGTGAGCACTTAGTTTCATCATAGCTTATAAAATATATTTTTTCCACCCAAAATTGTATGAATTTTGGCAGAAAAATAGACATTAACTTCTACCTCAAGCTGTCAGAATTTGTTTTTTAAAAAATCAAATCATTTCCTTCTATGATAAGTCACAAGGGACAATTCTGGAAAAATACGAGGCCAAGTCTGAGTTAACTTACACCCGTTTCAACCCCATTAACTTCAGTGGTATTGGCCAGGGTTCCGAGTTAACTTGGAATTTGGCCCATGGAAGGAACTCTGTTTCCAACATGTTTTTCTTTTTTATTTTTACTATGCATGTTACAGCATTTTCAGACCATATTTCTTTCTCTGAGAAATATTTGAAAGATACAATTTAATTGAGGACATAAAACAGAAATTACCCAATTCATTTCATTTAGAACCTGGGATTCAAAATAACAGGCATATCTCTAAACACGAGGCAACATTCTCTTTCAAAAATGGCTTTACTGAATTATGCTACATTAACAGGAGGCTGTCACAGACTCAGACTCACATATTCTCAGACTCAGAAGCAGCCTTTCTCAGATATGTCTTGTTGAGACACTGTCAAATACAAGTAGAAGTTTTTCTCTCTGTGGAAAGCATATGCAGCAAATCCAGCTCCTAAATCAGCCCAGGCAGCATGGAGGAAAGCAAATACCCAAATTTTCACAAACATCCCCTGACTAAGACACATGGGCTAACCATGCCTGTCTGTCCACGCTGTTCATGTTTGCTATTTCTGTAGGGTTCCCCAGGAACTGCACATGCTATTTAAACACCATGACTTCTGTCTTGTCTTTCTGTTTATTTGCTGTACCCTGGAGCTGAGGAGGCAACAGCAACAACCTGAGATGGAAAGTGTTGTTCCCAATGGAATGGGACTTTTGACAAACTGTATTCTGAACTGGTTTTGGCCACTACTTATATTATTATTATATAGAACATAAAAAATATTTTGGGAGTTTTTATAATTGTCTCTCAGATCTCAAAAGTGTTTCAAGAACCTCCTTCTGTTTTCACTAATGTGTCAATTTCTTTAAAAAGTAACCTTACATCAACCTAAGCTGAAATTCCAGAACTCACCTGGTCTTTCAATTTCTCCTCTCCAGAAGTTAACTGAACTACAGACATAAAATGGTAAAATAATCCTTTGGAAACTGCAGAGAACAAGGCCTAACAAGATTTGTACAGCCATTTGCTTTTTGATTTATTAGCAAGCTAAGAGACCTGAAAACTTAGTACTGCATGTTCTTAACATTTGTAAAAAGGGAGTTTTTTAATCCATTGTGGCAGTGACAGCTTACAGTTTCCTCTGCTGTTCCTTGGAGCTGGACCGTCCCCTTTCTCTGAGAGTTTCTCTAAGTTTACAGTTCTATTGTGTTCTTTACTTAGCATACTCCTTTGGTTTAAATAATCTTTTTACTGCTTGCACTGTTTTGAAGGTTGTGGTGAGAATTTCATTAATCATATATCCTCTAACAAATACTTACACAAATGACTTTATAATATCATTGAAATTAGCTGACAGCTAGTAGCATATATAGATCAAATGTGGGATTAACTGAAAATAGATTTGACACCTAGGTTTTAGGACTGTTTAAGTCATGTTAGTTACTCAGGACAGAGGTTCTTAAAAATTCACTTCTTTTATGTAATATAATTATGCACATCTAGTATTACCTATGGAAGATTTTCACAGATCCCAGATTTTTGCTCAAGATTTCATATGCCTTGGCAAGTATATGAAGAAAAACATTGCACATTGTACAGTGTACATTTCAAATTATTTGGAGAAACGTGCTGTTTCAAACTTCTAATTTGCAACTGCCTTCTGTAAAAATATTTCATATCATCCAGATGACGTGATTTTGAGGAACAGTTATGCAACTCTTATTCTGGAAATTACCCATGTATGAAAAAAATGTAAATACTCAAAATTTCCATCAGTGCTTTAAAAGCACGGCAAGAAGTGTCCTTTTTCAATTTAAGAGTGGGTTTATACATGCACATCATAGAGAAGATCTGTTCCTAAGTATTTACTTCTTTTTACTTCATCAAAGTGTCTGACCATTTTTCAAAGATTATAGAAATTAAAATAAAGTCTAGACTCTCTCTTACTCTGGTAGGTTTAACCAGCCTAAAAAAATAGTTTGTTCTATTATTAGAAAATCTTGAGGTGTTCTGTTTTTCTCTTTTAGATGTCTTACATGGGGAAAGACCAAAGGAGAAAGAATGTTAGGTGGATGTTGGGCTGAGTGACAGAATTTTACCCGTGAAGAATGAGTATGCTAAACAGTCATAAAATTATGTAAAAAGTTGTTTGAATATATTTTTACTTTTAACAGTGGATTAGTAAAAAATCTTGCTGGGAAAAGAGATTGTTGTTGTTATTTCCTTTAGGCTTGTATAGGAAACTAGGGGAAATCTTGCCTAAAAAGTTGCTTGAGTAAGAGGCCCAGTGGTGAATTTTCTTCATATATGATACACATCATCATTTTAAAGACTAACATTAGTAAAAGGAAGTTGGATCTATGCCGTAAAGTGGATCTATGCCTTTTCTTGAAAATTTTCAAAACAAAAAAGTAGTCAAAAAGGTGGCATACCAGTAAGGCTCACTGGTAATTTTGCTGCTGCTCAATGCTGTGGAAAGGCAATCCATTACAATCTCAGATTAGGTAGCTTGGCTGCAGCAACATGGGATTTCCCAGTGGTCTTCAAATTGTACTCCATCAGGAGTCATCTGTCAACAAGTCCTTTATGGCAATGAATCAGAGCAACACCCTTGTGCCAATAAAAGACATACTGGGTTTGAGATACAAAGGCTTGTCTGGGGTGAGAAAAGCAATTCAGATAAACCCATTTATAGGGGAAAACTCAGTCTGGTGTAACAAGCCCACGGTGCATTTAAACCTCACTTGAATGAAATTTTAGTATGCATTCCTTGTGCAGTTGGGGTAGGAATGTATCTCTTATGG
The DNA here is from genome assembly GCF_964289735.1 of Phaethon aethereus. NCBI lineage: Eukaryota > Metazoa > Chordata > Aves > Phaethontiformes > Phaethontidae > Phaethon > Phaethon aethereus. The sequence goes on along the minus strand of NC_138577.1, from coordinate 33,896,186 downwards.
TCAAAGCCAAAGTGCAGAGAAGTCAAAGGTCCACAGAAAGCAAATGAAAGCAAAACAAAAGAAAACCAGACTTTGCGAGTCCTTCTTTACCTGCCCAGAATTTCTCCCTGGACTTTTTTGTACAGCCATGAGAGTTCAGCGAACATGGCTCAGGAGGACAATGCTTTAAGCTCAGTAAAAAAGAAACAGTTTTATGTAACACTTAATCATGCAGTAAATGAGCTAAAAAATACAACAATACAGATAAGATATCGCATATTTGTGTACTACCGTAGTATAAATGTATGCAAGAAATGATTGTGTAAAGAATGAAAATAAAAATTAAAAATAAACAGATAGTTTTTAAAAAATGAAATTATTGATTATTCTAAAGAAACGTTAAGAGGCGAATTACTTATTAGGACAAAAATTTACATAACACATCCAGGTTCCACAAGCAAGTTTCAAGAAGATTTTGAGTACCTGCAGGTGAGAAACTCTATGAATATAAAATAAAGGTCAAGAAACACAGCCAGGATGCCATACCCATCTTTTATTACCTTAATGAATAATGTAAGATATCTCAAGTTACATAAGGTGACTACATATGACCCGCAAGAGGTGTCCAAAGAGACTGTGGAATCTCCTCAGAGATATTTGACAGTACAAGATCCTAAGAAACCTGAACATGCCTTAAGTTCGATTTGACTTGAGCACAGACAAGGCTACATGAACTTCAGGGATTCCTTCCAACCCTAAGTATTCCATCATCTTGATCAGCTGCAGGGTTGGGCTCAAAGAGTTGTAGTAAGTGGAGTAACATCTGGCTGACTCCTAGGCAGTAGTGTGTTCCCCGGGGCTCATTTTTAGGGTCAGTTCTCTTCCATGTTTTCGTCAATGACCTGGACACAGGCATTGAGTGAACAAGTAAGTTTGCCAATGATATTAAATTAGGGGGAGCTATTGATTGCCTTGACGGCAGAGAGGTCTCACAGAGAGACTGGAAAGATTAGAGTGCTGGGCAATCACCAATTGTATGAAATTTAACCAGGACAGATGCCGGATTCTGCACCTGGGATGGTGTAATCCTGGATGTTGTACAGACTGAAGGATGGGAGGCTGGAATACAGTCCTGCAGAAACACATCTGGGGGGTAAACTCAATATAAGTCAACAGTATGTCCTGGCTGCTGAAAGGGCCAACCACATCCTGGAGTGCATTAGGTACAATATAGCTGATTGGTCAGAAGTGATTGTCCCTTTATACTCAGCATTGGTGAGGCTTCATCTTGTCCTGGTTTCACCAGGATAGAGCCGGTTTTCTTCACAGAAGCCAGTGTGACACTGTGTTTTGGATTTGGGATGAGAAACTGTTGATAATGTGCTGATGTTTTGGGTTGCTGCTGAGCAGTCAAGGACAGTCCAGCTTCTCGTGCTGGCCTGCCAGTGAGCAGGCTGGGGGTGCACGGGGAGCTGGGAGGGGACACAGCCGGGACAGCTGACCCAGACTGGCCAAAGAGATATTCCCTACCATCCGACGTCATGCCCAGTACATAAACTGGAGTTGGCCGGGGGGCGAGTGAGCGAGCGCTGCGTGGTGCTTAGTTGTCGGCTGGGGCTAAACCACGACAGTCCTTTTTGGTGCCCAACATGGGGCACGAGGCTTGAGATAATAACAGTTGCAGGTCACAATATCAGTTTATGTGATTTGCATGATGCTCTCGTCTTTATTGTACATGTTAAGGATCGGTGTTGGTCTCTGCGGGCTGCTGTACTCGCCTGCGAGTTTTGTTTTTAGAGCACTGACCTTGAGCTTAATGTGGCATCATCTGAGCTCTGTACTAAAGCCGTTACTGTATTTTGGCTACAGTCTTGTGGAGACAATTAGCAATTATACTTCTGCCTCTGAAACGCTTTCTATGGAGGAAATGCAGAATGGTACCTTTGCTACCCTCTATCATAACGTTTCCTCCTTCATCACAGTAATTTTTCCGTATTTTGAACACCCTTGGGTAGTTAAAATACCTCTACTGCTACTTCTGGGGAACATTGTTTCGGTTTTGTCTAAGGTTGGCAAGCGATTTAAGAATATCACCCGGAGATTTGCCCCAAGGCTGGATAGTTATGAATGGCAGGGCGTGTGGAACAGCATGGGCAAATGCCTGGGGCGGTGGGCACCTCCGCTGTTTTGGAACTTCACTCCCGAACAAGTGCAGAATCCTGATAAACTAGCAGAATATTTGGAAGAAGGATGCTGTCGGCCTGGCAGCTCCAAGGAGACACAAATCATTGCAATGTGCTGGGGCCTGGCCCATGCCTACCGAGCTCTATTTAACACTATGCAAAGGGGAGAGAGGCTCTCTGGGTCTGATGGCAATGTGGCAGGCACTGTGACTACTCCAACCCCTGTGGCAGGCACTGTGACTACTCCAACCCCCACGGCGGGCACTGTAGCTACTCAAACCCCTGCGGCAGCCACTGTGACTACTCCAACCCCTGCAACAGGCACTGTAGCTACTCAGACTGTTGCAGCTGAACCAGAGAACCAGCCCATCCTGGTATCAGTTGCCCCTGTACAAAAGAAGAAATCTTGGAAGTGGAAGTCAGCTCGTTTAGTAAGGGAGGAGGAAGATTCTGCTAAGAAGGAGGCAGAGGAAGAGAGTGAGGAGGCAGAGTGCTCTGAAGCAGGGCCATCACAAGGACTGAAGAGGGAAGAGAGCGAGTCATCGCTTGAAGAGGAGGAAGAGGAAGAACTCATAAAAGAGATGGTAACTACCCGATCTCTATCACTGAGTGAACTGCGAGATATGCGAAAGGATTTCAGCCGTCGTCCAGGTGAGCACATTGTCACCTGGCTGCTCCGATGCTGGGATAATGGGGCCAGTAGCCTGGAATTAGAGGGTAGGGAAGCCAAGCAGCTGGGATCCCTTTCTAGGGAAGGGGGCATTGACAAAGCAATTGGAAAAGGTGCACGAGTCCTCAACCTCTGGAGACGACTCCTGTCGGGTGTGAAGGAAAGGTATCCCTTCAAGGAAGATGTTCTATGTCACCCAGGCAAGTGGACCACCATGGAGAAAGGTATCCAGTACCTGAGGGAGCTAGCGGTGCTGGAAGTGATTTATGGTGACTTGGACAATGGACAATCATCCAAAGATCCAGATGAAGTCAATTGCACACGACCTATGTGGCGGAAGTTTGTACGGAGTGCACCATCATCATATGCCAACTCATTAGCAATAATGGCCTGGAAAGACGGAGAGAGACCAGCGGTGGATGAATTGGCTGGCCAACTCCGGCAATACGAAGAAAGTCTCTCTTCCTCCCTACGGGCCTGCATCTCTGCTGTAGAGAAACTGTCCCAGGAGTTCTGGCAATTCAAAGAGGATATGCCCTACCCTCCACCCGTACGGACCAGTGTCTCAACCATCAGGAGTAAGCACTCTTCTGTTCAAGAGAGAGGATATAAAGGATACACACCACAAGCCACCCTGTGGTTTCAATTGCGTGACTACGGAGAGGACATGAGGAGGTGGGATGGAAAACCTACCTCGATCCTAGAGGCACGAGTACGCGAGCTGCAAGGGAAAACAATTACAAAAGGGGGGTTCAGGTTCCTCCAGAAAAATCATCGCTCCACTTTCCAGTGGGCAGTTCCCCAGAAAGAATAGAAGAGCTGATCTCACCTCTGATCCTCTTGATGGGACTTCTGATTCCTATTTACAAGAAGTGGGTAACGAGTACTATGAGCAGGACTAGAGAGGCCCTGCCTCCAGCCAGGCGGAGGAGAGGGACAACCGAGTTTATTGGACTGTGTGGATTAGATGGCCTGGCACATCAGACCCACAGGAATATAAGGCTTTAGTGGACACCAGTGCACAATGTACCCTGATGCCATCAAGCCATACAGGGGCAGAACCCATCTGTATTTCTGGAGTGACAGGGGGATCCCAACAGCTGACTGTGCTGGAGGCCGAAGTGAGCCTAACTGGGAATGAGTGGCAGAAGCACCCCATTGTGACTGGCCCAGAGGCTCCGTGCATCCTGGGCATAGACTACCTCAGCAGGTATTTCAAGGACCCAAAAGGGTACTGGTGGGCTTTTGGTATAGCTGCCTTGGAGACGGAAGAAATTAAACAGCTGTCCACCTTGCCTGGTCTCTCAGAGGACCCTTCTGTGGTGGGGTTGCTCAGGGTCAAAGAACAATAGATGCCGATCGCTACCACAACAGTGCACCGGCAGCAATATCGCACCAACAGAGACTCCCTGATCCCCATCCATGAGCTGATTCGTCGGCTGGAGAGCCAAGGAGTGATCAGCAAGACTCGCTCACCCTTTAACAGCCCCATATGGCCAGTGCGAAAGTCTAATGGAGAGTGGAGACTGACAGTAGACTATCGTGGCCTGAATGAAGTCACGCCACCACTGAGCACTGCCGTGCCAGACATGCTAGAACTTCAATATGAACTGGAGTCAAAGGCAGCCAAGTGGTAAGCCACCATTGATATTGCTAACGCGTTTTTCTCAATCCCTTTGGCGACAGAGTGCAGGCCACAGTTTGCTTTCACCTGGAGAGGTGTCCAATACACCTGGAATCGACTTCCCCAGGGGTGGAAACACAGCCCTACCATTTGCCATGGGCTGATACAAACTGCACTGGAACAGGGTGAAGCTCCAGAGCATCTGCAATACATTGACGACATCATCATATGGGGCAACACAGCAGAAGAAGTTTTTGAGAAAGGGAAGAAAATAATTCAAATCCTTCTGAAAGCTGGTTTTGCTATAAAACAAAGTAAGGTCAAAGGACCTGCACAAGAGATCCAGTTTTTAGGAATAAAATGGCAAGATGGACGTCGACAGATCCCAACAGATGTGATCAACAAAATAACAGCTATGTCTCCACCAACTAGCAAAAGAGAAACACAAGCATTTCTGGGTGTTGTGGGTTTCTGGAGAATGCATATTCCAAATTACAGTCTGATTGTAAGCCCTCTTTATCAAGTGACCCGGAAGAAAAACGATTTTAAATGGGGCCCTGAGCAACGACAAGCCTTCGAACAAATCAAACAGGAGATAGTTCATGCTGTAGCCCTCGGGCCAGTCCGAGCAGGACAAGACGTTAAAAATGTGCTCTACACGGCAGCCGGGGAGAATGGCCCTACCTGGAGTCTCTGGCAGAAGGCACCAGGAGAGACTTGAGGCTGACCTCTAGGGTTTTGGAGTCGAGGATATAGGGGATCTGAGTCCCGCTATACTCCAACTGAAAAGGAGATATTGGCGGCATATGAAGGCGTTCGAGCTGCCTCAGAAGTGGTTGGTACTGAAGCACAGCTCCTCCTGGCACCCCGACTGCCAGTGCTGGGCTGGATGTTCAAAGGGAAGGTTCCTTCTACACATCATGCGACTGATGCTACGTGGAGTAAGTGGGTCACGCTTATTACACAGCAGGCTCGAATAGGAAACCTTAATCGCCCGGGAATCTTGGAGGTGATCATGGACTGGCCAGAAGGCAAAGATTTTGGAATATCACCAATCTTGGAGGTGATCATGGACTGGCCAGAAGGCAAAGATTTTGGAATATCACCAGAAGAGGAGGTGGCGTGTGGTGAAGAGGCTCCACCATATAATGAACTGCCAGAGAACGAAAGGCAATATGCCCTGTTTACTGATGGGTCCTGTCATATTGTAGGCAAACATCGAAGGTGGAAAGCTGCTGTATCGAGCCCTATAGGACGAGTCGCAGAAGCTGCTGAAGGACAAGGTGAAGTCAAGTCAGTTTGCAGAGGTGAAAGCCATCCAGCTGGCTTTAGATATTGCTGAAAGAGAAAAATGGCCAATACTCTATCTTTATACTGACTCATGGATGGTGGCAAATGCTCTATGGGGGTGGCTGCAGCAATGGAAGCAGAGCAACTGGCAACGCAGAGGCAAGCCCATCTGGGCTGCTGAATTGTGGCAAGATATTGCTGCCCAACTAGAGAATCTGGTCATAAAAGTACGCCATGTAGATGCTCACGTACCCAAGAGTCGGGCCACCGAAGAACATCAAAACAACCCTCAGGTGGATCAGGCTGCTAAGATTGAAGTGGCTCAGGTGGATCTGGACTGGCAACATAAGGGTGAATTATTTATAGCTCGGTGGGCCCATGACACCTCAGGCCATCAGGGAAGAGATGCAACATATAGATGGGCTCGGGATCGAGGGGTGGACCTGACCATGGACGCTATTGCACAGGTTATCCATGAATGTGAAATGTGTGCTGCGATCAAACAAGCCAAGCGGTTAAAGCCCCTCTGGTATGAAGGACGATGGTTGAAATATAAATATGGGGAGGCCTGGCAGATTGACTATTTCACACTTCCACAAACTCGCCAAGGCAAGCGCTATGTGCTTACCATGGTGGAAGCAACCACCGGATGGCTGGAAACATACCCTGTGCCCCATGCCACCGCCCGGAACACTATCCTGGGCCTTGAAAAGCAAGTCTTATGGCGACATGGCACCCCCAAAAGGCTTGAGTCAGACAATGGGACTCATTTCTGAAACAACCTCATAGACACCTGGGCCAAAGAGCACGGCATTGAGTGGGTGTATCATATCCCCTATCATGCACCAGCTTCCGGAAAAATTGAACAATACAACGGACTGTTAAAGACTACACTGAGAGCAATGGGTGACGGGACATTCAAAAATTGGGATAAACATTTAGCCAAAGCCACCTGGTTAGTCAACACTAGGGGATCTACTAATAGAGCCGTCCCTGCCCAATCAAAACTTTTACGTACTGTGGAAGGGGATAAAGTCCCTGTGGTGCATGTGAGAAATATGCTGGGGAAGACAGTCTGGGTTACTCCTGCCTCAGGCAAAGGCAAACCCGTTCGTGGGATTGCCTTTGCCCAGGGACCTGGGTGCACTTGGTGGGTAATGTGGAAGGATGGGGAAGTCCGATGTGTACCTCAAGGAGATTTGATTTTGGGTGAAAATAGTCAATGATTTGAATTGTGTTATGTTAATTGTTACACAATACAGTATGACATTACTACTATGGTTGCTATCTACCGTATCGATGGTATTACAGTAAGAATCACCCAGACTGATGAAGAATGAGCTTCACCGAAACTAAGCAACATGCAGCAGTGATGGAACCAGAACTGGCTTCAGCAGCTTGCGCCCAACCATTCCCTCGAGACCGACATCTTCGACCTGCAGATAACGTGCCAGATAACGATCCAACACCGCATACCATCTCCCCTGCCCTGAGAGACTGCTATGATGGATGAAGCCTGGAGTCATGGACTGAATGAACTACACAGACATTTTAAAGTGATGGCCCATGGACTAAGAAAGTGATATCCGTGTGTACATATTAAAAGACAGGAAGAGTAATACTGAATAATTGGAATGTATTGAAAAGTACAGGACCTGGGCATGACGTAAATGGTATGGAATAAGGGGTGGATACTGTCCTGGTTTCAGCCAGGATAGAGCTGGTTTTCTTCACAGAAGCCAGTGTGACACTGTGTTTTGGATTTGGGATGAGAAACTGTTGATAATGTGCTGCTGTTTTGGGTTGTTGCTGAGCAGTCAAGGACAGTCCAGCTTCTCGTGCTGGCCTGCCAGCGAGCAGGCTGGGGGTGCACAGGGAGCTGGGAGGGGACACAGCCGGGACAGCTGACCCAGACTGGCCAAAGAGATATTCCCTACCATCTGACGTCATGCCCAGTACATAAAATGGAGTTGGCTGGGGGGTGGAAATCGCTGCTCGGGGATGGGCTGTCGATCCCCGGGTGGTGAGCAATTGCTGTATTGGGCATCACTTGTTCTTGTACATTCCTTTGTTGGTATTATCATTGTTGTTTCCTTCTTTCTTTCTGTCCTATTAAACCGTGTTTATCTCAACCCACAAGGGCTTTTTTCCTAATTCTCTCCACCACCCTACTGTGGGAGGGGGAGTGAGCGAGCGGCTGCGTGGTGCTTAGTTGTCGGCTGGGGCTAAACCACGACACATCTCGAGTACTGTGTGCAGTTTTGGGCTCCACAATATAAGGATATAGAAATATGAGAATGCGTCCAAAGGAGGGCAACAAAGATGATGAAAGGACTAAAGGGCATGACTTATGAGGAGCAGCTGAGGATACTACATTTGTTCCGCTAAGAGAAGGGGAAGATGAGGGTTGATCTAATTGCTGTCTACAACTTCTTCATGAGAGGAAACAGAGAGGGAGGTGCTGATCTCTTTTCTCTGGTGGCTGGTGATAGGACACGAGGGAATAGCTTAAAGCTGTGTCAGGGAAAGTTCAGATCAGGTATTAAGACAATGTTCTTCACTGAGAGGGTGGTCAAGCACTGGAACAAGCTCACCACAGAAGTGGTCATGGCCCCAAGCCTGCTGATGTTCAAGAAGCATTTGGACAGTTTTTTTAGATGTATGGTTTATCTTTTACTTTGCCCAGTGCGGAGTCAGGAGTTAAGACTCGATGACCCTCATGTGTCCCCTCCAGCTTAGGGTATTCTGTGGTTCTACAGTTCTATGATTCTGTTCTGTTTTCAGGTTGCTACTTCACACTGTTTGCCAGTGGAATATTTTGATTCATCTCAGCTTCTCACCTTCAGTGTTTGCTGATGTGGTAAGTCCTATTTACTCTAACCAAAACTAAATTAACTTAAGCAACAGTACTGCTCAGATTCTTATCTTATTCTATCTCCAGTGGTCATCAAATAATATCCCCTCTGTTATGTAACACTACATGAGACCTATCTGAAAAGTGCTGGTATTAAATAACAGCTCTACGTTTTGCAGACTGAAGACAGAATGTTGGTCCCTGGTAATGCATTTCACCCAGTCACTGTTACATGCAAATGGAAAACAGCCTCCATTGTTATATCTCCATCTACTCACTTGGCTGCAGGGAGCAGGATTACCCTGAAGGACACATGGGAATCTGGGCTCCCATGGGCTTTGCTGAGGTACCCCTTCAGGCACACGTTATCTAAACAAGGCACTGCCATGCAGCCAAATCTGAAGCTGGACCCCACCAGCTCCATCGTTCCTCCACACACAATGGCTTTCCAGAGGCAAAGCAGAGCTTCTCCTGCATGCTAGTATTGGGCTAAAGTCAAGAGCATGCCGCTGGAGTCATCAGGAAATGCAGATCTTCACTTTAGGCAGCTCAATCTCTCCTCTTTCCTAAGGTCTCCTCAGTGATACACTTAACTGGGGGGACTTTAGCTCACTTTGAGTCTCTGGCTCCCAGGAACAGACTGGATGTCTGTTAAAACAGAAAAGATAAAAATAACCTGATGTTCATTCTTGGGTGTTGGGCTGCGCACCTTTTCTCACTGACAGATAAGCAAGACAAGTGTTCCGGGTTGTGAGCCAGGAAGTCCTCTGCAGCTTCGCCATTGGGGTTTGCCCACAGGTGTAAAAGCCACACCAGGGCTCATGACTTGGGTTGTGTCACAGGTTTAGCATTCCCCAAATTCTGCTCTCTCTTGTCCCTCTCTACAATGTCACTGTTCCAACACCAGGAGTAGTAGTGTCACTTTCCTAGCATAATCCATAGGCTTTATCAAGAAAGTGAGTTTTGTAAGGTACAGTTTTCTCAAATTGAGGTTCACACAGAATCCAGATACATCATTTCCTGGGCATCTCGTTAAAGATGCTGAAAACATCTGGAAAGCTTCTGTTTGCTCCTGCAGAGGTGATGCTGGTCATACCCCTATGACTATGTATACTTACATTAATGTAAATGCTTCATTAATAACTAAAGTATCAATATATGGGGCTCAAGAAGTGTTCCTACCTTTTATAGGATACGTATATGATGGCTTGCATTACAAACAGCTCCTTGGCAAACTACTTAAGAATATCGCACCATGAAACAGCTGCTGTATTTCATAGAACACTAAAGAGATCACAATGCTGTACTATGCATAGTACATACACTTAAATCCTTTATGCTTGCAAAAGCCACTGGGATTTTCAAGAAGAAAGGAACTACAAAAATAAAACTCAGCATTTAGAGCATTGTATGATCACTTCAGAAAAAGCTATAACTGTTTAAAATTGATTTTATCCTTTATCTGAATCTTACCTCCCTTCATCTGAATCACTGTAACATACAATTCAAATGTTCATAGTTTGCTCCCCTGCAAAATAGTCCAGGTTAACATCAACCAGGCTGTCACAAACAAGAACCTCCATTTCTTTAGGCTGAAGGTTCAGAACACGAAGACTGAATTTTCCAGTTGTTTGTACAAAACCATATATAATTACTGAGGATCTGGTTTTCATCCTTGAAGCTAAACATATGTCACCTTAAGTACACGCTAGGTCTACATTAGCTAAAAGAAACAGGAGAATTTAAGGAAGCTTTGAAATAGATTTCAATCATAGAATCAATCATAGAGCAGTTTGGATTGGAAGGGACCTTTAAAAGTCATCTAGTCCAACCCCCCTGCAGTGAGCAGGGACATCCTCAACTAGATCAGGTTGCTCAGAGCCCCATCCAGCCTGACCTTGACTATTGCCAGGGATGGGGCATCTACCACCTCTCTGGGCAACCTGGGCCAGTGTCTCACCACCCTTGTTGGGAAAAATTTCTTCCTTAGATCTTGTCTAAATCTGCCCTCTTTTTAGTTTAAAATCATTACCCCTTGTTGTATTGCTACAGGTCCTGCTAAAAAGCCTGTCCCCGTCTTTCTTATCAGCCTCTTTTAAGCACTGGCAGGCTGCAATAAGGTCTCCCTGGAGCCTCTCTTCTCCAGGATGAACAACCCCAACTCTCTCAGCCTGTCCTCACAGCAGAGATGTTCCATCCCCTGGATCCTTTTTGTGGCCTTTTCTGGACCCACTCCAACAGGTCCATGTCTCTCCTGTGCTGAGGGCTCCAGAGCTGGTCGCAGCACTGCAGGGGGGTCTCACCAGTGCAGAGGAGCAGACTCCCCTCCCTTGACCTGTTGGCCATGCTGCTTTGGATGCAGCCCAGGACACGGTTGGCCTTCTGGGCTGCAAGCGCACACTGCTGGCTCATGTCCAGCTTTTCATCCACCAGTACCCCCAAGTCCTTCTCGGCAGGGCTGCTCTCAATCCCTTCAGCCCCCAGCCTGTGTTGTTACCAGGGGTTGCCCTGACCCAGGACCCTGCATTTGGCCTTGTTGAGCCTCATGGAGTTCACACAGGTCCATTCCTCGAGCTTGTCCAGGTCCCTCTGGATGGCATCCTGTCCCTCAGGCATGTCAGCTGCACCACTCAGCTTGGTGTCATCCGCAAACTTGCTGAGGGTGCACTCAGTCCCACTGCTTATGTCACAGAATCACAGAATAAAACCTGCTGAAGACTCACCACCAGCTAATACATTATAATCATATGTTACTGCTTAAGACAGCAGTATTTAGAGAACTTCTGTTCTTTGTATTATTTTAATTAGAAGATTTTAAATCGTTCTACATCACTCTCTCAGCCAAATTCTATGTCAACATCCACATTAATGTTTATTAAATATGCACCTTATATGTTTACAATTACTAGCAGAATCCAGCTATGCTATCAGCCCCATAATAAAACACTCAGAGATGCAGTTCACTTTATTTCATTGCACTTTATGAGTTAACTGGAGGAGTGTAAATATAGTTAAAATATAGCTGAGTGTACACAATTTGAATGCTTTGAATTGCAGTGGGAGTTAAAAGAAAATTACCAGTAGGGATAAGCCTTAACAATTTCACAGAAATGATATCTCATACTTTATGAAAAATGTAATACTCTGTTAAATGCTATCATCAGAGACTTTATGATCACACTAGGAAAGAATGATGTAAATGTTTCATACATGGGGACTATGATCACCTTGTGTCTTGCATCAGAAAGGTATGTACTTCATAGTTTGAATATAAACACTAGTATGTTACTTTTTTTATTATAGCCTTCTGTGAAGTGTTAGATAACTAAAACCACTTACAATTACCTCTAGCAGGTTTTTATGTAGGATATCAGTTCAAAGTTCAGCATGAATCAGATAGATAGTTTTAAAATGCAGTGGATATCAATTCAACACAGAAGATCAAAAAACCTGTAAATATGATTTGGGTTCAAAATATATTCAGATTTCTTAAACTTTATGCCCCTAAACTAGTAAGGCTGTTCCCCTTCCCCAGGACTCTTAAGCATGTGTTCCTAAGAACACCTCATTCTTGTCTCAGGACAGTGAGTAATTTTATAAATAAATAATAATAATATTTGATAATAAATTTTATTTGATAAGAAAAAAATTAGCGACTCAAGCCAGGGTCTTGTTAGTGAAGTCATCATTTCTCTTCTCCCATAGCACCTATAGCAATTAACTGTCTTTCACAAGACATGCTGGAGCTCCTCTTGGTGTTTTTTCCCTCTCTTTCTTGCAGATGAGCATGTCCTGCAAAGGTGTCTGAAAACTCCACTGAGGAAATCGCAGATGAAAACAAGAATGAAAGTGTTGTGTGTGTCCAATAGATGTGATCAGCATGGATGTGCTGCACCCATTCATATAAATGTGCAGTGCACAGGTGGATGTAACCTTCACAGTAAGGCAAGTCTGACACATCCTGGATGCGCTGGCCTCACTGAGACTGTGCAGAGGAAGCCTGTCCCTCCCATGCCACCCATCCAGCATGCCCTGAAGACAACTCAGTTGTTATGCACCCACAGTGTACTGCATGACACTGACCTTTTAAGTTACAGGGAAAGCAATTACAGAGGTCATCTTTGTATGTCTAGTTTTCATTTGCTCTGGCTTTCTGAAGCCATGGCAGCCAGCTTGAACTATTGCTTTCACTTAGCTGAAATCCAAAAATTCTGGAAAATTTCCTCCTTTTTCAATGAGAAACTATTATTTCCATTGTCTCCTAAAAAACGGTTGCTTACTATGCTCTTAGTGCATGTAGGGCATTTTTACTGTTAGAATAACATCTCATCAATCTCTGTAAGCAGCTTTTCATCTATTTCTACTTTCCCTGATCTTAGTCTAATGAAAATAAATGGGGTATAACATTTGCCTTTTCTTTGTTTTTCTCTGCATCTTCCCCAAAGCAAACCATGAGCTCTTAAATCTTTCCGACTGAAAATGAACTTCCACTCCTGCAACATTTGAATGTGCCTAAAATGAGCACATACACTGTGTTACATACAATTCACATGTACACACACAGACACACAAAGTTTTTGTGCTGAGGTAGACGCTGTTTGGTGAAATAAATTACAGATCACAACTCTCTTCCAGCGAGCACAAGTCAAAGAACATTTGGCACTGATCCTGACATGCCTTAATAATGTAGGTATTTTCAAGTAATAATGTGTGGAAAACTGCCCATGATAAGTTCCTTCTATGCTTATAATACAATTCCGTTCCTCAAGACAGCAAATCTGATTTTTTTCATGAGTTGCAGTTTCTTTCTTTAAGTGATTTTTTCACTTAAAACCACAATGCTGTTTCAGGTACCATGGTTGCCAAAATAGCTGTGGTCATTATAAAGGACTGTGATAGAATTTCAAGTGTTTATTGCCAACTGGAAGAAATTTTGTGGTACCTTTGCCTATAGCATTCAAATAATATTTAGGAGGACCTTTTCTTGCTAACAACATCCTAGGGTGCATAAACTGTGCATAATAAACTCACAACAGATGTCAAATAATCCTAAGCAGTTGTAGGGCTTCAGTTAGACTTCTCTGACCAGTTCTGGGTCCTCTGCTTTAGAAAAAAAGATGTGAAGCTACCTATGTATAGATAGACAAATCCATACCTATATATTTACACAGACACACACACACATATATACACTTTTTTTTAAAATAGGTATGCGTTCACCCATGATGTAAGTTTGAGTAACAGGGCAAGGAAAGAACAGAAGAGGGCTACTATTTTTCTCATCCAAGTAGTGAAAACCAAGAATAACTCTAGACAGACAGAGAAAGTTTTCTTACAGTAAAAATAACAGCACTGGAACCCGCTCCAAGTGATGGTTGTAAAATTTCCACCATTATGTACCTTCTAGATTCACTAGGTGAAGAGCTCCAAAGAATGAAAAACATCTCACGGATTTCCCTTGAGCTGGTGAATGGACTAGAACCTTATCTTTAAAATTATTTTATGACAAAACTGTTAAAGATGACTGTTCCACCAAGAAGATGGAAGTCTCTGAAGTTATTTTTAATTATTTTAATTATTTTGGTAAAGACCTTAAGACATTTTGGCTACCATTCACTTAGCCACAGAAAGCAAGTCTTATCTTCTGAAGTACATCAAATGTGCGAGAGCAAACTGCATGAATATACTAGCTGCTATTCTTTTCCTTTCAGGCATATCTCTGCAATACAAAAAGTGCCAAGCTTCCAAGCTTCTGCAGAATGCATTTGCTTTGCCACTAGTACAATCACACAAAGTATGTTACTCTTAACACAACCTATTTTTTGCTATATCAGTGAAATCAGCAAGCCCTTACTGAAACTATAGAAGAAAAAACAGAGTATCTGTAACATACACACACACACATCTGTGAATTTATAATTTCCAGAAAAGTTTGGCTTATTGTTAGTGTGCTATTCTACCAAAGATCCAAGCCAAGTCCTAGGGTCTGAAGGCGTTTTTCTGTTTTCATTTTGTGATCTAAATATTTCTACTGAGAATTTGTGATTTCATGTTCACTGAGATGTTCCAGAATCTCTCTGCTTAACCCCTTCTCTTAAGCAATCTTAACAAATGTATTCATACTTTACCATATGACCCCACTAATCATAATCAGTCCTCCAAAGTTTTTTAGTTTCCTTATAAGCATTCGAAATCTGTACCTACAGAGTTTAATCCTCTGCAGTGGTAGGAGAAAACCATCTGGTTAGGTTTCTACCAAGTAGAACGTATGTATTTACCAGTTTGCTATCTTGGGGACTGTGCTGAATACAAGGAAGACACCAAAACTACTGGAGCTAAATACCTATTCCACCTACAAGGTGTTCATATTAATCTCTTCTGGTCCTGTTGTTATTTGGCTAGTTTGTCTTCCTGCATCCCTTTCAAATTTCATGACAGCAGTTTTGAATTATTTCTGAAAAATAGCTGGATTTTTTAGAGTAATAGTATCTCACAGCTGGTTTTGCTTCCAATCACACTGAATAAGTCTGAAGGTAGTATCTCCTCAAAATATTGAAAGATGTTGTGTGTTCATCATCACTGCGGATTTTCACATTTGAGGATAGCAATGTGGTACTTGGGGTATGGCTTAGGAGAGTGCATAGAAGACTGTATGAGTAGACAAATTTTTTTTACAGTATAACTCACAGTGCCACTCAGACAATATGTTGGCTTGTTGCTGCTGTGTTGCTTCTTCACTCTGCCAATTTTTCCTGCCAAGGAATACACAACTTCTGTTAAAAAAGTTCTAGCATTGACTCATCCTCATGCTCTCTTACTGAAGATTTGCAGTTAGGAGTCTTCAATAGAGACAGTTTTAGGCAAGTTTGCATTTAGGATGTTCCTGAAAAGCATTTTGGGCAATGATGCTTCCTCTTCCTGCACTCCAGATCTTCCTACCAGAGCAGCTGGGTGCTTTTTATTAGCTCCTTGATGAACATGTTTTAGTGTGCTCTAAACCTTTGCCGCTGATGGGAGTGTCTTGTTATATCATTAAGAGCAGTGAGTAAAAATTCTCTGACGGAGACTGGAAAATTGTTATGCATATTGCACTGAAAGGATGATCAGGCAATTTGGTCGGGATTGTAACGATAATCATTCTTTCTGCCACTTTCCTCATTGAAGGTGATCAGCAGAATCAGCCATCGAGGAAAACACCAACAGATGTTGCTGTCTTGCATACAGTGACTAATTCCTGGGCCACCACTAGGCAGGTATGTTCCTGCAAAAATGAGCAGTGACACAAGCCTGTTCCTTTCTTTTTCATCCTCACTACACCTTTTCACCAAAAAAATGCTACAGCAGCAGCATGCACTGCATGACAGCAACACCTTCTCTCTTTCTCCCATGAGCTTAGTACAAAAACATGTAGAAGTTGAACCTAGGCATGCCACACCACAATGAAACCTAGTGTTTGCCGGTAAACCTGCCATGTCCCAAACCCAGTTTATAGCCCTGTCTAGTCCAGTAATATTTACTGACCCAGAAATAATCTTAATCACATAGCACATAAAAGCAGGAACCCTATCTAGTTTGACTGACATTTGAGTACATAGCAATAAACCTACCTTTGTTCCTTTGGTTCTGAGTTCTGCCCTTTGCACAATCCCTGCTACCTCTGCCAGACCAGTTAGTAAGCATAGCACACTGAATTTTACTCACACCAGTTCTGCCATCAATTTACTCAATGATACTAGGCAGGCCCTGAGTTTATCCAGGAGACCAATCATGAACACAGACGTAACACCAACTGAGTAAGAGAAGTTGAATGAGACAGTAAACCCAGTTCACTGACTACTGCTAGACTATATTCAGCACTAGGCTCAAAGATAATGTAAAACACCCCCATATCTTTAAGTCAAATTTAGGCTTCCCATTTTTCTCCAGGCAGTCCCTTACTGCCACCTTGATGAAAGAAGCATACCTCTTTCTCCTCCTTCTCTGCTGATAGCCTTCTGTGATTCAGCTACCAGAAGGAAAAGGAATGGTGAGAGAAGTAGGGAAATACAGGCAAATCTGGAGTGAAAAACAAAAGATTTCCCCCCGTTCAGCCTCTACCAATGTAAATCATAATTTTCAGTCTAGCCCTCTATCTGTCCTACACCTCTAGTTTTATCTAAACCTTAACACAGACTCTATCCTTATCCTGAATACACTCCTGTGTTGTATAACAACCAAATGTGAAGATGAATCACTGCTGTTCTAAGCCCACTTTAGGATTTGATTACCAGTGGAACTCTTAGAACCCACTATTTTTAAATTTATGAAATCTTAGCACTAGATTAGTCAACGTGCAGCAAAACCCTACAGAAGTACAAGTTATGGTCTCATTTAGAGCCTTAATGGCTAACATTCTGAATACCTTTGGTAATGAGGCCAATAGCACTCTTACCGTTGTTCCACATGGTCTGTTTTTATAGAGCCCTGAGTGCAAAGCCAGTTCTAACCCTATGATCACAACAACTGTTGACTGGCAGATATAATCTACAACACAGATTAGAGAGAAAATCTGTGCCCTTCTGGAGAGACAGCTGGAGGCCAAGAAGCAGGATATGAAATTATTGTGGGTGATGATGGACACCTTTGTTTAGACAACTGAATTGGGTTGGCACTCTCAGCAACAGTGCAACTTCTACTACAGTAAAGGTGAACCATGACTTTACATAATGCACATTAATAACAGGGAATAAAATTTCCTGCTTCAAGCATGAAAATACTGTCAGCTATTGTGCTATGCTTCCTTTTGGGCTGTGGCTTAAACCGTCATTTTTTACAGACACTCTAGAGAGTCTACTAAACCCCAGCCATAACCCCAAGATTAAATCAGGTTCATCAGTATTATGTGGAACATCACTCCTAATTTTCACACTGAGAAACCAAATGGTTCCTGTTCTAAATTTATTTTGTGATATGCATTTTAATTGTGCTGATACTGTTACACTGTGGGATACACATCCCCAAAATCTAGCACTAGGCAAAGACTTGACTATATCAATATACTCGGAGCAGTGACAGTCTTAATTTTTTCACTGAGAAACCTAATGTCCAATGACATACTTACTGTCACTCCAGAGCTTCTCGTTTACCAATCCTTAACCTAGGCTTACACAAAGTTCAATCATATGAATAAAGAAATTTATGAAAGACAGAAATTTAATCACTACCATCTTAAACCTAATTTGAAATCTACTTTCAAATGTTGCATTTGCACCTCTCGGTAGTTTCTCATTTACTAAAATGTAACAAAAGCCTCAGGTTGTGCTCACTGACACCTTGTGAAACACCTAGAACCACTGGGTCATACAGGTTGGAGTAGACCATGGGAGGTCTCTATCCAGCCTCCCATCCAAAGCAGGGTCACCAGTGCCTTCAGACCATGTTCCTCAGAGCTTTATCTAGTCAGGTCTAGAAGACTCCAGAGATTTCAGTCTCTCTGGGCTGGGCTGCCCATTCCATTGCTTAATTATCCTCATCATGAGTGGAGGATATCCTTATCTCTAGCCTGAGCCTCTCTTGTTTCATCTCTGCCTACTGCCTCTTGTCCTCCTGCCATACACCACTGTGAAAAGCCTAGCTGTGTCTCCTTTATCCCCTTCCATCAGTGATAGGGTTGCTGTTAGGTGCCATTGAAGCCATCACTTTTCCTAGATGAACTAGGCCTAGTCCCACATCCTCTCCCCACAGGGCATGAGTTCCAGTTCCTATTGTTTTTTCATCCTCCACTTGATTGCACGTCATATTCTAGATGTGGAATGCACCCAGAAATGGTTTCCAAGAGGACTTGTTCTATAATTTTCCTGGGCATAAGAGTGAGACTGTCCAGCCTTTAGTTCCCTGGATTGTCCCTCTTGCCACTTTTGAAGATGGTTGCTACATTTCTCATCCTCGAATCATAATGGATTTTGTCAGCTTTTCTAAGATGGTCAAGAGCAGCCTCACAATGACATCAGCCAATTCTCTTAGCATACCGAGATGCATCCCATTGGCTCTAGGCTTGTACAGAGCAAGATTTTTCAAGAGATCCTTGACTCAATTCTCTTCCACTACTGGTAGTTCCTTGATTTCTTGAACCTTGTTGCAAGGTGCAAGACCTTCAAAGAGACCTTGTTGGTGAAGTATGAGACAAAGAAGGCATTATATGCCTCTCCTGTCAGTAGATCATCTGCTCCAGCCAGCAGCAAGAGCACATTTTTCCTTGTCTGTTCTTTTACTGTTAGTTTGGGTTTAGAAGCTCTTCATGCTGCATTCATGACCCTTGACAGTTTCAGTGGCAGCTGAGGTTTTGATTTCCTAAGAGTATCTCTGCATGGCCAGGAAATGTTTCTATAAATTTGAATTATAGTCTGTTATAACTTCCACATGTTTTATACAACTTTTTGCATTTCGGCTCAGTTATAAGTTCCCTGTTCAGACACGCTAGTCTTCTGATATGTCCAGGTATTGTTTTGAATGTTGGGATAGGCCTATCCTAAACTTGGAGGATGTTGTCCTAAAGAACTGAGCTCTTCAGAGCTGTACGCCAGTTTCCTGAAGAGCTAAAATTTTTTCTCCTGGAGTAAAATGATCTCTACTCTTCTACTTGCCTTCCTCACTCTTGTCAGGATCTTGAAATCCATGGTTTCATGTTCATTAGAGCCAAAGTTGCCACTGATCATAATTTCCAATACTAATTCCCTCATTCATGAGTCACATATCTAGGACAGCATCGTCCCAAACTGCCCCATCTAGAATCTAGTATAGAAGTACACACCATAAATAATTACATAGCCTAAAATAGTTTTGGGTACTGTCTTCAGAATATGTTTTCTGTCTACCTTAGTGGTGATCTACTTTGAACCTTTCATCAGTTTCTCACTGAAAAAACGAATGGCTTAGTCTGGAGTTTTCCTTCACCATATTCACAGGTGTCCCAAAATTCTCATTCACATCATATTACATATAACTGCAAGCTGTCACTTATCTCAATTATTTTCTGTGCAATAATCCACATCTTTGCCTATCCTTTACACTTGGTTCATACTTTGCCCTTGGTTCAGCACACAGTGTCTCTGAGATTGTAATCTCTCATTTTATTCCTGAGAAACCTCATGACAATTTTCCACACTTCTTCTGGGATATACTTAAAATGCCACTCCTAATCTTCTAATTTTTTTCTAGGGTCAGCCTTCTGTGGGTATGTTTTTGTTGCTCCAAGAATTCCACTCCTTCATACAGCATTGATAGTCTAAATTCTCCTCTTAGTTGCAGACTTGCAGTTTCTCACTAAATCTGGGCTTCTCTCAGGCTCAGAAATATCTTATATCATTTTCCTATTCTGTCTGAGAACCCTAAGGACTAAACACCTGTTTTCTCCAGGGTAAGCTTTTCAAAGACCTTCTTACTCTCATGCCTTAATTTTCTTATTTAATCAACTTAAACCCTAACTGCTCAATATCTTCATCAATGACATAGAGTGTGGGCTCAAGTGCACCCTCAGCAAGTTTGTGCACAACAGCAAGTTGAGTGGTGTGATTGACATGCCTGAGGGATGGGATGCCATCCAGGGGTACCTGGACAAGCTCAAGGAATGGGTCTGTATGAACCTCATGAGGTTCAACAAGGCCACGTGCAGGGTCCTGCACCTGGGTCAGGGCAATCCCCGGTATCAATACAGTCTGGGGGATGAAGGGATTGAGAGCAGCCCTGCCCAAAATGACCTGGCGGGACTGATGGATGAAATGAGCCAGCAATGTGTGCTCACAGCCCAGAAGGCCAACCGTATCCTGGGGTATATCCAAAGTGCAGCTGGCATGTTGAGGTGATTCTGCCCCTCTGCTCTGCTCTGGTGAGACCCCACCTGCAGTACTGCGTTCAGCTCTGGAGCCCTCAGCACAGGAAAGACATGAACCTGTTGGAGAGGGTGCAGAGGAGTGACACAGAACTGATCCCTCTGTTCTCTGAAGAAATGCTGGGAGAGTTGGGTCTGTCCAGCTTGGAGGCAAGAAGGCTTAGGGAGACCTTACTGCATCCTTCCAGTACTTAAAGGGGGCTTTTAAGGTTCTGTAGCGATAGGACAAAGGGATAATGGTTTTAAACTAAAAAAGGGCAAATTTAGACTAGCTATAAGGAGAAAATTTTCTCACAATGAGGTTGGTAGAACACTGGAAGAGGTTTCTCAGAGAGGTGGTAGATGCCCCATCCCTGGAAACATTCAAGTTCAGGTTGGACGGGTCTCTGAGCAACCTGATCTAGTAGAAGTTGTCCCTGGTCATTGCAGGGGGGTTGGCCTAGTTTCCAACACAAACTATTCTATGATTCTATGACTCTATGAACCCTAACTCTAAATTTCCACAAGGCTCTAGACACATTTAAATATTTTTTTTCTTTTCAGTGAGAAATCTAAAAATGGTTTTCCCATGCTTTCTTCTGGTTTTGCTTCACCGTTGAGCATTCACTGTCAGTCTAAGGAATTTTATCACTTTATTCCAAGATACCCAATGCCAAATGTCTCAATATATTTTTGTTATCTCTTTTTCTTTGGCCTTGTTATTGCATAGCCACACCTTCTATTTATTCAACTTTGAGCTTAGTGGTACTGCTACATTTTCACTGAAACACTAAACCTCCACTATTCTGAACTCAGTTCTGGCCTTGTCTGAAATTTGTTCTTCTTGGCTTATGGTTATTAGCTTAGTTTATAAAGCCCTAATCTTAATTCTTGGTTTAGAGTGAACTCAGTAACACCCTAGAGAATTCTGTTCCTCATTTTATTTTTGAAAAACCCTGTATTCATCATCCTAAATGTAGCTTGGAGTTGTCTACCATTATGCTCTCACTGTGTTTCCACAGCTTCAGTTTAGCTAAGCCATAATCCTTACCACATTCCTAGACAAAATTACTATCAAATGGCGTTCCTAATGTGGACAGGGGAGAACTGAACCACCAGTGTTCTAACTTTTGGGGTCCATTTCTTAAAAGTTTATTTTTATTGTAAAAACCTTCTAATTGCTAAAAGTCAACCATAATGCTTGTTTTCACTGAGCCTCAGTAACACCATCCAGGACACTACTGATTTTTTCTGATGAAGAATTTCCTTCTGTAATCTGCTTTCCCAAGGGCAGTGTTGCTATCATTTCACAACTTCTACTTTATTAAACCCTATTTTCCAAACATAGGCTTCCACTAGCTTCAGTGGTGTTTTCCAAAGGTCACTGCCAATTTTCACTACAGAGAAAGTCAACAGCTAGTATTCTAAGTTTCCTCAAGGTCTGTTTTAGGATTACTTTGGGATCAGCTTTCAAACAAACATTTTATTATTATTATTGTTTACTAAGCTCTAGATTAATTATACCTGAAAGAAAGATGCTCCTGGGTCTGTCCCTAGGCAAGTTAAGTTTGCTGTCTTAAAATAACTTCATGTCTCACTTCAGAGGGCATTGTTTTATCCTAATAGAATAGGATGGTTGCTCAGTCCTAAGATGTATCCTAGAACCCAGATGGAGGGTTAATGAAATCTAACAGAATTTCTAATTTTCTCACTGAGAAACCTAATCACCACTGCCTTAAAAAGAAACCTTAAAATAACATTTTAAATTTATTTATTTATTTACTTACTTACTTATTTGCTTTTAGTTTACCAGCTAGATACTTAACCGAAACTAGGAATCCCCGTAAAGCCAGGGAAGGAAACCTCCCCAGACAGACACACATGCACACACACACACAAAAAACTCCCTGATCAGCACTTTTAGGACTAAACTCTCATGCTGTGCTAAACTTTCTAGTTCATTAACTCCCATAGTTGCAAGATCTAAATGCTCTTAAACTATCCATAGTCCCAAGATAGCAGCCAATACTGGATACATAAAAGACTTAGACAATTATTTGATCAAACTCTGTTGCCTTGAATTTCAGCACAAAATGTGGTGCAGAAACCACTGCCACTGAAGCTCTAAATTAACACAGGTGGCCTGTTAAAAGAAGAGAATAATAGGTCAGTCTCTTACTAGGAATGCTGTGCATTTTGTTGCTATACAAGCAACAAATCCACAGCTTTGCGTGAACAATTTGGGATTGCCTGGAGATGACAGAAGTAAAAAACTGAGACAGACACATAGGTTTCAAAAACAGAAATAATAGGTTTCTGACAATAAAATTCGTACTTTAGTATTCTGCAACTCCTTCCAGCTTATTCTTTGCTCAGATGAGCTGTGACACTGCTAAACCAAACCTTCACTAATATAGAGATCCCCATATCTGACTTCGATGTCCTTGAAGGCAAGTTAGAAGTATAACGTGATAAAACATTTCAGCATTAGAAATATAGTTTGTACTTACATTTTTTTTATCCTTTAGCCTTTAAATACAAACATGAGAAATCATTTCCTAGGAGATTTGGTTTTATGATCCCATATCTTTATCTTGAGTTACCCTATCTTGCTCTCTTCAGTGTCTCATTCTATGGATTAAAACCATTCTGATGAGTAACTGATAAAGGTGATCTCACAGCCAGAATTAAGACTCAAAAGAAAACATACAGCATACTTCATCAATGAATTCCACAATTTAGGAATATAAGACTGTGTCAAGTAGTTATTTTGAACTATTTTCAGACCAATTACTTTGTAAAATTTATTGTATGTGAGCATTTCTATAGCAAAGAAGAATGATTTAAAATATTCCTCTTATTTTCAAATTAATTGTTTATTACAACTTGTTCTTTCCATCTCCATTTGACCTTCAGTTTTTATGCATCAGTACTCCTGTGCCACTGTAATGTCATTGCGAGATGACTTCAATTAGCTGTACGCATGCAAAAGGTATAACTGAGATTTTGTTACATGTCTGCAAAGAGTCTGAAGTCCTCAGATGCAAGATTTCATGTAATCTTCATATCTATCCATACTGGTAAATTATACTCAGAAAAAGCAAACTTGTAACTCTCAAGAGTTACAAGTACTACACAACAAACACTTGATGGAAAAGCTCTAAGATCCCGATGAGAAAAACATGCTTAATATTTAAGAAAGTGCAGTATAGTACATAGGTGACATTTGAGATGGGATAAGGATGGTTAGGCTTGTCTGACAAAACATTACAAATCACATTCAAAAAACAGAGGAAAATTTCACTTGTCAAAATGTATCTCACCAAATAAAACAAAAGTTTTTTAAAAGAAAAGTAAAAATTTTAAAGGAAAGCAAATATTGTATGAGAAGTTTCAGTTTCGGTATTACCAAATCTTCTATTCCTATACAATCTGTTGCAGCATGGGGATTGTTGTCCTTTTGTTTATATTTACCTATATGCCTTACTACAAATGTTTAGAATGAGCAAGTCCTCAGATAATGCAGTTTGCACTTTGCGGCACCTGAACAGAGAAGGAGAAAACTGAACTCCATGGGCTGGTGCAAGAAAGAATGGCAGATGGGGATAAGGAGTTTTCCAGACTACAAAAAGACTTTGTTTTGGAAAGTAAGTGCAATCAAAAATCTCATCATGCTGCATTCTAAATAAAACATGGATCTAAATGCATGGTAACCCTGCACTTACACTTCTGTTCAGCGGGAGAAGGCAAAAGGATGAAGAGTGTTTGCCTGCTGTTAGTCATACTGCTCACTGCATTTCTGAGAAGCTCTGTGATGAGCCATCTGAGAATTAACATTTAACAAATCCAAAGTATTCTATTTTATGAAGAAAGGGATAGATGTATTTTTGCAATGAATAAAGAGAGATTTTCCTTAATTATATTTTTTTCTCACTCTGCAGAATGGAAAGAACTTATGTCTTCGACGGGCACATTGTGGACAAGAAGGTGATTGAGACAGCCAGCATAGCTTCACCAAGGGCAAGGCCTGGCTGACCAACTTAGTGGCCTTCTAGGATGGAGTGACCACATCAGTGGACATGGGAAGAGCTATGGATGTCATCTCTCTGGACTTCTGTAAGGTCTTTGACACGGTCCCCCCACAACATCCTTCTTTCTAAATTGGTGATTTCGTGGGTGGACTGTTCGGTGGGTAAGGAATTGGTTGGATGTTTGCATCCAGAAAGTGGTGGTCAACAGGCCAAAGTCCAGATGGAGATCAGTGGCAAGTGGTGTCCCTCAGGAATCTGTATTAGGACCAGTACTCTTTATTATATACATCAATGACGTAGATCATGGGACCAAGTGCACCCTCAGCAAGTTTGTGCACAACAGCATGCTGAGTCGTGTGGTTGACACGCCTGAGGGGTGGGATACCATGCAGAGAGACCTGGACAAACTCGAGGAGTGGGCCCATATGAAGTTCATGGGGTTCAACAAGGCCACGTGCAGGGTCCTGCACCTGGGTCAGGGCAACCCTCAGTATCAGTACAGGCTGGGGGATGAAGGGATCGAGACCAGCGCTGCCCAGAATGACCTGGCAGGACTGGTGGATGAAAAGCTGGACATGAGCTGAGGAGACTTTATTGCAGCATTTCAGTACTTAAAAGGGGCTTATAAGATAGATCGGGACAGATTTTTTAACAGGGCCTGTTGTGATAGGACAAGGGGTAATGGTTTTAAACTAAAAGAGGGTAGATTTTTACTAGATATAAGGAAGAACTTTTTCACAGTGAGAATGGTAAAACACTAAAACAGGTTTCCCAGAGAAGTGGTGGATGTCCCATTCCTGGAAGCATTCAATGTCAGGTTGGACTTGAGCAACCTGACCTAGTAGAAGGTGTCCGTGGTCATTGCAGGGGGGTTGGACTAGATGCCCTTTAAAGATCCCTGCCATCCCAAACTATTCTATGATTCTATGATCCATTTGGATTCTGTTCCATGTGTTTTGCACTTTTCTGGTTTGAAGAGTTTTTTAATACTTCCCCTTTGGCTTAATTAGTTTGCTTTAATATTCATTACAGAAAAGAACAAAAGAATGCTACTAAGCATAACTATGCTTAGCTATGAGCATAGTTATGCTTATAGAGCATAACTCTAGCATAACTAGAGAATTCAGAGAAGAATTGGTCTCAGTTAGTGGCTAGCACATTTCCATACTGCCCAAGTACTCTTGTCCTTTCTTTTCTTTCTAAGGAGAAGTAGAAAAAATACATCAGAGAGTACTATCACTAGCAGTAATTGTTACTACTAATACATGCCATTTTCATTAAGTATTCAGCTTTGGCAGAACATGGCTCTACTAACCTCATATTTCAAATTAATAGAACTCACAAGTAATTAAAAATCCATACTTATTGTTAATCCCATTATTCCCATTAATCACTGTAAGTAAGGCAAAAAAAGAGAAAATCTCAACCAGTAGGAGGAAAGGGCTGTATAAGAGAATATTTAAAACACTAGAATATTTTGAAACAACTTCAAGAAGATAAGTTTAACTGTGGAAGACTAAAAATGGTCTATTAAATGGATAGAATTAGCAGAAAGTCACTCTGAGATCTCCTAGGAAATGAATGAGAAGACTAGGAAAAGGCAAATATGATGTCTTTCTTTAAAATGACACAGAATTTAGATAATTAACTTAATTGGAATACCTGGAAAGTTCAAGAGTAAATAAGCTATTAGTAGGCAAATGAAACAAGCAATACTGAGATGAGTTACAGGAGAAGTCGATTTAGTTTAAATTAAAAAAAAAAGAGCCAAATGAAAGTGGTTCTCTTAAACAAGCTTCTGAGAGAGCTGGGAGTGTTTAGCCTGGAGAAGAGACAGCTCAGGAGGATCTTAGCCCTGTATATAAAAGTTTGATTAGGGTAGAGCCAGACTCTTCTCTGTGGTGCCCACCGGTAAGACAGGAGAAAATGTGCACAAGTTGAAACACATGAAATCATGCTTAAGTATGAGAAGACACTTCTTTACTGTGCAGGTGGTTGAAACCTGGCATAGGTTGCCCAGACAAGTTGTGGAGTCTCTGTCCTTGAAGACATTCAAACTTGCCCAGAAATGCCCCTGCACAACGTGCTGTGGCTAATCGGACTCTGAGCAAGGATGGGACTGGGTGGTCTTCGCAGGCACTGGCCAGCCTCAGCCACACTGTGGTCTTCTGATCTCATTAGGATAACAGGTTTAAAGCATTTTGGTAAGGTTTCTGAAGTTATTTCCTGTGACATTCTCACAAAAAAATTAAAGCAAGAGGAACATAATAAAAATCTTTTAACACATGCACAGATTCAGTACTTCCACATTCAGTGAAAAGTCATTAATGTTTCACTGAAACAATGGATAGACTTATTTAATGGGATTCTGTGGAGGCTTGATTTGGGCCTGCACCTACTTCCTATTTCACAGATGAATTGAATATAAGATAATAGGATGTTCTTATTACGTATGAAAGTATATTGACATAGAATGTAAATACATTTACATGTAACATATTTACATATGAAAATATATTGACATAGAATGTAAATACATTTACATGTAATATATTCTATGTAAATATACTTACATTCTACATTCAAAAGGAAAATAAACAAGTCTGAAAGATTAGAATTGCAATTCCAAAAGATATTAACAGCTCAAAGAAACAACATTAAACTAAGATTTAATTCATTAGAAGTTAGTGGTAGGTAGTCCCTTAGAGAGACACAAACTGTTTGGGAAGCAATTCTTTAGAAAAGAAGCTGGTAGGTTTTATATGACTGTACGATGAACTCTAGTTAACAAAGACCTGCTATCAGGTAATGTAAATGTTAAGTTGGAATGTATAAATAGGAGTACAGAATGCAAGATAAATGAATTAACTCTTCCACTATGCTCTGAATTGGTAGCACTTAACCTAAAGCATTACAGCCATTGATTTTGAAAGTCAAAAACCTTTCCCCCTTCATTTGCATGACACCTTGATTAACAGGGTCACCATGATTATTCACTTCCCTTTGCAATGCAAATATGGAAAGTATGACTTTATCAGTATGGAATTAGCATTCAAGCAATTCCTTCCTAAAATCTACTCTGATGAAAATATAAGTCTTTTAATATTGCCTTTTATGTCCATGTTCTAAGCCCTTATAAGAATAATTAATTCTGTAATATAAGACGTACGTCTAGCCCTTAGAATGATGCTACATGGATGGGACTTCAGAGACTTTATGTTCAATAATCATCTATTAAAAATCAGTTTTGCATATAGCCATGATAAATTTTACCGGAAGAAAAGGCGAAAGGTGCTTTCTGGAATGCATTTAAAAAAACACATTCTAATTTTAAAAAGTAAACTTATTTTTAAAGGAATAGTTATAATTCAGAGAGGTCTTTTTGACTCATTTTTTACACCACAGAAAGCATTGTTCAGCTGCTAATAACAATGGAAATACAAGGAAAAATAAAACAAATTGTATCTTTTTGTATATTTTTGTTCAGTTATCCCAACCTAAGCTAAAAAATAAACAGCTTCTGATCACACGTTGATGCATAGACTCCGAAAGAATTTTCCAAGACTATAGCAGAGAAGAAATAAAGTTTGACAAATACACGATACTGTTGTATGTGGTAGCAGGGGAGTGGCTTCAGTGATCTAAGAATTATTTTTTACTGTTGTGTTTCTGTGTGGTAAATTTGCTACTTTTCCATTCTTCAATGTTCTTCTTAAACAGTGATTAAAAAACTTTAAAGTTTTAACTCTCCATTTAAAAAAAACCCAAACAGATAATCTAATAATCTACCCAAAAATGGAAGATCAATTTCTTCCATGCAATTTTTCTAAAGTTTTAACACTGACTACTGAAGTATTTGGCTTTTTTTTTACTCTGCTCCTTATTTACTTCAGCATCCACCACTAAATAATTCTGAAACTGGTACAGGTGACTCTGAGAAATAACATAACTCATTGCTGGGTGGAAAAGAACAGGACAGTGTTAAACTAAACAATACAGTCATTGGAAACTCTGGATATAAACACTCCTTCTGTCCCTATACACTCCACACAGTGCTGCCCAGTAACGGACCAAATCCAATCCAAGACAGTTTTATGTTAACAAGGCAAAACCCTTTGATCTTCTACAGTGAAACTTAACTCTCGCTCGGGACTTGGGTGATCATTCAAACATAAATGGAGCTTCCTTTAAAGATTTGGACTTGCCTATAATTTCCTGCCCTTCCAGTCTTACATTTTCTGATTAAGGGATCAAATACCTTCAAGTAGTCTCCCAATTAATGTAAGAAGCAAAATTTAATTGAGATATATAAGTCCTACAGTTACAAATGCCCAATAGCAGAATTTTGAGTCCTCACAGTTTAGGGTCCCACCATCACCTAATCCAAACTTCCCCATGCTGTCTACAAGAGGGTTTTGCTCTCTCCAGTGCAGCCCATGAAGCCACACGTTGCACATACAGTAACTCAGCTGCAACAACTCTTTCCAGAATAGTAGGTTTCCCAGATGTGGGACAATTACTTTAGTAAGATCTTAAGAAAAGACTGTGAATATTTGAAAATGTCTGATAGTTTAAAAGATTATCACTCCTCTTCTCTAAGAACAGTTATTGAAGATAGTAAACCAGAAAGCTCTAACCAGATGTGACCCATTGACATGGGTGTTTCCAGTGCAGATATTTATCTAGACTACTTTACTTTAAAATTAGGCAAATGCTTTCCATGAACAAGCTATGCTTGCTGATCTTTATGGTGCACCCTGAATTCCAATAGTCAAAGAACGACATCAAAGAGGTTATTAAATAAGTGTTTTTTGAAATCTCAAAAAAAAACCCCAAACTTGCTCTATATTTTGATATTCTCATTTTTTAAAGTATTGTCATATATTAACTGAATTATGAGGATGTAGAAATCCTGTAAAGAATAATGTAAATATAAAATATAGTAATATGGTTTAGTCTCAAAGATAAGTAAAGAAAGGATTGCATTCACCTCTTTTTTTTCTCTGAGGACTTACTTGTGGGAATTCAAAATCCACTGATGCACTGTCAATAGAAATTAAGAACATCTAATAAAATGGTGTCTGTGAGCACAGACAGCTGCTGGAGCTCTGTAATGTAGTCAGAATCAGCGAGGATGCGGAATAAAACAGCTGTGCCTTTCACTCTTTTTCCTCCACTACCGTTGTGAACATCTATAACAGAGGAAACAAGCACAGGCACCATTCGAGTTTCTACAACACTTGATTCTTTCCTTGATTGTCTCTTCCCTCTCTCTGAAATTCTTCTGTGTGTCTCATGGAAAGATGGGGGTAGGGCATGTTCTATTTTGTTGCTTCTGTTCTACCCTTACCTTCCTTTCCCTGTTCCAGAGAAATGGAGAAAACATCAATCTTTTTTTCCTGATAGCAAGGGAAAATGGACTGGTTTATAATATTCAATCAGTCTGTGTGCATTTCTAAGTTGCACAGTGGCTCTTTTAGATCCCAGAGGTACAGTTCCATCTCAAAGTTAAAATGAGTTACCAAAAAAAAAAAAAAGAATAATATTGTGATTTTTTTTTTAATCTAAAAATCATATCTACAGCTAAACAAACTAGAAACAAATGTTCCGTAAACAATAACAGGGAATTTATACTTGAGAAAAATTTCTGAAGAGCCTCTTTGTAAGGACACTAATCACTCCTAGTGATAAAAAGAGCCATCTGAGATAAAGCACTGGAAAGGCTGTCCATGCAATGGTCTTGAATGCTAATGAGCATTGTTTTACGTAGAGGACAGTGTTGTACTTCAGAAATGAAGGAAATGATTCCTCTCCGTTGCTGCTGACAAATATTTCAGCCATAAGATCTGATTAAGTACTAATTGCTGCCCAGCAGTGAATGCTTTCTGTGGCATCTTGAAATGAAAATGAGGATGTATAACCAACCAAGAAATTCACTAGGTTTGTCAATGACCTGTTCAGAGAATCTGATGGACATTTAGTGATACTTTTAACTGTTTTCATGCTGCAGTATTTTTTATACTTTCATCACCTTAATGAAAAGATTCTGTAACAGAAAAAAATTCTCTCACTGTTTTGCTTAGTATTTCCATAAAGTAAATGTCATTCCAATTTAACTTATTGTTTTGAAGAATATTTTGACATATGTAGCATAACATGAATCAATATGGCTTGAAGAAAAAACATTAACAAACCACTTTTTTGAATATGTATTTATTAAAACTGCCAACACACAAGTGGACCCAAATGACATTTAAACTCAAAATATGAAACCTTTTCTGAGTAGGTCAAATTACCTACTATAGATAATTCATCTGACAAGTGCAGTTCACTTCTTTGTTCATAAATCATTCATGAATCCACCCCAATTATATACACATAAGTTGGGAAAGATTCATGAGTGATTATAAATAGATATTAACCATCCATGGGCATATCCTGAACAGATTATGCAAACAAATTTTGGCTTCTGAGTTCATGCACATAATGGTGCCTCCATCTGTTCCAGACATTTTAGTTGGTTACATGGAACATGGGGCTATTGTCTCTGCTTTCCCATAAGAGGACATGAAACTGATACAAGCCAATAAAAGAACAGAGAGAATAGCAAATATTTTTGTCCATTGCAAAATAATCTGCTTCCACTGACTTTCATGTAAGAAGCTGTAGTTCTCTGAGCACTCCAGTGTGCATTTTTAAAATTAGCAGAGCAAAATGCCTGTATTTAAACATCATGGAAGCATGAGAATGCTTATGTAGAAACTTAAAAATCTGAATCCATTCTACAGCATAAATAGGTACATAATCTGTCCAAAACAGCAAATTACAATGCAGTTTCTTTTCATTACATCCTTTTCATCCCTGGTAACAGCTCCAAATTTTCCTGCCTACTCATCCCTTTCCTTTTTGTTTTGAAGAACAGTATTTCGTGACACTTTGCTATGTGCCCTTTGGTTATAATCCTGCCTTTCAGCTTTGGAAAAAAAATACACATAATGAAGTATACCTGGCTAAAGCAGATACATCTTTCTGGTTTAATTTCTCAGGAGAGGGTGTAGAATAGTGAATTCCTTACATTTCTCTGGATTCTAATGTTTTAATGTTAATCAGTTTCAGTTTGCAATTCCTATTTTAAGTGTTTCTGAAGCTAAAATGTCTTCCCGGGAAAGTCCTGTGTGTGTTGAACTGGTGTAAAAACATTTTCCTCTAACTGTGACCTTGGCTTCCTACCTAAACCCTAGATTTCCATGGAGAAAGAAATCAGTTATATTTCCTGGAAAGCTAAGAGAAAAAGATCTCCACCTATTCTGTCAAAATCACTCTGAAGAGGAGATGAAGATTGGGAAAATTTCCATGTTGAAGAAAACTCTGACAATTGGTTGCCTATCAAATGTTGACATTGTCGGTGGTCACTTTTATCTAACGTAAATTAGAGAGACTATAAAGAGAGATTACTTTGGTTTTAAAATGAGTAGGAAGCTACAGAAGACCTGGTCACAAAGATTTGCTATGGATTACCATTTCAATTATAATTTCTCAAATCCATATACTTTCATTGACCCACAATGGTAAACTTAAGTGTGTCTGAAATTAAACAGACAGCTATATACTGTTGTAAAATCTCCTTCTTTGCATTTTTTCCAGCCTTGGCAGGTGTGACTGACTTGATCTTGGGTGGCCTACTGTCCCGCCTGAAGAGGGAGGATGGAGGAGGTGGCTGCCCAAAGTCCCTCCAGATCCATAATGTTGACACCTGTGTGTTATTACTACACTCCAGCAGTTTGTAACCATCCCTTCAGCTAAGAGACAATAATTCATTGTGGAAATGCATTTCAGTACAAAGTAAAACAGACCCAAAGTGCTGCTATGTGTAGTTTAAGCAAACCTGTTCCACTTTGCTCTGAAATGGACTAGAAATGCTTATGTCATCAGTTATCAGTCCCCATAGCTGAGGCTCCAACAATTTCAAACAACTGAAGGGTATTAATGAATAGCCATAGGGTAATGACATCTTAAATTGCTACATCTATTTCAAAAATGAATGTATGACTGTGCCCTAAGGTTCTCAATTTCAAAAGGATAGATTATGAGAAATTAAGAATACTGGTTGGCAAAGACAGCTGCACTGACAAAAGTACAAAAACATCTAAAATTTATACCCCAGCCAAGGGCAAAAAACTTCTGTGGAGGGTTTTCAGACCTAATTAGCTAAATAATCACTTCAAAAAGGTTATTAAATGCAAGTAGAATGACTATGAAGATTGACATGAAGGATTGTTCAACAAAGAAACACTAAATTTTAGACTTCAGAAAGCACAAGGAATAGCTAAAAATTAAGTTGTCACAGTCTAAGAAGGAGATTAAAACATAAAAGGTTTGTTTATAGAGAAGGCATAAAAACTTCAAGTAAGAAGAGGTTAAAATTAAGGGTAATTTAGACAAGCTGCAAAAGCTAAACCAACAGTTTACCTCAGTTTCAGCTAGGATAAGTGCCTGAGTGTGGTATGAAAGACAGGAGAACTAACAAAAATGAAGAAGAATAATCAGTAAATTACAGAGTGGAAAACTATTTTAGATAAAATACAGTGCTGCCAGAAGGAGACCTGAACATAAACAGGGCATTTAAGAATCAGTGTTCTATTAGGGATAGTGGTAACTACTAAGAAATCCATACTTGTAGGATATCAGGGATTCAATAACCAATTTAAAAAGCAGAAACTCCCTCAAACGCATCTTTTTTTAGAAAACTTAAGGATTTTAAGGTGTTGTCATAGCTTCTTACCGTTCATGTATATTTTTCAATACTTATGTAGCTAAAACTGCAGCTATCCACCCAAATTACAGACTGATCTTCATTTTTAGTTTCAGGTACTTCTTTCTTTTCTTTGCAGAGGAGCTTGCTGTGAAAATTAAAAAGGGAAGAGAAAGGAAGGGAAGACTCATAACACGTTCATAGATGGGTATCCACATATCTTGGCAAGTTCTGGGGGACATCAGTGTCATAAATTAGCAGGGTTAGGGCATTAATGAAGCTTCCTTTTCTTTTAGCATATACAATCACTTTTACTGACGTAGATGACAAATTATGGTATACCTTAGTTAGAGAGCAGTGATATATAAACCCCTAAGTAAAATGAAGTTCTGGACAATATTCAATATTGTCTCTAAATTTCCTCACTATAAAATTGTGTATAAAGAATATTTGACCTAATTAAGAGACAGTACGTGAAGCTCTGGACAAAAAGGTCTAAATAGGGATAGTTTACAAACCAAAGTTTAATGGAAATACTAGAAACAAATAAATTAAAAAAACCCCAAAACCTATTAGCAGAAGCATGTAGAAAGTGTGCATTTTGGTATAAAATCAAATTAATACTGGTGTAACTGTAGATGTTTGTGGATCAGTGAGACAATAAGTGTTACTCTCTTGTCCCACAATCATGTTTCTGAGAAGCTCTATAAATGGAGATCTTTTGTCTGAAAGTATTGTATGATTCGCACTTAAGAGTTGGTGCAGGTTGTTGTGATTTAACTGCACATATTGTTGATTATTTCTTAAAATCAGGATTAACTTGGAGGTAGCCAATTAGTCACTACACCGGTGTCTTCTTAAAGACAATAGGTCTAGTAACAGCAAAAAATTGAGTTTATCTTCCACAGATGTTCTAATCAATATGAAGTTTAAACAGCAGCAGAACATGCACTAACCTCATTTGTGCATTAAATCTGATAAGCAGTGTTAATATCACTTTGCAAGTGTACTAAGAATGTGGAAATAAAAACAGATTTTTACGTCTAAAACAGAAAAAAACATTAATGCATACCATATACCAAGAACACGAAGCTGATGGAAACAGATAGCTGAAAGGGCTGGAATGAGTTCATATCGCTTACCGTGAGTATTGGCACTTCAAATGCAACACTAAAAATCAAGATGCATTACCATATGAATATTGTTCAGTAGACTGTATGAAATGAGCCAGTGGATCTCAGTCTGGTTTTGAACAGCTGTATCACCATTGCAAAAATTTGCAGAGACATGAGGGAAGAACAGCCCTGAAAATTGTATTATGCTGTAGGCACAAGAGGCAATGCTTCCACCGTATCAGTGACTGAGACATGCGTCTGAATTGTAACCACTTCAGGTCTGTCTGTCCAATAAGTATTTTTTACTATGAGTAAACTTATTTTCATGAAAACAGTTCCTGTACCTGCTTCTCAAAAGGACTATGTTCGCACTCTTGGAGATGACACACTGGTTTTACATAATAAAAATGGTATCATAGGTCTCTCAAGCAGAAGTAACACACTTCTTTTTTCATAGGTTGTGCTAATATTGAGGATAAAATACTAATCGATATCAGAATGCTCTGCTGCATTTTCAACACCTTTAACCAGATATTCCATCTGAAGCCGTGCCCTCAAGCAAATGAGCCCCACATGATCACTAAGCACACAAGAGGTCTCCTGGAGCAACATAAAACTATAAAATCAAAGAATCTTTCAGTTGGAAGGAACCTTTAAAGGTCACCTAGTCCAAGCCCCCTGCAATGAGCAGGGACATCTTCAACTAGAGCAGGTTGCTCAAAGTCCTCTTCAGGCTGACCTGGAATGTTTCCAGGGATGAGGCCTCTACCACCTCTCTGGGTAACTTGTGCCAATGTTTCACCACCCTCATTGTGAGAAAATTTCTTCCTTAGATCTAGTCTGAATCTGCCCTCTTTTAGTTTAAAACCATTACCCTTTGTCCTATTGCTACAGAACCTTCTAAAAAATCTGTCCCCATCTTTCTGAGAAACCCCCTGTAAGTACTGAAAGGCCACAACAAGGTGTCTCTGGAGCCTTCTCTTCTCCAGGCTGAACAACCCCAACTATCTCAGCCTGTCCTCATAGGAGAGGTGTTCCACCCCTCTGATCATTTTGGTATCCCTCTTCTGGACCCACTCTAACAGGTCCATGCCTTTCCTGTGCTGAGGGCTCCAGAACTGGATGCAGGACACCAGGTGGGGTCATACCAGTGCAGAGTAGAGAGGCAGAATCTCCTTGACACGCTCACCACACTTCTTTGGATGTAGCCCAGGATATGGTTGCCCTTGTGGGTTGCAAGCACACATTGAAAGAACTTGCTGGAAATTAAATGTGACAAAAACCCTTCCAAACGTAAATGAAAAATCAAAATAAACAGGTGAGTGAAAAACAGGGAGAAACAAAAAGTCCTTTATATTATTATGTGATAACTATATAATTATTGTTGTGTGGGAATATATTTGTAATCAGAAGATTTTGTCAGACTAGAGGGTGAGCTGGGGGACAAGGTTGTGATTTCTAGAGACCAGTTGTTAAATTTCTGATTGACCTCCATGCTAAAGGCTATTTGTGCACATCAAAAAACACATCTAGCTGACAGAAATGACAGTCACTGTTCAAGAGAAAATTAGCAACTACATAGGCCAAATCTGAATGACATGGAAAAGAAGAGATGAAAGCTTGCACATTATTAACTCACATTATAGCAGAATCTCATAAATATCCTTTTCTATGATGTTTAAATTAATATAGAGCTATTTGTAAGTAAATTGCATAGGAGCATGTAGGTATGGAAGAATTCTCAATATTTCAGAATCAATTTGTATAAAACAAGTTTTATAAAGGCATACTGAGTATTTTAATCACAAAACGCATATGACAAGCCCCACAAGCCCCACGACTTTTTAAAGAAGAGATTGGATATACCTGTGTCTGTGTGTGCATGGATTGTAAACACATGAACATCCATGGCTGAGAAAGCCTATAGCAATGATAGAACACTGTATATACAGGTGTCATGGTTTAGCCCCAGCCGGCAACTAAGCACCACACAGCCGCTTGCTCACTCCCCCATGGTGGAACGGGGGAGAGAATTGGAAGAGTAAAAGTGAGGAAACTCATGGTTTGAGATAAAGACAGTTTAATAAGTAAAGCAAAAGCCACACACGCAAGCAGAGCAAAAGAAGGCATTCATTCACCACTCCCCGTGGGCAGGCCCATCTCCAGGGAAGCAGGGTTGCATCACACCTAACAGTTTCTTGGAAAGACAGATGCCATAACTCCAAACATCCCTCCACACCTTCCTTCTTCTTCGTCCCGGCTTTATATACTGAGCATGACGTCATATGGTAGGGAATATCTCTTTGGCCAGCCTGGGTCAGCTGTCCTGGCTGTGTCCTCTCCCAGCTCCCCGTGCACCCCCAGCCTGCTCGCTGCAGGCCAGCACAAGAAGCTGGACTGTCCTTGACTGCTTAGCAACAACTCAAACCATCAGCACATTATCAACATTTTCTCATCCCGAATAGAAACCACAGCCTTACACTAGCGTCTGTGAAGAAAATTAACTCTGCCCTGGCTGAAACCAGGACACACGGCTACAAAAGATGCAGAAACATATGCTTAGCAAAATATATGTCCTCTAAGGTGTCTGGGACATCGACACCGGTCTGCAAGATATGCCTTGTCATCTATGGCAGATCCACATCATTCTGAAGAGCCAGCTATAACTGGTGGCATGGCCTGATGCATCTGAAATGTCCACAGACACCTACATTTAGGCAACTGAATCACGTTCATTGAGGCAATGCAGATTTTATGGATATTATAAGCTGAAGTTCTGCCAACTGCCTTTCAGCATGGTGTTGAAAAATTCACCACCTAAAAAAAACATTAGTAGAAGACTATATCTCACATGATATTTATAATAGTTGGTCCCTTTAGCTGCATGAGGTTTTTCAGACATTTTAATTAAGAACAATGCCAAAAGCCTATGAATAAGGCTATCTGTTTGCAACACTGGAGCCTACAATATAAATGAATTTTTAAACATAGCAAAGTACTTCTTAATAATGGTTTCAGAGAGGTTTAATACTATTCTAAGAGTTAGAATAACTAGCTGTGTTATACAGTCTAATTATAGTGGAAATGTTCCCATAGGAATGAAGATTTGAATGGCCTGCAGAATAATTATTAAAATATTTGTGACTAATGGACTAAATTCATTTTGTGAGACTTTTTATTTTATAAGCATTTTGATAAATGTTTGATATTCACAAAGATATTTGTGAATCCAGTACAAATCCTCTCTAGAATGACAGCTTCATTGCCACCATTGTTACAGTATCTTTCTGAAGACTGAAAATTCATATTGGAATATGTTAGAGCTGCAGGCAAGTGAGTGGCCCTTTGACTATGGCAGGAGACTGCACTAATTGAACGGAACACCAAAAACTACAGGATGTAACATAAGAAAATGTTGAATGTAACAGGTAGCAGTGTGAGAAGCTGACAAAAGTTACAGACAGTGCCATGAAGGATAGCAAGATCTCACAGGTGGTTAATGGGAAGTTAACCAGCCAAACTTCAGAGGTCTCTGAAGGGGAGCATTAGGGACTTTCTAGTGGGTGCCATCTTGAAAGACCAACACCACCAGTGTAACTATATCAATAATAACATATAAAACTAAGATTGCCTGGATAATGGTATCAGAAATACCAAATTTGCATAAAGATGTTCCTGAACTGTGACCAAGTGAGAAGACTAATTCCATATTCAAGAGGACCAGAGTAGTGGTGGTCAGGGTGATATTGCTGGCCAGTAGGGGCCAACTCAGAAAGACAGGTTAAGCATCCTGGTATCATCGTGTTGATGCCCATTTCAGCTCTCGTGGCATCAGAAGTTCTCCACCACCCGTAACATAACATTTGTTTGCTACTCACTATTTAAGACTTCAGTTCTCTAATAGTAAAGCCCAAGCAAATGATGTCAGAGGTAAATTATATAGACGTACGTCATGTAGAGAAAACAGTAAGAAGCCAAAGCCAAACCAGACATTCACAAAATAAATCTAAAAAGTTATTGTTCATTCAATGACTTGCTGAAATAAAACAGGCTGCCTCCTGTAAACTGTGTTATTCTACATGTGACTAATTTAGGTATCATCATTACCATTCATAATGAAAATTCCACTGCAGTTAATTAACATTTAAACATTTGTGTAGTATTCAGAATAGGCAGAACAGACTATCTAGTTGCATGAAAACTTAAACCAGGCTCTACTGGAGCAGGAGTTTACTGCAATTCTTACACAAACATAGCTACTTTACTCCACATTTACATATGTGTAAAATGAAGAATATATGAAACACAGTGGTCTAATTTTTATAAGGATAATCTTGTGCTTTTCTACTTTAGCATTAAGAAAGTAAATACAATACAAAGGAATGGTAAACCTTACCTACTGCTAAGGAATTGTATTGGTACTGAAAAAGAATAAAGCTAATGTTCCTCCCCACAAAGAGGCAACTGTGTTCTTTCAAACTGTCATCATTCATGGACAGACGACATCCACCCCAGCTACAAGAAGCTCTGCTGCTGAAATTGTGTTCCATGTTGATTGTAATGTCATTGTCATTGTCTCTGTCTGGAAAAGAAAGAGGATATGTAACTCTAGTGATAATACCAGGGTAGAGCATCAGGAAAGGGGAAAGAGTAGTAAATAACTTGGACTGCCACTGAAAACTCAATGTTATTTAGAGGCAACACAAAACAATGAGCTCTTAGGAAAAGAAAGTGACTAATTTCAAGTCTGCATTCAAACATCTGAGGGAGGTTCCCATTTTCTACGACTCCACCTCTCTCTTTTCCACTCAAAGACCATTCTAATGTTTCTTGAGACAGTTGATCTTTTTTTTTTTTTTTTGGTACCCAAACACTACCCTTCACTTGGACCACATCTAACCTTACAGTATCCCTGTGCAGATCTCAAGGGATGAGCTGTAGAACAGTAACAACAACAAACAAGAGCTATATTTATGGCTTCCAAAGACAGAAATAGTGACAGGCTAGATAGAGGAAGGGTTGCCATGGATGGGGCTCTCTGTGCTTGGTAGAATGCATGAAAAACAGAAAAAAGGCAGATGCGACAAAGCCCTACCAGCTGTCCAGAAAGAGAATAATCTGCTAGTACAATATTGTGACAAAAGCAGTTGGAAAGTATGGAGAACTGTTTGACTCCACACCTATAATAATGGTATTACTTAGCATTTATATAGTACATCTCAGCTGCACAGCTAAAGCTTTTTACAAAAGATAGGGATCATTATACTAATTTTGCATTTGGGAAATGAATATGTAGAGAGTTTAAGCCAAAATTTTAAGAGTTGGCTCATTTGGGAGTTCTGAAAAAAAACAAGGGATCTGACTTTACAGAGGCTCCAAGCATCTGCAACTTCAATTGGAATGGCTGATAGATGCAGGTGCTCGTCAACAAGAAAATAATGTTGCAAACACTTTAGGTTTAATATTTCAGACCCCTGTATCCCAAATTAGCGGATGCTTTTATGAAAGGTAGACTGGCTGATGTGGCAAAGGTTACTTGTAAAGCTGAATAACAGGAACAGAACCCAAGTCTGCAGACTCCCACCCCATATAGTACTATAGATTGAACCGCAGTGTCTTCACTAAAATACAAAAAAAAAAAAAAAAAAAGAGCTTCACTAAAATAGCAGATGCAATGGAATCTTAATTTAGGATGGAGGATTTACTCAATAATTTATAACAGCAAAGATGATAAACTGTAAGAACATAGCAATAGCATGGCCAGAACATCCAGGCTGAATGACTTAGTATAGCACAGCAGCTGTACGAGCAAGGGACTAGCAAGATCTGAAATGCAGCCTAGCTCAAGTGAAGGACCAAATTAGTGTGACTATTTTGGCTCTAATGCTTAAGCCAGTTTGACAAGAGTTGTATGGGAGTTGGATGAATATCACACATTGTGGCATATAGGTATTGCTTAATGTCTATAACAATTGCATCATTATCACCAGATAAAGAGAGAAAAAAAGAAGTGACATTTGCCAAAAATGAGTTCGCTAATCCCCTTAGATTAGAAACTTCCAAGGATCTAAAGGCTGTGGAAAGAAAGATGCAATTATTATATAGAAGGCTGGGTCCCAACAAAATTTCCAGCCCTGTCCCTATAATAATAACTACTAATGCCCTTGCTACAGTTTGCATCTGTTCCAGTGTGCAGCTCACTACAGAAAAAGCTTCCTCTCGAGAACAATCTCATAAGGCAGAAGCAGCTGCTCTTGTTCCTCCTGCTCTCCCTCTTCAATTCTTTGGAGTCGTGTCACTAAATTTCAAATGATAAGTTTGCTTTATTACTTTAGCTTTCAGTGGAGCTTAGGGACAAGGTGGTAGCAAGACTTAGACTTCATACTGTAATGCATGAGAGAACAGCCCCAGAGCCAAGGCCTAGCCCTGCTTCCTTCCAACCTTAGAGTTGTAGAGTTGTTTAACTAATAAAATTAATTTGCCTCTTTAAAATTTAAAATAAAGACAAGATGTTTTGATTTTTTCAGTAATCTACATTAGCAAAAATGAAGGGATGTTTTTTCTATGCTGATGTGTCTGGAGAAAAGCCAAACGGCAGATAGTTTGGCCTGGTGCCAGTCTGAATTGCTTCATTTCTTCTTTTCCCCAAGCTCTATACAGGCAAGGTAGCTGCTGTGCACCAGTGGCTGGGCGAGAAATTTAAAGAACTGGAAGTATAAGAGAGAAAGTCAAGAAGTGGCAGACAGCAAAACAACCACCTTGCCACAGTTGCCACACCAGGCCTGACATTCAATTATATTGTTAATTTCCTATAGCACCAAAAATTACTATCATTTTTGTGGTTTTAAGCCTTCTGTTTTTTACAACAGAAACAGTTCACATTTATGTCTGCTACCATTTTTTCCAGCTACTTATTAGCAAGAAAAGTGCAGACTTAATAAATCTAAGGGTCCACAAAATAGCAAACAGACAACAGATTACTCCTGTAACACACAGTCAATTATCAGCTTTACAAATCAATAACTGGACTGCAGAACACAGCATCTATGACAAGAAGTAACACCATAGCTGTAAAGTCCGAATCTTCTTTTCTAGGAGGATACGTTAAGTTGTCCTCCTCAGAGCTCCGAGGTAGATGTGTCTAGCCATGGTCTTAAGTGAGCCGCCGAAGATGCTGAAGGGCTTCAAAGACAAAAAGCAATAATGTATTTAAATAAAACTAGAAATTT
Source organism: Phaethon aethereus (assembly GCF_964289735.1). Lineage (NCBI taxonomy): Eukaryota > Metazoa > Chordata > Aves > Phaethontiformes > Phaethontidae > Phaethon > Phaethon aethereus. The sequence continues at coordinate 33,854,614 of NC_138577.1, read as the reverse complement.
TATATTATGAGAAAGATTACAGGAGAAAGAAAAGAAGAAGAGTCAGAAGAGTCTTTCTTTCCAGCTCAGTTACTTCAAATTCAAGCAAGCTCTAGATGATGCACAGGTTTGTCCTACCTCTCCTGCAGCCTAACTAGCTGCTCCTTGGTGCATTTGGTTGTTTCTCCAGCTCTATGTTTGAGTTGCAGGCTTTAACCCTGCTGCAAATTTCTCATTTCCTTTTGCCTATAGCTTCCAGTGTTATTCAAAATCTTCTTTTTCTGATAAGGTTAAACAATTTTTCACAAGAAGACTCCCTCTTTTCATTTCATGACCCTGTGTTATTAAAGGAAGATAACACAGAAAACTAAAAAACAATCAATGCAGGCATTATCCATCCGAAAAAGACAAACCACAGAGGAGAGATACAAGACTTAAGAGTTTTAGATACGGCCTTTGCCCTTTGGCCACAGAGCTTATGTAGGGTGTGCCTACATTACTGACTGGTGTATGGCACAAGGAAAGAAGGACTGTGATTTGATTTACTGCAGTCTGCAACATTTCCAGGACTGCATGTTTACATAACCTCTTAACCAGCAATTAAGTTTGGACCAGTATTCATCCCTCTGTACATACCATGCAGGCATACAGACTAACTGCTCAGGAGCCTTGCGACCACATTGCAAATGGGATGATCTGGGCAGTTCCCTGTTGTCAATCTTAGTTCCAGCAGGAGACAAATAATTTTGATTGTACAAGCAGTGCACTTAGTTGCATACCACAACACAGACAAAAAGCAAAATTTCATCTAAAATGATCCCTTCCAAAACTCAAATTGACTAGACACAGCCATCACCCAACAGACCAGGCTACAAAATCACCTTGGTCGAATGGAAAGAGCGCTGAGTCTGTTTGTCATAACCTTGCCTGTTAGTCAACTACTTGGACATCAGGAAACAGGAACGAAGAAGGCGTGTATTTGGTTTGTGTGGCAAGGTTTTGGTAGTGGAGGGCTGAAGGAGTGGCTTCTGTGAGAAGCTGCTAGAAGTTTCCTTTATGTCCGATACAGCCAGTGCCAGCCAGCTCCATGATGGACCTATACCTGGCCAAGGCTGAGCCAGTCAGCAACAGTGGTAGTGCTTCTGGGATAACGTATTTAAGAAGGTAAAAAAAGTGCCGCACAGTAACAGCCGGAAGCCAGGAGTGAGAATATGTGAAAGAAACAACTCTGCAGACACCAAGGTCATTGAAGAAGGAAGGGGAGGAGGTGGTCCAGGTGCCAGAGCAGAGATTCCCCTGCAGACCAAGGTGAAGACCATGGTGAGGCAGGCTGTCCACCTGCAGCCACGATGGAGGACCGCATGTTGGAGAAGGTGGACATTCCTGAAGGAGGCTGTGACCCCATGGAAAGCCTGTGCTGGAGCAGGCTCCTGGCAGAACCTGTGGACCCATGAAGAGAGGAGCCCACACTGGAGCAGATTTGCTGGCAGGACTTGTGACCCTGTGGGGGATGCACACTGGAGTAGTCCATTGCTGAAGGACTGCACCCTGTGGAAATGACCCACACTGGTTTGGGGTCCCAACTTCTTGAAGAACTGCAGCCTGTGGGAAGGACTCATGTTGGAGCAGTTCATGGAGGACTGTCTCCTGTGTGAGGAACCCCATGCTGGAGCAGGGGAGGAGTGTGAGAAGGAAGTACTGGCAGAGACAACATGTGATGAACCAACCACAGCCTCCATTCCCCATCCCCCTGAGCTGCTCCAGGGGAAGAGGTAGAGAATTAGAGAGTGAAGATGAGCTCAGGAGGAAGGGAGGGGTGTTTTAATATTTGTTTTTATTTCTCATTATCCTACTGATTTGATTGGTAATATAATAAAATCAGTTTTCTTGAGCTGAGTCTGTTTTGCCCATGACGGTAATTGCTGAGTGATCTCCCTGTCCTTGTCTCAACCCAGGAGCCTCTCATCAAGTTTTCTCTCCCCTGTCCAATTGAGACGGGGTAGTGATAGAGCGACCTGGTGGGTATCCAGCGTCCAGCCGAGGTCAACCCACCACAGGGTGACAAAACAAATCACATTCACATTCTTATGCATTAATGAACACAATCTGGTAGGAAGTCCGCAAACAAATGTGCACTTTGTAAATCTAAAGATAGGTAATAGGCCTTTTTGCTGTGACAGTCCAACTGGACCGGCATCATACCCCATCTGCCCATAATTAAAACCCCACACTCAGAAATAAACTTATTAAATCTCTCTCATGATTCACTCAAGTATTTGGGTAAAGGTTGCCCATTCTCTTTGGAGGAGAAACAGACCTAAGGTACACAAAATATTCATCCAAGAGTTTCTCAGCAAATTTTCATCCTCAGATTTCTAGATCAGAATCTGATTTCCCTGTATAAAACAGAAGATCATTTGTTTGCTCCCTGGAAAGTGGTCAAGCAAGACACATTTATCAAACTGCTTTGTTTTAGCAAATCTCAGAGAAGATTTTAAAGAATGGATAGGTCAGCACCCTGTGGAGAGCAACAGCTGCTCCATGGTACAGCCTCACAAGGGAGCAAGGAGATTCCAGCCAGCCATGGATGGAAGTTCAGGGTGAGCAAAATGAGATATCTCAAAAAATAATTAAGACACTTAACCCTCAAGCAGAATTAGGATCTTTAATGACTACAAGTTGCTAAGATACTAGGTCTGGACATAAACTATCATGCAAAAGACACCATTTGCAAAAACAGATGCCTCACAAGGCTGGGTTGGGTGCAGTGTTACAGAGACAGAAGTGGCACAGCTAAATTGCAGAGACGACCAGTCAGCCTTTGGAAGCTTTAATATCTAACCAGCTATTAATTGTGACCTGGCTCACTATATATGTGTAATGATATGTTTATATTTGTTACTACATAATATAAATCACTTTTTTTTCCTTATGATTCCTAAGAATTACTTGTAATTTACCAAGTAACTGCCACCAATATTTATTATTTCTAATTAGAGAACTAACATATTTCCAGGGAAAGATGTCATCCATAAATACAGAACTAAATATATTGCTGAGTACAGGAAATGAAGTAGTATTTAATTACCAGCAATTGCTATAAGTAACTGTCAAGTGCTAACCACCACGACTACAAATCTTATGCAAAATGGAAAAATTAATGTGTTGCTATTAATTTAATTTACTAAAGTTACACTTTGCTCTCTACTTACAAGAAAGGATCATATAAATATAATTGTTCCTTTACTCAATGGAAGCTAGGTGAGTACAATACCTCCACACTGCAAAATCAGAATAAATAGCACTGCATCTGAGAATGATAACTCATATGAAGCTTGAATATGTTCAGTTGAAATCAATATAGATCTTTGATCAGTTCCACTCATCATTTGAACAATGAAACTCATCCTGCTGAAAGCATCGTAAGCTACTACTTATGACAACAGTAATTACTGTTACTAGTTGAACACAAAAATAGTAACAACAAAAATAACAACAGCAGCAGCCTTTGATTGTTTTAATTTTGTTACATCATTTCAACTAAGGCACCAGAGGTCTATGAGTTTGTAGGAACTTCTTCCTGATAATTCCGCTGGAGTTTGAAAGAGTACCCCTTAATCTCCCTAAGCAAAGTTTCCATCTATTGTATGATTAGAAATACTAAATAAACACTTACCAAGCTGTGCCACTGATGTGAGAGAATGGAGATGAGTAATAACCATGAGATTTCACTCAATTTCAGAAGTTTGATTATGTATGTGTTCAGAATCGTAGCAGTCAATTACTCCGTCAGGTAACACATTACATCGTTATGGAAAGACATGTATTTGTGTGTCCTCCCAGTCAAACAGTCCTTTATGTATCCATTATCTGATGGACAGGAGAGACTGGATGGAAATGAGGAGATAAAGGGAAGATTATTCACATTATTGTAAATACTATGACACAAAGGATATCATCTGGAATTGAGGAGAGTGTGAAAGATGGGAACCAGATGGAAAGCAGTGATGAAATATAAGGCATTTCTACATCTTTGTCATTGATTCAAAAGTAACCGCTAAGTACCAGTGACTCATGAAGGTAAAAACAATGACTCATCTTTATTTACATGATCTCAGGAATGCCTATGACATTATCCCACATTCTGGATGCTGTGACTGGATCCTTCCTGGGAATTTTAAACCCCCAAGGGTTGTAGGAACCATAGGGATCGAACTACTTTTCTACTACAGGTAGCACTTCCAAGTGATCACCGCAGACAATAATCCTGTGTTATACATGCATGTACATTATAGTACCTATTATAGTACATGGTCTTTTATACAAATTTTCCCTGGTGTTTTTATTTACATGACCTTTTATACACATCGGCAAAAGCATTTTTCTTGTTATGCTTCTATAGTTTTTGTATGCATCAACAGACACGCAGCATCTGTCTAGATGCTAATGCAAGTTCTTTTTCCACAGAGACAAGGCAGTTTACAGAACAAAGTCTGAACTTTGAACTTCATCAGCCCAGCAATCTTATCTGCACACTTTTTGAACTTAGTGACAGAATTTATTATGCATATTCAATATCCTATGTGGAGTCTCTAGCATCTAATAAAGTAGCAATGCAAACTGAAGCTCATTTTCCAGTCTATTCATAACCTTTCTCTCTCATTCTGACACTCTTTCCCTCCTTTCTTCCAGGTGGAATATCAGATATTTAATAAAGCATGAGGTCATCTTGCAATCATAGCATACTTGAGTTAAACTTGTCCTTCATCTAGGAGAGAAATCTACAAGAAACTTTAACAATTATGGTTGCTTGCCTAGGGAAGAAGATGTTTTCAGGGAGCTGAGCATTAAAAGTACTCAAATTGTTATGTATGAAATTATTTATAACATCCTAACTTTATAATGATTGAAAGGTTACAGTAAGAAATCAGAAAGACCTGTGTATAGAAAATTCCAGTGATTTCTAAGCAGATACACACACAACCCCCTGAGGCCTGTGAAGCTGTGAATGGTAGCCACTCCAAGTTCTTCACAGCACCTGATTTCCTCACAGCTGCCATGTAAGGACCTAAAGAGCTCTTTTCACATGACAAAGACAGATTTCTACCAATTTTTTTTTATATATTTTAGACAAGGACATCAATTTTGTTTATTCTGATTTCTGACCTCAAACTCATTGGTCCTGCCATATTTCTTGCTAGCAATATGATGAGGGGCAGAATGAATCCATCTTCTTCTATAGGGACCTCTGCATGCGGGCAGTATAAGAAAGATTTTACTTTTTTTCAAAAAAATGTAATTCCTGTCTTAAATGAAGACCCCAAAATTTCTGAGGAACTGCATTTTTTATCCTAAAAATATAGCCTGTAAAAAAATCAACCCAGTCTACAGGACATTGTCTATTAACTTTATTAATCCCTTCATAAATTAAAGCCTGTTGTCAATATATGGCCTTAATTTCTTCTTACCTCTGCACTCTTTTTTTTGATCAGCATAACTCCACTGACAACAGTGAAGACACCCAGTTAAAATGAATGGAGAATCAGGTTCATACATTCCTATACTGGTTTGGTAGAACACATTATTTATCCACTAGTAATCTGATTAACAGTTTGAGAATCCTAAGAGTTTTACTATGAATTCAGCTGTGTTGACTTAGAGTCATGCTGCTTAATAAATGTAGCCTCATTTTTTTCAGTTGTGTATTATGAAATTAATATACTTCCTACCTAGGTATGATGAAGAGTTATTCTCTTGCCAAGCTAACTCTAACTTCTGATAGATGTGACAGTTCAAGCAAAACATTCTGAAATTCTGCCAAAACGCTGAATTGCAAAGAATGAAACTTTATGCTTAGAAGAATCCATTAACTTTCGTCTGGCTTGCCTTTTTTCCCATTTGTTTGAAACAGCTATTAATAGCAAAAATTAGAAAATAAATCAGAACAACTATTCTCTGAATATGTTTGGCCTGATTTAGAGTTGGAAAGCACTGAAAACCTTCTGAAAATCCTGAGATTTCCCCAGAAGTCTATGATTTTATACAGAAATGCTAGATAGAGATAATTCTAAATCAAATTTCTGCCTAACTTTCACTGCCACTTGAAAAGCACATAATCTTGTAGAACAATTAAGAGCAAAAGAGAAATTTCAATGATTAGGTGAAGCACTTTACACATCCTGAAGCAATCTGCAAACTTACTTACCTATCACTTACCTATCACAAGTCACAACTGTCCATCATAAGAGGAAAATACTTGCCAAATATGACTTCTGTTGTCACTTTTACAACACACATCGATAAATTGACTCAATATTTTAGCACAAGCTACAGGAGTTCACAACTTAAGACATTCACAGCCTCTGTCCCTAAAAGAAAATTTAGCAGGTCTTCCATTTCTGTGTGTCAATAGAATACATTGATTAGTAAATCCCTGTACGAATCCTAGCCATGCAATAATCCATATCTCCTACATTATTGTAAAAATTAAATGATTTTTAAATCAAAAAGATTGGTCTTAAATCTTGAGTTGGTAATCCACTAAAGAAAGTAAATTCTAGCACTTCATGTCTTTGCTGTAAAAATTCTTGGGATAAACACATTTCTAAGTAAGAAGTGTTTCTCTCATGGAAGAAATTTAATGGATATACCCTCCATCAAAGTATGTTGCTTTAAGCTACAGGACTGGACAGTCAACTCCTGTACTGGGCATGACAGCACCAAAGGCAGGGGAGAAAGTAGTAAATTCCTACAGTGTGTGTAACCACATATAAGCCCACCTTTCCTACCAACTAATGACAGTCACGTCACATAAACAAGGGCCCTAGGAGATCCTTTTGATCTCCTTAGTCTGAGGAGCTCTCAGCTATGATTTGTAAACAGCCCAGAACTGAGAAGATTTTCAGAGAAGCTCAGGACACATCTATGTAACATAATGAACCAAGATGAGTTCTTTGTCTGACCCATGCCTTGACCCACTTATATAGTAAGACTTCAGTGGTATCAGGTGGAAGTGGCTTAGACTGCTCTGGACTGCAACAAAGCCCCTCTGCATGGTGGCTCCTGTCATATAATCACCCATGAGAGCAGTGGCAACAGACCAGGCAAAGAAAGTGCAGGGAGTCCAGCACAAACCTGGTCATCTATCTGGCCAGGGCAAGGATCAGCCTGATCATCTAGCATGCCCAAAGAATAGCCACACTTGCCACATCATGACAAGGAGCCATCTGGGTCAAACAGCTGTCTGTATAGTAATAACAATCCCAAATGTAAGATGTATATCCTCCAGTTCTGAACTAGACTTCTCAGGAGCCTACCTCCTTCCATGCACAAAACCAAAGGAAACTAGTTTTCAGAGTTTGGTGCCCTATCTCACAGAAGAATCAACACACTTCTGATTTAGCCAACCCACCTTCACAGATGACATCCTCTTCCTTCACACTTCCTAAAAGAAACCTCCTACCATGATACTCAAAATTCATACCCAGCAGTACATAAGCACTCCAATTTTGGGGCACCTTCACCATTTTTCTTTTTCCTCTGTTTCCTGCTGTTTGCAGATGGTATTCTATGCTGACAGCGTGTTTAAACAGAAGTTTACACAGCTAGACCTCCATAATTACATGTATACAAAAGACCAAGATTAGAAAGGACATGTTTAACAGTGTTTGCAGGGGAACTACCATAGAATCACAGAATCACAAAGGTTGGAAAAGACCTCCAAGATCATCAAGTCCAACCGTTAACCAAACGCCACCATGCCCACTAAAGTGGCCTGAAGTGCCACATCCACACATTTTTTGAACACTTCCAATGATGGTCACTCCACCACCTCCCTGTTGCAATGCCTGACAACCCTTTCAGTGAAGAAATTTTTCCTAATATCCAGTCTAAACCTCACCTGCTGCAATTTGAGGCCATTTCCTGTCATCCTGTTGCTAGTTACTTGGGAGAAGAGACCAATACCCACCTCATCACAACCCTCTCTCAGGTAGTTGTAGAGAACGATAAGGTCTCCTCTCAGCCTCCTCTTCTCCAGACTAAACAACCCCAGTTCCCTCAGCTGCTCCCCATAAGACTTGTGCTCCAGACCCCTCACCAGCTTTGTTGCCCTTCTCTGGACATGCTCAAGAACCTCAACATCCTTCTTGAGTGAGGGGCCCAAAACCGAACACAGTATTGGAGCTGTGGCCTCACCACTGCCGAGTATAGGGACACAATCACTTCCTTACTCCTGCTGGCCACACTATTTCTGATTCAGGCCAGGAGGCTGTTGGCCTTCTTGGCCACCTGGGCACACTGCCGGCTCATATTCAGCCGGCTGTCAACCAGCACCCCCAGGTCCTTTCCTGCTGGGCAGCTCTCCAGCCACTCCTCCCCAATTCTGTAGACTTCCATGGGGTTGTTGTGACCTAAGTGCAGGACCTGGCACTTGGCCTTATTAAACCTCATACAGCTGACCTCAGCCCATCGATCCAGCCTGTCCAGATCCCCCTGCAGAGCCCTCCTACCCTCCAGCAGATCAACACTCTCACCCAACTTGGTGTCATCTGCAAACTTACTGAGGGAGCACTTGATCCCCTCATCCAAGTGATCAATAAAGATATTGAACAAGACCGGCCCCAGAACCGAGCCCTGGGGAACACCGCTTGTGACCAGCTGCCAGCTGGTTTTAATGCCACTCACCACAACTCTCTGAGCTTGGTCATTCAGCCAGTTCTTTATCTAGCAAAGAGTACACCTGTCTAAGCCACGAGCTGCCAGTTTCTCCAGGAGAATGCTGTGGGAGATACTGTCAAGGGCTTTACTAAAGTCCAGGTAGACAACATCCACAGCCTTTCCCTCATCCACTAGGCAGGTCACCTGGTCATAGAAAGACATCAGATTGGTCAAGCAGGACCTGCCCTTCATGAACCCATGCTGGCTGAGCCTGCTCCCTTGGTTGTCCTTCACATGCCTTGTGAGCACTCTCAAGATGAACCACTCTATAATCTTCCCTGGTGCCGAGGTTAGGCTGACAGGCCTGTAGTTCCTGGATCCTCCTTCTGGCCTTTCTTGTAGATGGGCAACACATTGATAAGACTCCAGTTGCCTGGGACCTCCCCTGTTAACCAGGACTGATGTTAAATGATGGAGAGTGGCTTGGCAAGCTCCTCTCCCAGCTCTCTCAGTACTCTTGGGTGGATCTCATCAGGCCCCATAAACTTGTAGGTATCTATGTGTCTTAACTGGTCCTTAGCTGCTTCCTCCTGGATTATGGAGAGTTTATTCTGCTCTCCATCCCTGTCTTCCAGCTCAGGGGGCTGAATACCCTGCAGGCACCTGGTCTGGCAATTAAAGACAGAGGCAAAGAAAACATTAAGTACCTCAGCCTTGTCCTCATCCTTGGTGACAATGTTCCCCCCCATATCCAGTAAGGGATGGAGATTCTCCGTGCCTCTCTTTTTGTTGTTCATATATTTGTAAAAGCATTTTTTGTTATCCTTTACAACCGTGGCCAGATTGAGCACTAGCTGGGCTTTTGCCTTTCTAATTTTGTCCCTGCTTGACCTAACAAGATCCTTGTACTCTTCTTGAGTTGCCTTCCCCCTCTTCTAGAGGTGATAAACTCTCCTCTTTTCCCTGAGTCCCAGCAACATCTCCCTGTTCAGCCAGGCCGGTCGCCTTCCCCACCAGCTTGTCTTACGACACATGGGGAGGACCTGCTCCTGCACCTTTAAGGTTTCCTTCTTGAAGACTGTCCAACCTTCCTGGAGCCTTTTGTCCTTCAGGACTGTCTCCCAAGAGAATCTCTCAACCAATGACCTGAACAGGCCAAAGTTTGCCCTCCAGAAGTCCATGGTAACAGCTTTGCTGACCCCCCCCTCCTTACTTCACTCAGAATCGAGAATTCTGTCATGTCATGGTTGCTAAGCCCAAGACGGCCTCCGACCATCACATCTCCCACCAGTCCTTCTCTGTTTGTAAACAGCAGGTCAAGCAAGGCACCTCCCTGGGTAGGCTCACTTACCAGCTGTGTCAGGAAATTATTATCAACACACTCCTGGAACCTCCTGGACTATTTCCTCTCTGCTGTGTTATATTTCCAGCAGATGTCTGGTAAGTTGAAGTCCCCTACAAGAACAAGGGCTAGCAATTGTGAGACTTCTGCCAGCCACTTATAGAATGTTTCATCTGCCTCTTCATCCTGGTTAGGTGGTCTGTAACAGAGTCCCAGAAGGATATTATCTGCCTCGTTGGCCTTTCGCCTTACCCTTACCCATAAGCACTTGACTTGGTCATCAGAATCATGAATTTCTATACAGTCAAAACACTCCCTAACATACAAGGCCACCCCACCGCCTCTCCTTCCATGCCTATCCCTTCTGAAGAGCTTATAGCCATCCATTGCAGCCCTCCAGTCATGAGAGTCATCCCACCATGTTTCTGTGATGGTGACTAAGTCATAGCTGTCCTGCTGCACAATGGCTTCCAGCTCCTCCTGTTTGGTGCTCATGCTGCATGCATTGGTGTAGATGCACTTGAGCTGGGCTATCGGTTTCACCTCCTACTCCAGTATGCCACCACTAGGCTCATCTCTAGTGAGCCTGGTTTTATCCCCTTCCCTCTTCAAAACCAGTTTATAGCCCTCTCGATGAGCCCCGCCAGCTTGTAAGCAAGAATTCTTTTTCCCCTTGCAGACAGCTGCACTCCATCTGCTGCCAGCAGGCCCGGTGCCCTGTAAACTGCCCCATGGTCAAAAAAACCCAAAATTCTGCTGATGGCACCAGCCCCTGAGCCATATGTTGACCAAGTACGCTTTCCTATTCCTTTCAGCGTTCCACCCTGCCACTGAAGGGATTGATGAAAACACTACCTGTGCTCCTGCTCCATCGATCAGTCGTCCCAGCGCTCTGAAGTCCCTTTTAATTGCCTTTGGGCTTCTTATCGCAACCTCATTGTTGCCAACCTGTGTCACCAACAGCAGGTAGTCATCAGTGGGCCAAACCAGACCAGAGAGTTTCCTGGTGATATCTCTCACCCAGGCCCCAGGGAGGCAGCAGACTTCCCTGTGGGTTGGGTCCGGTCAGCATGTTGGGTCCTCTGTACCCCTCAGAAAGAGTCATCAATGACAATTACCCTCTTTTTTCTCCTAACAGAGCAAGTCTTGATGCGTGGGGCTGGCTGACTCACCCTAGGCAACCCCTTGGATGGACTTTCATCAAAGTCCTCATGTTCCTGGCTCTCAAGTTCCAGAGCCCCATACCTGTTGTGTAAGGGCAGCTGGGACGGTGTGGAGGCAGGGAGGGCATCTGTCTGCCGCCCCGAGCAGGGACCTGTTTCCTTTCCCCCCATCTTTTAGGTCCCTCCTCCTTCTGCCTGGCAGCACGAGGGCAAGGGATCCCCTGCTGCTTGTGGAGCCTCAGGGATGGCCAGGTGTGGCTCCACCAATCCATCTCCCTCTCACGCTACCTGATGCTCCTCAGTCTCTCCACTTCCTCCTTCAGCTCTGCCACCAGGCTGAGCAGGTCGCTCACCTGGTCACACCTCACACTGGTGTTGTCTCCATTCAAAACACTTTCATTACAAAATGAGAATATATATTCTGATTCATATAAGCTTGACATATTTCCAACATTACATCTTCTATAGTGAAAATGACCAGGTTTTCAGCTATTGAAGGCATGCCAATTGAAACATGCTAAGGTCTCCCGATACATTGATTAACAGGGTGCATCTGCCTGCTCTGACTGTGCAAATGTCAGTCAGTGAAAGTTTTTGTTTCTATTGATGCAAGAAAGACAATGGGGCCCCATAGGCAGACCTGGACAGTGCAGAACTTTCTAGGAAGAATGTGGAAGAATTATTATATGCTGTGTTTTTGAAATCAATAAGTAAATAAGGAATAATTAATCATGCTGGGAAATCATTAGCCTACACTTAATTTCAGGCAAGGTTGCAATGTCAGAGAAAGCTAAGGACGTGTGAAATACGTGTAGCAGAACTGCTGGCATGGCTTCATGAAACCCATATAAACTTACACTAGCAAGTTTCTTTCTATATCATTTGACTGCAGATTATAAAAAAACAAAGGAAAAACACAAAAATCATTAATAAGTCTCTTAATGTGTTTCCACAGGGTCAATGACTCTTTCCAGTATCAAGAACAGCTGCAAAGGTCTCCTGCAAAGGAAAAAAGAGGGAAATTATGTGCAAAATAGATTTTAACCATTCAAATTCCACAATTTTCATGCAATTTAAAAAAGCAGTTTGGCATACCACATGTGGGCTTTCTCCACTCTTGTTTGACATACAATTAAAATAGGCAGATTTTCTAGTAGAATAGCAACACAAGATTTTTATTTTATCAACTTCCTCTGCTTGACACTACATTCAAATCTTAACTGGAAGAAGCAGTCATTTCCATATTTTTCTAAGCTGATATTTACTTAGCTCATTTCTGCTGAAAACATTTGATATGGTTAAAACTCATTTCATCTTGCAACATACTCTCTGATGGAAACCTTCAAGTTTCAGTTTCTGCTAATAACAAATCTCAGTGCATTTTCTTTTGCAGTCCTAGACTTCCTTTCTTCCCCAAGAACATTGATCCTTGGAACACATTTTCCAGCAAATAGTTTATATGGACAGAAATTAAATCAAGCCTTCAAATCCTGTGTGGCTTTAGAAATCTCTATGGATTTTTGTGGTTTCAAAATGATAAAAAAGCATTCATTCTATTCTGAAATAAAAAGATTTTTGAGAGATTTTGAAAGGAACAAGCACAATAACTGATGTAAAAGTTTTACTCAGTCTCAAAGAATAGAATATCAACTATGGCTCTTGTATTTTATAGTCTCCAGATAGCTTTTATGTGTTATTATAAGTTACCTTGTACCTATATTGTAGTAATTGTAGCAGTGCTGTAATTTACTGTCTAGCCATGCTTAGCATTTTAACAAATTTCAAGTGGTCATTACAAGCCAGTGGTTTTAGAATAGCCTTGAAGGCACCCTGTTAGCCTGGGCAGTTGCAAGCCCCTGACCAAGATCAGGAATGAATTTAACATATTCTTTTATCCACCTTTATTCCCGATATGTGCTCTGTGTTTGAAGGTGGAGGAATACTGCACTGGAAAATGTCCTTCTGCAGGACTTTAACACATCCCTAGATCTCCTAGCTTACAACAATACCACTGGAAGTAACTGCCTATGTAAAGATGGACAGAAGTACTTTTTACAGTGACTGGTAAAGACAAGGCTGGTGTATTTTGCAAAAGCTTTTCATTTTAATGAGCTATTCACTTTCTATACTCATTTTATTTAATAGCTTAGCCTCCTAACTCTCTCCTCTCTCTGGTAGTGAATTACTTTCCAGAAATAATAGGTTATTTTAAGCATCATCATGTTGCTGGTATTGTCACTTGAAAGTGTGGGTCGCCATCACCTCATCACCCCATCCTGGTTTGCTCATTAGTGGCACTCTGTATGGAAAACCTCTAAAGATCATTACCACTGTAGTCTAAAGCCAATGTGCCAGCATAATGAAAAACAATTCAGCAGTTCCCTATGCTCTGTTAGTTGTGTTTGTCATAAATGAGTTGTGGAGATTTGGAGTGAATGATCCATATCATATTGAACTGTCCTTTTTATCGCTGACAATTGAAGGTGACTGAAAAGCTGGGTCAGTGTCAGACTGTATCTAATTGGAAACCTTTCCTCATTAACGTTCGATGTTGACTTGTATTAGTTGATGAAATTAGGACCACAGTAGAATGGATTTTATTACACAGAATGAGCTGGTTGAGCTCTCTTCCATTTCAATGTTTTTTTAACCCCACCCCTGGCTGCTGAGAAAGGAATCCAGAAGCAAGGAAGTTGTGAGCGATGCAGGATTAAGAGGAAATTGAGTAAAAATGTCAGTGCTGCTCAGGAAATTGAAACGATGTTCATATTTATGCCATATTTACTTCAGCAAATCTTTTGTGAAAATGCTTCCTTATAGATCATCTGGGGTTATTTTGTGGGTTTGAATCAGAAGTAGGAAAGAAATGTTTCCCATGTAAAAGGGAAATGGCAAATTTTGGGGGAAAAAAAGTGTTTATTTTCTGAAAAGCAGAAATAAGGAAATGTTTTTTCATTGTTTAGATAGTCAGTTTTGCAATAAGAGAAATTGAGCATTCTCTTCAAAAGTACCCCAAACCCTGAATAACCCATTTTCATGTTTATCAGCTGCTGCAAACAGCTGTTAATTGAAGGAAACTAAGACAAATCCATAACACTAAAAATCTTAAATATAACTGCATAAGCCTACAGAAAATATGCAGGAGTCATGCTATAAAGATGGATAACACACAATGTACTAAATTTTTCACAGACATTTGATGACTTTAAAAAAGCAGTAATATCTACAAGTCATAGCAGCTAAATTGATCATAGGACAGTCTGATAGAGGATCATGATGCTTATAGACTGTCAGATTGAGGTAAATTCTGTCATTACAAAAGAATAGGGTGGCAAGGGATGCTTAGCACAGGGTGTCTTGCTATCACAAAAGCTCTGTTAAATGATCTTGTCTTCACACTCCCAACTCCTCTAAAATATATATTTTTTTTAAATTTCACCAGCAATTCAATAAAATTGAATGCATAAAGGAGATCTTGCTCTCAGCTTCTTATAGCATATCCTTAAAGCCCATAGGTCACTGCTTACTATGGACAGAACCTCAGACCATGCTGGAACTGAGATCTTTAAAATCAGATTGAAAAAGACCAAGTGCTTTCTGTCCAAGCCACTTGTATGAATCTCTCAGAGGTTTTTCACTTCCATCAAACTCATGATTCATGACTTCTTGCCTCAGAAATCTTTCAAAAACTCAAAAACACGTAAGTGGACTCAAAATTTCACTTACTTCTGTAGCTCAAAGGCATGCCAAAACCACCAGGCAAATAGCTTCAAGTCTGTGATCTCAGAAATTCTGCTTCTGAACAAACAGTTCCACAAACCACTTTCAACTTTCAAGAATTGCTCAGTCTGATTCAGACAGGAGTCTGAGCTGTTTTGTCAATGTGTCTTTTTTTTGCATATAGTCAGAGATTGACCCGTCCTCACTAGGTCTTGCAGCTATGTTAATTTGTAATCATAAGCACTATATTGTAATCATAAATGCCATATTATAAAAAGATACAGAAAACTGACAATGTAGTTGAGAATGAGATAAATAAGTCAATAATAGAGCAATATTAAATGTTCTTTTAATAATATGTCAGTAACAGATTATCTTGTTATGTTGTTGAAATATTTATCTCAGTCACATTTTCCTCATGTTTATTTAAAAAAAAAGAAGGTAATAAGTTTTGCTACATCTTTTAGTACAGGTATATGTTTTCATTTTATAAATGTATTGTTTGGGATTTTAGAATTAAACAAAATTTTTATTGGTATTACTGGAGAAAAAGTAATAGGCATTTTTCATCTGTCTCAGCTAAGAAGAAAACCCAGCAACTTGCCCAGTATTACAAGAAAGCCACATAATAAACGGAAAAAATTATCTGATGCATTGGAATGACAGTTTGATAGGTTATGCCTAGCTACCAGTGGACAGAATCATCTCCATTTGTCTTCAATCAAATATATTTTGATTTACATAATAAAATTGTTTTCAACTCTCTTTTCCTACTCACGCATCATGAGCATAGACTTGATACTAACTGTTGCTTTGCTTCTAATTCTGGCACCATTGGTCTTGAACGGCTTTGTTAGATTTGTATGTTGATGTCTTAAAGTTTTCATCTATGTTACAAGAAAGCTTTGTCCCAGCTTATAGAGGTCTTCTTTGGCTTAACATAAAAAGACAGAATAAATAATCATACAGCTTTAATCTTTCCCCCCACAGTCAACATCTGGAGTGTGATGAGTATCTTGCAATATCAAGATGGTGTTTGAAAATTAAGCTTGTCAGAAAGAATTTTTTTTAAACCTCTCAACTTCCAAAAGGTATTTGAAACAACTATGATGGCATTCAAATTCTGATAGAAATAGGGGGAAAATAAAGCAAGAGAAAATAAAATAAAAGTAAAAGCAACTGTAACATGAACGTGTAATGGAAAGATCTGAGATTTCCACAACTAGGTGAAAACAAACAACAGGCACAAAAGTAGGAAAGAGAATTCTATGCTTACAAAATAGGGTAACATCCAAAGCAGAAACACTGGCTTTACTAAGGACACCAAGGTTTAAATAAGTTATTTAAAAGCATTGCTTTGGAAAATGCAGGTATAGACTCATCTGTTTTGATTCTTTCTGCCTTTCAAATGATTCCAGCCTTCACTTGGGTATGACTGTATCTGGTGTTTACACACACAGGGTCAACATGCTTGGCTTGTTCAAATCCATTAATAATCTGTCCCTGTTTTACCTCCACTTTATTTATGAACCCTATCTACAAAGAAAACATCAGACAAACCCAGTGACATCCAAACATGGGCAGTCACTAGTTAAGCTCACATGGCTTTCTTCCCAAACTGTCTTTCAATGACCTTCCTTCTGAAGTTTCAAGCGCTGTTTGAAGTTTTAGAAGAGCTGCAGACATTCTGTTGGCACCAGACTTGAAATTCATAATGGGCACATTATTTGGCCACATTATAAAATAGCATCATCCATCTAACAAATGAAAAATTTTTAATGGGTGCACTCTTAATTATAATAATTTGGAAGAGAAAGACATCAGCTGAAACTGAAGTGAGAAGGTCATTCAATGAGATTTGTGACTTTGGAGTCTCTTTTCAAGTTAGTATCGGCAACTGGACACAACGACGTTAAAGGTCTTTTCCAACCTAAATGATTCTATGATTTTATGATTCTAATTCCCACCTGCAGCTCCTGTTTTGCTGGGAGTTTATGGCAGATTTTCTTTTTTCTGGTATGTAGGCAAAGGCAAGAACATGACTACTTGATGCTTTGGTTGCGATTAGATTTTTTTATTGGCATGACAGTTTCTAATATTTTACATTTAGAGGTAAAACATCTCTTATTCACTAAAGGTCAGGGAAAAGGAAACACACGCATCACATCCTTACATTTGACCAAAACGGAAGACAGAAAGGACATGGAGAAAGAACAGAAACTGAAATAACTCTTTCCAATCTCAAAATCCCTGTGAGTCAGAAAAACACTTCACATGCAGCTCTACCAAGCTGTTACATTGATAATTCTCTCTATTGCACACATTCCAATAAAGTTCACAATAAAATGTGTATTGAACCAACATGTTGTTTTCAGCACAGGGTACATTGTTCATGAGCTTTTATTAATTTCTCCCTGGAGGGACTTTCTTCCTTTTCTCAGAAAGACGTTTGGTGCCTTCTTTCAGAGAGCCAGATCTTGCCCAGGGACCACTAGCACCAAAGCTGCTGTGATCTCCCTCCCCTCTGCAAGAGCCCATAACTGGTAAGGCAGGAAACAGCAGAAGTACGTGTAATGGATATACCACATCCGTACCACACATGTAGACGTGTCGTGGTTTAGCCCCAGCCGGCAACTAAGCACCACGCAGCCGCTCACTCACTCCCCCTCCCGCAGTGGGATGGGGGAGAGAATTAGAAAAAGAACCTCGTGGGTTGAGATAAAACCAGTTTAATAGGACAGAAAGAGAGAAAGAAACAACAGTAATAATACCAACAAAGGAATGTACAAGAACAAGTGATGCCCAATACAGCAATTGCTCACCACCCGGGGATTGACAGTCTGTCCCCGAGCAGCGATTTCCGCCCCCCCGGCCAACTCCAGTTTATGTACTGGACATGACGTCGTATGGTAGGGAATATCTCTTTGGCCAGCCTGGGTCAGCTGTCCTGGCTGTGTCCCCTCCCAGCTCCCCATGCACCCTCAGCCTCCTCACTGGCAGGCCAGCACAAGAAGCTGGACTGTCCTTGACTGCTCAGCAGCAACCCAAAACATCAGCACATTATCAACAGTTTCTCATCCTAAATCCAAAACATAGTCTCACACTAGCTTCTGTGAAGAAAACCAGCTCTATCCTGGCTGAAATCAGGACAGTATCCACCCCTTATTCCATACCATTTACATCATGCTCAGGTCCTACACTTTTCAATACATTCCAATCATTCATTATTACTCTTCCTGTCTTTTAATATATACACACGGATATCACTTTCTTAGTCCATGGGCCATCACTTTAAAATGTCTGTGGAGTTCATTTGGTCCATGACTCTGGGCTTCATCCATCATAGCAGTCTCTCAGGGCAGGGGAGATGGTATGTGGTGTTGGATCGTTATCTGGCACGGTCCATGTCCATGATCTGCAGGTCGAAGATGTCAATCTCGAGGGAATGGTTGGGTGCAAGCTGCTGAAGCATTCTGATTCCATCACTGCTACACGTTGCTTGGTTTCAGTGAAGCTCATTCTTCATCAGTCTGGGTGATTCTTACTATAATACCATTGATATGGTAGATAGCAGCCACAGTAGTAATGTCATACTGTATTGTGTAACAATTAACATAATACAATTCAAATCATTGACTATTTTCACCCAAAATCAAATCTCCTTGAGGTACACATCGGACTTCCCCATCCTTCCACATTACCCACCAAGTGCACCCAGGTCCCTGGGCAAAGGCAATCCCACGAACGGGTTTGCCTTTGCCTGAGGCAGGAGTAACCCAGACTGTCTTCCCCAGCATATTTCTCACATGCACCACAGGGGCTTTATCCCCTTCCACAGTACGTAAAAGTTTTGATTGGGCAGGGCCGGCTCTATTAGTAGATCCCCTAGTGTTGAGTAACCAGGTGGCTTTTGTTAAATGTATATCCCAATTTTGAATGTCCCATCACCCATTGCTCTCAGTGTAGTCTTTAACAGTCCGTTGTATTGTTCAATTTTTCCAGAAGCTGGTGCATGATAGGGGATATGATACACCCACTCAATGCCGTGCTCTTTGGCCCAGGTGTCTATGAGGTTGTTTCAGAAATGAGTCCCATTGTCTGACTCAAGCCTTTCGGGGGTGCCATGTCACCATAAGACTTGCTTTTCAAGGCTCAGGATAATATTCCGGGTGGTGGCATGGGGCACAGGATATGTTTCCAGCCATCTGGTGGTTGCTTCCATTGCTGTAGCCACCCCCATAGAGCATTTGCCACCATCCATGAGTCAGTATAAAGATAGAGTATTGGCCATTTTTCTCTTTCAGCAATACCTAAAGCCAGCTGGATGACTTTCACCTCTGCAAACTGACTTGATTCACCTTGTCCTTCAGCAGCTTCTGTGACTCGTCCTGTAGGGCTCCATACAGCAGCTTTCCACCTTCGATGTTTGCCTACAATATGACAGGACCCATCAGTAAACAGGGCATATTGCCTTTCGTTCTCTGGCAGTTTATTGTATGGTGGAACCTCTTCAGCATGCGCCACCTCCTCTTCTGGTGATATTCCAAAATCTTTCCCTTCCGGCCAGTCCATGATCACTTCCAAGATTCCCGGGCGATTAAGGTTTCCTATTCGAGCCCGCTGTGTAATAAGCGCGACCCACTTACTCCACGTAGCATCAATCGCATGATGTGTAGAAGGAACCTTCCCTTTGAATATCCAGCCCAGCACCAGCAGTCGGGGGTGCCAGGAGGAGCTGTGCTTCAGTACCAACCACTTCTGAGGCAGCTCGAACGCCTTCATATGCTGCCAATATCTCCTTTTCAGTTGGAGTATAGCGGGACTCAGATCCCCTATATACTCGACTCCAAAACCCTAGAGGTCGACCTCAAGTCTCTCCTGGTGCCTTCTGCCAGAGACTCCAGGTAGGGCCATTCTCCCCGGCTGCCGTGTAGAGCACATTTTTAACATCTTGTCCTACCCGGACAAGACGTCACAGATAAAAGGCACAACAGCCAGGGTGGTGGGACACTAACCACCTTCTTGATGCACCAAGTTACTTGCGTCTCAAGCATGTTCAGCAAGCTAGACTTTAGGAAAATGGAAGCAAATGCATCTATTACCAGAAACTTATTTATATCAAGGTTATTGCCACACCCTTTTAATACATAACTTTTATTAAAGTCTAAGCATAAATGCCATTTTAGCCAGGGAGTCTGACCAGCATTTTGCTGTATGAAAAACAAGATAAATTAATATACTCTCTCAGCAAAAACAACCTTGTAAGAAAGCAGTCAATTATTACAAGTACATACATGTGACCCTAAAACCAAGCGGTCTGTGGGAAAAAGCAGCCTTTTGACATCCAGGAACACCAAAGAACAGGCTGGCCAAAAGTGAATGGTGGACAATAGATGCGAGATCAAAATATAATGATAGCATGATTATGACTGGGAAACTGTTTGCTCAACACAATTAAGTCACCATTTAAACACTGAAGAAAGCAGTCTGAGTTTCAACTTCAAGGGTAACATTGTTAACATATTGGTAACATGCTAACAATAGCTACCATTTTACCTATTTCTTTATTTAACTGTTACCTGAGGCATCTTACTGAAAAGTCTCACTTGCTCTGGTGTGTTTACAGTATTTGATGCTTAACTTCAGAAAAATATTATTACAGAATCACAGAATCATAGAATCACTAAGGTTGGAAAGGACCTCTAAGATCACCAAGTCCAACCGTTAACCAAACGCCACCATGCCACTAAACCATGTCCTGAAGTGCCACATCCACATGTTTTTTGAACACTTCCAGTGATGGTGACTCCACCACCTTCCTGGGCAGCCTGTTCCAGTGCTTGACCACTCTCTCAGTGAAGAAATTTTTCCTAATACCCAATCTAAACCTCCCTGGTGCAACTTGAGGCCATTTCCTCTCATCCTATCACTAGTAAGTCAGGAGAAGAGACCAACACCCACCTCACCACAACCCCCTTTCAGATAGTTGTAGAGAGCGATAAGGTCTCCCCTCAGCCTCCTCTCCAGACTAAATAACCCCAGTTCCCTCAGCCGCTCCTCATAAGACTTGTGCTCCAGACCCCTCACCAGCTTCGTTGCCCTTCTCTGGACACGCTCAAGCACCTCAACATCCTTCTTGTAGTGAGGGGCCCAAAACTGAACACGGGATTCAAGGTGTGGCCTCACCAGTGCCGAGTACAGGGACACGATCACTTCCCTACTCCTGCTGGCCACACTATTTCTGATACAGGTCAGGATGCTGTTGGCCTTCTTGGCCACCTAGGCACGCTGCCAGATCATATTCAGCCGGCTGTCAACCAGCACCCCCAGGTCCTTTCCTGCTGGGCAGCTCTCCAGCTACTCCTCCCCAGGCCTGTAGCATTGCATGGGGTTGTTGTGGCCGAAGTGCAGGACCTGGCACTTGGCCTTATTAAACCTCATACAGTTGACCTCTGCCCATCGATCCAACCTGTCCAGATCCCTCTGCAGAGCCCTCCTACCCTCCAGCAGATCAACACTCCCAATTATATATATTATATATAATATATTACCTATATTATATATTCAATATTAAAATAATATATATTGTATATTATTATTATTATAACAATAACTTTTCTGTGTTGGAAATTAACTTTAATAATCCAATTCTGCTTTTTTTTTTTAATGGCAGTATTTATTGGTCAAACATATGTTGTTGCAATGATATTGCAATAGAGTCTGTCTTCCTGGTAATTTACTCAGAAATACATATTATGCCCTCATCTGATTGTTTTAATTTTGCAGGAGATGGGACTCTGTGTATGGCCCTTCTGTGGCACATAAGGATGCAGGTGCTATAAATCAAAGAAATGGTGACATTACTGAAGGGAGAGAGAGCAGCATGTAGCATTTTTCCTGACCTCTTTGCAAGAGAGTCAAGTCTAGAGTTTAATGAAATGAAATCTCTTTCGAGGGACTCTGAGGCTGCCTCTGGAGCACTGTTCTGGGGAAACGATTTCAGCTGGCCTCTGAGAAGATTTACACCTAGGTCTCTGGTGTCAGGAGCTAAGGCAGGCTGCATTCACTACCTGGAGACCTTCTTATCACTCCTTATCCTAAAACCAAGAGCTGCCTCTGAAATTGCTTGAAATAAAAATGTTTTAGAGACAGAAAAAAATATAAACAAATTAAATAAGATCCAAGATCACTGTGACTTTCCTATCAATAAAAGTATTAGCCTACCTAGGAATTTCCTGGCCATAACATGGAAAGAGATTAAAGTTGTTAATTACTTAAACAACTTAAGAAATTAAAAAAGACTAAGAGATGCAATAAGTTATTTTCTTCTTGTTAACATTAATGATTGCTGTTTGTATTATAACAGTTCTTATACTAGACACAACCTTTAGTCTGAAAACTGTCTTTCCTGTAGTAAACTGAGATAGTAATTGAAATTCATTTTTCTGATACAGTTTTCCTTATAAATTTCCTTATAAATTTCCTTATAAGTTTTTCTTTTCAAACTACTAACTCCATTGGTAAGAGCACAAAATTCAGTAAATAATCTGGTTATTGCTTAACATCTTTCAGTTCAAAAATTATACTCAAGTATATTAATTATTCAGCCAACTGAACTATTAAAATTGGGGTTAAAAGGAGTTCTGTATAAAAACCTACCCTTTCAACAAGAAAAAACAACAGGGTTTTTTTGTCAGATCTTAGCAAATTATATTATGCCTAAGTTAAATGTTTTCATGTATATCCCAATCCTCTTACTATTAAAGAACTGCAATATCACACAGCGGTCTAAACATTTATTTGGTTAGCTGATCTTTAAAATCACATATTTTAACAGTGTAATTGAAACTGAAAAAAAAAAAATACTTAGGATAGTCAAACTTCTGAATACAGTGATTTAAAAGGAAACTACCAAACCTCCTGATCTCTGTTAGACAGAATTACCTATTATTCTGCAATACTGTAAACAGTCTGAATTCCTCACCAGAGAGTACAGACAGAAAGGTCAACAATTATGCAAAATAAATAATGGGTTTAGAACAATCACCATATCCAGCTGCTGCAAAGTAAGCAGACTCTCTAAGTCTGCCTGCCAGGTGCAGGCCTCTTTTCCCTGTGGAGATGACCAGAACCTTTCAGAAAACTATGCAGTAAACAATATTCTAGATACCCAGGGAAAATACTTACCAATATGTTTGAAAAAATGAGAGCCCTAGATGCAGATAACTGAAAAGACAGTTATTTATTCTGGCAGATCAATTTTATTAACAAATATTTTAGTCTTATAAACTGCATTTGTACAAATACAAGAAAAAAAGTCTAAAAATAATTACATGAAATTTTTCAAGGGTTTTTTTTGATGGATGAATTACATTCTGCCCTCATTTACCTCCACTACTCAAACACTACAGTTTCTTGTCACCCTTTGCAAGACATGAGCTGTATAGTTATAAGTACACATGTTGAGAGAAATCAACCCAAACTACCATCACATTAGAAATGCTATTACCCTCTTCGAAGGGATAAAGCCAGGATTTTGGGACTTATGTGTTCAATTTCTATGTATTTTGAATGATCACTTTCACAGAGAGCTCTTCACACTGCATCTGCTGCTTTTAAATTTTGCCAGGAAGTTTCATCAAATGCTTTTGAATAACAATATAGACAAAGGAAGAGTGGTTCAATTAGGAATTCATGTAAGCAGAATATTTCAGTAAGGTTATGGGTTAAATCCTGCCACCTATAATCTTCGTACAGCAACAAAGTGAACCCTAGAATCTGGATCTACTCTTTGTCCTAACAAACAACTCCTTAAAAATCCTTCCACTCATTACTTGATTTTTTTTACATTTCTGTGCTCAGAAAAATGAGGAACCATGGGCAGAGCCTAACATATGGTACGTGGAGCTCTGCCAGCGCTTCTCTTTTCTAATTTGAAAATTCCTTCCTGCTGTTTAAATCTTTGGTCAGCCTTAACAGTCCTCAGCAATCCTTAAGAATCAGCTGTTGTGCATTAGGAAATGAGTCTTTAAGTACAGTTAAAAGCAGCATAGAAACTCACCAGCTACATTCTTATTAGTATTTAGTTACTGATGTCAAGAACCTAACTAAGGCAGGAACTACAAAAGAATAAAGCATCCCAAGGCCCTTCTTGAACCAGGAATAAGACTTGAACTGTCTATACAGTTCAAGATGCACAGAAATAGAACAGCAGGTTTGAAAGGAGTTCTTTTCTCTTTCTGCAGCTGCCAAGCATTATTGGAAATAGGACGTGAAGCTAGAGCAGAACAGAGAATGATTAGAAAATGTTTTCGTGATGTTTCATGGCCTCTCTTCATATTGGCTGCAAGGTGAGCAGCGAATGAAAGACCTGTAGAAAGCCAGATCCATGTATCTGTTGTGCCTGAAAATTCAACTTTCTTTGGAATTATGAGACTGAGTTCTTACAGGGCAAAAAGGGAAGCCTTATTAAAGGTGAAATACTGGAGAATCCAGATACAGAAAAGCCCTAGAGAATCATCTTATCATCATCAAAAAGAAAAAAAAAAAGAAAAAAAAAAAGAGAGAAGGAATCAGCATAGGCTTAGGCATAGATCTAAGGTTTGTGTTGGATCACCATCTAGATGAAAAGAGAAGTAAAAACTATGTCTAAGGAGAAAGTCACCTAAAATAGTGAATACAACATTTAATCACTGAGAAGACGGTGCCCTTAGTTTGGTTGCAAGCAAAACCAAGTTTCTGGTATTGCTTGAGCCTGCAGTGTAAGCACTGGCAACGCATCAGCACAGTCATAGAATCATAGAATAGTTTGGGTGAGAAGGGACCTTTAAAGATCATCTAGTCCAACCGCCCTGCAATGAGCAGGAACATCTTTAACTACAGCAGGTTGCTCAGGGCCCCGTCCAACCTGACCATGAAGGTTTCCAGGGATGGGACATCTACCACCTCTCTGGGCAACCTGTGCCAGTGTCTCACCACCCCCATTGTGAAAAATTTCTTCCTTATAGCTAGTCTAAATCTGCCCTCTTGTAGTATAAAACTATTATCCCTTGTCCTACCCAGGCCCTGCTGGAAAGTCTGTCCCCATCTTTCTTATAGGCCCCCTTTAAGTACTGGAAGGCTGCAATAAGGTCTCCCCGGAGCCTTCTCTTCTCTAGGCTGAAGAAGAGCCTTCTTCAACCTTCTTCTCCAGGCCCAACTCTGTCAGCCTGCCTTCAAAGGAGAAGTGTTCCATCCCTTTGATCATTTTGGTGTCCCTCCTCTGGACCTGCTCCAACAGGTCCATGTGCTGAGGACTCCAGATCTGGACACAGTATTCCATGTGGGATCTCACCAGAGTGGAGTAGGGCGGCAGCATCACATCCCTCAATCTGCTGGCCACGCTGCTTTTGATCAGTTGGTCTGTCCCAGCAGTCTAGGATAGTGAGACCCAGTATAGCAGAAAATCACTGGCGTGGATTTAGGAGGAGTGTAACAAGGACATCACATGGTTTATATGGTTGTTAAGTATCTCTGTATTGATCTGTAGTAGTTGTTTGTGGACCAAACTCACTCTCACAGTCCCTGAAAGTAGTGGTCTGTAGGATTTCCACGAACCAGGAGGAACAGGCACAGTATTTTACTGAGGTGAAAGACTAATCAAGGGTAACCCTGGCTTCTCCCCCTTTAGAGTCAAAGAACAATAAAATAAGCCCTAGAAATATAATGGGAAAAAAAAAAGCTCTCAGATGATATTTTGGCTGTGTGACTTTCCCCTGGCTTCAGGATGATGAGAACAAGCTTAAGTGCAGCCAGGTCTATTTTTCCTTTAACCAGAAAATAAAGGTCTCAGAGTTAAAATGTCACAATGCTTCTTATTTTCAATTTTCAGGTTGTAGTCAAAAGCTGAGGGTGACATTTTATCTTGAACTCTCATACTTGCAAGAAAACAAAGGAAAAGCACAAAGGTGTGAGGGATTAAGGACAAAGTATCGCTCAGACTTGCCTCCACAGTTCCTGTGTTTTGGTTGTTCATGACTGTTACTGGGCCTTGTGCCACTCAAGCCTTTGGAGTATGTACTGCCCATGCTGGCTGCAGCCAGCCTCTTCTGCGGTGCCATCCAGGTAAGGAGCCCTGTGGGTTCCTGGCCTTTGACCACATGCACAGATGCTTCTAGCTGCTGTGTCAGCTTCTTCTACCATCAAAGTTAAATTTTCTTCCCATCAGAAAGTACTAACATTGCCCTCTAAGTGTCCTCAGGTTATATATTGGGTGTTT
Organism: Phaethon aethereus; assembly: GCF_964289735.1. NCBI lineage: Eukaryota > Metazoa > Chordata > Aves > Phaethontiformes > Phaethontidae > Phaethon > Phaethon aethereus. The sequence goes on along the minus strand of NC_138577.1, from coordinate 33,828,495 downwards.
CATTAAATTAAATTGAATGTACCTTAGACACTGTGATTATAATAATTTTACCCATCAGTTTTAGAGTATTGCACACAGTGAAGGTCCTGATTAGGCATTAAATTATCTCCCTGAAATAAACAAATACACCTTAAGATTTCTTAAAGTTGTGACTTTCTCTCATAGAGAACAATACTGGCGTCAATTTTTTCATAAACAATTACAGTTTTGATCAGTATAGGTATTGTTTGCCTTTTTCATTCCCAGTAGGTTGAATCTTGCTCCAGTCTTTTATGATCCTGTCTTTTTCTGATAGTGGGAACGAAGAAGAGAGTTAAATCGAATTCAAGCCTCCAGAGCAAGCACAGTGGTAAGTGTCACACTCATGTTGATAATCCAGGAAGTAAGCATAAGCAATTTAGAAAGGGGCAAAGGCATTATTCCTTAATGTTAACAGCCTTCACTCTGAGACTCAGAGGAGACATTGTGACAACTACTACTATTGCTGACTTACATATTTTTAAGGTAAGGATTTTCAACAAGGCATGAGTTTGCAATAGTACAGATTTATTATTACTTTTATGTTTATGTAAATTATTTGCACTTATGTCATGTTTGTTATTTAAGCCACTGTAATAGACACAAAAAAAAATCTTTTCATGCTTGTAGCTGGCTAGGCCCTTCATGTAGTAGCTTTGATTCCCCATTCTGTTGTACAAGATGTCCTTCTGTCCATTAGACACTACTTAGGCCCAGTTGCTGTTATAGGTTGAATAAAAATTCAGGCCCTTATATTAACAGTAAAAGTTTTCTATAAAATAATTTCCAATACCACTTTTCACTTTTTGAAAATATTCTCACTTAAAATACAAAGATTTTAGCTTAGATATCATGAGAAAGAGGGAATAAAAAGAAAAGTGAAGCTATTAAATTTCTGATAAATCAAGATATAAGTGGATGTAAGAGGATAAACAAACAGATACAGTGCCAGGATATTTGCTCATCACTAAGCATAGGCTCTTCACAAGGACAATTAACTAGCTGTTACCTGTATCGCATGTTCCCAACCATTTTCCCCCATTTCCTCTCAGCCTCAATGGAACACACAACATACAATTTTTCCATTACTTTTTCTCTTTCTTTTCTTTGTTTTTCCTTTTTACCAAGGCAGGTTTTTTTATCAGGATACCATATAAATCTGACGCTGTACTCCTAGAGCAGAAGTCAGCACAGAAATTAATGTAGTAAAAGTGATGCATACCAGAAAGCAGTCTTCTATCATTGGTTTGCCACTATGTTTTGTTATGAAAAAAAAGGGGGATAAAAAGAAGAAATGAAAAAGTGTTGTCAAGGTCACCAACATTTCTCTAGTGCAGGATTTCCCCAGGTGAAATTACTTTAATTTACAAATTTACAGAGATAAAAAAGACCCTACTGTGAAAACCACAATATTCACTGTAGCATGTGGTGCTGATGAGCTCCACCAGATGATAAAGCAAATTGAAATCTCACATTTCTAAGGCCTTTCATTAGTGGGGTGAGAAAATCATGTGAAGAGTTATAATGTACTTAATGGTATTGGAGGACTGATCTCACTAATTTTACAATTCTGTTACATGCATAGGTTATCATACTAATTAGCTTCATCTGGAATATTAGTTATCTTAATAGAGGGCTTTCATCTTTCCTTTTACTTCAGTTCTAAAGCTTGCAGTTTGATGGCTTCAGACTGCAATAAAATTCAAATCTCACAAAACAGATCAAAACTGGATAATTGGATTTTAAACAAACCACTCTGCTGTAGGCTTGCCACCAAAGGGAAAAGAGCACCAGAGAACTACCCAGTAGTTCTCAAATCCAAGTAAATGGAAGGTACATCCCAAGAGTCAGAAGAAAATCTATCATGTGTCAGATTTGTTTTTTCTCAGATTCATGCGGCAGGGTGCTGTGATAACCAATATCTCTAAACACATAACCAGAGTTAAACTGCAGTTAAGTTTTACCAAGTCATGCCACCAGCAATGAGTGGCTCTGACAGCACAAGGCAAGTTCTAGATTTATTTCTAGTCCTTGGTATTAAGGGTGCATGTAGCAACTACTCACCAATGAAAACATGGAACACCTCCACATGTGAAAAACAAATTCCTGGAGGCAAAAAAAAAAAGATCCCTTTCATAATTTTTGATGACTTTGCTTCCTTTGGTATAGTTCCCAAGAACATTCTAGCAGATATACCTGTCAGCAAGCAGTTCAAAGAAATCTCACCACTTTAAGAAAATACTGCAAAACTCATTCTAAAATTCAGAGAGTTTTTATGGTTTAAACTTAAATCAAAAATTATGAAACAAAATCTTATGGTATCCTTGAGCTCAGTTAGAAGAAAGTTGTGTTGAATATTTACATTGACCCATTTGCAGATGAACTGGTTCCAAATTAGCTGTGAAAGCAACAAATGACAGTTCCAGAGGGGAGTTATTCTTCTTTTCTAAACACCCTGTCACCACTTGGGAACTCCCTCTTTCTTAAACTTTTCATTTACTCTTAGCCCAAGTCTTGAAAACTCAAAAACAGAAGGGCAACATTAAATTACAAACACATCATAAGTGATGTTGTTACAATTATGTAGACTTTACAGACAGGAATAGTTTTTAAAAAAGTACTGTCTACCCAGATAGACAAGATATGTGGTAGCTTTTTATAAAGTCTTTCATTTGATAGAGGATTATCTTTTATTTTGATGGTTCCATGTTTCATGGGCTCTGAAGAGTTTAGAAATGCTTCAGATTCAAGACAACTTACTTGCTGAGCTATATTCTACATTGAAAAAAGGTATGAAAATAAATTTGATATATTGGGCAATCAAAAATACAATAGAAGCAGTGTGCAGAGCAAATAGTTTCTAGTTCAGCCGAAGTTTGGAGGGGGTCTGGAAAATTTTCCTCTATTTCTCTTACATTACTAAGGCTATCATGAGATGTGTTTGAGGGCAAAGGATCCCTTGCTGTAATATGAATTATTTATGTTAGTGTAGATACTTTCTCCTAATTATTTTTCCAGTATAGAAAACAGTGATTTTTCAAATCTTTTTTTTTATATTTTCTTTAGAAAAGATGGTGTCTTTAGGATCAGTTTGACTCTTCCAAAAGTGAAGTAATTTGTACCAGTAAGAAGGTAATATCTTTATGATAATACATACTTACCACTTTAAAATGGTTTAAGAAAACCTCAGATAATAACTTTCTGCAGGTTCATGGCAGTTTTTGTAGTCAGTGTCCGCTTTTTACAGTTATACCAATAGGAAGATAAGTATTTTCTCAGAGAAAACAGTAAAAGAAACAAAACTTATCTGGTGAATCCCAGTGATCACTCTTTCAGAACTGAAAGGGGAAAATGCCAAATAAGGGCTAAAAAGTATTTTCTACTGTATCACTATAAAATAAAGGATGAGGCAAGGGAAAAATCATAATAACTTCTTTTGATCCTGAGAGCATTAAAATCTCTGGAAAGGACAGAACACAGACAACCATTTGAAAACAAAATTTTCCAGTTTGACCTATTGTATTCTTCATTTGTATGAACTTATATACAGGGAAATTTATAAACAATAGTGTATGGTTTGGTTTGTCAATGAAGGCTTATAACTGAGCACACTCATGCTGCTTTTGGAGTTCTGAGGCATACAGTAAGAGACCATTTCAGTTCACTCATAGGAATCATTACATTAAAGGAAAGGCCTGCTCTTGTGTTTCTTACCAAATGGCTATAGCTGTTCTTCTCATCATCACTGGAAGGTCTCCATAAAAAACATGTCTGTAGGACACAAAGATATTTAGCTACACTACGGTGAGAAGGTGATTTAAGCTTCTTCCAGACTTGGGAAACCATAAACTTAGTATTCTCTTCAGAGTAATGTATGTTTATGCCACAGGATTACGTATTATTCCTAAAAACAATTATCTAAAAAGGTGGTTGTTAGAAGTTAATAGTTTTATTCTGGACATACTGTGTGCCATGTAAAGGACTGGTATTTGTCAGCTGAATTATGCAAATAAAACTGTGGGCTTTATTCCCTAGGAATCATATGGAAGCAAGTCAATGAAAACAGGAACAAGGGAGTTAGAAGTAAGAACAAATCAGTGGCAGTTCTCTGCTTAAATGACCTCTGGGTTTTCAGCTATCTATCAATCCCTACTTCAGGAGGCTTTGCACAATTTCCTGTGAATAAAATAGAGTGAAGAAAAATGAATAGCCCTGGCTTTTGGAAGTCCTAGATATTTCTCAGCTCCATTTAGAGCTGAGAATGCAAAGTTCAAACTTAAAAAAAAGGAGCTTCAGTAAGTTAATGAATCTTTCCTTGTTAAGGTTTGTGAAAGTGGGAATAGGGGAGTGGGAAAATGGAAAATATTTATAAAAGCTGAACAGTTAACCTTCTTTCTGAACCCCGTGGAAGAAGATTCTGTTTGGGTGATGGGTAAGATATGCCCTGCATAGCCACATTAGTTAAATGTGATCAAGCATAGGAAGATGCCTATCTTTGCAACTGAAGAGGAGGGAAGTAAAAAGTTAGTTTGCTTTCAAAAGGCTTAACTTCAAAAGGTACTCAATGTCTTTCACCCTCAGGGGACTGGCTTAGCACACTGCTGAACCAGCCACTAATTGCTTTGTTAGATTATTTAATTAACCCTGAAAAAACTCTCTTAGGGGATGCAGCAAGGGACATTTAACCAATCTCCCTCCACGTGAAAACCTTGACTGGTGAAAACTGAGAAGGGAGAAAAAATGGCCCCACATGAAATTACACTGATGACATTTTGCAGAGTGAGACATACTCAACACAGTATTTAATTAGCACAAATGTCTTTTCACCCACCTACTTTTACATGAATTTAAAAAACTTGGGAGTAAAGCCTATTTTCCTTGGGATCCACTTTGGAAAGTGACATTGCTGTCCTATCTTTTATTACCCCATCTATTTCTTACATAAGGTGCCGCCAGCAAGAGGGGTAACAGCTGAGGAAGAGACGATGCTACGAATGTTAACAGGATACAGGTTTGTTTGTTTCAAGTGACTTCTCAAGACAGCAATAGCTGGCATAGTAAATAGCAGAAATCTACTCAACAATCTCTGAATATGTGATGCAAAATGAGGTGGTCTGACAATTAAAATTATTCCAGTTCCGACACAGAGCAAAGAAAAATAAGCTCAATGAAGTCTATCATGCATAAGGCATTTTCAGGCTGTGCTAAGCAACTTCTTTAACTGCAAACATCAGCAAACACAGCATATACTTAAGCACAGTTCAATAACGAGGCTTAATAGAAACTCCCTGAAAAAAAAGCTATTTTAGGTTCAAGACTTGGAGAAAAGGAAAAAAAAATCCAGGCTAAGAAATGTGGCAATTTACCTCATCTGAGCAGCCTCATATTTTGTTGAGGAAAGAGAAAGTGTTCTAAGATTTTCAGTCTAACCTTTGGTGGTTTTGGCAAGGACTTTGGAAACTGATTCTTAATTTAAGAACGAATAAAACAAATATGATATCATACTACCCAGGAAAGCTACTGTAGGATATTTTATTGGACATGGCTGGTCCAGCTGAGGTAAAGTTACCAAACACTGACAATCCATGCAGGAATGAAGCCCTACGTAATCTTAAAGTTTGTACAGCTGCATCTTTTTGGTAACTTATGACATATCTGTTAAATTGTAATATCCAGCATATGGGTCTTATTTGTACATTTTAATTAAGTTATTAAGTACACCCACAAATGGCCAAGGCAACCATGCGGTGTGCACTTTGAAATCTGAGGTCCAACACGATTTTTCTTCTTCCTTCTCTGCGTTCTCTTTTCCCTCATATTTCACCACAGAACCAAAAATAACAGCATCCCACAGACATGGCATGTACTCACTGTCACATGATTTTGAAAGGCACGTTTCCATAACTATATTTTTGAAGATTTTTATAGCACTGTGAGTAACATCCTCAATGTCTGTTAGCCTGAAAACACTAGGAAATATAAAATTCACATTATTGAAAAAAAACCTTCCTTCAATTGATTGCAGAGCTATGAAAAAACTAGCAAGAAATATTTCCACAGGTGAGTCAACCCAAACAGTGGCATAGAAAGAAAGCAAGTATTTTGGGCAATAATGAAATATCAGGTCAAGAAAACATAATTTTCTGCTTAAATGGAAAGGATGACAGCCGGAGTACCTCAGTTAACCTCAATTCTTATGACATCTCTCAGAGAAATCTGCTGCTATTAAAACATAACATTAGGGTTTCAGTGGTCAAAATCACTTTTTTAATTCTTCCAAAAATCTGTTAGAAACTAATTTCGCTAACTAGATGTAATCCAACAGAGTGATCATATCATCTATTGCAAAATATGTTTACCCTTGCATGAAAATCCTCTTCCTATTGGACTCAGATGTTGCTGCTGCCAACAAGCGTGGAAGCAGTTGAATTGTGACTATGCCAACCAGTAGATGGCCAGGCATTGTGGTGAATGCCATTCCCTTATGCATGAAAAAAAGGCAGAAAAAACAAACTTGCTTTTGGGTTTTTTCTGATGTCCAGCCATGGCTAGAGGTTCAAGGAGACCACCATGAGAAGTGTTTGTGAGGAAATCAGATATGCCAATTCAGCATCAAACTCTCTCTGTATTTTGCCAAGGAGCACAAATTAAAGCAGCCTGAAGGTTGCCTTGAATTCTGCTGGCAGACAAGGTATGGACACAAAGGCCTTTAGGGCCTTTTTATGCTCCCTTTCCCAGCATACATTTGTGCTTTCCAGCCAAACACTAGTATCCAACTCAATAAATGTGGAAATAGTGGTGGGTAATGGAAATATTTTTTTGTAGTTTGGAATGAGATTTGACAACCTATTCCCTCATTGGAAGATTTTTGGCACACTGCAGTTTACAAGAAAAGTTTGTATTATAAAGTAAAATGCTGCTGTGGTAATTGACGGTAGTGTAAATATAATTTCCTAATGTATTCCATGTTTCTGCCAACCTTATTTTTCTAGCTGGTCTCATACTTTATTGGCCATTAGAATAGAATATGGAGAGTGTCCTTTATTACTTCATGCAGAAAGATATTTCAAATTTTGCAGTATAAATCCTGTGCTATCCCAGTGCTCCTTCTCTGTTGCAGCTCAGTCACCTGAATAAGAAATAAGCTTATGCCAGTGTTAGGATTTAACTAGCAATGAATTTCACTTTATTGCTATATTTATTAAAGCTTTTAAAAATGTGGTTAAGCAGAAACCTTCCATGTGGCTTCAGTCAATATTTCTTGAGGAGGAGGACTTAAAAAAGCTGTAGAGTTTTACATTCTTTCTTGATACCTTACCTTCCTCCACCTTTCTTCTCTTCAAGTATTTCACTGAGTCCTACCTTAGTGTCACAACAGCCATGGAAAGTTGTTTTGGTTTATTCAGCCGCTTTTTAGCAAAGATGTCTCCGTGTTGCCTGTAAGATAGGCAAGAAGCTAGGAAATTAGGACCAAGAAGCCCTAGGCACAATTTCCAGGCCATTGCAAGTATAGCAGTTGTTACCAATGGTACAATAGCTGTGAGAGTTGTTATTTGACCTTAACCAGTTGCAGTTAGAGCTCTTAAGAACCAGTTTGTGAACAGTTCTTTTGCTGAGGAATGTGTCTTGGAGTTGACAGAAAATTGTAGATCTTGAGCAGAGTTTTCTGAAACACCCCTCACTCCTTTTCGCAGGGGGAAATTGAGTGCGAGAAGATGATAGAAAACATTGGCACGACATGAAAATAAACTGTTGTTAATTAGTGACCTACAAATTCAGTAGAGGCTGCTGATTTGGGGCATCTTCTGAGGTGTCTTGCACTGGCTGAGAACTCTTAAGTAGCCAGTAAGACTCAAAGATGTCTTCCAGGGAAAGATTTTCCAAAGTTTAAATTAGTTTTGAAGAAGAAATATTTTGATAATCTAGTATCGGAGGAAAAATGTAATTTTAGGCACAGTCTGGATTAAGTAAGAGTTTTCTCTTCCCCCAATAGCTTTCTTCATTGTAGCCTGCTTAGATAGCTGTGAAAAAAAACAGATCTCTTTTCCTGATCTCCATTTTCCAAGTGATTTATCCTAATCACTGAATTTTCCATCCTGTTTGCTCTTATCTGCTCTCTCTGTGCCCCATACATATTGTACTTCTGCCTGCAGCTGAAGAGGACTGGAAAGCACCAGCCTAGTCTTTCCAGGAGCTGCATGGTCAGGAAACTCTCCAGTGAACTGTGAGCTGTGAATGAGAACCCCTTTCTTTTGAGGCATATATACAGGATCTCAGTATTTATCCTGTAGAGGCAATGGTTTAGCCATTCGGTTCATATGCAGGTACAAAATCCTTTCCTAGTTTTGTATGAAAATGCAGTGGCTGTTTTGTATGAAAATGCTGTGCTTATCTTCTCAACATCTACTTTATGAAATGTGTAGCCTGAAGATGTCTATCACAGCAGGACTCTCAGAGGAGTTCAACTTAGAGACTCCTAACACACCAAGTCAAAAGCAGACTTTGTTGTAACATGTTAATCTAACTTCTGAGCTTCTGTTGTAAGAAAACTTCAGGTGCCACATAGCTCCTAAGAACTACCCAGACTGCAAGACAGATCACAGGGCAAAACAGTCATATCAGCAGGACAATGTGCACCACTAAATGTACTAATAAAATCCTTTCAAGGGACAAGGTAGTTCCTTGAAACTACCATTTCAAAGATTGAGATCTATTCGTTGTGTTGCACTGTATCTTGTAGACTGAACATGCCAAGTCAAATTAGTTTCAGCTCAGCTGTGTCTATACCTCATGTTCCACAGTGTAAGATATAACACAACTTTATAGACAGACAGTTGTTATATTTTTGGATCTAACCTCTTCTAAATGCAAGTTCAACAAGCTTAATTTTACTCTTGCTACTTTAGCACTAGAAGGCAACTAGAGACCTAGAAAATCATTGTTTTCAGCTAACACACACTTCCATTGTACCAAGAATAGATCACAGATCAATTTAGATTGTAAGGGACCTTCAGAGGTCATCTAGACCAACCTCTGGCTCAAAGCAGGTCTAACGAGATCAGGTTGCTCAGGGATTTGATCAGCCTGGACTGCTGACCATCACCAGAGCCAGACTCTGTACCACTGTAGCATTTAAATGTGGCAGTCTGGATGATGGGGAAAAATGTCACAGAATTTAGAATTTATTTTGTTTTATCTTTATATAATAAAGCAATTAGCATTTGCTAATAAAAGTTAAAAACATGTAGTTGAAAGTCACATATAGGTGTAGATACAACTTTGAACTCATGCTACACACCCAAAGTCTTTGGAGTATCTTACAAAATCTAATACATTTCAAAGAGGAAACATATAAAGTGACATAACCATAAACTGATAACCACAGAATATGAGACAGGAAAGAACAGCAAGAAAGAATCCACAACAACCAGCAACTCTCTTAGAGAATGTAGAAGTTCATAATGACAGTGATCAAAACAGCTGTAAAATATGGAAACAGCAAGCACACCAACTAAAGATTTCAGTCATGTAATAATCTTGGAGGAAAAACTCGTCTTCTCAGTCATTCCTTCTAAGCTAGGTCTTCTCCATAAGCATAGTGTCAAGACAACTGATACCTCCACATGAAAGGATTTCACTGCAGGGAGTCAGTAATGTCAAAGAAATCTTCCGTGATCTTATGTAAATATACCTGAGCATGTACAGTGAGTAATTTTCTGGACTATAAAACCACACAAAACAAGTAACAAGAGAGCAGTTACCACCAGCTGTGTTTACTGGGAGCAGACACTGAAACTAAATTTTCACATATATGCTTTTCTTCCCAGAATCCTCTGGGATGCATTGTAGAAAGATGGAAAAAAATTGTCTATTGCAATAATATGTTCCCAAAAGAGTGATAATCCTATGTATTTTAAAAGCTGTTTTATTCCAAAACACTAAAACACATTCCAGTTCTTCCTGCTTTAAGAACACAAATAAAATATCAGTGACACTTTAAAATAAAAGCATCCAAGGTTGCTTCTATGGCACACATTTGTTTTTCAATTTTTATCAACAGATTTTGGATTGAGATCTTTCTCATTATAAATGCTCCTAAATGGGAGAAATATCCTAACTGCAGACAAAAGTGAGGAAACCACCTGTGGTATGTATTCAATTCTATATGCTTTCTAGAATGTTTGGAAAAAAAACAGAAAGAGAAATCTCAACTGGAAGTGCAATAAAATGGAAACAGAAGAGATACAGATACATGTTAATGAGCAGTGAAACCATCCAGAATGCCAGTGATGGTGCAAGTATTACAGATAACAGTAAGCTTCTCTCTCCCTTTCTTTCCTAAAGGAATATGCACAGAAAGTGTAACTCATCAGGATAAGAACCAAATAAAAGCAAGGAAGTGCCTCGTCTGTCGTTTTTAACATCTCCCCCTTGTGGTAATTACAGTGACTTCACTTTCTCATCCAGTGGGCAATTACCATTATACCAGAACAGCACACACTTTAAAAGAAATCATTGTTCAAATGATTTTAGTTTAATTCTGCTAACTATTCTTAACCCTATCTTTGGACCTAGCCCTTTAGTTATGTGCTCCTTTCCAAACATGACCACAACTTAAGTGCAGTTGCTATTCTCCAGTTTACTTGATGTGTTTTTATTTTAATGAATTACACAATTAGCTCATTTCAAAAAAAAGGCAGTAGGTATGGCAAAGCAGGTAGAATCAAATAGTTTGTTATTTAAACGCTGCTTTCCAAAAATTTGTGCCTGCAGGCACTTGCTGTAACATTACAGTATGCTGGAGCCTAACTGCACCTGATGAAGCGATGGGCCTCTTAAAACAACTAATATCTGTATTCCTGACTAAAATATAGTCATAAATACAAGGAGATTCTGCCTCTCATTTAACTAGCACATAAAGATGTGTGTATCCTGGAAGATAAAACACCAATGGATGTCAAGCTGTAACATCATAAAAGCAGAATGAACAAATACACATCTGTGCATGGATCAGAAGTGGTATAGTATATGTGTGACAGATGTAGCCAGAAGAAAAAAGACCCACAAGAAAAAAAAAATGTTGAAATACGATTTTATAAATGATATTTCAAAAAATACCATTTTTATTGGCAAGAAAGTCAAGTACTCAACAGATGTTCATTGGACAAATAATAAAGAAACAGAGAACGATCTTACAGAAGTAGATTCTACAATGCAATAGGCTTAAAAAGGTCTCCAGAAAATAATTCTGAAGCGCACAGTGGCTTTCTTTGTGTCTATCGAGAGTAAGAACATCATATTTAAATGCTGAAAAGACAAAGATGAGTTCTTGGTGAAAGACTATAATGGTGAGTCAGTCCACAGACAAGAGTACTCTACATTGCCTAATTAAAGCGTGAGTTCTACCCTCTAATAGGTTAGAAAAGCAGCCTTAAGCAAATGAAGAAACCTCTTTAGACACTTGTAGTAGAACAGAGCTGTCCATCTCATGAATGTGGATTAATTATTAGTTTTCATACTGCCTGTTTTATGGTACACCCTTCCTTTTTCTCTCTAGATTCAAAAAATTTCTGCATTTCCTGTAATTTTTCGTACATGGATGAAGTACTTTTCTACCCAATCACAAAATATTTCTAAACAGTAATTTATAAATAGCAAAATTTCACAGCACACTCTCAGTGCTCCTTGAGTAGCACATACGGTACTTTCAGCTTTCACTTCTAAATACTTTTTCAGAGAGAGGAACTGATGGGATCCCAGTTCTATCTTTGTCTCCATCTAATTCCCCTTTCCAGCTCCTACATTTTACGAAAAAGTTGGAAATGGCTCTCAAATGTCATCTTCAGTCCTGTTTTGGGTTTACCAGGAGAGATTTGCTACACAGATCGAGAAGACAAGCACACAAGAACACACAGAGAAGAAACAAAGAACACCTCAAGAGCTCGAATGCAGAAAAGGAAGATATCACTTCTGTATGTTTCTGCCTCAGCATTTAGTAGTTGATACCACATTTTAGGACACCAAAAATATCTATCAGGGCTTAAATATTTGCCAGGGATGCAGAAACAAGTCTTTTCATCAGCAGTAAAATTTCTTATTTGAGCAGTGTTTCTTATGTCATGTAATCCAGTTATTTTGATGTTGTTTTAATTATTAGGGTTGGCAAGCAAATGATCCTGCTAATTATTTAGACAATTATTTAATTTTCTGTTTACTGCTAGTTCTGTTTTTTGGATAAAATGGAAAAAAAAAAAAAATCAACCTAACATTATAGAGCCATTTAGTCTGCACAATAAAGAATGCCTGAAAAACTGAATTATCTAATTGGCTAGAGTGTAAAATGGCAGAATTCACCACTCGGAGCTTATTAGCTTGTTCATTTAATTAAGATTATGCAAATTCTTTGACAAAAAGTAATATTTTATAATAAAATTGCGTTCTTCTATTCAGACATTCCACTGTTTGAATTGTACTAGAGGATGTTCATTTAGGACAAGCAGCTTTGATCATAAAAATGCACTTTTTCACGCCCTGCCATGTCTTATTGATTAACCAGGATATTTTCCCTCTTGTTAGAATGAAGTTGCAGTTCAAAGGTTTTAGAAAAACATCCACTATAAGAAATTGGCAAAGCAAATGTGTAGTTCACTACAACCTCCCGAGAACTGCATAGTGTTCCTTCTTCCCAAGCATCTGTGGGGGCTAATGCTGAAAAAAATGTGTGTGCAGTATGTGCTGCAGTTGAAATTTAATAAATATTTTTTTAAAAAGTCATCTAGAAGACAAACGTGCACTATGTCAAATGCCATTAAATCAGCAGGCAGGTCTCCATCTGTTTATTTGTTTAAACATATCATGATGTATTTCATCCACAATGTGCAACTTGCAAGTGAAAGCTTTGGCTCGTATCTCCTAACAGGACTACAAACCCTTGCACTATGTTAAAGGAAAGCAATCCCAAAAATGTAGTAAAAATTACTGAATCCCAGAGACTTGTTACATGAAATAGGGATTTCTCTGATGGTTTTTGTTTATAAATTTCAGTGAAGATATCTGTAGGCTTTTTGCAGAAGTAAAGAATACAAAAATTTTCTCTGTTTAGTTGGAAGGTTTATGTTTGAAGACATTCTTTTTTTTCCCCCCCTCCTTTTTTTTTTTTTTCTTTTCCTAAAAGCTCTGTGTGATTTAATAGTTCTCTGAAGCTCCCAGTAATGATTCCTCCTATGGCAAGTTCCAAAATGGAAACCAAATGTCTCCTGAGCCTCAGATAGAATGCACTGAATAATAAAATAAAACAAGGCTTTCCACTCACACAGCAGTCTCTGAGGATCTCTAAGCATTTCAAAAATAAATGAATTCTCACAGCACCTTGGCAAGGTGAGTAAGAACAGGAGATGGTAATGGGATTATTATCCCCGTTTTGCTAATACAGATACCAAGATAGGGAAGTTGAATAACCTGCCAAGCTTGTGGTGCATACTCAAGAGAAAGAAAATCTCCTGAATCCTGGTTCTACATATTAACACAGAGCATTGCCAATGGCTAACCAAAGTTTGCTAACCTCCAAACCTTACAAAATCTCTCCTGAGATATCATATAACTAGGGCATGATCCAAAATGCATTAATGTTAATGGGAATTTTTCTGCTAGAATAAACACACTGAAGTCTGAAGATTTTCCTGAGCCTTACTCCACTCCAATGCTACAAAACTGGAATAGGTTTTGCCACTTCCTGCCACACTGCCAGAAAGTAATCTAATAATTGTCTCTCTTGCAGGGTTTTGGAATTACTTTTCTAAGCATTGGTCAGAGCAAAATAACACAGTTCTCGGGAACATTCGTGTCCTTGCGCTTGGCATGGCCAGCTCTGCTCTGGCTGCGGTGAGTAGGCAGTCGTTAACTCTGGGAGGCTGCAGGCCATGAGAGATGTTTTTTTCTGTATTGCCTTTGAATACAAAGAAAAGCATTATTCATATTGTTAGTCACAGATGTATTCATATGTTTTATGCTGGCTTCTCACTTATAAAATGGTCACCAAATAACACGTTTCAAGAGAGTTAAGAGGGTGTCAGAAGCGAAGAGAAAACAGCAGCTAATTTCAGAATCAGATCAGCCTTGCTCTACACCATTCACTTTTTAATATCTACTTCCTTTTTGTTTGGGCTTTTTTTGTATTCTCTCTCTCTCCGCATAACAACGTTTCAGAGCCCAGCTCAGAGGTAAGAGTGCCACCTATTGAGTCCCTGGCAATATTCGTCATCATCTACAAATGAAACAAAAGCTTACATACCGTTTCTTCTGATGCATCCGCGTATAACAAAAAGACAAGCCATGGCTTCTTAACTGAACCCAAGGCTGTAATGTATTCAAAGGAAAAAACTACATAATAAACTCTATAAGAAATGTTGTCTCTGTAACAAGTGTATCTTAAAATATTTCTTTTTTTTAGAAAACAAAGAAAGTGAAAAAAATCAAGATAGAGAAAAACGCCAAGTACTTATGATAAAAAACAGCGCCTCTAATGAAAGAGCAGTTTACTCAAAAAGTCCAGTTATAGTTCAGGGTAAGTTCATCTCCTGACTTGACCCAGAGAGAATTTTCTCCCCTCATCATATTAGTTAGTCATTATACTAATTAAATACTTTACTAAGCCAGGGTGTGCTAGATGTCACCTTGGAAGCACTTCAAACAATATTGAGTAATATAAAAGCCGAATAAAAGGCAGCCACATTATGGGGTTATATTACAGAATGAATTAGCTTTTTTTTTTTGGCAGCAAAATTGCAAAGACAGTGCATATTTTTTAAAATTGCTGGAATCTCTAGAAAGTGAGGAAAAACAAAAAGACTTACAAGAACACTGATGGTTTTTCCACTTTATTACACTTGCATATGAATCGCATTTTCCTGGCATCCCAGGCAATGATGACATATGAGAAACATGTATATTTTTAGAAGAGTTGTATTATTGTTGACTTGGATGTATACACTGAGTTTAATCAAGAGAAATCCTACCCATATTATATGCTTCACTTAATGGGCACTAGCTAGACAAACAAACCATTTCCTGAAATGTGCAGAAAAATAATCAGACAAGAAAATTATCAGAAATTCCATCAGTACACAAACACTTATCTCCCCAGAGCAGCGAATAAATGTGTGTACTTTATTTTAACACTTTAACTTTCACTGAAACAGTCTTTTGTTTCCTTTCCTTTTCTGAGCCATGGTGCAGTATGACTTACTGTTGCCCCAAAGCAGAGTTTGTGGACAGTATCTATGTTGGTGACCTGAAAGAGAGCTCACATGATTAGGAAATACAGCATGAGGAGAAAAAGAAAAAAAAAAAGAAGCATCCAATTTAGCTGTAAACAATACCCTGAACTGACCAGATCATGATCACTTTTCAGGATCAGTCTCTCTCTAGGAGCGGTGATGTGCAAGAAATGAAGAAATGACAGAGGGTGGATTCTGGCGGTATTATTCCCAGTGTCAGTGAGAGCATTTCTTCCATGAAACAAATGCAGGGGAGAAGGAAATGCTCTGAGGAACTCTGAAAGGAGAGATGGGAGTAAATGTGCCTGTAATTATGGCCCCCAAATGACCACAGTGATGATTTGGTAACCCCACAGTAAGCCGGCAAACATGAACAGCTGTCACAAACTCCAGAATCTGAATATCATAACAGAGGGGTGGATTATCCCACAGAATGCAAATATATGTGAGTACAGGGCAGACAGCCACATTTCCTCAATCCAGGGATGTCTTTTTCTCAGTGTTACTTAAGCTAGCCTGCTAGCATTCCTAGGAGAGCTGCGAATCTGGCCAGCGAGCAGTGCAGACAAAAATCCCAAAGGCCTAATCTATAAAACTTGTCTACATACGCCTACTTTATTCCCTACCCTTCAGGAGCCAGACTGCCCCAAGCTCCCTAGCAGTACAAGGAGATGGCCCTTTCTCGTGCTGTTTTAAAACCAACATAGTAATTCTTTCTGTGACTGATGAGCAAATAAGGAAGTTTAGTTCCCACAGCCGTATTTACTTCTCAGAAAGGTCTAAGACTCCTATACACAGGGAAGAAAATCTGACTCCGTAAGAATTGCTGAAATAACTCTAAGGAATCTTGAACTACCAGAGGCATGACAATTTCCCACAGCTCCCACCGGAATGATGTACCTAAAGATTCAAAACTACAGTACATCCAGGATAGCCAGATCCTGCCTTTCCACACTTTTCTAGTTTCTCTTCATCTGTCAGTGACATCCCTCTGGATACACGACGTATTTGTCACTTTGCACACAACAGAGATTATTCCTAGTCATCCTCACCTCCTGGACTTCATGCATGTTTACAGGATGGATAGAAGAAAGGCAGGGAATATTTGCTGCACAGGAGCGTAAACTGCCTGTAATGCTGCTGAATACCCCCCTTTCACCTGACTGACTTCTGAGCTTGGGTTTTGGCAGCAATCACAGCAAGGTGAAAATCACTCCAAGTAAGGATGTAAGAAAAAAAGGAAAGAAAAGGAACATCTAAAAAAAAATGCTGTTTTAATTTGACACAAAAATCCTTTTAAGGACTCAGAGTAAAAATCAATCCAAGTAAGGATGTAAGGAAAAAAGAAAGGAAAAAAGGAAATGTGTCAAATGAAACAGGCTGTTTTATTTTAAAGGAAAGTTCTTCTGAGGGCTCAAGGCCTGAGTCTCTGTTAGGACTGCTACACAGGCTGGACGACTGCCAATATATCAGGTTGCAATAGGCCATTAGAAGGAGCTGAATATGGATAATCCTCCCTAAGGGCTGAGTAGAGTCATACTGCCTTGATTACTTTTTTTAATTTAGATTAAAAATCCCTATAACAGTTGCAGACTAATTGGAAAAAGACTTTAAAGGAGCTTTAGGAAATTAGGTAAGAATAGTTTTTATTATTGTACTGTGCAGCAATTGCTGCAAACCTCTTCCTCGTAAAGGATGGGGAGTCATTCACAAAAAACTCTTATAAGAGCAGAAAACCAAATCTTGTCCCTTACAGGATTTCATCTTTTGAAAGGTTGTTTTACTGTGACCATTTTAGTTTAAGTCAACATCAGAGAGCAAAACAAGTGTTGGAAAGGCTGGTCTCTCACCAGCCCCACAATCCCACCACAGGATTGTTAAAAAAAACAAGTTAGCTCCACATGTAGGTGACTAGCCACGGTAATCATAAGCCCAACGTTATGATTTACTGACCTTCAACCAAGTCAGTATTTAATTTAAAATAGAGAATGTTTCTGATTTAACTTGAGCATTCTCCCACAGTGTTGTGATATGAATCCCAGCATTCCTGGCTCTTTATCACTCCTGATTAGTAATCTGTGAACCATAGAAATTGCAGTGCTGATTTGAGCTCTGGAATTCAAAGGTCAGGTACAGCATTAAAGAACCCAGCCATCATCTAGTTTCTAGGAAGAAACATAAACATAACAATCCTGTGCAACAGCAGCAACACATTAATGCACAAAAGCCAGGGTATGAAACGGAGAAGATGTAAGAGGAAATCTCATTGCCACAAATGGCTAAAGACCCAAGTGTAATCAAAATTCACAGATATGAGAAATAAATCAGACAGTGATACAGAAAGAAAGCTAGCAGAAGCTCCCACCCACCTCTTCCCCAGTAAATTTGCACCTGAGTTTTATGACAGCAGTGCCTCTGCAATCACTCTCAGTCTCAAGGAGTTACAGAATTTAGGCTCCAACCTGTATTGCTTTTATTCACAACCTTAACGAAAGGTTTGCAGAGGTAGCTGCAGCATCCTTGTGATTCATTCATGTATGCAATCAGATAATTTTATTTTCAGGGAAATACTATTTGGGGAAACACATCGATATGCTGTGATTTGTGTATTCTTGACTTCTAGAGGCAGGTTTTCAAGTGCTTAGCTCCCACAGCTGGGGTTACATTTCCAAAAGTGCTGAGAGTTCATTAGCTCTATTGTCAATTCCTTGATATATTTTTTTTATAAATATATATGTATGTATACTGAATACCACTTGTCATAGGAACCTAGACACAGCTCTGTACATTCAGTCAGTGAACATGGAGTATCACTCATCTCTGCTGCCTAAAGGTTCTCCAGAACTTCCTCTAAACCCAGTATGCTCATCCTGTCTTTTTATTGTGTGGTACAGAAAAACAAAAGCTAACACTTTTGTATTCCCAAAGAACATCTAAAGCACCTGGAGCCATAATTTAAGAAGACAGGCTGAGAAGAAATAAGAGAGCTCCATGTACATATCAAGATTGATTCTGAAATAATAAAAAGGTTGTAAAGGGATTTACTGAGTAAATCAAACAAAGGAGACAAATCCTTTAGACTTACTAGACTTTCAGAGCAACTTGGTCCCTGACCCAAGACAGTTATTTACAATTCTTGTCCCCTCCGGGAGGTGAATGTGTCTCAGCAAATGCTGCTCAGAGTGTCCCCTATAGCTAAGCATCTGGCTCCGCTGTAGACTTGTCTACTAACAAATGAGCAAATGTTCATAAATCTGGAACACATATTCAAACAGACCCCAGCTAGCTTTAAAATTAAGCAATCCTCTCATAATATATGCTGCACGTATTTGGGAGAATGCTGTGTTTCCTGACAAATATTGGCCATATCATGTGACTAAATTCAACAATGTAGTCCCTTGCTATTATTTTAGGTCATTTTTACATCATAGTCTTTCATACATTATATCAAGAAAAATTAATTCATTTATTTGAATAGTAAAATTGTAAACAATTTATAGATTTTGAGCTTCTCTGCTGTTAGCTAACTCCTTCTTCGTAATAAACCAATTTTTAAATTGTCATTGTTACTGAATATATAGCATGATAGACAGAAACATCACCCCATTTAAATACTGAGTCTTAATACTGACTAGAGATGTTCTCTATATAAACCTTTCCCTTTCTGTTTCTGTCTTACAATTCAGTCATATCATAAGGAAAAGACTACAGCTGGGAAAAGTATCAGTACATTTTTAGTCTGTAATGCCATTTTAATGATATAATGTGAGAGGTTACTGAGGGGAGTTGTTTTTTAAACCTATATATTCAACAGTGTCTCAGTTAAGTAAAATGAAATTGCTGCATTTCAGGCCTCTTGGCAAGCCAGAAACCTAATTCTTTTTTTTATTCTACTTTGAAAGCATAAAGGACTGTCAAAAAAAAGATATAAAGTAGTACAAACTGACACTGGACCCTAGATATTTCTCACCTTTCTGTAGTAGATTTCAATTCTGATGCCTAACCCACTGCCGACTGATTTTAGATATGAAAAGAAAGGTGGATATAAGCTTAAAAAAATTAACAAATTAGTCATACTTCTAGAAGTATAAATGATACAGAACTACAAATCAGAGAGCTTTCTAGTCCAAAAACACTCTCAACGACTAGCTTCCTTGAGAAGTAAGGAAGGATTTATACATGAAAAATATTCCTCAAAAGCCAGTAACAACATCCTTCCATGTTGCTCTCCTATAAATACCTCCTCTAAGAGATCAAAAGTCACAAAGTCTGCAAAAAGAAAGGGCGGGAGGCTTCTACCACTAGCAGTTTTTAAGCCCGCTTACTTCTATGTACAGATATGAGTTATTGCAAGCAGAAGAACCCACAAGTTCCGGCACATTATGCCCTTCAGTTGCTGTGGCCACAGGGCTCATTACATGGAATGGTCTCGCACGGCAGTCCCACTTCTGAGAGGTTTTGACAGTGTCTGCAAAGCAGCCTCCAAAGTTTACTGCCCCATGATCTGATGTATTTTGGGCACATTTCTGTCTCCTTCTACAACCTGTTAACACACCCCACCACCCCCATTCTCGTCAGTGGTAAAATAGCTTTCAATATTTTTCCTCTTCCTAGTTCCTGCACAGAGGAAGAGTCTGGTTACCTGAGTAACAGAAACACAAAATCAGACATAAAATTAGAATTTGTTAGGTTCCCTGATTAGACTATTGAAGAACAAGAAATGTCTTGCACATAAACAGGTTTCTGCACAAAAGTCAAGAACTGCAGAGTAATGTGTACCCGGCTAGCTACATATACAAGAACAGAAAGCAGAAGAAAAGATACAATTAGCCATGTAAGATCACATCACAGGACATAGTCATAAATTCATAGGGTAATTCACGCTGGTTTGGACCTGAGGAGGTCTCCTAGCCCCAGTTCTGCTTTCTGTCTGACAGGGCCCAGTGCCATCTTCCCAGAGCTTCTCCCCAGGCCCATTGTTCTAGCTTGTATCCCTGCACGGCTCTGCCTTCCTGGGGCAGACCTTGGCCTCTGACCATGCCGAATTTTATGGCATCCCTGTCAGCCTCTTTCTCTCTCTGCTCCATGTACCCTGAACAGTAGACCAGCCCATGAGTGAATCAACCAGTCCCCCTTGGTGTAATCTGCAACCTTGATGCATGTATCCTCCATCCCCTCCTCTGGATCACTGATAGACATGTCAAACAGAACAGCTCCCAGGACAGACACTGTGGCACCCCGGTTTTTACCCACCTCCAGGTATGAGACAGCCCATTAACCATGACCCTCTGAGCCCTACCATTCAACTGGGTTTTTCATGGTTTACAGACCATACAGCACAGTATTGTCTCTCTAAATGGTACTAGTTTGGAGGTGGTGCTTAAAGCAAATTCTAATGGGGCAAAAATAATGCAATAGTTCTACTAGCATGGCTTCCTAGCTCTTAGAATCTAGAAACCAAGCAGTTTCCATACTTGAAAGCAAGAATGGTCGGTGGACTTTTATTTTTTGAACATTTTCAGTTACTTTCTGAAGATGTGTCTCCAGACAATAAATCCTATAGTGTCATTATGTATTGTATGGTGAAGAAAAAACCTTGTTTGTTGTAAATATACTGCCAAATAATGTCATTTTCTCCATTTTCTTTCTGTTGCAGAAAAGTGTGACTAATCAGTCCCTGTTCACTTTCTCCTCATCATTCTCGGATTTATCTAGTACTTCCAGTCATTTTTCCTCCCAGACTAAAGAAGCCTAGTCTGTTTATCCTCATGTGGAAAAGAATGGAACATCATTGTCATCTTTCTCCCTTTTTAGTTTTATTGTGTCCTTTTTGAGATGCTGTAATGAGAGCTGTGCTTAGTATTAATGATATGAGCACATCTTGGACTTGGGGTAAAATAATGTTTTCTGGTTTGCTCTAATTTTCTTTCATAGTAATTCCTAGCAGTTGATTTTTCTTTTTAACTGTCTCTGGGTGTTAAGCTGATGTTTTCATAGAAACAGCCACAATGTCTCTACAATCTTCCTCTGAATAGTAATAGTTCATTTAGAGCCTGTCACTGGATATAAATACAAAATGTGTACATACAGATAGTGTTTTTTCCCAGATGCATTACTTTCACAGCAATGAATTTATCTTTCACTTTATTGCCAAGTCACTCATTGTGACATCCTCCTGCAGCTTTTTGCAGTCAGCTTTCATTTAACTGATCTGAATAATTTTATATTAACAGCAAACATTTTTACCTCTCTCTATATCTATCGACTTCCCCAGGATTTTGGTGAATATGTGGATGAACATACATCTCAATCCAGACACTCAATAAACTCCACTAGTTAAACATTGTAATACCTGACAGTTATTTCTTCTTTCTGTTTGTTATGATAGCCAGTAGTAGCTGTGCTTCCTCTTTTGCCCCATGTCACTTTAGGATCTCTGTAAGCCTTTGATAACAGATCATCAAAAGCACTCTGAAAGCCCAAGCGTAGAACAGCCACAGGATCTTGTTCATCCATATAATCACTAGCATCTGTAAGGAATTATAATATACTTCCAGGGCATGACCTCATTCTGCAGAAGCCAAACTGAACATTTCCCACTATGTCATACTTATTCTTATATATTACTGTCTCTGTATTACAGCTTCTTCCAGTTTGTCCAGTACAGAAGTCCAGCATACCCACCTGCTGTACCCAGACCTGATGTGAATCCTTTCCTAAGAACTAGTTTCAAATTTGACTCTTCTGTTCTCAGGGTCATTTTAAACAGTAAGTTGTACGCCACAGTTCATAGGTCAGCAATTTTGCACTGATTGCCTTTACAATTCTTTGTCAAATATAATCTGGTCATGATAATTTGCTGTTTTTCAATTGCCTTTATTGAAACTCTTCCACTGCAGTGCCATGGTAGATTCTGAAACTTTCCTTCACCATGCTTGAAGCCTCTCTCAGCTTGGCTCCACTATACACTTTAGACAAATACTGTCTAGCCCATCATCTGCTTTTCAGTTAAAAGGTTGATGAAATGAACAGGCCTGCAAACACAACGCATTCCTGATGTATCTCACTTGAAAAGGTTTTCTGTATTGATGGGCAGCCGTCAAGAACCACTCCCACCACCAGATAACTGGGTATCTATATTCACTTGCTTCAGAAACACAGCTAGTCATCTCCTCTTTAAGGATTTGACAATAGCAGTAAAACCTATCCGGAAGGATATAGTGTACTTTAGCCTGGCTGTTGTGACTCTTAGACTCTTGTTACTGAAGGGGAAAGAGCTGGAGGAGCAGAGAGCTGCACTCAGTGACATTTAGTGCATATACACATTTAAAAGAATATCCAGACACAGATTCAGTGCTCTAAATATCTGCCTGTCCTTGTTAGCTCTTCTTTCAGCCTCTGTGGTATTCCTGATGCTCAGTAAATGACTGCCTTCAAATGTCTGCCTTGACAACTGAACTCTATAAACCAACCGCCAGCAAAACTCAAGTTGAATCAAGGGGCTGCTTGAATAATTTATATGAGTGTTACTTTTACAACTTCAACACATTTACAACTAAATCCAATACACATGAACTACTGTGTAACAGCCTATTCATGGCAAATTGGGCCAGAGAGAGCCTGCACGTTCCTGAGATGGAAAAAATCCAAAGCATGAAAGGGCAGCAACTGAATTCCTCTGGAGCTGATTACACATTTTGTAATGATACATAGGTTCCAACAAAAAATTTAAAAACGACAAACGGTTTATCAAAACAGCAGCAGCACAAGTTTGTTCAGGTGCAAGCCTTTAGCCTGCCTTCATTCAGATTTTTTTTCTTGGAATATGCAATATTCTATGTTCAGAATTACTCAGTTTAAGAATATGTGTTGACTAAATGGCTTTGGCCATTTTTTAAGTGGAAATAGAAGATATTACACTTACACTGGCATTAGCTGGTTCCACTTAAAGCATTCTCACCTAAAAGGAATTAGGCACACCATTAGTTTACATACGTAATTTTCCAGTTTTCCATACATTTTTTCATTTTTCCATACCTTGTAGGACATCCTAACAGTGTAATGTTAATTATAAACAGAATAAAGAAACATAATTAAAGTAAATGGCTAATGTTTAATTGATCTCATTTGATATGCACAAGGTGAGAATCTGATCTTTTGGGTTAACTTACATAGATCCAGCTAGATCATAATTAAAAGTATTTCTGCATTCTGTTTATGGTACTATGCAATTGTTCATATTGGATTTTAAATAAAATAACAGGATTTTAAAAAGAGGGAAAGGGGAAGAGGAGGGGACAAGGGGAAAGCGAGAAGGGAGAAGGGGGAAGGGAGAAGGGAGAATTGATGGGAATGGACTAGGAGGAAGGAACTGGGAGAAAGGAACTAGAAGTAAAGGAAAGCTGCTATTTTGAAAAACAAAGCATTCTGTAAGAAAAGAACAGAACAATGGTATACACACAAACACATCTTAACCTATTCTTCTGTGTCACCTCAATTGTTTTTCTGAATTTGTTTACAAAGGAAAGGATATCCTGAATATCAATATGCAATTGAGCAGGTCATAAAATACCGCTTATCTTGAGGGTTGTATTTTCTTTAACGCAGCAACAGCATAGATGTGTGAGCAGGATTGTCTTTTTAAGTACAATTTAAGGTGGTAAGAGTTGTATAAATTGCTAGCTATTTGTGTGATAAAGTGTGATTAAAGTTGAACTGTAACATGTAACTATACAATGGAAAGAAAAATGACCTACTAATTTTATTGTGTGAGTCCCTTACAAAATGGTTGAAGACTTGTCTCACTTTAAACCTCCTTTCCTTTACTGGAAGAAATGTTGCCATTAATAACAGTCATACTACCTCTTACTGTTTATTTTAATTACATCAGTAATATTGTAGTTAAAAGTACAGTTTGGCTCTTTTATTATGAAATTTACTGTAACAAAGTCTTACCAAGTTTAAGATGAAAGACCCACAATACCTGCTGAGTAGTCACTGTTAAATCACCATAGCTCCAACAATAGAAGGGGTTAAGTAATACACAGCCAAACTGTTCACTGCATTTTTACACATGATCTGGGTGGCATATAGCTTAAGAGAACATTTCAAGTTAGGTCTGATGACATACAGATCTAGAGAGCCACAATGTTCACAAGTGCTAGCATCTGAACGGTCACAAAGCCAACCATGACCAACTGTGGGTTATTTTCACTGCATGTTGTCACTGTACTCACTCAGTGTGTTTTTCAAAGGGATTGCAACACAGACTGTCTAAAACAGGAGCTTTTTACTTTGAGGTTTGGGAAACATGTTTTCCTGTTGTTATATTTACATCCTTGAAACAGCAGAAGCATCCAAAAATGTCTCAAGTTACAGAGACTAAGGCAATATAGGCGAGATTTGGGAAAGAGAGGCTTTATTAGTGATTTGTTCAGAATCTAGAAAGGAACTTTACACAGTTCACAAATGTTTTCTCAAGATTTAACTGTTACCTTTGAAGATAAACACTGTATGTTATAGTGCCACCTGGTGACTGAATGACATTAAACACTTTAATTAATTAAATAACTCTATTAACTCAATTAACTGTTCATAAGTAAGGTCCCTGCATCTGGAGTGAGTGACATAAGCCCAAACAATAAGCAGTCTACTGCCAATGTGCTATGGTTCAAAGCTTAATTTTAAAATTGACAAATGCCAAGATCCGAGCTCTTTCTTAAAGCTGGAAATACATGTAATATTCAATGACTCAGTGAAGCTCAGGGTACTTAGTATGTTCAAGATTTGTAACGTAAGTCAGCAAGACTTTAACCTGACAGGATTAGTTTATGGTTCAGATGTAAGTATGAAGTGTAACTGTTAATATTTGCTCCAGAGTAAATACAGACTATAGTTCATTTTCAGATCATAAGCATTGATTTGGACCATACCTGCCCTTTAAAATATGGAAAATCATACTTGATGTTCATGCTTTAAGTCACAATCTATCTATCTTGTCCACAGTGGAAACAACCAGAATTTGCTTAGAAGTCCTCAGTAAAAAAATTAGCTTCTTCCAACTCTCTGTTCTATTTTAAGTATTGTATTTTCAGTTAAAGAGCTTGGAAGCAACCATCCACCAAAGTCTTACTAATAATTGTTCCTGATTAACACAAGAACATCAATAAAAAAGAGAATTGAACACTTTTTTTTTAATTAAAATAATCAAGTGAAGGAAAACAGCCTATGTGACAGATAGCTTGTATAAAAATAATTGACTCATTAATCTTAACCATATGAACATGTTCACATTAGCAGGGTCAGCTGCTAGAAAGGATGCAACCATAGTTACATATTCAGAGAGGTGTGAAGTTGAACAAAAACTTTCTTTAGGAACTGAATGGAGGCTTCAGAGAAGATAGCTATTCAGTGCCAAAAGCAGAGAAAGTTTCAATAGGACTCTCAAATCATAGCATATGAATTATAAATTGTTTAGGCAAAGGAATGTCCTTTCATCACACTAAATAGAGCAACCAACACAAAGATGTTTGGATCACTGACTGGGGTCTCTAACAGTATCTACAGAAATACATCCTTAACCTCAGTGCAAAGGTATCTTGATAATAAGGCAACTAGACTTTTTAAGGTAAATAACTTTCAGACTTGAATTGGGGTAATGCAAAAGGCTTCACACTTGCAGTAAACGGTGATGGCAGCACATGAGAACATACAGATATTCAGAAAGAGTTTACACCAATGTGGGTATATGAAAAGAGGGTTAGGAATTTATCATTCTGTTGGTAAACATTATACAGGGTAAATCTTCATAGCAATGTAACCCTATAATGATGGTGTTGCCACTGCCCAAAACAGGTCACAGACTTTGCCTTAAGCGGGCAATTCAGGGCTCAATAACTGGCAAGGTTTGTCTGAATTTCACTTGGCCTCCCTGCAGATTTGTTTTAGTTCAGCAGTAACAGCAATTGTCTAGTAGTAACAACAATTGACCAGGTAACTATTGTTTTATGTTTTGTTCAGCTTTGAAAGAAAACTGTGTTAAAATAGTTATTGCTCTACAGAGGTACTCATTTAGTAGCTAAAGCCAGCAATAACAAGCAGTTAGTCTATGTGGAATGAGATAGCTGTGACTTAGAAAGAAACGCAACATGGGTAAGCAGAGGAATCCGATGGCAGCAGGGGCCTTCAAAGCCCAAGCACAAAGCAATGCTGGGGCTACAGGCAGCCAACCAGTCATTCCTGGTCACTGAAGGAATGCAACCCTGGGAGCTGAGTAAAACCGGTCGTAGTGGAAAATAATGAGAATAAAGAAAAAACATCCAAACAAGAGCAAAACACATCTTATATAGTGTAACATGTACTTGCAGACCAGTGAAGGAAGGTGCAGAGTACGTTGCCAAGCACAAAAAATTGACCACTAGTATATCTTAGGTGGAACACGAGAAACCATTAACTTCAAGTTCAGCTTTCCCCTGGCAAATGGCTCAGGATACTGGTGTCAGGCCATACCCCATAGTCCTTAATGTGAAGCTACCATCAACCTTAGGGCCCAGAGGGATAATGCAAGGCTGAGCGCATCACCAGAGAAAAGCGTAGACTTTAGGAAGTTTGTGCCTATGCCATATTAACTATATGTGATTTGATCTGTAAGCATTGGTAACATGTTAGTATCATTGCAACTGAGCTACTAAAATTTTTCAGTTAAACTATTTTGACTTTAATTAGACTAATAATGGATTATTGGCTTTGCATGTAAGGTGTGTGCCTTTTTCCTGTAAAAGGATTTTGAGTGTAACAAGCTGGCAGGAGTTAAAGCAATCTGTTTTGTAACGTAGAAACAACAGATTGCTAGTACTTTACGTTAGTTATGTTATTCAGCACATAGGCTGGCAGAGTAGGATAGTGTGCCTGTCACAAGATGCTGTTGCACGAGCATGTACTATTATGAAGCACCTTAATTCTTTCACTCCTGGTATTTCAGAAGAAAGCATACAAGTTGCACCTAGGCAGCTCCAAAGTGCTGCTGACCAATGTGGGGCATATTTTATCATAGAATCATAGAATCTTCGGGTTGGAAGGGACCTTTAAAGGTCATCTAGTCGAAACCCCCTGCAGTGAGCATGGACATCATCAACTAGATCAGGTTGCTCAGAGCCTCATGCAACCTGAGCTTGAAGTTTTCAGGGATGAGGCATCTACCACCTCTCTAGGCAATCTGTTCCAGTGTTTCACCACCCTCATTGTGAAAAATTTCTTCCTTATATTAGCACTATAATTATTTCATATATATATAATATAAGACTATATTTTATATATATATATCTCTTTTATTGTCTCTTGTATTACTTGACCATGAGATTTCTACACAAGAAAGTCAGCTGTTGTGATTGCACTGTCTGTAATAATAGACTAGAATAAAATGGGATGCAAATAAGTGCCTGGAGCACAGCCAGCTGCTGTAAATCTCAGCTAAGCTATAAGGACAGCTCCTTGAAACTATCAGGCTAAAACAATTGATGGCAGTTGAAGATCTGGGTCAGCATGTTACAGAACAACGAACTGTCTCCACTTTGATTATTTTGAGAATAATTGTTGAGATAAGCTTATTACCTCTGATCTTCTCAGACATCTGCCTTTTCAGTGTCCATGATTGCCATCTCTTAATTCTCTTTCAATTTTTTAGTTCAGAGAGCATGCTAGCTCATTAAAGCCTACGTTATTTTCTTAATGTACTGTTGAGTTTCTCTTGGAATCAATACAGGCTATCAGGTAGCATGTTTTTCATTAGGGACTATAAGTCAAAAGGCAAACCTTTAACTATCTAAGCACATCTCTAAAGCAACGTAAATAGTTACTTTTCTCTTTACAGAAGTACAAATAAAATTGGATTGTAGCTTACATCTTATTCAATGGAAGTTATCAGGTATTTTCATGCCTCCCCACTAAAAAATTAATATACACATTACACCTGTGATTAGTGTTTGTATATGACTGTAACCATTTCTAAGTATTTTTGAAATATCTATATTTTAATTAATTAATTAATTTTAATTAATTGATCTTTTCAAAATATTAATAATTTCAAAAGTATGAAATCTACTTCTTATTTCTTATTTAGATGAGCTCTTTAAATGCAGCTTTTAGGATAATGTCTTTTTAAATGCTTATTGGCTTATTGGTATAGACTCCATGCCCCAGGCCCAATGCAAAAACTGCAGATGTCCAAGCTTTGGACAGCACAGAATTTAATCACACCAATTGACAATGTTGGATTTCAAAATAACTAACTATAATCTTTTTATTTTCTTTCTTCCCTTTCTCATGCCCTCTTCCAAATTAAGAAAAGCAATTTACTTCATAATTTTAAACTATCTACAGTCATTAGACAGATTAATCAATCACTTACAATGTTTTATATGGAAATAAATAGAATTAGGTTCTGAGAAATAGATTGAAGGAAAAGCAAGCCCACAAAACTAATTTGTGAGGATGATGGGACAGTCACAGTTCAAACACAACCATCAAACACCACAAAAAAAGGAGATTCACTTTTAACTTATATTCAGAAGGGAAAAAAAAGGTTTCCAACTGAGTTTAGACCAAAAAGCAGCATATTTGCCAGTGACTGAGAGATCTATGGGATGAAGACATTTTATCTGATCCAGAAAGAAGTTTGTAAGGTTTTTTTCACTGTGTTGGGCAGCAATTTAACAGTACAGAGTTTTACCACAATAATTCTGTAATAAAGACATTTTGCAAGGATGGGAGAGACAATTTTGGTGTTTCTCTTGAAGGAAGGCATTAAGCAAAGCAAAAAAACCAAACAAACTAAAAAAGACAAAAAACCCTCTGCATTCTAATGTGAATTACTAATAGTCTTGTTTATCCAGAATTAATTACTTTTATAACACTTCAACCACACACATGTTTTCATCAGGTTTTTTCACACATGCTTTAATAAAACTAAATTTTTTTGGTGTGCTGCCGTCATTTTCAGTTTGTGCTTTTTCAAATTCACTGACATCTAAATACAACCAGTGTCCTCTTTAAAAAGAAAACAGTTAGAGAGCTAGCTGACAGAGAAGGAACTGTGAGATTGACAGGTGCATTAACCAAACCTGTGAGAAACTCCCAGAAGATTGAAATTTTACCTTGAAAGTTAAACAGAAGTTTAAGAACAGGTATTCAATATACTGTGTTCTGTGAAGATACAGATGTATCACTAATAAGTGCAAAGTAAACCAAAGTCTACTGAGGAAGGTCTGAAAAGGAAAAGATGGAGCGTTTTGTTGTCTGTCATGGCAACAGTGTCTAGGCATCTATTTAAACTTGACTTTGAGAAGTCCCCCTAGGACTTCATCCCCATTCACCAACATTCCCAAATGTAGAGCTGTTTCCTGGAGCTCTGGTAATTTTTTCAAGACTTTTTATAAAAATAAGCATTCCTGAGGTTGTTTTTCCCCAAAGCTGTTTTTCATTGTTAAGAAAATCAGATTTGCACTCAGCAGAGACAACTCTAAAACTACTTTGACTTGTCAAGACACAAGCCTACTGACCACCATCTGCCCGCCCCTACCCAGAGCTCACAGTGGGGTTCCTTGCTTCATAGAAAGTCTTGAATTGAAATGACGTCATTTCCTTTTTTCCTTGCATTCTCTGACTTCTAGATGCACCAGGTTGTGGCTGCAGCATAGACTTAAAAAAAAAGTATTGTTGAGCTTCAGTTACTATTCACAATTTTTCCCTGTTAAAAAGGAATAATAAATTAAAATTATTTTCCTTGAACTCCCTGTGTTCTTTGATTTGATAAATGCTGTCCAGTTCTTAGGTATATTTACAACAAACCCAGAAAAAGTCAGTGTAAACATTCATATTACTATATAAATAAATTCACTCCCTTTTTTTGTCTTCAGGCCACCCTTTCAGTCTTCCTTCCAAAATCTGTGTTGAACTGATTCTTGCTATATTCAGAAAAGCTGGTAATGAAATGCAAATATATTCATGGTGAAGTCCTCTTACATTTTGTTGCTGTTACAGTTTCATACTGTATCTTTCTTTTAATACTCTTGCTGACTCCTAAAAATTATCTTATCCTCCCAGAATAGATATACCTGGAGTCTGAAGAGAAGTAGTCAAAAAAAAAATGAGGGAATGCTCTGTATCTCATAACAGACCTCTTTTCTCTTCTGACTTTCAATACCACTGTAATATTATGCCATTACAAAAACGAGCACAAAAATCCAATTCTGCCTGGTTTTTATAACCTTTTCAGGTCATCAACAGAGTGGTAACAGAAATTTGTAACAGGACTTCACAACCAAACAGCCTTGGTGCTCACCAGATATTTGATTTGTGTATGTATGTAAATAAAATTGATGATGAAGAAGCTGCATGGGCCAGGAAAAAACTTGAAGGTGAGCTCCTTAGAAATTTCTGAAAATGTAAAATAAGTTTGTTTCCATATAGTTATGTCTCAGAAGCATTTCCCCTCTATTTTCTAGCTGTTTCATGGCAATACTACCGCTTCTTTCAAGTCTGCAAAATCCTTCATACACTCATTCAGAAATAAAACATGAGAGGCACTTGCTGAAACTAGTAGAAGAGCAGGTAAGAGCAGATGAAAGAATGCACTTTTCACAACAAACAGTGAATCTCTGGAACTTGTGGCCAAAGAAGGAGGTACAGACATGTATAGCAGCAGGTTCAGAAACATGTATCAGGACAAAGTCATTTTATTTAAAACATTTGTTAAACCTTTCCAGCCTCTCTTCTTCCTACTCCAAAGTAAAAAAACATTAAAAACAAAGAACAAAAAAAAAAAGGGGGGGGGAGGGAGGGGAAGAGGTGCAGAATTTAGAATGGAAGGATAATTCAAGCAAGAGCAGAATTTCTAGTCTGACCTCTAGGAGGCCAAATATTTAGACAGTCTTTTGAAAAGGATTTCTATCCATGAGAGCAATGAAACAACCCTCCATAATGGTGGAAAAAGCTACCTAACTACTTTGAAATGATTGTTGACAATTTAATGAAGAGGATTATGTAGCAGGTTTGCCTAAAGTGCCAGAAGGCTGGACCTGACGACCCTTAAAGATGTTCAACAGGGAGAGTAACACTTTTGACAAGTCTTTCCATTGAAAAAGTTACATATTGTAATAAAATATCACAAAATCAAACCAGCTGATTTCCCTGTCCTCCTTCTCTCATGTTTTTTCTACCTTAGGGACCCTCCTGCTCTTCTAGAAAAGAAAATAGGCATCTGTATTTGGCAACATTTATGCAACACATTCAGTGTTAAGTGCTTGGTCCCACTGACGTCAAAATAACATAAACTCTCAGATGCACATACATCTTTTCAGGCTCAAGGCCACAATGATTGTTTTTCCCTGTATGCAGCTATGTAAATTTCTCATTCTATTCACGATGTGAGTCTTAAATTACTATCTGAATAACTGCATTAGTAAAAGCAAACTAACAGTTTAGTCTGAAAGTCAACACTCCCACACTGTTCTGAGATTACTTTAAACCTCTGATTTGCAACCGATTGCAACAAAGGGGAACGAGGGAACAACTGGTCTTTGTTGTCAGCATTTCTGGCAAACAAGGACTCTTGCCATAAACGCTCGCCCTAACAGAATCACATTTGAAATTAGGGTAGATTCCTTTAGAAGCAGAGTTACAGAGATCTGGGCTATTATGGACTGGATCTGGGCTAATTTGAAAGCATTGTTAACACATGGGAAAAGCAAAGCAAAAATGATAATTTACTCATTACAGATTGTTTACAACTGGAGCCTATGTAACCTTATTAATTGGGTAAACAAAACGCAGATTTTTTTTCCCTTTGGGAAAATAAAAACACAGACACTTAACAATGTGTTCCTTATTGTGATTCCCTTTTGTACCTATGGAGTTAGATGTGGTGATAACTCCAAGAAAAAAAAAAAAAACATTGACAAGCACAGACAGCTGCCAAATAGTCTGTGTTTTTGCTCAAGTAAAGAGCCATTTCAACAGTGCTGGGCCCGCACTATGGCTGAGCTCTGACAGTAGAGGGAAAATTCGGTTGTAAACTGCCAGGCTGTATCTACATCGCAAAACTGACACTGTGGCAGGTGAACTCAGACTGGTTCTTAAACAGAGAGCTTAGGTACTGCCTGCAGCACAGCCGTGGCAACACAGTTCTGCAACGCTGTAGATGTTGCAGAACCCACCTAAGAAGCTGATGAAAAGGTGTTTACAAGCCAAACACATCAAACTGCTCAGTACATTTTGCTAAGGGTGGCAAGCTCCAAGGAGCAGTAATCAGTAAGATCACTGCCCTCAAAACTGAAGGCAGAGCAGTAGCCTTCACTGCTGCCTTTTCTGCTTAGTGCTGCAGGAATTGTCAACACCGAGCCAACACGTATCACCACGCCTGAAAAGAAGGTCTGCACATCTCCCGATCTCCCCTTTAGGGGCTAGTCCGAAAGTATCCAGCAAAATGGAACATCTTAACTTTGTCATTACATGTAAACAGCTCCTGGCCACCAATACTGGTGGTTTGTACAACACTTTAAATGAAAGCACCTCATTCAATTTTTCAAACCCAGTACTGGCTTTCTGGAGATGGATGTACCCTAAAAAATCACCTTTATCATCCCATAAAGTATCAAATTCAAGGAATAGTTTTTGCTTCCAGTTTTTTATACTATAAGGAATAAATAGTACGTAGGAGGTTTGTAACCTTTTCATTCCAACAAGTGTTTATCTATGGGCATCTGAAGAAATGCTAGCAGAGAAAACTCTTGACATTGTCTGAGAGTGGCTCCTTAAATTCCTAGGAAAGGTGGAAGTTTAATAACCTTGTTTATAATACCTCACATGCACTTAATTTTATGGGTTAGTGTGTGCATGATTAAGCCAAAGATTGTTATCTTAACTTACATTTGTCATTATAACTTCAAAGCTAAAAAGCAGTCTTCTTTTAAATTATATTGGAATGTTTAAACTTAATCTAATGTTAGGGTTAAGGGGAAATGGAAGGTGGGGAGAGGAATGACTTTTACCTAGCAGCCAGTCATTTGAGCGGATTTCTTGCTGGTCTCCAAAGAGTACTCTCAAAGTAGGAATTACCTGTTTCAGGTATTCAGCTGCAATGAACACACTAGGTGTTGACACCAATGGTGAATAACAACTAATAGTGCACCTCCATTAGCAACTTACTTCAAATTAGGAATGGTTTTGTGAAGTAGATTCAGGTTGTTCCCACTTACCACACTTCACTTGGCATCTTAGAACAACCTTCAAGAAAAGGAACTAGATATCTTCTAGATGAAAACAAACTAGAAGAGGGGCTCCATGATCTCATCTAACATTAATTTGATGATTTATTGTCAAGAAAACTTTATTGTTGTTTAATTTTTATGCATTACCTTCATTTTACAAATTCTATTTTAAATATGTATTTTGTTTAATAACACATCAAGCATTTGAAATATATTGTCCAGAATATTCTTCCTCAAATATCAGAGTTCTAAATCTGCAAAAACCTGAGGACATAGGAAATCTGTCTCAAATTCACTGAATAAACCAGAAAGCTGTCTCACATAATGTATACCCAGGCCAGGTCACTGTTTGTCAGTTTGTGCAGGAAGGCTAACTGATACATTTATTATAGTTTTCAAAATGTAATGTGAATTTCCTACAACATTTCAAGGTCTGGGTTGGACAGTACACATCAATCTGAAACTGACCAGTACTTCATAGTATGTCCACATTCCTTCCTGTTACTGTCTGATCACAGATACAAGGACATTAATGCTGTTAAGTTATTCTTGTGGTGACCCTGTGTCCTGACCTTGTTGTGGCTTGGATAAAACCCATGCCTTTCACACTCTCAGCTGGCTAATGTGGGGCTGAGGTTTGCTGGCAGCTTCTCCCTCTCAATGCTTCTTTCCTTGTTGTTCATTCCTCCATGGCTGCTGCTCTTTTGTTTCCATCTTGAAATAATGCAAGGAAAGCTTGAAGCCGTTTGGCCCAAATGTGAGCACAAAATCATCTCTTCCTTAAAGAGTTAAATAGGGCTTTGATTATTGGTTTATAAGACGTCTTGACTAAAGGCCTCAGGATTTCATACTTTACAGCTCAAAACCCCAGAGACATCCTAGCCACAAATCTCCTCAGAGTGGGCTCGCTTGGCTCAATTTAAACAAGGTAAGTTACAACCTAGAGCTGTCAGCCACTTCCACTGATACCAGAAATCAAGAAAGGACTTTCACAGGATTAAGACAGAGAGGAGTCCTACAGCCTGGTCCTACAGCCCAATTGCTCCACTTTTTATGCCCTTCTACCCTTTCCCTTTGCCAGCACGTGCAGTGCTGCAGAGCACACTTCCGTGACCAAAACCTACCAGTCCAAGCCCTCAGAAGCCCCTGTTCTACATGGGTCTCTGGCAACCTTGTGTGCAACCATTTCAGAAGGGGCCACAGCCATGAGCCCACTTTTGATGTGCTAAAGGAGCACAGCAACCACCTGAACCACCAGTGAGGCTTGAGGTGCAGCTTCAGCAGCAGAGCATGTGAAGGGATCAGCTGCTTACTCAACAGCAGCTGCAGAAGCAATGGACAGGGAAGGAGCCAGTCAAGCTGCAAAAGAAGCTTTTGTAGCAGAAATCTACAAGCTGATCTTTCCCTGTTTAGTGAGATACATGAGTAGTGGTATGGAAAAAGAATATAGAGGGCATGGGAAAGAAATTACCTGAAACTCTCAAGACTCGGGTCAAGTATTCCAATTCAATCAAGTATTCCATATTCTATACGTCTATGTAATCTAAGAACCCTGATCTTTCTAAAGCTTACTTCTAAATGAAGAGTGCAGACTGTGTTTCCCTTTCTTAGTGAGTAAAGAGAATGCTCTACAGTAAGAGTTACACACATTATCCAGAAAGATAAATCAATTTTAAGTATGGCATCTTCAGGCATATTTTTCCTTTTCCTAAACGCAAAGACCACCCAGTAAATCCATAAATTTAAGTCGTCTGGAAGGTTTACAGATTATCTCTGTAGAATAAAGGAAGTCCTGCGATCCTTCAGTTTCTTAAGACTACAAAAATTTATTTTAAACATAAAACAAACAAAAAAGACCCCAACAAACAGCAACAAAAAAGACTGTTTGGGGTTACAAGAAAATCCATCATTCCAAGATGTGTTGTAGCTTTGTTCCAGTTTCAGTCCACTTCTTTCAGGAAAAAAATCAAAGCCAGATGACTACCTTAGCAGTAG
The DNA here is from genome assembly GCF_964289735.1 of Phaethon aethereus. Taxonomy (NCBI): domain Eukaryota; kingdom Metazoa; phylum Chordata; class Aves; order Phaethontiformes; family Phaethontidae; genus Phaethon; species Phaethon aethereus. The sequence continues at coordinate 33,792,944 of NC_138577.1, read as the reverse complement.
ATTTTATACCAGCTGACATACTGTTTGTTTAGGGGGTTTTAATTAAAAGACAGAACATTTCCTTCATGGTCATCCTTATAAATTAACTTCTGTCCATTGAGACAGATTAATGTGTAACCTCGGTTTAGGGATATTTGTAGATTACACTGTTATAGAGTTTAACTACCAATGAATAATTCAGGTCACTAATTTACCCAAACATGCAGTCAAATCAAAATCCACAAATAATTTTTCCTCGTTCCTCAGTAACCTCTTTATTTTATTCTTTTCTTCTTCTGGAGACAATTTTTTTTCAAAGCCAAAAGATATTCATGTATCAGTCATATTACAATGTGTTCAAGTTAACCAAACAACACAACCTCACATGTCAGTAATTCAGGGGAAAATTATATCTGTTGGATTCCCAGCAGCAATTCAGAGTATAATGATTTCATCCAAATTTATTACCATGACTAGGGAAAAAGCAGATGACCAAGCAGAGCCAGGATACACAAAGGGCGACATTTTCATATGTGGAAGGGCAATTTAATTTGTCTTTCCTTTTTATGAATTGCAGGCATAGATATATTTGCACAAAAATATGTGGACATTGTAAAGCAATTAATTAAGCATGCAATTTATATGAAAACAGTTTATTGTTGGACATTATCTAGACATCCAAAATGCACATGCCATTTCTGTGCCTTCTAATTTGTGGACATCATTTATTTTGATTGTGCAATTAGGAAACAAGATTAATTAATTTCTGTCTTACTATGAGAAGCAAGGCAAATTCAGCAGCCAAGATGTCAAAGCTATCAAGAAAAAAGAAAAAGCAGCACAGAACACTGAAAAGAAAAGCTCCAGGCAAACAAAGGTTCTACATACCAAAATAGAGAAATTAAGAATCCTGAATTTAGGGAGCTAAAAGCTAAGCTAAAATGTGTCACTTAAAGTCTCACTGCTGGAGAAAGTACAGTTAATGCCAAATCTTAGAAACATAAATGTAAAAATAAAAGGGGAAAGATCATCTAGCTCAGAGAAATCTAATGGTCTCTGGTTCAGAAATATTTTATGTGGTTCTCATTAGAGCTCACTGGAACATCTACAACTAAATACATTTTCATTAAAATAAGTATTTTACAGAAGCTGGAACATTTTACAGAGGCATATTGATTTCAAAGCAGTTTTCAGCTAAAGAAAGAAAGTGTAAGAGACCACCAAAATAAAACCCACAACTTTTTCAGTCAAAAGACAAACTTTTCAGCACAGCACTACATAGGAAAAAAACATTTTAAAGTCTTGGTTTAACTCCAGTGCATAAATTAGAACTAACTGGAAGCACTGGAAAGTTGCTGAAAACAAGATAGTCATCCTTCAACCCACTCTGATCTCCCCATTGATTTTTTTTCCCTGCCATGAAAACCATTGGCGTTCCAACTCAGCTGATGAGGCACACAGCTATACCCAGCAGCATTGCTGACAATCTCTCCGTTGTGAACTCCTTTTTAACAGACCTGCTGCAATGATTGTGTCAGACTTATGAACTGTAGGGAAACACATATTTGCATGAAGTGCATGGTCTGTTTTGGAAGAACTTATCACATTGTCCAAAATATGTAGTTGAAGAGTGAATGAGTACAAACTACATGCCCTTGAGTCCTAAAATATGCAGGTTCTTCAGACAGAAAAGACTTAGGCATGTGCTTTGACAAGGCTATTCACGCTCCCAAGTTCATGCATGTATTTCAGTAAACAGTATCCAGACTGTGAACTGTGAGATAGGTCACAGTTACTCACATCAGTATTAGCTTGTATAGTAAAGATTCAGAGGGGATAACACAGTGTTTTGAAACTCTTGAAGATGAAGATCTTTAAGAAAACATTCTTTATAATGATCCAGTGTGAGCAGATGTTCTCTATACAGACATTTCCTGTAAGAGCTGCATAGAAGCTTCTCTCTTTTCCTTCTTCCATGCTTCCCTGTTAACTCTTCTGTCAGTGCCTCCTGAGTGGTAATCCCTCATAGCATCTGGAGGCTGAGTAATGTCCTCTCTTAAACACAAGGATCACTACTTGTGCATGATTGTGTCTGCAGCAATACTTAAGGCTACCAAGTCATGCCTCTGATCCTCATGTCCAATACTCTATGCTGTTTAAGTTATATTATAAACTGTTTTTATTAATATAATTTCTATCTTGAAAAATGTGTGTTGACTTATAAAAAGCACATCTAAACCAGATTTACACTGTTTTTAAAAAGGATGGTCTTTTCAGGTGCTTGTTTACTCGAGACAAGGATTAAATGCATTGCAGCATCTTCTCATTCAAACCCCCATTCAAGTAATCTAAAGAGAAGGTTCCAGCTTATTTCAGTGTGATAAAAGTGCTCAAGACTACAACTGTAAATAACTGACTTCTTTTTTTTTGAAAAATAGATGTGGAACATATAACCTTGGGCTAGAAGTCCTCTAGTCCAGACTCCTGCTCCAAAAAGAAACAGTTCATACAGTGGCAGAGGAGGAGTCTCAGGTGCCTCCAGTGTCACTTACTAGCAGCTCTCTGAAACAAACATACTTTCTGACTTTGACCACAGGGGATGAGAACATAGACTATTGCATTAGATTCCTAAACAGACTTTTTCTTGTGAACCTCATTTCTGTGTGTTCAGACAGAGTTAAGCAAGCTATGGTGGCTGCTGTGTTATATGGATTTGTTGTGTTTGGTAGATTCTGTGTTTCATCGCTTTTCTTGGGTTGGTATAACCTGAAAGTTTGTGAAAAACAAGTAGGTTTCTTTAAAGCATTTTGGAGTAGTTTGAGAGGGGTGGTTTTTATGTTTTCAAATTGGTAACGTTTTTCAAAATGCTTATCACAAACTTCTGTGTATTTAATTCTAGATCAAGAGTTCTTACAGTTAAATATGGTGGCTTTAGCACATGTAACACCACAAGATCATAAAAGGTAATACGAAGCAATGAAATGTCATGTCATAATAAAGGGTACTCTTGTTAGATCAGTTATACTAAAAAATGTATTTTAAGTGGCTGGTTTTGACATTAAATGACCTAGCATGGAAACCATCTCACAACAAGAATAGAATTTCTCTAATTTGTACACCATTATGTTTAAACTGAAATGTGTGTATCGGTATAAAAAAATAACTTGCCTGTTCATGACTAGTCAAACAGCCTGTCTTCCTGGGTACTAAACAGAAGGTAAACAAGTAAATAAAGTTTTCAGGATCTTTGGAAGTACGTGGCATGGACTTTGACATACACTGCCTTGGACTGTTTATGCAGATTTAGGAGTAGACAGGGAAACAAAGATGTCTCAGCTCCCCTGCCTGCCCCACTTGGGCTGCTCAGGCAGCCTGAGTTCAGAAGTTGTACCTCTGCACTAACTTTATACTGTTATCAGACCAACTGATCCTCTTCTGAGCAGGTCTTACTAGCTGCCAAGCAGGGAACTTCTTTAATGTCATGAGATGGCTTCCACATCAGAGATGTCTGAGGGGCAGTCAGTTCAGATCACAGGGAAATGGGCCTGTGCGTCCATACCCACACACACCAGCACAGCTTTCTATACACTGCTGCAGTTGAAGTGAGCTGTATGCATGTTTTGCAAGTCAGAAGACAGATGTACCTTGAATCTGCTTTAGTACTATCTAATCTCTTGTTTCTGTGAGAAATATTACTGTCCTGCAAGTAAAGCTGTCAACATGGCCAGCAGTTCAACAAGCCCTAAGAACACCTTAAATTGTATAGTCTTCAGCACTGGCATTATCTCTTTTCTGTATGTTTAGAACAGCTCCTTTCTCAGAGTTTAACATATAAGCTGACTAATGACTGAAACCCACATTTCTTGGAAAATCTGATCTTTCCAGGAAGATTCATCACCCACCACAGGACATTTCACCTGAAAACTTAGAGAGTTGACAACAGATAGATTTTACAAGGATGGCATTGCCATCAGCTGTTGGATGGATCTTGACACGTGTTTAACAGCATACAGTAATCCCATAAAGATACACCCAATATCTACATAAAATCAAAAGGATAACTGACAGGCAGTGTCATTCAAACTGGCATGTGCCCAAGGTGGTGGTGGCTTTGCCATCCCTACATTGAATACTGCCAAGGGATCTTCAGTGACTTATGGTAGGAAGATTTGGGTTTTGCAGCTAGTGTGTCACTGTACAACACTCCAGCCATTCCCTACTGCATGACAAGGTTTAAGTTCAGTGCTGACTGAAAGTTGCTAATTACCAAATCAAACTCTGAAGTGCTTTGGCAGTAAGTGTTCCAATCTTAGTTAGTCTTCCAGGATCATGACATGAGTTAGTTGTCTAATATGGATCATTTATCAGCATAGTGAAGGTATGGCTCTGCAAAATAAGCACATAACAAATACTCAAAGCAAAGAAAAATATTGTTTTGCTCATTTTGAATCTTACACAGTCATCCAGGTGTTCAGAACACAGATCTTATTTGTTAATGTAAATACACTGACTATATTTTCAAGTTAATTCCAGGTCTGCTGATTTGATCTTAGCACTGCTAATGGACCTCAGCTGAAGACCTGGCTAATTACTGATACCATTCTTGTGCATCCTGCCCATGCTATACTACAGCTTTGCCTTTTGGGTTAGGTTTTGCAACTGATGCCAATTTATGCTTGACAAAGGAAACACAACACTCCTTACCATGTAAAACATGTAGCTGGGTCCTTACAGACCTTTAATACTTTGTAGGACATGTGTTTCTTGGCCCAAGAAACTTTGAGTTCTCCGACCCACGTGCTGACAAGACCTAACTCAGAGTTCAGGAAAGCTGGCAAAATCCAAACTGTGGAGAAAGGAAAGGAATACTTGAGAAAAAAAAAATTACTATATGAACTTCAAAACTGAAATACAATGTGTGGCCAGAGACAAGTCTGTCAACAAGGAAAGCAAATTTCAGTGCAAAGAAAAAGTGGCCATGTCTTTCTGCTGAAGAGAGAAAGGAGGAGGAGTGAAGATGAATAAATATATGAAGCAGAAAATTTGTCATAGCACAACCATGAAAATTAATGCTGGAAGCAAAAAGAGGGACAAAAAGGATCTGAAGAAATGCTGATAAGGCTCAAGAGGAAGAATTATAATAATGTGCATGGAGGAGAGGTAAATGAGGGGAAGAACTACAATATAGAGAGAGCTAAGCTGGTAAATCCTACAACTTTTGTATGCCACAGGATCCAGAAGTAGATCATTTAGGATTCCCCCCAACCCTACCAAAGCCCTGTCAAATGACAATAATTATATTACATCTAAGAGAACACTGACATTAAAAGACACATAGACAAAAAAGAAATCTGTAGGAAATTACATGGGTTTTCAAAATGCAAGGAATCCTTTGTACAAACTTTTGTACATAACATGGGGTAATTTCACAGGGTAAAAAATTTAAGTGTGAAAATGGTGACTTAAATTATTCATTTGTTATAAATCTAAAGATTTATAAAGAAGAATCAATTGTAGGCTTATTCCTCCACAGTATGCTATCTAAAACCTCAATAATTATTCAGGGCTAACAGAAAGGAAGTCTCTTTTCCAAGGCTGCAGAGTAACAAGGAAATGAGACAAAGTGGGTTCTGCAATTCCAGGAAATGGAAGGTGAGGTCTGGTTCCTCTACCAACATAATGAACATGATGAACTTTATTTATTATTAAGTATAAGACTCCTGTGTTTTATTGTGTTTATAAATAGGTAGCACTATATTCAAAGTCAAAACTATTCTGCAATTGTGGAGGTGAATGGAGGAAAGTTGTAAACCATAGGCAACTGACAGATGACACTGCTTTTCTATGGGGAGTGGAAGGAAGTAAGCACTATCTGGAGTCCCTACACTTCAGAGGTAGAAAATCTCAAAAGTCCATTTCAACTCAGTGAGGCATTTTGCAGGTCAATATTGGAGAACAGCTACAAAAAAGAAAAAAAGTCATATGTGCAATAAGGGCATTTTATGCCTTTTATACACTTTTACAGGAAAGTAAAACATGGATGTAGCAGGGCCAGAGGTGGAAAATGTGGAGCGTGGATGCTGGCCTCAGAAAATACAGCTTCACAAACTTATGTATTTGTGCAATTTTCTTTCATACGTTTATTAGACAGCAACAAAATCCAGTTTCCTCAGATGGACTCAGATAGAAAACCATTCCATTCATTAAATCTGCATTGTAGAAAGAAAATAACATTATTTTATTGTATTTTCTTTTTCAACATGGAGTAATGAAAATATTAACAGCATACTCAGAAATACTTAAATTGCTTTTCTACAAGAGAGAGTGTAGTTCACCTTATGTAATCTTAATATGTTTATTTATAATATATTATTAGTAGTATTTAGGCATGGGGATTATTGTTCATGATCAATACCTAGTTAATGGTACATTTCTGTGTTTAAAATGGATAGTGCTAGGAACATATATTCAGCTTATAATTGATGCTGCCCACATACAGCTTTCTATGCAGCCTTTCTTGCCTATTTTTCATCACTCTGCTATTCAGTTTCTTGCATATGTTATCATGTGCATGCACAGAAACAGGCTCAACCGTCAGAGGGCTCCTAAACTTTAACATTTTAAAAATATCTCAATATGGTAGAATTTTAAAACAATACCAAGATGTCCGAAGAAGAGACATCTATATAGTTCTTTATTAAATATGTTTCCTTGGTATTTTATTATACGGTATCTTAATAAAAGGCAGTCGTGATGGGCTACAGTAATTCAGAATATAAGTGACTTGCCAAAATTCTGCAGTCCTTAAAAGTGGACGAATTGTTAAATTTTTTCATTATGGTCTCATTTTATTGATGGGAATCTGAAGCAGAGACAGAGAAATTACTTTGCCCAAAACCACACAAGAAATGTGTGGCAGAACCAAGGACTGAACCCACAGACTGTTTCTTCTTCTGCCCCATTTTATTATTGTGTTCTTCTACATTGATGTCTACACTAGAAGTAGCAAGCCTGAATGTCAGCTGGAAAGGTCTCTGCTGTACAGACTAGACTTTTCTCTCCTTCCTCAGTCTAGGATCTTGTATACGCTATTTATCGGGTAAGGTCTTGGTTGAAGAAAGTCAGGGATCAGCTCGTCTCTAACAGATACCTAAGGAATTTTGAGATTCAGCAATACAATTCTCTTTCACTTTCTCTGTTTATAAGTTATGATGTTTGGGGCTTAAATTCATAAAAACCTGTAAAGACTTTCAATATGAACAAGGTCAAAGGAATATAACTAATATTTGTCTTTTCCTCTTTTTTTGTCGCATCTTTCATTCATACATAAAATCTCCAGTGTTTTCTGTGTCAGATTCTAAGCAAATGAGTAAGCCCAAAAGAAGCCATTTTCTTGGTTATTTTCTCGAGAAATCATACACTCATCACTTCCCTAGCCATGTTCACCAGAAATTGCAAGAGGGCAGAATTAGGTTACCTTGGTAGACGGCTTAACAGTCAAGCAGACGAGAGATAGATTTTAACAGGACTAAGATGGAGATTAAAGGGCACAGTCACAAAAATCATAGAATCATAGAATCATAGAATCATAGAATCATAGAACCATAGAATGGTTTGGGTTAGAAAGGACCTTAAAGATCATGTATTTCCCACATCCCTGCAATGAGCAGGGACACCTTCCACTAGACAAGGTTGCTCAAAGTTCCACCCAACCTGGCCTTCCACAGATGGGGTGTTGACAAGTTCTCTGGGCAACCTTTTCCAGTGCCTCACCATCCTTGTAGTGAAGAAATTCTTCCTTATATCTAATCCGAATCTATCTTCTTTCAGCTTAAAACCATTAACTTTTGTCCTATCACTACATAGGCCCTTGTAAAAAGTGCCTCCCCAGCTTTCTTGTAGGCCCCCTTTAGGTACTGAAGTCAGACACTTCAGCTGATCCCTAACTTTCTTCAGCCAAGACTCGATCCAATAAATAGCGTATACAAGAACCTAGACTGAGGAAAGACTTTAGTTCCTCCTTAGGTAATGAAAGGCTGTTTTAAGGTGTTCCCAAAGCCTTCACTTCTCCAAGCTGAACAACCCCAACTGTCTCAGCCTGTCTTCATAGGAGAGGTGTTCCAGACCTCTGATCATCTTCATGGCCCTTATCTGGACCCGCTCCAACAGGTCCACATCCTTCTTATGTTGGGGGTTCCAGAGCTGGACACAGTACTCGAGGTGGGGTTTCATCAGAGAAGAGTAGAGGGGCAGAGTCACCGCCCTCAAACTATTGGCCATGTTTCTTTGTATGCAACCCAGGACAAGGTTGGATATTTTGTCTGCAGGTGCACTTTGCCAGGTCATGTTAAGCTTCTTATCAACCAATACCTCCAAGCCTTTCTCCTCAGGGCTGCTCTCAATCCCTTCTCCACCCAGCCTGTATTTGTGCTTGGGATTGCCCCAACCCATGTGCAGGATCTTGCACTTGGCCTTGTTGAACTTCATTAGGTTCGGACGGACCCACCTCTCAAGCCTGTCAAGGTCCCTCTGGATGGTACCCCTTCCCACCAGCATGTTGACTGCACCACAGAGTTTGCTGGTGTCAGCAGACTTGTTAAGGGTGCATATAATCCCACCGTCCATCTCACTGACAAAGGTGTTAAACAGCATTGGTCCCAAAACCGACCCCTGAGGAATGCCCCTTGTCACTGGTCTCCACTTGGACATCAAGCCATTGACCACAATTATTTGAGTGCAATCTTCCAGACAGTCCACCGCGTGGTCCATCTGTCAAATCCATGTGTCCAATTTAGAGCCAAGGATGTTGTGTGGGACAGTGTCAAATGCCTGATGAGAGCAGTTGCTCTTCTCTTAACCACCAATCCTGTAACCCCCGTAGAAGGCCACCAAATTTCTCAGGTGCAATTTGCCCTTAGTGAAGCCATGTTGGCTGTCACCAATCACCTCCTTATTTTCCATGTGCCTTAGCATAGTTTCCAGGAGAATCTGCTCCATGATCTACGCAGGCAGAGAGGTGAGGATGACAGGTCGGTAGTTCCCAGGATACCCCCTGCCACACATTTTAAAAATGGAGGTTATGTTTCCCCTTTTCCAGTCAGTGGGAACTTCGTGGGACTGCCACAACTTCTCAGATATGATGGATAATGGCTTAGCAACTTCATCCACCAATTCCCTCAGGACCCACAGATGTTCATAGTGGACTTGATCCCCAGGTGTAAGGATCAGGAAAGGAAGGCAAGAGGCCAGCACGGCTGAGTGGAGAGATGATGGGCAAACTAAAGGGCAAGACGGAAATGCACAGGCAGTGGCAGCAGGGACAGGTATCCTGGCAAGAGTACAGGGATGCTGCCCGGTTGTGTAGGGATGGGGTCAGGAAGGCCAAGGCCTGACTGAAGCTGAACTTGGCAAGTGATGTAAAGAATAAGAATAGAATCACACAATCATAGAATCGTTACGGTTGGAAAATACCGTTAAGATTATCAAGTCCAACTGTTAACCCAACACCACCATGCCCACTAAACCATGACCCAAAGTGCCACGTCCACACGTTTTTTGAACACTTCCAGTGATGGTGACTCCATCACCCCCCTGGGCAGCCTGTTCCAATGCCTGACCATTCTCTCAGTAAAGAAACTTTTCCTAATATCCAATCTAAATCTCCCCTGGCGTAACTTGAGGCCATTTCCTCTCATCCTATCACTGGTTACTTGGGAGAAGAGACCAACACCCTCATCACCACAACTCCCTTTCAGGTAGTTGTAGAGAGCGATAAGGTCTCCCCTGAGCCTACTCTTCTCCAGACTGAACAACCCCAGTTCTCTCAGCTGCTCCTCATAAGACTTGTGCTCCAGACCCCTCACCAGCTTCGTTGCCCTTCTTTGGACACGCTCCAGCACCTTAACTTCCTTCTTGTAGTGAGGGGCCCAAAACTGAACACGGGATTCGAGGTGCGGCCTCACCAGTGCCGAGTACAGGGGCACGATCACTTCCCTACTCCTGCTGGCCACACTATTTCTGATACAGGTCAGGACGCTGTTGGCCTTCTTGGCCACCTGGGCACACTGCTGGCTCATGTTCAGTCAGCTGTCAACCAGCACCCCCAGGTCCTTTTCCGCCGGGCAGCTCTCCAGCCACTCCTCACCAAGCCTGTAGTGTTGCATGGGGTTGTTGTGACTGAAGTGCAGGACCTGGCACTTGGCCTTGTTAAACCTCATAGAGTTGGCCTCTGTCCATCAATCCAGCCTATCCAGATCCAAAATAATAAATAATAAAAGAATAAAGAATAATAAGAAGGGCTTCTACAAGTATGTCAGCCAGAAAAATAAAGTCAAAGAAATCGTACCCCCATGATGAGCAAGGTTGGCAAACTTTTAACAGCAGATGAGGAAAAGGCTGAGGTACTCAATGATGCCTTTGCCTCAGTCTTCACTGGCAATGACTCTTCCCACACCTCTTGAGGGGATGGACTGTAAGACGTGGACTGGAGGAGCAAAGTCCCTCCCACTGTAAGAGAAGATCAGGTATGAGACCACCTGAGGAGCCTGAACATACACAAGCCTATGGGACCTGATGAGATGCAACCCGGAGTCCTGAGGAAATTGGCTGATGTAGTTGTCAAGCCACTCTCCGTGATATTTGAAAAGTCCTGGCAGTTAGGTGAAGGCCACAGTGACTGGAAAAAGGGAAACATTGCACCCATCTTAAAAAAGGGTGGAAAGGAGGGCCCTGGGAGCTATTGATCTGTCAGTCCCACCTCTGTGCTGGGAAGACCATGGAACAGATCTTCCTAGAAGTTATACTACAGCACTTGGAAGTCAGGGAGGTGATTCGAGACAGCTAGCATGGCTTCACTGAGGGCAAGGCCTGCCTGACCAACCTAGTGGCCTTCAATCATGGTGTGACCACATCAGTGGACAAGGGAAGAGCTACAGATGTCATCTATCTAGATTTCTGTAACGCCTTTGACACAGTCTCCCACAACATCCTTCTGTCTAAATCTGTGAGATATGGATTTGATGGGTGGATAAGGAACTTGTAGGATGATTGCATCCAGAAAGTAGTGGTCAATGGCTCAATGTCCAGATGGAGATCAGTGATAAGCAGTGTCCCTCAGGGGTCCATATTGGTACCAGTATTGTTTAATGTCTTCATCAATGACATAGACAGTGGGATCGAGTGCAACCTCAGCACATTCACAGATGATACCAAGCTGAGTGGTGCGGTTGACATGCCTGAGGGACAGGATGCCACCCAGAGGGACCTGGAAAAGCTTGAGAAGCTCATGATGTTCAACATGGTCAAGTGCAGGGTTCTGCACCTGGGTCAGGGCAATCCCCAGTACCAGTGCAGGCTGGGCGATGAAGGGATTGAGAGCAGCACTGCCGAAAAGGACTTGGGGGCACTGGTGGATGAAAAGCTGGACATGAGCCAGCAATGTGTTCTTGCAGCCCAGAAGGCCAACCATATCCTGGGCTACATCCAAAGAAACATGGCCAGCAGATTGAGGGAGGTGATTCTGCCCCTCTACTCCACTCCGGCGAGATCCCACCTGGAGTCCTGCATCCAGTTCTGGAGCCCTCAGCACACGGAAAGACATGGACCTGTTGGAGTGGGTCCAGAGGAGGGATGTAAAAATGATCAGAGGGATGGAACACCTCTGCTGTGAGGACAGGCTGAGAGTTGTGGTTGTTCAGCCTGTAGACACCTTATTGCAGCCTTTCAGTACTTAAAGGGGTCATATAAGAAGGATGGGTACGGACATTTCAGCAGGGCCTGTAGCAATAGGACAAGGGGAAATGGTTTTAAACTAAAAGAGGGTAGATTTAGACTAGCTCTAAGGAAGAAATTTTTCACAATCAGGGTGGTGAAAAACTGGAACAGGTTGCCCAGAGAGGTGGTAGATACCTCATCCATGGAAACCTTCACAGTCAGGTTGGATGGAGCTCTGAGCAACCTGCTCTTGTTGAAGATGTCCCTGCTCACTTAAGGGGGTTTGGACTAGATGACCTTTGAAATTCCCTTCCAACCAAAAATATTCTATGATACTGTGGTTCTATGACTTGTGCACCTTCAGGTTCCTTAGATGTCTCAAACCTGGTCTTCTCCTACAGTGGGTGGTTCTTCATTCTACCAGTCCCTACCTTTGCCTTCTGCATCTTGGGTATGGCTAGATCACTTTCAGGTGAATGAAAATGAAAATTAAAAATGAATATTTTCCTCCTTTTAAGCTCAATTGCAGCAGGCAACCATGACATAAACTGCAGTAACTGTGACCTTCATCCTCTAGACATGACAATCTCAAATAATTAACTTTCTCCTCTTTTCAAGAGGAAAAGACGAGACAGTTAGAGTGCCTGGGTATTTGTTCCTCCACACTTACCAATGAAAAACTATAAACCTTGCTCACCTATTCTTAGATACAACAGTTCGTCATAGCTATATACAGAAAGCTTGTTTTTCCTCATCCACACTATCATCCACATTCAAAACAATTTTAAGGAAATAATCTGAGAAGAAAACAATAAAGATTTATTCTTCTCCTTTTGCTTCACCTGAAGGACAACCCTTTCCCGAGTCAGAAGATGAACTTTTGAGCTGAGTGGACCAACTACATTTTGAGTGCACATTCTGTCATGAAATACAGAAGATTGAAACACATTAAGGAAAGTCTCCTTGCTTCAGAGTCCTGGTAGGAAAAATTGCCATGTGTTTTCCAGGGACATACGAACATTCAGTTTTGACTTCCAAGGTACTTCACATTGGGAAGAAGGGAAGTGGTGGGGGAACAGCAGAGAAGTTTATTATTCATCATTTAATTTTTTACTTAATTTTTTTTTTAATTAGACGAATCACAAGCAATACAGAAATTCAACCTAGTTTAGGATGAAAACCATATTTGCAACCTTTTTTTAATTAGCCAGCGCCACACAGAAATGAGTTAGTTTACTGCATTTAGTCTGATGCCAGACTGCAAAATGAGTTTTGATGCAGTCTTTGACTACATGTTAATGTTGTTACAGTGACAGACATGGGCAGTAGCATTATACTGACTCTGTAAGGGTGGAGCTTTTTACTTTTTTTAGTAAGTGAAGAATAGTATTCTGTGCTTCTGTTTGTGATGTTTTGCTCTGTTGCAAATTCTTTTCAGGGAAGAACTTTTTCACTAGGAGAGGGTTTTTTCTGCCTTCTTTTCTTTAGCCAGTCATTTTGACCACAGCAACCTCCTTGAAAGCAGACACAAATGTTGAGATGAATGCTTTGGAAAGGGCATAATGCCTGTTCACTGTTTTCAGCCACTGCTATTTGTGAACAAGTGAGCATACTGCTGAACAAACAAGGTACTCTAAGAAAATAATCTACTCCAACAGTATTTTGCCTTTTCCACTCAACCTTTATTTGACTCTATTTATGCTTCTGAAAGACAAGAGAATTTATCAACTTGGCTTGTTAGATAAAAGATTTAATTACATTCTATAAATAACATCTTTTTCACGAGGAACTCAATTTCGTTGAACCTGAGAAATATTTGGAACTGCTTCCAAGGGAGCAAACAAGAGAGAACGGTGAGGAAGCAACTGTTTTTCAGGGCATGGCTGGCCCACAGCAGTAACTAACTAGCTTAAACCTCTGCCTGGCAGCAGTTGCTGTCTTTGAGGTCCTCCGTAAAATATGTCTAGAAGACAGTTTCCAATTTCCTTTTATTTGAGTCTGTATATCAAAGGCCACACCTGAATGATTTTTATAATTAAGATCTCTGAAACTCTGATTCATGTTGATCTTTCAGCCTCAGACCTTTCATGCTCCATAATTTCTTCCCTAAAATATGGCTCCTAGAATTGAACATGTAGGTTCCAGCTATGATCCCCCTAATGCTCAGCATTAACCAATTTATAATCCCAACTCCTCTGAGTGTCGTTTTAGTCCTGCCAAAGATTGCTCAAATAGCTTTGGTGTATTATTTATGATTAACCCTGTTTCCCAAGGTGATTTTTTTTTCTGCCTACAATTCATGCATTTGTTAGGGTCTTTATTTTTAAGCTTACTAGTATAAATTTTTGTCTTCAGTCAAGTGGATGACCTAAATCAGTTCAGATCTATCTTTTTTGCTGGTTTTTTCCTATCTTTTTGCAATGAGTCTGACTTTCTGGTTAGTATAAAGTACTTTTTTTCTTCATTTAGTCATTAGTAAGATTAATTTTCATACTATATATGTTGTATACATGTATATCAGCAGTGACATTAGTCAGATTATCTCTGCAGTATTTGCAAAAAAAAATTTAGTCAAAGAAAAACTTGGTGAAGCTAAAATGAAAAATATCTGATGTAGGCTTGCTAAGGAGAGAAGCTCTTTACACAAGGGGACAATGATACTTAGCCAACAAGGGATGAGTGGCCAAACGTCATGTGAATATTTATATTTAAAAGCTATGAGATTAAAAAAAAAAAAAAAGGTGGCAGATAAATAGCAGTGAAGTTAGATACTATCTCCACAGAACTCCCAAAGAAAGCATGAGAAGGACATGTTGTTTCAGCAAGATCATTAAAAAAACCAGCAGAAAATTCCCCTTGATATGTCTTTTACAATATAGGAAATGAGACAGAAATCAAACAAAAATATCTTCATCCAGGCCACTGCTACATAGGTCACACTCAGACAATAGTGGTTTAAAATACTGCTCTGAAAAAATGTGAAACACTTGTACATCTTGGTCTTAGAAATGGCAAATGGGCCTCAAAAGGGACCACGCAAAATCAGACAAAATCTGAGGTTGAAGTGAACCTCTGGATATCATCTGGTCCAAACCTTCCGGCTCAAACAGGACCACCTAGAGCCAGTTGCCTGGGACTGTGGCTGAAGAACTTTTGAGTATCTCAAAGGGTGGAGACTCCGCAATCTCCCTGGGCAACCTGCGACAGGGCTTAGTCACCCTCATGGTGAAAAAGTGTTTCTTGATCCTGTGTTTCACGTTGTGCCCATTACCTGCTGTCCTGCTGCTGGGCACCACTGAAAAAAACTTGGCTCCATCCTCTTTGCACACTCCCCTTCAGGTATTTGTAGGCATTGATAAGACCTCCCTGAGCCTTGTCTTCTCCAGGCTGAACGGTCCCAGCTCTCTCAGCCTTGCTTCATATTAGCCCCTCAATCATCGATGTGGCCCTTCTCTGGGCTCTCTCCAGTATGTCCACATCCCTCTCATATGGAAGTGGACACAGTACTCCAGGTGTGGCCTGTGTTGCCTTCGCAGGGGTGGTGACCTGGTTCAGGAACGGCACGGCGACCAACCCCAGGCCGCTCGGGCCATCAGCTCGCTGACACCAATGTGGTGGACGGCAAATGGCGTTTATTGGTGTGTGACACGGCGTTATATAGCTTAGGTTTATAACCTCACTTCCGTCTGCTTGCATCATAAACTAAACGCTATTGGCTTTCTGGAGAGGGGCCCTAACTTTCCGTACAGCGCAATATCTTCCGGCCGCCAGACCCTAGCTATCTACATTTCCCCCCTCCCTATGCGTACTTAAATTAATTAAATTAATTTATTAATTTATAATAATAAATTAATTATTATTAATTATATTAATTAATATTAATAGTAATTAGATTACTATTTAATTAATAAATTTAATTAAATTGGTTAAAATATAGCAATCTTAAAGAATATATATATCGTAACCTTGGATAGGAAACATACTAAATGCATCCTACTGTTACTCTATGCCTTATAATAATCTTAAAAAATATATACATATTACGAACTTGAATAGAAAACACAAGGCACATCAAGAGGTGACTGGGGGTAGCTGGGAACAACGGGGCATAACTGGGGATAGTTAAAGGAAATTTTGAACAAGAACATTCTTAAAGCAGCTGTTGGCGTTCTATCAACATGATGTTGACCTTCTCTAGTTGGCTCTTAACAAACGACTCGAGTCTGTTCAATATACAGGGTCCAAAGATCAATGCTATCATGATAATTACGATTGGCCCTGTTAAGGTAGATATCAGAGTGGTCAGCCATGGTGAATGGTTAAACCACGATGTAAGCCAATCTTGTTGTGCCTCTCGTTCCCTTTTTTGTTTCTCTAATCCCTCTCGTAGTTTGGTCATAGTGTCCCTCACTATTCCGGTGTGGTCCGCATATACACAACATTCTTCCCTTAGTGCAGCGCACACTCCCCCTTGTTGCAAGAACACCAAGTCTAACCCTCTTTGATTTTGCAACACTACTTCAGATAGTGATCTAATTGATTGTTCCAATGCACTTATTGACTGTTCAATTCTGGCCAGGTCCTCATCTACTGCCACCCTCAGGGCGCTAAGTTCTTTGTTCTGTTGCACCAAGGATGCTACTCCTGTACCTATTCCCGCACCTCCTACGATCATTAGAGTAGCTATTGTTAGTGCTGTAAGGGGTTCTCGTTTTGACAGGTGATGTTCCGGGGTAATCTGTGAGTTGTAGACAAAGTCTTCGGTATGGTAAAAGATTTTGGGGACTATAGTTACCTGGACACAATATTCTGAGGATTTATCAAATTTTTCCAACGATAGACAAGGTGTAACTCCCATAGTAGAACAAACCCACTTGGTATTGCTGGCTGGTATTAACCACTTTGCAGGGGTTTTATCTTGTGTCTTGCTAGCACATAGTTGTTTTTTGTGCTTTGGGACTTTACCTACACACACGCCACTTCCCACCACCCGCGCTAATGTAATTCCTTGCTTTTCTGTGTCCCATATACACTGGGCCAAATTTGAACCATTTACTCGTCTGGGTATGTCACTTATTCCTACAGCCTCATAAAAGGGTGGTCTTATTCTGTAGCACAGCCAACAATGCTCCATAAGATTTGGGTTAGTTTTGTTCAGTAGTTGATAGCTAGCTTGCATCATTTTCCAGAGAGAATTTCGATTGGGAGTTTCGGTGGTGTGTGTCGCTCTGGGCGCGGTAACTTTGGTACTAGCTACAATATTATGTGGTAATGGTGTAGGTATTGTTGGGTCAGGTATTTTTGGGATAAGAACCGGGTTAGGACCGATTGCTTGGTTGGGGCCTACTGGCAGTGGATCATTCAGGACAATCTCCTTTTTTATGAAGATTAAACCACCTTTGTCTGTCCCTGGTTCTGTGTATCTTATCCCCCACATTTTCCCAAGTAACCAACTGTCTTCTTGGGGCTCAGTAACATTTAAGAAGAGGTATTGACAATTTCCGCGTCCTCGCCATGCTTGTGGTGGAATGCACTTATATGGACCCCACTGGACTTTTAGGTATTTGTCTCTACCACTACCCGGTATCCAAGCAGGGGCTATGGTCTCACATCCCCAATAGCTACAGTAATATTGGTTAGGGTAGTTGCAATAACTCTTCCCCGGGTTCGAGCTGGGACACATATAAAATCCTAGGTATCTCCAGCATCGGTCTCTCGGGACAAGCTGACACAGAGAGGCATTAAAACTTGGCGCATCTGATGTAATTTGGGTTGCGATAACTTGCTGATCATCGAATCGAAGGAGGGACCATTTAAATGGCCGATGGGGATGGTGTTCTGATACTGCTTGCCCTATAGTGACGAGCCCTAAAATCAAGATCACACAAAGACATCGTAGCCTCCCCCTTTGGGGGTTAGGTCGCCGCTGTTTGGATTCCACCAGTGTGGAGCTCCCAGGTGCGGACAGGATGCTTGTCGGCTTGTCGTCCTCTCTCGCCACCGGGGTGTACGGGTTACAAGGACGTCCGATAATCCGGTCCTGTGGACAAAAACTCACAGTTTTCATTAGCTTTATTCTGAAGGTCCGCTTTAATAGACTTAAGCGGACACCACTTAACTTTTCCATCTTTTTTAACTGCGGCATACCCTCGCCCTGTAAGGACTAGCCTCCACCCTTGTTCCCATTCTCCCAGCTCTTTTTTTTTTTTGGTTTGCAGTACCTTTTTGTTGGGCTCCGGCCCCGCACGCTTCCCTTGCGGGTGGGCCGTTCCCGCCCTCTTGATTCGTCCTGCCCTCTGCTCGGCGGGGTGTTTGTCTTATCAGTGCATTTTTTCGGATGGCCGCTCTGATTGGCTTTCCGCCCTTCGCTCGCGCTCTCCTCACCTTCCCGGTCACCCTCATCACCTCCCTTTTTCTTGTTCTCCTCCCCTTCCCGGTCACTCTCATCACCTTTCTTTTTCACGTTCTCCTCCCCTTCACGTTTGTGTGCACTTGTTAACGCTAACACTTCCTCCCTGTTCCCGCTAAGGGCATCCCCGCCCCGCCCTTTGCCTTCTTGCTCGGCGCCATCTTGGGGATGCATAGGGCGGTGGTGTAGCCCAGACTTCTTCAGGCTCTGATTTCTCGGCGGCGCCCCTGGCCTCCTCGGCTAGCTTACCCCAGAAGAATTTAGCTGGTTTCTGTCCGTCCGTAAGCAGGTCGGGGTTCGGGAATTGAGGGGATGTGTCGCCCTCTTGCAGATCTTTAGGTTCAATAGAATCGTCATCGTCTGGGGGGTGCAAAGTCTGCGTGGCTGCCCCGACTCCCAATTTCGGGGTGACCAACAAACAGTTCTTTGCCGCCCTCCAGGTGTCCTGTTCTTGTATGGCCTTCTGCAGGGCCTGTATGACTTTCCCCCACGACTTAAGGTTTTTCCCACGACCCGAGGACATCGTCTCTTCGGCTAATGCTTTAGTGCATTTATCCCACACTTCAGGGTGGAGAATATCCACCGGCTGGGCAATGGTCCCAATTTGCAAAAGTCTCGCAACTGCGAGAGTAAAATCTTTGGGTTTACAATCAATGTATGTAATTGTGATACGACTTTCACAAGGGCTTCCATCCTCCTTGTTGGTCCAGGAGCATCCTCCCCGCCGGGCTGGTCCTGCCGCTCCGGATGCCATTCACCCGTCCAGGCGACGATTCCCGGGTTTCGGCACCACTTGTTGCCTTCGCAGGCGTGGTGACCTGGTTCAGGAACGGCACGGCGACCAACCCCAGGCCGCTCGGGCCATCAGCTCGCTGACACCAATGTGGTGGACGGCAAATGGCGTTTATTGGTGTGTGACACGGCGTTATATAGCTTAGGTTTATAACCTCACTTCCGTCTGCTTGCATCATAAACTAAACGCTATTGGCTTTCTGGAGAGGGGCCCTAACTTTCCGTACAGCGCGATATCTTCCGGCCGCCAGACCCTAGCTATCTACAGGCCTGGAGTCAGAACGATTCAGAAACAGACTTTTCTGAGTACTTAAGCCAAGTGTGCTCCACTTTAAACACTCCTATGACCCATTTTTCTTGGGATCTTCAGGTTTCTAATATCTCTTAAAGCTCTGCTGGTGCTTGTTTAAATTATCTTGACAGTAAACTACAGAGCTCGCTGTTTCTCTGAATAGATCAAAAGAGCATATGCTATGCAATCTTTATCTCAAAACGATTCAGAAGAGAAAATATCATCTTCAATTAAAATCATTAACATGGTCTCTCTTGCTTTATCACAACTGTGAGATAAAGACCAGATGAGATACAGATTTTGGATACAAAGTTTAGGAAAAAACTGTTCAAATGTTCAGTTAAAGAGTCAGTAATAAATCAGTCTTCAAAGAACATGGAGCCTGGGAAGAAATGAGTGGCTATGTTTCAAAAGTTATTAAAAAAATTTTTTTTTAAGAGATTAAACTATTTTAGTAAGTTAAAACATAGTTTTATACCAGAAGTACTCAGACCATGTAGTCTGAAATTGTTTAATTAAAGGTAATACAGTACAGATGAGTTTCATTACATTAAGGTCAAAGGCTTTGATCATGCCAAAGCATTTCAGGCTGTTTCAGGTTTTAGCTATGTGCATCAGGACAGATAAAAAGAAGCTAAGATGCCACTTATGCTTGAGGTGTCTGTGATGGTAGGGAAAAGAACATGTTAGATATGCCCAAGGTTTCCAGTTGGCATAGTTTAAGTCATAGAAGAAGAAGACCATAAACCATAGGTTTGTTACTCTGACAGGGGAAAACCTCACATCAACATCTAGCAATCTGTATGATCTTTAATGCATATGTCAGACCCACTCACCAGGTACGTGGGGAAGAACAGTCTCTGGTACATGACCACACAAGATGGGAGTGAGCACAAGATGAGAGTGCAAGAGATCATCCAGAAGATGTGACTCTGAGAGTGCTCTTGTGTCTTCACGGGTAGCCGCTTCATCATAAACACCCCCTGCAGCACTTCACAAAATAAGGTAAAAATGCTCCTCTGTGGGGGAGTATCAGAAGGTAGGCAGGCTGAGGCATGACTGCTGCTTTGCCTCTCTAGAGGGCACTGGTGAGATCACTATTTCAACACTACGCTGTTGAGCCCAGTTCCCAACTGCAAGAACAATGTGGAAACATTTGGGAGAAAAACTGTAAGAGAAGCTGAATAACCACAAATAAGCCTTGGAAGAAAACTTGTTCTTTGTGCTGTAAGCTGTCATTTTATTAGTGAGCATTTACACGAAAGGAATAAATGGATATATAACTCCATTAAAGTGTCATGAAAACATGACAGTCGGGCACAAAAATATACAAAACTGTAGTCTCCCTTGACAGTGACTATAATCAGATTGAGTCACTCTGAATGAGATCAAAGTTCCTTCTAGTCTAGAATCCTGTCTCTGACAACATCTTTAGGCAATACTTTGAGAAAGACTAGAATAACAGGGGAAGAACATGGTGTGCTTCAAACACAACTTCAAACATGCGACCAGCATTTTTTGTGCAAAGTAAAGAGGATGAATAGGCACTGTTTTATAATTCCTTCATGATATATCCATGATATGTCCACTGGGGCATGCAGAATGCTGAGGTATAACATTACAGAGAGATCTTTGGTTGGAGGAAGGGTGAGATTTTTACATGGTTTACTTAAAAAAACGTTTCTTCCCAATTCTGATCTTAGAACACCTGAGGGAATAACTAACATAGATTTTTTTAATGGATAAAACCTGTTTTAAAGTTTAGCTAGAAGCAGCTGCTTGTTTTTCCTAGCAGAACACAGCTAGGCATACCAGTGTGCATCATTTTGTAAATCATATTAATATTCAAGTTAACACTTTCTGTAGTCCATTTAGAAAATAATACCTGCTTCTTATAAAATGGAGAACTCTTTAATTTGTAGAGTAGTCCTGTATACATCCCATTGTGTGAAACCTCATCATGCATCATAATACCCTATGATGCATTCCCAATACTCTGTAACAACCTAAGGCAACCATGTTACTATGGTGCAGCATACATTTTTGGGGGGGAAAGGGAGAGATGGTAGGTTTGATGTGAACAGTACATCATGTTTGTTTAAGAAAGCATAGGCTCACATGTTATACAGAAATACAGTTACTAGGTGATCTGAAAAATCTCTCTTGTGCTGTGACTCCTTCAGACTTTTCAATTCCAATTCATTTAATGCTCATAAATTAGGGAAACTATATTACAAAATTTGGAATGCTTTTAAGTAAACATTGAATCCAAATTCATAATCTTCACATTATTAATAAATGAGAATTACCTGCTAGTGTATCCAAAGTATCTACCAGAAAAAATGTTACTCATTTGATCTTTATTTTAAATACAGAAATTTTTTTTTCTCTGAAAAGTTTTTGTAAAGGTGCACATTAGATACAGCAGGGGTACGTACAAAAATGTGCAGAAAGAGAAACTACCTTGCTTTTTGCTCAAAGTTGTTAGCTGTTAAGTTTCTGGTCATTAGAATCAATCTCTGTTGTCAGCAGGGGAATAACATTCATCAAACTTGTGCCCTCCACGCTATCAAAAGGGAGCAAACTCCTGAAGGAACAAAATACCTTTGCTTGTTTCTGGCATTTCCTTCATTGGTACCAACACTGCTGACTTCAGAGAGTTTTAATTTATACTGATGTACTCCAGAGGGGCATTTGGCCTTCCAGCTTTATGTTTCACTCCTGAATAAGACACACTGAGCACAAAATCTTAAACAGACAGTTTAAATGTAGGTTGCTAAATATAGTGCATAGCTTTCAGAGAGTACACATTCTTCCTGTTGAAGTCGATCAACTTGATTTCATCTCTCACTTGCACAGATTTTGGGCCAATATAATACAAGTGGCATTTCTCCTGAGTATCTTCAGTGAATAGAGAGGAAAGTCGTGTCCATTTATTTTCAACATTAATCCATTTTTTTAAAAAAATCTTTTATTTAGGCACCTCAGCAGAGATTTCAGTTCTTAATTCTAGGATATGAAGTAGATAGATCACTCTGATTTCCAGGTATTCATAACCAATTATTTGTACACAGCAGGATAGACAATCCTATCTGCATGGTGCAACATTGTAAGTTTATGGGCAATGTTTATATACGTAGCTTTTTCAAAAAGTGCAGGTTTTTATTTGCATTTCACCAAGACAAAAGGAGACAATGAGCACATCAAACGTTGTAGTTTATCGTGCATTCAGTGAGAGAAGGAAGTAAGGCGAGTGGTAGTGAAGAAAAACTTGATCTCAACATTCAAGTGGCCTCAGGCACCTAATTTGTGCCTCTGGCTGAGAGAAAATATCAACCTGCCTATTGTGTTCTCACTGAAACTAACTCCCACTGTAAGGCTTTTCCACAGTGAGGAATCTGTCGGCTGCAGACTTATTTTGAGTTTTGTTCACATGACAAATGAATAAGCCCTAATAGAAATACTTTTTTTTACATGGTCATTGAAATATGCATTATTTTGAAAGTGGAGTAAAGCAACATTGCAAAATGAAGCACAGGGAGGTCAGATATCCATCTGAAGAACAGTCTATAGTGTACCTACATAGAATTGTAAAATTAATCACAGGTTTTATGTTATGACATCTGCTGCTCAAAAGAAAAAAAGGATCACATGCTCAACTATTGATGCCTCTGATCATGTATGTATGCACTCCTTTCACGAAGCCTTTCAGGCAACTGACTTACTCCTACATTAAAATATTGTGGGTACAAGTTCCCTTGCTGATGTTTCAAATGTATCACCTTAAATTCCTTTAAACACTATAGACTGCATTTTTTTTAAAATTTCTGCATCTTTCAACAGGCTGGTAACAAAAACTCACCACATTTTTAACAAGAAGCAGGTCTTCAGAATAGGAGGTTTTAATTTGAATAAGTAACTTTGGAGGTAATAGGTAAAAATCATCACAAATTAATTAAAACTTCTTCCTTTGTTTGGGGTGATTAATAATACATAAGGAAACCAGGTTTTACATAATTCATCAATCTGACGCAAATTGGCACTCTCAAGTTCCACTGAGTGGAAAACCAGCTACTCTGTGACACTTGAAAAACAGCTCTGAATTGATGCACTGCATCCTTCTGCCACGGGATTTAGAGTCATATGGATCCAGTTTGTCACATACTAATGAAGTTTCTAGGACTGAGGCAGTAAGAAATAAAAAAAAAAAAATACTGATTTTAAAATATTTTTTTTATTATTTTAAAGGGCTAAACTGACAAAACCTGAAAGTAATGTGCAAGCAGTTAAAGCTGGAGAAGGACTCAGGTAAAATAATGTAGCCTGTGCTCATATGACTAAAGGATTATTTCCTAAGGAGCGTGAAATTTTTAAGACTGTTGTTCACAAGGCAATATAGCGCCAATCATCTATAACTCAAGGTTCAGTCTGAAGCCACAGGCTGGCAATGCTGGAATTGAATCAAAGTGGTGGCAGATCCTTCTGCTGTCCAGAGATACACGGTCATAGCAGGGAGCCTTTTCCAGTAAAACCAGGCAGCGAAACTCTTCCTTAGCAGCATTCCTCTTCCCTGCATGGACAGACTTTGCTGGAGAGTCCAAAAGTAACAAACTGAGCTCCCTTCATTTCTTAGCCTTGATCGAACTACGTACTTTTACTTTTAATTTTCTTTCATTATCCTCTTAACCCACTGCCTGCTTGTATGGCACTTGTAAATCTTTTTTCCCCAAAATCTTCCGAAGCACTCTGGTTCCTTCAGTTGTTTCCTCTCCGTCATTTTAATTTCCTTGTGATTTGTCTCTAGAGTTCATGTTTTTCCTTCTTTTTTCATATCGCGACAAAAAATCTGTCTCCTCTGCTGGACGTGTAATGGTAACCCTTCATTTGTACCTGCGCGCAGTGCAGCGACACGAAGACGCTCGCACAAGGCAGAGCTCAGGTACCCGCGGGTGCCTCTGAGCTGTGCGCAGCGACCCCAGCCCTGCCTGCCGGCGCCAGCCTGCTCACCTGCCTGTGGTGGTTTTAGGAGTGTATGTTCCTACTCAGCGTTAAATTTCTGCATCAAGTATCTCTAGCATAGGTACCAAACGCTTCTTTTAGTGTTCAGTGGCACCAGAAGTATGCAAGTCAAACCTAAACCTCTGGCAAGATTTCAGTTGATTAGCATTATTTTTGAAAGAAAGAAGCATCGTTTTTGAAAGAAATATTTTAAAATAAGCATCAAAGTAATTATCAAATGCTTAAACCATGATCAAATCCTTTATTTACCGTGTACATGGGAAATGTATTAAATCAATGTCATTTAATTAGCTATCTTAAAACCCTCAAAACTTCTCTGGTAAGAGTTGTTCTTTATAAAATATTTGTTACTGAGTGTAATTCAGCTATTCTCTCTGTTGTGATAAATTTAGGACTTGTAGTGCTGCTCATCTTGGAATGTAAATAATTTGATTGACATTTTTGTAGTAAAAAACCCCATAACATTTATTTTTCTTTCAGTTTTGCAACCAGTCATGTTTTGAATAAAAACATGCCATAGAGTAAAGTCTGGCAATTAGTTCTCTCAACGTTTAGAATTCTTGTGTTGGTCTTTCTTTTAAGGCAGAGACTTTCTTAACATCGATATTATTTATATATAAGTATTACATCAAAACTCAACAGCAGAATGTATTTGAGTGTGGTCTAAAGCCCCATCTTTTAAAAAGGAGATTGATTGTATGACTACCTCTTCTTCTTCCTTTATTTAATGATAACATTAAAAAATAATGCTAAAACACATGCACTATTCTGCTTCAGGTGCAACCATGGACCAGTGACCAAGACTTAATTGCATATAACTCATACTCTTAGAGTTGCTATAACAAAATACAGCATTATGACAGCACAACCAAAACCTACACTGTTATTAAGGTAAACACCTGTGCAAACCACATGGAAGGATCCTGGTAATTATTAGTGAGATACAGATCTATTGATGAATATTGCTTTTTTCCTTTGGTACATTTGCTTAAAACCAAGAAATACAGTTCAATTTCCTGTAGTCACATTCATCTCACTGTATCATTCCCTGGTTTCTTCCCACAGAAAATATAAAAGAGTGATTCTGTAAACTCTGGAGCACCTTGCATAAGTTCTCTGTTTTCCAAAGACCTATTGGTCTGTGGAAATATTCAAAACACATGGACCAGAGCTATTAATTAACAAACAGATTCACCTTTTGACATCCATCCATATCTTCAATCCTTGGGTCTAGCACAGTCTTATGCATCCACCTGAAACTGTATTAAAATCAGAAAATAATTTCAAAGTAGCCAAGAAAATACTGTGAGGGTTTTTTTTCTTTTCTAAGATAGCAGTGTTTCTTGTTAGAGTGTTTTAAATTCTAGTATTTATGTTTTTCACATAGTGCCTTCAGCTTCACTATTAAATATTGACTTCTTAAGGATATCCTATGGCAGTTTGGGGAAAAAAAGCCTCCTGTCTCAAACAGGTGGAGGATGAAACAAGCTTTCTTCCCCTTAAATAGATAACCATTACTAGTTGTTATTGACCTCCATTCATGTTAGAGGGTTTGTGCATGAACTTGAAGCACGTATTTTTTACTTCGAAAACAATTAGAATGCCTCCAATTTATTGCTCCTATCGCCTCTCTTCCAGAAAATACTTGTCACGCAATATACCTATCAGCCTACAAGTCCTCTGAGCAACAATAGACTTTAAAGAAAAAAGGTCAGAAATCAAGCTGAAATTTGCTAACAATGAACTTTTTCATTTTCATTGATTTAGTCCCATACTGATGGTGATTCTTTTTTTCTGTAAATCCAAGATGGTGAAGTTGAAATACCTCCCAGGGTAAAGGTGTAAACTGATATATAGAAAGCTTTAGCAACTTCAGCTGACATTTACCAAGGTTGAGCACTTTTCCCCCTTTTCTTTGATTTTGGTTCCTACGGACAGTGTCAAAATACAGAATATGAAGCTTACTGCACTCCTCAGATTAGAGTGGCAGAACCTGCTTCTAATCCTCCATCGTCCTCAAATTGACTACTGTCTGACATTGTCAGTGCTGAGCACTGCATGTACCTGCAAACATTGGAGACTGAAAAAATATTTTATTCTAATCCAAAAGAAATATAACTGGAACTGCATTGACATTGCCTGTATCTTCTCAGAGAAGATACAGAGAAAGGAAAATCAGCTAAGATCTATACATGATTGAAAAAGGGGGGATGTTTGAAGAATATTTTTCTGCGGTATACATTTCTGAGCCAATATTTTATGTGACAAGGCTAGTATATATATTTTATACTATTGTGCAGTAGGAATGCATATTTGTTAAACTGGCAACATTTGCATATTCAAAGTAAAAAAGATGAGTCCAGGCCAGGACTCTGGATCCAAACAGATGTCAGGTAACAAAGGCTAGTTCAGACAAGAGTGTTGATGGCAAAAAACAAAGGCTTTACTGACAGGGTGGTACATAAAAAAATTTCCAAGCTTATGCTGAGGTTGTATTACAAACGAAGAGATTCTGCATATCAGCCTCCACTTATGCTGCCAAATCCTGCCCCGAGGAGCAATCCACCACAGTACGTTATTTTATCAACCCTGAGTGCTCACAATTTGCAAAAGAACAAAACATCAAAACCTCCCTGAAAATACCACATATCTGGAAAGCCTTTTAAAGCACAGATTCCCCAATCTGTTCCACCAGACAATAACCACCTACATTCCCAGTGTTGAATACAGTCATCTTTTAGGAAGTTCCTGGAAAACCTAAGCAGTGTTGATCCAGGACTTCTTGGATTTAAACTATGCCCTGACTAAAAACATGTGAATAATTGGTGCTCCTATTTTCTGAAAAAGTAAAAATATCCATCAAAAAAGGGACTTTCACATCCTTCTTCTAAATGCCCAGCTGTCATGAGAGAATTTAGGAGTGAGGTAGCTGCAAGAACAGAATCACACCAACCAGAGACATAGATTTTATTTTCTAAATAATCCAGGCAGTAACAGGTAATCAGCATTTGTATCTTTACATTAGGAATGACAAGAGGGGATTAACTTAACAGCTGTGTTGTGAAATTGGTCACTGAATAAAAGGAGAAAGCTGTCATTTATTGACACTTATTGCATGTGTTTTCTGCTAGTCTCCAAGGAATTATCTGTTTCAGATATGGCAACAAATTAAGCTAGAGACTTCTCTAGCAATGCTGTAATTTGCCTGATTCAACGAGTTGACTGGAGAAGGAGAAACATTAATAGTAATAGATACAGAAATGAAGAAGATCCCATCAGTACCTATCTGAAAAAGTCATATCTAGGCAATAACATACAGACTACTGACATTAGTCGTCTAGATAACCAGTCAATAAATAGTCATTGCTGATGGTACACGTGATTTCTAAATTGGAGAAGAGATTCTACAGCACTACAGAGTTAAGAGTACTCACAAATTAATTTGCAGAGACATCTCCTACATTTCAGAGTATTGGGGACATATTTAACACTAGACCAGAGGCAGGTTATGATCTAACACTTCACCACTCTCTTAATCTCTCATTGCATGTCAGTCTTTGCTTAGACTTTGGAAAAGGTAGCAAGGGGATTCATGGCAGGTTTCAGACTCAGCAAAAAGGTGCAGACTGTAAGGTTCATGAAACAGGCACTCTGTCACCTCTGCGTGCTGCTTCAGATTTACCCATGGCTGGTGATGATCCACAAAGTCATCTGAAATGAGCTAATGGGCTACTTCTCCAACAGTCGCTTGCAGAAATTACACCACAAACACCACCAGTCTCCAGGAAACTAAGTTCAAAAGAAAAGGGACCTATACTAGGTCTGAGTGAGGAATCCAAATGCCTATTTCATACTGTCTTTTCAATTCTACAGTCCTTTTAAGGCAGGAAATGATGGCTTTTTTCTTAGTTTGGGATTTTGGAGACAAGAGAAATCTTTGTGAACAAATGGCCTGATCAGAACCAAATATACTGCAGCACTTGACCATGCTCTGCATAAGCCAAATGTGCTTTTAAAAGGAGGTATCTAGGAAAATAGGAGATGGAGATTGTAACTTCACACTAGGTGTTTTTCACTAGGAGTGAAACAACTGCTGAAATACTCACACAGAAACAGAAAAAAAAAAGTGTAAACAAACAAAGATAAGTCTGGACTTTCTTTTCAGCAAATACTAGATTTTGCAAAAATCACACAAAAATTGCTCTCCAAAAGGAGTCATCTGCACTGAAAAACATGCATTTCTGTTCTACTCTAGCTTTTAAGGGCAAAACACATTATTGATGCTTTAGTGTTTTACCCGAATAAGATTTGTTTAGACAAAACCTGAAGGGTTAATAGCAGCAAAAATTATAAATAAAGCAAGAACAACTATGTTTTAAATCCATCCCCGGTGCCACCTCGAAGAGGTAAATGCTCGACCAATTCTTTTACCAAATCTGTTTTCTGATGAAAAACATTTACATTTCACAGTTTTCAGGATATGCATGTAGATTGCTTTGGCAGTTACTTCACCAGTTTATTAAGATATATGGAGATTTTCCAGTAACAAAATTTGTAATACACAAAAGTGGCATGGGGAACCAAAATTAGTAAAGGCAAAGCTTGTACTGAAAAAAATCACATATAAATTCTCGGAATCACATTCCATAGGAGAGTAGGAAATCTGTAGACACTGCATATAAACATTACACTAAGCTGTCATATTACCATGCCTGAGACTAAGCAGATATGAAAAGATATCCTAGCTACACAGTTTTTTCTCTATTAAAATGGAATTTAAAGGCTGTTGTAAAAAGATCTCAGGAACACTACAACACCATCACAGCAGTCACAGGCACAAAGGTACTGGGTGTATAATAAACACAATGTCCTTCGCAGTATCAGCTATGGCACTAGCAGACAAGGTCACAGCTTTGCACCGTGGCACAAAGGCATATGCTGACAGGTACAACTGTAAAGGGGTAAAAATGAGTGAATATATGTCTAATGAGAATTAGTATCTTGATGTGAGATTCCACTTCTCATCCATACTTAATGGATGTTTAAAGTTTAAAATTTAAAGATGACACACTTTTTGCTAGTACCATCAATGAGCTATTGAAGATGGTAATGTAAAAGTTGGGTTCAGGATCAGGAAGTTCACAGCCTGGGCCTCCGTGGCTGGAGGTCCTTAGGTTATCAGTGCGTTTTTCAAGCACAGCTCGCATTCGTGTGTTTTAACAGCAGGGCAGTCTGGGGAAAAATGAGGGATTTCTCAAGTGTTGTCTGTTGAGGACAGAGAAGAAAATAAAAACAATTTTGTTTTGAAGTGAAAACCTTTTGCTGAGCCTTTCTTCTATCCTTTAGAAATTTATTTCCTTCTCTGGAAAAAGACTGCACACACACACAAAAATGCATCTCTGCACACTGTGGCAAACAAGGTCATCTGACATTAGTTATTCATATGAGCATACCAAGGAATATCACTGAGTAGCGTTATAATATAGTCTTTAATCACATGGGGGGAGTAGTGCATCCCCTAAGAGAGGAGAAACTCATAGACTTTAAAGAATTATGAACATCTGACCTCCTGCATAGTAGAAATCATAAATGTCACCCAGCAATTCCTGCATCAACCTCATAATTTCTGCTTCAGTTGCAACATTTGCTTTAGAAAGACATCTGAGTCTTGATTTAGAGATCTCTTAAGCAATGTCAGAGTGCCTGGTAATAGGGACTTCTCAGGACTGAGTAGTCAATGAATACTCACTACTGGCTCAGGAAGAGCCAAAATAAAATGCCCATGATCTCAGGCAGTATATCTTACCACAGTCAAAAGAGGAAAGGCTGTCCAGTACAGTGGCATCTGTTCTCCAGCTGCTTTTAAAGAACACTATACACAGAAAAACTTTTAAAATCCAATATACAAGGTCTAGTTTGGCAAGAAATAAAGAGCTAGCTTTCCTAATCATGGTGTTTTAAATTTATGCCTCTCCTTAGAACAAATACAATAGAAAGTCCCCCACAGTTAGCAGTAACTTAACCGCTTGGTCTTCCACTGCATCTTGGATTGCATTAAACCATTTATTAAAAAATGAATAGTCATTCCAGCATATCCTCCTTAAATATCTCCGCTATCTGCCTCACTAACACTTAGCAATGGGAGAAATAATATAATGCGTTTAATAAAGAGTGCCCATATTTTAAGCAGGCATCAAGATACTTTCTATTGAAGGTCAATACACTGTTAATGAAAAGACAGTTATAATAGCAGAGAGAAAATATCTGCATCAACTATTCCCCTCTATAACCTTCAATCACTGAAATTCCTTCAAAATATGATGTGGTTCAGGGGCTAATTAATACCTCCAAAAAGTCAGAACTGTAACAGACCTAAACATGTAGTATACAGATGGCTGCTCCAGTATATATGAAATTTTCCTCTTTGCTTTGGATGTGAGCTGTTGGAAAAGAGGGTCATGGAAAGAATAGTTAAACCAGTGCTACAGATGCTATAAGGCTGATTGAAAACAGGGAATATAAAATAACCTTTAGGAAGAATTGCCTTGTAAAAATCCATAATATTACTGAAGTGCCATGTGAGTTACAGCACAATATAGCTGAAGTGGCACTCTCATTTCAACAGCCTCCTTTCAAATACTTGTAATTTTCATAGAAGGAGGTAGAAAATATGGCTGAAAATTCTATATATGTTTTCAATTTATATTCAATATTTAAAGGTTTCTCTATATTTTCTGGTCTAAGAAAACCTGTTACAAATTAATCTATAGTCTAAAATGCCATAAATGCAGTTCAAAATGCCATAAACATAGTAAGACATTGTTTTACAGTAATGTGAGACAACTGCTCAAATAATAACAGGTGGAAATAATATCTACTTTCTTTCATCCACTTATAAACCACAAACTTGCCACGTGTCCTTCCTAAGAAGACAAGAGAGGACAATCTTTGCTCTGAAACCAGACAGAACTCATGTCGTCATGTGTTTCCTGAGTTTTCCTGAAATTTCCTGCAAACTGTGACCATAAGCAAAGCTTTTGTAACAAAGTGAGTAAAACTTTGCATAGCTCTGGCTTTAATTTCATGATTCCCTAGCAGTCTAAATCCTACTGACCTGAAGAATTGACCATATGACAGAGGGTTGTGGCTTAACCTGACAGGTAGCTAAAACAACCACACAGCCATTCACTTACCATGCCCACCCCAGTGGATGGGGGAGAGAATCAGGAAAAAAAAGGTAGAACTTGCAGGTTGAGATAGAGGCAGTTTAACAGGACAGGGAAGGAAAAAAAAAAAAAAAAGAAAAAAACCCCCAGAACAATAAAAATTGTTATAATAATAATCATAAAAGAATATACAAAACAAGTGATGCAGAGCACAATTGCTCACCACCTGCTGACTGATGCCGAGCCAGTTCCCAAGCCGCAGCACCTCACTGGCAAACTGCCTCAGTTTATATACTGAGCATGACGTCGTATGGTATTGAATGTCCCTTTGGCCAGCCTGGGTCAGCTGTCCCGGCTGTGTCCCCTCCCAGCTTCCCATGCACCCCACGCCTGCTTGCTGCCAGGCCAGCACAAGAAGCCAGGCAGTCCTTGACTACTTAGCAGCAACTACAAACATCAGTGTGTTATCAACATTATCTTCATCCCAAATCCAAAACACAGCACTATACCAGATATCAGGAAGAAAATTACAGAGGGACAAGCAGGATGTTTTTCTTCATGATTTTAGAAAGATGCAATGGATACATTGGGTTTGTGTGGCAAGGTTTTGGTAGCATGGAGCTGCAGACGTGGCTTCTGTGGGAAGATGCCAGAAGCTTCCCCCATGTCAGACAGAGCCAATGCCAGCCAGCTCCAAAACAAACGCTCCACTGGCCAAGACTGAACCTATCAGTGATGCTGGTAGCACCTCTGGGATAACATACTGAAGAAGGGAAAAAACCTGCTGCATAACAGCAGTCAGAAGACAGGAGTGAGAATGTGTAAGAGAAACAGCCCTGCAGACACCCAGGTCAGTGCAGAAGGAGGGGCAGGGAGTGCTCCAGGCACCGGAGCAGAGATTCCCCTGCAGCTCATGGTGAAGACCATGGTGAGGCCGGCTGTCAACCTGCAGCCCATGGAGGTCCATGTGCTGGAGCAGGTGGATGTGCCTGAATGAGGCTGTGACCCCGTGAAGACCCTTGACTGAAGCAGGCTCCTGGCAGGATCTCTGAACCCATGGAGAGAGGAACCCACACTGGAGCAGGTTTGGTGGCAGGACTTGTGACCCTGTGGGGGACCCAGGCTGGAGCAGTCTGTTCCTGAACGATGGCACCCCATGGAAGGGACTCAGGCTGGAGCAGTTCATGAAGAACTGCAGCCTGTGGGAAGGACTCACGCTGGAGAAGTTTGTGGAGGACTCTATCCCGCGAGAGGGACCCTATGCAGGAGCAGGGGAAGAGTATGAGGAGGAAGGAGCAGCAGATATAGCAAGTACTCTTGAGGAGGAGGTAGAGAATTTGGGAATGCAGTTGAGCCCATGAAGAAGGAAGGGGTGGGGGAAGGTGTTTTAATATTTGTTTTCATTTCTCATTATCCTACTTCAACTTTTGATTGGCAATAAACTCAATTAATTTCCCCAAGTCGAGTCTGTTTTGCCTGTGATGGCAACCACTGAATTATCCCTATCTTTACCTCAACCACAAGCCTTTTGTCATGTTTTCTCCCCCTGTGATAGAGCAGCTTGGTGGGCACCTGGCATCTAGCCAAGGTCAACCCACCACAGCACACTGCAGCACTTGTAAAGGATAAGAGCATGTACTGCTTCCATTCAGCAGTCAAAGGCTATAGCTAGCGTTTTCAAGTGTATTAATTAAGGGTTGGACACCAGACTGCCTAGGTGAGACGTAGGCTAGTGCTGAATGAAAAGAGGAAAAGCATCTGTAGCTCCTAATGCATCTCCCTGGCACTCCCCATCACCACTGCTAATGGTGATGTTAATCTGGGAGGCTGGGAATTTAACATGCAAGAGCCTAGACTGTGAAGTCATGAAGTTGCTCTTCACATCCACTTTGAAAATTAGTTTGTACAAACTGACAGTGTACAATACAGAACTGGCTATGAGTAATTATCATGCTATAAATCCCCATCTTTCACAATTTACTTTACACAAAGTTCTGTAAAGAGGATTTAATTACCTACACAAACACTTTGGCCTATATGTCTCAGTCAAATATGAACAAACCTCAACACACCCTCAGCAACACTCCATAACTGTGGGTGAGGGAATAGCAGTATAGACATTTCACCCATCTGAATTATGTACACGTAGTAAAAGTGAGGTTGATTCACTTAGATTGTTTAAGAGAAGATAAGCACAAGTCTCCATGATCCATATTTGTGCTAGCGGGATTCTTCTTTCTACATATCTGGGTAAAACCGTTTTGATTTTCACTCCTCTTCCTTAATAACTCATCCAGTCTATTTTAATTAATGTTTCAAGTGACCTAGGCCCTGATGTAAAGGATTCAAATAGAAATTCAGAGAGGGAAACAGCATGCAGGAGACATGCTGTATTTATAACAATACATTCACAAATATCACCGAGTAGGTCACCCACCTTTTTGCATGGCAATCTAAAAATACACATGTGCTCACAAACATGAACAATTAAGGACACAGCTAATGTTCTTGCTTCTTCCTTTACCCAAGCACTTGTCAGCATAGCTGACAAACTCTGGCCATGCCAAAAGCAGCCCCAAATTTCTCTGATATCTCTCTCTAGCAATAAAACAGAGATTTATGTTGTTAAACCTACAGAAGAAAAAGAAATAAAATCATCCCAGATGACTCAATCACAGTTTCTGGTGGGTATCTTAGTAACTGAACTCTTTATCCCCTGAAGGACTACTCAAGCCATTTGTTTTCATTTTCTTGACATCCTGTCAGTGTAACATAACTGGATGTGCTGCACTGCTTGTTATTTTCTGGGATAAAAATGACTGGCTTTGCTGAGGAATCTTAAGAGGTAATGAATAATAAGTTAGAGGAATAGACCCAGTTGTGTGATCTCTCAGGAAAGAACATTTGCTCATAAGCCCACTTATAAACCACAGAAGTCAGTGAAGATCTCAGGAGCTAGGCCATTCACGTGGGAGGAACTATGACATGTTCTCTTTAAGCTCCCTGAGAAAAGATTCATTTGATGAAATTTTAACACTTTTTGAGGCTGGTCATTTCAGAAAGGGTGCTTTTTTGGTACTCATAATAGCTGCTCAACTGTTTAATGCTTTGCTACTTTTATGCTTTCAGTTTTCCTGCATTGCAAAGGAGGTGGCAGTCATTGTGACAGTATTACAGACTTCAGAAGAAAGAAATAATATCTGGGATATTGGGAGTGCAGTGGGTTAAAACATTAAGTCACCCAGATCTTTCAATTCAGGCACAGTGAGCTAGAATTTTTGGCTTAGGTAACAAGTGAACACAGGTTCAATGATCTCACCCTAGCCTCTAGTGGACATTAATCCACATCACAAAACCATCAGGCAATTTGACAGAGTAGTTCTACATTCTTCATAAAATAATCTGAGACTAGGGAGTTCTGAGGGTGGTTCTGGACAGGAATTGCTGTTTCTTTTCACACAGTGTTTGCACTGTGTTTGATGTCAACATCTCTTCTAGGCATTGTTACTAGATACTCCTTTTCATTCACACACCTGCCTTTAAAAGTGATGAGAATTTTAAAGGGGAATATTGTGAAACTTATGTACGTACATGGCAAACAGTAACAACAAGGGCAGAGATGCAGCCTGTAGCAGCATAATATAAGAGTTACAGTCTCCCAGAGACATTATGCACCTGAGAATCCTGCTAGAAACAAATTTCTTCTCTCTTTCCTCCTTGCTCCCAGGGGATGATAAGTTACTGCTAACCTAAGTGTGCTCAATTCCACACTTACACCTTAAACAGTAGTTCTACTGCAAGGATCAATAGAAAAGTGGCTGTATAGAGAGGATTTTCTCATCTGCTTCCTAGCCCCTACTCTGGTAAGGGAATAACTGAGTGAAGATCCCAGTTTCCTCTGAAGTGACAAGACCAAATAACTTCTCAAAAGATGAAAGGTGGCTGTCACATCACATTATGTCCTTGAAAAGACTGAACAGCCCAAACAAGAATCTAGGATTTAACTTCTTCCTTCTATGTATTTCTTATGAGAAAAGGACTGGGGGAAAATTACCCTCTTACTCTGTTGATTTCTAAAAGCATCCCTTTTTTTAAAAAAAAAAGTACTAATGGGTTAAAATGAAACAAAACAAAGTCAAACACAAACTTTATGGGTACTT
Organism: Phaethon aethereus; assembly: GCF_964289735.1. Lineage (NCBI taxonomy): Eukaryota > Metazoa > Chordata > Aves > Phaethontiformes > Phaethontidae > Phaethon > Phaethon aethereus. The sequence continues at coordinate 33,757,415 of NC_138577.1, read as the reverse complement.
TACGCATCAATTCTTGGAATTTTTTTTCCTAATTTCAAATTACTTCTGTCTCTCAAGAATAATGTAGAAAATCCTTGAAACAGGAATGAATATCTATGTAATCAGACTTCTGATTAGAATTCTATTCCTTTATTAGTTTATAATCTGTTATTTTACCACAAATTTGGATTTAGAAAGGCATTTAACTAGAGGAATGAGTTACTTAGCTACAGTTATTGTTAAAAGGAGCAATACTATTTCTCTGAGGTCCAAATCCCCATTTTACATAGTTACTTTTTAAAATACATTTGACACATTTGTAAATTTTAGGGGTAAACACCAAAGTTCATCAGATTTTTGTATTTATTTATCACGTGTTTGCAACTGATATGACTCTCAGTAACGCCTATCAGAACATCATAAGAAGTGTAAAATAAACACTGAAATAGCGTTATGTTAATGCACATCCATGAAGATCAACACGGAAGACTCGTCATCACATCCCTAGTCCTGCAATTTGTGCATCACTTCGGATCTGGCTCTTCCTCCAGGCATTCACATCTGTGTTGTACCAGACCGTATTTTATAAAACAGGATATCCAAGGCATTATCTTTTCTGTCTGCCCTATCACAACCAAAGCTCTTCTGTATGTCCTCCATATTTCATGTATAGGCTTTTATGAATCGTCTTTAAAAATGGTGTGTTGGTAGTCTCATGAAAAATTAAACATGTCCTTTTATGTGTCATTGTAACTTTGCACTTGCCCACTATCATCCTTTTCCTTTTTTTATAACAAGTCAGCAACTCCTGTCATTACTGTCCTTACCCTTCTAGGTTCTTAAGATACACAGTCAAACTATTGGCTCCAATGTTTAATCTGAGCCTGTCATCACCCTGACCAGCTATCTGACAGATTTTCCACTACCTCCTTCTCATACTTATGTTGCGCTCTCAGCACAGGAAATATTACAGTATCTGTCCATCTTTAAAAACCGCTTCCATGATGCCCGTAATCTCTCCTACCAAGCTAAATAGTGGCTTGCTTTAACAGATGTTTTTCTCTCTCCCCATATGTGCTTCATTACTGTCTACTTCACCCACCTGGTGTCACTCACCCTACCTGAGGGACGATCTTCTCTTCATGTATGTGCTTCAAATATTTCCACCTATCCAGGAGCCCTGTCTGGACATTTTTGATCACAAATATAAAACAAGTGTGGTTCAGTCCAGAATTTATGCTGAGAACTCATTATGCAATCGTTCTAAGAGTACTCCACCTGCTCGTCCTGCAGTTCAGCAACAAATACAGTTCAGGAATTGCACAGGGACGAAGGAACAAAGCTGTAGCCTGTTCCAACAACGTAGCTGTAACTGGATTGCTTTTGACATCCAAAAGTTACTGTGTTACGAGTGCCTGTATAAATAAGCACATCCGTAGACATTTTTAAGCCCAATTGTGTAAAGTCCCAGCAAGCTGAGACTAAGTAATGACTTGTCAGAGACACAGCAGGGGCCCCTGAGAGCACAGGCTGGCAGCGGTCTAGAAAGTCCAGGAGTGGGATGGTATGAGGAACCCCAGGACCAGTCACACAAATGTCTAGTTTCTGACATGCAGCTGTGTAAAACCTAATGAGGCTGCACAGAAATAATGGCACAGGTGGAGTTGCCTTAAAAGTGTATAGATTACAACAAAAACAATCAGTTGTACTGGTGGCACCCCTCAGAAATAAATATACAGAGCTAATCACCATAAGCACCCTGTGCTGTATGGCCACTTTTTTAAGTATTGTCTTTCATTGTTCGGGTGAAATTATATTTTAGTATTTGGTTTAACATATTACTGATTCTGCTCAGTAGGTCTGGCTACCTACCCTTTTGGATGAGCTGTTAAATCTAAATACAACAGGGTGCCCCCATCGGGCTACCTGAGCTAAAGGAAGCATTGTATTTCCTTATGGAAAATGTACTTATGTACTATATGTACAACATTGCAAATACTTGCTACCACCAACATTTACAACCAATGACACTTAACCCATGTACAATAATCATCGTTGTCTGACGGGAGAATGCCTGCAGTTTTTGTACTGGACCCCATGATGTCTGGTGGGAAATCTCCTAATATCCCACCATTCCTGAGAATGATCGGGAGTGTGGGAGGAGCTCTCAGAAAGTCACTTGGATGTCAGGCTTGAAACCATGGAAGTGATGACTGCCACAGAGAAACCAAAATATAGGAAGTACGGCCAAGCAGAGAAAGTATCAATACATGAACATCAGTGTAAAACAAGTATTTAAGTCAAAACTGACATAGTTGAGGTAGAATAAAGACAGCTAGAGGTGCCCATGTGACTAGTTACTGGGTGGCATCTTCCATGGTTGTGGTCTGTAAAGGTCCTAGGATCATAAATTTAGACTTTTATGACTTCACCCAAAAAGTGATGAAGTCATCCTGGTGAATCTGCAGGATGATGGTCAATTAAACAGTGCAAACTAAGGTAACACAATCAACGACCTGAATAGCAAAAAGGCTACCAAACCTCCTGAAGAGAATGAAAAGCAGCAAACTGACCCCAAACTGAATTAGATTGCTTCAGGAATTTATACGTAATCTTGTTAAAAATAAGAATGTGGCTAGTGGAAAAGACCAGAAGGTCAGTGATACTGTCCATTAAACTTCAGCAAGAACCTCCCAAGAAATACAAGCAGATGTTTCAGTTCAAAAGTGCCTTTATTTCCATTGTTTAGACATGGCGAGAGAAAAGAATCAACACAGAATAAAACACAGCAAATTAGATCCTTTAAAGCTTTATATAAGGCAAGCCTTGTGCTTTGCCCAGTGCTTGAGCAAAGCTGTTAGATGTTAATACATATAATCTATCTAGCCAGCTAACTAGTTTAATCCATCACACTGTGTGTGAAAACATAAAAGCAACTCAGCTGTGACAAGTTAATAGTAGGTTTAGGCAGTAAAACAGTAACAAAAACACACTTTGATTAATGATCCTGAATTGTCCAGCTCCAGTATAGATGGCTTTGTCTAGGTTTATTTAGTGGTCAATCAATGCAAAATAGATCTGGTAATTTAAAGCATTATACCAGATCAGAAGTGTTGCCCCATACTAATAAAAGCTGGAGAAAATACCATGTTTTCATAGGGAGTAAAAGTAACAATTTATGTAACTAGACATGCTTCAGAGGAAGAGAGAGAATTAAAATACACCAAACTCATGGGTCATTCCAGTAATATCTGCAGTGAAAGCCATGCTATAATTTGAATAAAATAAGAATAATGACAAAATATTACTCAAAGAGTGAATCAAAACCCTCTTTGACCCCTAAAACCTGTGAAGCATTTCCTTTTCCTTGTATCTTAGCTTCCATTTCCATAACTTGCCAAGAGCAGTTTCCAAACAGGGTCAGAAAAATAACTTAATGAAATGTAGGAAGAAAACCTGCTTTCTTGACATCTCTCAAATCCGTGATTTTTGGATACTCCACTTAAGAATCAAGTAAGCACACATTCTTTGGGATATATTAGTGCACTGAACAGTCAGCATTCCTCCTTCTTTAGTGCATAGAGCCTTTCCTGTGAAAAACACCACTGAATCAATACATGACACAGTCCCTGTGACGTCTGGATCTGGGAAGCTTGGGACAGAGCCTACCAACCTGAGGAATTCGGGCATCTGTTACATCCTAAAGGAGCACTGCCAGTATCAAGCTGTAGAGCTTAATTACCTCCTCTTGACATTTTTCCTCTCAAATAGGTGTCCTACCACTCTGCAAAATGCAGGTAATAGGGTATAGATCATTCCTAAGTATGCCTCCTGTTGGAACTGTTTGGAGACTGAACTTGTAACAATGAAAAGGGCAACGAAAGAAGATAATAAACTACCTGTAAGACCTTTTACATTTGCTAAGCAATATGAATCACCCAAGAAAAAGTCTTCAATGTTGTTTTATTCTGTGGAATAAAAATTAGAACCAGTCTGGAGAAAGTGAAAAGAAATTTCTTTTTCTGCGCAGCAAATAACTGCATGGATTCTACTGCTGTATGACAACGTAGCGCATGACTTGGGCAAAATGCTTTCCTATCCTGGAAGATCAGATTAACAGTGAAGTCTGTCTTTCTTGCTTATGCACACTGCCCAATGTAGCAAGCTTTCAATCTGAGATGTTTGATAATGCTAACCCTTCTGACCTGCATAGCTGGTCAGAGTGTGTGATTCTATGGGTATGTTGCAGTGGAAAGTGAAAGTAATGAATGTGTCTTGCCACTGAGAAGCCATCGCAGTTATCTGCAAAGAACACAATGTCCCGTTTCGCTGAACACAGAAGGAATCAAGCAACTGGAGATGGTTACTTCAATCACAACTTCAAACATCCTGCCAGCCATTACTCAGCACACCAAGCATTCCTTTTGCTGTAACACCGTGTGTGGTTTCTTTGGCTGTTCATGGCTTACTGCTCATTCTTTCCCCCTGCATTGCTGCCTTTTCCATTTTCTGTCATATAAGCCCCTAGCCAAACATATAAGTCGCATTTCACTCTCCACTGGTTATGTTTTGAATAACATTCATTCTTACCTTTGGTGTGAGTTGTGGTGAAGTGTACAATGACTTCATAAAAGGAACTTAACAATTCATAAGCAACGTGATATCTAACACTGACTGATGCAAGAAAGTTCAAAACAAGTCCGTAACAAAAGCAAAGGCATCAGTGAATGTATCAGTGTTCACGTCTGATATCACAGGGTCTAATTCAAATACATTATATTGGTACTACTGTGGTGGCCTGTAACAGGAGCTGCAGGCATATAGACTTGAAACCAGAATTTGTTTCTTAGCCAGTTGTAGATTTATGGGTTTTTGATGTTGTTTTGATGATGACTTTAAGGCAAACTAATAGCAAAATTCTGTGCATAAAAAGTGAAAAATCAAGCTTGGAATATCTAGCAAATTTTTAGCAGAATAGTACCACAAGCTTAATTTTCAGTGTAGCAACTAGAAACATGGAAAGGCTGTCCTGTAAAGTGACAATGTGACATTCCTGTAAGTAGCAAAGCACTCCTTAAGAGAACTAAATTGGCCTGCCTGTTTATGGCTATCCATGAGAAACTGCATGCTGTAGTACTCCTTCTATCAGTAGCGGCTGATAGCATGATATTTCCATCTATCACTTTTGAATATGCAGGGAAGCATACCTGTCATCTCATCTAACACAAGTAGACATCTCACTATGTCTAGAAATGAACAAGGGACTTCCCATGCTAGGAACTTATAGTAAACTGGATTCAATGTTTTCAGAAAGGCTGTGTTAGAGAAGGATATAATCAATGTGGTGTTGGATCTATACAGAGGGGAAGGAATACTTCATCTGTGACTATTTCTCATAGTTAATAGTTCGAGACTCCTGTTACCTGACAGTGTATTCTGGGCAGCCACATTCAAAGTTACATACTGAGACACCCATGTCCTGTGATGTCTAAAGGATAACACTAGCCTACAGCTGTCACTAATTCTTCAAGCACCTTTTAGAGACAAAAAAGTTCATTGGGTCAAGGTAACATAGCCAGCTGTCTCCAAACAAATACTCAGAAAGCCCTTTGAGGGGCACATTACAAGCAGTGATTTGGAGCATCACCTGTGCCAAGTAACTGTGTTACTGGCAACATCCAATTACATACTGGCATAAACTCACAAAACACCGCAACCCTGATATGAAAAACCAGCTTGCAAACCAGTATCTTCCAGCAGAACATTGTTGAATATTTCCACGATTGAAAACAAGCTCAGACTTCACAACTAAATGGGTGTGACCCAGATTGGCTGTTTCTTTAGATCTTTTTTTAAAGGTTGGTTTTCTATTTCAGCTGCTACATGGCATGGCCAGTCCTCATGGGAAAGGCATGGTTTCAGTGTCATTCAACAAGAAATTCAACATAGCTACAAGGACTGGGGAGAGGAGGTACTAGAAGGACTTCTCCATTTCTTTGGCAAGATATTTTAGTCTGGGCATGATATAATTTATAGCCACTAAACAGGGAACAAGTAACACAATTATTATGGTAAGGGGAGTATTGTATATGCCTAGCTACCACAGTTCTTCTCAGGCTGTACCTACTAAATAAGAGTGCCCTCCCAGTGAAAGCTTCAGAGTAAGGATGGGGCCAATGTCTAAGATACTAATCCAGTTTCCGAGGAAAAATTATTACACAGAATGCCATAAAATACAATTGTAATCCCTAAAGAAATTAATCTGAAGGGACACATGTCCAAAGGAATTTCAATGATGTTGAAAGCAAGGAAGGGATTTTGAAAAACACAGGTGTATCTTTAGAATAGGAGTGCATTCTAGAAAAAATCTGCTCTCATTAACTGCATTAATTAAAAAACTACTTTTAAAATATGATAATTAAAAATATAGAGGAGAAGAATGCTTTCACTTCAGAAAAAAGCATTAGGTGAAGAAACGTGTTGCTTCTAATTTTCCTTTGAGTGGGAATTATAGGAAATATGTTAGGAAGTGTGCTGCAGTTGTAAACAACAGCTCTAAAACTTTAAGGAGAAGCCTTGCCTGACTGAAAGAAAAGCAAATTTACTCAAAAGAAAGGAAAAAGGTATGAGTGAAAGAAAAGAAAAATATTAAGAAAACCTAAGGGGGATTTTTTTTAGAAAAAATGTAGGTTGAGATTCTCTGAGGTAAAATTTTCCTGAACAGCTTTTGTCCTTTCCTTGCACTAAACAGGTGTCTAATATAGCATTCAGGCATATCCAGCAAAGGCGATCCAGGGGACACCTGGAGTGCATGGAGGATAACTTCCTAATCCAGGTAATAGAGAGCCCTACCAGAGGGGTTGCCGTACTGGACCTGTTGGGTCACCAACACAAGTGAACTAATTGGTGACATCAGGATCAGAAACAGCCTGGGCTGCAGTGACCATGCACTGGTGGAGTTTGCAGTCCTGAGGGATATGGGGCAGGCAAAGAGTAAAGTCAGGACCCTGAGTTTTAGGACACCAAAATTCCAGCTCTTCAGGGAGTTAGTCAATAGAACCCCCTGGGGAACTGCCCTCGGGGACAAGGGAGCAGAACAGAGCTGGCAGATCTTTAAAGACACTTTCCATAAAGTGCAAGAGCTCTTGATCCCCAGGTGTACAAAATCACGAAAGGAAGGCAAGAGGCCAGCATGGCTGAGTGGAGACCTGATGGGCAAACTAAAGGGCAAGAAGGAAATGCACAGGCAGTGGAAGCAGGGACAGGTATCGAGGGGGGAGTACAATGACGCTGACCCGTTGTGTAGGGATGGGGTGAGGAAGGCCAAGGTGTGGCAGGAGCTGAACTTGGAAAAAAGGGATACAAAGAATAATAAGAAGGGTTTCTACAGGTATGTCAGCTGGAACAGGAAGGTCAAAGAAAGCGTACCCCCCTGATGAGAAAGACTGGCAGACAGGTAACAGTGGATGAGGAAAAGGCTGAGGTACTCAATGATGCCTTTGCCTCAGTCTTCACTGGCAACATCTCTTCCCACACCTCTCTAGGGGATGGACAGCAAGACTGGAGGAGCAAAGTCCCTCCCACTGTAAGAGAAGAACAGGTTCGAGACCACCTGTGGAGCCTGAACAGACACAAGCCTATGGGACCTGACGAGATACATCCCAGAATCCTGAGGAAATTGGCTGATGTAGTTGCCAAGCCACTCCCCATGATATCTGGAAAGTCCTGGCAGTCATGTGAAGTCCCCAGTGATTAGAAAAAGGGAAACATTGCACCCATTTTTAAAAAAAGTAACAAGAAGAATCCTGGGAGCCTGTGAGCCTTACCTCTGTGTCTGGGAAGATCATGGAACAGATCCTCCTAGAAGCTATGCTAAGGCACATGGAGGACAGGGAGATAATTTGAGACAGCCAGCATCGCTTCACCAAGGGCAGGGCCTGCCTGACCTACTATGATGGAGTGACCATATCAGTGGTCAATGGAAGAGCTATGGATGTCATCTGCCTAGATTTCTGTAATGCCTTTGACACAGTGCCCCACAACATCCTTCTCTCTAAATCAACGAGGTATGGATTTGATGGGTGGACTGTTCGGTGGATAAGGAATTGGTAGGATGGTTGTATCCAGAGAGTAGTGGTAAATGGCTCAATGTCCAGATGGAGATTAGTGATGAGTGGTGTCTCTTAGTCCATACTGGGACCAATACTGTTTAATATCTTCATCAATAGCATAGACAGTGGCATCGAATGCACCCTCAGCAAGTTTGCAGATGATACCAAGCTGAGTGGTGCAGTTGACACACCTGAGGGACAGGATGCTACCCAGAGGGACTTGGACAAGCTCGAGAAGCTCATGAGGTTCAACAAGGCCACGTGCAGGGTCCTGCATCTGGGTTGGGGCAACCTCTGGTATCAATACAGGCTGGGGGATGAAGGGATTGAGAGCTGCCCTGCTTGGAAGGACTTGAGGGTACTGGTAAATGAAAAGCTGGACATGAGCCAGCAGTATTTACTCGTAGCCCAGAATGCAAACTGTATCCTGGCCTGCCTCATAAGAAGCGTGGCCAGCAGGTTGAGGGAGGTGATTCTGCCCCTCTACTCCACTCTGGTGAGATCCCACCTGGAGTCCCGCGTCCAGCTCTGGAGCCTTCAGCACAGCAAAGACATGGACCTGTTGGAGAGGGTCCAGAGGAGGGCCATGAAAATGATCAGAGGGATGGAACACCTCTCCTCATCTCTGACCTTTAAAGGTCCCTTCCAACCCAAGCTATTCTATGATTCTATGATAGTTGTTTGCCAGACTAATGACCTTTGTTTTCAGAGTAAGGGAGGCTTGGCTGCAGAGTAAGGATGTAACCGGTTAGTGGAAATGTACCTGTGATCTCATTTTCCTGTATTATTCCAAGTAACCAGTAGTGAGCTTTATTAAATATATTGTGTTTATGACAAAGACTACTCTTAACTACAAGCTCTTGTGACGTTCACACATCACTGAAAACAGACATTAGATGTATGAGAGATGATGTGAGAATACTTCTGTGAGTGATTTTTTCACAAAGAAAGAGAATGAGAATCTAAGCACTGAGGTGAAGAAAACTAGCAAGCAAATACAGAAACAAACCAAAAGAATATCCTAGTATTTGATCAACCAATGCGGAAGGGAAAAGGTAAGGGCAATAGGATGAGAAAAATAAAGGAAATACACCGAGCTGAGAGAAAGGACCGTCACTGTGCTGAGATGAATAATTTTGCCAAGAAACAAATCCCAGGCTTCTATAAAGTCTGCTATAGGGGAGGGGGAGGGCATTGAGGGTAGAGGAATCAGCAGCAATAAGCCTCCTAAAATAGAATATTTGTATTATGCCTGAAGAATAAGAATTCCATATTCCAATATCTTTCAGTGGCTGGAATTGCCTGAAGCTTTCAATCAGTGTATTTATTGTTTATGGGTTAGTGGGCAAAGGACACCTGCCAGGCATTGATAGGATTACAAAGGACTGAAAAGGAGCACAGCCTTTCTCTGCTTCCCAGTTACAGAAGCAGCTGATATCCTGCCTGTGTCGATGAGACCTTACTTCTGTCATAACCTTTCACTCACGCTGTCCTGAATGATCCTTAGTTAGAATGATCCTTGGTGAGTGATACAGAATTGAGCTAATTCAGAGATTTAAGACAAGCTTGAGATCAAAACAACAGTCTAACATGTTCCCATTCTTCTTACTGATGACAGGATAGATTACAAGTCTAAAATGCATGTTTTGTCCACTTGCCAGAAAAGAAGTAGATATATTGTTCAGAGGGAAGGTGTGAACAGGCCAATTCAAGCTAGTGCCCTGCTTTGGCTCATCTAACAATACCAGAAATGTATGCAGACTTGAACAGTTCAGTCTAAATGGCATTTTATCCAGGAATAGCTTAAAAAACAGAGAGAAATTTCTAAATTCAAGATCAACAAATGTGGTTAATCTTCAGGCTGCTCAGTACCCCTAAATTACTATAGGCTGCTGTTATACACTATAATAGCTTGCTGAGCATTTGTTAACTTCAGCAGAGTATATGTGCAATTATTTCTAATGAACTCCCCAGCCCCTTAGGAAAAAATAAAAGTCCTTTTGAATTGGTTCTACCTGTTGGCTGCATTAAATTTGGAAACAAAAGCCATATATTTTCAAATCTCCCCATACAACAGGGCTCAGAGCAAGACTGGCATGTTTATTTTCAGAAAACCTCCCAAAGCATTTTAGGCATGGCTACACTAATACATCTCTCCTTGACAGTTGCAGAACTTTTATTTCCTTAGCTAAAGTGTAACAGATTGCCTGCAGTTTAAGTCTCAATGTTTGGGTTGCACTGCAAAATCTGGCTGCCTGATGGGGTTGTAAAGAGGTGCCATGCAGAGAGGGGAATTCTGGGAACATCTGCCCACATAAACATTATGCAACCAAGAAGTCAAGGGAAGGAACAGCGATTTGTGGGAAGGTGAGGGAAAATAATTTTTCCTCACGTATCAGCAGACTTTCTACCAATACACTAAGCTTTAAAAAGTCTGTCTGCTCTTGAAATGCTTCATAATTTAGCTGGCAGAACAATTAAAACAGAGACCCCCTCCTAATGAAGACACTGCTTTTTTCAGTTTGAGAACATCTCTTATTCTTGTCTGTTTTCAGGTTTGCCTTTTTGACTTTCCTCTATATTGCAGTGTAATTGGAAAAACACAGCTTCACATGAGAGGATTTTCATTTTCATGGCAGATTTACATGAGATTGCCTTTATCTGGGAGATTCTTGATCCCTAGTCAAAGCAACAGCTGGTGCACTCTGCTTCAGCTGTATTTGGACATTGGGGAATGTCATGTTATCAAAATGTTTTAAGTGCACCCATCAAAGCTGACATAAACTGGAACCTGCGGTATCAGCCAAGCAGATTGCAGGTTTATTCCATGGTTTCACATCACTCTGCAGAAAGTAAATTGTGTACAGGAAGTGAAAAACAAAAATTATTCTAATAATAAACTTACTTAACTTTCAACTTTGCTAGACAATGTAACTCAATTTAGGCCCGAGCACTTCTTGTTGTGTTCCTGGAGTTTTAAATGTTTACTGTTCAACAGTCTGTGAATATAATTCCAGGATGAGATTTTTAAAAAATTATGAGGCCTTAAACAACTTGTTCCACCAATATTTCTTTCACACTCATGAACTTAGGTAAACAAAACATGCTTTAGGAGTGCAAGGATTCTGCGAGTGTTAAATGGTGCATTTTACAGAATTTGCCTAAAAATAGCATTGAAACCCACATAAAAACCTTTATGTGGTGTTAGATCAAGAACCATTATTGACACAGAGCTGCCGTCAAATCATAGCAGTGATCTTTGGTACTTAAAACAAGGCATTTCCTCATAAGCTCTTAATTATACACAGAGTATGCTAGATGTGTGCAGTATATCAGGAGCTTTAATAATTTCCAATTGCTTTAGCCAATGTTGAGTTCAGCTGTATTTTTCATAATACCCAGATTGACACTATTATTTTCATGACACATTATTGTATTCTAGAAGAATAAACAACACACATCATATAATGGCCTACAATGTATAGGATGTGCACACCCCAAGTACTCTTTTTCACAGCGGATTTTCAAAATGCTTTACAACTCCCATTTTGGCACAAAATTAGGCCATAAATTGACTGAATGCAGTGCACTCAGACTGAGCTAGAGTTCTGCAGCCTGAATTTCTGGTTGCCAGTCACAAAAACAGAAAGAATTTTAAGTGCAAACAGCTCAGGTGTGCAGGAAGAGATTATAAGCACCAGGTAGAAAGCAATTAATTCACTGAAATTTGATGTTGCAATAATGAGGATGCCGCTGTGCAGCTGCCAACTTATTCCCAAAGAGGAGAGGACATAGCTGAGCACTTCAGTAACTCAGTGCTCTTGAGCGTATATCTTTTCATGAATCTCCATGTTTTGCCCCAAGTAGATCCTTCTTTATTCTCTATTCTTGGAGCTAAGAATGCGTACTTGCAAAGGGACTTGAAACATATAATATTGAGGACTCAAAAGCAATCTTAAGCTTAATGTTCTCACTTGTGGCTCGTACATAGCTTGGTGGAGGTGAAAGAATCACAGTCTCAGGAATAAACAGAGAAGGCTGAACTTACTGCTCAGTGTCTTGTGACATTTTCAAGTACCCTTGAATGGTAATAATTTAGAACTTGTAAATAAAGATCCCAGATGATGTGTGCTGTGAGTAGCTCTATTGCACCCTCTGCTACAGCACTCAGCAGGTGCGGAAAAAAAAATAATACTGAAACTTACATGAATACAGCAGAAGTTTGGAATCTCACCCTAGCTGGCAGTATGTTCACCCTTGATAAGCCAAATAAAATAACTTACTATAAAACTTGGTATGTATGGGGAAGCTCTGTTCCAAAATAAGGTTTGCAATGTGCACCCTTATAATGTTACTTCTGCTTTTCAAGAAAGACCTAGACTTTTTTTTTTTTTTAAGCAGTTATTAAAATCTGTGTTCTCTATTCAGATATTTTTGATAAGTACATACTGGTAGCACAAAAAAGTAAAAGATTTTCATGTTTTTATACCCAAAGGTCTCTAGCAATATTTTGCTTATTTTTCAGCTTACTCCAGGTTTATGTGTACTGCTTTGGAGCAACAGCACAGAGTTCCTGCATTGATGGCTGGCTGGGCATTGGCCTGCTCATGGGAGGTGGTGAGTGATTGCCTTTGCATTGTTTTGTTCTGTTTTCTTTCTCTCTTCTTCCACATCTCCTTAACTTATTAAACAATTTTTATCTCAACCCACAAGTTTTCTTGCTTTTACTCTTCCTTTCCTCTTCCCCCATCCTACTGGGGGTAGGGAGGGTGAAAGGAGTGAGGAAGTGGCTGCATGGTGCTTAGCTGCCTACCAGGGTTAAGCTACAACACTAAGATAATGCACCAAGAATCTTTAAAACAGAAAACCTATGTCAATAATTAATCAGAAATTTTCAGGGATGCTGACAGGGGTTTTTTTGTTTTACTGAGTCCACTATATATGAATGTGAAATATTCACTTCTCGTGTTAAATATCAACTGCCTGTTTTCCTGAAAATAACTCAAGAGGGAAAGAACAAATACGTTGTTGAATTTCTTCACCGAGAGTATGGTTGGTCACTGGAACAGAATCCCCAGGTAAGCGGTCAGAGCACCAAGCCTGTCAGAGTTCAAGGAGCTTCGGGATGACCACTCTTAGTCATATGGTCTGGTTTTAGGTCGTCCTGCAAGGAACAGGGAGTTCGACTTAATGATCCTTATGGGTCCTTTCCAACTTGAGACATTCTGCAAACTAGCAAATGGTTACATATGAGCATCAGAGCAGTATTCATTGAGGGGACTACTAATGGCACATCTGACAGCTTTCATGCTGTGAGCCACCCTATTTGTCTGTCCTCTCTGAGCACATGGAAGGAACCATAAGAAGAAGCAGAGAAACAATTGAATAGGCAGCATTCAACGTTAACCTGCACTCACATTGAAGTGTGGCAAGATGTCATGTTTCAGCCTACACTTTCTCTTCATTTAAAAAAAAACCTGCATACAGCCTGTTTCACTCCCTCAGTACTGTATTTACAGTGCAGATTATGTTTTCACAATCCAGACTTTTCAGAAGGAAATTAACACTGTAAGACTATGATATGAGGCTCATAATCTCATATCCATGATGAGCACCTAGGGTGCTTAAACAACCGTCACAATTATGCTGTATGGCTGTTTAAAGGTGCACTGCAGAAGCAGTTTGGGTTGTTAGAGAACTCGGATGAAATGGAATGAATCTGTAAACCACATTGGAACTGTAAAGTGACAGTTACTTAAAAGGAGAAAAGTATGTAGATGGCTCCAGCTTTTTTTCTTATTTCTTTCTTCTGTAATTGTGTGGCAGGGTTTCTATACGCTAGTCTGTTTACAAAAATACTGAGTATGCATTACACATCAAAATAAATAATTCCCCCATATCTTTGTACTCCAAAAATTTGGAGTTAATTAAACTGATTTTTCAGTTTTTGTAAGTTGGAAACTCTTCCTGTCATCCTCTCCAATCACTACTTATTTAAATTTCATCCTTGGCCAGTTTCATGATAATGTTTATCTGCTCCAGAGTATTGGAAATGAGAGTAATACACTGCCATACCATTTCATTTCTTTCTTAAAGCTGGAAAAAGCAAAGCATCAACTGGCCAGTTAGATAACACAATTTCCCATGAAGGTTATTTGCTTATGATAGCTGGGGGCTAATTTAAATCCTGAGTTGCTTACTTAATGGTTCTGAGAGGGATTCCCTACAGTTAAGAATGAACTGTGCATAAAGTTTCTATAAAAATTGTATGAAAATTTTCTCACAGGTTATATATATTACTGCAGCACACATTTAACATGTTTCATTATCTGAACAGAATAATAATTCGCTACTATTTATATGCATTGTTTTTATAGTATTTATCTTGCAGACTGGAGATAGAAAAAAAGGGTATTTAATATCAAATTTAAATTTTGAAAATATACAGTGTTTTTTGCAGATGGCTTCCTTTAGCCTTACTTCTGATTTCTTTTTTAATGGCTCATGAAAAGTCTAGCAAGGAATAATACAGGTTAACCTACGTTATATAAAGAAATTTTTAGTTACTTTCATACTCAGTGTGCTTTATAAACATTTAGTTAAGTCCAACACCGCTTTTGTCAGATGGAGACTGTGTGTTTCTGGTTTTGGCACCCTAAGAAAATTGTCTCATATATGAAGGAGCATTTTTCTAAAGCTCTTTCTGCTTATAAGAAGAATCCAAACTCTCCAGATCAGTGAAAATCCTAAGGAACATTTGTCTGCAGGCAGAGTAAGGATGTTTGCATGTACCGTATCTCTGCCTTGGAGAGCACGCTGCTTAGACAGAACACTATACCAGGTAAAACTTCAAGTCCATGCACCAGTGTTATGTCATGCTGCTTCTTTTGCTACAGTGTTCCCTACTGTGTACCAAATATATCCTAAATATATATGCAAACCATTAAGATGTTCTTACTGCCTCTTGATTGAGGGTAAGCTTACCAACTTTGCTACCCACAGCACAAAATATGTCAAGCATTTCCATCATTCCCACTTCCTTGGAATGTGTTTTTACTTACATTGAATCTGTCTGGAAAAGCAAAGAAAGAAGACTAAGCTCAAAAGAAAGGGATAGCAAGAAGTGTTCCACAGCATATAGCACACATACAACAAAAACTCTCCTGTTTGTGATAAGGCAGGAAACAGGAACGACAGTGGAATATGAAGAATTTCACATACTGAATAGCAGCAGCTGCTGATCAACAATAGTAATGATGCAGTAGAACGGGAAAAGCTGGACTTCCTAATCTCTGATAGCAGAAGTATGTTTTAATCCTCTTCTGCAGTGTCTTTAGGTCATTGCTGTCCCTTTGCCTGTAAGAACCTTTACTTTGACTCTTTGTGCCTTCCACGCTCTCCTCTTTTTCCCCTAAGAAGTTAGGCTAGGATATTGAAGTAGCCAAAGTAACATATATAATTTCAGTTCAAGAGGATTTGAACAGATTCTTCTCTGGGCATTCACCCAAGGATTTCAGTCTTGACCTTGTTTTCAAACAGCAGTTGTATGGTAATAAGCAACAGCTGGTGCCACTTTAATAAGAGGAATTTTGCCTTATTGTCACAGAAAATATTTTTCCTTAGACATAAACCAAATATCTATTGCGATGTTGTTGTTCTTTTTCAGATTCATGTGGACACCTTCTAGAAGTCATCTTGCTGCTATACTAGGATATACCGTTTCACTTTTGTATTTTGTATGTTCCACTCTTCCAAGACATCTGACTAGGTGTCATCTCTCCATTTGAATGCTGGTGGGCAGCCAGAACTTCTCATTAGTGACATCACGTAGTAGAAAACTCACAAGTTGTCCTTACAGTATTGTGATCCAAAAGAAGTAACTAATTTACATTCTCCAAAATCATTAGCAGCTGACTGAGTCTGGATGGGATGGAGCTGATTTTCTTCATAGGAATTTGTATGCTGCTGTGTTTTGGAATTGGGACTAAGTATTGATAACACACCAGTATTTTATCTATTCCTGAATAGTGCTTGCACAGTGTTGAGTTCTTCTCTTTTTTCTACTCTGCCTCCTCCAGTGAGTAGGATGGGGGTGGGCAAGAAATTAGGAGAGGAAACAGGCAGGAGAGTTGACCCCAACTGACCAAAAGGATATTCCATACCATATGACATCATGGTTCAGCAATAAAAGCTGTGGGAAAGGAGAAGGAACGTCAGATATTCATAGCTGTGGCTTTTTTTTTCCAAGTAACCATTATGACATGCTGAGGCCCTGCTTTCCAGGAACAAGCTACACATGTACCTGCCAATGGGAAGAAAAATTTCTTATTTTGCTTTGCTCGTATGCTCAGCTTTGCTTTACCTACTAAACCAACTTTCTTTCAAACCACAAGTCTTCTTGCTTTTGCTTTTTCTATTCTCTCCCCTATGCCACCAGGATGGGGGAGTGAGCAAGAGGCTGTGTGGTGCTTAGCTACCGGACAGAGTCAACACATCATAAGAGTAGAAAGCTTCCAGATGGCTGTAACAAGGGTCATATTACCTGCTGAACTGTGTCTTATATTACTGTTTTGCCACTGAGATCTGCAGTATTTTATAGCAATATGTTAACTTCTGTCAAACAGCTTTTCATGGTATTTCTTTGTCACTGACCTGGCTTATAGCCACAGTTGACAGAGTTCAGAGATGGCAATCAAGAGAAAGAAGATACTGCTTACTTTACTGCTAACATTACACAGCAGTTTTCACTGTAAACACATGACTGCACCACTCAGCAACACTAATTATCAAATGATAACGGTTGTTAGTTTCCTCGTGAAAAACAAAAGCTTCTTAGTTTCCTCCTTTGAATCTCAAAATTCCTGTACTTTTCATTAGACAACTCGCAGGGCACTGACAAAGTCATACCTTATATTTGCCCTGTCTCTGGGTGAGAATATGACTGGCTGTCATGAAGGATAACTTGAAAAATTTAGGGGGGATATCACCAATCATTAAATCAATGTGTTGCTTTATAAAGTCATCTTTATTGCTATCAGATAATTTTAGATCATCCTAAAGACTCTGATACTATGAAAGAAGAACAAGTGTGACAGGTTTTTTTCTTGCAGAGATGCATACATTATGTCTTTATATTACATTAAGCTTTTCGAGTGTGTTCACCCTGACCTGAAGAATATGATTTTGCAGAGCTTCATAGCTATGTGTTTTAAAGATCAAATCCCATTGTACCAAGAAGTTCTGTAAATAATAGCACAGGATTTGTTTCTACTCAGAGTAAATAGAATAGGGACTTAAAAAAAATTTGAATTAGCTGTTAACAACAGTACAATACTTTTTTTTCTTCTTAGCATAGCACAGGCTCAAAAGCTCTCTATTTTCTTGACTTACATAGAAAACTTATGCATCTGTAATTTGAGTAAACGATCATCTAATTAAACAATTTAGATTGAATATGCTAATGTAAAGGATCATAAAAAAAGAATAATTACAAAGGGGTTTCAAGAGGATAATTACAAATGGAGAATATTGGATCCAAATAAAATTCTTATGTTCTTTAATTACTGAAAACCCATCTAAATAAAGGATTGAGAATATCTTATTTAAGCATTGTTCACAATGAATGTCTCTTCAGACCCTTGAAAAATATTAATTTGATCATGTATTTGTTAGTTATCACCTAACAACTTTGAGCCTATGAGCTTTAGGAAAAAAAAAAAAAAAAGGAAAGAAAGATCCAGCAATGCTCCTTTTCTGTGGGTCTCTTGGTAGAGTGTCAACAGTGTTTCTTATTACAACAGTAGGGCAGCTCATGCCTTGGTTGGCATCACATGCCTGAAGATGTCAGAGAGCAGTTCCCCTTACCCAAACTAACTTAACCTTATCAAAAAGATTCAAGCTGCAAAACTGTGTACTTCAGTAAACAGATGCATGCATACATATACAGAGTACTGGTCTGCAGACAGGTCTAACAGTAGGCTCTCTCTCTATAATATCCCCTTTTCTACAATTAGTGGGTTTGAGTAGTGTTGTCATATATTTTGCCTCAAATGTCTACTTTCTCATGCAGTGAACTGCTTTTCAAGCCAATATATGCAAACATAGTTACTTGTTTTTCCTTTATACTTCAATATCTAAATTTTGGGAGGTTTCCACAGGTTAGTTGTGTATTTTAAAATATTTTCACAATCCCACCTACCACTGTAATTTCATCAATGTCAATAGCAGGTTTTAAGAATATTGTCATTCAGCCTTTAGTCAAAAGACTTAATGATTTGCAAGGTCATATGGTTTAATCACACTAGCAAGTAGGGCCATTTAGCAGGAGAAATTACAGTATCAATATTATATGTGTTGCATCCATTTAGTAGCCTCAGATTCCATTTACACAAACATCCCCTGCTATTCTTATTTAAAATGCCAAACAAGTACCAGACACAGGGAGAAGAAGCAGTTCATAACCAGAATATCTCCTTTGTACTTTGTTTTGTCAACATGACTTAGTATTTAACAAATATTCTAGAAGCATTCAGCTCCATCTTTAAAAGCTGAGAAAGCAGTTGCTTCGTTTCTCCAAAGAGATTTGCAAGAAATATGGAAAAAATAATACTTGATGTACTATTTTTCCAAAGGAAAAAATAGAAAATATTATTTACTTTTACATCCTGGTTGTATCTATTCGTTAGATAGACAGTATTCATTAGATGGAAAGTAAAAAAGATATAAAACCTTTCCTTTTTAATTTCCAAAACCATTTTGTATCAGCCTGAAGCACAACTGAACTAGAGGTATATTTTGGAGCAATATCAGCATAAAAGAAACAAAGTGATCTGAGAAAGAAAAACTGAAAAATGTCTCTTCATCACACCATCAGAATATTCAGCCAAATACACAGAGGTTACAAAGCACCCGGGTTGAAGCCAACATGAGCTGGAAGAGTCTAGTCATAGATAATCTTAGACTGTAAAAGAAACTGAAAACCATCTTGAAAAGTTAAAAATTTGAATACTGGAACCTTTTTTGTACCTTGGTAAGATTTCACGATATTAAGAATTAAACCTTTCCTGATAGACAGAAACTAAAATAAGAGAACTGTAAATGTAAATAGGAGAATTTTGCATAACTGTGCAAGATCTATTATCTTCCAAGGGAAAATACCTTGTTTGAGGACAGTTTTGGTTTATATTTTCTTTTAGGGCTTCGTTACATACACATTATGTCCAACTAATATGTTTCAAGTTTAAAGTGGAGAGTTGGTTGTAGATTCTTGGGTTTCTGAAAGAACACTACTGCAAGCTAGTAAGATTTGTGTAGCCATAAGGGAAACTATCAAAGAAATAATGGCCCTGAGTTCCTGCTGAACTAGGTTTATATGGGATAAGGAGTTTGTCTTGCTGTTAAAATAATTCAGTAGAAGCACACTGAATAAATCAATGCTCTAGAAAACTTTAAGTGAGACAATACAATGCACGAATGCAGTGAATACCTGAGTTTCCTAGGTTGGTACCAGAAAGTGAAGTCTGTGTTGCACTTCATATTGTACTTGTGAAAAATAAAGAGATGCAAAAGTATGTAAACTTCAGTATGTGTGTACACAGCCACAAACAACACTGCAACTGGACTGCACTCCTGAACAAGAGGCACAAAATTAGGGAAAACATTAGAAATCTGCAAACCTATCTATAATCTATCTACAGAAAAAGAAGGTAGAAAAGATGGAAAGTGCTTTTACAGTTACTTCTCAGCTATCATAACTTGTAGGACCTGAGATAAAAAGAAAGAGAGCCTACCACCTATGATTGAGGAGAAGGCATGTAACCTTCATCTTTAGGAAATCAGCAATCTCACTCCGCTACCTTAAAATTCTCCAGTTCTATTTTACCTTATTTACCTCAGTTTGGTAGCTGTTAGATACAACATTTTCCCCTACAGAGATTCTTCTCCCCCTTAACAAAGGCAGGATTACTGAAAATTGAGTCAATCTCTAAGGCAATTTTGTTGTGATATGATCCTCTGTGAGCAGGTGAACAAAGGCTCAGGATGACTCAGATGTGCCTTCATTTGATGGCACCATACTGTTTTCACCTGCCCAATTATCCAGCACTCAAGGGGAAGGCACTGCAGCTCCCTAATTGGTAGAATTTATGGCAACTTTTGTTCCCATTGAGGAAAGTTGCCCTCCGAGACATTGACTGAAACAGACTCTTTAGAAGCAGAAGCAGCACAACCCAGTATACCCAAGTCTCATTCTAATTTTGCAAACCATAGGTACAATGTATGTTCTTAATAGATTAGACAAATCTTTCTAGAAGTTCCAATAACTTACTAAAAAAGTATTTTCACTAAACAGTTGGTGATTTCAGCTACCAACCTATTCTCTATTCCTGGCACACAGCTACTTCATGAATCTAGCTTGCCCCAACTGCAGCAGCTGGACATACAAAGTTTTGTTATCACTTTGTAAGTGAAGATTTTCTGCTGCAGTTTTCACAGGAAACTCCACAGAAGCTGTCTCTGAAATATCAGAAGTATGAATGCTCTTTGAACCCAATGTCTTCTGCCAAAATTGAGTGAAACAGAGATGTTTTTTGGAACTGCATGAAAGCAGATTATTAAACAGACTTTTTTCAGCATGGCGTGAAGTAAAGAGATTAGAATCTGAGGAGACGTGAGACTCTGCAATCTAGCTGAAGTCCATTTCAAACAGAGGTTACCTACTTTGTTGCTGCGAGTGGGTCCTGACTTTCAATAGCACTAACATGATCTTCATAATGTGCAGTGGCTATGACCCTTAAGAAAATGCAGGTATCTGCTTCCTTTAGAAGCAAAGCAACTAGATCACTTTGAGGGTCTGTGCTCCATCTTTACTACTTGTATGTCTAATGATTACTTAATTCGCCACAGTTAGATAAGTATTTTTACCTAATCAATCCTCATCTGAAACCATATAGGCATTAACCTGAATTCCTCAGGAATAAAAGTATCATTACATGAGGATGTAAACACAGACACACAACTGTCAACCTCTAGAAATCCAACTGAGATAAAATTACACAAACTCAAATATATTCACTCCAGCATAAAGAGTATACTGCCTACCAGCAGCACTCTGTATCAGTTCCTGGGCAGGGACTCCACTTCTACATTCCACATACACATTCCCTTCCACATTTACAACCTTACCTAAAGCAGATAAAACATGAATGAAGTGACTTGGAATATATTCTGCCGTCTTGAAAAATAATATTTTAATATAATGAAAGATCAGATTTTGATCTTAAACCACACTGATTTAGAGAAAAGTAATGTGGGATATTCAGGTAGTTTGCTTCTCAAGAAATGTGGCAAATTATATTTATTAACTTCTTTGCTGAGTAACAAATTTTAAAATATTTTTTAAAACCTATGGGAATGTTAAAATTGTTAACTTACCCTGACAAGGCTTGCTGTGCACCATTTGTTGCTATCGCTTCACTTTAGTATCTGTACACTACCAGTGGAAAATTTGTTATTTTGTGATCTCTGGATTTTCTGAAATTTCCACGTAAGAACACCAAAGATATCTAAGATAGCATAATAAAGCTGTGAGTTTATTGCATGCCAAAATCACAGGCATTTTGTTTTTGAAGTTTAGTAGTAGTAGTATCTGAAGTTAAATTACCACATGTTCAACTAAGCAGAATTACATTATACCTTACTACAGACAGTTGCACCAGAACAAAGAATTTTGCAGTTCTGCTTTTGAATGCATGCAGAATGTATTGAACTGAGGAGTTTGGGATGGCAGCGTACAGTTACAGTACTTTGCAGAAACAAGGCTACCACATGCACAAATACACTTGAACCAGACCAACAGCTGAGATGTCACAGGTGAAAGGTCTTCAGGGTGGCTTTTACAAACCAACCTGTGGTCATTGCAGTTTCACCAGATGCATTAGGTAAGATACACCTATAGATGGTCTTGCTATGCAGACATATCCATAAACTAGGTTTTGCCTGATTCCTAGGTGAGCCTGGATACTTACACCCACTGCCATTCAAATGCTCTCAGCCTTTCACCTCAGTTGCATAGGCAAATTGCATATAGATTGGCAAACTGGAGAAGAAGTGTCAGGTAATACAGCTCTTACATATAACGTAAAATGCGTATGATTTGTTTTCAGTGTGTAAGTGCAGAATATCCTGTTTGCTCTCTGCTCAGGGAAATACCAACATGCTTTGGACCATTTTGACAGACTGTGCTTTTCAAAAGCAAACTTGATCTAAAGTTCTTTGTCCTTTTTCCAAGGTCCAGCTCCTCCCAAACCACATCCAAATTTTCCTTCTTGGTGCTAACCCTTTGTGGTGGGTTGATGCTGGCTGGATGCCAGATGACCACCAAAGCTGCTTTATCATTCCCCCTCCTCAGTTGGACGGGGAAGAGAAAAAATAACAAAAAGCTTGTGGGTTGAGATAAGAACAGGGAGAGATCATTCACCAAGTACCATCCCAGGCAAAACAGACTCGACTTGGGGAAATTAATTTATTAACAATCAAATCAGAGTAGGATAATGAGAAAATAAAAACTAAATCATACAACACCTCCCCCCCAGCCCTCCGTTCTTTCCAGACTCAACTTCACTCCCCATTTTTCTATCTCCTCCCCCCGAGTGGCACAGGGGGACGGGGAACGGGGGTTGTGCTCAGTTCATCACACGCTGTCTCTGCTGCTCCTTCCTCCTCAGGGGGAGGACTCCTTACACTCTTCCTCTGCTCCAGTGTGGGGTCCCCAACATGAGTCCTTCCCACAGGCTGCAGTTCTTCATGAACTGCTCCAGCCTTGGTCCCTTCTGTGGGGAGTCGTCCTTCAGGAACAGACTGCTGTAGCGTGGATCTCCGCGGGGTCACAAGTTCCGCCAGCAAATGTGCTCCTCCATGGGCTCCTCTCTCCACAGGTCCACAGGTCCTGCTAGGAGTCTGCTGAAGAGCAGCCTTCACACGGGGTCACAGCCTTCTTTGGGTGCATCCACCTGCTCCAGCATGGGGTCCTCCATGGGCTGCAGGGATATCTGCAGGTGGAGATCTGCTCCACCGTGGGGTTCCATGGGCTGCAGGGGGACAGCCGGCCTCACCATGGTCTTCACCGTGGTCTGCACGGGAATCTCTGCTCTGGCACATGGAGCACCTCCTCCCCCTCTTTCTTCACTGACCTGGGTGTCTGCAGGGCTATTTCATGTATTGTCACTCCTCTCTCCAGCTGCAACTGCCCTGCCCTTTTTTTTCCCCCTTCTTAAACATGTTATCCCAGAGGCACTACCACTGTTACTGATGGGTTCAGCCTTGGCCAGCAGCGAGTCCATCTCGGAGCCGGCTGGCACTGGCTCTATCGGACACAGGGGAAGCTTCTAACAGCTTCTTACAGAAGCCACCTCTTAAGCCCCTCCGCTACCAAAACCTTGCCACGCAAAACCAATACACCCTTAGTCATGTCCTGTCTTGTACTGCATCTCCCTAGATCTCAAGCTCACCTCAGCTTCTGACAAAACTGAGTAGTTTCATTTCCTCAGAATCATTCCCATTTTGCTGAGCCTGCTATGAAGATGATGAAACAAACTGCCAACTATGGCCAAACTAGCTTTTCCAAAAAAAAAAGTCACTCCAGTTCCACCCTCACTGACTACCAGCACAAGTAAGCACCTTTCTGCTCTTTCATTCAATTGTTTTTTATTCAGGTTTTCCAGCTGCAATGGGAGCGGGGCTCTTAGCTTCTCTGAAGACAGTCCTGCCAGCATTCAGTATCCACACATGTCTCAGCTCTGTACATTCTGCCTGAAAAAACTCTCCTTGGGGCAACAAAGGCCATTAACACTAATATAGCAAGGTGTAAATCACATACATAATCTGTGAAACCAGCCCTCAAAACCTTGTCACTCTTTAAGGAAAGAGCGCACAGAAGGAGTTAAAGTAAACTCAGCAATGTGTGCTGAGTTAGGTCTGAGAAGCCTCCTGCTATTGAGGGGTGGATCTGAGTGCTGATGGGGGAGGCCCCTGACTGAGCCGTCAGTATAATAGAGCCTGTATCTCCTGTTCCGTGGCAGGGATCTACAGTCTGCTCTGACTGGATTCAGCTGTTGTTTTTCAATTTCTTTAGGCCACCTGCTGTCTGTACTAATTTCGTAGCTAGCAAAGCACTCAGAGGATAGGTGGGGCACAAATACTGTACTTTAGTTGGAGTAGGAAAGGATCAGAGTCTAATACAGTTATTAAAGTTAGAGTGTGTGTGCACTACCCTTTTCTAGGCATTAAGTACAATAAATGCAGAGTTTACAAACCATCAAGTTTAATGCACTACAAACAATTAGTAAATATGATCCTCCAGGGAAGATTCCCTCAGTGTCCTTTCCGCCCAAATATTCCTTAAGCTTAGTAGCAAAATCGAGCATCTCTCACGTCATGCTATTCCCCCACTTTCTTAGCAATGCGTGGATGGTTGGTAATGACACTGGAGGAAGTCTTCCTCCCAGATTAGCACTGCAGGAGTGCCTATCTGCAATGCAGATCCTTGCGGCTTTCAGTGCGTGATACCCACAAATGTCAGTAATCTTAGAACGCGGGGAGGGGGAGCAAGACAAAAGAAAAGAAGCCTTGCCTGTTAGGTGCCAGTTTTTATGCACGGATCTCAACAGTTTTAAAAATCTTAACCATCCAATCAGATTATGTGAATATAAACTCAGAAGAAGCAAACAATTTTTGCGTCACGTAACACACACAGTGAGAGGGAAGAGTGCAGAGAACAGAAATGTTGTAGCTCAGTTGATGGGTGGTAATTCATTAAAGCATGGTAACTCCCACACTTCTAGACATTTGTCCTTGCCCAGAGTGTCTAGAGGCTTAATTCTGCTCCTCATTCTTCTACAAACTCTGCCATTTAACTTCAGGCAGGTTACTTCGTCTTCTTGGCTCGCTTTATCATTATCCCAGTCCCCAGGGCTTTACCTATCATATCTCCTCAGATTGCAAATACATCATGGCAGAGGTGGGGTTAAGACTGTAGGCTGTTTTTTAAAGACAGCACAATGAGCCTCGATCTATTTGTAGCTTTTATTATATAAACTGTAATTTTTTTTTCCCTTTCTCTAAGACAAGAGACAGAAAGATTAAAAGAAAATGAATCTAAGTTAATCCTAGCAGCAAAATTGACTCCTGGCTTTTAGTTTTATGTGCTGTTCTTTCATTAATATGTCCTGAAGCCTTCAGTTCAACCTGTTGTTTTCCATCTCTAGGGGGAGTTTGAAATGCTTGAGGTTAAACTTGTTCACAACTAAAGAAAAATTGTCCAGAGGGTTGTTTATGATTATTTTTTAAAGCACTGTTGTCTAGATCTTAATACTAAGTTCCATGCTAAAGCATGGAAATAAAAGTAATAAATCCATACTGATTTAGACCCTTTGCCAAATATTGTTTTCTCCATTCAGGAAGCCAAGCCAGGAAGGACACTGAGGTGTTTACTCTTCATATCAGCCAGGCAGATCACCCACAGTATCACAGTAATATGGCAACGCTGGGAAAAATACTCTCTCTTGCTGTCTTCTTCCATGAAGCAAAACAAATACTGTATGTGCATTCAGAGGTGTCACCAAGATTTACCTGCAGTTTCATAGAATACAGACAGAAGGGAACAGTGTGACCTTTTTTTATAACACAAGGCATAGAATTAATTACTGTATGAGCTGGAGCATGTCTGTTAGAAACACAACCAATTCTGATGAAAAAATTGCCATAGTTAAGAAATACAGCACCACTTTTAGTAAGCTGTCTCAATAGCTAATTATCTTTTCTTAATACTTATGCCCCTAAATGACAAAACGGTAAATTTAAAAAGAAATAAAGAGTGCTACTTACATGATTAGCATGTTAAAGCAGGCCAGTTCTGAGACCTAAAATGCCAGAAGTTTTTTCTTTTAATTTGCTGAAGTTCTGCCTTAAGGAAAACTGCAATACCTATTTGTCGTGGGAAAGCACAATGCAATAACATAAGAAAGATTCTTGGTAATGATAAAAGTTATAAATTTGGTACAAACTAATGAGTAAGTTAAATTTATATTCCATTTCTAGAGGCCATACTCAAAGACTCCTTTCCAGTATGCGAAGACCACAGAGAGGCCATGATGGGACCTCCTGGGATGGGGCGGTGAGATCATATTTGTCAGTTGTCTTGTCAGTTGTGGCTCCTTCGTGCCTGTGCAGGGTGCAGGTGCCCAGGTGCTGGCAGCGGGGGCTACAGGGGAGACTTCTGTGAGGAGAGGCCAGGGACTGCCCCATGCTGGACACAGCCCATTCCAGCCAGCTCCAACAGACCCATCACAAGGCACAGCTGAGCCCCTCAGCCAAGATGGTGGCCCCTCTGGAAAAGCAACTTAAGAAAGGGCAAAAATGCTGGGCAGTCAGAGGAGGAGGGAAAAAAAAAGAGTAAAAAAACAGCAGAGGAAACACCAAGGGTAAAGAAGGATAAGAGGGAGGAGGTACTGCATGGTGGAGCAGGTATTTTGACATGGCCCATGGACAGCCAATGCTGGACTGTGTTCATCCTGAAAGACCACAACCTGAAGGGAGAGCCCACGCTGCAGCTAGGAAAAAGTGTGAGGAGGAAGGAGTGGCAGAGAGGAGCTGTTATGGACTGACCACAACCCCCCTTTCCCCATCCCCCTGCGCTGCTCAGTGTTCAGAGTAGAGGAGTCAGGAGTGGAGAGTGAAGATGAGCCTGGGAAGATGGGAGAAGGTGTTGTTTTAATTTTGTCTTTTTTCCTCACTACCCAAATCTATGTTAATTGGCAACAAATTAATTTCATCTTCCCCAAGTCAAGCCTGTTTTGCCCATGACAGTAATTGGTAAATGATTTCCCTGTCTTTATCTCAACGCACAAAATTTTTCTTCTTATTTCTCCTGTTGACCTATTAAGGCATGGGAGTTTGTCAGCAGCTGGATGAGCATTTGGCCAGGGTTAGCCCACCACAACATGCTATGGCAGTGGAGGACAGCAGAGCTTTAGAGAGCCTTTTGACATGGAAATATGGTAACATTACAAAGGTAGGAAATAGCAAGGTAATAATTGCATGTGAACGTGCTTATGCGTAGCAGATTGACTCTGGCCAGCAGCTAAGTACCACACAGCCACTCGCTCCCTCCCCTTCTACCTCCAGTGGGATGGGAGAGAGACTAAGAAGAGCAAAAAGAGGAAATTCATGGGTTGATATAAAGATAGTTTAATAAGGGAAGGAAAGAGAAAGAAAAAAACAAACAAGTGATGTAAAGGCTCACTATGTCCCACAAGTAAGCCAATGCCCAGCCAGTCTCTGAGCAATGTCTGCCTCCTCGAGGAAACCCTCCTCTCTGTTTTAATTGCTAAGCATGACATTATATGGATTGGATTTTCCCATTGGTCAGTTTGGCTCAGGTATCTGGGTTGTGCCCTGACTCAGCTTCTTGACCAGCGTCAGCTTACTCCATGGGGGGCAGAGTGGGAAAAAGAGAAAGCTCTGATACTGTGCAAGCACTGCTGAGCAATAACCAAAATACCGGTGTGTTATCAACATTTTTTCAGTCACAAATGCAAAACATAGCACCATTCAGGCCATCCCAGTCAGAGTGAGTACATCACAGCAGTCTCCACATCAAACAATTCATCAGAGGTAAAGAGACAGAGTTTAAGGAAAGAAAAAAGAGCCTTTTTAGATTTGTATTCACCAGGTGGTCACCTGTGAGGTGATGATGAACTGGGAAAAGAATAGTTATCAATGCTGGGACAGGACAAGACACAAAGCAGAAAGATTTTGATGCTTTCAAGCAAGGTTCCTATCTCCTGCAGAGAAATAAATTCTTCCGTTTCAATTTTTCATGGAGCTGATATCAAGGAAGTATCATGAAACCACTATGAAATCTTTTCTGCAGAGGGTCAGGCAGACATGGTTGAGCTGCAGTAGCCCTTTTACCTCTCTCTTCATTAAATCCTTGCTCTGCAGACAATATAATTTCACTAGATAATCCATACTGACTGATTTCTGTGCCTCAGCTTTTCCCAGGTTTCCACCTTCACACTGTTTCTTCCAAATGCACCCAAAGACCTCTACTAGCTAGCCACCTGTGGAATGGTTCACCTGGGAAAGTATAGCATGTAACACAAGGATGTGTTGAAACCTTGACAGTAACAACACCTAATGATTTTTGTACAATTGGGTCTTATATTCATTCTAATTTTCAGCTTGTGGAAGTGGAATGACATTCATCATGACTGTAGGTACATGCAAAATCAATTTTAAAGAAATAATTTTACACAAAAATTCAGAACATTAATGTTCTTGTCCTAGATTAATATGCATGAAAGCAAATCAATAAAATAATCCTCAAGACAATGTAGATATTGCTTTGTTTGTTATTTTATTAAACTCCACAAAACTAGGTTGTTAGATTGCAATAATGCATGGATGGGATGTATAATGCTACAACATCTGTAACACAAACAGGCACTACAGAAGGGAAACAGCAACTGGTTGTGGTAGTGGCTACATTTCACAGAATGCCACAAGCATATTCACACTGCAATGTCTGTTATTCTTAAAGGGAGGGGATGAGACAAAAAACACAAGTCTTCCATCTTGAACATGCAGAAGTATGGTGACCAAGAATCACAGAATCACAGAATCACTAGGTGGGAAAGGACCTTCAAGATCATCAAGTCCAACCATTAATCCAGCGCCACCATGTCCCCTAAACCATGTCCTGAAGTGCCACATCCAAACGTTTTTTGAACACTTCCAGAGATGGCAACTCCACCACCCCCCTGGGCAGCCTGTTCCAATGTCTGACCACCCTCTCAGTGAAGAAATTTTTCCTAATATCCAATCTACACCTCCCCTGGCGCAACTTGAGGCCATTTCCTCTTGTCCTATCACTAGTTACTTGGGAGAAGAGGCCAAGACCCTCGTCGCCACAACCCCCTTTCAGGTAGTTGTAGAGAGTGATAAGGTCTCCCCTCAGCCTCCGCTTCTCCAGACTAAACAACCCCAGTTCCCTCAGCTGTTCCTCATAAGACTTGTGCTCCAGCCCCTTCACCAGCTTTGTTGCCCTTCTCTGGACACACTCCAGCACCTCAACATCCTTCTTGTAGTGAGGGGCCCAAAACTCAACACAGGATTCAAGGTGCGGCCTCACCAAGGCCGAGTACAGGGACACGATCACTTCCCTACTCCTGCTGGCCACACTATTCCTGATACAGGCCAGGACGCTGTTGGCCTTCTTGGCCACCTGGGCACACTGCCGGCTCATGTTCAGCACCCCCAGGTCCCTTTCCGCCGGGCAGCTCTCCAGCCACTCCTCCCCAAGCCTGTAGCGTTGCATGGGGTTGTTGTGACCGAAGTGCAGGACCCATCTGTTGTTGACCTCTGATCCAGGCTGTCCAGATCCCTCTGCAGAGCCCTCCTACCCTCCAGCAGATCAACACTCCCACCCTACTTGGTGTCATCTGCAAACTTACTGAGGGAGCACTCAATTCCCTCATCCAGATCATCTATAAAGATATTGAACAAGACCGGCCCCAGAACCGAGCCCTGGGGAACACCGCTTGTGACCGGCCGCCAGCCGGATTTAACACCATTCACCACAACTCTCTGGGCTCGGCCATCCAACCAGTTCCTCACCCAGCGAAGAGTAAACCTGTCTAAGCCACGAGCCGCCAGTTTCTCCAGGAGAATGCTGTGGGAGACGCTGTCAAAGGCTTTACTAAAGTCCAGGTAGACAACATCCACAACCTTTCCTTCATCCACTAGGCAGGTCACCTGGTCATAGAAGGAGATCAGGTTGGTCAAGAAGGACCTGCCTTTCATGAACCCACGCTGGATGGGCCTGATCCCTTGGTTGTCCTGCAGATGCCCTGTGAGCACTCTCAAGACCAACCGCTCCATAATCTTCCCCGGTACAGAGGTCAGGCTGACAGGCCTGTAGTTCCCAGGATCCTCCTTCCGGCCTTTCTTGTAGACGGGCGTCACATTGGCAAGCCTCCAGTCTTCTGGGACCTCCCCTGTTAACCAGGACTGCTGATAAATGATGGAGAGTGGCTTGGCAAGCTCCTCCGCCAGCTCTCTCAGTACTCTCGGGTGGATCCCATCAGGCCCCATAGACTTGTGGGTGTCCAGGTGGTTCAGCATGTCCTTGACTGCTTCCTCCTGGATTATGAGGAGTACATTGTGCTTTCCATCCCCATCTTCCAGCTCAGGGGGCTGAATTCCCTGTGGATACCTGGACTGGCTATTAAAGACTGAGGCAAAGAAGGCATTAAGTACCTCAGCCTTGTCCTCATCCTTGGAGACAATGTTCCCCGCCATATCCAGTAGGGAATGGAGATTCTCCGTGTCTCTCTTTTTGATGTTAATATATTTGTAAAAACATTTTTTATTATCCTTTGTGACCGTGGCCAGACTGAGCTCTAGCTGAGCTTTTGCCTTTCTAATTTTGTCCTTGCTTGACCTAACGAGACCCTTGTGCTCTTCGTGAGTTGCCTGCCCCTTCTTCCAGAGGTGATAAACTCTCCTTTTTTCGCTGAGTCCCAGCAACATCTCCCTGTTCAGCCAGGCCGGTCGCCTTCCCCACTAGCTTGTCTTACGGGACATGGGGAGCGCCTGCTCCTGCGTCTTTAAGATTTCCTTCTTGAAGACTGTCCAGCCTTCCTGGACCCCTTTGTCCTTCAGGACTGTCTCCCAAGGGACTCTCTCAACCAGTGACCTGAACAGGCCAAAGTCTGCTCTCCGGAAGTCCATGATAGCAGTTTTGCTGACCCCCTCCCCTCTCACAACTGAGAATTCTATCATGTCGTGGTCGCTAAGCCCAAGGTGGCCTCCAACCACCACATCTCTCACCAGTCCTTCTCTGTTTGTAAACAGCAGGTCCAGCAAGGCACCTCCCCTGGTGGGCTCACTCACCAGCTGTGTCAGGAAGTTATCCTCCACACACTCCAGGAACCCCCGAGATTGTTTCCTCTCTGCTGTGT
This sequence comes from Phaethon aethereus, assembly GCF_964289735.1. Lineage (NCBI taxonomy): Eukaryota > Metazoa > Chordata > Aves > Phaethontiformes > Phaethontidae > Phaethon > Phaethon aethereus. Next base: position 33,726,307 of record NC_138577.1, on the reverse strand, counting down.
TATATTTCCAGCAGATGTCCGGTAGGTTGAAGTGCCCCACAAGAACAAGGTTAGCAAGCAAATCAAAAACAGTAAAATGGTGCGAACAGTGAAATGAAAGAGAGTTGGAGATTCATGACAGGCAGATGATTCCAGAGCATGTAATCCCTTCAGAAACATCTCCTTCTTCCTTAGTATAATTTCCTCTTTGAATAAACAGGCTGGGCGAAGAGAACCACTCAGAAAAACTGCTACCTGGATTGTGTGTGGTGTTGCCAAATCCACCTGAAGAGAGCACACAGTATGTATACTTTAATTGTTTTCTATTTCTCGCTTAGAATAGAAGTGTGACTCAGGGAAGAAAGTTGGGTCAGTAATGGTGCTTCCACCTCCTTCCACCAGGGTCTTTACAGCACAACCCAGATTTCTGTGTCGTGAGGCACTGTTTGAGTCAGGTTCTCAAAAAAAACCTCCCCCTTATCAGAGCCATGCTGTCTTCCATGGCAGCTGGAAAACGGCATCCCAGAACAAAATCCTGCCCAGTTGCTGAAAGGAAAAACGTAGGTGACACAACCCCTGCCATAGGAGTTATAGCTCTCCTTGATTACTTCTAAGCTGATTTCAGCTTCTTGCTTTTGACTGCGCTTTACAGCTGGGGTTTGAATATCTTCCCTGGCTTCTTCAGTGACAGTTTTATAGTCATCCATTTTCTGATATATTATTAAGAGCATTCCCTTAGCAAAGAATATCAGCATTGCTCCAGGTAGGGGCATGTAAAGTGGGCCTGAGTGGACATGTACTATCCTACAACATGATGATTCTGGCTGCAGGAGAATGACTCAAGTTTTGCTACACTCAAATATTTTTACAGTTTAATGTCTTCATCAATGACACAGACAGTGGGATTGAGTGCACCCTCAGCAAGTTTGCAGATGACACCAACCTGAGTGGTGCAGTTGACACACCTGAGGGATAGGATGCTACCCAGAGGGACCTGGACAAGCTCGAGAAATGGGCCCCTATGAACCTCATGAAGTTCAACAAGGGCAAGTTCAGGGTCTTGCACCTGGCTCAGGGCAATCCCGGTATCAGTACAGGCTGGAGGTTGGAGAGCAGCCCTGCTGAGAAGGACTTGGGGGTACTGGTGGATGGAAAGCTGGACATGAGCCGACAATGTGTGCTCGCAGCCCAGAAGGCCAACCGTATCCTGGGCTGCATCCAAAGCAGCGTGGCCAGCAGGTGATTCTGCCCCTCTACTCTGCTCTGGTGAAACCCTACCTCAAGTCCTGCATCTAACTCTGGAGTCCTCAGCACAGGAAAGACATAGACCTGTTGGAGAAGGTCCAGAGGAGGGCCACAGAAATGGTCAGAGGGATTATCTATGATCATCAGAGGGATCTGCTATGAGGAAAGGCTGAGAGAGTTGGGGTTGTTCAGCCTGGAGAAGAGAAGGCTCCGGGGACACCTTATTGCAGCTTTCCAGTACCTAAAGGGGGCTTATAAGAAAGATGGGGACAGACTTTCCAGCAGGGTTTGATGAGATAGGATAAACAGATAATGGTTTTAAACTAAAAAAATCAGTTTATATCAGTCTGGATATAAGGAAAAAATTTTTCACAGTGAGGGTGGTGAAACATTGGCACAGGTTTCCCAGAGAGGTGGTCGATGCCCCATCCCTGGAAACATTCTTCAAGGTCAGGTTGGATGGGGCTCTGAGCAACCTGCTCTAGTTGAAGATGTCCCTGTTCATTGCAGGACTAGATGACCTTTAAAGGTCCCTTCCAACCCAAACTATTCTATGACTCTATGATTTGAGCAAGGACATGACATAGAGCAACCTCCCACAAAAGCAGTGGAGACACATTGACAAATTGATCAGTTAGTCCTAGCAGGATGCAAAGCACTGTGGGATACCAGTTGGAAGCTGGTCAATTTAATGTGAGGCAGAGATGTGTCCAAGTGAATGTTAGGCCCCATTAACTTAATATGCTGTTAAGTTCACACCCTTTGCACTAAAATATAAGAAACACATTATCTGGCCAGTTAATTCACCTAAAGAGCTGCAGCAAGAAGAAGCAGGTATTTTCAACACAAATAAAATAAGTCTGGTTTGGATTAACCCCTGATCCACACTGAGACATTTGTTTAAAATGTACCTGTTGTCCAAGACTGACAAGCTCATTTTGAAATAGAAGGAAAATTATATTACTAGTCTCTTTTTTCTGACTGCTACATTTTCAAATTGTGTTAAACATAATAATTAGATTGCAAATTGGCATCACCAGAAAACTGTAGTGAGACTGACTTTCTGTGATATTTTTCCCAGATATTTTGCCTTTCTTCTTCTTTACAATCAGCTTCCAAGATAATTGTGCCTCCCTTCACTGAAAATGATGACTGTACTTACGTATTGCCCTGTAGAAAGTGAAACTGCATGCCTCAGTGAATTCTATCATCATTTCACCCCCTAATGAGAGAGATTGTTTGCAGGCAGATGAAATTAAATTGTAAGCTCTATTGACTTCAACAACAGGTGCCATTTGTGCAAACCCAAAGGGAACCATTGAATTGTCAAAAAGATTTAACTCTTCCTGACATAGTGGTATCAGATAACATCTTCTTGGTACCTGCACCTCACGTAGTTCCAGCGCCCACAATATATGATATCATCTATAACATCACTGGTAAAATGGCTAGAAAGAGCCAAATTAACTGCAAATGAAACAGCTACACTTTCTGGTATCGGGGTTGTATTAGGTCTGCATAAAGTAAAGTGAGTAAAGAAGAGAGAAATTAAGCTGGAAAAAGATGAATCTGGAAAGTAGTAAGGATTTCAGAAACTTTCCAGTTGTTTGGGGTTTTTGCGGGGGGGGGGGGTTAATCCTTCATGGTTAAAACAAACTTAAAACTGTACTTGGCAAATTTTAGTAGGAAGATTTTAATTTACAAATGCTCCACACGTCCCCCATAGCCCCAGGCTGTGAAAGGTTGCCAATTGCTTGAGCTGCATATGCAATTAAATTAAGATGATCACTGATAAGCTATGCAAAAGAAATCCATGCAGAAGCAGGCCTTCACCTTTTTTGAACAAGTACAAGTATGGCACAGTTGTGATCTGACAGATTAAATTAATATTAGCTCAATGGCTGGTTTTTGTGCAAGTGTAAAGCATTGGCATTCTCAGTTCCGAACAGAAACGATGCCCAAATCCCAGTGTTGAACAAAATAAGAGCTGGTGCTCTTTGAGTTACTTCCCTAATGTTGTTTCTTTCCCTGATGTAAGAATTCTGTTCTTGTCAGATAGAAAGTCAATCACTGCTATCTAGCAAGAGAATCCTCTCTGTTTCTGGATATAATTTGATATTTCAATGATGTGAAGAACAATTAAATACTTAAGCATTACATAACTTCAAAAGTCTCTTTTGAGATGAAAAATATGCAAATGATAATGTCTAATATGGTTATGGTAAAATTCTTTAATTTTGACTTGAAAGCAAAGAGATTTCAAGACGGCATGATATATTTGATCCAATGAAATAATCAAACCAACTTTGTATCACTTTGGTGGCAATTTATCTTCTCTGCCTGAAGCAAAAAGATATTCCTGCTGCAATAATGGATTTATGTAGTTTCTCCCATATCTGTTTCTTTCAGTTTAAGTATTCAAAAATGTGAAGTCCTTTACTGGGTAATAGCTTTGGGCATGTAACAGATAGGAAACTTCCAGGAGATGAAGGTTAGAACATTCCCTTGTTGAATATGGTTACAGGGCTACAAGTCATTGCTCTCGCTCTGCTAACAGGCCCTCACATTCTCTCCCTTATTATACCGGCGGAAAAAGGGAAAGAAAGGCAGGGAAACTAATGGCCTGCAGTTGCAGAAGCGGCACAGAACGCAGGTTTAAACAGTCAGCCAGCATGATCCCGGCATTAACAACCGCTGTCCCGGGTCTGCAGCAGCAACAGCAGCGAAATCTGTGGGAGGTCCTCACCAGGGTCCTCACCACCACCGGTACTACAAGCGCTGCCTGCTGCCTTGTGGGCATAGTCGCCACCACCGAAAGACAGGGAACGGCAAGTAAGTCCTGCAAGAACCTGGTGAGATAATGCCTGGTTTATTCGGGTAAGAAGTAAAATATGCTGATAACATCTTTGGCATTTAATGATGTTGCCTTCATTTTGAACACATCATTGAACAGATATTGAATCCATTCATTTTGGTAATAGGCTCAGAGCTGCGGAGCTTCTCTTTTAATAAATAAATAAATAAATAAATACAGACCCCAGAAACTTTTCAGTGCGGGATGGAGGGTGGGAACAGTCGTACCCCCCCATATTATATTTTCTAACATTTCATGAGTTTCGCTTTTTCGTGTGTGTCTGCATACATCTCTGAAAAACTAATTTCATTTTCCTATTCTTGTCTGCAGCTTTTCCAATTTTGAGATCAAGCTGCATATTATTCTTTGTCAGATTGGCTATTCCAAAATAAATGCTAAGACTTAAATATATTACCCGTATATTCCAATTTAGCTTGAGAAGGTTTGGGTTTGATACTATTTTTCAGACAAAATTGTAGCATTTTTTCTTATAACACCAGTTACATTTTGTAATTATATTTCTCCAGCTTGTAACAAAAAGGGAAGGTTGAAATTAAATCAAATTATTTGTAAAAACTGCAAGGAAATTTTCAAGTTTTGTTATGGCTTGTTTATAACTGGCAGTGCACTGCCTTGACCATTGCCATATTTAGTTCCCCAAATTCAATTCTTTGGACTTTTATGTAAAGTAACTCAATTAATAGTATCTGGGCAAAACTAGGTATGACACATTCAAAGGTGAGGATCACTGTGAGGATAAACAAGCCAAAATGTATACCAAAATCCAAGTCTGGATTTTCCTCTTATGTTAAGTGGATATTTTTGGCCAGTGCATCTCCACTTACCTTTGTGAAGTGGCACCACATTTATACCACAACAATTGACATGAATATCTGCTTCTGTGCTAAGATTTAGGTATGTTTGCACAAAAGAAGTTTAATCTGTTACTGAAAATTACTATTTAGACATGAAAATAATTACCGATGCCTAAGTCATTATATGTTTACTCAACTTACAAAAATGTACAACTTACTTAAAAACCTGAGTCCCTCTTTGCAGTTAAATGGCACAAACAATTAAAATAAGATCAATTCCATATGCTTTTGAAACAAGTCCAGAAGCCTACTGTCTCCAGGTCACACACAATCGCATGTAAACGGTGCCCCCATGTTACCTCATGAAAACATGTTGTACCACTTACAGACATCATTCTACACTCTGCTTACTATTTTAGCCGATTACAAACCACCAACAGCATTTTCTGTCTTATCCTGCTAATCAACTTCAGAGTCCAAAATTAGGTTGGTGTTTCAAGGTTTGTTTCATGCCCCAGAGAGCTCAGAATTAGCAGAGAAATAGGAATAAGAGACCTTGGAATAGACAGTACATCATATCTGCTCAACAATTTTTAGAAATATGCAAACTGCACAGGAGGGCTGACATTTTAGATTTTTTTTTAAATTGGACATAACAGGAGCTCCATGTGTCTTCCTATAGAAATACAGCCTGTAGGAAGCAAAGAGATTGTTCCCACTCCGTCTGTGGCTGTGACCACTTGTAATATGTTCTGGTATTTCTCTGTGTAGCTGCTGGTTTCCTTCATTTTTCCTGTCCACATCCAACTTCTTTCGTGTCCTATTACATTTCCCTCTGCTGAACTCTCTGCCCCTGTGGAGAAAACCACATGGTGTCTCATAAAAAAAACATAATGAAATCACAAAACAGGTATTGCCTTACTGGGCTGTTACCAAATTCTGCCTCTGTCTTTCCTGTTCTTGAGCAAGCAATAAGATGCAGAAACAGCACAGTGGATGATCCAACAATTTTTTCTTGGTCATAAGGTAAAACTGTTTCAGCAGGAAGGTAATATTTTGTTTATTAAGATGTTTGAAGCAAAACATGCTCATAGGATGAATAAAAGGAGTCTACTCGGTAATACAGATGAAAAGGTGGGATAGAGGTCAACCATGTAATGACACCAGGTTGGCTATTCTGTGTCCCATAAGTTGGCTTTTACTCCATTTAGCTTCACATATTAAGAGGAAAGGCCGCACTGCTGTGATTTGCTATTGTAAATCCACAAAAACAAGATATTCTGCGGGAAGCGCTCTGCCTCCATTCTCAGGTTTGAATGATCTGAGCTGTGGGGCAGCAAGGAATAAAGTCCTACACCCTTTTAAGACAGAACTTGGAGAATATTCCAGATTTCTTGTACATGCAGTCATCCAACCTACTCGCTACTGCTAATTCTACCAGTGGATCCCAGAAGTATTTCTATAGCCTCCCCTTTTCTTCTCAAGAAGCTTCAGCATACAAAAATGCACAAAATACCGAACTTAAAGCCATTAGCAACACACGACTGTGGTTGTTTAGGTATGCAAATCTCTCTCGTTAAGTCACACATGAACTTCCCTGGAGATTTAAGAATTATCTACCTACATACTTTAAGAAGCTCCAGGGCTAAGTAGCAGCTACCTATTGCACTTCTAGATTCAGACAACCAATGTAGCAGGTAGCTGATTATACCCTTTACGGTCTTTCTTGCTTGTAGTCTCTCAATTTTTCAATTTCATAATCTACACAATGGAAAAATGGATTCCTACATTGGTTTTCTGAGAGAAAAAACAGGTTAGAGACTAAAAAATTCTTAGGTAATACATCAGCACAGGAATACCACTGAGGTGTCAGAAACAATGGTAAATTTCTTTTGATCAAGCCATTTAAATCTCCAATCACGTAGGACCAAGTATTCACGGGGCTAATGAACCACCTGGTAATGAACAATAAAATTGAAGTTCTTATTTAATTTCTTTATAGTTGAAGGCAGTTTTCTGTCTCCTGTCATTTGATATCTATGAGCATGTTTCCAGCACAGCTGAAACAACACTAGATTTCAAAGATGTACAAACATTGGTATCATCAAACATGTTAGATGCTATGAAAGCCAAACCAAGCTTTTGCCAACAGCTGCAGCCAGTTTCCCCAGTTCAGTAGAACAGCTGCAAGTAAAAAACAGCTCACATTAAATCCTGGATGTTGCAGGAGGCAAATGAAGAGACAAGATCTCCTTCTAATGAAAACTACCATGCTTATGGTAGTTCCCATATGGAATATAACTAGAACTTGTGTTCCAGTCGGTTTTTTCAGTGTTTGTACAGTGCTTAGTCTGTGAACCAATAACTTCAGAGCTAGCTTGCTAGAACAGGTGGATAAAAAATACATAAAAACAGGTGGATATTAAATATCTAAAATTATCTTTTTAATCAAAAACGTGGGCAACAGCCCAGCACAAGTCAACTAGAACTATATTCCCTGTAATGGTATAAAAATTTAATTTTGCACTTTGTTACTACCTGTTCTATATCAAACAGTTCTCCACAGCCATTTCTGGCATGGCAATAGCTTTGCATTTTGGAGAACATGCAATATGAACCAAGTAATAAAACACTCTGAAATGCTTTGTATGAGACTAAGTAGTAGGGAAATCTTCATTCTGGAATGAAAAAAATACTTCCAGAGGAAAGAGAAGGGAAACTTGATCATTACAAAAATAAAATATTTTTAAAATAATATTTATTATAAAAAGAAAATAAAATTACAATAACATAAAATTACCAATCTCAAAATTCTTCAGTTGCCTTTGATTCCCTTTTGTTTTGCCAGAGATAGATAGACTTGGACTTTTTGCTAAATTTTGCTAGGTCTGGTATATCACATTTAAAAAAATCTGCATCACATAAGTAAAACAAGGGTTATATTATGGTAACATGATTAAAACTGCAAACCTAACATTAACTATTCAAAATGTTATCACACCTAGAATCAAATTTTGTCAATTCATTTCACAAATTCTTACCCTGAAATTGTGATGTTACACAAATGTCTATTCAAACAGAATAGAATGTTATTAAAACAACAGATTTTCTGAACACAGGTCATTGTTCACCACCGTTTTGAACTAATAGACATAGTCAAAGATATCTGGAATTATTATTTGGATATCTGGAATTACAGTTCATATTAAACTAATTTCCTTCTTACAGGCTGTAAGTCAAAGACAGTATGCTTCAGTTCAATATTAACAATGAACAACAGTTAACAAAAAAAAATACATGCATAAAACTTCGACCTTTTTTGCAGGGTCCCCCTAAATATGCTTCTGTAATCAAATATTCATGTATTTCTACAAAACATGCTTTAGGGCAAAGCTAAGGTGAAGCTAAGACTGAGTGTTTGGTGCTTTTCATGACTGTAAAAATGTATTACACATTAAATGTGTAGAGAGAGAGTTTACAACCTGCTCCAAACATTTCTTTACTTGTTTTGATATGTGATGGATAATTTTAAAATACTTGGCTAGATAGTTACAGCATAACAGTTATGAACTGTAGTCTAATAAGTGCTTTTCAATGCACATGGCATACAAAAAGATGCCTTCAGCTGCACATTTCCTTTCCCAAGGGAAAGCACTGGGAAAAGTAGTCTACAGGCTTGCAACACTGTGCTTTGGTCTCTGTTCCACAGATGCAAAGCAGCCATTGAGTATCTGGCAAAAACTGTCTCTGTAGAAACAAGCACAAACATAATTGATTGTTTGTTGGTTTAAGACATGTACTGGGGAACACATTTTCCACTGATTATCTCTTTTAGGTAAAGCCACATAAATATGTAGATTGATCATGTACTTGAAATTGTTAACTCCCAATGCAAAGTCAACATTTAAATGTGTATCCTCCAGTTCTGAAAACTGTTTATTAGCCAGCATATCAAAGCAGGCAGAGAACGAATTCAGTTCCCATGACAGTATCATGTTGCTATCATTCTGCTATCAAAACCGTGGTTTTTACACGCAGGAGAAATCCAAAGCAGTGTGTTAATAACACATACCAAGAAGGTCTTCAGACTCCCTCTACAGAGTGGCTGTCATCCATCTCTCTTCCGATACATTTATCTAAATGGTTTTTCGGCACCTTTCTTTAAGAAACTTTCTACATCATGTCAAGCAGCCTCCACAAACATGAAAATGCCTACAGCCTAAAAGTAATGCCAAAATCCTGAAGCTCTAACATCAGCATGGCTTTAAAGGAATGGTAAAAATGTTTCATAAGATAAACTGAAAACGTACCTCCTGCCCAGCCTACCATGAAAAGAACCGATAATGCACTACCGGGATTTATAGACCATTTACAGAAACAAATTTTCTTGAGAAGACATGCTTGGGTATTCAGAAAGATGCCCTAACAGGTGGACTTTTATTTAGCAAAAGGTACATCCAGAAACTGTGAAAGATCAGAGCAGGAAACTGCTCTGCTGTAACCCAATGTTATTGTTCATATTACTAATTTCCTTCTACATGTCACAGTTCTTTTTTTCCTGGTGCATTTTTCAAGCAGGTGTCAATAACAGACTGAGAAGTAGACACAAGATCCACGCACAAAGACAAATTTAGTACTAAGGACTCAATTAATTTAAAGATATTTATCCCCAAACACACATCTGCCTAGCTAATCAACCAACAGAGTAAGCCCTAGATAACCTGAATTCCTAGCTCTAAAAGAGATTACTGTTGAGTGCTCAGTATGGGATTTCTCTTTTCTTCCAAATCTCCTTCAGTAAACAAACCTGTCTAACAAATTCTAATCCAAGGTTAACAGAACCAGATTTCCCTTAGTGACTTCTTTCTTTACTGAGAGAGTGGTCAGGCATTGGAACAGGCTGCCCAGGGAAGTGGTGGAGTCACCAACACTGGAAGTGTTCAAAAAACATGTGGACGTGGCACTTCAGGCCATGGTTTAGTGGGCATGATGGTGTTGGGTTGGTGGCTGGACTTGATGATCTTAAAGGTCTTTTCCAACCTTAATGATTCTGTGATTCTGTGAAGTACAGATGGTGCACTAAGACAATATATTTAATTTCTACCAGTCCATTAGAAAGGTCTTTTCCCTCTTGTAAGCCAGATGTCATGAAATGTGGCATTACCACTGCATTATAACATGTCCTCTGCTTTCTATTAGGAGTCAGAGGTCCTTTTACTTTTAAGCTTTATCTGTGATTCAGAACAGGAACTCTGCAACTAGGAAAGGTGGTGTTGTGGTTTAACCTCAGCTGGCAACTAAGTACAAAGCAGCTGCTCGTTCATTCCCTGCCACGGTGGGATGGGGGACAGAATTGGAAGAGTGAGAAATCCTGGGTTGATATAAAGACAGTTTAATAGGTAAAGCAAAGGCTGTACACACAAACAAGGCAAAAGAAGGAATTAATTCACTAGTTCCCATCAACAGGCAGGTGTTCAGCCATCTCCAGGGAAGCAGGGCTCCATCACATGTAACAGTTGCTCGGGAAGACAATCACCATCACTCCAAATTTCCCCCTCTTCCTTCTTCTTCTCCCAGCTTTATATACTGAGCATGATGTTGCATGGTATGGAATATCCCTCTGGTCAGTTGGGGTCAGCTGTCCCAGCTGTGTCCCCTCACAGCTGCTTGTGCACCCCCAGCCTACTCGCTGGTGGGGTAGGTGAGAAGCTGAACAGTCCTTGACTGCTTAGCAACAACTGAAAACATCCCTGAATTATCAACACTGTTTTGAGCACATATCCAAAACATAGCTTCGTACTAGCTACTATGAAGAGAATTAACTCTATCGCAGCTGAAATCAGGACATGTGGAAATGTGGGAAGACAAATCAACATGATCTCTGCACATTGCCCATATTAATTTTACTAGATCCTTGGCTGATAGTCATGATAGTCAGTGAAAAGGGGAGTAACATGGAAAGAACAGTTCAGTTAGAGATATCAGTCACCAGCCCCAAGTCAAAATTCACATGATAGTTACAGCAAAATTCTGTGCCTACAACTCATAAAATCTCCCAAGCTGCTTGTTTCAGGTGCTGGGAAAAGCTGTAAAATGACTTGTAGTTTGGATATATGAAAAATCTTGTTGGTCAGGAAATTAATATGGTTACTGGCTCAAGGGCTGAGGTGTCCATATTGCCATTGGGCATATCACTGGCACCATAATGTCCTGTTCTCTCTGTCAGACCCTTTGTGGCTTGTCCTTTTTTGAGGGATTGTCTTCAGTCTCTTGGTATCATACATCATTGCATTTGTATTTTTGATATTTTGTAATACCAGATTAATTTATTACACTATTTTTGTTGGACTTATCAGTGCCAGCTTGGCATATCTTAACATCATTTTTTTTTTCATTTTGAACAATTACCGTACAAGGATTTGTATGTGCTTGTTTCTTATTCCCTTTGTTTTACGTGCATGCCCATAACATTTGTTACTGTCAGAGAGTGCTATGTGCATGAAGTATGACAAAATTATTCCTTGTGGATGTTGCATTTAACTCTGCAAATTATCAGATGTTTTCTGCTGTATATGTTGAGCTGTACTTCATTGGATAAAATCTCATGGTTTTTAAACCCTTGGCTGAGGACATTTGATTTTATTGTTTTCTATAATTCTGCCACCAAAACAACAAGGACAAACAATGATCTATATCTCCTCTAACATTTTGGCCCTGTGGCTGGAGGTATAGGAAAGTAAATACAATTCACTAGAGAAATCAATTCCCAATACTGCTTTAATGCTAAAAAAGTACTGTCAAGAATGCTAGTAAGCAAATAATGGAACATTTCAAATCAAGTTATTCTCTTGCACTAAAACAACTATAATGTTCCCAAAAATTTGGACTCCTGGAGTGCATGGAGGATAACTTCCTAATCCAGGTAATAGAGAGCCCTACCAGAGGGGTTGCCGTACTGGACCTGTTGGGTCACCAACACAAGTGAACTAATTGGTGACATCAGGATCAGAAACAGCCTGGGCTGCAGTGACCATGCACTGGTGGCGTTTGCAGTCCTGAGGGATATGGGGCAGGCAAAGAGTAAAGTCAGGACCCTGAGTTTTAGGACACCAAACTTCCAGCTCTTCAGGGAGTTAGTCAATAGAACCCCCTGGGGAACTGCCCTCGGGGACAAGGGAGCAGAACAGAGCTGGCAGATTTTTAAAGACACTTTCCATAAAGTGCAAGAGCTCTTGATCCCCAGGTGTACGAAATCAGGAAAGGAAGGCAAGAGGCCAGCATGGCTGAGTGGAGACCTGATGGGCAAACTAAAGGGCAAGAAGGAAATGCACAGGCAGTGGAAGCAGGGACAGGTATCGAGGGGGGTGTACAACGACACTGACCAGTTGTGTAGGGATGGGGTGAGGAAGGCCAAGGTGTGGCAGGAGCTGAACTTGGAAAAAAGGGATGCAAAGAATAATAAGAAGGGTTTCTACAGGTATGTCAGCCGGAAAAGGAAGGTCAAAGAAAGCATATCCCTCTGATGAGAAAGACTGGCAGACAGGTAACAGTGGATGAGGAAAAGGCTGAGGTACTTAATGACGTCTTTGCCTCAGACTTCACTGGCAATATCTCTTCCCACACCTCTTGAGGGCATGGACAACAAGATGGGGACTGGAGGAGCAAAGTCCCTCCCACTGTAAGAGAATCACAGAATCATAGAATCATAGAATCATAGAATCAAAGAATCATAGAATCATAGAATCAAAGAATCACACAATCACAGAATTGTTAAGGTTGGAAAAGACCTTTAAGATCATCAACTGCAACCATCAACCCAACACAACCATGCCAACTAAAACATATCCTGAAGTGCCATGTCCACACGTTTTTTGAACACTTCCAGAGATGGTGACTCCACCACCCCCCTGGGCAGCCTGTTCCAATGTCTGACCACCCTCTCAGTGAAGAAATTTTTCCAAATATCCAATCTACACCTCCCCTGGCACAACTTGAGGCCATTTCCTCTCATCCTATCACTAGTTACTTGGGAGAAGACACCAACACCCACCTCACCACAAGCCCCTTTCAGGTATTTGTAGAGAGCTAGAAGGTGTCCTCCTCAGCCGCCTCTTCTCCAGACTGAACAGCCCCAGTTCCCTCAGTTTATGCTGAACTTATGCTCCAGATCCCTCACCAGTTTCATTGCCCTTCTTTGAACACACTCCAGCACCTCAATGTCCTTCTTGTAGTGAGGGGCCCAAAACTCAACACAGTATTCGAGGTGAGGCCTCACCAGTGCCGAGTACAGGGGCACAATCACTTCCTGGCTCCTGCTGGCCACATTATTTCTGATACAGGTCAGGACGCTGTTGGCCTTCTTGGCCACCTGGGCACACTGCTGGCTCATGTCCAGCCAGCTGTCAACCAGCACCCAACTTAGTGTCGTCTGCAAACTTACTGAGGGAGCACTCGATCCCCTCATCCAGATCATCGATAAAGATACTGAACAAGACCAGCCCCAAAACTGAGCCCTGGGGAACACTGTTTGTGACCGACTGCCAACTCGATTTAACTCGGATTACCACAATTCTCTGGGCTCGACTGTGCAGCCAGTTCTTTACCCAGAGATGAGTACACCTGTCTAAGCCACGAGCCACCAGTTTCTCCGTGAGAATGCTGTGGAAAATGGTGTCAAAGGGTTTACTAAAGTCCAGGTAAACAACATCCACAGCCTCTTCCTCATCCACTAGGCAGGTCACCTGGTCATAGAAGGTGAGCTGGTTGATCAACCAGGTACTTCACCTGGTTGGTCAAGCAGGACGTGCCTTTCATGAACCCATGCTGGCTGGGCCTGGTCCCTAGGCTGTCCTGCACATGGCCTGTGAGCGCCCTCAAGATGAACCTCTCCGTAATCTTCCCCAGTATCAAGGTCAGGCTAGTTCAGTAAGTACAGTCCATTTGGGTGCATTAAAAAGAGTGAAATATCTTATAAATGAGATTAATTTCAGGCAATTCAGGTAGCTTTCTCAGTCAAATTCCGTCTCACACAGAAAGATAAAACTTGTTTTTTTTCCCCACTCATTACATGAAAGGGCTAGCACAATAACAATGAACTTCATGTCTAAACTGAACCATTTGCTCAGCATGCTACCCTTCAATATTCCTAGGTGGTTTCTTTAAAGAACCAACATCCTATTCATGAATTTTCTCTGAGATGGGGTCCATAAGCTAGACTTTCTTTACATAAGCTATGGGATCCTGTAGTTCCTTTCTTAGAGGATTTAACCCACCTAACTCATTATACACAGACAAATATACTCCTTCCTATTACATTGAAATGAATTATACACTGTGGCACTACATGAACTTCAGTGATGTGGTTTTATCACAGCCATAAAACATTCATTGTTCAGACTTTTTAGAATATCTCCTAACTTCATGTCCATGTACAAAAAAGATAACACCAGACCTTTTTGCCCATGTCTGTGGGGACAAACTGCCAACATAATGAAAATAAATACTTCTGATTTCATGAAACTTCCTTTATGATAAATCCTCTTCTGCAAATCAGTGAATGTTTTTCCTGACATGAATGGCAGGCAGAGGTGGATAGGTTAACAAACTCATAGACGTATTGCTAAATGGCAGAGTTAAATCTTTCATGTAGGAATTCTACAGACCATGGATGCTATAGCAAGTGTGTTATTTCTCCAAACAAAGAGATGCAATTGATCTGTCTTGGGAAAAAGAGTAAAATCCTGTTTAATTCCAGAACAAAGTATACTTTGTAGCTATGTTTAATTATAATGGGAGAGATCCAGAGCCAATGGAAATCAATGGAACTATTTCAATGCACTTTTGATAGGTTCCATAAATAGAACTGCTTTGTGAATCACTGTATCACAGCAATTCAATACGAACTGCTTCAGTGGATTTACTCAACTTCCAGAGGGGAAATGCTGGAATTTCACAGAAAATAAAGAAAAACTCCCATATGTGATTTGGATTCTTGCAGAGTGTCCCATCTAGAATGCCACAGAAAGAAAATATATGCTTGGTATTGTTGCAAGGATTAATTAACTTGGCACTCTTTTTAAGTAACACTGCTTCCTCACTACCAGGAGCCATTGGTAAGAAGGGTACGTTTTTTTTAAGAGCCATACTGGCTGCCAGACTGATAGCTCAGATGAAACTACATCAGTCCTATGTGGGGAGCCCAGCTAAAACCTTCTGTGCTTACAGACGCTTTGAAATTTAGATCGATGGCAAGTGGCTATTATTTACTCAAGTTTTTAGGACCTGCCTTCTGGGCACTGAAACAAATGGCAGTTTACCCTGGCAGCAATGGCAGATCCCAGGTGTTAAGGTCCTCTTCTTCTTTTCATGTCTCACTGTCTTTTCCTGTTTTCATCACAGAGCAAAGCCTTCTAGCAATAAATTAGCCTCAATAACAGAATGAACTTAGAAGTGAGCAGACCTATAGCAATAATGGGGCATCTTCTCCTTGACAATACTTCATAATGTCCCTGAAGATTGACTATGGATGGCAGAGAAAGGAGAGACCTCTAGGTGTCGGGACGCTATGAGTTCTTTGTTCTATCAACTTCGATAAAGCATGCAACTTCTCTACCTATTCCAACATAGGCCTTACCCTTGGCTCTCTGCCTACAGAATACATCTGTATAAGGGAGATTCAGACCTATAATATTTCTTTTTCATTTACGTGCATATTCTGTTTATGCATATCTATTCCAGGAAAGAGATGTTCAAAATTCAACAAAAGCAGTCATTTTTTCCATTTTCTTAAGTTTTATCCCTTCTGCATCTGAGTATTCTGTTGCATATTCCCTTCATGCCAGGTCCCTTGCTTCTGTGCAGCACCTCTGAGCACCAAAAAGCATTTAGGATGGGAGCCTTTCCTCCTTTTTGGCTGCATTTGGTGCTTAGGCTTGATAGCATCTGGATGTCTCCCGTCATATTAGCTGGCTGTTCTACAGATATTGGTCTCCACACTATAGCACGTCAGTGAGCAGTGACACAGGACAAGGAAATGTGTGTTCCATATTTCTTTTACATTGCCGCCCAGACACATTCTGGAATCCCAAGTGATTTGCTTCATCTTCCCCATTCCCATTTCATATATGTAAAAAAAAGTGAGTTGCCTCCCTGCTCAGTTGGCAGTGTCAGTCTTTCATTTGGGCTAGGGTAAGACACAGCATGGAAACCAAAGGCTAGTCATATAAAATCAGATACACAAAAGGAAAAAAAAAATCTCAGTGCACTGGCTAAGTACTAGAAAGGTGTCAGAATTATTAATAAAACCAGCTGAAAGAAGGACAACCTACTATTATTGCATGCTTTAATTCTTTAACACTTCATATAATAACTGGTTCCAAAGTATAACCAGCAATGCATCGGATGTACTACTATAATATCTTCTGAGAGGATGAGATGCTGCAGTAGAAGGAAGGCATGAGAAGCTGCATCAGGATTAAAAGGAAATCCATGCCACTATATAGAAGGTAATATTTTTCTTTGTTTGTCTGTTTATTTTATTAATGCTGTCTATGCATGTTTTTCATACTCTATTGATGAGTTTACAAACTATTAAAGAACAAATGAAGCTCTTTTATCTTTTTTGTTTCTCTGTCATACTGATAAGTAAATCCAATGAGGTAAAATTCAGATAATCTACAAAGCACATACATATCTGTTGAGACTTTAAACATAGATCTATAACAATGAGTTAAAAACATGGCCAAGAACACAAGAAACCTGTGGGCTTACTTGTGTTTGGTTAGCCACATCTTCCAGTCTTCTGCAAAATCCTGTTACAGGGCAGGGTGGCACAACACACCACATGGCTGTGATACTCCATACACAAAGAGCAGTCAGATCCTTCTACTTCAGACAAATTATTTTATAGGGAGAACAAAAGTAGCTGCAGCAACAGCAAATAAAATGAAATAGCAGTGAGAGTAAGGTTTCTCTGAGAGAACAGTGTTATGCTCTCCACAGCTAGAAAGCTGCATCATTTCAAGAAGACTTAGTTATTTCCATCTAAAAAAAACAAGCCAGCACAGCTAGAGAGTATATGTACAGCAGGAAATTCAGGTGTGAAAGACAAGAAACTTTCAAGCTAATGGTCTGTCTTTCAGATGTGAACAGAAGACACAGACATTACTTAGCTGCAAAATGTCTTTATTACTTCTCCCAAGCATGTTCGTTGATACTGTATATGCAACAAAACAGAGTGAGTTAGTCCATGCTCCTTATCCTGTTCCAACAGTCAATGTATGTTTAGGAATTCCCTGTTGGGTCTCTCCACTGCCTGATATATCCAACTTTCAGATATCTGACTTTCTCAAGATTTAGATTGGAAAACTTTCTGGCTGCTGACTTACAGCCCTAGATGTCGTGCATCCCTCCGATGAATCAGTAAGGAGGGTTAATGAAGTGCTCTCACTGCGTGTGCAAGAGTAGAGCAAAGCTCTCTGGTTGCCAGCAAATCAAAGACCAAACCAGTCCAAGGCAGGACACACAGTTGCATAGCACTGCTCTTGTTGGAAGCTGGTTAGAAAAAGGATTTGATAAATAAGGAGAAACTTACAGAGAGTGAATGATGTGCCAAAATGCAAATAGAGTGAAAGAATAGAAGGCTTACTGCTGAGTTCAAAAGTATCTTTCCCTTTATGCTTTCCTTTAGATAGCTCTCCCATGTATTTCTCACATTTGTAGTCTGAGGGGGTGGTAAGGGAGGGCTGTTCCTTCCCAAGTTGTTTGTAGCTATTAAACAATTAGAAGGTAACATCTGAAAATTTAGGAAATCATATGGCATCAAATGTATACTCATACTTCAAACATCCCTCTTTATTAAATGCAGCTGAGCTCATGCCCCTAAATAGGGGGAAGAATTGTTACATTGGTTACCATCATGCTGGAAAATCTAAATCATGTTACAATGAGTGTGAAACAGTGAAAAAGGTTGCCCAGAGGGACTGTAGATGTCCCATCCCTGGAAACATTCCAGGTCAGGCTGGACAGGACTTTGAGGAACCTGCTGCAGTTGAAGATGTCCCTGCTCATTGCAGGGGATTTGGACTAGATGACCCTTAAAGTCCCTTCCAACCCAAACCATTCTACGATTCTATGATTTTATATGAAAAATAAATTACAAATATACTCTCCACAAAGATTACCAGGGCTGGTCTCTGGAGTCATGCATTTACTTCATAACCAGTGTTGTGAAGGTTCACTTCTCAAAGTATCAGAGTCATATTGCCACTGCTTTTATTTATCGTGTGAAGAGGTATTCAGCATTGTACAATTACTGAGTTTTCTCCAGCCTGTCTCCAGTAACAGGGTAGTTTCTTCAGTCTTTCATTTCACTAACTTTGCAATTTGTCCTGCAGTGAGAATGCTTCAGTAAGCAGCATTAAAGAGCAGCTCCAGTGCCCGCTCTCTGGGGTCACTGACAACCTTTTCATGGGGAGAAGGAAAGAGACAGAAGCAGCTGAGAAGCTCATGTTGCGGAAAGATCAAGTGAGCCACAGTTACCATTATATGCATTTGCTAAAACATTCAATTGAGATTCCAATTACACTAGGACAACTAATTTTGTTCATTAGAGCTCAATTAAATTAATTTGAAATTAGCATTGTTGTAGTACAGCCATATTAAAGATGAAATATAATCTCTCTTGATTGTTTTCCTCTGACAGAATAAAATTTTCTTCACATGGAATTATGATACAGCCATCTTCTTCAGCAGGACGGTGACATTTTACAAACAAAATATTGGATATTTTCAATTAATCTCATCATAAACAGTCTTCATTTGAAGACAGAATGGAAGTCTTTGTGTTTTCAAAAGAATTACCTGGTAAATGTCTCCTATATGCTATGATAGTGAATATTTCCCATGACTGACAAAAAAAACCTTACTTTAAAATACCTATCCTATAATCAAAGCTTACACATCACTAGCCTTAGCTTATTCACTTTAAGGTCTTTGAAGAACTCATCCTTTTTATACCACAAAATTGGGGCAGAAAGAAGCGCACCTCCTCCCTCAAAACAGGTCTTGCTATCCCTCAGCCATTTGAGACAGATGCTGGTCTAAGATGTTCTTAAAGACCTTCAAAGACTTTCTTAAAGACCTACCTATCGCACCACTTCTTTCTTCTTAACAGACCTACCCCTCAATTGGCAAGAAAAACAACGGGCTAAAACTATGCATTTCTGTATGGTCATTCATTACCAGCTTGTCTTGGTAATCTGCATGATTTCACCTAAAATCGTCTCCATCCCTGTTGGTGTCTCTGTTTAGGACCTTATTGTGCATTTTACAAATCTTCATGTTGTTTAATGTTATTAGAACATGGATTGGCAACTAAGACAAGCCACAGTTATTAAGGTCCAGCCAGGCTGGCTTGGGCAGGACTCTGTCTTGTAAAGTGGCATTCCAGTCACACTATTCATGATTAACTGCACAGGTTTTCTGTTCACCCAGGGAACAAGTACTTCATCATGCTAAGTTTGTAAGAAAAATTCAGACTTCCCTCCTTCAGTGAATGTAGCTCCCTC
Organism: Phaethon aethereus; assembly: GCF_964289735.1. Taxonomy (NCBI): domain Eukaryota; kingdom Metazoa; phylum Chordata; class Aves; order Phaethontiformes; family Phaethontidae; genus Phaethon; species Phaethon aethereus. Next base: position 33,706,847 of record NC_138577.1, on the reverse strand, counting down.
TTTCACGAGTACTTTTGTAGTACCTTTTTACCTTATGTAAATAGTAATGTAATAAAAGTTTCATCTGATGACAAAATGTTAATAAACAAAAGAAACCATTTTAAAATTTAAAAACAATTGGGGAACTACCTGTTGAGCAGGCTTCAGTAGTTTCCTACCAAATACAGAAAAGAAGTTGTCCCTGAAAGTCTTGAGGGGAGGAAGAAATTACTGCCTCAATGACCATTTAAGCTAAAAATCTGCTTAAAAAATTGTTTTTTAAAGATTTCTTCTTTTTTATTGATGAAAAGTTTTCATATAAAGCTATGTTCCTTGTACTTAATTGAAGAATACATCCAATCTTATTAAACCCCAGTGAGATTAAGGGGATACCTTGTTCATGTCAGCAACCAATCAACAATCTGACGACAAGAAGAACGGAGAGCAGAGTGACGAGAAGGCACTGGAGGGAAGCCACCTTCCAATTCATCACTAGTACCAGCCACCTTCCAGTTATCACCAGAACCACCTACCAGATCTTAAACCTTAAAACCTTTGTCAAGGGAGCAGGTTTAACTTTCTCTTCTAAGAGTTTTAACAGGATATTTTCATTCTCTTTTAATTAAAGATATTGTCAAACTTTCATCTGCAGCAACAAATAATTTTAATCATGTGGTTCTATATAGTCTGGAAAAATGAAAACAGCAATTGGCTTTAATTTGAAATTATGGATTTAGATATACATTGATCTAAATCTGTCACAAGACAACTTTTTGAATGCTTTTTTTTTAAGTAGGTGGATAAATACATTCTTTGGGTCTGTAGGGCTTAACTGAGATTACTCTTATTTTCTAATTTATAAATATTTTAGACTAAACGTACATGACTAAAAAGGTGATGATTGCATCTGCCAGCTAATCTAAAAGGAGAGAACTATTAAGAATTACTTTGTCTTACCCTTTCTTTTCTAAAATGTGCATTTTCAGTCATATAAGAAAAAATTGTTTGTATTTATGCACTTGAAATGCCCCATTCTACCTCATAAAATCATGATTAGAAGAGCTAGGCCTAAGAAGCATGTGTATTCCTTTATTTCAATTTGCTTCAAAAGCAGATAATCAGGATTAATTTTGCTGCAGAACAGAGGGGTTTTTATGAGTCCATAAATTCTAAGTAAAATCCAGTGAATGTTCATTCTGAATACTTTGGTTCCCTTCTTTCCTTTCTCTGACCTATGTATTATTTTATTTCTTCAAGAATGTACACTTGAGTACAGCCTGTGCTGTGCTATAAGCTCACCTCCCACTTTCATATTGCAACTGTTTTTAGAGCTTGAGAGCAAAAGGAAATACCCTATTTTGCAGGAATCCATCATAATTTATTTCCAAATAGTTTTCTTAATTTCTGCAGCAGCCAGCTTCTTTCCTATTAAAAAAAAAAACAAAAAAAACCCCAAAAAACTCACACAAACCAAACAGACCAACATATCCCCCCCCAAAACAAACCCAAAAAATGTCCAAAAAGCAGTACTCAAACATTGCCTTTCCTTTTTAGAGCAGAAGAAAAAGTATGCAGGTTCCTGTTGGAGGATGTGTGTTACATTACAGAATACATCTGATTAAAAATTCAACTACATCAGAGGCTGAGTCACAGATCAAACATCTTAGAGTAAGTTACTGCATTTCACATGTAAAAACCCCCAAAAAATAGAAATTGTAGTTAAATTACTGCTTTATTTCTGCAAAAGTGACCATTCGTCATTAAGCATACTTACTTCTCTTTAAGGACTGCTAACAACATAATCACTATCAAATGGAATGTATTTTCAGAGCTTTTCATTAGGTCTCTGGGGAAGCTGCTAAAAATCTTCCAGTTCAAAAGATTGCACTACTGATGAGTTACCTAAGTCTAAGGTTGATCTGAAATACACACTTAGAAGTACATCTTACATTCCAAGGCTGCTGTTCCAAATGTCTAGACACAGAATTTGGGCTCTCTACTTGTCATTCTTTTTTCACCAAAATTATATTTGAGAAGGAGGTCCTTATATGGATATGTGGGAATAAATTTTGTAAGATTCAGTTGATGAAGTATGGTGATACAAAGTAACAAGGAAACACTTCCTTTTTCTGGATGCATTGTCATGTGAAGCTGGAAAAATCCATGTTGAAAAATGACTTAATTATACATACTATTTACAAAATCTTTCAGAAACATGTTTTTGATACAAAAATCACAAAGCGGTTAGTTCTAACGCAGCTATGGATCAACATTTTTGCAACATACTACCATAGAAAGACTAAAAGTAAGACAAGAAGGATATCCATGTAGTCTACTGATTTAGTGAGGACTCTTGAGATATTTCCACTCTGGCCTGAACTTTAAGCCCAGAACAATAATGTAACAAGTTCTAAAAGATTCAGAGCAAACAATGCAGCATTAAATGCACACTTAAAATTTTAACTCACTCTGCAACAAGACAGGAGAAAATCAAGCTCATGATGGAAGCTAAGCATTAGTTTGTCACTGACACTACAGGAGTATACACAGAACTGCACAAAAAATAAGAATATTTTCAGTCATCCAAATTACCTGGCCCTGCACATATTAAAAACTGCTGGGGAAGGGATCTTCAGACAGAAAGGAAGAGATCCTAGTACGGAAATTATATTGGCTAAGGGCTATATGCAAAGCACGAAACACAAAATCCAGATAAAAAGAAACACAGCAAAATGCAAAGTGGTGTTTCTGCCATAGGGAATACCACATAATTCACTAGAGAAAATGGATTACACGGCCTGGCAACACTAAGGGGATGCCAGAGACTGTTCTCATAGCAGAACTAAGCTATAATTGCTGTATTGTTTTAATTGTCATTGGGCCAAAACTTGCAGCTTTCACTCAGACAGCTCTCACGTCAGTGCTATGTGGTGTTCGGTAAGGGATTTGGGCTCCCATCCTGCATTTGAAAAATCTGGTGTTGCTCTGTGTGGACAAAAGGAAACTCTTGTCCTTCTTCATTTAAAGTACTGTCAAACAAGTGAATTAAATTTCTGTAATAGTATTTGTTATGGAGTCAGACCTGCTCTTTTCCTTCATCACCATGAGAGGAGTAGAGATGTGCATATCTCAGACCTGAACTGTTATTTCATACTTGACTGCTAAGGTATGAGACTGGCTTAGGAAAGGAAGGGGAGAAGACAAGCCAGAGAAGTCGTGAAACTGGTGAATACACCTGTGACATATCCCAGCACATACAGTAAGGGGTACCAACACTTTTTGTCACTCCTTCCACAGCAATCACAACCATGTAGGACTCCCCATTTGCCCAGAGGTAACATCTCCTTTCAACCTGTCACTAAGATCAGTTGCTTTTAATCATTGAGAAATCAATTGTGCTGACATACAAATACTGTTTTGCTCCAGGGCCTCCCTCAGTGGCTACTGTGTCCTTTCTTTTAAAACACATCATGAAATTAATAATTCTGATGGCACGTTATTACCCTCCTGGGGTTTTTCAGTTGGTTTCCTGTGTCTTTTTAAAACATTGTTAATTGACATTAATTTTCTCACTCATTTTCTCACTACCATCCCAAGAGTTAATTTGATGGACACTTCAGAATAAGAGTGTCTACAATAGCGTTTTCTGTTTATTTTTCATAAACTACCTATTGTTATGTAGCTTTAAGGGAGTGACAGAGAACAAAGCGGTGAAACTTGAGAGCAATACATATGGATCACACGTTTATGGGTAGGGGTTGTGGTCTATATGCACCACTACAGCACTTGTCAGTTAGCATCACCAGCTGTGGAAGCCCAGTCGAATAGCAGGTGAATTTTCCAGAGACACAGGCTCTTATTTGATTATTCGATTATCTTAGGGTACTGTAGCACAACTCTGTTATTGTATCTCAGGCATCCGCCTTCTTTTGGGGACAAAGACCTTGGAAAGCTTAACCCAAGGTTGCTTTAAATCACCCTTTTTACCTAGTTTTTCAAAAGGTTGGGGAAGAACTTTTGCATGCATGGTCATGTCTTGGTCCTGCTTTTCTCTAGGCACATGGTAATACACCAGTGAGTGAGTGGTATCCTACAGCTCAAAGTTGTTTACCTCCAAAGACTTACCTCCAGTTACAGCAATTCTCTCATGTAGCCTCTATTTGATTTTTCCTTGGCAGAAAGGAGCTACTGAAGAGTTTTATTCATGCAGCTATTTGTGTTATATGACAACATGCCATCTATCAGACCTTCCATTTTTATAATATACTTACTGAAAGAGCTTACATGGTGTCACGTTCATTAACTCCTCTAAGCCAAGAAAAGACAGGATGTTTGGAGTCCTGCCCAAAATCATGCAGAAAGGCATTGTCAAAGTGGTGATTTCTTGCCACAATGTGCTGTGCCATGTTGCTGTGTTTCAAGTGTGGATGACAAGAGTTAAAGTGAGACTATTGAAAAACTTACGTTTTTTGCTGTTAGCTTATGTCTGTCCTCACCACTGTTTCCTTTAGCTGCATCTTTATTCAGTAGTACCAAATATGCAGTACAGCCAACATCCATTTCATTAGCTGGGACAGCACTGCTCCCCATCTACAGACCATACAGACATTGCACAAGAACAACTGGAGGACCACTGTGGACAGAGTGGGCAAACAGAGCGTGGCACGTCAGCCGTGGCATGGCACTGCAGTTCGCGCGGCGGTTCGTGTGGAAGGGCACACAGAAAGGGTGTAGTGGCACCATCAGCTCAAGAGGTAAGTTCAACTGGTGGTCATCACCATCTCAGAAAGAGCTTAGCTATAGTATCCACCTGGTAGAGAGACATGTCCTCTGCACCCGCTATAACAGATGTGGCAACTCAGACAGATCTCCCATGGAAACATGCAGCTATCCAGGTCTCAGGCTGCAGAGTGTGCCAGAGCCTCTCACTGGTAACCGATGGCAGCAGGGAGAACAATCTGTGTGAGTTGCGACCAAGTGGATGGTCTGCTCAGCCTGGTGGCAGAGCTACCTGCTGTTTATGAACAGAGAAGGACTGGTGGGAGTTGTGATGGCCGGAGGCCGTCTTGGGCTTAGCGGCCATGACATGATAGAACTCTCAATTCTTGGTGAAGTAAGGATATAGGTGTCAGCAAAACCACTACCATGGACTTCCGGAGGGCAGATTTCAGCCTGTTCAGGTCACTGGTTGAAAGAGTCCTTTGGGAGATAATCTTGAAGGACAAAGGGGTCCAGGAAGGCTGGACAGTCTTCAAGAAGGAAATCTTAGAGGCGCAGGAGCAGGCAGTCCCCATGTGCCGCAAGACGAGCTGGTGGGGAAGATGACCGGCCTGGCTGAACAGGGAGCTTTTGCTGGGACTCTGGGGAAAGAGTAGAGTTTATCAATCACCTTTGGAAGAAGGGGAAGGCAACTCAAGAAGAGTACAAGGATCTTGCTAGGTCAAGCAGGGACAAAATTAGAAAGGTGAAAGCCCAGCTAGAACTTAATCTGGACACAGTCATAAGGGATAACAAAAAATATTTTTACAAATATATTAACAAGAAAAAGAGAGCCAAGGAGAATCTCCATCCCTTATTGGATGTGGGGGGCAACATTGTCATCAAGGATGAGGACAAGCCTGAGGTACTTAATGCCTTCTTTACCTCTGTCTTTAATAGCCAGACCAGGTATCCGCAGGGTATTCAGCTCCCTGAGCTGGAAGACAGGGACGGAGAGCAGAATAAACTCCCCATAATCCAGGAGGAAGCAGTTAACGACCTGCTACACCACCTGGCCACCCACAGGTCTATGGGGCCTGGTGGGATCCACCCACGAGCACTGAGGGAGCTGGGGTAGGAGCTTGCCAAGCCACTCTCCATCATTTATCAGCAGTCCTGGTTAACAGGGGAGGTCCCAGATGACTGGAGGCTTGCCAATGTGACGCCCATCTCCAAGGAGGGCTGGAAGGAGGATCCCGGGAACTACAGGCCTGTACCGGGGAAGATTATGGAGCGGTTCATCTTGAGGGCGCTCACAGGGCATGTGCAGGACAACCAAGGGATCAGGCCCATCCAGCGTGGGTTCATGAAAGGCACATCCTGCTTGAACAACCTAATTTCCTTCTACGACCAGGTGACCTGCCTAGTGGATGAGGGAAAGGCTGTGGATGTTGTCTACCTGGACTTGAGTAAAGCCCTTGACACTTTCTCCCACAGCATTCTCCTGGAGAAGCTGGTGGCTCACGGCTTAGACAGGTTTACTCTTTGCTAGATAAAGAACTGGCTGGATGGCCGAGCCCAGAGACTTGTGGTGAACGGAGCTAAATCCAGTGGGCAGCCAGTTACAAGTGATGTTCCTCAGGGCTAGTTTTGGGGCTGATCTTGTTCAATATCTTTATCGATGATCTGGATGAGGGGATCAAGTACTCTCTCAGTAAGTTTGCAGATGACACCAAGCTGGGTGGGAGTGTTGATCTGCTGGAGGGTAGGAGGGCTCTGCAGAGGGATCTGGACAGGCTGGATCAATGGGCAGAGGTCAACTGTATGAGGTTTAATAAGGCCAATTGCAGGGTCCTGCACTTCGGTCACAACAACCCCATGCAACACTACAGGCTTGGGGAGGAGTGGCTGGAGAGCTGCCCGGCGGAAAAGGACCTGGGGGTGCTGGTTGACAGCCAGCTGAACATGAGCCGGCAGTGTGCCCAGGTGGCCAAGAAGGCCAACAGCGTCCTGGCCTGTATCAGGAATAGTGTGGCCAGCAGGACTAGGGAAGTGATTGTGCCCCTGTACTTGGCACTGGTGAGGCCGCACCTCGAATCCTGTGTTGAGTTTTGGGCCCCTCACTACAAGAAGGACATTGAGGTGCTGGAGTGTGTCCAGAGAAGGGCAACGAAGCTGGTGAGGGGTCTGGAGAGTATTGTGGGGAGCAGCTGAGGGAACTGAGGTTGTTCAATCTGGAGAAGAGGAGGCTGAGGGGAGACCTCTTTGCTCTCTATAACTAGCTGAAAAAGGGCGTTGTGGTGAGGTGGGTGTTGGTCTCTTCTCCCAAGTAACTAGTGATAGGATGAGAGGAAATGGCCTCAAGTTGTGCCAGGGGAGGTTTAGGCTAGATATTAGGAAAGATTTCTTTACTGAGAGAGTGGTCAAACATTGGAACAGGCTGCCCAGGGCAGTGGTGGAGTCACCATCACTGGAAGTATTCAAAAAATGTGTGGATATGGCACTTCGGGACATGGTTTAGTGGGCATGGTGGTGTTGGGTTGATGGTTGCAGTTGATGATCTTAAAGGTCTTTTCTAACCTTAATGATTCTGTGATTCGGTGAGAGGAATTAGAAAGGTTAAAGAGTGTCAGAATTGGAGAAAGAGATCAACTCCAGGAACCATGCCCTGCCCTCTCTGAGGCAGAAGCAGAACAGCCACCAGAAAAAAAGCAAGATCAAGGGTGTCCTGTATCCTCCCCCTGCCAGGCTGAAGGAGAATAGAAAGAGGAGAATGGAGGCAAGCCCATGCTTGGGGCAGAAGGCGAACACCCTCCTTGCCCACCTCACCTCCCCAGGTGCCTCTGTACAACAGATATGAGGGTCTGGATGTGGAACAACAGTCCACGGGTGAAGTGGACAACGGTCCAGATACACCGGAGGTGCTGCCAAGGTCAGAAAAGCCTACTCCCCACATCACAACCACCCCCACAAGGAAGAAAAGACAGGTTACAGTTGTAGGTGACTCCTTTCTGAGAGGAACTGAAGGTCCAATATGCTGGACAGACCCTTCTCTTATGGAAGTCTACTGCCTCCCTGGGACCCAGGTTAAGGACATCACTTCCTAGCCTGGTGTGGCTCTCGGATGACTGCCCACTACTGCTCTTCCATGTGGGTGGAGATGAAGCTGCAACTGATAGTCCAAAAGCAATCAGAAGACACTGCAGGGCCATGGGATGGTTGGCAAGGGAATCTGGAGCACAGATTTTTCCTCCCTCCTTCCAGTTGCGCGCACCAACATAGGGAGGAACAGATGGGTCAAGTCTATTAATGCATGGCTCCATGACTGGTACCACCACTGCAATTTCAGGTTTTTTGATAATGGAATGGCCTGCACAGCTCCTAGCTTGCTGGCATCACATGGGATTAACCTTTCTCAAAGGAGGAAGAGGGTCTATTGCTCACAAGCTAGCAGGGCTTATCGACAGGGCTTTAAACTCAACTCGAATTGGGAGGGGGATAACATCAGGCTTACCCACAACAAGCTGTGGTATGAGACACCAAAGTTAGACAGACACGGTGGTAGCAAGGCCCCTCAGCCTGTTGCACAGGAGAAAGACCTCAAAGGAACTACCTCTAACAGGGTGACATGGCTGCCAGCCGAGCTGAAGTGCCTCTACACCTCTACAACAATGCATGCAGCATGGGCAACAATCAGGAGGAGCTAGAAGCCACTATGCTGTTAGAAAGCGATGACCTGGTTGCCATTACTGAAACTTTGTGGGACCAGTCCCATGACTGGAGTGCAGCTAGCAATGGCTACAGGCTGTTCAGAAGGGAAAGGGCAAAAGCATTGCCCTCTACATCAAGAAATGGATAGAGTGTGAAGAGCTGTCTCTGAGAAATAGCCACGAGCAGGTCGAAAGCTTATGGGTATGAATCAGAGACCGAGGCAAAACAGGGAACCTTGTGCTTGGTGTCTACTACAGGCCACACAATCAAGGGGAGCTTCTTGACGATGCCTTCTTACTCCAGCTACAGGAGGCATCACACTCACAGACTCTTGTCTTGCTGGGGGACTTCATCCACTCCAGCATCTGCTGGAAAAGTAGCACAGGGAGCTGTAGGCAAGCCAGGAGACTCCTGGAGTGCATGGAGGATAACTTCCTAATCCAGGTAATAGAGAGCCCTACCAGAGGGGTTGCCGTACTGGACCTGTTGGGTCACCAACACAAGTGAACTAATTGGTGACATCAGGATCAGAAACAGCCTGGGCTGCAGTGACCATGCACTGGTGGCGTTTGCAGTCCTGAGGGATATGGGGCAGGCAAAGAGTAAAGTCAGGACCCTGAGTTTTAGGACACCAAACTTCCAGCTCTTCAGGGAGTTAGTCAATAGAACCCCCTGGGGAACTGCCCTCGGGGACAAGGGAGCAGAACAGAGCTGGCAGATTTTTAAAGACACTTTCCATAAAGTGCAAGAGCTCTTGATCCCCAGGTGTACGAAATCAGGAAAGGAAGGCAAGAGGCCAGCATGGCTGAGTGGAGACCTGATGGGCAAACTAAAGGGCAAGAAGGAAATGCACAGGCAGTGGAAGCAGGGACAGGTATCGAGGGGGGTGTACAACGACACTGACCAGTTGTGTAGGGATGGGGTCAGGAAGGCCAAGGTGTGGCAGGAGCTGAACTTGGAAAAAAGGGATGCAAAGAATAATAAGAAGGGTTTCTACAGGTATGTCAGCCGGAAAAGGAAGGTCAAAGAAAGCATATCCCTCTGATGAGAAAGACTGGCAGACAGGTAACAGTGGATGAGGAAAAGGCTGAGATACTCAATGATGCCTTTGCCTCAGCCTTCACTGGCAACATCTCTTCCCACACCTCTTGAGGGGATGGACAGCAAGATGGAGCAAAGTCCCTCCCACTGTAAGAGAAGATCAGGTTCGAGACCACCTGTGGAGCCTGAACATACACAAGCCTATGGAACCTGATGAGATGCATCCCAGAATCCTGAGGAAATTGGCTGATGTAGTTGCCAAGCCACTCTCCATGATATTCGGAAAGTCCTGGCAGTCAGGTGAACTCCCTGGGGACTGGAAAAAGGCAAACATTGCACAAGATTTTAAAAGAGTGGAAAGGAGGACACTGGGGACTACTGACCTGTCACAGCCTTTGCAATATTCCTGGGAAGACCATGGAACAGATCCTCCTAGAAGCTATGCTACCGCACATGGAGGACAGGGAGGGAACGCAAGACAGCCTGCATGGCTTCACCAAGGGCAAGGCCTGCCTCACCAAACTCGTGGCCTTCTATATTGTTGTGACCAAATCACTGGAGCTGGGAAGAACTACGGATGTCGTGTATCTGGACTTCTGCCCTTTGACATGGTCCCCAACAACATCCTTCTCTCTAAATTGTAGAGATGGATTTGATGGGTGGACTGTTTGGGTGGATGAGGAATTGGTTGCATCCAAAGAGTAGGCGTCAGTGGCTCAATGTCCAGATGGAGATCAGTGATGAGTGGTGTTCTTCAGGAGTCCATATTGGGACAAATACTGTTTAATGTCTTCATCAATGACATAGACAGTGAGATCAAGTGCACCCTCAGCAAGTTTGCAGATGACACCAAGCTGAGTGGTGTAGTTGACATCCCTGAGGGATGGGATGTTATCCAGAGGGACCCAGACAAGCTCAAGAAATGGGCCCATGTGAACCTCATGAGGCCAAGTGCAGGGTCCTGCATCTGGTTACACCAGGTAACCCATGGTGTCAATACTGGCCTGGGGCTGAAGGGATGAAGAGCAGCCCTGCTGAGAAGGATTTGGGGGTACTAGTGGATGAAAAGCTGGACATGAGCCAGCAAGGTGTGCTCACAGCCCATATCCTGGACTGCGCAAAAAGAAGTGTGGCCAGCAGGTCAAAGGAGGTGCTGCCACCATTCTTCCAGCACTGGTGAAAACCCAGCTGGAGTACCGCATCCAGCTCTGGAGCCCTCAGCACAGGAACGACATGGACCTGTTGAATGGGTCCAAGGGAGGGCCATAAAAATGATCGGAGGGATGGAACACCTCTCCTGTGAGGACAGGCTGAGAGAGTTGGGGTTGTTCAGCCTGGAGAAGAGAAGGCTCCAGGGAGACCTTATTGCAGCCTTCCAGTCCTTAAAAGGGGCTTATAAGAATGATGGGGACAGACTTTTTAGCAGGGTCTGTAGCAATAGGACAAGGGGTAATGGTTTTAAACTAAAAGAGGGTAGATTCAGACCAGATATAAGGAAGGAATTTTTCACAATGAGGGTAGTGAAACTCTGGCACAGGTTGTCCAGAGAGGTGGTAGATGCCCCATCCCTGCAAACCCTCCAGGTCAGGCTGGACAGGCCTCTGATTAACCTGTTCTAGTTGAAGATGTCCCTTCTCATTGCATGGGGATTGGACTAGATGACCTTAAAAGGTTGCTTTTAACCCAAAGATTCTATGATTCTAAGTGAAGCAGGACATACTCAGCCTGTCTCAAGCCAAGTCTTAGGCCAACAGGTAAATAAAAATGCACAGAGGGAGCATGGATACACAAGAGCGACAAGGCATCTTGCAGATAATAATAGGGCATATTGGAAGCATACCTCATCATCTATTAGGCACTATTCCTAGCCAGTCCATTCTGAACTCCAAACCTGGCACAAATTCATAGGGGAAGCACTCTGGGTAAAAGCAACGATGCTTCCCTGGGAGTTAGGTTCCTGAAGTCCAGAACCAATTGCTTAGATCCCTAGTTCATATCTCACCTGTGAGAGGTCCTGCCCAGCCCTGTATAAATATTGAAATTAATTTCTAGCTTTATTTCATGTATCTTATTATTGTTCAGAAGTCAAATCTTCTTCTGTTTACACAAACATATTCTCTGTTACAAAGACATCATGTCAAATAGTTTTAATCAGTAGACAAATTGTAGGAAAGAGTCATTACATGTTTCTCTGGTGTACACGATAGAAGAGAGGGGAAGCACTGAGTTCCCATAGGACATGAACTGTGGCCCTTTTTTTGCAGGGCCTGGATTGCCTGTTCTGTGAAAATAAACCTGTGCATCTCATACTATTGCTAGAGCTTTGTACGTAGCTTAGGTCCCCACTACAATTTCCATAAAAGTTTACTTTGTCATGTCCAAGTCAGCTTTGTTGGTTTTCTCTTTATTGAATCAAAGATATTTAGTGCATAAATGATATTTTAAAATGCTTCATCATGAAGATACCTACAACTCTATTTCTTCTTATTGCAACAAATCAGTGAAGTCAAGTATGTTGCTATCTAATGCATTTGTTCTTTTCTGATGGGTATTATTTTCTGTTCAGGAATACACTGTCTCATTAAAAGTAAAATATATTATTCTTCTAGTTTTTGCAGCTGCAGGTATTGCCCTTAAATTAAGATCAAGGATTGAAAATCCATGATCAAGGAGGAACTTATGATTGATTTCAGTGGAACTCTAGATGTTATTGACAAGGATGCTTCAGTCATGAAGGATGCTTTCAGCAGAGAACTTCAAATCTGGGGCATGTGAGTAACTAGCCACTTGACCAAACTGCCAAGCAAGAGACTTGCTTTCAGCACATGGACACTAACTCAGTCAGATATACACAGTAAAATAACACCCATTAGACAAGGTCCTTCATGTACACTGAAGTCGTATACAGTGGAAACGCTTCCCTCAACAGAGACCTCCGTCCTTTGCATATTAGCTCCATGAAATTGTCAGACAGGAAGTTGTCTTTTTTCCTACTTGTGTACTTGGAATTGGAAGAAAAAATTTATGTCAATTTCCTCTGCCTTTTGGTGGGAGACTTTAAAGTGGGAGCTACAAATGTGCATAGCAGAGAACAGAATAGCTCCTGCCCTACCTTTAAGGGAATTAACACCCGAAATTACAAATAAAAAGAGTTGTTCAGCACAGGAATCTATCTTCTTGCTTTCAATAAGTCAACAGGAAAAGGAAAAATAATTCCTTGTTTTCTGCTACTCCCTCTTCCCATCTTAAAAAACCAAACAAACATCAAATTCTCCTGTTCCTGCTTTCACTCACCTTATAAGACTCTAAGCGAAACAACAGGGACATGCAAGTCACCCTTGACTGCCACATCAGGACTGGACTGAGGTAACAGCTTAGTTTATTCCTTATGCCCACTGCAAATGCTCACAAAGGGAAAGACACGGATTGCAGTGGACTACTTTTAGACATGGAAATATTTTAAAGATAATTTTGTTCCACTACATTGTTCCTTGAGCCTTTTCTCCTCAATAACGCAGTATGACATTGCCATCAACCGTTAGTAGTGTGTCAAGAAACGCCCTTTGGGAATGCATTTAAGCATCCTTGCATCCTTGCATTAACTCCTGTGCATCCCAGACAGTCATTATGGTTATTCCTTCCCACAGTTCCTCTAGTGACTAGATCTGTAAGAAACATATAAGGAAGCCTTATGTTTCTTCTGGGAAAATTCTGGAAGTGACTGTTGTGGTTTAAGCTCAGCTAGCAACAAAGCATCACATAGCCACTCACTCCCCCACAGTGGGATGGGTGAGAGAATCAGAAGGGTAAATGTGAGAAAACTCGTGGGTTAAGAAAAAGACAGGTTAATAGGTAAAGCAAAAGATGCACATGCAAGCAGAGCAAAAGAAGGAATTCATTCACTGCTTCCCATGGGCAGGCAGGAGTTCAGCCATCTCCAGGGAAGCAGGGCTCCATCACACCTAACAGTTACTTGGGAAGACAAATGCCGTAACTCCAAATGTCCCCCTCTTCCTTCTTCTTCCCCCACCTTTATATACTGAGCATTGATGTCGTATGGTATGGAATATCCCTTTGGTCAGTTGGGTTCAGCTCTCCCAGCTGTGTCCCCTCACAGCTTCTTGTGCACCCCAGCCTGCTCGCTGGTGGGGCGGTGTGAAAGGCAGAAAAGGCCTTGGCTCTGTGTGAGCCCTGCTCAGCAATCATGAAAACATCTCTGAATTATCAACACTGTTTTCACCACAAATCCAAAACACAGCCTCATACTAGCTACTATCAAGAAAATTAACTCTATCGCCGCCAAAACCACCACAGCTGTGTACTTCATTTTGCAACTTTTACTTTAGCAAAAAAATTTAAATTCACACAAACACACAAACTGTTTTTTCTAGTGACCAATTGAAAAGAGGAGGGAAGGGGGGGAAGGGAAAGGGAGGGGAGGGGAGGGGAGGAGAGGAGAGGATGTAAAACTCATCACATGTAACTGACTTTCAATCTGTACAGCAGGACCAGATCCTTGGGAGAACAAAGATTACTCGTCCTTGAGTTCATGCAGTACTAGCGTCAGGAATAGCTGTTCCTACAGGCAACCAGCCAGTAATTTGCTGGTACATTTCACAGCCATTTGCTTACGCCAGAAGAAATTTGAGCCTCAGGCATCCTGCGTTCTGCAGAGGACTGTGAACAAATCTCTTTTTCAGAATCCCATCCCCCTACTTCTTCCTTTTCCTGCTCCATGAATTCTCCCGATCTGCCTCCAACTCTTTACACTCTCATACTGAAGTTGGATTTTTTTTCCTCCTGTGTTTCTGTACTACTGCAGCAACATTAGTAGGGCATTGAAAACAAAGGAGAGTGTGTCTCTGTCCTCCATGTAAGTAACTAGAGTGAATGAAAAAAGGCCCTCCCAGTTTGCAAGCCTGGCAAGGTCAGTGCTGAGCTGACTGTGGTGGCAATACATGCACAGTCCCCTCCACCACCACAGGAGGGTACTGAGGAGGGACAAGCACTGCAAGTGGCTCTTCCAAGACATTATCTCAGAGCCCTGTCCACAGACCACTCAGTTTATGATAGCTCAGTCAAATGACAGCACACCTATAGAAACACTAAACAAACCTATTTCTGAGAACAGAAATCACTCTTCCCCGCATTCACCAGCAAGTCCCTGTTCCACTGTATAAAGGAACCATAGAGGTTCTCAAATAAATGGCTGGGAAACTTCAGGACAGAAAGAATGAAGATTTTCTTTTCCTTAATCTTCCTCTGCTAAATGACCAAAACTGCTTAGAGTTCTCTGACTTTTTTCAGGCACAAACTGACACATAAAAATTTCAATTTTAAGATATCTAAATTGCCAAAGTTTTTAGTAACTCAAAACAGGGTCTTACCAGCTCTGTCTACAAATCTAGATATAGAGGAAATACATTAAAGTGTTGAGAATAACATCTCAGCACTATGGCTGAAGGACAATTCAGTCTGATAGTAACAGTGAAGCCATAACCAAGCAGGCAGTATATACAACAGCACAGATGAACTTCAGTAAAACCTTTATGCCCTACCATATCATCACTCATTTTCTTTTTGCTAGATGTGTCAGAGAAAAAACCTATTTAAGGCATTTGGAATTCAAGACTAGAAGCCTGAGAGAGAGCTTTTGAAGTTCAAAGGTGTGTGATAAAATTATCAGATGGTGCTGCAATTTTTAAAAAAGATGGATAAGGCTTTTGTGCAGGAAATTCCTCTTGCCCACCATACATAAGTTTTCTTTCTTGCTAATATGCTGTTGGACATTGGCATGAAATACCTCAGTTGGTTAACAAGAAACAGAAATACCACTACAAAATTTAGAGACTGAAGAAAAAGCAGCACTTCATAACAACAAGTGAAATTATCATTTTGCCTTCATCTGTTATCAAAGTAATGGTTGTGATTGTGCCACTAAATAGAGATGGCTAAATTAGGCAGAATAGGTAGCAAGTACAACTAGTTATTTAGGCAGATGATCATTCAAGTGCTATTTAGCTTATCAGTAATTTTTCCTATTATCAGTCTTCTACAGTGGAGAACATCTCACAAAATCAGAAATGGTGGAACTGCATAAACAGCGGCAGCTTTTACCCTGCTGTATTTTGTTTGTAAGTATAAGGGTATCATATTAACTTCTCTGTTACAAAAAATTACTGTTCACATACATCACAGCTGGGAAGTACAAACAAGCCTCAAAACAAAAATATTTTGCAGGAATTTATCTATTACTCCTTTTAATTGAAAATTTTTAACCACTCTAGCACAACGCAATATATTGTAGAGCTCCTATTAAGCATCAACAAAATTGCTTTGCTACAGTAATACAAGAGCAAATAGGATTCAAGGGAAGTAATCCAATTTTTATCTAATTCTAGTAATTTGATTTTATCAGACCTTAGCTATAGTTGTGGAAATCATAGTTGTAGTGCTAAAGCATTCGACTTCACAAGCCAGCATAAATTCAAGTACTTCAGACTCTTCCTTGATATTTTTCATCAGATGAGTGTGAATATCCTGAAAAAAAAAATTAATGTATCCTGGTCAAACCACTACTTTGTGTGTGTACACTCACAAGCACACCCATAGCCTTCAGGATTTTTGAATATGGAAAGCAATTACTTGGCTCTTGTATGAGTAAGATAAAGAAAGTGCTGATGTATGCGGCACGTTCTTGCTAGGGATGTTCAATTATTATTAATTTTTTTAATCCTAGGAAAACCACTGCTGATTCAGTTAGCCTGTCTTTAAAGGTAACACTTCACTCTTCCTACCTACTTCATTCTTCCTCACATGGACACTGTAAGTGAAATGGTCATGAACGCCGACATTTTTCATTAGGAAAGACATATCCATCCCTAACATCAGGACAAAAATAACATGTAAACCTTTTACTAGAGAGAGAACCTGGCTATTGAGAACTGGTTACACACACAGCAAACACCGCTGTTTTGGTGTCCACCTACCTAAAAGTCAGATAGTGGCAAGCTCTTGGTTTCGCAGAGCGTGGCACACCAACCACTGCATGTTAAACTGCTCTCTCACATACCTGAAAGGTCCATATCAATGCCTGATGTGGAACTGAAAAATGTGGCTTTTTAGGAGTTGTAAAGGAACAGAAAAGCTCTTTCTAGGCCAGTTGTTTAGCCATTCCGGTTTGCAAGGGCCATGAGGTCTTGAGACAGGAGGAATTAAAGCACAACCATGACAATGACTACACTTTTCATTTACATAGCAGGTATTTTGTAGCACCTTACAAAGCTCAGAAATAATTTCAAAGCCTTCCAGAACTTCCAAAGTAAAGGTTTTTTTTCTGAAAAATAGAAGGGGAAACAAGCCAACTGATGTTTTTTGCATTAATGTTTTTAAAAAATCTGCAACACTTCAATCAGCAAATGTCAAGGAACTTGAAGAGAAAGATGTTGGACCCATTTTATAGAGATGAGGCAGTTTATTCACAGTGTCATAACAGGACATATCAGATCCAGGCAAAGAAAATACATTTGATTTCTAGCCTTTGTAGTGCTCCCATAGCATGATTTATTTAATTACAAAATATATTTATATGTATTTAACCAATTAATAATATTTTAGTTGTTTTGAACCTTCATGGTGGATCATAAAAACACTGTCATCCTAGAACAGTATTTTGAAACTAAGCATCAATAATTAGGTTGTCAATCAGCTGCATTTAACTCTAGAAGGCAGCAGCAATCTTGCATTTTCCAAATGTATCACTAGTTTTTATTTTTCCTTTACAATACCAGAACGAGCTCTGATATTCTGAAAATATGCCAGACAGTACCCACCACAACCCACTAACTCTAGAAAAAGTGTTGTCAATTGGAAATACATTCCAGTTGTCACAGCTAAGCAATTTCTTAGACTAAAGGGATTCTGAGTCATTTCATGGTACAAGAAAAGATTGTTAACGTAACACAGAAAAATCAAATTGACAATTGAAGTGTCAAATAATAAATGAAAAGATTTCACTGTCCACTTGAAAAAATAAGAATCATGCAAGGGATACAGTGAAACAAAGATCTGTGTGCCTCAGCTTATGAAGCACTGGGTTTGCAATGAAAAATTCTTTGGATCCATATATTCAGGTTTTTTTGCAAGCAGAACGCTAGAAACAGCAGTGCTTAGATTTAAATTGGATTTTGAAAGGGCTCCTTTTCCTGTGGCAGACAGGCAGAAATCCTGCTGACGGTCCAATTTATAAGAAACAGATGATGTCATTTTGATAAAGCTCTCTTCTAGTTTCACATACCCAAGTGTTTCAGACACATTCAGACTTTCTGCTTTCTGTGAAACATCCAAAAAGGTCAAGATCTCAAAGACTGAAGAGAAACAGAAAGACAAGAAATGAAAGTACAGTATTTATGAAGTTCGTATTTTAATATCAAGCCATATGTGTGTCTGTGTGTATATTCCGCTGTGTTCAGGAAACTACATGCATACTGCATACAGTGAAGGTCTTTGATTCCTATAAGTATAAAATAATAGGATTGAAAATCACATCAACAGACAAAATGTGCAAATAAAAAGACAGTATTTATTTTAAAACGTTGTTACATTGATAGAATATTACTTTAAAAGGAAGACCATAATATATTCATTCAAAACTAGGCTGTTAAGCTTATATATTTAAACTCTATTTTTTGTACACATAATGAAAGGAAATTATATTTTACAAATAGCTATTTTTAATTTATTTTAACTTTAATAGACCTTATGAAAAACATGTTTAAAAATAACTGCCAAAATCTGCCTCTGTAAATATACAAAACACCCCTGATGAGCTGAAGATATCTTTCTTAAAGGCCAAAAATATCTATGTCAACATTTGAGTCCACGTCAAACCCTACTGAAAGCAACAGTGACATAAAATTGCAAAAGCACTGTACAAAGTAAGTACAGGTTTTGTTTGTCTTAATACTGTACATATTTGTATTTATTTTAAAAATGTTTCATAAAAACTGTTATTGTTGAATTTAACATCCTTTCCTGTCTGTGGAAAAAAATAGGCCACTGAAATTATCTCTGTTTATTAAAATGTGTCCCCTTCTGAATGTGAATCTTCTGTCATAATTCAAAGGGAATTTTACCACTTATTTCAATGCAAACAGGAATGAAAGTTTTCTTCAGCATATCACTGTGTAATCCCTCTTACTCTCACTTGGTTTATCCCTTAGTTTCATAATGCAAAACATTACAAAATCTTTAACACATTAACTGAAGAAATCGGAACTCAAGTACTTCAGCTTACAAGGCTTGTATATGGATTAATTAATTGTAAAACCAAGTGTTCAATTAAACTGAAACCGATTGCAAATAATGTTGCATGCTTTTTAACCAACATTCCTCTCTTTCTCTTGTTTCATTTATAGCCCCTTCTGTGATTTCTTCTGGAATGAGCTTTTTAAGAAGGTACGGTATCCTGGATCATCCACATATTCATTCCTAAAGCGGGAACTCAAAACTCTCTGCCGCTTCTTCTCTCCCAAGATAATATCTGCTCCACAAAATGTGTCTTCAAATCTCATGTCAGAGGCTGTAGACTAAAACCCGACATTAATTACATCTACACCTTCATACAGGCCATCAGATTCTGACGTATTTTAGACAAGCTACATGGAAACTCAGATATATTTCACTAGATCATATGAAGCTAGCTACATTACTGATTATGCAGTTACAACTACTTTCAAGAAAATCTCTAATATTAAATATATATTTTAAATGCACATTTAAAATATCATTTTTACTTTTCCATATTTTGCATGTACTACTTACCATTTAATTCTCTAGGTGTGTGGTGTTCCTTAGAAACATGTGACTAACACCAGTTGTTAGTTTTGATTTTACCCAGAGGTCACACAATCAGTCTAATTCAAGGTGAAAACCAGCAACATGGAAGTGATGCATTTGTTGGGCAGGTTTTATCATAGCAGTATCAAGTACTATCCACCACACAGTATTATTCAGAAAAGTTTTAAGTGCAAGGTATTATGGCACGGACCTCTGAAAAGAAACCTGCACACTGCCTAATTTGCAAAGGACCAGAGTCACAAGTTTGGTCATTTGTCAACATGCTTAGAACAGTTGGGAATCAACTGAAACAAAGCAGAGGGACAGCAAACAGCAAATCATTTGCGAAAAAGCAGTGGCAGAAATTTTTGGACCAACTTCCACTCCTGGAGTCATGGTAAAATTCCCAGGATTAGGAAAAGCATAATTTAGAAGGTATTGGCGTCATTTATTTCTAGAGGTGGAAAGAATACCATAAGCTGTCTTTTTAACTTGCACTGTCTTCTGCAGGTGGAGGGGAAAGGAGGTGTTGAGCATACCTTGAGGACTAAGCTACATATTTATAGAATTTGAGGCAATAGTATGAAATAATGCAAAGGTCTGAGCACAGGCTGTGGCTTGTTTTATTTTGTTGACCAAATTTTAACCTATACTTAACTTCCCTATGAAGTTGATCGTATCAAATAAAAAAAAAAATAAATATTGATGTATAAAACCTCAATTTTAAAGAGAGTAGCATAAACCTAACTACATTTGTATTGTTATCCTTAGTGAAATGCAACAGTTTACATTCTACAGAACTTGCAGTTAATTATAAATGCTTTTTACACATAGTCCCTAAAACAAAAAGTGGTAATGGAATCCTTTCAAATACAATGAAAAATCCCATTGAATATAACCAGATGGTTCATTTAACATTTTCCAAGACATCTGTCCTAACTCTAGGTGGTCAGGACACTGAAAGATGGTGCACTTATCCCAAATACATTGACAAAAAGGTGTTTTAACCAAGAATATTTGACCACTGCGCCTCCCATTAGAAAGAGCTGTCCTAATCTTACACTATTCCTTCAGTAAAACAGGGCATCCTGCTGGTTTAGGAGTCTAACAGCCTCACGTTTCTCTGTCTTTCTTCCTTTCCCAGCTTTACTGTCCCTTTCACACATGAAGTTAATCCTTTCCTTTGACACACCTCTAGCTTCTGAAATATACAGCATCCATGTTGGGACTGGCTGCTGGATGAAAGGAAATTATGATAATAATGAAGATGGCAGCTGCATGTGGCAAGAAGCATAGACAAGGAAAGTCTGACTAAAACCTTCTACAGCTACGTCTCCGTGTAATGCTCCACTAAACTCTTCTAAGTTGATGTATGCCCGACGAAACAACTCTACATATCATTCCCCTACAACTAATGAGCGTCACATAACAGATGTGTGAACAGTTAATGTGTATGTGCCCACGTTCCTGCAGCAATGAAAAATACACTGTACACTGCCCTCCTTTCCAAAGCTTCACTGAAAGTACACTTCAAATAAGAGGGATTTTTTTATTCAGAACAGTGAATTATTGTTTGTTCTCAATTATGACAAGATTTTTGCATCTTTATGCTTTGGTTTTACATATTAAGAAAGCTAACTTTTAACTCACAATGCAGTTTTGAACAAACAGCTCTAAAATAGAACACGGATCTAAGAAGAACATGGTGCAGTTCTGAGTAGGCCTGGTAATGGATTGAATGGCACAATATTTAGCATTAATGACAAAGACAGGCAACAGCAGTCATCTTGTCTCTTCCAACATCTGTACAGCAGAACTTTCCCTTTTCAAACTGTAAGTGTCATGCTCTTTATAAACTTCTTTATAAACCTCAACACTTTTCCAAAGGGCATGCATGTAAACAATGAGCTGGTGGATGTTGTTTAAAACTGCAGAAAACTCAAAAAATAGAGCGAAGATTTAGTTTTAAACCAAAGACTAGTGAAATGCTGATGAGTTCTGCCAGTGCCATTAATGAGTTCTGATCAGGTACTTTGTTTCTTAGAAGTTAATTGCATTTTTTATTAAATTCAATACTTTCAAAATCACAAAGCTCTGAGAACTTGGAAAGTTTTTAAAAATGTATACGCATTATAAGATTATTGAAAGAACAGAATGTCTGTCAATTTAAAAATTTTACTAACTTGGTATTTCATGATCTGACAGATGATCTACCAAGACATCCCTTTTAGGAGAAAAGAATTATGTTTGACAACAACATTTGTCTGTACTGGAAGAACTAACCATTCTCACTAGCAAACGGATACTTGTGCTAATTTTTGTGCTGATTTAGCCAGTCATATTAGTACAGGCTTCACAAAATATTTGTCCAACTTAAATTGAAAATCCAGAATAAAGCCAAGGATAGTTTTACGGGTATTTTGAGCATATATATACTACAAAGTTATCATCAGCAAATACTCACAAACCGTGCTTTCACTCTCTTCGGAAGCTCTTCATCTAGTGTATAGATCTCTTCTCTCTTCATTACTATTTGAGAACCATCTTCAAACTCAACCTAATTGAAAAAATGGATATATAAAAAAAAAAATCATAATTTAACTCCTGTAGGAATTTTCTGGGAATGTCTCCAGACAGAAATATATGTGCAAACACAGAAGATCTACATACAAATATTTTCCTAACTATTTTAGGAAGGTAAAATTAGGATAAAACATTAAAAATGTTATTTCTTGGGAATTACAACACACTGATAAGTTAAAAATAATATCTAATCAAAGAGACTTCAAAATCAACACTGACACATATACGGTAAAGTAAAATTTATTAGACTAGGAATGCCAAGCAGTAACAACACAGACAACATTATTTTGTAGGAGTGACACATTAAAATGTGTTTGTGTCATTTTTATTTGCCTCCAATTTTTTTACTTGCTTCTACTAAATAAAAAATTAATTTTAACATCCTGTGCTTCAAGGTTGAGGAATACCATGTCAAAAGAAAGAAAGTATGAGTGACAACTAAGGAAATACCAGTTAACAGAATTTTATTGAATCTGATGGAATTTCTTTAAAATGCTCTGTTCAGAAGATGAAAAGCTTTATCATGCTTAGGTTTAGATTTAATCCAACATGAACCCCGTTAGCAGAAAATGAGAAAGGAAATGTAACTAGGTGTTGGGAATGTTAAAATGCTGAGGCTTTGAACCATTTAAGTCTTTTCAGTAGCTGCTGATTTTTTTTTTTAAATACTTCATCTAGCAATTGTGAATTTCAGCTATTATCTATGACCGCAGTTTTAGTTCCCACTGAAACTGTACTTTTAAGTTTGGTATAAACATAAAAGAAGTTCCATTCCACATCCTTAGATGACTTAATGAGATCATATGAATGACAACAGACTTAAGTTGAAAGAATAAGCTCAAATTCATGCACAGGAAAACATTAACTTATCAAAAGTATTATCATAGGTAGAACTGAAAAATCATGTATTTGAACTTGTAAATGGACTGAGTTTTCTAAGTTCTCATTAAAACCTTGCCATGACTAAGTATGTAACATTAATTGTGAACAGCTGAAAAGTCCGATATAGTATATCCATTCTCAAAAGTCAGGGTACAGATATATGAATTATTAAATTTTTTAAAAGCAATTTTATTTACAACACTTTAACAGAGATGCACAGATCTGGAATGTATTTAAAATCCACAGAGCACAGATGGACAGTGAAGTCATGAAAGTAATTCTTGCTCCCCTCAGTTCCTGTTACTAACCCCGTAAGACTCGTCCTTTAGTAGTATGTTAGAGGAACTTAAAGGCCAATTTGGTTTAAGCATGTTTAATAAAATTATGATAATTCAGGTATTTTTCACTATGATGCAGAAGCAGCCTTTCTGCTATTCCTGCTCCTTGCTGCACAATATATTTGGTAACATGTTTTTGCATAATACAGTTGGTAATAATGCTTTTTGCATCACTGGTGAAGGAACTGTGCAGGAAATGAACTCTGCCAGCTCCAGAAAAGCACCTCCTGAATAGGCAATATTTTTGTTTTTACTGGTAATGTACAGCAGCAAGCAACTGCATCAAACCACAGAATCTGGCATGTTTTCAGTGTGAACTATATTGAACATTTACAATTAAGAGTAACTGCAAGTTCTTCAGCTACAATTCAGCATACCACACTGGAAATAAATTTGCCGTACCATTAAAGGGAAACACAACAAGAGCTCTTCTAAGACTTTCAATGGTATTAGGATTCATGCAAAATATAAACCTACCATCTCTAATAGCTCAAATTTAATCCAGACTTTAGATACTACATTTCAAATCATCAATTTTATCCAGCAAATTTTTTTTTTGGACTTTTGCTGCTGTACTGTGTCTGTATGGTATGTTATTCTCTCCATAAGATTTTCTTTTATCAGGACATCATAAATTAAAGGGTCAGCTGAAATTGTTAGAAAGCAATTAATAAGGTGAATGGATAATTTAATCATCCCAAATGAAGCTCAAAAATAAACAGTGAATGTCAATATCAAAAATTATCAAGACATCAAATGTATATTGCATGAACAATTGCGCTTGAACACTTGCTTCATTTAGCATGTATAACTCTGTTCAGGGATTGTGTAGGATACTGGGTCACAAATGTCAAACTGGATGATATGAATTCTGGTGCATTGTGTCATAGCTCCTGCATGCACAAGTACTGTCACATTCAGTACAAACGTCTTACGAACATGAGGAAAATTGACAGATTTCTCCACGTAGAACAGATATGCCTTATTAGATCATAACACTCATTTCAGTGAGTCCTTTTCAGTTTCTGCTTTTGTTGTACCATCTAATAGACCACAAATGACTTGGTAAGAGAATCTAAAGGCTGCAACAGAGACCTCACAACAGAATAAGAATGGATTATGTGTATGCACGGATCCTGGGAGCTATCAGACAGGCTGTGTAGAAAGACCAGAGGAAGAACCACTAATGTGTCTTGAAATTAGCCTTGCAACGTCCATGTAATAGACTTCCTGTAATCTGTGGCCATGTTGTGGCAGACTCTTCTCCCATCCTACAGACTGAAATATTTGTTTGTCTCCAAAATCCTATGCAGTGTAATCTGGATTCCCTCTAATCGTTAACCTTTGCTATTTCCCCTGTGATAAGGGTTGTTACAAGGCAAGTACTCTCCCACAATTCTTACGCTGAGGGGCTCCAAACCTTACTGAATCTCCGCATGCTAATGCATGTTCCTTAAACTAAACTGATTTAAGCATGTTGTCCAAGACATCTAAAATAAGACAAAGAAGTTTGTTTTGACTATGTCAGATTCCTTCAAATGTGAAAGATAACATTAGTCTAATCTACCTTACAGTATTCCTCAAAAGACCAGGTGTTTAGAAGATTAAATTATTTGAAGATTAATGTTACTGTAGAACAAGAATCTTTATATTTTATAAAGAACTTTTCACTTTCACAACATAATACATCTGCTAAATATAAGGGAAGAGGGAGGATTTAGAGGCTAGCTCAAGGGATCAGGCATTTTGAGGACTTGAGTTCGATTGCAAGTCATTGGCGAAGTGAGAAGGTCAATGCAGCAAGTCATTTAGCCTCCCTGTGCCTTAATTTATCTACAGATATAATAGTAAATTTGCCATTTTTGTAGAGTAATGTGAGGCCTTCATATGAAAAGAGTTACATAAGTGAAAATGATTTTATGTATATAAATGAAATTTACTTAGGTTCTCATTCTTTCAGAAGTGCTATTATTATTGTGATTGTTTTATTGCAGTTTCCACCATTCACTTGGGTACTCAAAGCTGCTGATTGATTTTTCTCAAAGGCAAGCACATAAAAAAACAATTATTGTGTCTCTGAAATCAGAAGTCAGCTTTTTAGCCTTGCCTTCACCGTTCAGTTCCCTTTTGCCTTTGCTGAGGATAAAACACTCCTTAAATTATGTGTTAATTAATTCAGAAGTGCCTCAGACAAATGAAAGCAGGGCTCTTCTCTTTACTGTCCTCCCTTCCACCCTTTTACAAAATGCCTAGGGTTCACTGTAGTCACACACCTATACTTAATTTTATATTATTAATCATATAATTAGCTGACATCAAATAAAAGTAAATACCTTGGAGAAGATAACAAATGTTATCTTTCAGTCTAAATGTTCCACCTGTTCACCTGAGTTCTTATTAAATAACCCATTTTCTTGATTTTATAAGAACAGGTGAAACCTCAACTCCCAAAGAGTGCACAGCGTTTGTTAATGGTTTAAACAGCTTCATTTACTAGTTTAAATGCATTAGCTGTTACAGTAAGAGTCCATACTCCAGCCTTCTGCGGCTTTGAAGTTGTGGCTGGTCACTGCAATGCTAGAGCCAGAGGAGCAATTCACAATAAAGACATCTGAAAAACAAGCACAGGGTAGTAAGTATAGACACCCACCTGATACATGTGAGCTGTGTTTGTTCCCAGATACTTTGCACCATACAGTTTTCCATCAGGCCACTTCACTTGGACAACCTCTCCCTCTGCAGGTGGGCCCAGCCTTGGGCAATCTCTGCTCTATTTACAAAGAAGGATGGATTCTCAAATCAGTGAGTGAGCCACTACACTTTGAAATTACCAGTAAACTGCTTTTTACAACTTGGTAATTGGAGGAGATTTATTACCATGTGTGTTTCGAGTTTTATAATCCTGCTAATGGACTAACAGAAAATACTATTAGCCTTTATGAAAATGAAATGCTGACCAAAGAAACATTCTCTTTACAGCTTGATGCTGCATTGGCAAGGCAACATATGCATAAATCAGATAGCTATCAGCAACTGTGATACATTTCCCCCAAAATTAATTTCCATCACACATTGAAAATAAAGATCACTAAAGTGCAATTGTGTATGTGCAATACTTTCTCTTTTACATATTCAAATACCTCATGTTTTGTTAACCAGAGCATATTTTTGCTAGGTGCTAACTTGCGAACTGAAAGGTACCCTGATGGATCAAACTATAAATGGTGAGAATGCCAATGATTTCTTTGCTTAGCTGATGGAGAAACACTGAAAGAATCCAAATGCTTACCAAGAAGAACTAGGTGAATTTTATTTTTCAGAAGGTATGAGGCAGTTTTTTTCCTGTATTTTGGCCAAATTTTGTGCCTGACTTGTTGAGCATGTCAACGCAGCACAGTTTATGCTAGTTGCAACATATTCTTGCCATAGTTTCTTTTGCCCCATGCAGCTTGGTATGGCCTATATGCCTTATTTGCAGAGTACACTGACCACACACCCTTAACAACAGCTGTCCATGTGAGGAAATACAGAAAGGACTAGAAAAGGATTGTCTCAGGTCTGTGCTCACAAATTCTTTGGAAGCTATCTCTGCCAAATAAGCCAACAAAGGCATCTATACTGTGTACTGACTAAATCACAAGACTTGCCATGTAAATTAGTGCTAATTTAGTGGTATTCTCCCAGGTGTGAGAGGACCTGCTCGGTGACCATGTTACCTGAGCTCACTGCTAAGAGGTCTAACTGGGAAGAGAAAAAATAAAGTCAAGGACTCAGGTGCAATGACTCAGTGGCAAGGTCCTGCCGGACCTGCAATTATCTCAGGTTGCTGCAGTACTATTACCATTTTCAAAGTATTAGATTTACATTGAATAATTTACAAAAATATTGTATTTTTGAGTTCAACAGTTCACTTCCAATAGAGGTCAACAACCATCATAACAAAGAACTCAAAATGTGGGAGCAAAAATACACCACAGTGATCCTTACTGAGACATTACCCTGTTGTAGTATCATTATAGCCAAATCCAGGCCTTATAAATGCGTTTTAGTCACATGTATCTTAATCCATTAATTTGATTCAACACATGAGAAAATAAATGAAAAGCTGGATTTTCACAGAAACACACTTTCCTACATGACAATACTGTCTCTGACATCCCTCAGGTGTTCTGCCAAGGGGACAGCTCTAAAATATGCCCTGCATGTTTGCCTGGCAAAGGTTGCTGTGACAGACACAGACGAATGTATCTGTTCAACTTCACCATGTATTTGGGGTAGTAGGTGACATTACTATATTACCCTTCCCAGTATTTCCAGGAGAGGCAAGGGGAAAAGGGAAAGGATTGCTGTTGTTTACTTTCCAACAGCGGAATAATTATGACTTCTCAGGGGCCAGGGATTGCTAAATACTATCATAGCTCTGACAATAAATTAAATGAGACTGTATTTTTAATGCTGTCTTCTCAGTGATGACTCTCAAGATGGTTATTGTCATTATCATACTTCTTCTATTTATTGCTAAAGTGCAAAAAGGAGTCTTGGCTAAGTGTCTTGAACTAAACTTTTAAAATGCATCTTGGAAGATAGCAAATTTCCTGAAAACAAACAATCTATCAACGATGTCAAACCAAACATTAATTTTCCAAGAAGAAAAACCCAGCATGAATTGCTCCCTTTGCACCTTGCACAAGAAAAACATCTCACAGCTTCTCTAGGATAGCTAATGGAATTGCTCATATGGAAAATTAGAGTTCTCATGCAAATAACTAGACAAATAACAATCCCATTCTTCATGTATCATAAAAATGTCTTAGTCTATGGAACAATGTTTGGGAAACCTGTACAAAATTGTTTTTTCTGATTTCTGCCAGAGCTCCTACCTTTTATTTTCATACTACATAACCATTTTAGAGATTCTCTTTTTACTGCAAAAATAATTCTCACCATTTTCTTCTGGGGAATGGTTAGACTCATTTCTTAGGCTGACAAAATTGCAAAAATGCAACTTCACTTTTCTGTTTTATAATGAAAAGTCAAGACATTAAGATATGGCTATCCTTCAACATTCCCATACACCAGCTGTAAATACCATATAGTATGGGTTCAGTCTACACTTAGCTTGTACACCATGTAAATTTCCCATACAATTACATAGTATATTTTCTTCTTCACACAGATAGACAAAATCGTGCCTATCTGTACTGAAAAGCCTATGACTTAAGTGTCTGGTTTCACATTCCAGCTGTTTCACAGCTCAGAGCCTCAGCTCTAAGCATGGTCAGCTACAAAAGGTTGCTCAGGGACATGTCCAGTTGGGTTTGAGTATCTCCAAGGATGAACACTTCAGCACCTCTCTGGGCAACTAGTCCAGCTGTCACAGCTGTCACAGTAAGGAATTCTTTTCTTAAGTGAAGAAAAATTCCATGTTAAGGAATTTCCTGTTTTCAGTTGCCACCTGTTGTCTTTCACCCTGTCACTTTCCACCACTTTCCACCATCTTCTTTACTTCCCCCATCAGGTATTTATACGCTTGGATAAGACCCCCCTGAATCTACCATTCTCTAGGTTGAACAGTTCCAGCTCTCTCAACCTCTCCTCATATGACAGATGCTTTGTTGCCTTCATCACCTTCATATCCTCTTACTGTATTTGCTCCTGTATGTCCATGTCCTTCTTGTACAGATGAGTCCATAACTGGGCACAGCACTCCAGATATGGTCTCACCAGTCCCAGGATTACAGCCACTCAAAAAGTTTCTTTATGAGCAAAAACTTGTAAATAACAGTTATTCTAAAGCTCTTCTTGTGTATTACAGATGGTATTTTCTGGTTTTAGAAACATTCATTTTGGGATTCATCATTATGCATTGAACTAAAATAGTAAGTAATCCATTTGCAATAGGTGTTGGCAAAACATGTTGAAATACTGTGTTTGTCTCCTGTGCTGTCACGAAGGAATTCTTTTGTACAGCACAACAGATAAAGCAGATGTTTGCTATTTTTTTCTTCTGATATTCCTTCATTTTTACCACAGAGGTTGAACAATACTTTGGTTCCTTAAGGCTGGACAGAGCATTTGTAAGTAGCAAATCTAGTTGCAGCAGCACGGTGATGATGGTTGACTCAGACTAGGAACAAATGTGGAGCCACACTAATAAAAAAAGGGAAGAAGTCTGCACCTGAAGCATGCACTTGAATCCAGGGACTGTCAAATGTTGCAAGATTCCTGTAATTTGAATATAGCCACTGACACCTGAAGAAAATACCTTAATTTTTTAAAAGTTAAAAAAAATATGTTCAAATGCTTTCCTAAATCAAGGCTAAAAAGTATAGATATTCTGGTCCAAGATGAATTTAGGAACTATTGAGACTATTCCCCAAAACTGTCAGAAACAGATGTTCCTTAGATACCTATAATTTCATTTTGACAGCGTTTTGCCTGGCAATTATGTTACTAATTCAGCTATTTCAAATTCAACAATTATTTTGGAAATGATAAGCTTATAAGAGCTTTTGACTTCTTTTTGGTTTGATCCAAAGAAGTCACACTGAGAACAAGTATCTTTAGTGAATTCAGAGGAAAAGAGAAAACTCTGTGGTGCAGTCCTCAAAGTCAACAGGGCTAAATTGACTCCTATCTTCGGGCACTGGCTAAAAGAAGCCTGCAAGTTAAACTGATAGTAGAAAGGATACTGTAGTCTTTCATGTCAAGGTTGTAGTAGGAAAGGATGAAATTATTGTGTGACTACAAATACCAATCAATGTTAATTTACAGAGTCTCTGGTCTGACAGGAAGCTAGATAGAGAGAAAATCTTAGAAAGGAAAATACTGGCATGCCCGAAGTATTTAATGAAAAACAAAAAGTTTTCTGTTTGAGGGATTTTCTGCCAGTGAGGAAGGCAGCAGTTGAACAAAAAAGACTTAGAGACTACAATACACCACTTAATAACACTTTAAAAAAAATTCTCTTCAGGTTAAATACATGAAAAGAAGAAAGCTTTCAAAAATATTTCTGAATATTCTAAACACACAAAACCCCCACCACTTCATACCTCCTGACTCTAGCAGCAGGAAAGTTTTTTATTAGCTTTTACAATGTTCTGCCTTTCAACAGTCAGCTTATAGCTCAATGTTTGATCTTTAAGGAGCTTAAAAAGAATCCTATCCTTCCAAATCTCATTCAGTCTTTGGTGAATGTGGAATGTGATTGGTGAAGAAGGGATCAATTAACTCCTTTAACTTAAAGTAACGGTATAAAGGTTATTAGTGTATTTAATATCACAGCAATAACATTAGTCATCGTATTTCAAGAATTTGTTTGAAAAGAGGAAAATGTGGCCCAGATGGCATCTTTTAGAGGAGGTATAAACACAACAGTAATCAAATATTTAAAATTGTTGCTAGAAAACAGTCCCATTCAAATGGAAAAATGTCAATCTATCTAAGTTGGTTGGACTTGACCTTAAAGGTCTTTTCCAACCTTAATGATTCTGTGAAGTTCTATTCTAATCAGGGTACAAACATCATCAGATCACCTGGCTCTTCTTAATTGTTTTGATAATGTGATCCTACCCTTACTCAAGAGAGGACAGAAGAGTTGTCATGATAAAGGTCCCCGATTTGATCCCGCAATTTATAACCTAGACTAGTATGTCTTATTTTAAAAGCTGCTTTTGCCACCCACGCATAATTTTGCATGAGCATTCTGTGGAACTTCTTCTATTAGGATGAATAAAATCAATCTCCATCTTGATCAGATCAGAATATTTTCTGTGGGTGATTACTAAACTCAGTTCTCACAGCTGTGCTCGTAACAGTGGGCTTAACAGGGAGGAGGAGAATGAAACATTTCGAGGTAAAAGACATTTGCAATCCATAAGTAACATTCTGAAGATCCTCCTCTACAGCTGGTGAATATTAGTAGAGACCAGTTTTCCCTGATCATAGCACTAAAACATTCATTCATATATATATAACAATACAATGAAGATTGAGATTTATTTTTCTGTGTATAATAAAATAAGGCCAAAAACTTGGAAAAATATTGAAGAAAAAACAATCTATGGTATACAGTATTAAGTGGGAATATTGTCTGCAAGTGGTTCACTCTTGAAGTTTATTTACCACTAACCCATCTGAATAAGCATAAATTCTTCCCTTACAGCTGCACTGTTATCAAACCTGAGGTTTACATTCATAAATTGGCATAATTTAAAGTAATTTGTTAGATAAGCAGAGTAGCCTCTTCCTTTTCGAACCATTTCATTATTCTTGAAACTTGTTAAATAATTTTCAAATCTACCATACCCATAATGTTCTTCTACCCATTTCCCATGAGGGTGTCTACAAAATTCACAGCATGAAGCATCAAACTGTCATCAAGCATTAACTAAGACAGCAAACATAATCAGGCTGATACCTCCTTTTTCAGGAGAGTGTCTAACTGAGCAGTCCCTCTCCCATGAACAACCTCAGAAACTGCCATTTTATTTTCCTCAACACTAATAGAATTTTTTCTCTATTTAACTGGCAAACAGTTAAGAGCGGTGAGATCTGTTATTTTGCAAATCACTGTGGTTTAGACTGTATTCAAAATATTTTTTTTAATTGTATTAAAATTACAGCATTTTTTGCAATGTCACTTAGCAAAAAATTCTGCATCTCCTTGGCACTCCTGAGTTTTACTTACTGATTTGCTTTGTTTCAAAAACAAAGGACAAAATGGGTCATTGTTTATTCAAATTCTTGTTAAATACCATTGATGGTATAATTGACATAAACAGTACAGGGCTGAAGTGGTTAAGTGTGGATCTTGCAATAAGGTTTTGTGATCTAGAACATATTTCTAATCCAATTTTTGCTTTATGGCTCTGTAACATAGCGACAGAATGAAAGACACACATGAATTGTATAAATTATTTTACTTAATGGTAAAGGAATAGTATAAATATACACAGAACCTGACTGGCATTATTCTTCCTGGGATGCTATCAGTTTAAAGACAGTTTAAATGTTAGCTCAAAACTAGTATTTGTAACAAATAATTTAGCTGAATATATTTTTCATCCTTGAAGTTACTCATTACTTCTGTACCATAGGACATCAAAACCCTTTAGGAAGACATACTCCAATCAACAGCAGTCTTTCAGGAAGACTGCATAAGAATCCTTTTTGTTGTGCTGCTGCGACTTTCCATACTGGAGGGTTCTTGTGAATCCCACCATGCTGTTGTCAAGCAACTTGTCAAGAAGGAATGGCAAAAGGCAGAGGCAGAGCAGCAGTCTGGCTTCAGCCCCACAACGTGCCTGGTGATACAGATCTTTTCTGTATTGTTCCACCCCGGATGCACATGGGCCACGGCACAATATTGTAATCCTCCTCCTGGCAGACTGAAAGCTGATAATCCAGCCCTGAGGTTTCAAAGATCAAAGAGAAACATATCGAAAAGACAAACTAGAGCTAAATCAGACTCCCTAATTGAAAAAAACTGGCCTTCCTATCCTGCGCATCTACATATTTTCACTATAACTCATCTTGTGTTTGTTTGTAAATTTACACATACTGTTAAAATCAAACTGTGAAATATAAACTGTCCATTTTCTGTCACCCCCTGCATTGCTTAAATCCATAAAAATGGCTCAGACCTTAGTATTAGTCTATCTAACCACAATTTGCATGCAGCAAGACATAATATCGACTCATTTGGGCTTTTACCCTAGAAATTCCATGGTTTCTGAAAAATAACTTAAAATTCATGCATGGTCTCCAAAACTGATTAACCAACACCTCTATCCTCTTATTTTGGAGGAACTTAAATTCACTTCACAGCAATTCAATTAATAGCACATTCATTTCAGTTTATAGCAAACAAGCATTCTGGCATTAATCACAAAATTATGTTCTCACAACACACACAAAACACACAAACTACAATCTGATTTTCATTTGTAAGACTTCAAGTCCCCAGATTCACAACATGAAAAAGCAGGAAAACTGCAGGCCTGATTATTGGGCTTTTGCACAGAAATGGTCTTCTCACTGACTCTAGTGAACCGCAGCAGTTGTTTCTAAATTTTCCGCTTAAATTAGGACCTGAGTTAAATTTACAATCCTTCTTCATTGCTACCAGGGTACCTACCACCAGATAGTGCTCTCTGTACTGGCAGGAACCAGCTGAAGATGGCTTGAAAGGGAAGGAGTGCAGAACTAAGCATGGGGTGACGACGCTGTCAGGAAGAGTCAGCTCTGGCTGTACAGACCCAGGAGAGAAAAAGGCTCCTGTCTCTGGGCAGTCCTGTGGATGAAGCTACAACGTCCCCAATGCCATTCCATGAAGGCACTGAATGGAATGGCACTTCCATTTCATGCCTCCACTACTTCAGCTAACATTAACTTTCAACGTGAGTGCTAGGGATTAAGCTTTCACAGTCACACTCACCAGTGGTTGTTCCATATGGAGCACAACTAATATGATCACAACTAACACCTCCAACTTTGAAAAGCTTGTCTTACTGACAAAAAACATACCACAGCTGCAAACAGTGAATGTATATACCAACACCATTAAAGCGGAAATGGAGAAACAAATTGTGGAAACTCCCTCAAAACAACCACTCACATCAACGGACTGTCAAACTGTGTTTTTCTTTAAGGAGCTGACAGTGTATGGTAGTTAACGCAAATTTTAGAAACATGGAATTAGGTTTCATAGGTTCCAAGACATCTGAATGAAAAGGAGAGTGGTAGCTACTTTTATCAGAATTTTATCTGAACAGGAACAGCAATTTACACAGTGCATTATCATTTGAAAGAGCAGGCTTGATTCCCCGGAGGGCAGTGCTGGTTTTATATTGGTATAAATTCAGTGAAATCACCAGATTAACAGAATAGTTACTGTAATTCAACAAAATTAGCCTTGAATCACAGAATGCATAGAATAAAAATACTTTGAATTTATGTATAATATGTTGTCCTTAAAATGTTATTGAATCTTCTCTTACAAAGTGAATGTATGCTTTCACCAAAGGGAAACTGGAAGACAAATTGGATCGTGCATTCCTGAATAAATTTCTTACTTTCCATTCAGCTTAAAAAGTTACCGTTTCAACTGTTACGTTGCCTTTCAGCAAAGTATTAAATAACACAAATACATGTGTAATGCTAATTGACAGATGCAGAATTGCCCAGAAGGCCACAATTCAAACACACATTGCAGAATGTGCCTTAGGATGTCCAGGGTGGTACTGGGCATCAAAATAAGGTGCAGCGCAGAGGAGACTGAGGAAGTCTTAACTGGGGGCACATTATACCCTTATGGGACAAAACTCAGTGTCAGCAATAGAAAGGTGAAGTTGACGAGGATGTCTGACTCGCCGCGCCTGACTGAAGTACACGGTTCCTTCAGTGCAGCAGAAAACCCTTGCTTACACTTACACTGGTTAGACCAGACTCCCGAGTCCTACGGTACTACCTTGTATCCTGCCCACCTGCGTATTGGCCTAAAGGTTTGGAGTTGCCAGTAAACCCGCTGCAGCCCGATGAGCACAGAGAGCAGCTCATGTTATGCTCCTGCCCCTGCCGCAGGTGGTAACACACAGGAAGGACAACGCTCCTTCTTCTCTCCCTCCCCTCAAAATACACATGGCAAGTCTGGAAATAATCTACTTCTGAAACACACAACAAATAGGGTAAATTACCAGCCCTGAAAACCCTCCAATTCCCAAGTTACCTCAGAAAAAAGTTGGGAGGGGAAATAATGGATTATCTTCCATTTGTTTTCTCCTGCTGAGCTGTGGGGGCATTATCTTCAACTCGTCTAAAATCATTATCAATAAGGATCCATAAATCATTCAATTATAAAGTGGAAAGGACATTATACACAGGAAACCGTGTAAAGATAATACTCATAGCTGAAGCTTTAATTTGCCTTTAATCTATCCTATATTCATTTTTTGTGCTTATCTATTAAGTTGCTTGTCTTTCCACTGTAACGGGAAACAAAGAAAAAGCAATAGCCACAGAAAAATCACCTCTGTTGTCCATAATGGAGTAAAGTGAAAGTAACTCACTTAAATCAATACGGTTATAGTACTGTACAACAACTTTCAGATTAGAATCAGACTATTGCACCTTTTGATGTTTTGCAGCTTCAAGAGTTAATCGATGGAATAAAAGCCTCCAGTCTGAAGCCTTAGAACTTAGTATTTGCTTTTTTAAAAGGTTGTTTTTAACCTATAAGACCACAGTTTTAAAAACAGGAATTCATTTGTGTTAGTATTCAGAAGATGCTAACAATGATTTGCATGTGCAAAGCATAGCATTCTGTGTATCAGTGCTTGCAAATACAGTGCAAAAGTTCACAGTTAAAGAAATGCGTTAAAACAAATTTCTCAGCTCACATGAACTTGAAATAAATTCTTCAAAACCTATAAACTTCTTGGAGTATTTCACAGAACAAGAACACAAAATCCTACACAATTTTTACAAATCTGTCTAACCAGGAAAAGAAATCAAAGATTTCTCCTCAGAGACATGTCATGCAGCTCTCAAACCTGCTGTGCACAACTTTTCAGAATTGTCTGTCACACCATACAAGTTGCTGAGTAGTAAGTTCAACTACACAGCAGGTAATTTTATAATGCTGCAAAAGAAATTGTGCCAGCCCAACATGAGTAGCGCATTATTCAGCTCAGACAGTCAATGACGTTACAGTTAAGAAATTAAAAAAAAAGGTTGCTAAACCTACTACTATTCATTAGCTCTTTTTTCCCACATCACACAACTAGTTCTGAGGACTTTTTGACTAATTTTAGACCAAGTATGATCTATCCTATTGTTGCCTTTAGAAACGCACTGCTTGCTTTTCTATTTCACATTCTCAGAAATTGCTGATGACGGTGATACTGGAGCGCATGCAAAGTATCTATAGATTGCCCAGAAAGAGTGCAAATTCAAGAGTTCTAAATTTCCTTAGCCATTCTTTACAGATTTACATGCCAGTATAATAAAGCTGAACAATATGCTATTATTGTCTGTCAGAAGTCTAATGGATCTTTCACAGAAACAAGGAGGCATGTAAGCACTACTGTTTGAAGTTTAGATTTGAACAGGTAGACAAGCAGAAAACAGTTGTCAGAAGAGGTAAAGAGACAAAAGCACACAGAAGAGAAACCACTGGAAAAAATGCTGAAAACTAGTCAGGAGTTTAGTCATTTATAATGCCAGACAAGGTTGACAGAGGAAAAGTTAGATATGTCTGGTTTGTAGGACAGATTTTTAAAAAAACACAGCATCCTTCGGAAATTACTAGGGCTAGAATCAAGTCTTCTATTTTTTATATCCAGGCAGACATTAATGGACTGTCAAGACTTACGTGCTAGCCCAGTATTTCCGAATGTCCATTGTTCAAGCAGCATGTTTTTTCAAAAGCAGTAGCAGAAGTATTAGCACATACAGAAATTGAGAAGCTGATTGAGTGTCCACACAGACATATGCAGACATGTATTTATTGCACCAGTGAAAGTCAGTAGTCCGGACAAAGTCATTAGAGAAAAGAAGTGAATAGGGTTTGCATGGCAAGGTTTTGGTAGTGGGGGGGTTGCAGGGGTGGCTTCTAATGAGAAGCTGCTAGAATCTTTGCCTGTGTCCAACACAGCCAATGCCGGCCAGCTCCAGGATGGACCCATCACTGGCCAAGGTAGCAACGGTGGTAGCACCTCTGGGATAACATACTTAAGAAGAGGAAAAAAAACCAGCAGGCAGCATTTGCAGAGGAGTGAAAACATATGAAAACAACTCTGCAGACACCCAGGTCAGTGAAGAAGGAGGTGGAGGAAGTGGTCCAGGAGTCAGAGTAGAGATGCCCCTGCAGCCCGTGGTGAAGAACACGGTAAGGCAGGCTATCTCGCTGCAATCCATGAGCTCCACACTGGAGCAGATACCCACCCACAGCCCACGGAGGACCCTGCACCAGAACATGTGGATGTACCTGAAGGAGGCTGTGACCCCATGGGAAGTCTGTGCTGGAGCAGGCTCCTGGCCGGACCTGTGGACCCATGAAGAGAAGAGCCTACGGTGGAGCAGGTTTGCTGGCAGGATTTGTGACCCTGTGAGGAACCCATGCTGGAGCAGCCTGTTCCTGAAGGACTGCATCCATGGAAGGGACCAAGGCTGGAGCAGTTCGTGAAGAACTGCAGCCTGTGGGAAGAACTCACATTGGAAAAGTTCATTGAGGACTGTCTCCTGTGGGAGGGACCCCATGCTGGGGCAGGGGAAGAGTGTGAGGAGTCCTCCCCCTGAGGAGAGAGGAGGGGCAGAAACAAGGTGTGATTAAGTGACCACAACCCTCATTCCCCATCCCCCTGCACCACTTGGGGGAAGGAGGTAGATAAA
Organism: Phaethon aethereus; assembly: GCF_964289735.1. Lineage (NCBI taxonomy): Eukaryota > Metazoa > Chordata > Aves > Phaethontiformes > Phaethontidae > Phaethon > Phaethon aethereus. Next base: position 33,669,387 of record NC_138577.1, on the reverse strand, counting down.
ATCAGGAGTGAAATTGAGCCCGGGAAGCAGGGATGGGTGGGGGGAAGGTGTTTTAAGATTTGGTCTTATTTCTCATTATCCTACTCAGATTTTGCTTGGCAATAAATTAAACTAATTTTCCCAAGTTGAGTCTGTTTTGCCTGTGACAGTAATTGCTGAATGATGTCCTCATCTCAACCCACAAGCTTTTTGTTATGTATTTCTCTCCCCTGTCCAGCTGAGAAGGGGGAATTATAGAGCAGCTTTGGTGGGCACCTGGCATCCAGCCAAGGTCAACCTACCACTAGAAGTAAAATTTTGTCTTGAAGCTACATCCCGAGCATTACAGCTCCCAAATTGCTACCTTTTCTAACCTGCACATGCAAACAGTCCACCCACATAATGGCATATTATGGTTTTAAACTAATGTTCCCTTTAGCTAGTCTGTGGAGGAAATAATTTTTGAAGGACTGTCCAGCTAAATCCCATTTGTTCTATGTCTCAAAGGAGGATGAAGTAAATCTGTTCTGTCTCTCATTAGTCTAATACTACTATTCTTGGGAGGATCTGTAATCAGCCTGACTCCTTTGCCTGTACTTTACCCCAATTAGTTCACTTCATCTTCAGGAACCTCTAAGATTATAAATGCCTATGCAGCTTCAAACCCCTCTCAGATACCTAGGCCAGGAAGGATAGGATCATTCAGAATCTCAGCAACAGGATAACTGGCAAGCCTGTACACACAGTGTGCGTATACATTAGAGTGTGGGTCACGAGATGTCGAAGCTTTCATTTCATAATTCTGAAGGGGTGTAAAGTGAGCATTTGTGGGACAGGACAGAGGTAGAGGATTGCAAAGGAAATCCCTGGCTGAAAAAAGTCTTTTTTTTCTTTTTTTTTTAGTAGCTTTTCAACTTACATTGCTATCATGCTGGCAGGTTTTTCTTCAAATACTGGCAACTAAAATGTGCTCCATTTTATGACAAAGAAAGCAGAGGATAATAATTTTGGGCTTTGTGAAATTTAGGTGCACATTCTAAGAATTTGTAGACTTCATGATAATTTCAGTGAAGTATTTTGGCTATCAGAGTTCTCAATAGCCCTGCTCCTCCATCCCCTTGCAGGTGGTGCATTTGAAGTACTGATAGACACAGAAAGATAGAGCTTAATCTCCTCTGTTCTTTTAACACTGAAGGTTCTCTTGAGTCCAGTGCTGACAGAAGGTACTTGCATAAGTATCAGCGTAATTCAGTTAAGGATTCCAGGTATCACTATTAGTAGGTAAAAAAATCCACTGCTTGGTGCGGTTTTCTTCATGCTTGAATTTTTTTTCAGGTAAGGTGACATTCACTTCAAAAACAATGGTAGAGAAAAACAAATCAAGCAAGACATTGGATGGACCAACTTGGCACATGCAAAAATAATTTCTTGTTCTTGCTTTTGACAGCTGCAGTCTGATGTCTTAACCTGAAGTAATATACACCTTTTCCATAGCATGCTTGTTGGATTTTATCAGGACCTCAGGAAACTACCATAATGTGGTTCTGCAAAACAAACTTATGAACTCCTGAATATAGCATCCAAGTGTCCTTCCAAACACATCTCACTTCCTCAACTTTTAAGATGCTCTTGCTTGTAAGGAACACTTACAGCAGCATTCCATCAGCTGTGATACCACTTAGGATGGTACTCTATTTATAAATTTTAATAAGTAAAGTCCGTTTTGGGTTGTGGGCATGACAACTCACAGATCAGCTTTACCTTCTCAATGGAGAACACCTACATTTATACACTTAATAGTAAATTATAAAACACAGTGTTGGTATGTCATGGCAGCAACTCATTTTGTTCACCTAGTTTGTTTGATAACCACATGGTGAAATCACAACACCAAAGAATTCTGTGTAAACTGGTCACTGCAGCACCAGGGTACTTACTGGGGCAAGTGGCCTGGAAAGATGTGTACCATTTCAGGAGGGTTGTGCTCAGCTCTCCTGAAATCTCCCCACAGACTCAAAGCATGCTTGACTGCAATTTTTTTTCCCCTCTCTTCCTTGCAAGCAATATAATTCGGTGGGACCTCTCTGCCCTCAACCAAGTATATTGTAAGGCCTCCCTGTTTAGATGGGATTTTAATAAGGTAATGTGGGAACTACTTCACTCTTAGCTCTAATTTCAGGTTACATATACATGTATATGTATTTTAATTATACTTGCTGCTAAGGCATTATTGACATCCACAATATGTAAAGAAACAAATACAACTTCTAGCTAAATACCCAAAATATTCATTTCAAGCAAACTGCCAAGATACGCACGTGGACATATGTCCATCAAGTACGAACAAAAAAAACCCAACCTGTGGGACACCCTCCCTAACTGAGACCTTTCCTGATGCATAATTTGCAAACTGACATCTAGCTTGTTGGGCAGGACAGTACTCCTTCTGGTGCTGAGCTAGGGGCTGTGCGACAAGTTACAGAGCGTTAATCCCTCGAGAAGTGGTAAGTGGCACACATACGTGCTGTTTGTTGGCAGCAGTTACTTAGGACTGCGGCATATGCACTCCCCACTTGTGGGCATGCATCGTTAAACTAAGCTCACCTCCTTTAAGATATCATGTACTATCCCTCTCACTGCACTCTTTCCATGGCTTACAGAGGAAGTTGTCCTGGTGTTTCTTCCAGCAATAAATTGTACCCATATGCCTCTTTGCACCCTGTTACACCTGCTGGGTTGAGGGAAAACTGACTGGGTAGCACATCAACAACCTATCCAACGGGTTTAAAAATTGTAATTGAGGAGTGATTATGCTGAGAAATTCTGACATGGTAGAAATCAGGTATAGTACCCAAGCAATAGCTTGAAATAAAAAAATCTATATAGTTATGCCTATAGCTAACACCTACACTTAACCCCCCCCTATATTTAGCAGATGCTAACACAAACCGAGAAAATATGAGAAGAGAATAATATATACCCTGCTTTGGTAGTTATTGAATGCTTACACACGGGGTTTCACGAAGCTTCGAGACTTTCGAAATTTTCCTCCTTAAAAATAAATCACTGTGTCTGAACATTGGGATTGTGGTCTATTGTGAGCTGAGCTGAAATTATGTAGTGGATTCAGCACATACTGAAAAAGCAGAAAGTTCCTGCTATCTTTGTGAGCGAGTTGAAAAGTGAAAACAGATTAGAAAAATAAGTTCTTCAATAGGCAGCAACATTGCTTTCACACCAGATTTGATGAATAAGTCCTCCCAGCGGCACTAACACCTGATATGCACATTGCATGGATTAGCAAGTTTTAGTCCAGGCAGAAGAAAAAACATTTTTTTTCCCCTTCCAGTAACTGCTGCAGGTATATTATCTAATGAAAACACAACAAGATTTCTCCTAAGGAATGTGAAATTCATTTGGTGTTTCCATCAAACAATTGTATGTTGTTCATCCACTATCTGAGAAGCACTGAGGCATATCCAGAGCTGATTACATTTATTCTTAGCTCCAGATCAGACTACCCCACTAAGGCAGCAAGCAGCTTCTCATCTCTGCCTTACCAGATCCTTGATGCAGGCATACACAAAAGAGGGGTTTCTGATAACAATACAGACATATTTGCTTAATATCTTGATCATCCTAAATCAGAATGTCTTTGATCATTAATGGAGCCTTTTGGAGTGTTTCAAATTAAAGGATAAATTTTCAAAGACATGTAACAAGGATTTGCTGACTGTCTTCTGTTAAGACCAGTGGGAGGTAAACAGCTCAATCCCCATACACAGCTCTGAAACGTACCCTTTCAAACACCGTACTTTCAAAAGGCACCAGACTTTTCAAGAACTAAGAAACTTCCAAGAAAAACAGTATAATTTCCACTGACATATCTATCAGCGAATGCTACTTCCAGGAAAACATTAGGCCTGCAGAAAACAGAACAGTTCAAAGACTTTCACAGGAGAAGAATATGGAATACTCCTAGGGGTTGTGCCCCTTGAGCTGCAAAGCATGTATTCTTATGTACCGCTGCATTTGCCAGACTCTTCCCCTCTACACATAGAACAGGACACAGGGCTAAGTGAAAGGTGGTCTTGCAACAAGCAGCACTTTTGCATGCCAGTGTTCACTGAAGACTTCTAGAGATTATTAGTAGGAGGTACGCTAAAAAAATCAGTTCAGCACAAAAAAAGACTCAGAGGAGTAGGAAGGTAAACAAGAATTAAGAGTCATATTGTGAGAAAGATGTCAAGTGGCACCTGATGAGCACAATAAAGCTTAACATCCAATGTATTGATTGCAGATGTGGAGGGAAACAGAATCTTTTCCCAACTGTCTGCAAATTCAGTTCATATGTGCTAAGTGCACAAGGTGGTCCTTAACAGTTATGAAAAACATGGTAGTTTATGTAAGTGCATAAGGGAAATCAAAATCTCAATTGCTTTTTGGAAATGCAATAAACCACATTCTTCTCCCTGATGATTTTTATCATTAATAATGTAATCTCACAAATTAAATATCAGAAGGTGTAAACAAGTTGTTAGAACAGATACTTGAGAGTTATTCTTCCCATTACAGCAGTTTTTTTCTATTCAGCAAGGAATTTTTACAAGTTATCTCTGAGACACAGATAAGAATACATGGAATTCCCTCTCTCACACCCTTTATTAAATACATATTTCTTATTTAATTAAAAGACTTTGTAAGATTACTTTTGATTCATTTGGTCAAATGGCAAAGACTAATTAGAACAACCAAGGTTTGGAAGCCCATCAGAAAATAATCACACTCAGCAGCAAAAGTAATAAACATGAACTGAATATTAAGACGTTATCTCCTCAAGGTCAAAAGAACCAGTTCAAGAGGTTTCAACACTCTAATTTAAAAAAAAAATCAAAACCAAAACCAACCAAACAAACAAAAAACCACACACACAAAAAAACCCTAAACAAGAACAGGTATTTGAGAAAGTACTTACTACAATGTCTTCAGGAAAAGTATCCAGACTGAAAGATCCATCATCAAACATGACTTCATAAAAAAGTTGAGAAGTCACTCCTATGACTCTGCAACTATAGTATCGTGTATTCCTGTGTTTCGCGATGACTGTCTGCCCAACTGTAATGGCCTTCTCGCATGCTTTAGCTCTCTTGAAAAAAAGAAAGACTTCTTACTCATTGGAAATTCATCAGTGTCAAAACAGAACTGATAACAATTCACCACTCAATAAAAAAAACTTCAAAAGCAAAATTATTCCTTCCAATCATAATCACATGAATTTATTTTACATACATTTCTCCATTTTATGCGAAAACAAATGACATCTAAAGAATAAAAAATCACAACACTAAAAAATATTTTTAAGCTGATGCCTTCTAACTATTCTGCATTAGATCAATAACAGTTACACAATATTGTGGTTTAACATATTTTAAGAAACACATTTTATGAAAATTAACTCTATCCTAGCCGAAACCAGGACACACAATTAGCAATATTTGTAATTTTATCTGTAGAATAATTTCTAGAATTTCCTTGAAGAGGTAAGACGTGAGGAACCCAGACTATGGTCTTGCATTGTTTTAAGTGATGGGATTTTTAATTACTGGATTTCAGTATGATTCTACATATTGCTTAATATTTTGCTGCATGGGATGCAATAATTAAAGGCATACCCTGTTCTTGTCAGAGCTGCCTACAGCAGTGTATCTGAGTAACTTCTTAACCCATACTGTGCAGAACTTTTGCTTTAAAACTTCAGACAACATTGATCACTCTTCATCGGTTATTTATGTAGTAAATAAGTAACAATAGTTTTTTTTCATTTCTCACTTTTAATTCCCCAGAACTAGTTATGTTAATCAGAAGAGTATCAAGGTTGTTAAACTATGCAAAAATTCTACATCAGTAACTGTTTGATGGATTCTATAAATAAAAAAAGAATGGAACCTTATAAGTGAGCAAATGCTCAGAAGCTCACACGATGCACACAGTTGTTACATATCAGCTCTCAACTAATGTATACCCATGAACTTTCCACTTAAAAAGCAACCTTCTTCATGACGAAAAATAAAATCAAGAGCTTCTCACCCTAATAACAAAAGGAAGGCACTTACTTCTTATGATCCTGAGTGTCTATTCATTACCTCACAAAGGTCCATTTGTTTACACAAAAGTGAGTTATTGTGACTTTGGTTATATCTGAACAGTTGAACTTTTCTTATGATTGAAGATGCTACTACAAGGGGCAACTACGCTGGTATATAGTAAGCATAAAATATTTTTTATTAGAAATGTTTATATACAGCATGAAAATACTTTATTACATACACTAAAGTAATTACTCAATTTTCTAGCACTGCTTTTCAAACTTTCAAAGGCAGTGAATTCTTCAATCAATATAACAATCCTTAAAAGCGTCTGTGAAAATCTGGAAAATGTTACAGCTGTAGACTTTTTAGCACTAATATCAATGGGAGAACCAAGGACAGCATCAGTTCTTTTTTTTTAGACTCCAAGCATTAATAGTAATGTCAATGCTTTGGGGGAAGAGTCAAAACCCACCCTAAACTTGAACACGTCTGTTTTCATGGAGACTATAGTCACTATCATGCCTCTTTCTTGGACTGATTTCTGAGATTTGGAATTTTTAAACCTCTGCTCCTGCAAACTAAAGGCAAACCAAGTACAAATATTCTGTACCATTTCTGGAAACAGTGTACTACATCTCTGTGTGTCAGAGCTCTGCCTGACATATGCATTTGGAGGATTTAGTTCAGGTCACCTCAGATAGTAAAACCCAATAATGTTTCTAAAGCATTTTCAAGTTTACCTAGAAATAACATTCTGAGCATACTCACAAATTATTTAACCATTTACATGTATATATTTACATGTACAACTTACTGGTATTATCACAGGATTGATAACATGTCAATTAACACTTTTTATCCAATCTGGAAACATATGTAAACATAAATGTTAATTTACCTTTCAGGTCTTGACTTTAGCTTATTCAGTTATTGGAGGGTGGGGATTGAATTAATTGATTTACTTATATGAGATAATAGAAACCCAAGAAGAAACAGCTCTATTAGAAAGTTTAAATGTTTTTAAAGCCTGAAGATAGAACTCTTCAGAGAAGAGACATTTTAAGATATTTTAAGAGACAATACAGGCTCATTTAATGATAAAATTTTCAGAGAAGAAATGTCATTGCTCGTTGGAATGATAATAAAAAACACAAATGTATCCTAGCTCAAGGGTAAGATTATTTTTTAGTATGTTATCTTGGTAGGATTCTTGATTTATTTCTCAGAAAAAATATTGACAAGCACACTCTATAATTGATTGCATGTCCCAGAAAACATTTCCTGTTAGAAAATCTTAAGAATTTATTGATGTTAAGAATGTCATTTTTGATCAGAAAGGACAGTTGTTATGTAAGGGAATCTATCAGATTAAAGAAACAGCTGTGGCAGTTACCAGATTATTGAGAATGCTGTAGTTTAAAAAGCATGATTTTCTTTAACATTACCTAAGCCAAGAATGAACCACGATAGTGGCAGAAATACAGAAAATAACCAGACACAAAGAAAAAAATTTTAACCTCCCCTTCTGTGTGCAACCTTCAAAAAAATAAGAGGGAAAATTACTTTCTCCTTCATTTTCTGTACAGCAGAACACAAAAATCTTGTTAAATTAAATATATAAACTCTATGTATATTAAAATCATAATATCTATAATGAAATAGGCATCTTGTATATATCTAAATATCCAGAAACTTTCTCTGACTATGATTTTAAATGGGAGATCCTCAGAATTCTGAGACTTATTTGATACAGGAACATAGCTCTCATTTCATCATTTTAAGCTTACTCCTTGGAACTGCAATTTACGCATAGAAATGATGCATGACATTTCAAAAAGATGCTGGCTCATGATTTTTGAATAATATGTCCTTCCTAAGGCATGCCTTAGTCTTTCTGAAATGTCAAAGGGGCTGGCAGTAGGTATCAGACAGTGGCAAAAAATGACATTGCATTACTCAGGTATTCAACAGAAAAAGGATATACAACTTCCATTTCACAGGATCCCTTCATTCCCTGTGTGCTACAGAGGTAAGAACTGGCTGATAATAGCAGAAGATAATTTGAAATAGCTCAAAAAGCAGCAACAGTAGGTTTTTGCAATGCCTATCAGGTGTTTTTTTCCAAGTCCTATCTTTGCCCCTTCTAAAGACAATTACTCTTTCAAAATACACATAATTGGGCCTGTGTAGACAGCCTCTTCTGATCACACTTTCCAAATGAAACATCACCTGTGAGTATATATTTGCCTCCAGCTGGCTTTCTCTGACCCTCAGTTCTGTCTTTGTTAATCTTCTGTGGATGCCTTGGGGTTTTTTTACTATTAGTATAGTTGCATACAACTTATTTTTCCCATTTCCTTGTGTATGAAAGAGTTTTGTAATCAGAACAAATACATCTCTTGAACCTATTCTCAACTGTATTTCCAAATGTTCTTGCAGTTTGATGACAAAAAGGTCTGAGGGATATGCTTCAAGCCCAGAAACTAGCACAGTCAAAGAGGAAAAATGAAAAAAACATGACCTACTGTTTGTAAGTAGTAAATCGCAGAGCTGTCCTTGTATATTGATACTCCAATGTACATAATAAAATAATATAGGCTGTGACAGGAATAATCAAAAACAATCTGTATAAAACAACTTCTCTGCTAGCAAATTTTTGTGTTATTTCTAAAGCTGTACCTTCAGCAAAAACCAGAGGCATGCTTAGTTTGAGTCCATGAACCTCCAAAGACATATTTTTGGAAATTCATATCAACATTTAAAAACACCAGTTATAAGTATTTGTGTACTCACTTTATTTGGCAACACTATATGGATGCAACGATTATGCTTTCCCTTTTGATTATCTTTATGATGATTTTTCACCAGAAGATCCACCAGTGTTTTCCATGATTGATATTAAAACAGTACTTTAGGAAAAAATCCTGAAGACGATACAGAATCTGATCCCCAGTGAGAAACACTTGTGAGAGTATATGGATGAATAGTTTGGATACAATTCATTTGAGGTCACAGCCACAAATAATTTGGATGCATACTCCACCTCAGCATTGCAATAAGCCCTTGCCTGAGGTGCAGAGATACACTAATACCAGTAATAATACACATTTATCTGTACATAGGTAGGTTTTTCATTGAGCACCCTCATTGATTTACATATTACAATACCACTACAGGTATATATCACAATTTTTCCTCGTGCCTGGTAGCCATCTTTTGGTTGTTGAGTCTTGGGTTGTTTGTTGTTGCTTTTTTAAACATGAAGAAAGTAGCAAACACAAGTATTCACTGAGCATTCAGGCAGAATATCTAGAGGCTATATTAGTGAAAAAAACAGACAATTTAAATTTTGTTTCCTTGAAATAAGGAGAAATAATAGTGTCCTTGCTTTATGTACAATGATTTCAACTCCTAATTACAAGAAGAGATTTTTTTTTCTTGCTGACAAGACAATCTATTTGATTCCTGTAAAAATTTGCAAAGTGAGTATAATATTTCAGTTTGCATGATTCCCCTGTTCCACTTTCAAGCAAGGAAGTTAAAACAATGGACAAACAAAAAACATCCATTAGAAGTAAGATACATTGTTATGCCTAATGGTGAAAAGCAATGTAATTTCTACATGAAGGAATAGCTAATAGCTAAGAAAAGCATTGCAAGAAAACCAATGGTGAAAAAACTTCCAAAGGCTTAAAGATGTGATTAGATTAATTATCCAAAAGACAGAGTATAAAACCAAGCATATACAAATATATGGCAATCTCCTTTGTCTCAGGATTAAGTTAAGAATTTCACAGAAAAAGATTCTTAAACAAAGTTTAAGATCCTTCCAACTTTTGGTCCAATGAAAAACACAGAAACAATAATTCTTCTTTCTTTTCTGCAAAGCTGATTTTGATTTGAAACACAGGAAATAAGTTAATAATACAGAATTTTTTTCTAAAAGGTTGGACCTGAGCTTTAGGAAAGGACATGATAGCCTTATTCCAAGCTACTTTGAACATCCTTCACACAACCTCTTAAATGTTAGCCACAAAAAATCCTGTTTCTCCATAGTTGGTGGGGGTTTTTTTCCTTTGACACTACCTAATACAGGTCAAGAAAATCACTAAGTAATGATGGATTTTATGGGATTCCATGTTACTCTATTACTATTGTCATTTTTTGATGATGATAAGCATGTGTTTTTTTTCTCACCATGCAAAATAATGGTTATTTGATAACTTTTCTGTTCCAGAGAAAGTGTATGCTGAGAAAGTTAAGTGCTAAAGTCTTTTTATATTAGATTGAAAGTTTAAATTCTCCTTAAACAACCTACCTGGTTTTCATTGATACTTTGTAGGTGCTTCTATTAATAACTAACATGAACACAGAAATGTCAGAAAAAAGTCTGTTTAGGACAGATATACCACTATATTAAGTGTTGTATAAACATAGAAGAAATAATCCAAAACTTCAGCACATTCACCGTTTAGCATCACAAAAGAGAATAACACAAAGAAAATCACATGCATTGTGCAACAGCATAAGAGGACTCCAGAACAGAGACAGATATATTAGAGGAAGTTAGAAAATTTAAAGGGCTGAGAAGGTGGCCACAACATACATGTGAAGTGGGAATACGAGAAAGTATTATGCAGAAAGTCCTGTTAGATCAGTGACTGATTTACCAGCTATTGATGCAAATCCCACTACCTAGAGTATAAAGACTTGTCCCAAACAAACACTAGAAAATATCTGGGAAAAGCATCCCTATTTTTACTGACTGTGATTTTAAGCCAGTAGCTTTCAGCTAATGATAGTGTTTTCCAAGAATGCCAAGAAAGGTATCTTAAGTTGCCTGTACAGATAGAGGCTTAAGTTTGTTTGTTCTTCAAACCAAATTCATTTTCGTGAAAAATGTTGGAAGAAACTAAAACCACATGAAGTGTACTGGTTTCACATGTTAATTCATTTTGGAAAAGAAAAATCTTCAAAAGGCTTAACAGTTCTGTGGAAGCTTAAAGAGGAACACACAATTTGTTTCCCTTTTTATGAACCACCAGGAGTTTGAACACTCAGGACTGACTAATTACTCTAGTTAGGAGGCATTACATTTTGCTACACCCAAAAGAAAATCTGAGTCTTCAGTAGTCTTACCATTAAGACCAAAGATGCACTGACAAACTCTTGAAAGACAGACATATATTATACAGACATTACCTGTGTTTATTTCTTTTTTACTTCTAATGTACAAAGGAGATAAAAAGTTTGCAACTTGTGAATTTTCAACCTGACTAACTTACCAAGCTATTTCCTTAATAAGACTACATTAAGTCCTCTAGTTTGCTAGGAAACAAAATACAGTTTTAAAAGCCCAAGATAAATGGCAAGAGTTCACTCTTAACAGAGATAGTAACAACTCATTTGAATAAAAGACATTAAAACCTAAAAGACAATAGTAACTAATTCTTCATGTTTCTTATCTAAAATTAAAGGTTCCTCCTCAGCACAGGCTAGAAATAAAAAGGCACAGTAATGACATGAATTTTCATGACATATCAGTGTTACTTTGCCAGATGACAGAGTAATTATAATTGGATACTTGCAAGGCACTGTTTGGCTGCAGAACAAAGAACTTGAATATACACCATATCCTTTATCTCAGAGTATCTGTGAGTATTTGCAAGATACTCTGATCTGGGTATTTGTAATACACTTCAGGTTAACAAAACAGAGAACTCAAAGACTTGTTCTGGCTGTCAAAACAATACATTCAACAACGAATCTAATGCAAAAATGTGTTAGGCATATCAATTATCATTTCTCTCAGTTAACAGCACAAGAAAAAACTTCAGGATGTACTAGTTTGCTATGTATGGAAATATGACAGATGGAGCTATTATAATACATGGTGTGGATCCTTTCTTCCATTTTTTATGGAAATACTCTTTAATTCTGCAATTTGTTTTTTAAACAAATAAGGGAAAAAATTCCTTACCACATTTTGTTTGATCTTGTGCCTGAAACATGTGATGTACACAACATATGGCCAGTCATCAGGTTCCATCAGCACTCCTGCAGCATGGGCACAGGTAACATGGAAAGAGGCTGGGCAGCGTCCATATGAACACTGAATGCAGGCACCAGAGATTTTCTTAATTCTCTTTCTGCAGAAGATACATTTCTGTAGAAGCAAAATAAACAGAGTATTTACCATACTACCCCAACTGCATTGACTTCTGCAAGTATCTCAAGGACTGAAAAGTTATTTGATTGATTACTGATTACATTTTATACATTGCAATATGCATGACAAAAGAAACAACATTTATGAATTACAAAGTAACTTAGTAATACAATAATTAAGAGATAGCATTTTTGCCTCTTTTACGTTACCAGAAGACAATCTGCTCTGGTGCTATAGTAAGAAAATGGATATATAGATAGCTATTTAAGAGTTTAATTTAAAATTCCAGACACCCCTCTGAAAATTAACCTGCTCCTCCTAAAATGGGTAAATTGAAAAACCTATACATAATTCTGCAAAAAGTAACAGCAAGATTCAAAAGTAAAGAGAATAGGCCTACAGAAAGATAGGGCTAGACAGGACTTCCACATACCATTTAACCTAGCCCCCTACTTCAAAGCTGGACTACATATGTACTTAACCTTTGGGAGACGGCTAACCTAATATGTTATAATATTCCTCAGATGACCTGTTACAGTGGATAAATCTCCTCACAGTTAGAAACGTTTTCTATATCTCAAGACTTTGCATAATTCCACACCTGAAGGTTTCTCCTAAACACATTTTTGTTTTTTCTAGTCTGGTTTTCATTGGTTGTGTATTTAATATAATGGTGATTGAGTAGGCTGTATTTCCCCACTTCATTTATTAAAACATCATGTCAACAGCCTTACCAGCATCAAGACATACCACTTTTTTACCTTTTGCCAAAATGGAGACCACATCAAAATATCTTCACTATTTTATAAGTGACATAAGTAAGTGGCCCATATGAAACAAATGAAAGCAGCGAAGTGCAGCAAATAATCGCCACCATGCTAAAAATGAGAAAGTACATGACGACTGGTATCTTGCCACCAAAAGATAGTAACAAACATGCTAGATAGAATAATTACTTCTGCAACTTATATGGACAACTGTGTTTTATCACATATGGAAACTATCCTCTGATAACTGTCATCATGCCTAACAAAACTGCAAATGTTATTGATGATCATAAAATTATACCACCTATTCTAAAATACAGACATTTAATAACACAAAACAGTGAATTTAATAATTTGAAAATACACTGCTGAAACATTAATTACTTCCATTTGTTCTAAATTTGCTAGTCACTGATTTTGCTAAACACCCTCTTATCTGTCTTATGCTGGGAACATGAGTAAGAATAATTTTGATTCATTTTTACTGTCAGGTTAATAATTCAAAGTATTTCAAATTAGCTCACATCAAATTCTTCTTCCCAGGTTATCAGAAAATTTTGTTCTATGGTGTATTAATTTCTATATTGTGAAGAAAATCTGCAGAAATGTTATTGTATAATTCAGCACTTACATAGTTTCAATCGCTTCTGGCACTCAATTTGTGACTAAAATAATGCTTTTTGCAAGCGCTAGCACTGTCAAGCTCATTGGTCATTCAGGGTTCTAGTTCACACATCATTCTGAATGTGAAAAACTCTTCAAGTTCTGCCTTCATATCCACCCTTGGAAAGCCAACAGCCTACGTGGCTTTGCACAAGCAGAAGCAAGAGTAGCATCTGGCATCTGGAACTTAGTTAAAAATTTTACTTGTCATTCACTAAAAGGACTAGAACTCAGCTCAGTCTTCTGTAGCAGCATTAGGTCTGAAAGACTCCTATGAGGTAAAGAAGATTTTGCCATCAAAAGAAATGTTCCAGAGACTTCACTGATATGCTGATATCTCATTGTGCATTTGTATTCATGTGCATGAAGCCATTTTCAGATGTCAAGTAACTGTTTCTCGAGGCAGCTTAAGGTTTTTTTTAATATATACATATTCAGAACCCAGTAAAATGGGAATTCCAGAAAGAAAATGCAGTTGGAATCTATTACGTGTAATGTCTAGGTACTGAGTTCATGCAAATACACAGCTCCTCCGGAATGCTTTTTCACAGATATACACACAAATTCACTAGTCAGCTAAACAAAAGAAGAAAGATAAGTACAAAACACATACAAGTATAAAAAACCAACCCCCCCCCAAAAAACAAAAACAGCTGCGTGTTCTGATTAAAACACTCCAAAAACGCAGTTCAAACACAATGTAGAGAATGGGGATAAAAAAAGGGATAAAAACAGTGAAGTGCAGCTAAACTAGCAGTAACTTACGGAAGTATATTACAGCAGGAAATGCTGGTTCCCTTAAATTATTGTCTGCACTTGTGCAAGGCAGATAATATGCAAACATTACAATGTTGTTTTTTGTTTTTTTCAGCATCTTACTAAGGTATCATGAAAACTTGGGAGATTCAGAAATCTAAAACATGACATTACATGAGTAATGCTTCAGAAAAAGATGCACTTACAACCATAAATATATGTACAATTGTTCTTCTAGTTCAGTATTTTAAGGTTTATCACATTTCAGAAGTGGCAAAGCTGAGGAAAATAAAAGCAATATTAGAACAGTAGAGATGCTGGAAGGGAAGCTGGAAGTGCAGGAAAACTGAAAACCTAACGCATTAAATGGGTTGGCCAAATCCACAGACACTAGAGCAAAACTTCATCCCTCCCTGTAAAGAGACTGACTTCTCTGTTCTCTTCCAGCATAGGTTAACTTATTAAGAACATATTAGACAAACTGACATATTGTAAGAAAAGTTATTTCTCACAGTACTTTTCACAGTTGACACTTGAAAGTATTGAAAAAAATTATTTTAAAAAATGCTGTCAAATTACCATTGACTATGTTCTGATTTCCGTCATGCTCGTATAAAATGATAGTAATATTGACGAAAAGTGAAATTACTTCAGATTTACTCTTCCATACTGCTTGGCCATATGTAATTATGTGAATGCAGACTTCAAGTCACATGAAGAAAGTGAAAATACTTCCTGTGTTTTAACCATAAGATTAATCCACCTCATTGCCAAATACAAGGAAGGTAGTTGCTACATCAGTTAACTCCAAACACCCATTAATCTTTTGTGCTACACTCTCACACTCTTCAGGTACCAAAAAGATTAAGATCATGGATATGAACAGGGGGGGAAAAGTTGCTGTATATGCAGGAAAAAACCAAAAAAATCCTATTTCTCCCTCTGCTTACAAAATATCAGAAAAATTCTGAAAAATCAGTCTTCTTTCAGAAAGCATGAAAAGAATTAATGTTGACAATTAAATATGTTTCCTATTATTTGTAAGATGCTGTATCTTTTGTACAAGTACGATACTGAAAGGAATGATGCAGATGTACCTCAGCTTTACAGTGAGCCTCAAACTGAGGCATGAATTCTGAAAAGTACACATATGCACAAATAAAAGTCCAGTGTACAAGCAAATTCACATTGCGTAACTGTATTAGTCAGCATGGCCCTATTCAGAGATAAAAGCTCCTTCATCTTTGAAAATGTAAGTCAGTCAAACAGTTAATCTACCATATTTGGTTAATAAAATAAGAATGCACAGAATAAAAGCAGAACTTTAAAAATCTGCTTTGCATAGACTTTTGGAATCTTAGCTAAGCTACATGCCAAGATGTATATTAGCTGTAAGTAGTAAATTGAACTGTGCTGTGCCTGACCCATAGTTGCAATTCTTTCCCTCCCTAGCTTCTAACTAATAATGTATTTCTCATACTCACTTGGGGGTTTACAGCATAGGAATTTAAATGAATTTTCTCACCTTTCTTTTCCCATGTTCTTATTTTTTTTATAGTATGGTGATACATGACCAAAAAAGGATGATATAAAGGTTTTGTCTGTTTTGTTTAAGGAAAAAAAAAAATCACTGAAAGTGATCCCCAAAAGGGATCAAAAGTATGAGAGAAGAGAGGGAATGACTGGTTGAGAAGACTGAGGTTTCACTCTCCATCCTACCCTTGCCTGAAATCTGATTTTTCTAAGTTTGTAAAATGAAGGAATTTTATTAGGATGGAGCCAATCTTGAAAGACCCCTGCAGAGGACAGGATCTAAACACTTCTCTCTCTGGGCGAACCTCGTATCTAGATAAGTAAGATTGCTACTTGTGAAATTAACAAGCTTGACATACTATGAACATATTTACTGAAATACAATCATGCTAATTCAATGCCCAACTGACAGCTTTTCAGTAGCCTGAAACTACAGCTGTTCCTATAGCTAAAGCAAATTCAACATCCTAGATAGCTAAGAACAATGTCATTTTGACTTAATGCTCGCTAGATATTAGTGCAAAGCAGAGACAATGGAAGAAATAACTGAGGATCAATCTTAATCAGAGATTCAGATGCAAAATGAACTGGAGAATAAATAAAATTTTTTATATAACTGGAGATTAAGAATATAGGATGGAACAATGTACTGCAATTTTCTAGATGGTGAAATGACCTCTTTCGGCTCCCAAAATGAAAAATATTCTGCTGCAAATGGATTTCATAATCATGGAATAGCTCTTTAATATTAATAGGTTGCAAATATATAAGCAGAATGGATTTTAAAGAACGAGTCTGAGGCAACTTGATGCCAATATTTTGCAGAAGAAAGCCCACTGATAGCTTTCATAATAATTTTTATGCATCCTTATATAAAGAATTTGATACTGCTTCCCTCAAAAAGAGTAATCTTTACAAAACATTCCAGTCCCTAACAGGATCATGAATTAAACACAGTAATACTGCCTTCTGATGCAAGGATTTATGAAAAATAAGCTCAAGCTGAGGTTGTGGCAAAAAGCCGGGGATAGATTATAGGAAACAATTTGGAGTATTGATTTCTCCCAAAAGTGTTTCTATGCCTTAGCAAGAAGGATGACTTATGTGAAGTTCACTATAGTAAGGCATTAAATTCTACAAAAAGAAGCTGTTTCAAGAGAGCTGCTAAAAATCATTACATGTCCAAATATTACTAAAAATCAACCCATAAGAGCTCTTCTTCTACTGCTGCAGATGGTTATTAACTACTAGCCTGTAACTGAATTGTATATTCTTATCCTCTTTTATGTATTGGGCATTTTTGGCCTTCTAGGTATCATCAGAGATAAACACTAAGACAGAGACACCATTGTAACATTTTGGAAATTAATAAAAAATCATGGATAATTTTTTTTCCTGTAAGATCTACTTTAACACCCCTGCATTTCCTAGAATCTGCTTTGCTTCAGCATTTCTATTACCAGACAAGCAACATTGCTGTTGTGTATGATTACATCCTAGATATGCAATGTTAGTCCTACTGTAACCAATAGTAAAATACCTATAGATTTTAACAGAGCAAGGATTTCACAGAGAATATTGACAGAAGGAGCTTCACCAGTTTATCAACTGTTGTAACTTGAGACATAAAGTGTAAAATGCACAATGAAGCTTCACCAGTTTATCAACTGCTATAACTTGAGACATACAGTATAAAATGCACAGTGAAACTAATCTTTTCTTTCTCCAGTCCAAAGCCATAATATGGATTAGAAGTGAGAAAAGATTACAGTCGTGTCATACTGCAAGAGTTGGTAGCAAGGTACCTGCACAAAGATTTGTTAACGATGCACAACGCAATCAGAAGATACATACTATGAAGACATTTGACACATTATCTGCAGATCAGTGAGCACATGTTGTCTGCACAACCATCTTTCAGAATACAGAGTCAGCACTTAATTTTGGCAGAGACCACAGTGTGTTTCTATGGAAACAAGCTCATTACTTTTTTTCATTTTGTTTCCTTTTATTCATGATTAATCTAAACCAAGCTGAATATTTCAGCTATGAAACTGCCAGAGGTTAGAATCAGAACATGTGAAGAAAGAGTTTCTCAGATAATCTATTCCACTTCTTTGTTCAACACGTTTAGACAATTATACAAAATTAACGTAGAATGCTGCTAGATAAAGTATCAGGAGACTATTTGCATCCTTCTGGTATTTCAAACATAAGAACCACTACCTCAAGGCGGAGTAGAAACCAATGCTTGTAGAAAATTATTTGTAATTTCCCACTACTCAGTGAGTCTGCCTATAGCATAGTGCTATGGTAAATTAAAGATGGTAGACATTATCTAGATGTAGGTGAAATTCTGTTAGTCACATATTCCAGCATAGAAGTAAACATAGCACTTAGGCATCAATAGCAATTTGAAACAATAATCTTATTTTCTAATAACTCTGAAATAACGTAGTTTTGGGTCTACTCTCAATGAGTGAACTTGCAAGTCATGTTGCTTAATTTCGAATTAAACACAAAAAGATCTTAAAATGGCACCAAATATAGATATTGGTTTAATATACAATTTTAAGACCAGATAAAATATTATCAGGACTTACCAAAATTATGTATAAATACAGTATATATCTACTATTTCATTGAAACTGCTAAGATACCAATAGCTTTTTATTTCATAGGGAAGGAAAGAGAAACATATATGGTGAATCAAAAAAAAAAAATCTTAACTCTTCTGAAGCACAGATTGTGTGATTGTAATAAGAGTCCTTACACGGTAGGTTAAAAGACAAAAGAAAACAATCAAAGAAATTAAAACACTTGGTGAAAAAGTTCTTATTTAGTTCCTTACTTATTTAGTGCCTGAAAAGTTTTATGTTCCTGTGATACACCATGTAATCTCCTTAACTGGTAGAAGGTGAGCACTGACAGGCAAAAAGCTAAAAATAAAAGACCTTGTTAGAGCTCCAACTGTTGCCTGCACAGTGGTACTCACCACCACAATAGCTATGACTATGCCTCATCTACGGAAGTAAACTGCTGTGCATTTATTTTCATTATTCTTGACGTCCTCAATATTTGTAATTAGATTTCAACACCAAGCACTGCAGTTAAGTCTCTACTCTTTTTTTCAGGCTACAGCAGTACCATTAGTGTTCTATGCTGTTGGAGACACCCAGAAAGTACTTGAGAGGTCTGTAATCTTTCCCTAGA
Source organism: Phaethon aethereus (assembly GCF_964289735.1). Lineage (NCBI taxonomy): Eukaryota > Metazoa > Chordata > Aves > Phaethontiformes > Phaethontidae > Phaethon > Phaethon aethereus. The sequence goes on along the minus strand of NC_138577.1, from coordinate 33,650,218 downwards.
GGTCTGCTGATAAAAATACCACATACACATATCTCTACTATCTCCTCAAAATCTTATTATCAATAAATACTAGAAAGAAAATACTCAATCACTAACGTGTCCTTTAAAAAGAAGAATCACTACATACATAATGAATATGCTGCTAGCACGTAGTCACTGAACACAAGAATACCCCCCTCCATTTACTTCCAAATTCATATACACTGGGTGACAACCTGAGGATTTAGTCATCCTAACTCTTCTTTTGCCCACTTCATATCTACCTCCTCTCTGAAATATTAATATGTGACTGTGAGCCTTCACTTTATAAGAAGACTCTCACGACTTTAGCTTAACTCTAGTTCTTATGTATTCATGTACTTTTTCAAATGTGTTTTTATTGCAGGACAAAACAAGTATTTTTGCCAATGCTTTTTTCTCTGTAGCTTTGAAATGACGCATGTGTTCTTTTAGGTGTTTTTCCCCATAATCTTCACCTTTTAGTTTCTGCATTGCACCATATAAATATTAAAAACACAGCCTTAAAAAGTGAGATTCTACAGAAGCATCATGCCTGTATTCAGTGCATCTTTCAGGCATCCTGAAATAAACAAGAAGAAATAGTTGACACTAGTACTGGAAGAGAAAAATTCCAGGACTATAAATATGGGACGTTGGAAAGAATCTCCTTTTCTTTGTTCTCCAGGAAGGAAGCATATTTATTAAAACTTTGCTTTGGATTTGCATAGACCAGTTTGAATAGATTTGCCATTTACACAAAGGCCAAAATACCTGACAAGCTGAGAAAGGCCATTAGGCTGAAAAGGTGATGAGGCATCAGTTCACTGCCTCGCTGCTGCAGCCTCCACCAGATATGGTGGTTAATGCTCCCAGTATTATATTGTGACTGTGATGAAATTTAACAAGTCCAAATGCCGGATTCTGCACCTGGGACAGAGTGACGCCGGGTACGAATATAAATTGGGAGAGGAGTGGCTGGAGAGCAGCCCTGCAGAAAGGGACCTGGGGCTGCTGGCTGACAGCAGGCTCAACAGGAGTCAGCAGCGTGCCCTGGCAGCCACGAGGGCAAACAGCATCCTGGGCTGCAAACGTGGCATAACCACCGGGTCAAGAGAGGTGGTTGTCCCGCTGTATTCGGTGTTGGTACGGCCTGACCTCGAGTACCGCCTGCAGTTCTGGGCCCCACCATTTAAGAAGCATGTGAAGGTCCATCCATGCGTGGAGAGGAGGCAACAAAGCTGGTGAAAGCGTTGTAAGGCATGTCCTGTGATGACTGGCTAAGGAATTTGAGCTTGTCTAGTTTGGAAATAAGGAGGCTGAGGGGTGACCTCATTGCTCTCTACAGCTTCCTGAGGAGGGGAAGTGGAGAGGTGGAAGGCTGCTCTCTTCTCCATCAATGGTTCAATGGGGAGGTTCAGACTGGGCATTAGGAAGCATTTCTTTACCAAGAGGGTCGTCAAACACTGGAACAGGCTTCCTAGAGAGGTGGTCAATGCCCCAAGCCTGTCAGTGTTCAAGAGTCATTTGAACAATGCCCTTAACAACATGCTTTATCTTTTTGTCAGCCCTGAATTGGTCAGGCAGCTGGACTAGATGATTGTTGTAGGTCCCTTCCAACTGAAATAGTCTATTCCATTCCAAATGCACTCCTTCCAGCCAATTCCTATAGGCGTTACTGGAAATTAAAGGTAGTTTTTGTCTTCAGATTCTTTTCTGCACTCCAGTCATCCAGTCACAAGCACATATTTCTTAACCCCGGTACCTAGTGCAGAGACAAAAGGACTGTATAAAATGAGAGCTGAACTATTTCCATACAGTCAAAGAAAAATGGAGGTTGAAGGGGTCCTCCAGAGGTCATGTAGTCCAACACCTTGCCAATGCAGACCTAAATCAGGTTGCATAAGGCTTGTCCAGTTGAGTTGTGAACATCTCCAAGGACAATGATCCCTCAGCTTTGTTGGGCACCTGTTCAAGTGTTTGACCACCAGCTTTCATAGTAAGAAAGCCCTTTACTTACAGAACACTGGAATTTACCATGTTCTTATTTGTGTTCTTTGCCTCTCAAGCTATCCCATGAACCCCCAGAAAGCACCTTGTTCCATCTTCCCTTTATCCTCTGATTACTTAGTTATAAATAGCAGTAAGATCTCTGCAAAAAGGAGTTTGTCCCACCTGACAGACACAGTTCCTCCAGTCTCTCTGCACACATGCTGTGCTCCAGCCCTGACCATGTCAGTGGCCTTTCACTGGACTTGCTCCTGTATGTCAATATCTTTCTTGTAATGGAGAGACCAGGTGCAGTCTTACAAATGCCAAATAAAACAGAGGGATGGATCAATTCCCTGAGCCTGTCGGCTACAGTCTTATAAATCAAGCCCAGGATGCAGCTGGCCCTCTTTGCTGCAAGGGCATACTCCTCATTCATGTTTAACTTCTTCTCCACCATGATCCCCAGGACCTTTTCTGCAAAGCCAATCAAGACAAATTCTAGTGACAGTTTTTGTATTACTCGGATTTCAAAAGAGACTGATCCCCAACTAAAACAGACCATGACTACATAAATAGTTAGAGAGGACATCTAGAATTTGCTAACTCAGAAAAGTTCTTAATAGACAATGAATAGAGAATTTTAAGAAACTGCACAGCCATTTCATGCTCCACTCCTTCATGAGTTGTCATTTAATGCAAAGCACTGCTCTGAAAAGTAATATCGTTATTTATACTTAGTACAGAGATCACTGTTTCTGTATAATTTATTTTATAATAATTGCTTTATAATACTTCATATGAATACATACAAACACACTGAGACAATTTAACATTTTAATAAGAGAGGAGTTGAAATTAGAACATTGAGATGCAGCACTGAAAGGATTATATTCTTAGCAATATCCTGCACACTATTTACTGAAATGAAAAAATGCAAAGACAGTCTTTATCAAAATAAAGGTACCACCATCTCTTATCTAATAAACTCTCTATCCTTCTGAGAATGGCTAGTCAGTAAGGTGATACCAACAAACTAACAAGGTATTTCCACACATACACACAAAGAAAATAAAATTACTAAAGAGACAATCGTATAGCCTTTAAGACATGCATGTTCAAATGTTTAGCAAGAAGAATCTTGTCAGCTCAAACAGAAACCTCTGACGACAATATAAGCACACATATCAAAATTTCATCTACCTACTAGCATGGCAGTAACATGCTGCTTTGTGTCTTAAAAGATTAGAAAATGGGAAATGGACTTCAGCATACGTCCTCCGGGCAAGAAGGGGACATGGTCAATTACGTAGGTGAATGCACTTTGCCTCTGGAAAGGAAAATATTGTGCTTGTGAAGTACACTGAATGGGGACACAGCTGCTTGTCAAGTTGTTCTCCACTGAATGGAAGCTACTGTGGACAGAATATGCTATTAGAAAAGAAGGATAAGTAGAACCATTTAGCGTGGTTACGCCACTGGCCAGAAACCACCTGGCAGCCCTTCAGTAAGCCAAGCAAATGCAAGTCATGCCACTGCCAGGTGCTAACAATAGCATATAAACAACAGGAATTCAAAACCAGAAATAAAGGGCTATTCCAGGGTGCAAGTGTATGGGGTATTTTTTTTTTGTTTTGAGGTTGGCTTTTTGTTTGTTTTGTTTTTGGGTTTTTTTTTTTTTAATTTTAGGAAGGAGTCAAGACATGCAGAATTTAAACATGCACTGCATCATATAAAGTTGTTTTTCAGTTCTGAAAAGCTTGGGAGACTGAATAGCTTACAAAGGAAATATTATTTCTAAAGTTTTCAGCAAAAAGACAAAATCTGTTTTTCAGCTGAGTTGATGTTAACATTATACCTAACCAGAAAATAGTGTCATTTGAACAGGCAAAGTAAGGCAGTACAGAAAAGTTATTACATTCTTTAAGACATATTAAAATGTAATAAGTATAAGGAGTTAAAAAATTTCCACAATCAAAAATGAATCAGTTTGTAGTATCTCAGAAATAGTAAGTTATTTCTAAATGTGTCCATTATTTCTACATCCTGTACTAACTTCACTAAGAAACTATTTAGCTATCAATATTAGCTATCAATATACTTACTGGTTAAAATGGCTGTTGGCAAAAATGCAGACGCAAAAATCGAAATTACAACATGTTTAAAACTAGTTCATTTTTTCTCCATCTTTTTTTCCCCTGTTGCTTTCCCTCAAAAGATAATAAAAAAATTAAAGAACAATATGATGGTTTTATCTTGGGCAGGTAGGCAAATGACCTGTTGCTTTAAAAACATCTCATAAAGTATCATCTTTCTTGCATAAACCCAAAAGTATGTGGATGTCAGCACAGTTGCAAAGCATTCCAAGTTTGCCATGGAAACAACATTCTTATTTCAAAATAATACAACTGCTCACTGTGGACTATTGGTGTGAAAGCTCCCAATCCAAGCTCATTGACAGCTTGTGGAGTGGACAGATGAGGCATGGAAAATATTTTAAATTAGTTCATTTATCTTGCTGAGACATGGGAAGAGACTGAGAATTTTTCATGTTTATAGAAAAAAAGCAGAGGGAGACAGAGAAAGAGGGAAGGAAGAGGAGAAGGGGGAAAAGCGGGGCGTAAAGGCAGGTAAAAAAGGGGAAAAAAGGAATAAAAAGGGGGAAAGGGGGTAAAAGTAGGAAAAGATGGTAAAGAGGTAGAGGGGGAAGGAGGAGAGGGAGGGAAAGGGGAGAAAAGTTTGGAAAAGGGGAAAGACAGCAGCTTTTTATAGAAATTATTACCAGTTAAGCTACATTTCACACACAATGCATTTTTCCTTCATTAGAAAACATACACCCCAACACCACCTAAACTTGCAGATGTTTTTAACTGGTTTTGATTTTATCTTCGTAACTTTCAGAAAATAAACACTGTTTTTTATTACTGCATTAAACACATGCAGATTTAAATTGCTTTGTCCTAAGGACTCACATTATAGATACTTTTCAAACATGAGAGATAATTCTCCTCACATACCTCAGAAATTATGTCTTACACATCCAAGATGAACAATACAATAGATTAAATATTTAGTTAATGCAGAATGTCTTATTGCCATGTATGGTGACAGCTATGCCATCTTGGCGAGACTAAGACATAGCAAGAGGCATGGCTGAAAGGACAGAATAATGTACTGCAAGTTATTGTTCCTGAGATTCCAATGGCTCCGAAGAACATGATTCTGGCAAACATAAACAGAGAGAGGTTTTCTCCTCCTCCTGCTTTGAAGTTAGATTACCCTATGATTACGCCTAGAAAGGCAGCTTAGAACTGCACGAAAGGTGCATATGAGGACCTAACATACCTGACACACACACACATCAAACTTCTGTTAAGAAGCTCACATGGAAATCTTGCCACAAATCATGGAATATATGGAAATTTACAGAAGAACATGGAATTCTTTTGTATCAGAATAATGAGCAAACATTACTGGTTGTTTCTACAGTATGAGTTCTAATTCCATATATAGAGAGGCTTTGAATCCTATTTACTTACTGGAATCATAGAATCATAGAATCTTTGGGTTGAAAGGGACAGTTGGATATTATTCCAAAAGTAAATGGAAAAGTGAAATAATGCAGTTCAAAGTGAGTATGAATAAGAAGAAATGTGTGTCTTAGTTATTCTCAACAGAACTACCACCTATGGATAACATACAATTATGTTTTGCACGGCTATTACCCAAATTTTGCTTCATATGGAAATATACATGTTTAATTTTTATAGTTTTAATTTATTCAGTATGTATGCCTCTTTACTCATCTTTTCAGGCACAATGAAGGAGGTTAAACTTTTCCTCACATCTTTATCTTTGACATTTTTCATTTTCTAATTTCCCGCTCTGGGAAACGCTTCACATCCTTGATGGATATGTAATTGATTTGTTTAGTGTTATTATTTAGCAAGGACTACTACTGAAGGACAAAGCTGTACTCTCTTCCACTGTGATGCCCAGTCCAATAAAAACATATTACAAAAAGAAATTTTTTAAAAGTCTATTTTACCTGTCCAGTGTGTGGACTGACCCATCTATTTGGTCTAAGGGGACCCATTTAGCATACAAACAATTCTCTTAAATTTTAAAATATCATTTTCAGCACCTCTACCATCTGGCTGCATACTTTCCTTTCCCAGAAAGCATTATCTCTCACTGTAAACTTCATTAAATTATGACGCCTTGGCCTATGGGCCCCTGGGCCCAGTTGTCCATAGTACAATTTTAAGAGCTTCTTTTCTTCTGTTTTTGTATCACAAATCTTTTGCTTAATATGGGACTCATTCATAAGAAAATAAACTGGCAACTACAGATTTAATTTTAAAGGCAATTTTTTAAAGTTCCCCACCAAACGCTGTATCAGCAGCAATATGTAGAAAAGTACAAAAGCACAATATTTTAAAAGTCACAGAAGAGGAAGAACACCTAGCATATAGTTTTATAACAATTTTCAAAACTTCTTTTTGACTAGTTATACTTCTGGAAGATATTCTTTCTCTCCACACAGCGCATCCAGTTCTTGTGTTAATGGACCATTAAAAGATGCTTCATTGTGTCTTAATGGCATAATACATTATAAAAGTCAGGTGAAGGAAGGAATTACACCTCTCAATCTAAAGGCATGTCATATAAAAGGCTGTAGCTGGTATTTCCAGAAAGAAATATAACAACAGTTTGATAATATAGCACTGCCAAGTAATAGGTGATTTTTTGAAAACTTGTCTCTCATAGAAAAGATTTTTCAAAACTTGTCCAGAATTCAATTAAACCTTTCATTAAACTATAATCTGACTTGAACTTTTGACACTGATTTGAACATGACATTCATATGTCTAAGCATCTTGATAAATTATTGGAGCAGACAAGTACAATATTTCAAAGCATAATTTAGTTGCTTTAGCTCCTAAGTACCCTTTTAATGACCCAGTAGATCTATGAGTGATCTCTAAAAATTTGTAAATGCTTACGCCGGAACTGAAATAGCACACAAAAGATTCCGCCACTCCACACACTCTCCATTTGCTTTACACAATATAGTGTCTCAGCACCAGAGAATGAATGACATGTTTTTTTGGTTCTCTGAAGTCTCACAGTACAGTACAGCTAATACAGTGATATGGAGGCACTCATGATACCTAAGCTTTCTGGTTAACAGTGAATCATTGACATACTTATTTGCACAGGTCTTTGCTATATTAAGACTAATGTTTCTGTCTAGTGGGGGCACACACAGTACAAATCTTCCTATGCAGTGTACCTGGCTCAGCACCCTTAGAACAGCATCCTGTCCCTTTCTGAGCTCGCTCGCTGCAGCCTGAGATTCAATAGGAGGCAACACTGTGTCCCACAAAAAGGCAAAAAAATATCACTGGAAGCAAAAGTAAAGAGAGCCTCTTTGGAATTCCTGTAGATCAGTCAAGTCCACATATGACATAACTGTTACTTCCCCACACCACACCGATGAGGTAGACATAAATCTCCATAAGGATGGCTCACCTTTCATTTACACTTTTAATTTATAACCTCATTACAAATAGCAGCTTCAAGGGTGAGGAGGCTACATTAGTAAACCACACTTTAAACCAGCTGGTTTTTAACTTTTTACAAAACTATTTCTAGGAAAGAAGTTGAAAAAGGGAAAGAACACAGAATCTTCATTATATTTAGGGATTGAAGTATATATTGCCTTCACTGCTTCACTCTGAAATACTCATTTTTTTACTTCACTCGTTTTATTTCATTACTTTACTAATTTTTTAAGTATAGTTAACAACTGATTTTTAAGCTTTAATGAAGTTTGCCCAGAGAAACAGATAGTGGAAGATCACGCTAAGTTCTCAGAGATATTTATCAGTAAGTCAGAAAAAGGCTAAGGCCATAAACAATTAAAAAGGAAAGGGAAAACTATTTTCTCCTGAAGTTAAATTTTTACAAATTTTATTCTGTTCATCTTCACTCATTCTTTAAAATAGGAATCCTACGTTCCTTGATAAAAAAGGTAAAAATAAAAGTGGAATCTCTTGTCCAATTTCCTCTTCATCCTTTTGCCCTGGAGATACTGGATACAAAGCACTGTGTGATCTAGAGCTGAAAATGAATGACAACTAAGTGGTGATGAGTTTAGCTACCAGCAATCAGGCAAACATCTGGTTTGAACAAAATTACTTCACTGAAAATTTCTGTGGGGTCCTAGAAAGTGCATTCTGGGATCGTGATGGTGCACTGCACAAAAACAGTTGAGACTTCTTGGAAACCTCTACTACCACAGCTGTTACCACATTTCCACTGCCAGAAATCATGACTCTATATGAGCCGTCATGAACTACTCTATGAGACTTTGTGAGGCTAGTCTGTATCAGTTTGATTAGCTTTGTTTTATTGCACTGAAAATGGAGAAAAGTAATGGGTGCATTCTCACAAGCTACTTAGACTTTGCACAGTGAACTGATGGAGTTTACAAAGTGTTTTGCAAACAGGTTCCATAGACTCGTTAGCTTCTTTAATTTTGTTTAACATACTTCTGAAAGAACACAGTTAGGGTCATGATACTGTGATAATTTCCAGAGATGTTCCTTGCCTAATTTTTATCTGTAATCTACTGTTTTCATTAATTGAGGTCATCTCAACCCGAATCTGTTTCACTCTATCTACAAGCACAGACCTAACACATTTTAACCTTGAAAGGATCCTTGCTTTCATTGAACATTCCTCTCTTGACCATTACTTTTCCATCAACTATCAACAGCTATATGAGAAAAAATAGTAATTTTCTTCTTTTGACTTAATGACCTCTGTAATTTGTCAGAGACAAATTTGTGATTTGTCAGACACAAAAACCTCACATGTAGGGGTTGAAGAAAAAGTAAATTCTAAGTAAAGCATCTCGAGGAACTTTTTAATTCAAAATATGTGATATTTTAAAGTATTACATGATGGCATTTTTCAATAAGCAACACAGTCCTCTCATTTGTCAAGACCGAGTATCATAAATATGACTGCAGTGATCTTTTAGTTTGACCAACTTCTTTGTCCTTAGCTACATTATTCACAACTTACTTTCTATTCTTTCTTTCAAATATACTCCTTAAAACCCCTCAAAAGATGGCAGGATGCGTAATAGAATGCATAAAAGCATAATTTATTGAAACTGTACTCAATGACTACCATCAAGACTAGTAAAGTAGTTGTAAATATCCAATCAAGTACTCTCATTTAAACTGATATACTGTATGGTAACCAAAAGCATGCAATAAAAGCTTCTCTGGTACAAGAAACAGTCAGTAGTTAGAAAATATTGGGGGGTGGGAAGGATATATATGCTCTGTGTTTGTTTATGCAATGTTCAGTATAATTTAATGAAGTCTGTTCTCAGTGTTTAGGTAATTTCTATGCATGGTCAAGTTCATTCATAAGTCTAATAGTCTTCCCACACTGTGTGGATTTTGCAGTATTAACTACCAGCAGACCAAGGGCAGAGACTCAAAAGTTGTAATAAAAAGATTACTGTGGTTCCTATTAGCGAGAAGAAGACAGTATGTATTTCAGTGCTCTCACTAAAGCCATGTAAATTTAAATACCATAGAAATGTTGAGTTTACAATAAATATAGTTCATCATGCATTGGCTAGGCATTATTTCTGTTCCTTGCTATATGCTGGAGACAAATGGTACTGCTTTTCCATGATTAAGTATAATTTCTCCACATTAGTTTTTGCTGATTTTTCAATTCAGGAAACATGAGGAAAAACTAACATGTAGCAAATACATCGAGTGTAACTGTATATAATTTTTATGCCAGAAATTAAGACAGAAGGCTTTCTCACTGAAAAAAAAACAGAAGTAATCAACACTACTGATTTTAAATACATTTTGGGGTGCTTATGCTCTTACTCTTCAAGGCTGCATGAGGAAGGAAGTGCACTGAATTACACACCACCAAGTTTTCACTCACTGCGAAGAAGTTCTTCATACTTAGTTTACCATTCAGGCACATTTAGTGCAGTGGAATCAGAGTGGTCACCTGGTAGGAGAAGAGGACTTGTTCAAGAAAAGGCGTATGATTTACCAAATACTTTTGGAAGATGCAATAGGCAGAAGAGAGGTCCCTACATACAACTTGGAGAACTCTTAGCTGCTTATTGGTTGCATCTCAGGCGAAGTACAGGGCACAAGTACCCTGCCTGGATGTTACAAGAAGGAACAAAACAGCCGCTGCATTTCAGCAGTCTGGCAAGTGTTAGAGCAGGCGTGTGAACTGTGAGTCTTGAAATAGGACTTTGTGCATCTGCAGTGCCTCCTGACATTACCAATACAAGTTTTTCAAGGAATTAACCCAACACATCTGAAACGTGACCCAGGACACTTGCGTTTGGCACAACCCGGAGATCATCATCAGGGCAAAGTGTCAAACACAATATATATTATTTCACTGCTAAGATGTCATGAGGTTTCTTTTGGTCGTACTGACACTGCCTTAGCACTAATACCTTACTATTAGCTTGTAAGGCAAAGTATTCAGACCACCACATAATCAGCATGTACAATCTGAAACACTTGATTTTGCCACAGTGATTGCTTTACATCACATAGCAGGGTGAAAGATTAAAAAAAAAAAAACCACCACCCAGAAAACCACCACAAGCTTGTTTGAAGTGTGGAGCTTCAAACAAGAGCAAACATAATTACTTTCAGATGACTGTCACTATGCAGAAACAACAATATGATAACTGATGACTAATATTGCAATGAGTGTGGTAATGAATAACCTTATCCGTGCTTTAAGCTAAAACAAAGTGAAAGATACTGAAAGAGAAGATCCAAATTATCAGATCAAAATTATCCTTCCTTAAAGATGTTTGTTATCAGTGGTACAGACCCCACAGGTCTTCAGGAAGACCCCTAAGGTAAAAATTCAGTTTTCAGGTTCCTACAGAGACGTGCATTGAAACAAAAAGAATGTCTATGTTTAAACCAGTAACCCAAGAGAATGTAAAGAGCCACCTACTCATATTACCAAAAGTTTGTTAGTTAGAGAATCTGAAAAGGCACACTCACCTACTTTCTACCTATCTGTTTTCATCTGCAATATTTCCATATTCTCTGCAAGTTCTAATGCAGGACCCCAGGTGTCCATCTTTAACGCAGTGAGCCAGTGCATCTGCTCAAATGCATAATGCTGTTTTCTGCCACAGTGAATTTCTAACAAAACAGCTTTTTGTGAAAACAGAATGTTTTGAACAGAATATTGAAATAAAAGGAGGATGCTGCTTTTGCTTTAGCAAGACTGAGAATATTTTAAATAACTATAATGTATTTTCATTTGTCTCTCTTAATTTGTTGTCTTCATTAATGAATGCAAATTTCATAGACATTTCTTTCCCATACTAGAAAAATATTTTCAAACTTTGACTAATGAAGTGTCCCTGTGAATCTCCACTGAAAATCAAATAAGAGAATAAAAAAGTTCCTAAATTTGGTAAAACAGTCAGTTCTTCTAGATATAAAGTCTGTAAATTTTCTATCCCATGGAGAGCAATTGACTGATTTCACTGATTGATAGACAAAGCTTACTCAAATAGAATGCAGTATCATAGAAATTAATACATACAACTGTATTTTAAAAGGATAGTATAGCTATTTCAGGGGCAGGAGGGGAGGGAAAAGCACATGACAACTCACCCTAGACCCTGTTTTCCCAATTATTTAGTACACAGGGCTGGGCACAGGATGTCACAAGTCCTCTTATAGTCCATATTCCTGCAGGTCCTTCCAAAGAAAAGGAGGAAGGGAGGCATTGCATAACCAGTTTTGTTCCAGATGATAAGCAGCTGCAAAGCACATCTGGATACTGAGTTTGGAAGGATGTGCCTATTCTCAGGTTTAGACACAATCTGTGACATTGCTCATTTCATTTATAGAAGCTTGAACACAAATCTTCCCAATAACCAGAATTATTTTTATAATATAAAATGAAATCTTAAAAACTAGCTTTTGATCTTGTCAACAATTTAAAAAGGCAGGTGTGCAGATATCCACATAAGAAACTTTTAATGTTCATTAACAGCTGAGTACATAGGTAGGCCTAAAAATGTTTTATCTTGGGACAACGTACTTGGTAAGATTTTCTGTAGCATGCAGTAGTGGTATAATGCTTTAGAAAAGAAAAATGTCTGCTTCAGGTTCAGCCATGCTCTTTTTTGCATATCCAAGAACAAGAAAAAATTCACAACATCTAAGTCAGTGAATATAATTGTCCCAAAAGTGTTTAGTACTTTGCAAAATCTTTCCATTCATTAGAAAGAAATGAAACTTTTGTTGGGCTTCACTACACCTACACAACCACGTGGTAAGCACTGTTACTGTTAGTTGGACTATAGCTATCTCAGACACACCTAACAGGGACACTTTACATATTTCTACTTGTGTTCTGGAAGAACTGCTGTCTCTATAGTGTGTTTAAGAGAACATCAACACTTCTAGTTATGCAATATGAATTTTTCTTTTCAGGACTGATCAGAGTATCAGTAACAGGAAAATACTAAATTACTCCTACCTGTTGATCCAATGTAGCATTTAGCTTGGCCAGGCAAAAACAGGGAATGTGGTCGGGCTTAGGTGGGGAATCATTATCCCACTTCCCTTGAGAGACAGATTTTGTAAGTTGCATTCAAGGGCTGTATATGCTTCAACTCTGCTAGGGTTAGGGCATGTCCTCCCACCGGCAACCATACCAGCAAGTAGGTACACAGCAGAACAAGGTAAGTTAAAGCTTACCTCGGGTTCACTACCTGAGCAGGAAAAGAAAAGGACCAAGAAACTGCACCTCACTGACAGAAATGAGAGACAAGTCAGCATAGGTTGGAAATTAGACAGAAAAGGACAGGATGGGCTTCTCAGAGAAGCAACAGGGTTGTAGCCAGCATGCCACCAAGGAAGGAAGCTGGGGTAAGAACACTCTAGGTGCTACAATGGAGGGAGTTTCAAGTGTTTATGTTACAGGGAGGCTAATTCTCAGTTTTATGATGTTTCCTGCAGATTAGGCCAGTGAATCCTGGATGAATCCCTCCAGTAACATCTGCCAAAACTTGCTTCCCGAACTTTTTTAACAAAGTGGGGCTCAGTCCTCTGCTTCTGCTATTATTAGATAATAGCAATATAAGATCAAGCCCAGAGAAGGGAGATTTGCTTTCAGGGATGCAGCTAGATACTGTTACATAAAATTCCACAAAATACTTGTGGCAGAAAGGTCTGAGAATCAAGAAACTGGACCCTACTTATAATCATATATATACGCCAACACTGAAGTCCTATTTTATAGACTGCCTTTGTTGAGTCATTGGCTTGAACCCAAACAAATTTAATATGCATTCTTCTATTTTAGAGGCAGCTACCTCAGTTTCAATTTCAAGATCAGAGTTAGGATACTCTTATTCTAGTCATCCCTGGGAGACTAGAGGTCTTATTTCCCACCCTGTAACAACCTATTCCAGCACAACTCCCTTCCTGCTTCTACAGTGATTTCTCCTCTTCTCTTTTTTTTCCCTCCAAAAGATAAAAGACAAGATTTACCTACTGTAAGTTATAATTTGCAAGAGGCATTAAGTATTAGACACAACATAAGGCAGTTTTGGTATTGACATAACAGATCTCTGATACAATGCCAATGACTCCCCTATTTGAATGTGCTCCAGTTTGAGAAGCAGTGTTATTCAAAATTGGCTCTTCATTGATTTGAAGTCTATGCTACTGACTTGCAATGTGAATTTGAGGAAAGCAGACTTTTGCACCATTGTGTCCTCCTGTAACTTAAGTTTATTTTCCATGTTTAGATGGCCAGATACTAGCAAAGCTGTTCCTAGGAATTTGTGCAGTAGCCTAAAACAGAGGATTTTTAGGCTTTATCATTATAATTTTTACATGTATTAAATATGTTTAACTTACATAGACATGCAATTCTTAGAGAAATCCAATGGTATTTTCTCACAGTCCTACCTTTGAAAACAATGTCTTAATTCCATTCTAAGATCATGCTAATGTAGCACCCCATAGGACATGAAATTCATGTGGCTTAAGAGATTTCAGATTTATTAAATGAGGTAGTTTTTATGACTAGTGATTTTGACTTCATGCCCAAGTCCCTAATTAACACACTGTAACAGAGCTAAGAGGGCTATATTTTCAATAATACTGTGATAATGAACAAAAGCATAATTTAGTCATCAATATTTATAATCTCCTTTTAAAGGAGAGCCGTATTTGATGGCTTGAAAAACCAATCTACCTTTTTATTTTCTTACCACAAGTATGAAATTCAAAAGCTTCTTAAAATAAAGGAAGCATTTCACTACGGACAGTTCTCAAAAAAAGATCAATGGCAACTGTTAGGAACAACAGCACAATAAAAATTCAGTAAGTATGTGTGAATGGAATATAAACCATATATAAAGGTGTTCATGATCTCTGAAGTGCTAAATGCTATTGTTTCAAAGACCACGGCTCCTAAAAATTTTAGATAGTACATCTGTACTATCTGCGTAAAGAAATAGGGACTGGGCAACTCTGAAAGAGAAGAGACAAGAAGATATGAGATTGTGCAAGTAGAACAAACACAATATAGGGTGAATGGATGACATCAACAAATAAACAAACAGAACATAAGGGAAAAATAGCGGGAAAATAAAAAGGTGCCATGGATAAAACACAGAACATATCAACACTGGTGCTAGAGAAAATAATGAAAAGGAAATATTGAAATTGAGTAACTGAAATTCAATATTTAAAGCATTCATCTTTAAAATGCTATAAAAACATGCACAGGCAACATTTAGACGTGATGATTATGCTATATTTTCAGGAATTGACTAGCAACTTGTACACCCCATGATCCAGCTGCAAGTGTCTGCATTGTGGGACACAGATCATTGTAACTTGGTTCTGCAAGACTTTTCTGGCTCCACGGCATGAAGTTCCCTGCTGCCCTTGCATCATTTTGGCTGGAGTCCTTGTTCATGTGGTAATACCAAAAGTCTAAGAAATTCTTAGAAGTTTAAACAAGTAATTGTCCTTTATGTCTTCCCCCCTAGACATGGAAGCTAAGCCATAGAGATATGTCCTCCATATGTTCTCCATAGAGAGCATCTGGACTCTATTCTTCGGTATCTGGAATTCCTACTGATGGGCTAATGCTAGTGTTCATCCTGGCTTTTCAACTCTATAGAGGACATATGATTCAGACAAAGGTCTTTTAGCACTGTGCTTACAGTAGTTTTTTATGTCTGGTATGCTCATCATGAAGAGGCCCGCAAGCTAAGAATCTGATCTCTCTTGAGGTCAAAATTTAAAAAGGTTATTCCTAACTGAAGCAAGAACAAATCATTAGTAAAAAAAAATAAAATTCCTTCAAAATAACTTTTTCTGGATAATTTTGGTAATGCTCATAGGGCAGAGTGTTACAAGATATATTTTGTGTAGCATTTTAAAAGAGAATGCTCTGTAAGTAGTGTCAGTATTTTCAGTAACACCAATATTGATATCTGTTGTGTGTTTTATTCATGGTATGTTCTTTCTTTTGTATTTGATACTACTCTTCTCCTGCTTGTTTTCCTTCTATTCTGTTGGTTAACTTTACAAACATAAACAGTTAATAATTATGTAAAAATTATAAAACTGTACAAATAAGGAAATTCCACAGACCGCACTGTAATAATGAAGTGTGAAATGCAGTTCTGTGACCGTTATTAAAATGCTGGTCCTTTGCTGGATATAGAGTCCACATCAAAATGTATTGTGTTTGTTTTTTTAAAAGAACAATCAGCAAATCTTATTTTTCTTAGTAAGTCAAAAATATATTTTAAAAAATGGAACAAAGAACATTTTGCAGCTCTATCACCTGAGTTTCAAGAAAGTCAGAAGTCAGCAGCCACAGCTGTACAGAAGTCAATTAAGCCTTTTGTCCTCATATGCTAATTGAAACTGTATGACATGATAATTCTTTTGGGGAATTATGAACTCTAAGGTACAAAAATTAGCTACGGTGATAATGCTTTTCCCTCATAATTCAGTAAGATATGTTGCACAGATTGTTGAAGATGAAAACTGCTTCTGCATTATCTCTGCAGACTGCATATTCAATTCCATGGCAAGAACAGGAAATTTGAGGGATGCTCAAATTCAGGATTTCATGCAACGGAAGGAAGCAGCACAAATGTGGCAAGAACATCAAACATTTTTAGCATTTTCAGGCAGATGATCAAAAAAAAGAGAAGAATTTTAGAATCATCCTGCAACAATTCTTGTAAAGCCAAGACAGCTATACCACACAACACATTTTATTTCCTGGTTGTCTGTGAGTGACTGTTAGGTTTGCATTTGTGAGAATTCCAATTGTATTGATTTATGTAATTAAGGATAGTTTATTGTTCTAGACAAAAGGCATATAATTCCTGAGAACCACTGTTTTAATTCCCAGCAAAGGCAACACAGCTGTTATTCTACCAGATTATACTTATTATGTATCATCAAGGTTTTGAAGATTTGAGAGTTGCACAGACATCTCAAACACACAGAATTGCGTACTTCTCAGGTGACAGTAATAGTCTGTACCATAATTGCCCTTTACATATCAGAAGAGATATTTTGTCAGATTAATAGGTTGAATGTCACTGCTGCTTGGCATGACAGTTTACTTCACAGCACATTTCAGTTTCAAATTGTGACTTGAAATCCATCTTTTTATTTGAGCACTAAGAAGTTTTTAATAGATTCTGTCTTCTGTGCAGATGACTATAGTGAAGCAGTAAGAAGCAACAGGAACTGAACAGTGGAGCAATACAGTCAGCGCTGAGGAACTGATGTCCATACATCTTTTGTGGGGTTCTCCCAGACTAGCTTGTCTGATCTCTGTATTTTTTTACTATTTTGTTACAAAATGTTTTATGTTATACATAGAAGCTTTTCCCTTTTCAGGGGGGGTGGGGGGTGGAATTTTAAGGATTGCAAGAATCTTAATAATCTGGCAAAACTTTACTGTACAAAACTGAAATATTTTCAAACAGCCATCTCCATTTATTAGAATAATAATCATAATTTAGGCATAGTGGATATATACAAAGTAAGGAATTGTAATAATGCTTTATCTTTAGCTTTGTATTCAGTCTGAAGATACAAAACGGCATCATGATACCAGCTTTCAAGATAGTGAAAGAAAGAAACATAAGAAAAAAAGAAAGTCACAGGAAGCACACAGGCAAGCCAGGAATCTGATCTTGCGATTTTAAATCATATACCTAAACAATCAAATTACTACTCAGTTTATGATTTGAAACCTCCCTGCTCACAAAATCCACATGGTAGTTTACTGCTGACTTAAGTAATTCCTGTTGACTACAGGAGGTACATGGTTGCACTGCAGTAGGTTGACTTTGGCCAGCCGCCAGGTGCCCAGCCGTGTCTTCATCCCACCTCCTTAAAAGAACAGGGGAGAAAATAAGATGGAAAGGCTTGTAGGTCAAGGTAAAGATGGGGAAATCACTCACCAGTTACCATCACGGGCAAAACAGACTTCACTTGGGGAAAATTAATTTCATTTATTGCCCATTAAAAACAGAGTATGATGATGAGAAACAAAGACAAAACTAAAACCATCTCCCCCACAAGCTCCTCGTCTTCCCAGGCTCAACTTCAGTCCTTCATTCCCAACTCCACTATCTCCTCTCGCCCACCAAGCAGTGCCGGGGGATGGGGAACTGGGGTGCTGAGGTTAGTCCATTACAGCTTCTCTCTGCAGCTCCTCCCTCCTCACACTTTTCCCCTGCTCCAGCATGGGGTCTCTCCCATGGGATACAATCTTTCATGAACTGCTCCAGTAAGCAGAAGACCCTCTCCGTGGGCTTCAGGAAATGCTTTCCTCTTTTCCTTTGTCTTCAGAAAGAAGAGTGCTCCAGTGTGGATCCCCTACGGGCCGCACCTCCTGCCAGAAAACCTGCTCCACTGTGGGGTCCTCTCCCCAGGTAGCAGCTCCTGCAGCAGCCTGATCCTGTGCTGGCTCTCCGCAAGCTGCAGTTTCTTTAGGGCACATCCAACTACTCCGGCATGGGGTCCTCCTTGGGCTGCTGTGTGGATATCTGCTCTGGCGTCGCTCTCCATGGACTGCCGCAGGACAACCTGCTTCAGCATGGTCTTCTCCACAGGCTGCAGGTGAATCCCTGCTCTGGTGCCTGGAGCGGTTCCTGCCCTTCCTTCTTCTTGGACCTTGGTGTCTGCAGAGTTGTTTCTCACATGTGTTTTTTTCTCCCATCTCTCTCACAGCTGCTGTGCATTGTTTTTTCCCCCTTCCCAAATCTGTTTTCCCAGAGGCACCGCCAGCCTGGCTGATGGCCGCAGCTGTGTCCTGTGGTGGGGCCACTGGAGCTGGCTGGACCCAGCTGTGTCCCACGCAGGGCAGCTCCTGGCCTCTTCTCCCTGAGTTTCCCTGCAGCCTTACCCACTAGCAGAATCTTGACATCTACCCCAAACACGTATAGCTGTGATGGTCTAAGGATATAAGTAACAGACATTTTAGAATCTTTAAAAAAACCCTTTTTCTCTAATAGAGCAACATGTCTACTGAATTTTTCATAGAGCACATTAAATATAATTTTGTATTAAAACTATATCACAGTGTTAGCTGAACAACAGAAATGAATCACAGCCTTTCAGGTTTTTTACTGATAATTTTTAGTAATTTTATTATCATTGCTAAACCAAAAAAAAAAAAATTGAAATAAACAATGTAGTGCATATATGTCACAATTTCCAGTCCTTTATTTTTTAATCGTTGATTTAAAATATTCCATTTATAATATGAACCTAACTAATCTGTTTTAGAAGACTACTACTCAGTTTTAATCTCACTCAGCCGTATATATTAACCCTTTAATACGCTGAACTCCTATAAGGCTACTCTTGGTATAAGAAGCAATGTGCTGTATACCCTTAGTCTCAAATGAGCATGGATTAATACAGTTTCTTAAAGAAAATTTTCATAAATTCTTCAGAAAAGCTACACAAGGAATGAGTCTTTTTAAAAAATCTATATTTGCTTTTACTAAGTATGAGGTCCCTCCAGAAAAGATTTCACAAAAGGCAGGGTAAAACTATTTTGCCCCACCATAACTAACAAACTATCACTTCAGCTTTTGAGATGAGATACAACTGAACATGTGTTATGTGTTGATTTAAGGAAAAATAACAATGTCCGACTCATTACATTTCAGAATACTTAGAGGTTTTGGCATTAAATATGGCTCAAAAATCACTAAACATATCAACAAGTGACAATCATTAAAATAAATCACACAAAATGGCACTTGTATGATAACACGTTGTGACAGTGCTACTGCTTTCATAAATAAAGAATGAAAATTAAACGTTCATAGTAAAATATTTCACTAGGCTAGATTGCAAAGTTTGACATGGTCAATTCATCATTGCAGAAATCAGACAAAGCTCAGTCTGCTGTAGTCAGGAAGCGCGTTATTTCATTAAAATTGCACTGTATCTAGGACTCCAACATTCCTTTTATTAAAAATAATCACCAAGAGGTTGAATGGTAATTGTCAACCTCCTACACTACAATTTGGTCTCCCATTTAAATGAAGGCTGAAAAGCAAAAAGTAGTCATTGTCAATAAAACTGCATTGGACTCATTGTGTAAGAAAGCAGATGGACAGATTCAAGGAGTAGTTTACATTTTGTTCAGTAATTCCTAGTGGTACTCCAGAAAAAGCTGAACAACATTTTTCAACAGACTTTTTACAATCAAAACTAAACCTAGAGGAAGGTTCAGTTTTAATTAATGTTCTGAATTAAAAACCAGATGCAAAGTAACTTCCCAGGTTTTTGAGACCTATCCTTCATTCTGAGAAGCAATCAGCATAACAGAATCACTTCCAGAAACTGTATGAGCTCTAGCATAACATCACTGGGTCTGACAGCATACTTTATTCCCATTGGAAGACTGCTGATGCACTTCATTAAGTAGACAAGTAGCAGCCTTCTTGTCCTTTAAAGGCTGAATTTCCTTATAGTCTATTTATTCTGTCATAGTTTTACAGCAGCATTGCTCTATAGCATGAACAATTTAAAGTTTCTATACAGCTACACTTTCTTTTACTGTTTTGTAAACTTTTCTCTGTACTGAAAAGTTACACTGTCTGTTGAAACATTACCTTGTATTAAAAAGTTAAAAAGAAGGGTCAAAATTTAAATAAATAATTTCAAAATTACTAAGATACAGATTTAGATGTTGCTGACAGGAAATTAGTTCAAATTATCAGTTTATCCTCCAGGGTTTCAGCTTGTGTCAATTTCATACAAGAAGGTTTTTTGAAATCTTGAAAATACTTAGGAATCAAAATAATTGCTTTCCATATTCTTTTAGTGACAACACCTCTGAAATACTACATGAAATGCCACTAAAATAAAAACAGGATCATGGAAGAACAGAAGCCTGGGGGAAAAAAAAAAGAAGCATTGAAAATTTTTTTTCCTGATCTAGATAGTGTGTCCTGCATTCAGTCCAATCTATATTCCACTGAAGACCTGAACCTGAGGTTTTCTCTTGGCTGGCTGATGGCTTCCACAAGAGACCAAACAATATGGAAGTGAGACTGAACAGCCTATGAAAGCTATGTTCACAGAACCAGCACAAGGCTCACAGATTCATCTGGACTTCATGCAATTAAAAATTGACCACAAAGGGGCTGTCGTGCCAGGTAATCTTCCTTCATGTAAACCTAAAGCTATAAGCTTGTATTGATACTGGGGATTACCCCAACCCAGGCGCAGGATACAGCATTTGGCTTTGTTTGAACCTCACAAGGTTCACACGGGCCCATTCCTCGAGCTTGTCCGGGTCCCTCTGGATGGCATCTGATCGCTCAGGCATGTCAACTGCACCACTCAGCTTGGTGTCATCTGCAAACTTGCTAAGGGTGCACTCAATCCCACTGGCTATGTCACTGATGAAGATATTAAACAGTACTGGTCCCAATACAGACCCCTGAGGGACACCACTTTTCACCAATCTCCATCCAGACATTGAGCCATGACCGCTACCCTCTGGATATGACCATCCAAACAATTCCTTCTCCACCAAATAGTCCACCCATCAAATTCATCTCTCTCCAATTTAAAGAGAAGAATGTTGCTGGGGACCATGTCAAAGGCCTTACAGAAGTCCAGATATATGACAACCATAGCTCTTCCCTTGTCCACTGATGTGGTTACTCCATTGCAGAAGGCCACTAGGTTGGTCAGGCAGGCTTTGCCCTGGGTGAAGCCATGTTGGCTGTCTCAAATCACCTCCCCATCTTCCATGTGCATTAGCATAGCTTCTAGGACGATATGCTCCATGGTCTTCCCAGGCATACTGCAAAGGCTGCAACAGGTCAGTAGTTCCCAGTGTCCTCTCCATTCATTTTAAAAATGGGTGCAATGTTTGCCTTTTTCCAGTCCCCAGGGAGTTCACTTGACTGCCAGGACTTTCCAAATATCATGGAGAGTGGCTTGGCAACTACATCAGCCAATTCCCTCAGGATTCTGGGATGCATCTCGTCAGGTCCCATAGGCTTGTGTATGTTCAGGTTCCTCAGGTGGTCTCAAACCTGATTTTCTCTTACAGTGGGAGGGACTTTGCTCCTCCAGTTCCTGTCCTGCAGGCCATCCCCTCAAGATGTGTGGGAAGAGACACTGACAGTGAAGACTGAGACAAAGAAGTTGTTGAGTACCTCAGCCTTCTCCTCATCCTTGTCAATAGGCTCCTTTTGATCAGGCAGCTTCTAGTAAACACCGACCCCAAGGTCCCCTTTGTTGCCTTGGTTTTACCCATAAGCTTTCGACCTGCTTGTGGCTATTCTTCAGAGAGCTCTTCACAATCTGTCCATTTCTTGACAGAGAGCACAATCCCTCCACCCCTCCATGCTCACCTATCCCTTCTGAACAGCTTGTAGCCATCAATAGCTACATTTCAGTCATGGGGTTCTCCCAACAAGTTTCAGTAATGGCAACAAGGTTGTAGCCTTCTAGCAGCATGGTGGCTTCCAGCTCCTCCTGTCTGTTGCCCATGCTGCGTGCATTGGTGTAGAGGCACTTCAGCTGGGCTGTTGGCTGTGTCACCTTCTTAGAGGAACACACCTTTGTGTGTTAATACCTCCTTTGAGGTATTTCACCACCGTTCCCCTGTTGGCCCCCATTACCTCAGGAGCCCCTGGCTTATCTCCGTAAGCCTTCAAGTATGCTCCAGTGTATTCAGCATGTATCAGAGCAACAGGATCGGGGCCCTTGCTAACACCCCGTCTCTCTAACCTTGGTGTGTCGTCCCATAGCTTGTCATGGGCAGGCCTGATAGTATCCCCTTCTCTCTTCAAGTATAGTTTGAAGCTCTGTCAATTAGCGCCACTAGCTCATGAGCAAAGACCATCTTCCTCCTTTAAGAAAGAGGACACCTGACACTAGCAGGCCTAGTGCCATGTAGACCATCCTATTATCAAAAAACCCCAAAATTGTGGCAGTAACACCAGCCAGGGAGCCATGAATTGATAGACTGGGTCCATCTTTTTCTTCTAATGACAATTCCTTCAACTGGAAGGATGGAGAGAAAAATTACCTGTGCTCCAGATTCCCTAACCAACTGTCCCAAGGCACTGAAGTTTCTTTTTATTAGCCCTTGGACTATGAGTTGCAGCTTCATCGCCACCCACGTGGAAGAGAAATAATGGATATAGTCTAAGCATTGTACCAGGCTAGAATGTTTCCTAGTGATGTCCTTAACCTGGGTCCCAGGGAGGCAGCAGACTTGCCTAAGGGTCTGTCCAGCATATTAGACTGACTGTTCTCCTCAGAAGGGAGTCACCTACAACTACAACCTGTCTTTTCTTGTTCGTGGAGGTTGTCGTGATACAGGGGATAGACCTTTCTGAACGTGGCAACATCTCTGGTGTGGATGGAGCATCATCCACATCATCAGTTGACTGACTTTCCATATCCAGAGCCTCATATCTGTTGTATAGAGGCACCTGGGAAGGCAAGGTAGGCAATGGGGGCATTTGCCTGCCTCCCCAAGACGAGACCTGCTTCCATTCACTCCTTTCCTTTAAGTTACTGCCTTCTGCCTGGTGGGGGCAGGATACAGGACACCCTTGATCTTGTGTTTTTTCTGGTGGTTGTTCCTGTTTCTGTCTCAGGGAGGGCAGAGCATGGTTCCTCAAGTCCATCTCCTTCTTAGACTCCCTGATGCTCCTTAATCTTTCTATATCCTCTTGTAGCTCTACCACCAGGCTGAGCAGGTGGTCAACCTGGTCACACCGCGCACAGCTATTCTCACTACTGTCATCTCTTACCAATGAGGTGCCCTGGCATGCCCTGCAGTCTGAGACCTGGCTGGCTGCATGTTTTTGTGGGAGCTCTGTCTGGGTATCACATCAGTTCTGGCGACTGCAGAGGACATGGCTTTCTACCAGGTGGATACCATGGCTAAGCTCCTTCTGGGAGGGTGATGACCACCAGTGGAACTGACCTTTTGAGCTGGTAGGGTGATGACGCCCTTCTGCACAAACTGTCATGCAAACTGCCACACCACACCCTCCCGCTCGCGCCCCCTAAACTGCTTTGTGTAGGTGCGGGGGTGGCCGCGGTTCCTCTGTCAATGCCCAGGCCTCACCAGCGTCTCTTGCAAGAGCTGCTGGCTCCAGGTGGGTCCTTCCACTGCCTCAGGAAACCCGGCTGTGCGCCCAGGTCTGCCGATCCACCACAGGCCAGGCCAGCTCCAGAGCAGCTCGCCTCCGTGACGGAATTATCAAACACTGTAATAAGACTTTTCATCAAAAATCACAAACTACCGCCCTGTTTATATGAAGTCTTTCCCTTTTCAAGTTTGCTGCTCAAGATTTGCCATTTAGCAGATATCTGAAAAGTTTGAAGCCTTGTGTTTAGATAAGAAGCAATTTAATTGCAAATTAAGAAGCATAGAATTCAGAGAGTTCACCAAAAGCTTAGAGTGCTGCATTCCAAACCTTCCATAACAAGTTGTAACCTGCTATGGAGAATTACACATTTACATTCCTAATTATTTTAGAAGAAAGATCTACCAAGGAATTTAAATATAGAAAATCATGTGCTTTATAACCTTTCCATAAAATAAATAAATACTACTGTTTATGCCTATAATACAGCACGAGCACCTATAATAAAAGTTGAATTTGAAAAGATTGTTTGTTGCTACTCTAACTTTAAAAATATGAATGTAGAACATTTTTTGTTCACACTGAAGTTAGTCCTGATACACTTTCATTTATGTATCAATCCCCTCATTCTTAAAATTTGACTATATTAGACTGTCTTGCTCAGCAGTGTGAATTTCTTCTTCAGAGTTAAAAATCTGTACCTAATAAAACTGTATTTGTTCTATTTAGCAACATCATCTTTTTCATTTTTTAAAGGATCTCAGAATTATTCAGTGCAGTAATTTGACCTTCCAATCATATCCTGACTTAAGCAGGGAAAATTTAAATCTGTAAGAGAAGCTATACCTAAGAAATCTAAATGATATAAAAATTTTATATGAAACAGAAATGAGTGACACAGAAACACAATAAAAAACATTTCTAGGATGACAGTGACACCAGCTATTTTGATATTTTCTAAATGAAATACATCAACCTTCTAATGACCAAAATAAAAAAACACCAGAAACAAAACCAAACCAGAATTAAAAATGTCTAAATTTTCTAAATTTCAAAAGCTTGAAAAAGAAATTAAATCAAGTTTTAATTCAAACTAAATATTTCATTTTGCTTTAATACTTTGTGCAAATTTTAAAAATAATTCTGTATTTCCACAAAGCACTACAATTTTTCACAGTATAAAGCATCTATACAGCTCTAAAGAAAATCCCAGGCCTCTAATAAATGTCCCTACTCTCAGTAAAAATATTAATAAAAAAATATTAGGTGAGCTGTTGGTAAGCTGTCAAACATCTCTAAAAGTACACTATGATCATTTCTCCTTCTTTAAACTGGTCTCTACAGAATAACTACACAAATTTAAGGTCTTCCCTCTCAAAGTACTTCACTGACTAGGGGTCAGCAGAGGAAAGCGTCAGATCAGATCAGCTGCACACACCTAAGCATAGTGGGAATTTTCACAATAAATCTGATAGCACAGAAGACAGCTTTTACAGGACCAGCTTAAGACTGGAACAAATTCATTCAAGAACTAAGGGTCATCTACTACCTTAACCACCTTCCATTCCAAGGGCACAGCATGTACTATCAACATTTCTTCCCCAGATTGGTTTGATATGCTGGAATGCCCACACTTTAAAAAAAAAAAAAAAAGAAAAAAACAATATAATCAGAATATTCACCCCTTAGAGAAAAGATAAGGTAGAATAAATACTGTGGACATCATTCACATTGTTTCATAACTACTTGAAGGGCTCTCTTATGCCATGATGAGACCTGACAAAAAATCTACACCAAAATAAAATGTAATACAAGCACTCAGTGTAGTATAACACTAAACCATCTTACTGATTTGAAAGGATCTTTGAAATATCTGGCACATAATGGTTATGACATTTACATGAAATTTAATTCCAGCCCATTAAGATTTTAAAGCAATGGTTACCTCTGATACCATATAGGTATAGCATTATGCGACAGCATAATCACAAAATGCAGAGCAAAGAAGGCATACGGTAGATTGGATTTTCCACTGTCACTGTGAGAATAGTAGTGGAATTGGTAAAATGGGGATCTTGTAAGTGATCTCCTTCTTGACTTAATATCTTTGTCCAGCTGTTCAAAATTCAGTCTGAGGGAGCACTGTGATCACACCTAAAGACACAATTTTTTTTATTCCTCTCAATAACATCTTTCTCTACCTAATCTGTGTGAGATCACCTGTTTAACATAAGCTAGGTATACTCAACACAGTTATTGGTTCCTGAAGATTTTATTACTCAGTTGCCTACATGTTGATAGCTGCCAACTGAAAATCCATGAAAGAAACCACCCACTTATTTTGCTCTGCCTTTTGTGATGTAATGGTTCAATCCTTGCTTTCTGCTATTCAGTTAAAAAAAAAAAAAAAGAAGAGAAAATCAGTTTACAATATCAAGCCTCCTTTCAAACAGATGATATATATTGAAAATTTACCAAGTCTTATCCATAATGCCATTGACTGCTCACTGACCATTTCATCACACTCAACTTGACAAGAATCTTGATCTTAATTTTTCTCTCTTAAAAGTAATCAGTTAGCAAGGGATAAATACCTAATATATGTCCCTTATTTCTATGTTGCTTACCTGCCCTTGTAATCTCTACACTTCCATTTTTTTCCACTTATTTTGAAATCATTATGAAACAGAGCTGAGTCTCGTACATTTGGCAATATTTGAACAAATGTTTGTAATTTACTAGGAGCTGTCTAGGACCACACAAAGCTCTGAATTATACAAATGTTTGGTCAGCAAGTATTCCTCTGACACCTGCTTGCATGCTAGTCCCAATTACTCAACTGTACAAACACAGAAGGAAAGCCTTGAAAAGTAATAGCTGCAAACATCACCCAGTGAATAATCATTAGCAGTGTTCATTGCTGCTTTAAAGTAACACATCAGGGACCCTTTGAAACTTTCTATATTATTTGGCATTGTCATCCAAACTGGCTGAATAATAGCACCTAAAAAACTAAACAACAAAAAAGGAAAAAAAAAAAAAGTGGTAAAGTTGTGTCATTCAGTTACAGTAAATCAATACAGCAGTGCAGTAGCAAAAAACCTGCTGGCTGTCTTATCTCTTCTGCTGTCACTAACTTTGGAAACAATCATTTAAGTAAAACAAGCATCCATTTAAGAATAGCCATACATGTTCTCTCTAATTAAAGAAAAAAAAAATTGCACTGGTATATTCAAGAGATTTTTATATGTGTGTGTGTGTGTGTATATATGTTTTAATAAAACCTACAATACTGTTGAAGAGTAGGAATCCACAAGATATATAATATATACGGAATATACTCTGTGCTGCCTATTCATGTTAAAACATATAAAAACAATTGAGTTCTTAAATAACTTCTTGTGCATTTTTCCAGTCCACACCAAATCTGTGAAAGTGACCAAAGCCCTTCTGCCTTTTACAAATGGAGCATCTCATTTCTCTGAGATGAAGAAAAGGAGCCACGAATCCTGAAGTCAGAAGTTTGAAGTACATTTGTTTAAAAGAGTTTATGATAAGTTATGTCATAATGAAAGGATTTAAAACAGAATGGAAGGTTAGAACACCTCAAATCATTAACCTGATCAGAGGGGGGTAAAAATAAAAATGTTGAAATTAAATGGAAGAAGCATGGAAATTAGACAATAGTTACCATAAACTCTCTGGAGCATAAATTCTATATTTTCACTACAGAAAAACAAGAAGTTACTGACTAAAAAAATGACCTTGGATCATTCAGACATTCAATCTCTGTGCAAAAAGAACAAATGAGTCAAATCTTTCTGGCTTCATATGTTCTGTTAGGTCTCCAAGAGAAATACAAAGAATAATGTAAATAAAATCGTTAACCTCTATCTCTGTGCTACTTTGACAAATACTTGTCTCAAAGCAATGCAACTACTTATGTGTGAGCTTACATGTGGGAAAACAAACATTCAAAACTAAGGGATAGCAGATCTTTTCTGTGACATATTCAGTAAACTTTTAGCTACTAAGAGCATAAGTTTCCCATTAACTTAACAAAGTACATCCAGCAGAGAGTTGCAAATTTCTATTTAAAAGCTATCCAATTTCTACTTGCTATAATGAGATAATTTCTACCATGACTAGTTAAAGAAGTAGATGGGATTATTGCAAACAGAAAATACCTAAGGGTAGAAGAGACTTGCATGATAGTTATCTCAAAGGCAACTTTCACAGTGACCACAATATTTTTCAGATAGATGGGGTTTCTTAAAACTATGATGCTGAACTGGAAAAATGTACATTATAGACAGCTCTGACTAGGATAAGTCTACACTGCAAATTGTGTTATAACAGCAAAATTAATTAGCCAGCAAACAGATTTCAGTTAAAAGAGGAAAGACCTCTCATGAGGATAAAAATAATCTTCCACGATGGTTTAAAAGCAAAAGGCGCCCAACCAAAGGACATCTGCAGTGTAAGTCAAGCCTTACTACTCAAGAGGTCTCGAAGTTCTCCAAAATCACATGAGTGTCGCCTAGCTGCAAGACTCTAGTTCCTCTGTCATTAAGGAATTGATACTCAATATTGCAGAAGAAAACCAAGAAGCTATGGACCAGATGGTTAGCTGAGTATCATAGAGAATCATGAAATATGAATAATTCTTCTATTTGTTCCACTCCCTCTAGCCATCATTTAAATGACTAACATGTTGCCTTAACATTAAAAGATAAGGTAGATGGCTACAATTCTCTAAAAAGGGATGACAAACATGACACACCATGCAGAAGACTAAAGGTTCATGTGTATTAACTTTTCCCCAGGATAAGAAAGTCTTTGAAACAAAGATTCTATTTGCAATGGCTTCTTTATTCAGAGCCCTGTTGAGTTACACTTGCATAAGAACACATCTCCTACTATAGTTCTGATGTCCAAAAGGCAGAGGAATACATAATTTTTCAAATTCAATTCAGGATATTTCCACAGCCTCTACTTGTGTTTATATACCCTTATATCTGCCCAGTTTCACAGTTAAATTTTATGCAATATCAAAGTAACAATCTCATTACTCATTTTATTAACTTACAACAGTTTACGTGTGATTTTGTTACGGCACATTTGGACACCCCACCTTTGGTGCTGAAAAAACAGACAGTCAGACTGGCTGTTCAGCAAGAGAACTTTCTGTCATACAGTGTCACTCTGTAACATATAGGCTACTGCGGAAATTGGAAGATGATGTAGGTTGCAGTGCCATCACTACAATGTTGACATCGCTTTATGACTTATATTTGTCAGACTTGGACAGTGTAGTCTCTCAGCTTGCCGAGTGCCCTGCTGTGATAAGGTGCAAGGAATAAGTAAGCTGCTTAAGTTCAGAGCTGACAAGACAGATGTAATGCTTGCTATTAATGAAAACAACATACAGCTATTCCTGAAGACCACACAGTTAAACATACTGAACGTGCCTAGCAAATGACCTCACATCACTATGTGTAGAGCAGAAAATATGCCACTCCTCCAGAGACAAAACGTTGTTTTCTGTCGTTTGGGGTAATTTAAGACACTCATCTATAGTTCAAGCTCTGGCTATCTAAGAGACCATACCTTCTTCTGATAACAAGGGGATGCAAAACAAAACAGCAGGGTGAAATAAATGACTGTTAAATGAGCACACTGTAAACAAAGGGAGGACAAATCACTAGTCTCTAAAAGAATGTGCCATTTTTCCAGTAATAAAACTTATCTAAAACAGATTTTTCTTGGAAACAGCCTATACAGAGAGCTCACAGAGAGCTACTTTAACTCATGGAAAAAGGTAATCCCTGGCAGCAGTTCAGCTCTCATTCTTTGCTCATTAAAATTAATATTAACTTGAGTTACTTCAAGTACCCAGAATTTGCTGCTCAACTCAACTTTCTACTTTCTTCAGTAGCTGCTTACAAGTATTATTTCAAGTAGCAGTCAGCTTCCCAAAGTAAAACTAGTATCTGCTCATTTAGACAGGTTCTCAAGCTTATAACCTGAATCGGACCTTTTTCACTTCGGGGAATAGCTCTGACAATAAAGTTCCAGGAATCACCACAGCAATGCCTTGTGGCACAGAACTTCAAATGAGAAAATGACAGGAAAAAAGTGGCTTAAAGTACTAAAAATCCAAACTTAACCACTGAAAGCTAAACATTCTCACTGAACTGAGTTTTCAACTATTGCCTGTTATGTCCAAATAATTAATTTAGCAATCACTTATCGGTCCATCCTTAAAACACACCAAATCCGTAAAACAGCATGTAGCACAAATAACAAGCAGGAAGAGCTGGAAGTGACAGCACAGCTGGAAAGGTATGATCTAATCGCTATCACTGAAACCTGGTAGGACAAATTTTATGACTGGAGCACCGCAATCGATGGCTATAAACTGGTCAGGAGGGACAGGCAAGGAAGGAGGGGTGGTGGGGTTGCCCTCTCTGTGAAAAAATGGATTCACTGCAGACAGCTGTCTTTGAAAAACTGCAATGAACAGGCTGAGAGCTTATGGGTATAAAATCAGCGGTCAAGCCAACAAAGAAAACCTTGTGGTTGGCGCTTACTACCTGCCACCCAGTCAAGACGAGCCTGCTGATGAAGCATTTTTAATTAAACTACAGGAAGCATCACACTCGCAGGCTTTGATCCAGCTGGGGGACTTCAGGCAATCTGACATCTGCTGGAAAAACAGCACAGCAAGCTGTAAGCAGTCCAGCAGACTCTTGGAGAGCACTGAGGATAATTTCTTCATCCAGCTGACAAACAGCCCAACCAGAGGAGAAGCATTACTGGACCTGTTGCTTACCAACATAGATTAACTAATCGGAGAGGTCAAAATCAGTGGCAGCCTGGGCTGCAGTGATCATGGCCTGCTGGAATTCACAATCTCAAGGGATATGGGCCAAACAAAGATTAAAGACCCTGAATTTTAGGAGACTGAACTTTTAGTTGTTTAAGGAATTAGTGGATAGGACCCTCCGGGAAAATGTTCTCAGGGATAAAGGAGCAGAGCACAGCTGGAAGCTATTTAAGGACATTTTTCTTAGAGTACAGGAGCTCTCGATTCCCTTTTGGGAATACGCCCAATTACACAAGGAAGGCAAGAGACCAGCACAGCTAAGTAAGGATCTCTTGGTCAAACTGAAGCATAAGATGGAAATGCACAGGCAGTGGAACCAGGGACATGTATCCTGAGAAGAAAACGGGGACGCTGCCCAGATGTGTAGGAATGGGATCAGGAAAGCTAAGGCTCAGTTTGAGCCAAATTTCGCAAGGGATGCAAAGAATAAGAAGAGTTTCTGCAGATATGTTGGTCAGAAAAGCAACAAAATGACACAGAACCAGTGACAAACAACTTTGAGAAGGCCGAGGTACTCAACAACTATTTTTGCCTCAGTTTTCACTCTTCCCACATCTCTCAAGTCCCTGAACTTCAAGGAAGGGACTGAGGGAGTGAAGTTCCTCCCACTGTAAGAGAACAGGTTTGAGACATCTGTGGAACCTGAACATACACAAATCCATGGGATCAAATGAGATGCATCCCAGGGTCCTGAGGGAATTGCTTGATGTAGTTTCAAGTCCAACCATTAACCCAACACCCCCTAAACCATGTCCTGAAGCGCCACATCCACACGTTTTTTGAACACTTCCAGACATGGCGACTCCACAACCCCCCTGGCCAGCCTGTTTCAATGCTTGACCACCCACTCGGTGAAGAAATTTTTCCTAATATCCAATCTAAACCTCCCCTGGCACAACTTGAGGCCATTTCCTCTCATCCTATCACTAGTCACTTGGGAGAAGAGAACAACACCCTCGTCGCCACAACCCCGTTTTTCAGGTAGTTGTAGAGACCAATGAGGTCTCCCCTGACCCTCCTCTTCTCCAGACTAAACAACCCCAGTTCCCTCAGCCGCTCCTCATAAGACTTGTGCTCCAGACCCCTCACCAGCTTCGTTGCCCTTCTCTAGACACACTCCAGCACCTCAATGTCCTTCTTGTAGTGAGAGGCCCAAAACTGAACACAGGATTCAAGGTGCAGCCTCACCAGTGCCGAGTACAGGGGCACAATCACTTCCCTACTGCTGGCCACACTATTTCTGATACAGGCCAGGACGCTGTTGGCCTTCTTGGCCACCTGGGCACACTGCCAGCTCATGTTCAGCCGGCTGTCAACCAGCACCCCCAGGTCCTTTTCTGCCGGGCAGCTCTCCAGCCACTCCTCCCCAAGCCTGTAGCATTGCATGGGGTTGTTGTGGCCAAAGTGCAGGACCTGGCACTTGGCCTTGTTAAACCCCATACAGTTGACCACTGCCCATTGACCCAGCCTGTCCAGATCCCTCTGCAGAGCCCTCCTACCCTCCAGCAGATCAACACTCCCACCCAGCTTGGTGTCATCTGCAAACTTACTGAGGGAGCACTCGATTCCCTCATCTAGATCATCTATAAAGATATTGAACAAGACCGGCCCCAAAACTGAGCCCTGGGGAACACCGCTTGTGACTGGCCGCCACGTAGATTTAACTCCATTCACCACAACTCTCTGAGCTCAGCTGCCCAGCCAGTTCTTTACTCAGTGAAGGGTAAACCTGTCTAAGCCACGAGCTGCCAGCTTCTCCAGGGGAATGCTGTGGGAGAGAGTGTCAAAGGCTTTACTAAAGTCCAGGTAGACAACATCCACAGCCTTTCCCTCATCCACTAGGCGGGTCACTGGGTCATAGGAGGAGATCAAGTTGGTCAAGCAGGACCTGCCTTTCATGAATCTGTGCTGGATCGCTTGGTTGTCCTGCAGATGCCCTGTAAGCGCCCTCAAGATGAACTGCTCCATAATCTTCCCCGGTACCTGGGTCAGGCTGACAGGCCTGTAGTTCCTGAGATCCTCCTTCCAGCCCTTGTTGTAGATGGGCGTCACATTGGCAGCCTCCAGTCATCTGGGACCTCCCCTGTTAACCAGGATTGCTGATAAATGATGGAGAGTGGCTTGGCAAGCTCCTCCAACAGCTCCCTCAGTACTCTTCGGTGGATCCCATCAGGCCCCATAGACTTGTGGGTGTTCACGTGACGTAGCAGGTCCTTAACTGCTTCCTCCCAGGTTATGGGGAGTTCATTCTGCTCTCCATCCCCGTCTTCCAGCTCAGGGGGCTGAATACCCTGTGGATACCTGGACCGACTATTAAAGACTGAGGCAAAGAAGGCATTAAGTACCTCAGCCTTTTCCTCATCCTTGGTGACAATGTTCCCCCCCACATCCAATAAGGGATGGAGATTCTCCTTGGCTGTCTTCTTGTTAATACATTTGTAAAAACATCTTTCGTTATCCCTCATGACTGGGGCCAGATTGAGTTTTAGCTGCATTTTTGCCTTTCTAATTTTGTCTCTGCTTGACCTAACGACCTTCTTGTGTTGCCTTCCCCTTCTTCCAGAGGTGATAAACTGTCCTCTTTTCCCTGAGTCCCAGCAAAATCTCCCTGTTCAGCCAGGCTGGTTGCCTACCCCGCCAGTTTGTCTTGCGGCACATGGGGACCGCCTGCTCCTGCGCCTTTAGGATTTTTTTCTTGAAGACTGTCCCTGGACCCTGCCCTTCAGGGGACTCTATCAACCAGTGACCTGAACAGGTCGATGTCTGCCCTCCACATTTTACCAGGGCCTGTAGTGACAGGACAAGGAGCAACAGTTTTAAACTGAAAGAGGGCAGATTTGGATTGGATATTAGGAAGAATTTTTTTCCATGAGCATGGTGTGATACTGGAACAGGTGCTCACAGAAGTTGTGGATGCCCCATTACCGGAAGTGTTCAAGATCAGGTTGGGCAGGGCTTTGACAATTTCATGTATTGAAAGACGTCCCTGCCCATGGCTGGGGGTTGGACTAGATGATCTTTGTAAGTCCCTTCCAACGCAACGCATTCCATGATTCTATGATTCCAGAGGACATAAAACACTGGGGACTTCAAAGGAATTAAAGTATAATGGAGGGATATATAAGCACCCACTGACGTTGGTGAGCGATGTTGTTTTTTTTAAAACGTATGTAAGGTGTATATAGTCAATAGTACAGCAAAATTTATTCAGAACTGCCTAAGACTTACAGATAATAAAAATGTACGTTTCTATAAGATTAAACAGTACATCTTTATGGTCTCATAAGTAAAACTTAATTGCAGTGATGTTCCAGTTTAAAATAGCTTAGCCTGGACACAGAAATTATACAAGATTATGGAAGAAATTTTACATTTAGAAGTACCTTCGTTTGACGTGTATTCAATCGCTATAAAAATAACACAAGCAACAACAAAACCAAAGCCAATAAAACTGTTTCTATACCTTGTGCATGTGGTGATCAGAGATAAGCCTTCCTCGCTTACACTGTCTGCAAATTCTTTTCTTACAGATACAATCCTGGTGTCAGTTTTCTTTCTCCCACTTTTCTAAAACATTACTTAGATTCTGCATACACTAGATATATTTGATCCTTGGTAGTTACTATATGTACGTCATCAGACGTGTTTCTGTACCTTTTCTGGCTGTTTTCATTCTCACACTTTTTCTTTTCCCATATGTACGATGTATAATTTTCTAAATCAAATGCCTTTCTACACAAGATACTGATATGCAATTAAAACATAAAATTAAGGTTCAAAAAAACAACAAGCAAATGTTAATTCATAAATAAATCCTATGTCCACCAGCACCCATCATTAATATTCCTGGGGACATAAAGTAACTTCTAACAACTTAACAGAACACTGTATTTTCAAAATCTTAGACAGATATTAGGCAATATTTTTCTCAGCAACATAGTGACACCAGTATTGACAAACAGAAAGGTAAACTAAGGCATAAAGTGACTTATCAAAAATTATAGTGTGTGTAAGGTTCAGATGAGTAACCATAGAAAGATCCTGGTAAGATCTGCTACCTTATTGGTCCAATTAGAAGATCTTTCAAATGAATACCAGTATAAAATTAAGCTTTTTGCATGAAATATAATCACAAGCCCTTTTGCTATTTTGATTAAAAACTATTATTGTCCCTAAATACTCAAATCATATTTGAAAGTGGACTCTGATCTTTAAAGCATGTAAGCACTTCTGAAAGCTTTATCAGGAGATTTAAATAAGCGTAAACCAAAATAAAAGTAAATAAATTCAGCAGTTTTATAATTTTTTAAAAATTTAGAATGTTATATATTTTTCTTTTACTGCTGCAAAGTAACACCATTCAGATAACCCATGATCCGCATGTTATTCAGTTGCTACTTTGCTGTCATCAAATTGTTTGAGCTCAGAAAGTTATTCCATGCTTGAGAATTTAGTATTTATGACACAAAATGATCCTTCACTCTCAACCTTATTATTAAATTCAGAACTCAGTATTTAATTTAGCTCTTCAATGACATTCACCTCTGGACATCTACCTGTTTAAATTATGTGTTACTTTCCTTACACACTTGTGGCACTAATGTCCATTTGTGTGTGGACACAAAAAAATCCCACATACATGATTTCACCCACATGCAAATATTGTGTGTTGTATAGACAGAGATGAACTTCAAAATACAGATCTGACTATCAGACCTACACACCTTATTACAGACTCTTAATCATTCAGAACTTTAAAATTTCAAAGGATTTTTATAGGAAAAAATCATTCTCTTGTGCATAAAGTCCTCTCTGTTTGCAAATAAAAAGAAATTCAGAGGACTAGTTAACATTTTAAACACTCTGCTTTCATTCTTACAGCCATGTCCATGTCTTCAGACGTATTTATAGTCATGCCTATCTAACATTTTCCATATTTTTCATAAGATTTTATAGTATGGTACTGCTTCAAGATACAAATTTGACAGTTTCCAACAAGATCTGCTCATTGTAGCAAATTATTCTGACAGTTAGTACTATACAGCCAGCAGTGTATATTCTTCTAACATACTTATTAAAACTATTATGAATACTGTGACTAAAGCATATACATTAAATTGTATTTTGTACATGATTACAATGAGTCACTGAATTTTTAACAAATTATATATTGTAGTAATCAACTATTGCATAATTTTTAGTTTAACCTTTTTTTTAAATCAAAACCTGTGCTATTTAAAGGTATTTCATTTACAGTTTTAAAACAATTTGGAAATATTTTAAAACCTGTCTCAGGATTTCTGTCTATTTTGCTCCCATTGCCTGCGAATGTGTGCAATGAGTTAATGCATGAATTTATGTATGGTAAAATGATTCTCCTTAATTGTCCTTCCAACAATATTTTTGGAAATGTTGAAAAGTAATCAATACGTCTTAGTATTACCATAAATGCATAGCAACACTGGTAATCTTTACTTTTTCACAAACATAGCTGCAACAGTTCTACTACCCCACTGTAGTTTAACAAATGAATTTCATTACAAATTAGAATACAGAAGATGAGCAGTGTCCTCAAATGTCTTTAATCCTTTTTTAAGTTTCCGACATCATTAAAATAGAATGACAGGCAGAAGAGTATTTTAAAAGCTCATACACGTTTTCTCTTTGATTCCATTCTTCAGTGGCATACCACAGAGAAACCTCTGTATTTTCAGAATTGATGTACCTTTCAAAACTATAATCTTCGGCTTTCAAGCTCACTATTATTTGCCTTCAGGTGCAAATTTTAAAGTGTATAGGCTTCTAAAAAGAACTTTATGGCTTCAGCTGGATACTGAAAGGCTTGTAGATCAGTCATCATCACAGTGTACATTTCTTTTCAAAGTAATGTTCCTCACTCAGAGTACACTTGTGCTTATACTCGGTTCACTTGTCAAATACAAATTTGAGGTCATCAAAAGCTTCAGGGCAACTTCAGCTATTCCAAAACTCATTTTCTACCTCTATTTTGTTGGAGAAATAGGATTTCAAATGTAAAAATAATAGGAAACTCTACAGATAAAGAAACAAAGGCATATTATGTGCATGTTTCGGTACAGCATTGCAGTGACTACCTTGAAGGACAAAGTCAATCAAATACCAAAACATTTTAAAACACTGAAAATATCAAAAGCAGATAATGTATTTTGCTATTGAGTTGATATGTATTCTATTCAAAATATTATTTTAGAATTTACATCTTAAATATATAGGGCTAGGATCAGATGCTAATGATTCTATTTACAAGTCTCATTTGTAACAGATGAACCATTTAAACACTCATTTACAGTATCTACTGTTTATTGTAAGTCACATGTCTGACAAATGTAAATGACACTAGGCTTAATATTCCCATTGGCTTGAATTCCTTGGCCATATAATAGTGTTTTTATTTAATTCTATTTTTAAGTCCTATGTTTTATTAAAATGGAATGACAGACAAGAGACTACTTATTCTTTCTTTTAAAGGCTGAGTTTATGTTTGAGAGGTCAGTCTGATTTTTTCATCTCCAGAGACTTTTTCATGCAGCTATAGTTCATACTTAAAATTAGAGCTGAGCAATTAACACTCTTTTGAAAGCACAGACTATCTAGATACTTGGGGAAAGGTTTTTCCCTTCCGAGAGCAAAATCAAGTTTTATCACTGACTTTGACACACGCAGGAATCCACAGTATAAACAGTCACATGTATAAACAGTCAAGGAAAACAGGTTATCAAAAGCAGGAGTTTACACACAAGCTTGTCTTGGAGACTTAAAGACAAATGGAACAAGGCAAAAATTAAATAAATAAATAAAATAAATAAAGCTAAACTCAGCTAGAAACCTAAGCTTTCTCTGGTTTGGGTAAACTGTTAAATGCTGTTAAGCTGTGTTGAGATGGAATCTGATGCCACAATCATTCATGGTATAAACTTTCCTCCAAATCACATACTTGTTCCAAACTGTGGCCAGCTGAAACTCTACATATATGTTTGGACAAATTTCATGTGGTCCCACTCCATACCACCTTCTTACCAACTTTGCCTTATTTTTATCTGCTCCTGACATTTTCACTGTGATTAAGCAGTATTTAAGCGGGCATTTTTGTATTTCCTGTCTTTTCACGCTTGCTCAATATGTCTGCTGTTCAACTTCCAGTGGAGACCGCTGGAACAAAGACCATCTGAACCAAGTGTCTGCAAAGCAGCTAGCATACTGTAGTTTATGTATAATATAGTTTTAAAATGTGTGACATGGTAATGTATATCCCTCCAGCCATTTCATTTTAGAACCTGTGCATAAACAGATGAATTCAACATATTTGTTTCCTAGCTTGATAATCACAAATTGTTATTCCATGTGGCACACTCAAAGTGTCTGATGCATGTGACCATCCAGGCTGAATCAAAAATAAAGGAAGAAAGCCTGACTCTCTGACAAAAGACCAGGACAATCTCATTTTCCCATGCACATAATTTTCAAAGAAAGAGAAAAGGCATAGTCACAGAGAGGTAAAGTGGAGAAACTACAGGCTATAGCATCTTTGTGGGATGCTCTCTACACTGAGGTTGCCTGGGAGGCCTTTTGCTTTCACGTGAAAAGTCAGCTATAGTCCATTAATATCACGGGTGTATACCCCTAAAATATACATGATGACACAACCTGTTTTATTGCAACACAGGATGTATCACATTCCTTTCTTTCACATTCCCCTATGAAAGACAGAGCACAAATTTTTTTTATTAGTATTAATTCTGACTGCTTTCATCCATTAGCATTAAGGAATAATTTTCAAGACAATCTTTAATGAACATTTCACTGTGTCATGTAAATTTTTAGCATCAATAGAACATGGGTCATAACCCATTGAAAAAAGCTAGGGAAATATGAAAACATTTTGGCATTCTAAAAAAACCCACTAAGTGCAAACATGAAACAGTTGCATAAAACAATTTTAAAGCTATGAGCTACTGTAAGCATAATAAAAATCTCAATTTTTACTCTGGAAAAATGGGTATATACTAAATATTTAATAATTGAGAGATTGATAGGAAACACACTGATTCCAACCTAGTCTAGTGAACTAAAACTGTTTAACAACAGTCAGTATACATACTAGCTGGGCAATAAAAAACAGCTTACCAATATGTTCATGTGTGCACAGATGCTATTTAATTTCTTAAAAATAAAACATTTACTTTTTGTTTCCTTTAATATTCCTTTGTAAATCCTACATTATGGAAAATGTCAGGTCAGCCTCTACAGATCTCTGAAAACAGTAGATGTTCTGCTTATTTGGTTTTCTTACTATTTTAAAGAGAGAGACATGAAGGCAGTGAAGGAGGAAAGAAGGAGTGGAGGAAGTAAGGGGGAGGATGGGGACAGAAAGAAAAATTATTAAAACTAAAAAAAAGCTAGAATTATTTGCTCCTACATTGTCAGATATAGTTCTGGTTTGGTTGCACACTAGAATGTAATCGATCCTTTTATATTTACTTTCTATCGTTTTCTGCTCATTAAAAAAAAAAAAAGAAAACAAATCCCAGATTTTATAAAGGAGAGATGGCATAGTAGGACAGGCCACATTTATTAGCTATCCCATGCTTTAACATAAAGAGCATTATAAAAATAGGCTAAAAATGTGTTTTCAAAAATTTATTGCTTATGAAGGCTCTATATCAACCAAAAATGTACAAAACTTGCCTTTGTTTGTACAATAAACACTCTCTGGCTTTGAATGGTGGAGACTGACGAACAAAGATAGCCTTAACGTGACAAATAGGAGAGCTGTGATGCAGGAATTGGCTCTAGAGCAGTATTGGCAATCCCTAAAATTTCAAAGGGGAAGACTGGCCCAAATCAATTGCTCACAGATTCCCAGAGCTCATGTCAAAGCGTGAATCACTCAGTATGCTTTTACAGAAGTTAACAGCAAGGGAGATGGTGTCAGCTGTCTACTCCAAAGTATAGAGTATGTGATAACAAAGAGGAATGAAAGATAAGAATGGAAGTGGGGCCAAGCAAGGGGAAGAAGGGACGGGAATTCCTAGAGAAACAGAATTAATTTGGATATGATTAATGGGGTTTCCCCAAGGCAAATAACCCAGTGTCAGTGGATATGAGGGCATAATTGTTATTCTGTAGCATCAACAATCAGAAAGTGAAGACTAACATGAGGATCACATTTGATTTGAGAATGATGTGGGATATATACACAAGGTTATTGAGAGCAACCCCTTTAGAGAAGTAGGAACATCATGTTTCTGGAAACAAAAGAAATAATGTACAGAAAGTATCTAATACACAGGGCTTTAGAGAAAAATAAAAAGTATCCACGCAATTCCATCTAATACCTATTCTTAATTTTTTTTTTTTTTATATATACAGAATACTACAATGTTATTCAGGAGAATTATTTTAGCTAGGGTACTCACTGTGTAACAGAGCAGAGCAAAAGCATCAGATACAGCAACTTATTTGCAACAAAAGCCAAAATTCAAAAGCAGGCAGACTGCTGGTGGTTTTAGACCAGATTTTTCTCTGCTGCTTTACGCAAGGAGCAGCATTTTATTGCTCTATTGACAAGTACAAGACTAGTTATTTCATTATAAATTCAATGTCAGAAACTAAGTCTTAGAAAAGTAAGGTTTAATGAGTCAAACCAGGATTATAGTGCTTCCTTCCCTCACAGTAAGGCTGTCCACTGCCTGCAGCAATACTACATTTATGGTTGTTATAAGGTACCCTGTCTTTCATTTTTCTTCTATTCAGCTGAATTCCTTCATCACGATGTTCATTCCATTCAAATATACACACTCTTTTACTTTAGAAAACTATGTTAAGGAAAGAAGTACTATACTTCTAAACATTCACGAACTCACAGGAGACCAAAATGGTATATACAGCTTAATATGATCTGTAGTGCTTCAATGTCATTTTACATTGAAGAAGGTTTCAAGAACCGAAAAAGCAGTATGGACTATAAACAATCTTTTATCAACAGAAGGCAAGCACAGAAGAAAAAGCTCTCAGTTATAAATATCTGATTAACATAATTGCTTCATATTCAGCAGAAATTACCTAGGAATTTTAAAACATGTAACTTCACAAATTTTATCTCCGTACCTTCATGATCAAGAACTTAAAATTAATTCAAACCTTCTCCAAAAGGGTCCTATTATTCTTGTACAGTTCAAGTCACGGACAGCCCAAAGAATAAATTTCAACATCTGGTAAATTAAACATTTCTGTGTTTTCAACCCCTGAATTAACAATTTCCAAACAGTCACAGTCATGTGTCTGGTTAAGATCTTCAAAGACTAAGACTGAATATATTGAAACTAATTGTCAGTGCTTCTACTGGTTGTATTTTCAGATCAGGAAGAACATTTTTAATAATAATTTATATATAGTGTTTAGAAATGTGTTTTATGTAACTCAAAGTTGCATTTCCATGTTTCGAAATACAGCTAAAAACCACAAAAAATAAGAATGGAATGAAATGAAAATGTAATGAAGAGACTAATAGTTCAAAAAGAGCAAGTATGTGGTCAGGTAGACCAAGGACCACTTTGGAAACAGAGGATCTGTGGAGCAGATCCAGAAAACCAATGGTACCTTTTCCCTAAGATTTTGAATGAGCCCCTAATGATTTTCTTTCTATCAGATGACATCACAGTGATGCACACGCTGACAAATTAAGTAATTCTCATGTAACACATGACGGAAAATACTCTTATATTGCACTTATGTGTATCTTCTGCTTGTGAACATCAACCTTCTTGAATGACACTGTTATTCTAGACATACCACAGGGTGCAACTGTTAGCAACTGATGCATTTTGTTTTTCACCAGCTTGTTAAATTCCTCAGGAAACAGGGCTTCTTCATCCAATACAATGTGTGACCTGTTTTGCACACATTTTTAATGCCCATGGGTAGAGATGCGATGTAACAAACAGATCATATAACCTTTTACCTTCATAAACAGTTCCCTTAGTCAAAAATACATAATAAAAAGACCTCACAAATATGTATTGTGTGATATTCCCAGTCTGTTTGGGTTTCAACACTTTCATCACCAATACAGTTCCAAAACTGAAACTTTCACAGGTGTCACTGGTCAAGTTTTTTAGTCTTCTTTTGGGGGAGGGCAGGTTCAAGCTTCTTTTAATACCAAA
Organism: Phaethon aethereus; assembly: GCF_964289735.1. Lineage (NCBI taxonomy): Eukaryota > Metazoa > Chordata > Aves > Phaethontiformes > Phaethontidae > Phaethon > Phaethon aethereus. The sequence goes on along the minus strand of NC_138577.1, from coordinate 33,608,385 downwards.
GGCTGTTAACAGCGTTAATGAGTTGCCATTATATGTCAAAAAGCCCATTTTGATAAAACCCTGGTTATTTACTCCTTACCTTAAATATAATTTACTGCTCTGTACCTGGCAATAATCATCACAGTCCAGATTGTAAATACATTTCAAATATCGGAACACCTCAACAGAAAAGAATATATGAAGCATGTATGAATATATTACTCACCAATTTTAATCTTTGCAAAGGTATTCTGCTAGTGTCTATCGGTGTACGTTCTGTGACATTACCAAATCTGACTTCTGGGATGGCAATTGCACATATTATATGTGCCCACCTGTGAAAAGTGGCAAGTCAAGAATACCACCAAAAAAACCCACAGAAATACAAGTTTTTAAGATGTTTCATTACTTGCTGTGTGTTTTAGTTTTTCAAAAGGCAACCACCTCTAGATACTTCCTTATTAGGAATTCCTAAGCTTCTTTGAAACATATTTAACAAACCTTACAAGACTAACACTTTGTGTAAATATAATTTCAGACTGTGGTTTTACTGCAACGCTTTTTAAGCATCTTTCGTGTTCAATTTATTAAGGGCAAAGGTTTTGCAGTTGTGCTATCCAGGTACAGGTATAAAGACCACGCTATTTGTTTCATGTGCAATTTAGCACTTACAGCATTTTGGATTAACATTACTCAGACCTGAGTAACTCTTCTTAGGCAACACACATGGTCACAATCAGTCATACATCTGTCGAAGCATAAAACAAAGTATACTATCAAGACCTGCTTATAGACACAAAGGCATAGAAACAGCAAACTGATCAGCCTGTCACTGTATTGCCCAACATGAACTGGATCCTGTTTAACAGCAAAAGCACCTGTCAAGTGCTTAGAACCTGTGCTACATACAAAACTCCAGTGCAACTTCAGGAAATGTGTCAAATGTGTCAAGATGATGCTATGTATTTCCTATACTCACCAGAAAGCACAGCTATAGCCTCCAAATGCTGGTTCAATACAAAAATCTCAAAATAAGAAAGGCTAAACGAACCTTTTAAAAGTCTGAAATTAATGTTAAAAGTGCATCTTTTATGAAGAAAAAGAGAAGCTAATGACATTTTTATTAACAAAGAGTAGCCTCCTGAGACTACTTTTAAAATCTTTTTTGCAGTAGACTACCAGTAAATCTGAAGAAAGGGAAACATTTGCATTCCTTGATACGTATTTGTCATATTCTCAGCCATTCATTGTACATTGTGTCTCATTACCCCACTTGCTTTTTGTTTTTAAGCCCTGAATGCTTGTCTCACTCCACTTTCTGTAGATCTCCACACACACACATTACATGAGCATCTTAGCGGATTAACACAGATGTAGGCTGGAGCTAAAAGATGTAGAAAGTGATGTAGCAGAATAGAAATCATTTCTCCTCCCTGCACTTGAGTGATGCTATTTCAATAACTCACCTGTGACAAAAAATATCTTGAAAAGTATATGATATAGAGGGACTAAACAAACTGCTGTCACATGACATTGAAGTTGTATTGGTTAAAGTGTGAACTAAGAGCTGGATGTAAAGATGACATATCAATTAGCAAGTTATACAGTTCAGCTCAAATGAAAGGAGAAAAAGCTTGTAGAACTATCATCTTATTAAGGTGACAGTTTTGTTTACATTCTAACTTACAGAAAAAAGTCTTGCTTTGCGACTTTTTCTTTTTCACTTTTAATAACACCCTTTGTCTTTTTACTGCTGCCTGCCTGCCTGCAAAACTACATTGTCTTACTATCTAAGCTTTATGGGACAGAAATGCTATAAATGTAGTTCCTCTTCAATAAATCTTCACTCAAACCTTTATACTCTGCCATCTCGCAACCTAACAGGACTCAAAACAATTGCTGTGTTCTGCTGAAAAGAAGGAATCCCAGCTCTCCTATATGGCAAATTGTTACCCCCACACACACAAAATGAATGTTGGAGTCATTAGCTTTTAAATCTAAGTAGTGCTCATCCTACATCTCCCACCAGCAGGTAAGAAGGAAAGAAGGAGGGAAGGGAATACACATCTTGGATTTTATACTTAAAGAAAAAAAGACACAATTGGAACATACTCTTCTGAAAACTCTTAAATGTTTGGAATGGTACTAATGCTGAACGATAGATGAAAGACTCTACAATGTGTAGCAACTGTAAGGTGTTATGGAAACAAGAAAAATGAGTTGAACTACTTTTAGAGAACTCTCATTTCATAAATCTGTAATAGAAACCTACAGAGGGATATAATGCAAAACTAAAGACTTTAGGTACAGTTACGCAGAGAAAGCCATTTTCTGCAAACATCTGTGGATTCTTTTTCTATTAATAAATCTTATAAAACATTTCTAAAATATTTTAATTGACCTACAGAAAGGATGTACATATTTTCAAAGATGCAATCTATCAGCAGCAAATAACAAAAGACCATGATAAATTCTATTGAGATAATACTTTTGTCCTTTTATTTTTTTTTTAGTAAGAAAAGCAAGTAACAAATTTAGGGGAGTTTAAACTAAACTGCAGCTGAGTATTTTCATGTGTTAGTCAAAACCTCCATTAAAATGATTCTGTTATTAATGCTTTCTGAAGGTAAGATCTGGCCTGTAAGTTTCATGTAAAGCCTTCCTCTAACTGGACAATTTACAAGGGTCATGCAACTAATGGCAAATCACCAATAAACAAATTCTTGCCTGATAAGTGGAAAAGAATGTTGCAGCTAGATCATATTTTACCACTGCATTCCAAAGGACTGAAGAAAGAGATCTACGTGATATTGCTAAGTTACTAAAATAATTTAATTACTTATGAGAAGATTCAAAATGCGTAAAGACTGTTCCACTATTGGACTTGAAAAAATATTAAGTTGCAATATTTCCCATTTTATCTGTTAGGGTTACTTGCTATAGTGTCCTGTCATCCAAAGACAGAGTAAAATACTATTGCTGTTAATAGCATGATGTCAGAAACAATACTATTTTTGACAGTGTATGATAGGAGCATATTTAAAAAAAAAAACTTCAAAATCTAAAATATTTTAATATGATTCAAATTAATTAATTAAAAATGTTGTTTCTAGAAGTTCAAAGGTACTGTACTAAATTATGTAATCACAAATTTCCAAGACCAAAGAAGAAAATACACTTCACTGTTTGATAAAACTTGCCCATGCAAACAATGACAAATGAGCTCTCGTTTACTTTCTTTACACAAAGGCCAGCAGAATAGAATTTGGAACAAGTAAGTGTGTGCAAAAACTATAACCAATGTATACTTTAGCATCTACCTATTTCACAAAATACCGGTGGCACATTTCAATAGGAATAATGTTAATTCTACAATGATTCAGCTTAACGACACACTGTCAAGTAAATAGGTTTAAAAATATTTTGTACATGGGAATGGATTGGGAATAAAGTTTAAAACAAGCACATAAAATTCCAAAGTATGTATTACTTACTTCTTGTCAGTAGTTTGCTTTAATGCACCACCTCTCAAATTGCAGAGACAACATTCCTAAAAAAAAAAATAGTGTAGAAAAAAAATGAGCTTTATTGACTGATTATAAATCATCTTTATTTAGCTGATCTTAAGGATATGTAAATTGCTAATGTAATTAACTACTGGGTTACACCCTGCCACTTAAATGCACCGCATTTCCTTATAAGAAAAATTCAAGAATACAGTAATGAAAATAGAAGCAACTCAAAAGCGGGGAAAAAAAAAAAAAGTATTACACTTAAACAAAGTGACAGAATCCCTTTGAAAGTGATATCAAAAAAAAAGGCTTTTAATCAAGTACTGTCACAGAAAAGCTGGAATTGGCATGCAACTTACCAAGTTAAAACAAAGTAAAATGACACAGTTAGTTTAATACATTACTGAGAAACTGACTTACAAGCCACTGATCCACCTCAAATACTTTTAAAACCTGTTTGTTTCTGACAAGTTCTCAAATTTATAAACCTACAGAATATGGGGCAGGTTATGCTTTTTGTAAAAGCTCTCTTTGCACCTTGACTGGCTTGATTTTCAGCACAACTCCATCTGCTTTCAGGGCACTCAGCAAGGCATTTTTTACCAGATAATACACCAAAAAACCAGGGCTTTTCCTACCTCTACTTACAACTGTGCCTTTGAACAGACATGCAGGCCTTTCTACTTTCCAACACTTCCCTCTCTTCAATCTCCTCCTTTTCTGAATCTATCCTTTCCCTTTTTTTTTTCTTTTTTTCCTTGTCCCTTCACAGGAACAGATGCGAAATTGTTTCCGTTAGTTATCTTTCTTCCTGTCTCTATTCTTCTAGTCTCTATGAAGAATCAAATGCACAAAATGAAGTCAAGATATCCTGTGACTGTACTTCTATACTCAGAAAGAGAGCTTGCTCCTGAACCTCTAAATTTAAGTTGCCCTTGCAGGGGAAAAAACAAACAAACAAATAATCAAAACAAAAAAACCCAAAGAACTGTTATGCAATACTCCAGTCTGATCTCATCTCAAACCTCCAGTAATGAAGATTATCAGTGCCTGCCAGAATCTAACTGAATGCTTTATTATAGTTCCTATGGGAAAGACCTTTCCTAACTAAAAAATACTTCCTTGTGACAACTGAATATTCTTTGCAACTTAAACACACAACTTTTTGCCTTATCTACGAAAACCATGGAGAACAGGTAACCCACCCTCTCATACAGTACTCTTTTAATTATTTATATTATTGTAGAGTTGTGAAAAAGAGAATTGAAGTTCATTACTCACAAGAGCCTTGGGATGGGATCTAGTATGTTCCAGATCACAGTTCCCCTTGTAGTAGTAAACGCTGACTGTTAAATCAGGAAACCCAAAGGCTCAGAATACTAATTCTTTCAGGTATTCAAAGGGGACTAAGCAGGAACAGGTAGTTTCAGCATATAAAGAAAAATGGAACACAAGGAGGCTGTTACTGCAGCACTGGAGTGGGAGCTTCAGCTTTGTCCTGTTTGTAACTTTTGGTAGCTGCTTCTACAGAGGAAACAGCTCAGATGGGGAGGGACATCACTGCATAGAATTTTGCCATTGGGCTACTGGAGTAAAACTGTTTTTTCCAGAACCAACAGTCATATTCAATTAGCTGCATCTCTGTGAGGTTCTCTTGCCACATCTTAGGAAACCTGCTCTTGTATCAAGCCCTACACAACAAGACAGAAGCTCATCGGGGGTGGAGGGGCAGTGGAGAGAACAAGTGGAAGTGAGAACACAGGAAGGAGGAAGGGATGAAGGGAAACAGAAAGAAAGGGAAGAAAGCAGGGAGGGAGGGAAGGAAAGTTATATCTTCTCTTTCTCCCCTAAGTGCACACACTCTTGAAGGTAGAGCAAAATGGCAGGAACCAGAATTACTCTATTATTTAGTCTTCCATTTCTCTTTCAAAGATAGATCAAGTCAACAAATTTCATGCGATTCTAGATTCACATGCCAAATTCAGTTTAATTTACCACCTCCTATTTTAGTTTCAAACCATTACGCTTTGCTATGCTGTTCAAACACTATACAAAATCACCCTCTTTTTTCCTATACATATTTATTTTCTAAATATTTGTAGATTCTTATGATATCATAACATTTTGAGATATTTTTTGCCAACCTATGTATATTAAATTCCCTTAACTACTCTTCAAGTTGATTCAAATCATCTTCACATTCTCTTTCTAACTGTTGCCCTTCTTTGGATGTCATTAGGATAGCGAGGTGCTGCCATCAACACAGGTATACTCTCAAGCTATGCAAAGAACCGTTACTCTCTTTCTTATCCTGAATATATTTTGGTTTAAAAAAATCACTCAGTTGGAAAATTTACATAGGCATGTAAATCTACATAGGCATGAGGTAAAGACTCTCCTAAACTAAATGCTAAGGAATCACATTATTAAGGCTAATAATGTGATTATTAATTCACCATGTTGAAATTATTCTGAAATAATACAACAAAAATTCCACTACACAGTTAATGGGCACAGTGCACTGTTTCCAGTAAAGTACCACTACAGTCATGGGAAATTTGCTTCTAATTGGCATTCAGTTCTCAAAGGCACACACTTATATATGAAAATTACAGTGTGAAACAGTCTGAAGATCTTTAATCCTACCTGGGAATCCTGAGGACTATCTTAGCACAACCACAGAGTAATCCTACAGCACTGCATCCTTTTCAATCTCATTCACCTTAGAATCTTGCTTACAAATCAGCAGAGGAAAAATCTATTTCTTCAGCTCTTCCTGTGATTGACTTTGACACCCTGAGTGAATGGGTCATCTTTTCTGCTATCAGCGTTGTCTATACTTGGCCACCATCATGGCGAGATACTGACCAACAAAATGCGTCCAAATTGTTACTTTTATATTTGACAGTTAGAGATAAAAGCAGTAAAAATAGATGGGCACACATTTCCATGGCCACATGAGAGTAACAAAATAAATGAGCCAAGCAGCATAGCAAATAATACTTAAAATGGAACAGCCATTCAAGAAGAGGCAAATAAAATGATGTCATAAAAAAGGAGCCATGCAGGACTTCTTGATGATCTGATCCCCAGTTCATCTGCAGTTCTGCAACAGCATGAAGCTTACAATGTAGAAGTAGAATAACATCTGTAGACTGGGGAAGAGGGCATAAGTCTGACTCAACAGAAATCTTTGGGGAGGAAAAGCTTCATTGTCCGTTTTCAAATTTAAAAGTTCAGTGGATGCCCCACATGTGGACCCCTCATGATTTTTTTTTTTTAAATTGAAGCACTTTATTCATATTTGCCATAAAAATCCTTTAAATTACTGCTTCTCTGTTTTGCAAAATAAAAGTCGTTTTGCTCCTATTTTGTGAGCTTTGTTATTCTTATGCCAGCTTACTTTGAAATTCACTGCTTGAATAATGATGGACTTTTCCTGCTTCTAACAGGTTATTTTTTTACTTTTAAGGAAAACCTTAATCTGATCATCTGCTGTGTACCTTATTAATGTAACTAGAGAGAGGGTCCAAGGCCCTAAAGAAGTTCCACAAATAAATGAAGATAAAATAGCACAGGAAGAGACTTTATATAAAAGATGCCGCTAACAAATTTGTTCTGAAGGTTTACTGTCTCTCAACCTCTGTAAAAATGAATTGTGAATTAGACACTGCAAGAGACAGAAGTTATAAACCTTACCTACTAACTGCAGAAGTTAAAAAAAAAGAAAATGAAATATTAAGGAAAAAAAAAAACCAAAAGAGGGGCAGAAGGGGAGGGAAGGCAGCCAGAGACAAGAGAAGGCAGCTGTAAATATCCACATTACCAGCTACAAAATTATTTTGCCTATGCAGGACCTACTAGAACCAAATTAAATCCCTTCTCAAAAACTACCTATACAAGTCTTTGGTGAGTAGATAGTGATGGTGGGTAATAATTGTTCACCGTCTGCTTGATACAGGCTATAACAACTTAGGCCTGTAAGAACTAGACAATTTCATCAGTGTTCATAGCAAACCTGGGTAGGAAGGACCACAGGAGTAAAGCCCATTAAATCAATTTTGTAAATCACGTTTGCATTGCAATATATTGTCCTGTATTCACGCGACATTGCCATTACTTTACCTCCAGTTTCAACATACTGCAAGCAATGAAAACACAGGGGACTTGATATTACGAAAGACTAATATTCCTAATACAGGTATACCTACTATGGATGGCAGTGAACTCACATGTGTATTAGTGATTATTACCCATGTTCTCACAGAGAAAGACAAAGTGTTTGTGCATCCATGCATTTGTGCTCTCAGCCTGTATATAAAATTCAGGAGAGGAACAGACTTCATCTTAAAGCATCACCTTAGAACATACCTAATCTCTGATTCACTATTACTTTGCAAATACTTTAAACAAGTAATTTTGTCATTTGTATTTGCATTATATAATAATTTCTTAAGCATATTATTTTACACTTATCTAAATTAAATCTTAGACCATTTTAAATTGCTCATCTGCTTCAAAAATCTCCATAACATTCTAGAAATACAAAAGAAAACTTTCTCTTCCAGTATCTGTATAAAGTAAGACATCTCCATATAATCTGCAAGCTTTAGCACACTAACGTCCACTTCATCTTTTAGCTTTTTACTGAATGATGCATTGTTTCCATAACAGTATAGATCATATCCACAGTTGCTGGACTAAGCACTTCCCCTTGCTTACAGTGAAACTGAATTTTGCAACCATTCCTAATCTGGTTTTATTTTTCATTTCTCTGTTTCAACCACTGCTAGAAACCTCAGAAAAAGCCTGAAGTCAATTTGAATTAACCATGCTTCCTTTGGTACATATACCTAAAAGATAGATCACCTTTTTTGGAATGATATGCCACTACTCAGGCATAGCTGCATATTAATTATTGTTGCATGGAGAAATACCACACAAAACCCAACTCTATTCACACTCATTTATTTTTTTAAATAAATGAGTTTTGGTTGTCTTTGAGTATTTTTTACACCACCAAAATATAAAGTCATATTGACAGCAATGCTTGTAAAAAGCAGTTTTCACACTTCCATATTTGCACACTTCATCAGCCATAGCATTCTGTATGAGACAGGAAGCTGTCTGACACAGCAATGCAACAGAGTTGAGCCAAGCCACAGCAGAGGGATATATAGTAAGTCATATAATGGTTATTCATATGGACAACTATGAACATGCCCTACATGATCCCCTTTCTTGTTAAGCTGCAGTTTTTCCTTTCCTCTAAGACCGTGTAAATTACAATAGCATCTCCAAATAATTACATTTATCCAGTTAAATAAAATATATAACCTATGTCGGTGGATGAAGACAGTGTAAAATAAAACATCTGTTATTCCTAATGAATTTTGTCCAACACATTTTCAACAACTTCCTCATAAAATGTAGTCTCCATAATCAAACTAACAATCTCTTCCAGCTCTTTGACATTCCTGCCATTAGGAAATCTTTTGTAACAGCTAACCTGAAGATTCCCTGATGTAGCTTAAACTTTTTCCTTTTTACTTTATGCATCAGAAACACGAAAAACAGATTGTTCCTTTCCTCTTTGTCATTTTCACTCTTCAGCATCTTAGTAGGTTAAACAACTCCAGCTTTTTCACCTACTGTCTTCATCTGTGGCCATGTTTTCTCCTCTGAAATGCAATGATAGCAAATCCTCAGTGATGTCAGGCAAAGCATGCTTAGTCAATACATCTTGCACCCCACATCTAGGGAGATGTGTTCACACAGCATGCAGCTTTGGACCACAGTGACTTTTTAAGCTCATGCACTTTAATCTTCAGGACCTCTTCTACAGCAGTGGCTGATACCTTCAGGACCTCTTCTACAGCAGTGGCTGATACCATTTGCTCCAAATTCCTTTGTCTGTATTCTAATTTCAGTATCCTGCACTTTTCCTTATTTAATTACATCCTGTTTTCCAGAATATCGCAATTCTCAATCAAGATCTCGTTCATTTCTGATTAAACTTACTTCAAAGGCCTCACTATTAAAAAAAAAAAAAAAAGCTTGTATTCAGCTAATATCAGCTGCAACAGCTTCTGCACAAGAGATAACTACGCAGGCTGTGGTTGGTTAGGCCAGGAAAGACAGGAAAGAGAAGACAGTATGGTTTTTGAGAGATGTCAGTAAAATCATGAGGGACTTGGAAGGGCTTAACTAAGTACTCCAATACAAGAAGTAAGTGGTTGCTATCAAAGGAAAACAGAACACAGCAGATTCAAAACAAAGAAACAAAAAATGTTCTTCACAGAGTACATGACTGTTTGCCAGATGCGGATGCTAAAATTTTACACCACTTGAAAGAGAAGCTGCATAGGTTCATGAAAGAGAAATCCAACAAAAGTTGCCTTTTACTTAGTAAATACAAAGACACTGCCTTTGGCTAAAGCAGTTTCTTACTTGCATACTGTACGAGATTGAGAGAGCATTAGGGAACACTTGTCCCAGCCTTCTATTCTTCCCCAGGTATTAATTTCTGGCTGTGCTAGAGAGAGGATAACAGGCTAGAATGGACTTTGGTTTAATTCATTATGGCAGATCTTACTATTCTATGTAACCTGCCATTTTAAAGCTTTACAAAATACATTTTTAAATGTTTTTAAAAAGATACCTAGATATTAGGAAAATCCCATTACTTAGCACTGCTAAGTATACACTGCAATATACATTATACATAACATAAACTTAATTTTCATGTGTTTCTAAGGTTTGTGATTCTGAAAACCAAACAGAATATATTCACCAAACCTTATTATTATATTAGTATTATAAAGGTATTGTGACAGGTTTATTATCACAGCTTTATTTTGGTTAATGGTTTGAAGCATTGCAAGTGTTGATAATGTCTACAGCACTAATTAGTGCACCGACTATTTATCCAGTTAAAAATATATTTCCACTGTTTTCATCAATTACTGTCCCTGTGTGTCTGTTGACTTTGACTACTCTCTAAAAGCACTCAAAAATCTAAGAAAAGTGGTTAGGACAGGTTTTTTCCCCCAAATATTTATAATAAGAGGTCAGAACAGTTTTCAGTTTTAAGAGTCAACTGCTACAAAGCTGTGTCACAAAAACGCTGACTTACTAGTCTCATTTAAAAGTATCTGGTTCGTAGGAAATTGTAATTAATTAAAACAGACATCTGATCTTGAACTCTACCACAACTAAGTCAAATAGATACAAATTGTATGTCTAAGGCTGATAAACATCTTTTGTTTTCTTCAAGACGCTCTGGAGCGTTCTTTAGAGGAACCTTTGAACTGAAAATAGATACCCTTCGTCTTCCAGCTTCTCTCTCAATTGCCTTGTAATGGCCAAGGTCATACTTTCTAATAGTATTAACACAGATGTGCATTTGGATATAGCATTGCTGCCTTTTTGGCTATCTCATTTCCCCAACTTATTTATATTTGTGTCTAATTTATCCTCGTGTAAAGAGAAAAGGGTTGGTGTTTCTCTTAACACATTTGAAAATGTCATTTTCAGAAATTGTCCACTAATGAATATTCTAATCTACCCACACCAGGGGAATAATTTTCACTCAGAAAATAGCTATAGAGATTATTTAATTTCAATTCAGAGACCATTACTATATTCACTTCAAGGTATTACCTTAAAATTAGCTTTTCAGAGACAAACTTCCATTTTTTTTAGAGGCAAAATATTCCTAAACATAACAAATGACAGACAAATTGAGGGTTGTCTACTAAAAGGATTCACCTCCCCATCTGGGAGCACCATTTCTTAACAGTGTTGCTAGATGCTAGATGTGATTACAACTCAATCTTCAGTTGTATATAATGCTGTCAAATTTCTGCCTCAACAATGCAACATTTTTTTATTAATAATAGGAACTTTGAGAAAAGCATTTCAACATTCAGCCTGGGCTGCCCTTGATTCAAGGATGGACAAAATCCCTGCAATTGCAGCTCCCACGTCATGCCAGGCTGAGGCAACAGTATACAGGGTAAGCAGTCTTGTGCTGTGCTGTCCATGACAGCATTATTGCAACAGGGATCTGCAAGAATGCAAAAAGCAGGAGAGAGTTGGCTGGGATAAGACTTGGAAAATGACAAGGAAGAGAGGCAAGATGGGGAATGGGAGTAGGGAGAGAATTCTGCAGCCAGAGAAGGAATGGGAACTGGCAGGGCTGAGAATGAAATAAGAATCAAATCATTTATTGCAAGTATTGGGGGAGCCTATGTGTCCTTTCTCACTAGACTGTGCATAACTGAAGTAAAAAACACGTATAAAGTATGAAATGGAAACTGTTACAACGCTGAATGTGAAATGCTTTCTGCAATACTGGTTACTGGACACTCAGTTTTAGAAAATATTTACAGTAGAAAAAGCGACTGTTCCTAAGCATCTGAACAAGAGAGATTACAGACAACCTCCCCTTTGAAGAGAAGTCAAAATGACTGAGATTAGCCATTTTAAAAAATGAATACGTAAGTATTGAAATTAGGTACAAAATACAAAACTGATCATTCTTCCGGCAAAATATATCGAGATTGTGAAAACCACTGCCAGAGGAGAACACTGAGGCTAAACACTTCGCAAACACACAAACAAAAATGGATGGATGGTTTTCCTATTGATAGAAAACATGTAGGGTTTTTTCCCATTATTATAAGACACTGTTTGGAAGCGACAGTAAATATTAGATTTAAACCTGAACATCTTTAGATAAAAATTTGTATCTTCAAGAAAGCAGCCTAGCACCAACTGTGCAGGGCAGGATAACCTGTTAGTGGCTATTTCCACCTGATTTTTTTTCCCTTCAGTGATTTTGAAGCAGTAATCCTAGAGATCAGACATGGTCTTTGAGGACCAATTTAGATTGGACGAGTTGGTGGAGGTTCTTCTGTTCCAATTTCGGCTCCAAGCAGGGCTAGATTCCAAGCTGCATCTGATTGAAATCATGCTTCACCCTGCAGGGAATGGACAACCCCTTCCTTGGGAAAAAGAAAACACCCACACACCTGGAGGTGCCCAAAGCTCTCAAGCCTTTTCACATGGATATCAGTGGCAAAGGTTGTCTTGGTGAACTGCAATGAGGGAATCCAAGGTCAAAATGGACTTTGGGTCTAAGCATTAGGGCACTTATGTTAAAAAGATATTTTCCGGGTTTAACGGGCTTCAATTCTGTTTCTGTGACAGCATGAGGGAAACTCAGTATTTACAAAGCTGTTAAAATATGTTGTGTGAAAGGCTGGTTTTTACAAGCAAGGTATATCCTGTTACTAGACTAATACCAAAACCAGAAAGAAATATCATGCTCCCCACTTACGAGTCCATACATGGTTACCATCAGCATTTATAATTCTCCCAGTAAGTCACATTTCTACAGAGAAGGTTTGGGAAAATCCAAATTAAAAAATTAAAAAAAAAAAAATCAGGCCTTACTTTTCTGAAAATAGAAGAGAAAAATGCAGAAAAAAAGGTTTTAAGCTTTCCTGCAATAGTCAGATTTTTATCCCCAATACTGGGCTGCATCCAAAGCAGCGTGGCCAGCAGGTTGAGGGAGGTGATTCTGCCCCTCTACTCTGCTCTGGTGAGACCCCATCTGCAGTGCTGTGTCCAGCTCTGGAGCCCTCAGCAGAGGAAAGACATGGACCTGCTGGAGTGGGTCCAGAGGAGGCCACAAAAATGATCAGAGGGACCATGGAACACCTGTCCTTCATAGGACAGGCTGAGAGAGTTGGAGTTGTTCAGCCTGGAGAAGAGAAGGCTCCAGGGAGACCTTATTGCAGCCTTCCAGTCCTTAAAGGGGTTTATAAGAAAGATGGGGACAGACTTTTTAGCAGGGCCTGTTGCAACAGGACAAGGGGTAATGGTTTTAAACTAAAAGAGGGTAGATTCAGAATAGATATAAGGAAGAAATTCTTCACAATGAGGGTGGTGAGACACTGGCACAGGTTGCCCAGTAGATGACCCATCCCTGGAAACCTTCATGGTCAGGTTGGACAGGGATCTGAGCAACCTGCTGTAGTAGAAGATGTACCTGCTTTACTGCAGGGGGGTTGGACTAGATGACCTTTAAAGGTCCCTTCCAATCCAAAGATTCTATGGTTCTATGATTTTCTTTTTATTAACAATATACAAATGCTTTTAAAGCTTGGTAGCAAAATCAGTCTGAAAATTAAGACACTGCCTACCAATTCACATATAGTGAATTAATTTTGGCAGTTATTAGGCTCTGAATACAGGAGTTTATAATGGAAATGCTGACACTGTATCAGGGAGAAGGGCACTGCTATAAAAAGATTGTTCAGAATCATTATTTTCAGTAGGGCAGTTTCTGAGCTGGAATGTGGAAAGCTCTTATGTGCCCCTTTTCTGATGCCTTGGGGAAAAAAAGGAAAAAAAATAAATCCTTCAACTGACGTAATTGGCTACTCTAAACACAAAATACAAACAAACCCAATGTCTGAATATCAATAGTAAAAGATAGAGTATGAAAAGCTGACTCACAGAAAAAAATATTCTGCTAAACTGTTTACCACCTGCTATTCAATATCAGAGCTGTTCTCAAAATCAATGCCAACTGACCAGATTAGGTGTTCAACTATAAGGCTATCGAGGGTTAGAATAATGTGTGAAAAGTCATGCAACTTCTTTAGTAGCCTTATTAACAGCTAGCTTACTATGATGTAAGGCATTGAAGTGCATTTACCTGTTTCCTTACGTGGTCTTCTTTCTCTTTCCTGTCCCAAATCCTTTTGTCCTCCAAATAACAAAGGTACTTAAGTTTATGTAGTCTAGCTACTAGGTGACCACATGCTTGCACACTGTACAGTACGTTGCATTCTCTATAATGCCAGTCATTATTCTTCCTGACTTACTAGCTTTCTTTAGCTGAAGCACTTAAGATTAATGAGGCATTTGTTCTCAATCAAGGCACTTTGTATGAATACAGTTACACTTTCAGGAGCCATGCAAATGACTTATTTAATATTATTTGATTTTTTAATTGTTTTGGGGGATTGATTTATAGCTAATTTTTGTCCATTAGCATAGACAAATTTGGTATCACTCTTCTCTTTTGTCAATAATCATTATCAAACAGTACTTACTACCTAACAGAATATGAAAATATGTTATCGTGGATCCAAGTGCATCCTGGAAGGTGAAAATTTTACATAAAATACTGTAAAGGATATTACTTCAGCTACTCAGAGATGCTGCAACTGCTAGAAAACAGTGTGCTTCTGAATCTCAAAAGCAGTTTCCCCTGATAATATAAAATAGAATGTCCATCAAGTAAAAGTCTGGCTCTGTAAATCTAAGTCCACTTAGGGATTTTTCTATTTCTATATTTTAAGGATATTCATAGTTGGGATTCAGATGTAATACAGTTTCATTTACCTATTAATGTAACTCTCATTTCTGTGATGCTCTCATACTTCAGTGCTTTGCAAAATCATACTGAAACACAAAAACCTAGTAGAGAACAAATTTTCTATAAAGTTAACATAACTGCTGGGAGTTTAGGAGAGTATCGTTTAACAGAACTAAAAATAACACTTAGTTGTGTAAGCAGAGGAATGAGAAGTAACCTTCCCTCCTAAGAAATGAATTTTAAACTTGGAACCAATGTTTGCACCAATGTTTCATAACTTCCATTTTATTCTCCACGGCACAAAACTTTTCTTTCTCCTTGTTTTCCAATCAACCTTCCCTTCAGGATTTAAAGCGTTACACAGAAAGGAATTCCTCACATAGGTCTTCCTCAGCTAAGTCTCCTCCTTCTAGGTATCAATGTAAAAAGGAAGGAGAACAATGGCAGGCATTCAGGAAGCTGGAGTTTCAGGGAATAGTTATTTTCTGATAATTAAGTCTTCTAATTTTGTGCACTTTTCTGATGCAAGAATTGATTTTTTGAGGGTATGTGGATATGCATTTCCCACAGTATGTCAGATCTCAGTTTCACATCTTCTGCAACAGCTGCAGCTTTTAGGAATACTTATCCTGAACAAGGATTTAGATTAATACAATTTTTTAAAATTTGTTTCATGTAGAAACTTGAAGTCTGAATTTTGTTAGTTGGAATGTAAAATACACTCACTCTATATTCCCTACAGTAAAAAAAAAGTTGTGCAAATAAGTAATTTTCTTTAATTATGTCACCCTCTCCAGAGAGACTTATGGTACTACACAGCAATTTAAAATACAATTAAAATACCATATGTATAACAACAGATATAGAAAAGTTTAAACAAATAAGAAAACTGACTCATAGAAGAAACATGCATATAATGCCATAATACTTTCAGCTGCAGGTTGGCATGACTAACATAAATTGCAAATTTTTAAAAAGGAAGGTGGTACTCTAGGCAGCAGTATATTCAATTAAGATCTCCTTTTTTATAGATATACAAAAGATTGATTAAAAGAGAACCACATTTATCTTAAGTATAATGCTAAGATTACATAAAAGTATTGTACTACTTTGAAGTGAAAGCTGTTAGGATAATCTAAGGTTATTGCTCGAACTTTGAAGAGACAGAAACATCATCCTAAAATGACAAATAGAACCAAAGTAATTATCAGCAATTCTCAATCATGCTGATGTCAGCAATGAGGTTCCATACAAGCCAAAATGCATTAATAAATTTAAGTTGTATATCAAACTGATCATTTTTTCTCGAGAGACCTACAGTCACATTGCTTTGCAGTGAATACTATTAAAAAAATCCAAAGACAACCACAGAAAAAAAAAAATCTCAGTGTCTATTTTATCCTTCTACCTCAAGGTATGATCCAGTCTTCTTCAGCTATTCCTGACAAATGTTTGCTAACATGATTGTAAAAATGGTGAAGGAGTAGATTCTACAAAATCTCTATACATCCTATTCCAGTCATTCACTAGTTTTAGAAACAAATATTTGCAAAATTTCCTGGTATTAACAGAAATTTCTGCTGATGCAGTTTAAAGCTGCTACAAGTCATCTTGTCCCTAAAATGAGAGAATGGCAATAGATTGTGTTCATCCTTGCCATACACATATAATTCTACATGACAGAATGCCACTTATTCTGTTTCTGTCTTCCCTTTGCTATACTAAAAAGGTTAATTTTTTTCAATCATACCTTATGGAATGACTGAGAACTATCAGGAATGATTAACAGAATTTTGGTTTTGGTTTTTTGCAATTTCAATTGCACCTCTTGTTTTTTTCCATCCCATTCAGGCTGTTTTTGAACTACATGTATTAACTGTTAGACACATTTTTTCAGCTGGGCTCTCATCGAAGTTGAAGAGAGAAGAAAGATTGTGCCATGTGTTTTTCAGGCTTAACTTCCAGTACAAGGATTAAACATCCTGGTGTGATGTTGCAGGTTCTATAGAACTGGTGACTTCAGTTTGTGACAAGAGTGGTCGCAACTGCAGTTGGCAGCAGGAACTACTGCTTATGTAGGCAATCCCATCTTGTATGTGCATAACTGATAGCTCTTCCCTAAGTATTGTACCTACGTCCACTGAATTCCGCATAATTTATTTTACACCATTTCCTCAATATAGTAGTATTATTACTGTCCTACAAAACAGTAGGATCCAATCCAAAACAGTAATCCTAATTCAAATTAGTAAACCTCAGCCTAAAAATGCCCAAGAGCCTTCATACTTACAGAAAATGCATCAGGAATGCTTCTTACTAATCCTTTAACTTCATTGAAATATTGAAATAACTGAAGAAAATAATATTTTTAATAATACCTGAAACACACTTTACAGTTGTGAAAAAGCCTTTGATATATTCTGTAAACTTAACACTGTGGTAGCTTCGCATGAAATATACTTCCCCCATCTCCTCTGCAATCATCATAAATTACTTAAAGTAGACCAGTCTAGATTTCCACATACATTCCACAAGGA
Organism: Phaethon aethereus; assembly: GCF_964289735.1. Lineage (NCBI taxonomy): Eukaryota > Metazoa > Chordata > Aves > Phaethontiformes > Phaethontidae > Phaethon > Phaethon aethereus. The sequence goes on along the minus strand of NC_138577.1, from coordinate 33,590,962 downwards.
CATGAAAAGTAATCAGCAAATGATGCACAGAACTTTATCACTCTGTCAGTGATTTTAAGAGTCTGATGGGAATGATGGCTGGTGGCCTGAGATACTGAGGGTTGAAAGCAAATCCATATCTCTATATGTTTGGCAACCGTTGATTTACATCATACCTCTTCTGTCTCTTGAATATCAGAATTTAAAACACTATCAAAAGCCTGTTAAAGTTAGCATACATGAATTCTTTTGCTTACTCTTTATCCCTATGAGCTGTCACAGGAAAAAATCAGTAGGTTTGTTCTGATATCTCCATGCTCTGTTATTGTCTAGGTGTTTAGAAATCAATTTCTTTCGGAATCCACAATAGGTGGACCACCACATAATTCCTTGGATCACCCATTTCCTGCCTTTTTAAAAAGTAACATTAAATTTCCCAGGCTGCTGGCACCTCACCTAAGCTCTGCAAACTCTTAGAGATAATCACTAACAGTTCTGAGATTGCTTCAGCATCTCAAGAGTTTTGAGAAACCCTACTATTAAAAAAGAAAAAGCAAACTGGGTATCATTCATGTATGAGTAAATAATATAGTGTTAATCACATCCTTGGAACTATTGGACTTCTACTATTTAATGCAGGTAGCAGATGCCAACTTTGTGTCACTCCATCTTTCAGCTAACAATGAACAGTTCACAATGACATGTGAACAACATGTAATAACAAATAATACAAGATAGCAGACTATGGAGGACAAGTTTTAAGTAAATTTAATACTAGTGAGATATATTCAATTTTCAATATTTCATTAAAACCTCCCAACTGAATAACAACTTCTGACATTACGAATGTGAATTTTATTCCACAAACATATCCAAATGAAGTGCTCTCTTGGGGCATAAGTTCATTTCATTCAGGCCATCAAATCAGAGCTATAGAAAGATGAAGTTGTCAGCACTAATGATCTAGTTGTACAGTAATCAATACACATACAGAATCACAGAAATTCAGTTAAATATATAATAGCCAAACCTTACATAAATAAATTGTCCAAGTAGGCAACACATACCATCTAGCCTTTGCACAGTGAAATCATGCTCCATTTCACTCCTATCACCTTCGTGTTACCTAACACATAAAATTCCAGAAATCCACTGACTTTTCTCTCCAGTTCCTAGAGTGTGCTTTTGCAAAAATCCAAAAATCCAATCCAAAAATCCAAATCACATAAAATTTCCATTCAGCTATCTTCTGTATGGGTTTGATATCTCTTCCATTGCTTCATCTTATGTCCTCAAGTAATTTGGCCAAAAAGTACCTTCCCTAAAAATCAGATCTCCCTTATTTTCAGAAACTTATATGCATCATAACAGAGTAAAACTAAACCTATAATTCTTCTCAAATGAATGCTGTCTTTGGGTGCAAGTTTTTCCCCTAAAAATTTGTCAAAGAAAAACTCCAGTCAAGTCAAGCTTTAATCTTCTCCCCAACATTTTTTTTTCTACCACATTACCCAATTCTCCCTTTATTGCCCATAGTGAATATGAGTCAAGCCAGTCATCACCTCACTATTTTTGTTCATATCTTTCACCTGCTGCTGTGCTATCTGAATGTCCTCTTCACTTCAAGAACAATTGTAAAATAACTTTAAAGATCCAGAACAATTTTAGAATCCTTTTTACAATACAGCATTAAAAAATGATAAGATTGAATTTTGTTTTACTATTTTTCAGTGACTTTTGATTTTAAAATACGCACTATAGTCAAAATACACTCTCTCCAAATTTCCCCTCAAACATGTTACTGTTCTATTGCAGTTAACATAAGATTCCAAGGCAATGTTCTAAATTTTTCAGTGTTTTTAACAAAAACGTCCAGTTCAGTCCTATTGCTGTCATACACAGTATTTCATGAATAAGTACGTTCTCTTTAGAATTCCCATACTAGCACATCATAGCTGTATCTCCCCTGAAAAGAAATTAACAAAACTTTCTGATAGAGCAGCAGAGCTTTCTAACCCTGTTTGTTTAAATGATAATTAGATTATGAGTTAATGGCAACCTGTCACTTGCTAGAACAGACTTATGCTTTCCCCCTTGACCTTCCTGTGACTCTAGAACAGCAGTCACAATAGTAGTTCAGGACATCCTGAAACTCACAATTGTTTGATAAGGAAGATATTACAAGGTGTTCTGGTTACCGATGAAAGATGAAAATTGGATTTTACCTAGTAAGAATGCCTTTCCTACTAAAATAAGAATACATTACAGAGATAGAAATTGATTTTAATATTTTAATAGCTGTTCACTGAGGGAACACAGGACTAAACGTTATAGATGAAGCATATTTTTTAATGAGCAGTTGTAAGCCACTTTTTTCCTTTTGTTTTCCCCAACTTCAGTAACATCGATTAAAACTACCAGTTCCTCTTTTGTTTCCCTAACTTTTAGCATTCATAAAAGAAAAAAGAAACCTTAAAATGCTGACAGTGTACAAAAGAACACCAAATTGTTTATATTTACTGTTACTTTCAGTTTGCTAGTGATATGACTGTGAATTTCTTACAGCAACTTTCATAATTGCAAGAACTTGATACTGTATTTTCCATTAGTTTGAATTCTCATTTCTTTTTCAACATATCTAAAAATTTTATTATGTCATTTAAGTATTTACATTTTTAAAGCACCTGAAATACCTGGTTTTAATTCAACAACTGAATGAAAAAAAGCTATGTTGCCATCAAAACTGATTATCACATTTCCTCAAGCTGTGTTAATGAAAACAAATGTTAGATGACTTAGCAGGGCAACTGATAGATTGGTGAAAAGTTAAATTTTAAACTGCTGGCGTTTTTTTAAATGAATGTATGTTTAGGGATTCTATGAATATTAATTGCTTGCCTATTTATTCCTTGCTGCATAAAACTTTTTTTTTTTAAATAAAATACTAGGCATTTAGGAGCTTCACAACTGAAACCTTCTTCTGCTTATACAGCACAGTAAACCTTAAATGCTGTAAAAGAACCATTTAATTCTTGACTGTAATTTATTATTCTCTTTCCCTATTCTTCAGCTGCCCAGACATCCATACCAAAAGTCTAAAATATTTAGAGGAAATCACATTTTTTCTCTCTCTTATGTGCATTTAAATTTTCTGTTGTTTCCTTGAACAATGCTTTACATACAACTATATTCTGTTAGCCAATCCTTTTCTTGAGTATATAAACCTACTCTAAGTCTGTCTATAAAAATGCTATTATATTTTTCATTGAAATCTAGTCATATTTTACAAATCATTTTTCCCCAGCAACTGTGTATTCAGAAAAAATACACAGGCTGCATTCCACATGCAATCATGCATGTGCTCCCTTTTTTTTTTTTTCCTTTATCTCTAATGTGTTAGATAACTAAGCAATGTGTGAAACTTACGGCTGTCCAGGCTTCTTTTCTGCATCGAGAACACAACCATTCATTATGGATTTCATGAGAAGGAACACCATAGCAACCTAGAGTAAGAGAGCTGGATTGATTAATATATTCTGCCTTTCTATCTATGATGCCATACAATTCAACTGTGCATATGCACTAGTAAAACACACCTCCTGTGACTAAGGAGACTTTTCCAATCTAGGCTTACTGCTAATTCCATAGTCTATGAGATATGTAAATTAGACAAACAAACACTTTTCTCAAAACTCACACCCCACACCCAAAAAAAACCAAAACCAAACCAAACAAACAAAAAACCCTCAAACACCCAAAAAATCAAACCCCAGGGAACTTTCTATTTTCTGCCAGTTCAACGGCATATCAATTCTCTCTCTGGTAAAAATGTACAATTTTAATTAATGTACTGACATTTATTCTATGCAATTATATCGCACTTCCATGTAAGAATTTCACATGGACCTCTTAGAGTTAACTATTCAAGTCCTCCTGCCTGTAGAAGATACTGCAGAAAATCCATGCATTCATCAGTCACTCTTGAAAATAAAAAAGAATGCAAGGTGAAGAAAATCACTGCATGCCTAAAGTCAATAGCAATATTCACAAGTCTGCACACATCCAGAGAGTAGTGGTCAACGGCTCAATGTCCAGATGGAGATCGGTGATAATTGCTGTCCCTCGGGGGCATGTGCTGGGACTAGTACGTTTAATATCTGCACCAGTGACACAGACAGTGGGATCAAGTGCACCCTCAGTCACTTTGCAGACAACACCAAGCTGAGTGGTGCAGTTGACATGCCTGATGGTCAGGATGCCATACAGAGGGACCTGGACAAGCTCGAAGAATGGGCTGGTGTGAACCTCATGAGGTTCAGACAAGGCCAAGTGGGGGAGATCTTACTGCAGCCTTCAAGTACTTAAAGGGGACCTATAAGAAAGACGGGGACAGACTTTTTAGCAGGGCCTGTTGCAATAGGACAAGGGGTAATGGTTTTAAACTAAAAGAGAGTAGATTCAGAATAGACATAAGGAAGACATTTTTCACAACGTGGGTGGTAAAACACTGGCACAGGTTGCCCAGAGAGTGGGTAGAGGTCCCATCTATGGAAACGTTCAAGGTCAGGTTGGATGGAGCTCTGAGCAACCTGCTGTAGTTGAAGATGTCCCTTCTCATTGCAGGGGGGTTGGGCTAGATGACCTTTAAAGGTCCCTTCCAATCCAAAGATTTCTATAATTCTATATGTCCTCTAGCAGAATTTTCCTTGACTACTTAATAAGGACATACTAACATCACAGAGGGGTTTAAAATATGAGAAGTAAAAGAGGAATTTTACAGCTCAGAATTGAAACAAGAGTCAGAAGTTTGTGATTATTGAAAGTTTACAGAAAAGTTAATTCTTCACTATTTTCACAGCAATCATTAACAAGTAATACAAAATGTAATGTAGTTTTTAAAAAAATTTATCCAGTGACTCAAGCATTATATATGGAAATGTTCTTCAAGTACTTAAAAGACATACTGAAAGACTAGTTAATTATTACTTATCAATAAAACAAAATTTGAAATTACATTTTTTACAACTGAATAATTAGCTTATTTACTTGCATGAACCCGTACACAACACTTTGCACAGGAAATCAGACGACTTGTTCCATCTTCTTCAATAAAGGCATTTGATAGATAGTTTTCAGTGTTTTCTTCACTATAAATAAAACACATCTCTGGAATAAGAGGCTTAGTCTTTTCATTTTCAGCCATCAATGTTTCTGCTGAATTTGCCTCCCTGAAAGTACGACTTTCTTCATCATGATTGTCTGGCTGGAAAAAAAACAAGTTTTCTATTTAAGTAAAAGAAAGGAGAGTCTGTCTTACTCTCCCTTTTGGCAATGATGAAATGACTTCTCCCCTCCCAGATCTTGCACTAACAATGTAATAGTTTTATGAGAAAATTAACTGCTTCTAGGTATATATCACAGTCATTCTATAGTTCATTGATTGTTCAAATAACTGTGAAATCCAGAATAGCACTCAGCCTGCAAACAACTGTTATTGCAGCTGTGTTCAATGATACTGTACCTCTAGCTCCCTTTGAGCCCTTTAACTGGGTCTGGTGCTATAGAAGTTTTCTTCCTAGTTCCCATGCTGAGGGGATTCCAGTTTATCACCTTCAGAATTAGTAACATAGTACTACAGAAGCATTTTCAGCTGGCATTTGACAAAGGAATTCCACAAGCCAGTACCAAACAGTGCTCTGCATTAGACTGTTTCTATGGGAATATTATTCATGAGAAGGCCTAAGTGCTGTGAAAACACTTAGTTCTTCAATGCTATGGGAAGGAGGAATAGAAAAGGCTCTGATAAAAAGCATTTGAAGATGGACATATAAGGAAATAGCTAAAAAGTACACCTCCAAATGTGAACATCAATCCTACATAAACCCTAGCAGAGGGCATACACTGTCTGCAACCAAGGATAAACATAGGTGCACAGAGCATCAGTTCTAATTTTAGCAACAGTGAGTTAATTTACTTCTCATACAAACCAAATTCATAAGCTAATCTTCTTTCTAATTTACTAGACATTAAGTAGCTGGGCAGGTATTTAATATTACACCCAGAGATGGAGCTGTTACAATCTTGCTTACCTTGTAGTACGGCATGAGAAGGGTGCAAATGGCACAGTGTGGTTCCTTTTTTGCACAAGCTGCATTGTATTCTTTTTCAGCGTTGAAATTGCGTACTCTCGTCTGCCAAAGGTAGACCAGAGGCCTGGCCCATGCCTCTGTCTCTTGAACTTCCTCTTCAGTTAAAGTAGTCTCAGGCAGTTCTTAAAGAGAAAAACAATTAGTTACATTGTAGTCCTGGAATAAGATAAACAATAAAGATTTTGTCATGTGTGCTAACAACGAAGATTAAAAAATGCTATAAGAAGTCTGTGTGTGAATACAAATGCAGAAGTCTAAAAGAATTATGCATCGGGACAAACACACAAAAAAGTGCTTTGACACCTGTCATGAGCTGACTGCTCCACATAGAGTGTAAGAAATTATGTCACTAGCTCTGCTGTTTACAATTTGTATTCATATCCACAACAATAAAACTCATTCTCCCACTCCTTAATTCCTCCAACCTCTACCCACTATCCCTCCGTGCACTCTTGCCCTAAATTCCTTCCGGATGGAACATGTTGCAACGTGCAAAGCAGCACCAGACAAATCACTCGGTTCACCCAGAACGGTACCTCTCAACTCTTTATGGAAACCAACACTCAACGTCCAAAGGGAAAAAGAGACAATGTTATAGCCAGGGAGTAATGGCGAACAATCAAATCTAAGATGTAGCTGGACACACACGCAGGACTCCACTATGGGAAATATTATTTGGTAATATCAGTGATCTGATCTGGATGTTGTAAAAGTTTGTGTTACTTATTAGCAGTGTTTCCGTGCAGGACTGCATAAAGGTGACTTTATGAAATTAAAAGCCTCTAGGGAAAATGGTAAAGAAAATCAGACTGGAATTCAAATAGCCTATTCAATAGGAATAATATAAAAATGTAGTAATTTGCTGTTGTGAAAGATGTGGAAAAAGGAAAGCTGTGAAAAGGAAACTGTGTGTAAAACCCTTGCCCCAGTGAAATCAACAGCATAATTATTAATGATCCATTTCTTAACATCAGAATTTCAGCCTAGTTACACATTTGAGCTGGTTGGATACCCCAAGGTATCATCACAGGCAACCTAGTGACTTTGCCATCTATGAAATACACAGATTATGAGGATGGAAATGTCTTTTCATTCTAGAAAGGAAAGCATTGCTGACAGAAGAGGTTAGATATACTCTTCTGTCCTTATACACTGCTCTGATTAATGATGAGGCCTGTGGTTCTGTTCATTCAAGTGGACAGTGCCTATTAAATATTTCATGATCAATGAGAAGGCATGTAGGTGTCAATTAGGATAATTAAAATAATGTGACTGTAGGAAGGAAAAAGTGGAAAATTATTGAATAGAACTTGCAGATAACAAAAAAGTTCTATAGCATACAGTCCTTTTCTAATGAAGTATTTAAGAAAAATTGTTTATTTCAGAAGCAAATTCCAACAACAGAGAAATGTTTAATGAAGTACATTAAGCTGAATCACCACATTCCTTCAGCCCATGACTGCCTTCATCCACTTTACAAAAAAGCAGAGGTTTTATGGGTCTCTTCCTATGATAAATTGTCATGCATTGCTAACAAAAGAACTAAAAGTTGACAGCATTTTGAATAAAATATGGATTAAAATATTTGTCTACAAGCAAGCCAAATGTAGCAAAAATAAATTAATTAATATATCTTGCATGTGAATTTTAGTCCATCTTTTATAGTTTCTCAAGAGAACTAATATCAATTCAATAAACATTTGCCAATAATCCAGGTAGAAGGACAAATATAAAACCACCAAGTCAATATTCAGCAGCAGAGCTTTATGGTTAATAACGTAGCTGTAAAAGAATAGCAGTGAAGAAATAGCTGAACACATGGAAGAGATGAAAATACAAAATACCAGCATCACTTTTATAGCTTTCTGAATTACTTATTTTTTTATGTTAAAACCTTAACTAAGCTTTTACTTAAAAACATTCCGTCCAATCGTATTTTTTGTATTGTATGCAATTTCCCAGAACTCTAAAATAAATAGCTCTGAAATCTATGCCTCTAGTTCAATTTCTATCTATTTAAATTTTCCCTTACAGAACAGTCTCACAAGTGGTGTCTTCTTTGCTAACTTATTTTCTGAATTTTCTCTTTGACACTATTTTCTTTCAGGAGTTTATACTGCCACATACATAAAATATTTTAATTATAGTTGTGACCTCAGAGAGAATTCAAGTCTTGATTGTGCCTGATGAAGGAAACAAAGAAGAACACAAAATTTGTTGTGAAGGTTTGTGAAGCTTTGTAACTTACCCCTTCCATTCCATATCTATTATCCACTTTGAAACTGACACCTTTTGATTGCACCACTCCTTATCACTGCTGAATAATTCTCCCGTGAGGGTTAAAGTCTTCACCCTGAACCTCAGCTTATTATGCTCCTCTTTAGTCAAAATTCTATCTTTGGATTTCCAGTCCTGGAATTAACTCCAGGACGATAGCTCTAGTTCTCTCACATAGTGCTCTGGTTTCCCACTGCCTCTAGCATATTCCTGAGTCCATGACCATATTGTTTCTGCTTTTGATGAGAACAATATTTATATCTTAATTACATATAAACTCCACAATTTCAGTTCCCTCTTGTGTGATCCTTACAAATCCTTTCCAGACCCAGGGACTGAAAAGAATGCAAGAGCCAGGAATAAAGCTGGCAGCACTCTTACAATATTTTGTTGCTTGCAAAAGTTTTGTATTTATTTTCAAACCCTGTTCCAAATGAAGCCAGGGACAAAGTGTCATATGCAGATGTACCAGACTACATCTTCCACAACCTCCAAAAACTTTATTTTAATAAATTTATTTGCTCCTTTCCCCCTTTTCTTTTTCTCCTTTTTTTAAAAAACTATGATTAAAGCAACCACTTCCAGTTACTTATTGACTAGAAGCAAACCCTCCTCATTTGCCTCTGATCTCTAACATCTCTAACTATGGATTCTATCTCCTTTGAGGTATGACTGTCAATGCTCCTTACTGCAGTCTCTTAGTCCCTTTGCATGAACTTCAGCATCTAAGCCCACTGCTGCATATTACACCCTGCAACCTCTCACTCTTTGCCACTATAACAAGCCCAGAAGCACAGCCACAAAAGGAGAAATACCCCTCCTCCTTTCAGAGGGAGACTAGTAACCCATTACTTTTTAAAGGAATGTTACACTAACAGTATACAAAATTAAGAATAGACAGAATGGATGTTCTTAAGGGATATAAGCTTTGTCTCATCCTCTGTTATCACTACTGTATGGCTTGTGAATTTCAGTTCTCCTCAAGAATTTCCTGCACAACCTTGAGCTTAATTTACCATCTTTCAAGGGCTTCAGAAATACTACCTCATTTCCTTACAATCAACATTCACCCACCCACACACTGAAATCAGAAAATGTGAAAAGAAATTAATATTTTTTAAAAAGTTATAAAGTACGTGACTACCATTACAGAATATGACAACAATACTGCCTTCAACAACTTTCTCACCAGGAAAAATATACAACCTTCTCTGTAAATATTCTACAAGAGTAGAACTGCCCAAGTTTCACTTTGTGTGCTTTCTCCAAGGTGTGCCAATATCGTTGACAGGAAGAATTTCCAGTCAATTTCCAATTACTTTCTCAGGTAGTACAGGTGGAGTTACCTTCCTGGTTTCCATTAAGTCAGAGAAGTTATATATCATGAATAAAAACTGAGAATCTGGTTATCCAAAACAGGCAAAGAAATAAAAAACAGCTCTCTAAACTGTCTGAGAGAAAGCACAGAGTATATAATCAACTAATGTAACAAACGCTGTTGTCTTAGCACAGTTTAAAGCCTTTCTTCACTTGTCCAGTTGATAATTCCAAATTAGTATTTATGTCCCAAAAAAATAATGAAAAACTTGAGGGCTTTTTAGACTTTTTTTTGCTATCTATCCAGTACTTCTCACTTCCTTTTATTCTTTTTAATGACTCCCTCCTTTACTTACTACATAACTGAAGAGCAATCAATGACTTAGCCTAAAATAAATTTACTTTCCTGACTCACATTGGTATGTGTGGTTTCAGGGCAGACATTCAGGTGCCTTATGTTGAGCTCAGTGTGTTTCGATCAGATATGTCTGTTGGAAGTATGGAAGTGCCCAGCACTTTCATCTGCTTCTGAGCAATGGTATAAAGGATGCAAGGCAACTGCAACCTCCAATTGCCTCCATTCAAAATCCACCTTAACAAAGAATTCTCAGATGAAGAATGGAGAATAATTTGTGGTGTCCATACTGCCTGAAAAATCTCAGAAGCTCCACTGTCACAAGCAGGCATACTTTCTACTGCAACTACATACCAGTGCTGTTTCCCAATACTCAGGACCTGCAAAAAACACGGTGGAAGTCTCAGTTCCCAGTGAAAGGGATTCAAACACTGCCCTCCAAAAATCACACATCTATGTTATGCATTTGACTTATGCAATGCTGCCAACCAACAGCACTCCACATGCCATTATTCAGTCAAACCTTCTTTGCAATAAACTGGCCCAACTCTAAAAGCAGCTACCAGTGGCCCAAGACAAACAACCCAAAAGATTCAGGTCAGCCAATGCAGTGATATGAAACACAATATATGTCTATGGAGAGCATATTCTTTCTACACTTGAAATGAAGCTAGGGAATCTTGACTTCTATGTCTGCTGTAACCTGGATCAAATCACTGATGCTTCCTCACAGTTCACTGCCAGTAAGTGCATGACTCTATAGGTGTGTAGCAGAATTCCCTGGTGAGAACTGATGTTCCGTTTGCTTTTTTCACCTTTTCAGTATAAAACCTACATTACAAATTAAGATTTAATCAAGACAAAAGTGAATAATGAATTCTTGATATTCTTTGGTGAAGAAAAGTCAAATCAACTTAACCATAGTACAGGATACATCTTGCTGTCAGAGAGAATAAAAGAAAATATGGGAGTTGAACCTGCTAGCCAAGACAAGGAAATTCAATATACATTTGCAGCTCAATTGGCAACACTGTTCAAGAGATTGCAAAGTCTCATGCATAAAACATAGGCACATTGACAAATACTCAACGAACCATCTTTAAAGTCTTCAGTTGATCTATGTCTGTTGTTTAATCCCCATCTGAATCATAACACTCTACTTTAGATATAGTAATTATTCCCATAGCAACAAATACTGTATCAAAAATTGAGGCCATCAGCTACAGAAATAAACATCTCTTTAGCAGAACACTTTCTCACACAACACCATGTTCAAGTGTAAATGTTGTGCTTAACCTGAAATATAAGTGCTACTTATAGGAACTCAGAATTGAGTTCTGCAATGCAACAGATCTATAATTATCTGGTTCGCTTTCTCCCACTCAAGCTCACTCTTTTCCTGAGACTATTTGTCTCTGGAGAACTTCAGTAGGTAAGACATTGTGCTCAGAGGCTGACTGTACAAAGATATATATGCTCACTCCCTACTTTGAAGTGAAATTTCAGTATTTTTTCTGATATATGATAGGAATCATCCAGTACACTTTCTCAGAGTATATTAAAACTCCATAACTATAAGAATAAAGTAGAGAGTTTTTTTACTTTCACTGCAAAAACAGAAATCCTCTGGTTATCACATGAAGCCTTTAGTATCTGGAATGTGACATGCCTGAGAAATTATATGAAATAAAAATTAAGTAACCTACACTAAAATAAACTATTTTTACATGAAAAAGGACTCTCTACACAACAACTTGCACCATGTAAAAATTCAATTAAGCAATTTTTTTTAAAAAATAATAAAAAAATAGGACACTGTATAATAAAGAAATATAAAGACTGTACCATTGGAAACATCTACATAGATGTGACCCAAAAACTCACAGCTAAGGCAGATCAATCACAGGTGGGAAACAAAATTAAGTATCATAGAACTTCTACAACCTATCACCCTTGTAAGGTTCAAAACATGACTATAAGTGTACATTGTAAAATAAACTCTAATTTCAAACCAGCTCCCGCCTTTTCAGCTTCACATCACCCTTGTGTAATGAATGAATGCCAAAGAGACCTTCTAAGATCTGGTTCATTAACACGGATGTGTTACTCAAAGGAAACGAATGTGAAATTATCATTCACAGTTTCAAGAATTCCCTGATGCCAGTGAAAGAAACAAAAAAACACACGATAATCTTATCTTTAAGCAACTTAAAAGGAACTCAATGCTCAATTAATATTTTCTAGGACAGAAGAAGAAATCTTGGGCATCCCATAGGTGGAAGAGGACCTATTAATAAGCAGATACTCCTTCATTCTGCCTAACAAACTCTGACAGTCTCCTGAAAACCTTCTTGATGATGGATGTATATTTTGTATGTAAATCAGGACACTTCCTCTACTTTACACTTTAATGTTCTACGCATCATGTGACCAATCAATAAACACCTGAAGATGAAGACGGCTCAGAGGACATGTTCAAGGGCTCTGTACTTTTGAATCTCAGAGAAGAATCTAGGGAATTACTGCCCATAGGTGTTGCAAAGAAAGCTGAATTTATCTCAGCATAAAGAGGAAGAGAGGGTGGCCTTTTTTTTTAGATTAATGGCTGTATCAGATGGTTGTGTAAATGTTCTTCCCTGAGTGAACCAGACGATTGCAAATGTCTTCTCCAGACAGCCAGACCAAAATACGGAAAGTGTGTATGCTGCTCAGTCCAACAGAGAGTATAAAAACTGAACATCGAATAAAATTAACTTTGAAAAGACCAACACGTTTGAGCTGACTTCAATTCACGTATTCTTTCCCAGTAAATGGTTATATTATACCCAGCATGGTGACAGTAAGCATATACAGTTCATATAAAGGATAAAAAATTTGGGATAAAAAATCAGCATATACAGACCAGTAATGGGAATCACATTTACATTGTAAATTGCAATATGTATGCTCTATCATGCTTGTATTGTAACTTCAGTACATTGCTGTATCACTCTGCTAATGCAAAATCCTGTGTAACATCAAATATCTTCCAGTAAATTTGTTATTAAATACTAAATACTTCTTGTGTGGGACATCTAAAAGAATCCAATCAGAGAATATCAGACTCTGGCACAAGGAACACAGAATTCAGTTCTTTAGTACTGGTACTTAAATTGTATTTACAAGTAAAAAGATTGACTTGAGTTCTGCTAGAGTGTTAGGCATTACAGTCTAAAGCAGCCAGAAATTTCCTGAGTAAGATGTAAACCTTCAAAGTTGCAGCATATGTTTAAATCAAGTTCAAAGACCCTTTACTGGATAAACTTTTATAATATATCCTACTCGAATTCAAACACCTCATCAATACGTCATTAAATATATCACTGATTTTGGTATACTTCGATAATAACTATGTGGAGTGGCCTTCACACAATGAGAGTGGCATTTCTTCCTCTTACAGCCTCCCAAGGAGAGCTTGTCATGCAAGTCTCTTAGTATGCATATTTTTTAAAATACTTTGATGTGAATGAAGCCTGTTTCTTGTAACTTCTGTTACTTCTGTTACAATTACATTTTTAGCTGTAATTGTATCACACATTCATGCTGAAGTCTAAAATGGATCAATACCAGCCCCCAAAAAAGTATTAATGGGATGATGTAATGCGGGACATTCCTATACATTTAAAAACATCTCTCTACTGCAACCCCTAACAGTGGTCACAGATCTCAATTTTCCATGAACCACCACAGCATTTTTACTTCACTGCAAGTATAATGCTTTGTTGTAATATTATTATTACCAGATACAATTCATAATGAGGTTAAATATTTTGTTTCCTGAGGGGATAGAATAAGGGCTCTTTTTTGCAAAACAAAAGCAGAAACACTTGATGAGCCAATCAATGACTTTAAATAAATACATCACAGTTGTTAGAAACGTTACTATATCCTATAATTCAGCCATAGTCATACTGTTACTACAAGGTCATTAGCAATGCCAAACTCCATATTATTTCCTGCTATCATATTGGTACTTGAAAAAGGGTATTTATATAGGATTAATTAATCTCTGTAATGTAATTTTGGATATACCAGTTCTCATTTATGCAATTATTTATATTCATCTGTATCCCTTTATATATTTAAGAAAAGTGAAACAATTCATTAAAACAAACTGTGTAGACAAAAATTATAGCCCAGAATGTTTTGGTACAAAGGAAACTCCTATAACAAAACAGTTATAAACAGTTACTGTGCTGCTTTCCAAGTGGATAAGTGAATGAAATAAATGTTTTCACAAATGGTTTAATAGTTTGTGGCAAACTTGCTCCAATTCTCACTACTACTGCTTTGAATGGTTTTTGCTTACGAATTTAAACTCAAATTCTCAGACGGAAAACATTTGGGCCATTTGCAGAATGAGCTGTTGCCAGTATTTGCTGATTTAACCCAGCAGATGTGAAAAGCCGTAGATGCTAATACAGTACAATTTGCTTTTGCCAATCTCAACAATGATTTTGCTGCTTGGGGTTATGTTCCACTGACGTTTCCTGGCTTTGTACAGCAGCATTCTCTGCTATGAAGAGCATAGCAGCATCTGTTATTTTTCAGGTAGTTGAGCATAATCTCAGCCCTGGGAGGCATTATCTATAGTTTCAAATGTCCTGAAGGAAATAATAATAAAAAAAAAAAGTCAGTCAGGGAAAAAGACTTGCAACCCCAAACCTTTACTCTTGCTGCAGTAGACCAGAAAACTCAGTTTCAGAAATAGTGTTTCTTTTTTTCAGTCATGAAATCCATAGATTTCATAGCAAGATATGAAAATGTAAACTTTTTAATTTCTTGTATTGTAAAAGAAATTTAATTTCTTGTATGGTACTGTACAGGAGCTTGTATAAATTTTCGGTTAGAGAGTCTAATTACTGAATTATCAATTAATACTACAGTTCTCACAAAAATTATATGTAAAGACAGTCATACTGAATCCAAGCTCTAGAGGCTAAACCTAAGAGCTCCTGGATTGTTTAGCTCACAAAAGAAAGTAATAGGGTGCTTTATTAAAAAAAATAAAATATCAAACAAGTGTAATACATCAGTTGTAGCAGATCTTGAAATGCTTTGACAGGTCAGAAAAATTAAAAAAAAATTAAAAAGATTATTTGACAGAACTGAAAGATGCATTTAGATGCTTAGGATACTCTGATTTTTCTTGAGCATATGATTAGAGTCCTGTATTGAAATTCACATTTGTTTTGTGATTGAATTGTGTATTGCAATTGCTACACTTTGCTAAATGTAATTTGTACTTGTATTGTGATTGAACTGTATATTACAATTGCTACACTCTGCTAAACGTAATTTGTACTTGCACTGTGATTTAAGTGCATTGCTGCATCGCTCTGCTAAATCGAAATCCCATGTAACTTCAACTAATTTCAAATAAGAAAATTTTGTCTTATTCATGAAACCCTCCACATGCGGAATATCTAAAAGAACCTTATCAGGGCATTATTCTGTGATATTAACTGGCATAGTCAGTAGGATACTCCCAAGGGTGAGTGGTACCCATTAAAGCTGTAATCATTACTTTGGCAAAAACATGCTTTCTGATTTGGTGTTAATCACAAATAAAAACCTAGTAGAGAAAACCTGCATTGTGATTAAGAACGGGTACTGATAAGACTGTCTGCATACAGGAAAATTATCATTTAAAAGAGGAGATAGAATTATTGTAAATACTAGCAAAGGCTGGAAAAATCTTACCAGTAACTTTGAAAAGGATGGATAGGAAAACCACAACCAGGATTTTTTATGGATAGTAGAAAAAAGCACTGATGCCTTTGATATTTAGGATTAATTTGAATTTGAAAGGTTCTAACAAGTTGAAGAAAGGAGCGAAAAGCAGAGCTTTGCAGGCTGTTGGGTATTTACTTGTGAGTAGTAGTGCAGAATTTAGAAGAGGAGAAATGAACACATAGCATGCTAGAACAAGAAAGAGAAACAGTTATAAAAGGTAACATGTACACAGAGAATCAAAATAAGTTCTTAGACTCAAAGTTGCAGCCTCAAATCATATGTGATGCCCATACACACAGGGATCATTTATTGTGGTTTACTGAAATAGACTTCATTCAAGTGATGGCCACAATGTATATTCCAAGGACAATGAATGATCAAGAAATATATGGTTTTATACTGATCCTTTTCAAGGTGATGATTCAGGCGATTCATGAGGAAAAAGTAGTATGACAGTGTTTGCTCCATGGCACAAACAAACAAAGCAAGCAAGCAATGAGCCTGAACCAGTTGCACCCCACATATTCCTTCCCAGAGACTGGAAACATCCAACACTGCGACAGTGAGCATATTATTAGACACCAGTAATGAAATTAACATTTGTGTTATGACTGAACTATATATTGCAACTGCGACACTCTCCTAAACGCAGTTTGTACTTGTATTGTGATTTAACTGCACACTGTATCACTCTGCTAACCCAAAATCCCATGTAACTTCAACTGACTTCAAATAAGTAAATTTTCTAACATGCACTGTATTTTTCCGTATGTGGAATATCTAAAAGGACCCTGTCAGACTGTACTGGACCCCAACTTTTTCCTCTAACAAATGGAAAAGTAACTAAAAGCTATTTGGTTTACATTGCTGTGCTGCTGATAAACTAAGTAACTTTAAGAAAGCTCTGAGGATTCATTGGCATAAAGAATCAGTTTACATTTACATAATCTGCAAAACTAGTCTTAGAGGACTATCATATTGACACTTTTTAAAACTACCATTTTATTTTGCTTGCTAATTCTTGTGACAAAAACATTCTCTGCTTCAAACAGTGGACCATAAAAGTACCTGATAAATACAAGGGGTAAAAATTAATCTTCATCCAGTCAATTCCCTACAGAGCTACACAACTTTTTTTGTGAATATGGAATGAAGGATTGAGCCCTGATAGTTAAAACTCAAATTGTCAAAGACGTCTACTAATTCTGTCTACCTAAGCTGAAGCACAAGCAACAAATTCTTATTGATACTAAAAAACATGAATTACCCAGTGACTCCAGAAATACAGATACTTATCATGTCCAAAAACCAAGCTCAAGCTTGTCCCACTTGTCAAGCAACTGTATTCAAAATGTGGACATGAGGCCACAGAAAGGGAGATGTTCTTATAACTGTAAGAACTGCCAACATGCAATATGTATAGCATGTTTGTGTTACAATACCCATTTTTATATATATGTACAGTATAGAGATTCCAATAATTTCACCTGTCTTTACACTGTACAAGTCTAAAGAATAGCCACTGTATGTATAATTTAGTTCAAAGAGGCATCTCATCAAAATTGAAATAGAAACAAAAGAAAACCTGCTGGAATTTACCACAAAGACTATCAGCAAAAAAGGTAGCCGTCAGTGCAAAGCCACTACAAGAACAGACTACAGGCTAAAGACTGGCAGATATCTGCTCTCTTGAAATGCTTTCATTCACAGCACTTCAAAAGACTTAATACCAACTGCTTTCTCCATTTCATTCCCCCACATAATTGTTTACAATTTTTAATGAACAAAATTTTTACTTTGCATTCCGATTCAATTTGCTTGCAGTCACTGTACTTACCAGGCAGAAGATTTGATCAATATCTAAAATTAGACTGGAATTTTTAGGAACTGCTATTGCTATCCACACACATCCTTACTGATTTACTAATGAAACACCACAGTTTGCCACACAGTTTGAAGAGCTCAGTAAAGCTTATTTAAGCTAACCAACTCCAAATGTAGAATATGTATTTCAATTTACATTTATGTCATATAATTTAGCATTATTTAAACCTGAAGGTCTGATCATGTGTATCTTTATCCCAGTATGTGGTACATATGATGTCAACAATGTAAAACTAGTGTATCATAAAGGAAATACATATGCTTCTCTACATAAAAGACAAAAACATTATTTTATTTAATACTTCCTCTTTCTTTAAAATTAGTATCTTGAGAACTCTGGAAATGTAAGGAATGACCCCTGAAAACGAACACTGGAGTGGTCCTACCTTTGTCAATTACCCATTGGAGTTAAGAAACATGCCTTATATTATCAGTGTAAAAGTAGGCTTTTTCTCCCCAACTTTCTTTATACCTTCTAAGAACTTTCCAAGCTAGCACACAATCTAATTCTAACTATCTTCTAAAACACTTTACAAAACTTGTCCAAACTACTTGTCAGTATGTGCATCCATACAAAAGTGGAAAAATACATAAAACTTTCTCCCAATCTTCAGACATCTCTTGTCTATCAATAAAAAGGGTCACTGAGATGTGACAGAATTATTTGGTATTTTTCCTTATTCTAGAAATTAAAATGTATCTTCACTGACCATACTGCTGACTACTATAGGTTCAAATAAATTCTGTAGTGTTAGAGTGTTTCAGAAATATGAAACTGTAGATTTACCAACATATTCTCATTTTATGCCACTCTAGAGACAAAGACCAGTACCAAGTGGGGAAAACATATTTTATGGTTACTTTATATCTCTCAGGCAACACAAATCTAACCTATGTTAGTATACAATTCTAGCATAGGTGTCTCTGGGCAAAATACAAGGAAAATTTTGAGGAACCAGGTTACCTGCATGCTTACAGTTAAGATTGTGCTGAAGTTCTTCCCTGAACCAAAGCCTCAGGTAGTCACTTACCTTCATAAATTAAGTATGGAAAATACAAAACAAAGATTCAATCCCAGGTCCAAATTCACATGACAAATCAGTGCCTGAATTGGAATTATAAATTAATAGCTTCAGGCTATTTGTGTCCCTGCACAAAATCACTGGTACAAATATCCCATAAACACTCCATACACTAGACAAAATTGAATTCAACCTCCCTCAAGGATCAATTTCTTAAGTGTAATTATTTTGTACATTTAAAAAAATATATACTTCATATACTTCTCAGCCAAGAAAAAGCATTTAGTAAAAACCCACTGGCATTAAAATCAAGTCACTTTCAATACTAATGGTTTACAAAGCAGCTTCAGATTTTGACAAAGGCAGTGATAACACTATAAGCTTGATTTTTTTAATTTGGAAAAAAAATTTGATACTATGATGTCTTGGAACTTGGATAATTTATTAGGCAATCCTCTCTACCAACACCTCAGGGAACTAATCTTTGTTAAATGCAAGTCATACATTTTCTGTATTTCTCTTTGGACCATAATTATAGAAACAGAAGCTCAACTCCAGAAGATAATCTTACAGAAGAGACGTCTCCTTGACAAACGTCCTATCCAGTTTGCCTACTGACTCCATATCTACCCTTGAGAAGGCTATTGCGAGGCTGCACTGATGCAGCAGGAACACCATTTTCATTTTGGCACACACGATAGGGAGAAATTATACATGTCTCTGTATCTAAGACTGCAGCTCTGTTCACTCCTTTAAGAGGTCAAATATTATATTTTAAGGCTAAGAAACCTGTGTATTTAGAGTTGTAAGGTTCATCTAGAGGACAATGAATGCCAATGATCACTACATATACCACTCTCCAGCAGAAGAGGTATAAATGTTAGAGGAACTGGTTTGTATTCCCCTCTTGAATCAAAATTTTTTTTTTTAGGTCCTGGCATTTGTAGGTGTCCACTCTATGGCAGATAAGCACTACTTGTGAAAGATGTCAAGGGACAAGAGCCACCAGTGAAAATAAACAGAGTTGCCGGTTCTTGCCATTTCTGGACATCAGCTGCTAGCCCACAAGGCTGACAAGAGTACGTCCAGTACAAGAGTACTGGACATTCATGGAAAGCTTGTATTTGACCTTTCAACATCTCCCTTTCCTAAATAACTACTAAAGATGCTACCACAATTTTGTAAAGTTTTTTTGAGTCTTCAGGACACCACATGCTACACAAGTAGTAGAACTTTCTATCAATTATGGTAATCAAATCTTGAAAATCAAATTTAAACAAATCAGAATCATTGTAGCTACCAGAGGAAAGGAGAGAAAGCACATTTTTCTAGCAGAGTGATCCCACTTCAAGTGGTAGATAGTGCTGATCTCTTCCAACGCTAGACGATGAAGTATGAAAAATCCAAATTCACTACTTGATTAACTCATAACTCACACAAGAGCGAAGTATTTTTAAAGTAAATCTCGACTCAAAAAAACAGAACAGTACAGTATGGGAATGAAAGCAACATTGCAAATTATAATGCTAATGTGGCAAAAATAAACATGCCTCTATCAATTGGTTAACAAATTCTTCTCCACCTCCTACGTAACACCAGAAGACAAGTTTCTTTCTGAAATAAGTAAGAATCTTCAAGCAGAATCTATCATTTTAAGCTGTGCAGCAAGAGAGTCATAATTGTATCTACAAGTGTAACTTTCCCCTATTTCAGCATGTTTAACCTATTTACGACATTATTGAACACATCTTATATGGCTTGACTAGTAGTACCAGCTCAACCATATCTTACAGGATGCTGAGAGTGAACGTAAAAACTGAAGAAGCTTATTTTATATCATGGCAGAAGGAAAACCAGAGCTGTAAAACTAGCAATTTTCACTCATCAAACTCTTGTCCAAGCCACTCTTTCAGTTCACAGTAGTTTTTGCTCTTTTTGTTTCCTTATTTTACAAAATAAAGAATGCAAAATGACTTCTTGAACTTCTGAATCGTATTTAAAACACTTAAAATCACATACAAAGAAACCTATACTGAATTCAATCTATACACTATTATTATATCATTTAGGGCAATGGGAAATTTTAGTCAACTTGAATCTAAAAACAGTTTCTAATGTTGCGTGCCCAAATATTGCTGGAATCTCTGGGACCAATCAATGTGCAAAGTCGGTATGCTTTCTCCTTCTGCTGAATTTGCTTTTTTATAGCTTAAGTGAGCAGAACCACAACTGCATTAAATACAAAAGAATAATATTACCACAAACTAATATACTGCACTGAGCATAAGACCAAGGTTCATTACATAAAAATTATTAGTATTTTGACTGTGACATAGAGCTCACACTGTACTGCTGCACTTATTTTTCTAAATTGGCAGCCTGAGCTATAATTTCTGGGATTGATTCCCCAGTCCCCAGCATTTGTCATTGCTCAGTCCTTCAGGCATTAATTCTACAAAAACAATCATATTAAGGGAGACTCAGAAGACAGACATACATAGGGAAAGGCTTCAGGGAGAGTAAAAAAGAAAAAACTAACACCAATAGACCACAAAGAAACAATTAACCCAATCATTTTCTGTAGAAGAAACATAAAGATCATAAAGAAACATACACATAAAGCAGCATATGCAGTGATAAAAATGAAAAACATCCAAGTGACCCTGTGCAAAAAGATCAATTTCTGCCAAAGGACTTGTATTAATAGTGAATCCAGAAAATGCCTGCTAAGGTTTAGGCATGCTGTTAAATATGATAATATTCTATTTGCAAGATTATGATTCTGAAATGGCTGACAGTGTCAAAGAATGCTGCCTTCAGATTATTAACGGCCTCTGATCACCTCTCTTCACAGAAACTTCCTAATAGAACTCTAGTATATGAAGGACTTCAAATATATTAATTTGAATATAAATTATCTGTATTAGAAATGGCTACAGACTATCCAACTCATGGAAAGTGACATGATTTGCAAGTGAACTATAAAGCCCCAGTTTCTTAATTTTTCATAACAGACCAGTCCATATCTTCTTCTTCCTCCATTTTGTTTACATTTATGGTTCTATCAGACCCAGATACACAGAAATGCAAAGATAAACTAATGCATTAATATATAAATACTCCTTGTAAAGGAATAGATGAACTCAAAAGTTACAGTACCAAGACACCATCATATCATAGCCATTACCGGCATCATCTTTTTCAAAAAACACAGAGAACAAGAACTGAGTAAGTATGCATGCTGAATTACACTTCTGGTAACTCCAGAATATGGACAAAGCACTTTCATAAAGAGCAGCATAGTCATTAGTACATTGGTATTGATTACTCCACTGATACCTGACAACAGACATTCCTGAACATGATCAGAAAAATCTCCTTTAACTGTCATTGATCTAGCCACAGATCTTTAACTTGCATGCAAGCATGTGCCAGGAAAGCTAATAAGGCTCTGGTTTGCCAGTCTCCCTCAGGAGTTCTTCAATCCCTGTCCTGGATATAAGCATTCTGCTCACTCAAAATCTATTGTCTCTCTTCCGATATTCTCACAAAAGCATGCTGATAAATTAGATCACAATGAGAAACAGACACATAAAAATAATATCAAATTCCAGTTCCAGCTAGGAAATACCAATAACTGCCATGTCCAATAAAACTCTTAATTACTTCCTTCAATCAATAAGCACGCAGGTACTTAATAGCTACTTGAAATTATTCTAAGATGTTTTCTTTCCTAACAAAAATACACCCTTATCTACTAGAAGGGCATTCATCATGTAAAGAGGAAAGCCTGGAAGGTGTATGACTTCTTGCTGGGACGCTGCTACTTTCACATAAAATTAAGATACCAGGAAGCTGACAAACTACTGGATAAGATTGTAAACAAAGAGCAGACACTCTGAGATTAACAAACCGTTGTCATCACTTCATCATCTAGCCAGATTATATAATACACAATCCTTGCTTAAATAGGCATTTTACACTATGTTTTAACTAGAACATTAAAAAAGCATGAGCAGGCAAAAGGAATAGAACATATTAAAAAAGAGCAATTTGCCTTCAACCTACCACATATTTAAATCTTTAATTACTTTACTAGATGAATCTTAATATCATCCTTTTTGTGCAAATTACCATAACACTTTCTGAAATATACTGTGTCTAGCCCTCAAGGTATCCAAACATATCCATATATGATACACATCATGGGCCTAAGCTGTCTTTAATTTTCTGAAAGATGTGTAATAGCTAATTGAAGTATCATGCCTGGCAAAATTGAGGCTCAGATAAAAAAGAGAGAGAGAGTATGGCTTTCTCAAACTAGTGAGATGGAAGAAACAAATCGACAACTTTAGGCTTGGAACAAGGAGGAAAATGTATTGATGAGGGACCGGTTAAAATTATAGCATCCCAACTCAACAATGCCTAAATTGGTGCTAACTGAAAGCATAATATTCCTTAGTTACAAGAAGAAGAATCAATTAATAGGCATGTTGTCTCTCTCTGAAGTCAAGGAAGTTTATCTGTAGTTGTAAGAAACAGCTATCGTTGACTAGAGGTAATAATTGAGAAAAACAAAAAAAATGGGAAGTCCAGGAAAACTCGTACATCACTTGAAGTATAAAATACGAGCTCCAAGCAAAATGCAGATATAAAGCGCAGGTAAACACTGAAGCATACAGCAATGTTGGAATCAGACCTGTAGCCACAGACACTGTATCAACCCCATTCTGCACTACACAGAGTATCAACGTGTCCAAGGGATTGCGACAACCAGTCTCCAGTTGTGCTAACTGAAGAGATTCTGGAGAACAGTACCTGAAAAACCTGTGCGTTACGAGAACTAAAATGCTAAGGCGATATGAAAAAGGAATATATTTGTTTTCCATCTTGATGGATAGTTTTGATGCAGATTTCGATAAGCTTCACAAGCCATGTTTGATAGAATAAAGTAGCTTTATTCATCAACTTCAGCTGGCTGTATATGTGATTGCTGTTGGTAAAGCAGATTTACTGTTTCTATTTACTTCAGAGAAGCAAATTCCTATCTTGGGTAAACTTCTTAGCTTTTGTAGCCTATTTGCACAAAATGGTGGCTCTCTAAAGTTAAAGCACTTCAAGTAAGCTCCCAAAAAGAGTATCTGAGAAGTTCTGAGTATTGTTTTAACTTTTTTGATCACTGGGATATCCAGTTATAGAGCACTAAATTTCACGGCTGCAGAATTATTTACTTATTTATTTTGTACAAAACCCTGCTCTACATATCACCGTCATTTATCATCATTATTGATGGACATGCTTCTTTTTCTTAATTTCTGCTTCACTTAATCGCTTGAAGTGCTCAAAACAATGGAATTTTGTGGTTACTACCCAGCGTTAAAACAAAAAAAAAATTGAAAAATTACTTGAAGTACCTAAGTGCCAAATCAGAAGCCCAATCTTACACATTCACAGGAAAGCCATTTACCCTGCTTCCAGTTGCTTTTTGCCACTTAAAAGTAAGATGAAAACTGCTCTAAGGAAATTTCTCAAGAAATGTTCAGCTGGGGAGGTAGAGACCTTTTGCTGCTTTCTAATACACAAAGGTTAGTTTCATTATATCTAAAAACAGGACTATGTTTTTCCACCTCTTTTTATGTTTGTGCAAATATGGTACTTAATTTAATGTTTTGCACACTATTCACTACTTGCAAACCTGCACACTATTTAAGTACAGGTAGAAGCATATATAGAGATAGGAGACAAGCAGATGACATACCAATCAAAATCAGCTTTTCAATTACCATTAATTAATTAATTATTATTTACTCTATTAATAGAGTAAAACTGATTTACCAAAACTACAGGGAGAGAGATCTTCATTCTTTCCATATGAGAATAAGCAAAAGCCTGGAAATTAAGACATATTTAAAGTGTCTTGGTAAGTTTTTCATGATACCCCAAAGTCTGTAGCCTTTTCCTTGAATGAGAACTACAGTATCTTAAGACACCGACTCCCCAATGTCCAATGTCTATCAAAAAACAGACAAGGAAAAAGTAGCTTTAAAGCAGTATAGGGGACTACCTACGAGTCCTTTGAATATGGATCTTATGTCACTTTTATCTATGTTTAAACAATTAAAAACTTGTTCTTAAACACAGCTGCTGTGAATTCTAATAAGGAGTATTTGATTGGTGAATATATTTCTTTTAAATTATATCATTCAGAGTTTTTGCAAAGACAGAGCCAACGTTTTCAGAAGAATTTGAGTTGAAAACAGGCGAAAAGTACATGATCTGTCTGTGGATTCAGAGACCTCACTGTTTACATTTTCCATGCAGAAAGTATTTCATCTTGGTTGGTTTTGCAAACGCCTATACATATGTCTCAGAAAGACATAAAAATATAATCAGAAAAATGTCTTAAATAGTACACTCACCTTCATCACTAGTTGCTTGCTGTTTAACCAAAGTCATTGGAGATCTAGCTGGGGGTTTATTTAGTGGATGACGCCAACTCTTCTTTCTTTCAACTTCTGCTGCCTGAAAACAAAAAAACATAACTAATATAGTCTGTAATTCTGCAAAGTTAATTTTGATGAACAAAAACATAGTTCTGTAAATAAGCACAGATGTCAGTTCTGTAAATACTAGCAGAGTACTTGGAGAACCTGTAGTGTACCAATAAAACATTTGTCTCTAATTCAGAATATATACTTTAATTAAAAAAGAGAAATCCTTGTCAAACACAAATGGTTTGAGGTATAAATATCTTCCCAAATTGCAGAGCATACATCTTGATTTGCTCAGCTGATGTTTGAGAGGAAGAACAGCCCAAACAATGCTGCAGAACCAGAAGTACAATACAGCCACTAACCATGTCTGGGAAAACAAGGCAGAAATCCACTGACTTCATTTATGAAAGAGTGCAAAATTCCTGAGGAAGTAAAAAAAAAATTCCCTGGAGTTGAGCTAAGAAATTAAGAGTCATGATATGCAATTAACATGTGGATTTGGGATATGAGGAAATTCTTTCCTCCCTCAAACACTCTTATGTACATTCAGCTTGAAGTTACCCAGGCTTCAAGAATTAAAGCCAATGCTACAAACTCTAGAAGTGCAGCTTTCACAACTCCACATTTGAGTGCCATTGGGAGAACTACAAAGTAAACCAGCCACTGATGGTACCTGGAGGTTCATGAACAGAGGAAGGGCAAGCACGCTGGCAGAAGGGTGTGAAGGACAGTCTCACATGATTCCTGTGCACCCCAGTATTCTTCTCAAGACCCTGAATCTGACCTAGCAGGTTAAACACATGCCCGCTGACTGATTTGAAGGATGAAAATTACCATTATAAATTGGGAAGTAAATTACAGAACATAGTATTTACTGTGATAAGTAAAGGGAAGAAGATGTGGTTAAAGCACAGGACAGGTTTATGATCTAGAAAAAGTTACCAGTAAGTAAAAAGAGAAAGAAGATCAGACTTTTTAATTGCATCTCTATAACATGCTTTTTCATTTATAATAAAAGAGAGAGTATGCAATTATAGTGGAGAATATCTGAAATCTCATATATAATTGGCTGAAAGGCACAGAAAGAGATAAATATAATCTCTAAAACATGATGATTAAAACACTGAGATGTTTATAGTCCTCCTTATTATTACAGTGGAAGGGATGGAGCCAAGATTATTAAAACTCACAACATTGCAAAAAATCATTAGTGCACAGTTCATGTCTGTGAAAGTGTCAGCATGGTTTTACTTTGGCTTCTAAAATCTATTTCCCACTAAGTCTAGCAGTCTGGCAGTGGATTTCCTGTTGTCTCTCTGACAAACTGGGATTGAACTCGTAACTCAGAAAGCTACTGTGACTACCACCACAGCTTAATTTTTCATTATGCTTCCCAAAGTCAAAGCTGCCCACCCTTCATAGCAGAATAGCAATAGTAAAAAAAAGACTGTAAGTTTGTAGGTGTCCCAATGAGAAGACATTATTAAACTTACTATTTAAAAATTTTAAAATATATTTGTTTTATTAGCAGGATCTTTTCCTTCAAGTGTTTCCTTTACATGTTTTAGGCCATTTTCAAAATCCAAGAATAGCAACTTTCAGACCCTGAAATCATACTGTCCATATTATCCTGCTATAGCCATGTCTTGAAGATTCACTTTCTCCAACTTCAATATTATGGATATAGTTTCAACTAAAGCAAGGAAGCCCCTAAGGTTTCATAAACTATGTGAGAAAATAGAATGAAAGCAAACTTTGTCTCCCACTAACTCAATGCAGAGGTGCTCCTCAGTTTTGCTTCATTCAATTCCTCATTTGAGAAGGGCATCACTCCAAAAATAGACTGCCATGTGCTTCCACATTGTTATGTTCTGTCCGTGGACAGAAAGTCTCTCAGAATCAACCCATTCTGCTGACATTTTACCAGCATACTGTTAACTCTCCTTAAGACCCACTCAAAACAGACATTTTTTGAAACCCAAATATATGATACCAAATACAGCACTCATTTCTAATTTCAATTTTATGTCAATAGCAGGAATTCATGCTGATAGTCTTCTTCATACTGGCAGGCAGCAAACATGGGAATAGCTTGAGAGTAGTTGCTGACAGTTCAGATTTACAGACATAAAGTGAAATTACTTGATATCTAAAATCAGAGGCAAAATATGTCAACAAGCAAACTCCAGAAACATTCTGCTTTTGGAACCAAATTCCCACTCTTGTCTGTACAATTCAAAACATGTTCAAATTAGCATCTAATTAAAATAATGCATATTCTTAAGTGCTTTAATATGGTTATCAGGTCTCATTAGAAACATGTGCATTCACATTTCATTAGGTCAGGAATATATTACTATAATGATATAATTTGCTTCACATACACTGGATGTTTCCATGCCATCTTCTTCATCCTTTTTCACAATGGGCACTTCTCCATGTTCCAAGCTACTTCCACAGCTTTCTAGGTTGCTGACATCTTCTGTCAAGACATTTTCCTCTTTATCTGTGTTTTCTACTTCAGAAGCATTTCCCTCTGACTTATGGCATGGTACAGATGAATCAGACTGATTCTGAGATTTCAAACTCTCTGCTGTTCTACAGCTATCAGAAGCAGGCATGCAGGCCACAGAACTTTCACATGTAAAGAGAGGACAACTGGGATCTGTCCTGTCCTCGTGTTCCATTTTTGTTTTCTCTAGCACAGGAGCAGGGCTCGAAAATGAGTCTGAACGGATGCTTCCTATAGATCAAGAATATTATTTGTTAATAAATCTCACTTTGTATTACTGTATTTCATTTCACAACAATCTGAGTTACTCAAATTCAAAGCATAGTTCCTCATTTAGAAATCATACAGAAAAGCATTTGGTAGAAGGATGTACACAAATGTGGAGCACAGGTTTGATCAAAGAATAAATTAAATGTAAATGTTTTGAGTTTGGAGTGTGAAATACAGTTTTAATCATTTAATTGGTATTTTGTATTCAAATTACAACAATCTTCATGTCATTCAAAATAATCAATATTCATGTAGCTTGTTTACTCTGACAGCCCACAAGAACTTTGACTGGTTGGAAAAAATAATATAAAAGGTCGGTATATTGAACTTTATACCCTGCATTTATACCTATTATGCCTGGTTGAGAAATGAAAATAAACAAAAACTAATGGTTCATAATTAGGAAAACATATTTCAAAGATATACCAAGAATATTTTGAAAACAGCACCACTGGTCTAAAAATGAAAAGCAATTAGGATAATTTTGTATTTCGACAATTAGCATAATTTTATATTTCAGTGATGCTGATGGGTGAAAATGTGTGGATTTTGCTTTATTAAAATTCTTCATCTGCTGATGCTTGCATGGGATAGACAGAACAATGGGTTAGAGAGGTCACCCAAAAACATGTTCCTGAAGAACTCTATGGCACACACCACAGTGAATTTTGATTCAGCAGCCCATCCAAGGCATTAAAGAAAACAGTCTCTGTACAAAGTCCCTTCACATTCTTTCTTTGCTTATTATTATGGTTATTTGGACTTGTTTTTCTGAAAAATTCCCTTTTCAAGTCAAATGAATATAAAATTTAGCAATATAAAGCCCACGCAACACCAAAACGTAATCACTGGGTACAAAGGGTACTGCCTCAGCTGAGTATAATGGACATACTGGCCAGAGATAATGCAGGACAATGACCATCTCCAATGTGACTACTGGAGCTTGCACCATCATATCTAAAAAGATCCTTTTGCATACAAAGGTCCAGGCACCACCCTTTAATAGCACGAAGGAAAGAGGATAGCGCACCACTCTCCTCTGCTTTTCCTTCCCTTGTGAATGAACACAGAATGGCTGCTAACTATATACTAGTTTCTCAGTGGTCATGAATACTCCAAACCTCTACTAGAAGATGGGGGAAGCTGTAAAGCAATAGCACCTTAAAAAAAAAAAATCATCAGAACAAACCTGGAAAGGCTTTGCTAGAGCACCAATTATTTGTATGCAGGAATTTCTAAGCCTCCATACTGGAATACTCACTTTGTTATCTCTATGTGGATCAACCCCAGTGATTAACCACCTCCAAAGAACCATTAACAATATTAATGGTTATTAATATTCACAATCAGGGAAATACTCTTCTCTCTATGCAATTTGCAAGTAAATTTTCAGTATCAATATAAAACCAATGAGGCTGCTCACAAACTTAAAAGTTAAAATTGCAGTTTGCCTTTCTGAACACGAATGTGAAACTATACCTGAGCTATAAAGAAACATGAAACAGAAGAAATAAAGTTCAGAATAGACCAAGTATATTAATATAAAATAGTTGTGGGGGGAAAAAAGAACAATTTTTGGCTTGACAAGGCCAAACTTGTACTGTCAGGTAGCTCAACAGGAAGTTACAAGAAATCTGCAATCTAAAACCAGAGCATTTTTGTGCACAAGTATAGACCACTTCTAATATGCAGCATTCTTCATGTAAATACATGTAGCATACTACAAGCATGTATGTTCTGTACTGTTTGCATAAGTGTTATCATTTCCATATCAAAAAAATTTTGCTTTAAAACCTATAAGTCTACTGAAGAAATATAATTTACATTGTCCTCATCCTTTTTGACCCTTTAAAAAACACTTCATTAAAACAGTTTAGGTGATACTGCTCTCAGCTCAGAATATTAATTTTGTCATTTTCTCATTCTCACTGACTATTAATCTTCTCTGCACAACTTTATAAGTAAGAATTTTAGTATGCTACTTCAGATAACTAACAGATGCTTTAACATCTGATTTGTGGCATTAGAGTATCAACAGCTTACAACTTCCATGTGTAATATAATCAGTCCTTATCGCACCTGCAACCTTGACATTATCCAATAAATGTTGATCCAGCTGCATTTTACTACTGTTTTCTTCTTCTCCAGAAGGCACTCCTGTGTTTACCAGTCTCACTTTTTTCCCAGGTTCTTCATTGACCTTGAAGCCATCAGTAGCTCCTTCAGTCGTTATGATTTCTGCACCAGCTACCATAGCAGATACTCTCTTGTCCTCTGGAGTTTTAAGCTTTTTAGATCGAGATCTGGTGTGCTGGAAGCTGTTACAAGACATATTGCTGTCAGAGTAGAATGTCTGTCTAGGAGAAGATAAAATGTCTACCAATATATATGTCCCTTTCACCTGCTTAAAGTGGTAAAAAAATGACAATTTTTCACCTTTTTGTGTTGAGATAGAGTTTACAATTTATTAAGTGATAGATTAACAATTGATTGGATTTAACCTTCTAATCTTTTATCACCATTCTATGGCAAAGTTATTAAACTGTAAAATAACCTTAAGTAACTACTATTTAACCATCATCCAAACTAGCTTTTTAATGAAACATTCTTCTGATCCTGAAAAAGAATAACCTTTATAAAAGTAATGAAACCAAAAAAGTATCAGTTGCACTAAAATCAGGTGGTATTTCTAAACTCCAGCACTAGTCTGACACCTTGTAAAATCAGATCTGTTTAGGTATCTTAGAAGTTTTTATATGCATTTTAACACAAATAACAAGCATTTGAAAAAAGGAAAAATTCTGATCACCAAATGTTTTGAATGGCTACAATATCAAGCAATAAATTTCATAATGATCTGCAAAAAACAAAGCAGAAATTATATCCTCAGCCTCAGTTTTTGCACCCTCAGAAGTAGAAGGGAAAGGTTAAAGAAGGAAAAATTGCACCCTCTATCAGAAACTGCTTTGTAATTTATGTGCTCAGGATAAAAGTAACAGGAGATTAGTCCAGTTCCAAATTCAACTATGTGACTTGGGAGGAGATTTTTACATGCTTCATCACACATCCCATTTCAAAATTCATAACACACTAGTGATAAAAGCCCAAATATGGCAGGTAAATCAGGAGTTTTACAGAGGTCTTGCATCTTACTCCAGAAAAACATTTGCTACCCCTTACATTTCCTCCTATGTCCACCAATGTATATCTTTCAACATCCTCTCTATAAAATAGTAATTTCTAGAAAATTTGCCAAAGTATAAGACACCCATCAGTTTACATTGTAATATATCAGCAAGTATTATTACTGTTTACATGCTGTCATTAGATGTTTTATTGTAGCAAATTATTTCAGCCATAAATGTCAGTCAGGCTCTCCCTGTCACTATATTCATGAAGATTTCCATAGATGGCATTTCTATTTTCACTCTGCTGAACTTGTATTATTCCCATAATCAAAATGATGACAATTTCAATCGACACATTACACTAGAAATGAAGCTGAATAAACATTTTATCCTCTCTTTGCAATAGGCATTGTTACCATGCCTGAACAAAAGCCAACTCAAGAATTAAACAGCATTAGAATTGTGTTTATTAGCTCAGCTAAGTGCATGAAATCAGCCCATGTGTTCCTATAATAAAACTTTCAACACAATTATTAGGAAGTCTTTGCTTTTAGTTAAAAATACCTACCCATAGCTGGGGCATCAGTGTGAATCACTGCTGGCCCAAGTGTGAACTGGCAGTTACACTGTACAATACATAGAGTCAAACTTACTAAAGGGCAAATCGGCATTGATCTAGCTAAACAACATAATTACTCTCTCTGTGTGTCCAGATTAATACTCTATGTATTATACATATAGTAACAAATTGGATGTCCAGCTGCTTCACTGGTTGTCTGCAAGAACTGATTCTACCCCACAAACTATTCTTACCCAGGACAAAACCAATGTTGTATTTCCCAGCTATAATGTTCCACTACGGTGGCAGCTGGTCCTCTTCTTTACAGTTGACTTTCCTATCATTTTCCTCAAGAAATACATTAACTTGGAAAGACAATGAGGAAATTCAGTTTAAAAGCAAGATAAAAAAAAGTAACTATATTGTAAAATTATTTGAAGGAGGAAAAATGTCTTTAAAAATTCAGTATTATCTTTAATCCAGCAAACTGCACTCTGCAGTAGATAACAATAAAGCTGCCCATCCTAGGTGAGAAACTAAACAGATCTTTTTTAGATAATGAATAATAAAATCCACAAAGACCCTGTTAAGTAAGACATGAAAGCATCAGTGTACAAAAAATGTTTGTGCAATGCAAAAAAAACCCATGATGCACATCAGCAAAATAGATCAAGCTATGAAACTGCTTTAATAGGTCAAAGCTTTGATACCTCTAGTGACAAGCTGAGAAAATTTTTTGTCCTGATTTTCTTAGTGATGCCAGCACCAACAACTGATATTTAGGCCTTTCTTATGCCAAATTATGACCTATGATTAACCTGTAGTAGACACAGTTGGCTGCAGCACTGTAAGAGTGTGCCAAATAGATAGAGACAGAGATAGATGGCAGTGAGGGCTAAGACTATTGCTAGAGACTTCACTCAGCTGTTGGGATTCTGCTACAGCTTCATGGTAAATTTTTCCAAGTCAATCTTTACCTCAACTCTTAGGAGACTTCTCCCTTTTCTTTTAGTTGCAGATGTCACTACAAACGACGACAACCATGCATACCTTGAAAATTTTAATGGAATAACCTCTACTAAAGAAAGATTCTAAATAGCACACTGGAATGCATTTTGATGCTCTCCATACTCACTAACTTCAGCTATACACAACTTGTAAGATGAATTCATTTTTCATAGTCTCTCTGAAAAAAAAGACTTGCTTGTCCCTAAGTTCATCTTAATACAGAAAACAGAAAAACAACCTTCATCTAAAGTAAATTAATTCAAATAAAACATCAGAGAAAGTGGCAAAAAAAAAGAAAGAAAAAGGAAATTGACATAATATTGAAGACAATTAAATGGAGGATAAAGAAACATAAATACCACTCAGGAAAGTTCTTTATTTTCTTTCTTCTCTGTAGCCAGGTCTTTACTTCAGGTGTTGATTCAGGAGTTGGTTTTGTATGATCAATGGTGTATAAATCCTTGCCTTGTTTCCACAGCTGGTATCTGTCTGGTTGAAACTTCCTCACAAAGATGTCCATGGATATTGTCACCATGTCTCTCCTACAAGTGCACTGCAGGAGAAGACAGGAATTTATAAGTGACAAGTAATGGAATACGCCGCAGTTTGTAGGAAGGAAAGTCCAAAATAAAAATCCCACATGTGAAAACCAACTCTACTTTAATCAAAATTTTCCTTTTTCCCTCTTCCTTACTTCTTCTGGGGTTAAGGATCATTCAAGAGACAATACTATATGAACAAATGTGACACATTAGGATTCCACAAAGGTACTTATGGACATATGGACACTCCATTGTTTGGTTAACTCCTACAGGTTAAGACCAAAAAGAAACTATAGCATTTCTTTTTCTTCAGTTAGTTGCTCTTGATAGTTTTAAGCATAACACCATGTTGAAGCCAGAGACTGCATATATCTTTAGCTGCATCACAATTAATAATGTAATATCTATCCAACCCAAAGGCATATACAGTCCTAGCTTTTAAGTCTTCAAAACAAAATGCATATGAGTATCATACTAAGTTACAGTTTTTCCCAGGTTTTCCTATAAAGAGGAAGAAACAAGCAAGAGAGGGGAATATTATGTTTAAGGTCTAGAAAAGCATGTTATAAAGATGTAGTCTGACCTTCTGTGCAACGCATACCCTAAAATCTCATGCAGTACTTTCCTCATTAACTTTGCTCTAGCCCCTGATTTCAGCCCCCCAAAGAATTTTTGCATTGTTTTTCTTTACAAATTGTGCATCCGAGTGGAATATTTTAGACTTATTTGAATAAGCTCTTAATGATCGTGAAAATGCAGAGGAGACTTCACTTGGAATACTGTCAATGCTGAGACAATTTTCAGACTAAAGTTACTGTACCTAATGCTCAAAAATGCTTAATATTAGGAGACTGCAATAAGTAAATATTGCAATATGCCTTCAGCACATAAACTATTGTGATGGGTTAACCTTGTCTGGCTGCTAGCTGTATTCCCCCTCCTTGGCAGGACACGGGGAGAAAATGAGATGAAAAAGCCCATGGGTTGAGATGAGGACAAGGAGATCACTGACCAGTTATCATCACAGAATCAATTTGAGGAAATTAAATTAATTTATTGCCAGCTAATAACAGATTAGGATACTGAGAAATAAGAACAAAACTAAAACCATCTTTCCTCACCCCCCCCTTTTTCCCAGGCTCAGCTTCACTCCTGACTGTGCCTGCAGGGCTGTTTCTTTCACAATTGCTTCACTCCTCTCTCTCACAGCTGCTGCACAGTGTTTTTTACCCTTCCTTAAACATCACAGAGGCACCACCAGAGTCACTGGCAGGCTCAGCTTTGGGCAGCAGCGGGTACTTTTTGGAGTCAGCTGGACCTGTCTCCGTCCAACATGAGGGCAGCTCCTGTGCAACCCAGTACAACTACTCTGAAAGCAAATTTACTGGCTAATACGGATAGTCTCAAATGGAAAAACTTTTATAAAGAACTTGGGGTTATAGCTCAATGATTCAAAGGGCAAAACAGACAGTATTTTCTTTCATGTAAACAGATACCTAAAAAAAAAAATGGTAAATGCATGGACTGGGTTTCTGGTTTGCTACAGCTCGTTTTATTGCCCCTTTTAAACAACAAGGGTGTCTAATCATAGAAACATTGAAACACACAAGGGTCTGAATTCAACTTTTCTACTAGCTAGCTTTCTGTGAGCCGGATGCAAATTTCTTTCTCTGCTATAACCACCTATCTATTTCTAATCTACTCTTCTTCCATAATGAAAAGAAGAACTCTGAGTTGTATTAAAAATCCTTGCTTTCCTTTCAATATGCCAAAATCAATATGCTGTATATTCACAACACTGCCCTCTAATGGGAAATGGAAGAAGAAAAAAAACTTCAAAATAGACATTGTAATTCTATGCAGCTGTCTTTAATGATAGTTTTTACACAAAATATGATTAGAATTTTCCATTTTCAAACAACATGTATAGATGTACATATACACACATTCTGTAAAAGACTTAACCTTATTTGAACTAGCGTGTCTTACTGAGAGAGTCCTTGATCAGTCACAGTGAACAGTAACAGAAAAACAATTAAGAAACTTCTGTGTACCAGAAAGGTGCATAGATGGTCCACTGTAATATTTTTAAGTTTTAAAAATTAAATTTGTAACATAAAGACAAACAACACTGGATTTCCTCTCCACTTACACACATCCTTTCACATTCAAGCCATGCTGCTATACACAGATTAAAAATGGTTGTTAAAGCAAAAAAATTTAGCAGAATGAGCCAAGTATTAGGTTGGTAACCTTCTTTATATGCTATGTAAGTCCCAATCCACACAGCATACTCTAAAAATGATCTAATCAAGCTATTTTTCACTGATACACCTTCCTAACTGCTTATAATGATTAAAGCTTTCTTCATGGTACAGTGGAAATGATGTATTTACTGGACAGAATCATTTTAAGTAATCTAGGATCTTCTCACCATCTTAACTTCAACTGCACTTAATAGACTATTTCACCCACTATATTACACTCTTATTGCAATACTTCAAATGAATCATGTTGAAACAAAATAAAAAATGCTTTTTGATAAACAACACTTTAAAGGTGCTGCCATTTAAACTGGAACTGTTTCCTGTGGACTCCTTGCAGAAGAAGTGCTTGATAGGTACTGTTTGTTAGCAGGACAGGATTTAATAAATCCTGGTAACAATAACTGTTCTTTGCTATGGAATCAGGGAGTGATATATTTTCACACTGACCTTCTGGCAACTTGTAGGCAGTGCTGCAGAAACCTTTGATATCAGTCAGCCATCTGTGCAATCTTCAATAAAGCAAGCCTTCCTTTGTTAAGTCACAGAGAGTACATGCACTTTTCCCTGACACATCCAGTCATACACAACAAAAATGCAAATTCAAAACACTACTCTTTTTTAAGGTTCTCTTTATATACATTCCACAATGTTTTGGGGAAATAATAGATCAAAATATTTGTAAAAAAATCATTATTTTTATTCATATATGCATAAGAAAACAGTCTGCAATATTTTTAAAATAGTCCAATATTTAAATTGTACATTACAAAATGTTTTATTCCTTGATTCCTATTTCCAATTTATTTTACATTTACACATAATGCCACCAACACATCCCTACACAAAGACGACTCTATCTTATGTAGAACTGATTCCATCAGCATCAGATGCTGTTGCAAAAATGTGGCTGTTTTCCTCCAATTCCTTTAAAATCCGGATAACAGAAACAGTGTGACAGGACAAAACTAAAAGAAGCCCATCTTTTCTTAAACGTTCCACCTCGCAGCCCTTCTTTCTCTTTATCTTATCTGCCTGTAATGCCTTTTTGAATTATACTCTTTCTTCGTTTATGTGACCCAGAAACCACGGAATTGAGCACAAGTTAGGCGTGCAGATCAGAAAACTGATGAAATTCAAAATGGAAGCTAGGCATCAGTCTGTGATCCAAGGCACTTGCTGGAGACAGGTAAAGATGAGGACAAAAAGAAATTTCTATGCACAGCAAGAGGAGAGAAGGGGCTTTACATACATTTGGTAATCTTACAGCCATCTTGAACTTTAAGTCCAAGTTGTCATCCAGAGTACCAGGACAGCATTCTCACTTACCAAGTTTCGACACGAATCTACCCAACAACTTTAAGGAAAAAAAAAAAAAAAAAAAAAAGAAAAAGGCAGGACTGTTGCAGTACATGCTGCCATGTTTGATGCTGTGCAAACTATCATTGCCAACAAAGCTTCTGAGTGCAAATAAAAACAGTTGCAAGGATATCGCTGAAAGATAATTGTTTAAGGTTCACTGCTGGTTTGGGGGTTGTTTTCAGTTTTGGGGGGTTTGGGGGGCTTTTCTTTTTTAACATATCTTGAAAATAATACCTTGAGTTTCAACAACTATACAACCCTGTGTATCCCATTACTGTAAATCCTTTCACTGGTATCTTTCCAGGCACTACTCTTACTTACTCCTAGGAAAATTTAATCATTTAGCTATTAACTTTTTCCTCTTCATTCTGATTTTACTCTGTATTTCTAGCCCAAATTATTCTCCTCTTTCACTCACATTCACTTCTCTGTCCAGATGCCTGTACACAGAAACCCTTCGCCTGGAGTCTTTATCTCTCTGCTGTGTGTCAACTGCCCTTGCTTCATCCTTCTCTTAGCTCTGCGTTGTTTCCATTCTTAGTACCTTCAGACAGTATTTCCTAGTACCTTTGGACTGCACTTCCTCAGACCCAGAAAATGAAAGTTTCTGTCCCTTAACTGCCTTGTAATTCCTGTATTTTAAAATGGAAAGATTCTGACCCTGAGAAGTTATTGTAAATAAATCAATCTCCATCTGCAGCTGACCACAATTAACCAATTCCAAAATATCTCCTGACATAAGAAAACATACACTCTGTGCAATAATACACAGCTATAGATCTCATTATAAACAATAATTTGGGTTTGTGCAATATCTAATACAGGCCCATTACCATGTCATTCCTCATCTTGGTTACATAAATTTCACAGTTGTTATCATGGATTCACTTACAGAAGGTTTACTACTATCAAGCATAAAAAAGGCATTCACAAATGACCCAAATGCAGCAATTCCAAAACAATTATATATGTTAACTGATTCATTACAGCAAAGGGATAGTTGTAACATCTGTACAGTTGTAACTGTAAGTAAGAAGTCAGAATAACAGATAATCTAGTAAGGAAATGTTCCTTCTCTATTCCAATGAACTCAAAAGAAAGAAAGTCGATTTAAGGACTGGTGAGAGATGTGGTGGTCGGAGGCCGTCTTGGGCTTAGTGACCACGACATGATAGAATTCTCAGTTCTGAGTGACAAGGAGAGGGGTCAGCAAAACTGCTATCACGGACTTCCGGAGGGCAGACTTTGGCCTGTTCAGGTCACTGGTTGAGAGAGTCCCTTGGGAGACAGTCCTGAAGGACAAAGGGGTCCAGGAAGGCTGGACAGTCTTCAAGAAGGAAATCTTAAAGGCGCAGGAGCAGGCGGTCTCCATGTGCTGTAAGAAGAGCTGGCAGGGAAGGCGACCGGCCTGGCTGAACAGGGAGATTTTGCTGGGACTCAGGGAAAAGAGGAGAGTTTATCACCTCTGGAAGAAGGGGAAGGCAACTCACGAAGAGTACAAGGATCTCGTTAGGTCAAGCAGGGACAAAATTAGAAAGGCAAAAGCCCAGCTAGAGCTCAGTCTGGCCACGGTCACAAAGGATAATAAAAAATGTTTTTACAAATATATTAACAACAAAAAGAGAGGCAAGGAGAATCTCCATCCCCTATTGGATATGGCAGGGAACATTGTCTCCAAGGACGAGGACAAGGCTGAGGTACTTAATGCCTTCTTCGCCTCAGTCTTTAATAGCCACTCCAGGTATCCACAGGATATTCAGCCCCCTGAGCTGGAAGACGGGGATGGGAAGCACAATGTACTCCTCATAATCCAGGAGGAAGCAGTCAAGGACATGTTAAATCACCTGGACACCCACAAGTCTATGGGGCCTGATGGGATACACCCAAGAGTACTGAGAGAGCTGGCGGAGGAGCTTGCCAAGCCACTCTCCATCGTTTATCAGCAGTCCTGGTTAACAGGGGAGGTCCCAGAAGACTGGAGGCTTGCCAATGTGACGCCCGTCTACAAGAAAGGCCCGAAGGAGGATCCTGGGAACTACAGGCCTGTCAGCCTGACCTCTGTTCCAGGGAAGATTATGGAGTGGTTGGTCTTGAGAGTGCTCACAGGACATTTGCAGGACAACCAAGGGATCAGGCCCAGCCAGCATGGGTTCATGAAAGGCAGGTCCTGCTTGACCAACTTGATCTCCTTCTATGACCAGGTGACCCGCCTAGTGGATGAGGGAAAGGCAGTGGATGTTGTCTACCTGGACTTTAGTAAAGCCTTTGACAGCGTCTCCCACAGCATTCTCCTGGAGAAACTGGCGGCTCATGGCTTAGATAGGTTTACTCTTCGCTGGGTGAGGAACTGGCTGGATGGCCGAGCCCAGAGAGTTGTGGTGAATGGCGTTAAAACCAGCTGGCGGCCGGTCACAAGCGGTGTTCCTCAGGGCTCGGTTCTGGGGCTGGTCTTGTTCAATACCTTTATAGATGATCTAGGTGAGGGAAACGAGTGCTCCCTCAGTAAGTTTGCAGATGACACCAAGTTGGGTGGGAGTGTTGATCTGCTGGAGGGTAGGAGGGCTCTGCAGAGGGATCTGGACAGGCTGGGTCAATGGGCAGTGGTCAACTGCATGAGGTTTAATACGGCCAAGTGCCAGGTCCTGCACTTCGGCCACAACAACCCCATGCAACGCTACAGGCTTGAGGAAGAGTGGCTGGAGAGCTGCCCGGCGGAAAGGGACCGGGGGTGCTGGTTGACAGCCGGCTGAACATGAGCCGACAGTGTGCCCAGGTGGCCAAGAAGGCCAACAGCGTCCTGGCCTGTATCAGGAATAGTGTGGCCAGCAGGAGTAGGGCAGTGATCGTGCCCCTGTACTTGGCACTGGTGAGGCCGCACCTTGAATCCTGTGTTCAGTTTTGGGCCCCTCACTACAAGAAGGATGTTGAGGTGCTGGAGCGTGTCCAGAGAAGGGCAATGAAGCTGGTGAGGGGTCTGGAGCACAAGTCTTATGAGGAGCGGCTGAGGGAACTGGGGTTGTTTAGTCTGGAGAAGAGGAGGCTGAGGGGAGACCTTATCACTCTTTATAACTACCTGAAAGGGGGTTGTGGCGACGAGGGTCTTGGCCTCTTCTCCCAAGTAACTAGTGACAGGACAAGAGGAAATGGCCTCAAGTTGCGCCAGGGGCTGTTTAGATTGGATATTAGGAAAAATTTCTTCACTGAGAGGGTGGTCAGGCACTGGAACAGGCTGCCCAGGGAGGTGGTGGAGTCGCCATCTCTGGAAGTGTTCAAAAAACGTGTGGATGTGGCGCTTCAGGACATGGTTTAGGGGACATGGTGGCACTGGATTAATGGTTGGACTTGATGATCTTGAAGGTCCTTTCCGACCTAGTGATTCTGTGATTCTGTGATTCTTTGGTTATCAATTTGAGAATTGTATTCCTACATACCAGCTTGAAATAACCTCAGATTAGAACTCCACATATTGCAGATTAAAGGGGTTTCTGGAAGACAGACACAGATATACACCTGTATGAATAAATTATCTCTACTCATAGGCTGAGGAATAAGACTTTTTCTGTTATTTTGGAGCGTTGTTTATTGGCAAAAATAAACAGTTACCACTCTTAGATTACTGAAGACCATTTTCTGCAACGATCAATATAGCTGTGTATCACTACTAATGTTGCTAATTATTCCAGCAAATCAAATTATTGTCAGGATTTTCAAAAGTCTTTTTTAAATTCAGGTTCAGATTTAACAATAATTGAAGATCCATGGTAATATAACCAGGTAAGTATAAAGATATTTTTTTCCACAACAATTTGAATTTTTCAGAGTTCCAAACCTAGCTGCCACTGTTAAAAATTATGGTTAAATTTACATGTGATAATGCTTACAGACAGATCATGTTGAAAACCAAATTAAGACTCATGTGAAGTCTTAGAACTGTTGAGCATTGCTCAGTATTGCTTCTGAAGCACAGCACAGCAAATGAAGTAGTGACTTGCCCTTATATAAATAAAATTATAAATTAGTTTTTAAAGTTCAGAATATAATTTTTTCTAAACATTCTGAAGGTGTTCTAAAATGACACATTTTTCTCAGGTTTCACCTTTTAGCATGTAGAACATTGTATTATGGGATGTTCAAAACAGCAAATTAATGTTATCAATAGTAAATCAGAGTACATAATGACTTCTGCCCAGGGGAAGGAAAAGAAAGCAATGAAATTCCAGTCAGAGGGAAAAGCTGTGGCCAAGTTTCATGTGCAGCATGTAAAGCACCGTCATATTCATGAAGTTTCTCTAAACCATAAGATCAATTCTTGCAAAAACTTGGCTCGTTTTTTCCAGACTTAGATGGCTTATGTAGCCTAGCCTTTAACAAAAGATAGAAAGGAAAGAAGCTGTAGCTATGCAATGTTCTACCACTATTTAAATACAAACTAAGTAAGCAATGGAGCACTGTGAAATTAAAAAAAAACCCCACACACACAAAAAAAACCAAAGTAAAAACAATTAAAAAAAACAAACAAAAAAACCCCTCAAACCTTCAACCAAAAAAAAAAAAAAAAAAGAAAACAATTCTGGTAGAAACAATGCAAAGAAAAAGTATCCAATTAGAACAAACTTCAAAAGGAAGTTTTTCTGTCATAGTTAAGTAAACCACGTGGCTGAGAAGAGTGATGTATTGATGCTGTGTTGAAATGTTGAGAACAGAGGCTTTGTGACACAGGTTGTCTAGGTCTGTGAAGGTAGGAGAGGATGAGAAAGTAGGAGAAAATGTCAGTAACACAGAAATTGCAGAATCCTCTATCATTTTTTCCTCTAATAAATAAAAGCTGTATGGAAAATCCATCATAGGATTTCCTGTTCAGATAGTGACGCACTCTTGCTATAAGCCATCTTGCAGGCCTATGAACCAAAACTCCTAAATGTTCCTTCCAGGGTACTGAAGTGGCGAGTTGAGCCTGAAAACAGTAACAACACTAAAAGAATGAAATCTTCTCACAACCCAACTCTCATGGTTAGTATCTTGGAACACTGGGCTCAACTATTAAAATTACTCAAATATATAACTTGCAAAAATATGAATCAGAAGAGTGGAACCAGAGCATTATGTATTTCACCTGCTGGAAAGAGGAAAGAGCAGCTGAACCAAAAGAAAATTCATGGCATGAAGTATGCATTCAAAATAGGTTGGAACTACCCCTAGACATTTTTGGATGAAATGGAGTATGTTTCTGTTGACTAAAGCTCTCATAAAAA
The DNA here is from genome assembly GCF_964289735.1 of Phaethon aethereus. NCBI lineage: Eukaryota > Metazoa > Chordata > Aves > Phaethontiformes > Phaethontidae > Phaethon > Phaethon aethereus. Next base: position 33,548,813 of record NC_138577.1, on the reverse strand, counting down.
AAAAATAGACTCACTGATGCAAAGCAAAGCCCCTTCTAGCAAGCACTGGGTTATCAACAAATACATCATTGTCACTGAAGATCCTAGAGAAACATCTGCCAATAGTCATGGAAAATTGAACCCATTTATAGAAAATATGAGTTTCCAGCTAACAAATATGATAGACAAACAGAAAGGCTCAGTGTAAACAGAACTTGTATTCAATTTAAACTCTTAATGAAAAAAAATGACAGACCATTCAAAGCAACAGAATTTCCTTCCACTCAAGTAAAGAAAAAAAAAGAGGAACAATGATGTTGACAACGCAGGCCTTTCTGGCTCATGGTTTCTAAAAGAATGATAATCAAATGAAGGACTTGACAGAAGATGATGACCAACATTCCTCTTGCCTCAGATAATTTACAATGCCCTAGAGTTGGGAAAATAAACATTACTTTGCTATTCACTGAAGTGGTTATATTGCTGCAGTGAACGCTGTGTGTGCTATGTGAACGATGTAAGTGCGCTGCCTCATATCCATGTGCTGAGCGCTATGGATATAAGGCAGAAACTTTCACGAAAAAGATCCAACAACTCCATTTTAGTGGTGGTCAAGCTTTCCAGAGAACAGTAAAAATGAAGCTAACCCTGCACCTATATCAGATAATTTGTTTATATGTTCATCAGCCCGTAAAAGATAATTCGAGCAAACTAAATATCACCAAGTGTTATAATAGGTAAGAATAAATATGAAGCTGGTATACAGAGCTCAGTGTGGAGCATGAAGGATCATTATCAGATAAGAAATTGAAAACCATTTACTAAGGTACAAGAATTACTTGCCATGTCTTTGATTCAATACATTTTATTAAACCAGTCTATAACAGGTCTACTCTCAATCCACTAGCTCTTTGTCTTACAAAAGCCTAGTGTAGCTAATATCTCCAAGGATCAGTATATGCTTGGAATAGAAGCATTGACTTGCCATTAGCCTATTCAGAAATAGGCTAGATGCTCAAATTATTGATCCAAGAAATACCTGGTAGCAAAGACTGCACAGACAATAAAAAATATACACATTTGAAAAAACAACTTTTCTGATTTTATTCTGACATTCACGTTGAGATGCATGAGATAGGACTGTGTTTTGCTGCCCAGAAAATACAGAATTAAAAAGGTCTGGAATTGCAGAGCATTATTACAATATAGCACTGGACACTAAAAAGAATTTCAGAACCAAAACCTGTACTGCTATGAAAAAGAACAGCAAGCCACATACACCCATGGTCTTTCTCCCTCACTCATACACCCACACAAGCAGCCATCCAGACATCCTCTGAAGCTGGGAAGGCAGTACAACCAGCAATCTGTCTGGTTGCAAAGCATAATATCAGTACTTTCTTAGCTCCGTGACTGCATTATTAACCTGTTTATCCCAGCTTGCATCATACACCACCACAACTCCTTGGCATTAGGAAGGTGTGAAGAAACGTGTTCAGAACAGTTCTGTCTTCATCAGTAAGCATGGATGATTCTTGACATGCCAAGCGTACTTAAACTAAAACCTCTTAATCATGCTTTAGTATTTTTAAATCTGCATACAATGAAACATGTGTGCTAAATCAGCAAACTTTTAAAAACAATTTTCTAATATGGGTAGGGCAAACGGCTCTGTAAGTGAAGATAGAAGGATTACAACTCCTCTACTGAGGGTTAGCACACAGTTATACCAATTTGCCAAAAATGTTACCAGATGCTGAACATTTGTAACGAGTAGATTCAAAAGGCATCACACTGCTATGACAACTTTGCTCTTTATCAAACAGTATGCTTAGGTTTTTTTCCTTTTACTTTTCTTATTAAACAGAACACAATAAAGAATGTGTGTCATTTTATCACTATTCATTTTGTGTGGCTGTAGAAGATAAAAGGATCATTTAAGATCTATATGACTTCTTTCAATAATTGCTGTCTAAGTAATCAGAATTGCCATCAGCCAATTGTTCCTTATGTTTTGACAAAAGATCAGGATTCTGCTTGTGAGAGAGTGGCAATATGATGTGCTGCTTATTGCATTTTTCTGCCGAATGAATAGGAGATACTTTCCCACAACACTGCAAGGAGATAAAGAATTTCTGTAGTCATAAAGACTAATATAAACTAATGAAGCTTCTATAGGCAAGACAAAAATATGGAGCTTCCTGTGGATTGGGCCCAAACTTTAGCATAAAGATTTCATTAAGAGAAGCTGTTTGATGTTTCCAAGACAATCAGGTAATCAGATTTACCTCTTTATAATCAGCTCATCTAGGATATTAAATATGAATATTTTAAACCAACTAATACTTTAGCAATATTTTTGTGTGAGCATAAAAACATAAACACTGCATTTCTGATGTTGTCATAGCCTTAAGAGTATTTGGTTCAATTAGATAGACAAAAGACTTCATACATGGAGTTCACATTACTGTGGTTCTTATTTAAAAACCACAAAATGTATTCTTCTACTGATTTCTAGTCCATTTAAAAAAACACATCTGAAATAAATAAACTGTTATTGAAATTTAAAAGCTTTAACTTCACATAAATATCTTGTTTGCATTTCATGCAAAAGAATATTGTGTTATATACCTTTCCCTCTGAGAAGCCTTTACAGGAGGTTTGTATTTGGCAGAGAGAGAATTGATAAGACCAAACAAATGGTCCTGTATGATATCCCAGTTGCTTTTTAGTCTATTAGTCAGACAGAATATGTCCTAAGAGTGAAGATCTCTGCATCGACTCTGTATTACAAAGTCCCATACATTTCTATGAGGTGTTCTATCCCCACTTGCAGCTAGTCTGAAATCTATCCAAAAAAGCTGATATCAGTTCCATAGGCTGGCAGACAGTAGAGACCAATCTAAGATAATTCAACCTCATCCCAGCCAACTGTATTTCTGGTTTCAAAAAAACACATCTGTATATTTTATACAGCAACACCAAAAAAAAAAAAAGCTGTAAATACAGATGTGTAAAAGGAAATCACTATATGCAGTTTTTTATTTATGCCTGGAAAAATACCCTCCTATGGTGACCAATTACCTATCAAGAAGAAAACCTACATAAATATACTCTACATTCATAAATATGTTCTTCAAGAAAAAAAAAAAAGAAAAAAAATTAAAATATGAACAGCAGTAGCTTTCCACTAAGAGATGCAAATGCCATTTTTCCTGCCTGTTTGACACAGTAAATTGAAGTGCGAAAACTAAGTTTAAAATAAGAGAAAAAAATATCAATATGAAATAGTATTGACTACTCTAATTCTACTTTAAATACATTGTATATAGATTCAGTATTGCAAAACTGAAATACCATGATCAACTCTGCCCTTAAACACTTGCACTAAAGTTTTCTCTCTGTGTAATCAGACAGCTAAATCACAGAATCACAGAATCACACAGAATCACTAGGTTGGAAAGGACCTTTAAGATCATCAAGTCCAACCACTAATCCAGCACCACCATGTCCCCTAAACCATGTCCTGAAGCGCCACATCCACACGTTTTTTGAACACTTCCAGGGATGGCGACTCCACCACCTCCCTGGGCAGCCTGTTCCAATGCCTGACCACTCTCTCAGTGAAGAAATTTTTCCTAATATCCAATCTAAACCGCCCCTGGCGCAGCTTGAGGCCATTTCCTCTTGTCCTATCACTAGTTACTTGGGAGAAGAGACCAACACCCTCATCGCCACAACCCCCTTTCAGGTAGTTATAAAGAGTGATAAGGTCTCCCCTCAGCCTCCTCTTCTCCAGACTAAACAACCCCAGTTCCCTCAGCCGCTCCTCATAAGACTTGTGCTCCAGACCCCTCACCAGCTTCGTTGCCCTTCTCTGGACACGCTCCAGCACCTCAACATCCTTCTTGTAGTGAGGGGCCCAAAACTGAACACAGGATTCAAGCTGCGGCCTCACCAGTGCCGAGTACAGGGGCACAATCACTTCCCTACTCCTGCTGGCCACACTATTCCTGATACAGGCCAGGACGCTGTTGGCCTTCTTGGCCACCTGGGCACACTGCTGGCTCATATTCAGCCGGCTATCAACCAGCACACCCAGGTCCCTTTCCGCCAGGCTGCTCTCCAGCCACTCCTCCCCAAGCCTGTAGCATTGCATGGGGTTGTTGTGGCCAAAGTGCAGGACCCGGCACTTGGCCTTATTAAACCTCATACAGTTGGCCTCTGCCCATCGATCCAGCCTGTCCAGATCCCTCTGCAGAGCCCTCCTACCCTCCAGTACATCAACACTCCCACTCAGCTTGGTGTCATCTGCAGACTTACTGAGGGAGCACTCAATTCCCTCATCCAGATCATCTACAAAGATATTGAACAAGACTGGTCCCAGAACCGAACCCTGGGGAACACCACTCGTGACCGGCCGCCAGCCGGATTTAACGCCATTCACCACAACTCTCTGGGCTCGGCCATCCAGCCAGTTCCTCACCCAGCGAAGAGTAAACCCGTCTAAGCCACGAGCCGCCAGTTTCTCCAGGAGAATGCTGTGGGAGACGCTGTCAAAGGCTTTACTAAAGTCCAGGTAGACAACATCCACTGCCTTTCCCTCATCCACTAGGCGGGTCACCTGGTCATAGAAGGAGATCAAGTTGGTCAAGCAGGACCTGCCTTTCATGAACCCATGCTGGCTGGGCCTGATCCTTTGGCTGTTCTGCAGATGCCCTGTGAGCACTCTCAAAACCAACCGCTCCATAATCTTCCCTGGAACAGAGGTCAGGCTGACAGGCCTGTAGTTCCCAGGATCCTCCTTCGGGCCTTTCTTGTAGATGGGCGTCACATTGGCAAGCCTCCAGTCTTCTGGGACCTCCCCTGTTAACCAGGACTGCTGATAAACGATGGAGAGTGGCTTGGCAAGCTCCTCCGCCAGCTCTCTCAGTACTCTTGGGTGGATCCCATCAGGCCCCATAGACTTGTGGGTGTCCAGGTGGCTTAGCATGTCCTTGACTGCTTCCTCCTGGATTATGAGGAGTACATTGTGCTTCCCATCCCCGTCTTCCAGCTCAGGGGGCTGAATATCCTGTGGATACCTGGAGTGGCTATTAAAGACTGAGGCGAAGAAGGCATTAAGTACCTCAGCCTTGTCCTCGTCCTTGGAGACAATGTTCCCTGCCATATCCAATAGGGGATGGAGATTCTCCTTGCCTCTCTTTTTGTTGTTAATATATTTGTAAAAACATTTTTTATTATCCTTTACGACTGTGGCCAGACTGAGCTCTAGCTGGGCTTTTGCCTTTCTAATTTTGTCCCTGCTTGACCTAACGAGACCCTTGTACTCTTCTTGTGTTGCCTTCCCCTTCTTCCAGAGGTGATAAACTCTCCTCTTTTCCCTGAGTCCCAGCAAAATCTCCCTGTTCAGCCAGGCCGGTCGCCTTCCCCACCAGCTCTTCTTACAGCACATGGAGACCGCCTGCTCCTGCGCCTTTAAGATTTCCTTCTTGAAGACTGTCCAGCCTTCCTGGACCCCTTTGTCCTTCAGGACTGTCTCCCAAGGGACTCTCTCAACCAGTGACCTGAACAGGCCAAAGTCTGCCCTCCGGAAGTCCATGATAGCAGTTTTGCTGAGTCCTCTCCTTACTTCACTCACAACTGAGAATTCTATCATGTCATGGTCGCTAAGCCCAAGACCGCCTCCGACCACCACATCTCTCACCAGTCCTTCTCTGTTTGTAAACAGCAGGTCTAGCAAGGCACCTCCCCTCGTGGGCTCACTCACCAGCTGCATCAGGAAGTTATCCTCCACACACTCCAGGAACCTCCTGGAAATCACTTCTATCAAAGAGAACTACCTTAATGCAGTACCCAACTTAAAGCAGAAGACTCAGAATTTGTCACCCATTTCCATCATTTTTAATAGATCTTTTCCTTACTTGCTGCATATCTAAAAAGCTACCAAGATTTCAGTTAAAGAAAATAACAGCTTACATTCTATAATAGTTCTAATTAAGAATCCCAACAGAACTGAACTGAATTCAAATCCAATGCAGTGCCCAAATTTCTGTGTTATTTCCATTCCATTTTGAAAAATTTATGATGGAGGTGAAATCCTGAGTTGCAAAGCCTAAAATATAAGACCTACTATCTTGATGTTCAATCATATGCATTCCAAAATAAAGTGATGCTTCCTTGCAGACCTTCATGAGTTTAGGTAATACAACTCTATGTTCTGATTTGCAGGAGCTTTCTATCTAAGTTCAGGCCTGGCATTCTAACATGAATACATTTCATATTGCCCTGAAAGAATCATCACTTTCATCTGATTCAGGCAAGAGCTGTAATTATGTCCTTGTGTTAACATGGTTTTTCCCAAAAGTAAAGATGTTAAATTACGTCTTCTTCTACGTTAAATTACGTCTTCTTCTACGTTAAATTACATATCTTGATGGCAGGACCAACCGGAGAAGAAATTAAACTATGCAGATAATGGAACAGAATATGTAAACAACTTCAAGTAAAGAGTGGAAAAGACCACAGAATTTTTATTTTTCTCCTAACCTATTTTCCTTATTCCCTGTTAAACATACATAAGTGCTTTAAGTCCAAATTCTAGAAAAAAGCACTTAAAAGTTTTGTGTTCAGCATGGGTCTCTGAATACTTAATAGGGTTATTTTTTATTTATATTGCATGTGATAAGACCAAATTAGATCATTAAATTTTAACATTCCATGGAGGAATGATAATGGCTTTCTGATGATGTCAGAATAGTTAGTATAAAACTTTTGCATTTACTTTTCCAGTGTGATCAGCATCTTATTTTATTGTGCAGATGTCACTCTACCAAATTATTATCAGATTCTTCCATCTTTAAGTAGATAATACTATGCCATATGTTTGTATAGGAATTAAGATTCTTGCACTGGAACATACCATATTGCGCTCTCTCTCTAAAATACAGTTAAAGAATTAATGCTTAATAGACACATGCAGTGAACACTAAACCTGCCGCTGGGAAGGACGTAACACTAAAAGGGGAGCATTACTTGATGTTCTTTTCAACTGTAACCAACCCTATTGGAAAAGAACTAGTAATTTAAACTCAAGACTTGTACAATCATGAAATCACAACAATGAAGATAGAGGGACTGTGAATTACATTCTTTGACAAGTTGCCTCTAAGCTTATCTATCTTCTGAGAAAATGCAAAGTTTCTTCAGCTTCTGTTGACTTCAATGGAAGCTGAGGATGCACCATGCCTTATAGAATCAGAAGCTCTGTGAATATAGGAAGCTTAAGGGTAAAACCAAGTGGTTCTAATGACAAAATGAAAGCAGAATCAAGATGGCTATTTCTATTGCACAAGAAGCAAAAGGTAATTTTTTTGCCCTTTCTTGTCCTCCTGCTCTGGAACTCAGCATTCATCTCTGGGAAAAATAAGCCTAATTCATTCCTATCATATGCTTTTGCAATTCTAGTTAATGTCCATAGAATTACACCTATGCCACATGTCTTTTTCACCACTTGACCTACCAGGTTGCCCACTCCAAAGTTAGGAACAGAAAAAATATTTTGTTATGTCTACCTAAACTATTTTTACAGGACCCCAATTTGGAACTTCACTTGCACCAGGCATAAAAATTTCATTGTGGTACAAGCCTAAATATATCCATAGGTTTCCTATGTGATTTATTAATATTTGTATTGGGGTGAACGCTTTCATACTTTCATGGACAATGTTTCTAAACCCACCAGATCTGCAACAGAACCAGAGGATATTGTTACCCACAACTCAAGTACAGTTTGGTGCCCTGGACTGATCCAACAGACATAAAAACTATGCCTATAGGGAGCAAACCAGAAAGCTAAAATGCAGTTATACGTAAAATTGTAGCTTGCTTCTCAATCCCACTTCTGTGGCTGTGCTATCCAACTCTGTTCTAGTCAATAAACCAAGTTTTTCTAATTTGCTTTCAAATGAGAATCCTCCCTTTTCAACAACTTTTTGAATTAAATTTTCTAGAACATACGTGATCAGAATTGCAGTCTTTCAGATGAGTTTTACTACGGTCTTCTACAATGGCAGTGATACTTTCCTATCACTAGTACAAAAACTACTTTGTACTATCTACAACTGCATTTCTTTTATTCAGTGACATCTAGTAGGGTTCTCACAGTCATCAGCTAAGTAGACCCAAGGTCTTGATGGTAGTTCATCATTTCTAAGTGATGATGTCCCACCTGCCAGCAACCATTCCTGTTACTTACACCCTAGAGGACCATCTTTTTAAACCACTAAACAAGCAAATGAAATTGAAGTATTTCACAATGTGACAGATAGCATATGTCCACCAGAAGCTGTGCTACAGCACTCTCCTATTTCTGCAACAATATTACTTAGAACTAGGAGACGTTTCTCTCCACATTTGAGAAGATACGTACACTAGGGGTGTGACAGGATTGGTGTGACAGGATTGCATAGGTGCAAGAGAACAATTTAGTAAAAAGCCTCTGTCTCAAGTAAAAGGCTATGGTTTCAAAATTTTAAAAAAGTGGTGATTAATTTCTTCATCAAACACAATATAATAATTATTCTAAAAATCCATTATACCAAACAGCAAAAAATTACCAATGAGGCAATCCCACTACCACCACTCTGCACTCTCTTAGGTTCAGATTTAATTCACAGCTTGAATACTTGTGCTGAAGTATTCCTACCCTTCCAGATGACTTTGTCTGCAATGCTCTTACTCAAAAAAATTTATTTGCTCAAGTAGCATCTCTAGGTTTCTGGGAAACTGAAGTTTCTCCCAGCTTGGAAAAGAGGCGACTATTTTACATTTGAATAAAATGAGAAACAAGAGAGTTGATTTGTAACAGTTACGGGCAAAGGATTCTGTCTCAGATTTTTCAGCTTCACCTAACAGGACTCTCTCTCTCATGCATCCCGAAAGTTCATGATTTTCACAGCCTGCTAGCCAACTGAGTAGACAATGCTTAAATCTGTAACTGATCTCAAACTATGCACTATAACTAGTCAGCCCATCTGCAAGTCTTGGTTTCAGAATCTGTGACCAGTAATTAATACAGCCTTTCACAGCTCTCTTAAATGAAAGAAGGTTTTAATCTTAACGGAATAGATAACTCTGAATGAAAAACAATGTTTAAACAATGAAATGTTGTCCATGGATATTTGTTTTCCACAAGCTTAGTCCAATTGCCTCGGATCATGCGTGCAGTCTCAATCCCAAATCTGCCTGTTTTTCTGTGAATAATTCTCAAACGTTTTCCAGACAACAATACTTTTTTAACCATTTCAGTTGTTTGAATTAACCTCTCCAAGCCATTGCAAGCCAATACATCAGTATGAGCTAGGCTTGGAAGAAATGCTTTGCCAATTAAAAATGTGTGTGTCGTTTCTCATCCTGACAACTGGGATATTTAGTTATTTAACCATAACAATAGCCTCACGGTAGCTTATTTAACAGATTTGCTACTGAATTACAGCATTGTGTACGCAGCACATCTCCAGCACAGTCACGGGGCAATGTTTTCCTTGCTGCCCAACATGTTTTACAGGCCTCAGTTCAAACAGAAACTAAAGCCTCTCCTACTGCCAAACAATACAGTATATTCAAACACTTTCTTCGCTTTTCATGTAAAAAGCACAGCGAGGTGCAGGTGCACAGCATACACAGCACTACCATTAACCAGGTGATATACATTATGAAAGTTATCAGTTGCAGGTGACAGGAAGACTTTAACATTTATCTTGTTTTCAGGTCTGGAATTTTTTTTATATATTTTACAACATGCTCTTCAACAACACCAGTTAGTTTCTGTAATTTTAATATAAAAGAGTAACCTCTCCACAGGTCAATTAATTGCCTCCACAGAACTTTGATGGCAATTTTAAAATCAAATCAAGAATTGAAAAAAACAGGGAATAAAGGTGATGTGTATTTAAATTAATTACATACTCATCAAAGTCAAGAATACTTTCTATCTGTCAAGAATGGTCTTTTCTAGTTTATAGTGATTAACTGTTAGCTGATTACAATGACAATGCATTCTAATACAGTAGAATCAATACACTTTCTTAGAACCTCACCTACAGTATCACATTACTTTAATCCAGGGTTCTATTTGTAGAAGAAAATGACAGAATTGAGGTAACCTGCACCAAAAGGTGTAACATTGCTGATAATCACTGTGAACTGGACAAGAAACAATGGTATAGAAAAAGTCGACACTATGTAATCTGTAGAGACATAAAATAAAAGGGAAATTAAAATTCAATAGTTTTAAAAGCCATATTCAGTTTGGCCTTTCTTTTTTACAGTAGCTCAGAAACAATTACAAAAGAAAATGCTACCACCCCACAGCCAAACTGTCATTACAGAGATTTTTATTTTCTTTGGCTTTCATGCTCCAGTTTTGCAAATACTAAAAGATTCAGAAAACAGGTGAGTGTAATTGCAACTTGGTCACAATTGGCAGCAGAATATTCTGTTAATCACTGCTTTCCCCAAAGGTATGCAGCTTGACAGAAAGTATGGCTAGGAAGTCATTTAAAGTCCAACTATAAAAATGTTTTTAGAAAAGGGAAGACAGACACATGGAAGACTGATTAAAAAGCATAGACCAAAGACATTAGTACTTCCTTCCACCCTTGAATGCTCAGACCTATTTAAAGTCACTTAGAAATTTCCAGGTAATATTTTCTGTTTCAGGAAATCACCACTGCTTATTGGGCCATCACCCAAAGGAACCTAAACAGACACGAATGACAAACTAGCTTCCTCTTCAGTTTGACCAAGGAATGTATCATCTTCCTTATACAGTGAAAGTGAATGGTGCTGCTCAGAGAATACAACCATTTTTTAATCAATCCTAACAGTATTTGTAACTCTGATCTGTAACTAGGTAAAATAAACAGATACTATTGAATATATAATAAAAGCTGATCACTTACTCAAACATGGAAGAATGCTATTTTTCCTAATATCAGTTAGTGTACAACAATGACATAGTTTGTATATGTACTATGAAATACTGGTAATAAACAGAGATAGGGATATTAACATGCAGTATTTAATCTGCTACATATTACAAATCTTATATTGCACTCATCTAGTTTTATAGGGGCATGGCAACACTCTAAATGGACACTGTTAGGGTTTTATAGGTAACACACCGATTGGGAAAATACAACATGGTACATGGCATGCTTTAATGCCCCGAGTTTAAGCCACCTGCCAAGTAAAACAAAACAGAACAAAAAAAACCGCCACCACCACCCAAAAAACAAACCAGCACCATTCACTTCATTTTGGAAGAATGATTTTTTTTCTTAGTAGGGTATACTAAGTACTCAATTAGCACTTATGGTATAGAAAACAGAGGTCTCATTACTATCTGAAATAGATAATATCAAGCTCTGTGTTTAAGACTATCACTGAACAGCCACTTCGTCATTACTGAAAAGTATCAATTAACAGACTGTACTGATCAGTGAAAAATACTATGTAAGAAAACAATGCACAAAATAGATGCTTTACAGCCTTAATCTACTAGACAAAGACACATCCTGGTGCACAGAGTACCCGGAATTCTACTGTCAGTAACAGAGTATGAGATATGCTCTGCTTTGGACTTCAAGTCTTTATTAAAACACATTATCTTTATTTTTTAGATAACCACCTGTTAACATATTTCCTTTCATAAGGAGTGAGAAAGGTAGCACAGCACAGACCCCCAACTTCAGCAGAGCAGATTTCAGCTTACTGAAGGAAATGGTAGATAGGATCCCAAAGGAGGATGCTCCAAAGGATAAAGGCATTCAGGAAAGCTGGCATATATTTAAGGAGAACATCCTCCAAGTCCATGGTTCATCCTAATACTCAAGAAAACCAGAATGTGTAAATGTATCAGGATCTGACTTGGCAAAACAGTAACACAAGACTAAGCTCCAATGCAATGACATGGCATATGGAAGTTGGAGGCAGGGCAAGCCTAGAAAAGAGGAACTTTAAGCATGTAGGGATGGTATTAGAAGAGCCAAAGTTCATCTAGAGTTGACACTTGTGAGGGATATCAAATAGCAACAATGGCAGCTTCTACCACTGCTCTAGTCATAAAAGGCTGAGCAAGTGTGTGCGCATTCTGAATGGAGAGAGTGATGTAGTAACAGAAGGCACAAACAAGGTTTTCTTTGCTGCCATCTTCACCAGGTCCCTCCACCTTCCGTGTTTAGTCACAGAATACCACAAGGAGATGAACTACCAGCAGCAGATGAGAACCAAGTCAGGAATTGCTGCCAAAACTCAACACATCCAGCTCCATGCAGCTGATGGGCTGCATCCAAAGAACTGTCCAACATCATTGCGAGACTGCTTTCTGTCATCTTTGAAATGTTGTAGAAATGACAGGTGAAAGGACTGGCGACTGTAAAACAGCAAACCTTGCACACATCTTCTAAAGTAGGCCAAAACAGTGGTCCAGAAAGGGCAGACCAGATCACCACCTTAGATCTCAGGGGAAAAAAATCATTAAATGAGTCATCTTGGAATACAATTCTGGGCACCAAGGGTGTATCATGCCTGAACAATTTGATTACCTTTTCTGATAAAATGACCAGATTCGTAGGTGTCATTCACCTCAATTTTAGCAAGCCTTTCAACATTGCCTCCTGCAACACTCTTGCATCCATGATTAGACCTTATAGTTTGGGTGGATGGACAACTAGATAGGTAAAATACTTGTCAGATGGACAGGCTAGAAGAGTTGTGGTCAGTGGGCCATAGTATATCTGGAGACCAGAAATAAGCAGAGTACTGCAAGGGTCTATCCTGGGACCTGACAAATATTTACATCAGTGACCTGGCGGAGGTGATGACATACGCTATCAAATTTGCAGATGATACCAAGTTAGGGGACCAGTTGATACAAAAGGGCAGGGCTGATGTTCAGAAAGACCTAGACAGGTAGAAGGAACGGACTGAAAGGAGCATAATGAAATTTAGGCTGTCATCACAAATGTGGAACCCTGTCCTGGGGAAGGCACAGCTCCTGGAAATGGCACAGGCTGGGGATGGACAGGCTCAGTAGAGAAGACCCTGGTTCAGAGTCGACCAAAATCCACCCCCTTTCCCAGACTTGGTCAATGGTTTATGTCTAAGGATTAGGAAAAGGGAAAGAAAAGGAGGGAGACCCCCTCCCATTGAGTCACAAGGTTCGGAATGGACTGCAGCCCACCCTTAGTCCCAGACTTGGTCAACGGTTTATGACTAAAGTTAGGTAAGGAAAGTAAAGGAATGCCCTCCCGTTGAGTCACGGGCTCAGAGTGGACCCCCTTACTTTCTAAACTCCTTCTCAGAGAGGAGTCTAGGTGTGGCTGAATCTAAGCCTAGTCCCAGACTTGGTCAATGGTTTATGACTAAAGGGATAGAGTATCAGGGATTCTGGTGTAGTCCTTGGTGTACCTTTAAAATAACAGCAATCAAATTCACTAATACTACTGAGATAAACCACAATATCAAATCATATAAAACTTAGTAACATATTTAACGTAGAAGGTACTAAGATTATTGATATTGAGATAAATCACAGTATTAAATCATAGCAAAATACTAAGATCAGACACATAAAGAGATATGGACAAATAAGAAAGATATGTACAAAGGTACCTTTAAATATCTCCCTCGAATTCAGTCAAATACTGACATCGAATGCTTTGCATGGCTCAACGGGTGATCAGCCGAGCCCCTGAGTTGATTGCGAACTTGAGGGTTCACAGACTCTGAGAGGGGTCCCACTCAGAGGGAGATGCTGGTCGCGGCCTGCTGAGGTCCAGGAGAGCTCAAGGGGTCTCACCTGGGACCACTGTTTATAGGCCTGGAAGATGATTGATTTTAGGCATCAGTAAATTTCCATTGTTGCCACAAATTATTTCAGACAATCACAGAACCATTAAGGCTGGAAAAGACCTTTAAGATCATCAACTGCAACCATCAACCCAACACCACCATGCGCACTAAACCATGTCCCGAAGTGCCACATCCACACGTTTTTTTGAATACTTCCAGTGATGGTGACTCCACCACCGCCCTGGGCAGCCCATTCCAATGTTTGACCACTTTCAGTAAAGACATTTTTCCTAATATCTACTCTAAACCTCCAATGGTGCAACTTGAGGTTATTTCTTCTTGTTCTATCACTACTTATTTGGGAGAAGAGACCAACACCCACTGCACCACAACCCCCTTTCAGGTAGTTGTAGAGAGCGGTAAGGTCTCCCCTCAGCCTCCTCTTCTCCAGACTAAACAATCCCAGGTCCCTCAGCTGCTCCTCATAAGACTTGTGCTCCAGACCCCTCACCAGCTTCGTTGCCCTTCTCTGGACACACTCGAGCATCTCAATGTCCTTCTTGTAGTGAGGGGCCCAAAACTGAACACAGGATTCAAGCTGCAGCCTCACCAGTGCCAAGTACAGGGGCACGATCACTGCCCTGCTCCTGCTGGCCACACTATTTCTGATACAGGCCAGGACACTGTTGGCCTTCTTGGCCACCTGGGCACACTGCTGGCTCATGTTCAGCCGGCTGTCAACCAGCACCCCCAGGTTCCTTTCCGCCAGGCAGCTCTCCAGTCACTCTTCCTCAAGCCTGTAGCGTTGCATAAGGTTGTTGTGACCGAAGTGCAGGAACCTGCACTTGGCCATATTAAACCTCATACAGTTGACCACTGCCCATTGATCCAGGCTGTCCAGATCCCTCTGCAGAGCCCTCCTACCCTCAGCAGATCAACACTCCCACCCAACCTGGTGTCATCTGCAAACTTACTGAGGGAGCACTCGATCCCCTCATCCAGATCATCGATAAAGATATTGAACAAGACCAGCCCCAAAATTGAGCCCTGGGGAACACCACTTGTGACCGGCCACCAACTGGATTTTACTCCGTTCATCACAACCCTCCAGGCTCAGCTGCCCAGCCAGTTCTTTACCCATTGAAGAGTAAACCTGTCTAAGCCACGAGCTGCCAGTTTCTCGAGGAGAATGCTGTGGGAGACGCTGTCAAAGGCTTTACTGAAGTCCAGGTAGACAACATCCACAGCCTTTCTCTCATCCACTAGGCGGGTCACCTGGAAATTGCCAGAATTCTTGACATCCCAGTGACACTGGTACTGATCCACCTGAATAACAGCTAGATAAGATATGTTCCAAGGCTGTCTGGGCATGGTGAGTTACTCCCATCTACACAAGAGTGCTAGGTAGAGTCAAGGGGCCCTTAACTGCCAAACCCTCGGCTCCAAGGCCGAGGCTTATCAAGCAAGGAGCAGGGGTGAGAAATGCACCACCACAGGGCCCTTGTGAGCAGCAATCAGAGCACAGGCCAGCCACACACCCTGACATCAACAAGAGTCAGCAGCATCTTGACTTCCATGAACAGTAGAGTAGCCAGTAGGTTAAGGGAAGTGACTACAACCTTCCGCTCAGCACTCACCAGACCATACCTAGGTACTGTGTCCAGTTCCATTCCCTTCTGAAAAATGTACATAAAAAGGAGTGTGTTCAGCAGGGGTTCGTCGAGGCAGTCAGGGACAAGAGCACAAGTGAGTGAGATCTTATTTAGCCTAAAGAAAGGGCTGAGGTCGTTTCAGGGGGGAACCAACAGCAGCCCCCCAGTACCTGTGAGGTTACCAAAAGAACAGAGGCAGTGGTGGGTCACAGGTGGGTGAGAGACAGTAAGCATTAACTGAAACACAAGAGTTGTAGAGTGGAGCTAAGGAGGAATCTTTTTCCCTACGAGGACAGCCTGGCAATGGAGCCAGGACCCTGAACTATTCTATGATCCTGTGAAACATAAGAAATAGTTCACAATTCCATCTATAAATCTTTGCATGCCAGGCTTATACCAGTGCCCAAAAAACAACAAACACATTGAAAAGGATAACTTCCACAAGGTTTAAAAGCCAGTAAAGTTTCCCCATCAGTGACTACGGACAGTGAATTTTGAAACTCTTTAGTTATGATATCCATTTAATCTTAAAAATGCCACTAGTCAGCAAGAGAGGACAAATGAAGGAGATTGGTTGTATTCACAGGTAAAATCTGAATGATTGTTTAACAAATCCATAAACTAAAAGAGTTGCATACTCTTCTGGGAGGGAGAAGTAGGAATAGTTTTCCCATAATACTGATAAAGTGTCAAATCACCAAAAGAAAAAGAAAAAAAACCACCTCACTAAACAAGATAGGTCAGCAGGCCTAGTTAAAACACTTTGCTTGACCTCTGAGGAACAGGATTGAGGATTTCTCCTGAACTGATTTAAAACCTATCAGTGCCAAACATGAGAAAATTTCAACTGCTTAAATGTACTGGTTAGCATGGATTTAAGTGAAGTTACAGTAAACTAGAGTGCAAAGACATACAATCGTTTCTCTTACACAGAATACTTACCAGTCTCAGCTCTTCATTTTCATATGCAAATATTAGTGCAAGTGTAATTTGCTTACATCTTTAATGACTATTTAGTCTGATATTTTTTTTCCAAATCAAATCTTTAGTCATACACCATAAGCAGGCTGCCTACTGATAAAATAGTTTTCCCTGACATATTTAAGCTTTCTTATTCTCTGTTAGACTTCATAACTTTTCAGAACAAAGGGGCCCCTTGCTACTTAAAAACTAACATGTCTTTTTAAGAAAAAACAGACCATCTGAAGAAAAGAGCTATCATTAATTGCATCCACATTGAGATACAAAATTCCATGAAGTGGTGAATAATTCAATGATTCATTATGTGCAACTTTTGATAGGGTTATATCCCTGCTCTCACGAACCTCTGAATGAATCGTGGCAGCTGGTGACTGGCTGTATGGCATACTGTACTTTTGACCTACTGTGAGGCCTCAGCAATGAGGCAGCAGTGTGTTGGCAGAGATGACACAGCAGATGCACTTTTTGCATTCACTGTCCAGACAGAAGCTACGCAGACTAGTCTGTAAATGGGAAGAAACAATTTAGGTTAAGACAATGCAACTGTGACTGAGGGAAAGAGAGTGGCAATACAATGGAATTCAGCAAAAAGACACATTACAAAACTACCGCATACCTCTCTGTACTGTGCTGGGGTAAAGATGTCCCAAGATAGCTCAGGTACCACATAGAGCTTGCACAGACTTCCAGGCAACGTGCAATCCTCTCCAATAGCCAAACTAGCCTAAGTACATTTATTTGTGCATAGGACTTGAATCCGCATGACTGAACTGAAGCAGTACCATTTTAGCCACAGCTACAGATGCATACCAAGAACAACGGGGATGTTTTGCATGTATTCTGCAGCCCTGGGATGATTACACAAGGCCCAAAGATCCATTTGTTGCAATTGGTTGAATAAGAAGTTTGTTTTAAGTGAAAATGAGAACAAGACCAAGGAGCTGTATACGTCAAAAAAAAAAAAAAAAAAGTAGACTTTTCCTCCAGCTATAATATTTGTACATCACATTTACTTTTGGCTCAGGCTTCACAAAGTTTGTTGAATGGGCTTCTGGAGAGTAAAAAACTATCATAAACCGGACTTCTCACACCTAACAACTGACTGTATCTTTTCAAAAAGCATGGGGTCTGAAACTGAGCATCTCTTATGTACAGTCAGAGGTGTTCTACCTGGAAATCCCAGACTCCTTTAAACAATGTTTAGCAGGAAAATATACAGAAAAATTAGATTAAACATTTTTCCTGTGGCACAGTGACCTCAGTAACAGCAATTTTATGCACAGCATTCAGGAGTCTTTTTCAGTGCACAGTGATTTTGAAGGACAAACCAAACAGACTTGGGAGAACAGAGCAATAATTAGAAAGCATACATGGGAAAAAAATATATATATTACTCTTCCTTCCCTCACCACTGAATCTGAAGATAGTTGGTTTGGAAATAATTTATAAAAGGTGATGTCTAAGATCATAATTAATACCAAAACAATTACTATTTTCATATAAAAGGTTTTATTATAACAAAAACCAGAAATTTTTTGTGATTATACTGGAAAAAGAAGGTACAACAGCAGCTTATGCTAACATGTCTGTACTAGCCTTCATGTACAAGCACAGGGTGGGGGGGAAGATAACATAACTTAAGATTTAACACTAGTTAGAACCAGCGTAGCTATCCACAGTTACCAGAAAACAAGTACTCTCATTTCTCAGACATTTTAAAATTACAGAAACACACTATCACTTAAATAAGTACAGATGTCCTAGCACAGGCTATGATTAACTTTGATTTTGCATTCTGACATGTGCTACAGGCCAATGTTGGTCAAATCTAATGCACTCCACACCTCAAACCTCGCTACAGAACAGTGCAGTCCATAAAGTGACACTTTTTTTCCCACAGAATATGCTGTACCTTAATAATCATCTACGGTATCCAGAGAATTGCAGTTATACTGCATTTCTCCCTATGGACAGAAAGGCATATTTTGAATCCCCAGTATAATAAGAGCCAAAGCCAAAAGCAGCATAGCTGTCATATGACATTTTTCAATGTAAATGTGACTGAGGCATTTAAGAAAAGACAGATTCCAAAATGAAATATAGCAGAGAGATTAGCAAAGCCACTATGATTCAAATAACAGTGAATTCTCCAAGGGTTCAAGCTTATCTGAGTCTCAGCAGCAGCATAATACACAGCAGAAATCCAAATCACAGATGCAGGGATTTTGAGGCACTACAGTAACTGGATATATACCACTAAATAAATCATCATCATGAAAATGTAATTTCTTAACTATTCCTAGATGATGAACCTTTGTTTTAAGATTAAAAGTAGAATAAAAGCAGAAACTGAACATTGTCCACATCGTATAAAAGACTGTAGTGGGTGCCCATGGCAAGGTGTTGGTAGGGCGGAGCCGCAGGGGTGGCCTCTGTCAGGGGAGGCAAAACTCAAGGCAAAAGGATTTATCCTGAACAAATCTCAGTTTTAATCCATAAAACAAACATTCTGTGATATGGTCAAATTAATATTGCTAGGAAATTTGGTCATTTTTAACAGTGCTATTGGTCCATTATAAAATACATTGGCCCTTTAGGGGGCCACAGAAGGATTACCACTGGGCTCCAGCAGCTATGCAGAAAAGCCATGCTATTTTGACACCAAAATTTTATTAAAGAATTTTCCTATTCTTATTACTACCAGCCCGTACCCACCAGAAGATGCAGTGATGTAAGCAATGACTGAGACACATTTCCCTTGTACAGACTTCGCTCATAGCAGATTTGGAACGCAAAAAGGCAAAGCTGCCAAGAGCTTCCAGCACCTTGTGTATGCTGCAGCTCTCCCTGCTCCTGCCAGCTGTACAGCTGAGCCAGTGATAACGCTGGTTGGAAATTTTAGACTAAACACGCTAGCACAAACAAGGCTCCAAAGGGAAAATATGAAACAAGCTTTTGGCAAACTAATAATATAGATTAAAAAAAAGCAAACCTAGTAGGCTGGGTGTACCATAAAGAGCAGTAATACTTTTGTAGTCACATCTATGAGGAAACTCCTAAATGCATTAAGTAGGGCACCATGCTCCTAAGTAACTAGGTGCCTGGCAGCTTTCACACGTGTTTTCAAAGCTCTATAAATAAAGAATAAGTGTCCAAGGTATCATGCTCCCTACCCTAAAAAGCCTGAGCTAAAGAGTATCAGGCACATGCAGTTATACTGTTCATGCTTTCATTGGGTTTGCATGGCAAGGTGTTGGTAGCTGGGGGGCTGCAGGGGCAGTGTCTGTGAGAAGCTGCCAGAAGCCTCTCTCATGTCCAATAGGCCCAATCCCAGCCAGCTACAAGACAGACCCACTGTTGGCCAAGGCCGAGCCCATCAGCAATGGTGGTAGCACCTCCAGGAGAACGTATTTAAGAAGGGGAAAAAACCTGCTGCACAACAGCAGCCAGAAGACAGGAGTGAGAATGCGTGAGAGCATCAACTCTGCAGACACCCAGGTCAGTGCAGAAGGAGGGGCAGGAGGTGCTCCAGGCACCAGAGCAGAGATTCCCCTGCAGCCCATGGTGAAGACCATGGTGAGGCCGGCTGTGCCCCTGCAGCCCATGGGAGCTGCACGGGGGAGCAGATCTCCACCTGCAGCCTGGGGAGGACCCCACGCCAGAGCAGGTGGATGTGCCTGAAGGAGGCTGTGACCCTGTGGAGAGCCCACGCTGGAGCAGGCTCCGGCAGGACCTGTGGACCTGTGGAGAGAGAGGAGACCATGCTGGAGCAGGGTTGCTGGCAGGACTTGTGACCCTGTGGGGGACCCACGCTGGAGCAGCCTGTTCCTGAAGGACAGCACGCCACAGAAGGCACCCAGCCTGGAGCAGTTAATATAAGAACTGTTCATGCAGGACTGTCTCCCGTGGGAGGGACCCCACGCTGGCACAGGGGCAGAGTGTGAGGAGTCCTCCCTCTGAGGGGGAAGGAGCGGCAGAAACAACATGTGATGAACTGACCACAACTCCCATTCCCCGTCCCCCTGCACCCCTTGGGGAAAAAATGGTAGAGAAAATTGGAGCGTAGTGAGCCTGGGAAGAAGGAATGAGTGTGGGGAATGTGTTGTAGAATTTAGTTTTTATTTTCTCATTACCCTACTCTGATTTGATTGGTAATAAATTAAATTAATTGTTCCCTGAGATGAGTCTGTTTTGCCTGTGACAGTAATTGGTGAATGATTTTTTCCTGTCCTTATCTCGACCCACGAGCCTTTCATTATACTTTCTATCCAGCTGAGGAGGGGCGTGATAGAGCATCTTTGGTGGGCACTTGGCCTCCAGGCAGGCTCAACACATCACAGTGCTAATCATCACTGCTGTGAGATGGAACAGCAAAGAAACAGACTCACTTGGTATTGAGAAAAATAATTTGACTAATAATTTTTGCCTAACAGTAATTTGCCTAATAAAAAGTGTGCAACAAATGGGTAGCCTTTTAGCACCTAACAACTGTACCTTGCAATAAGCCTCCTGAACAATATTGGTAAATGATATCATTTTATACCTTGCAATTCATAAATGGAACGTTTCACTCATTTTAGTCCAGATGAGCAAGTACACCAGTCCAAACAGACTTTTGTACATTTGGCCATGGCAAACAGAAACAGATGGGAATCTGCTTTTTATCTACTGTGTAGAAAAAAGAACATACGTAGGTTTCTTAAAACACAGTAAAGAAAGTTTTTAATCAATGTTGACATTTGCTGTGCAGCAGCCTCTCTTTCAAGAATCAAGGTTAGAAAATGTGCTATAACACATTATTTCCACAGACTAATTTGTTTGGTCTTTCCACAACAAAGCAAGCTGGATTCTCAGCGAGTGTTCAACAGTCTTAAAGACTAGAAAAGTCTGTATACGGAAGAAAGAACTTGAATACACAGCCAATCACATTTTGTAAAGCACACATAAATACTGTTAGAAACTAGACCACAACACTGAGCAACACCTGAAAAAAGGCTTTAAGAAGAGTATCAGAGATGAGACACATAGTAGAAAAAACCAGGAATGTTTATATTAGTGCATGAGATGTGAAAAAAAGCCTTAATATACAGACACTAGACTAAAATGTGTTCATTCCTGAAAAGTGTCCTAAAAGATAAAGATACTCAGATATATATCTGTGACAATCCTGCCAAAAATGTTCGTTGATGACAAACAAGTTAATATTTCTTGAATCTTTCATAATACCGAAACAAAACAGTTTGAGGCACATGTATTCCATGGCATTTCACAAAACAATCATAAAAAGTCATGGAATAACCATCTTTAGACTAAATTGTACTCAACATAGGAGTTTACGTCTCCCCAAACTACGTTTGCAGCCAATGGCAAACTTTTCAATTTCAGCATTCAGTTCATGTCTTGTTTAAACTCATGCCTAAGGTCTCTTGCAATCTGCAAATGCCTATTTCTCCCTGCTGGCATTACAAGAATCTATGGTGACTAGCTCAGCTGTACACACCAAGGATTACAGCATTAATCGGTCAAAATTGCAAGTCCTAAAACAATTCTTTAAAAAAAAAAAAAAACAGAGAGAGAACATAAAACAAAATACGAATTGGAAAGCTAACTTGAAACAGAGATTTAAGGGAAAGAGAACAAGAAATCTGAGGATTTTTCACAAGGAGAATCTTAGATATGCTTTTGTCGTATGAGGGCAGAGAATGTGCAAAACTAGAAAAGTAAATCACAGAAGAAAGAAAGATGGTAAGCTTGCCTTGTATGAACATTAGAGGATATTAGGGTAAGTAATGAACAAGGTTTGACCAGATCCCAGTATTCTAGATTTTCTCACTATTCATAATTAATCTGTTAAATATTGCATGTGTTGATGCATATCATCAAAACCAACACTGTACACTTAAAGCACTATTTTCATTGTCAGTTTGGGGGAGGAAACAAGAATTTGTAGCAACAAATCCAGTTCTCAATTATCTCTTCAACTCCATGCAGCAATACACTTTAATTTTTTTAAACAAATAATATACCAATGTGATTTTTTTTAAACGGTTTAATAAATACACAAATCTATCTACAGTTAAAGGATAGAATTAAAATTTTAGAACAATGGATGGATTGACTAAGTATTGCAAGTATATATAAGTATATACTCATCTTGGTATTGAAGGGAAATTATTGCATTAATCCACTGATAAAGTAAGAGTAGAGTCTAATCCAGTCAGCAGTATTTTAACTACAGCATTTTCAGCATAAGTAAGGAAATCATTTACATTGCCTATATTCTGTATTACTTAATAAGCAAAAACCAAGAAATAAACAGAGAAGTGAAGGTCGTCAAATTAAGCTGACAAACTCCAATTTTCTTCTTTCAGTGAAAAAGAGGTTTTTAATATACTTCATAATAGATATGCATTCTCTCCTCAAAAACTGCTGAGTTGAAGAGAAAGAACTAAAACCACAGCTTGAGCTACTTAACAAAGGAAAGTTGTTAAGGCTTTTTTAAAATTACATAGAATTTAAACATGCCAATTAATCCTATTTACTAAAAGAAAAGAAAGCTGTCTTCTGGCACTAAAAAAATGGCGCATATTCAACCTTTTCACAATTCTATTCCTTGACTTTCCCCGTACTGCAGTTTAAATTAGGCCTGAGTCTGATACAGTCTATCTAGCTGTTTTTCACCAATTCACAAAAAGGCTGTCTTTTGCAACTTGTCCACCTTAACATGGGAACAGATACAGTTAGGGTTGAGATTTTCCTTCTGTGCTTAACTCAAAGTTTTAGCTCATTTCTTGTATCCTTCAATTTATATCTTTCCATCTTTGTAATTGACACAGAAGCTAGGTGGCAATGTTTTGTTTTACCACATCTGAGATAATTTACCCAAGTTGGTTAAGATAAGGTAACAGAAGAATATTAATATTTGCAATATTATTAAGTTTTTCTGCCAAAAAAGAAAATGACAATATACAACATTGGGAGATCTTGTTGAGTTTCACTACCTAAAAGAAAACATGACATAAATTCAAGTAAAAATAAATTTGAAATTATTAAAAGAAAGTGTAGAAAAACAGAATATGATAAATCTGCGATGAATTATGAGGATTCTGTCTTAGAAAAATCTCATATAGAATTGAAAAGTTTTACAAATTTTGCCATCAATTTAGTCTATAATATAATTTTCCAAAACCATAAATTCCCACAACCACTGTACAGAAATTTTGCAACTTACACAGATGTTAGAAAAGTGCAGCAAGATTCTGGCCACAAGAAAAAAAAAAAGGGAAAGGGGAAAGGGGAAAGGGGAAAGGGAAGGCTGAGTGGTAGTCCAAGACACTAAAGATAATGCAACACTTGTAAGGGAGTCTTGCAGAATACCTAAACTACTACAGTATACCTTCACCGAAAGGTCACTTAGTGGTGCATATACTAAAAAACTTTGCCTGCCATCAAAATCACAAATTTCTCATGTAGAATTTTCAATGAGAGTACATGCATATATATACATATATACACACAGGTCTTCCAAATTCCACACACTTTCCTGGTTCCACAGCTTTTAATCTCTTGGAAACAAATTTCTGAAGGACATATAAATCCAGCACTATTTACTCTCTACCAGATCAT
The DNA here is from genome assembly GCF_964289735.1 of Phaethon aethereus. Lineage (NCBI taxonomy): Eukaryota > Metazoa > Chordata > Aves > Phaethontiformes > Phaethontidae > Phaethon > Phaethon aethereus. Next base: position 33,524,718 of record NC_138577.1, on the reverse strand, counting down.
ACATAGATAGAATGTGTTTGGCTGTTACTTGCATCTGCTCGACTAAAGGTCTCATGCAGAAGTGGCAAGCATGCAGGAGTAGCAAACATATTGCAGTTGGGAAACTTCAAATTCTGTTTATTCTGCAGTGAGAAATGTTTGTCAGTGCTGTGCTAGGTACTTACACAGGCTCTCCAAAATACCTAATAATGGATATTTCATGATCAGATAGCCTTCCAGTAAGAAAATGTTTTTCTAAAAGGTAATGTAAATCATGTTCCGTGAAACTGAAGTATATCCTGTCTTGTATCATTTTGCCAGGACACAGAGGAAAAAGGAGTAACACCCTCCTTAAAAGAACCTTTTGAAAGGCTTATGAGATCAAGCCTTAGTCTTATCTGCTTCAGATTAATCAAACCAAATGATTTCATTAATTGTGTGATTCTTACTGCCTACTACTGCCTTCTACTACTCTCTTTTTTTGATATTAATACTTACTGATGTGTTCTAGCCAAGTTGGCAAGAGTTCTCCAAAGTGAGGCTTCATAAGCTTCAGGTGAAATAGCCAACTCCCAAGACTTCCATAAAAACACTTCTGTTAATGCAAGATGTCAGGAATTTAGCAGAAAGGTGAAAAGTTTCATTATTCAAACCATAATAACAATATGGGTAACTAGAGAAGAATTTGTGCTAAGCTGTAAATTCTCTTTAACAAATGCAGTATGTTTAACACCAGCTGTGTACAATAAACAGATAAAAATTAGTGTATTTTAGAAAATGTCAGAAAATGTCAAACTTTTAATTATGTATTGTCATGATAAAGCAGCTGCTCTAGTAGAAACATTTTGAGTTTAAGCTTACAATAGCAAATAGATAAGATGTTTTGTTATATACACAAATTATTTTCTTTTTTTTTCAATTTTCTTATTATTAGAAGTACAATCAGTGCTACCCAGTTTAAAATATTTTCTTCACTAAAAAAAGTGTGCTGATGAGAACATCATTATTGGAACACAACAGAAAAAATTTGCAGGAAATACTGTACTGAAATAGCTGACCTTCCCATCACAAAGGATCCTTATGATCATTTCTTTGAGAAATTCACAATTAGTGAATGCTCAAAAACTACGGAACTCCTATTCCTCTGTCCCAGAAAATTCTGTTCAGTCTTCATTGCCTTTCCTCAGTGAAATTATGGCAGCTCAAAATAAGAACTTAACACACTTTGGCAGCCAATGCCCAAGTCTCACCATTATCTTCACCACTACACTCTCAACATTTGAAGCTATCGTAGCAGTTACAGCAGGGCGTCTGCTACAGACACTCCCCTTCATCTAGCCTCCAAAACCAGTAGCTCCTGTCAATAGTCCATGAGCTCCTGCAGTACCAGAAGCTGGCAAAGTTACATTCAACTCACCTGCTGTCAGAAAAGAGAAAAATTTGTTCTTAAAGTAATGCTTAAAACCTACCTGCTTCTCTTTATGACCTAGTGTAGGAAGGAGATAACCTAATTCCAGAGCAGAAATCAAAGAGGAAAGCAGAAAAGATGAGCAAATCATGTGCTTTTTGGGAAAAATGGTCCAGCTACCACTACAAAAACCACAATGCCTTCAGATACCACATAATGGCATTAGACCTGCAGCTCAGTTTCACCTGTAATGCAACAAGGCAAGGAGCCACACTACTGATAAAAGTAAAGGGATACCTGGTATAACTTAATTTAAAATGTTTCTTTTGCAACCAAAAGAATATTCTTCTAGCAGAGGTACTTTCTTTAAATGTACGTTTAGGTATCTTTTGCTTATAATGACAACCATAGCAATTGGTCTCCATCATAATTTGCTTACAACTCCCATAAATTCCTCTGTCTTCAGAATAAAGCTGGTGCAAGACCATTTGGCATTCTGCGCAATAAGATGCAGAAGGTTAATTCTTTCCGTATTATAACATTAAACTAGTGCTAATGCACTGGCCCAGATTCTACTCTGTGCTTGAAAGATTCAGAGGAAATCAGGAGATTAAGTGGCTTCCAATTATCATTATTTCCTGTGCATTTCCCTTTCTTTCGTTGCTAGCTGGAGGCCAGCTGCAGAATAATAAAAAATACAGTACCCTCCAGGCTGTTTTTCTTTCTGTTAGAACACAGCTTCAGAGAGCTGTTCACTGACAGTAACCTCCAAAATGCAGAGTCTTTGGTCCCTTGCCACACCTGTCTTCCTGAGGGTGAAACACGGGATCACCAGTCTACTGCAGTGGCTTCACATCATCCAAGGATTCTTTTCAGTAAAAAAAATCTTCACATGGTGAAGTATCCCAGACTTCCTTCTAACATGGGAAAGTGGGATGAAACACAGGAGTTTCAGGATATGATCCATTATCTTAATGCTAGTAATGGATATATCTTAACAATGTGGATATAGTATTACATCATCAGATTTTATCAACTTTTCCATCTAAAAATTGAGATAATTGGGGGGAAAAAGAAGGCTTTAAAAACAGTTTTCAAAACTAAGGAAAACAAATAAATATTGGGAACAATTACTATGATGGTACAGTTTTAGCTACAGAAATGTTCAGAGACCAGAAATTCAAAACTGATTAGAGAGAACGTAAGAATATATATTTTCTACAGCTTTCCTTGTTACATTGTTGCAAACTCTTAAAAAGCTCCATTGTCTGTCAGCAATATATATTACATCCTCTAAAGCTAAATCAATCTTCAGGATTGATGCCAGCAGTCTAGCAGCTTAAGGATACCACTAACACTGAAACTCCTAGCACTACTCAAGCCTATGGGATCTGTCAGAAATTTAGATGCTGTAATGTTCACTCAGTAGAGGGGAAAAAAAAAAAATCAGAAACTCTAGGTATGAGTCACAACACTACTCAAAAGTACTTGCATTCAATAATTTTATTTTTCAATTTTATTTTAACTACTGTTTTCAAATAAGTGTGTGAACAAGTCCAAGTTATTAACATAAACACCTTCCAAGATGGAGTTCAGCTTCAATAACTAGTTTAAATTACTTTCAAAGTTGTTTAGTTTTAGTAGCTTATAAAGCAGCTTGTGCAAGCTTAAAGACGACCATTTGATTTTCAGATCACACTGCTGGAACATCTAGTGATGTGTAAGACTGTTAGAGAAACAACATTAAAATGCAATTAGAGTTTGATCCAGCTAAATTCTTAGCAACTCCAGAAGGTGCTAAATGCCTTCATCTCCTTTTGAGTTTCTTGGTGCGCTGGCATGTCTGAGCTCGGACTGTGTTTATACAGACACATAAACATCCAGAGACCACTTCCCCAAGACCCATGAATTTTCACAAGTTCTACATGAACACTGACAAAAGCATGTTTTGAAAGGACAACATAAAGACAGCAAACTCTTAGCATTTTATTAGATTAGCTGATGCACAGAGACAGACGAGGTTTTTAGCTTATTTTGGGGTGGGGAGGGGGAAGGATGTTGCTCACTAGTGTACTTGAAATAAGCCTGTCATTAGAAATGACGATGCCATAAAAACTAACACATAACCACTGGCAGGATCCAATTTAAAAGATCCTTGTTTGATTGTCTCCCCTCAAATATTTAAATGCATCCCAAATATTTAAATGCATCATTTAAATGCAACAGAATAAAAGCTACACAAATGCAGTAGGAAAAAAACCTTACCTTTCCCATTTATATACCAGAAAGCAACGAAACAAAAATATTTCTACTTAATGCATTGGGTGTGAATAGTAACATTTCTGTCATTAATTATTGCCAAGTGGCACTGAACTTCTCTATCATAATAAACATGAAATTACATTTGCTTTAGTCATTTTTTTCAAGAAATCTTATTTTAGCAATTAAAAGTGCGTTGTTCAAGAGTACGATGTTGAAGACATTTAAAAGAAGGTTACAGCTCTATTTTAGTATGGTAACATTAAAACAAGGCAAAAGTAAGATTGCCTGGCAGCTGCTCTAAAGACTGTCCGACAATAACAAATAAACCAAAATCACAGTCAATAGAAAATATACCACTTTATTATCTACAAACAACAATAGGACTATAACAAGCCCTACTACTAACATTTTACACTCCACTACAACATTCAAAAATGGTTAAATAGGTTAAACATTGTTTGGCAGTATGTAGTAACAGATCTGAGTTTGAGAAAGGATCCTACAATGTTAATCAGAAAAGCTCAAAAAACTCCAAAACCCTAGATAAAGCATTTTTTTGTAGTGCTGACCTTACCACTGCTATGATGCTTTATAGTGCTGAACTACAAAAGATGTAAACACAATTGATCCTCAAAGACAGACAATGTAGTCTTTAAAGTTAATTTATATGAGTCTAATTTCTACACAGGAAGAATGCTTTATTGATATGGACGGAAGTTCCATACACAGTCACACTGCTGTGTCTCAGGTTAATGTAATAACAAAATCCATAAACAAAAGACAAAAGTCTGGAGTTAAAGAAAAGCTTTAAAATCTGATGTTCTGAACACAAAAAAATTCAGAGAAGAAATTTTATCCCCACATATATAATGCCAATATCTTGAAAGAAGACATCCACTATAATGCTTACTTTAAAGAAAGTGCCACAAGGGAACAATTTTCAAAAGTTTTAACATTTTAACATTAACAAGTATTCTGCACTGTGAGTCACTCCTTCCCCTTCTAGGAGAAGAAACCAAATATGAACCCTGGAACTGAGAAGAATTTTCCATGGAGCTGTGACATCCAGGAAAGAAACTGAAGTTACCTGGAAGGCTAGAAAGGTCTTCTACAATTATCCAAATTCAAGAGAGCAGCATGGGGAGTGCTGACAGAGTAAGGGCAAGAAATCCAAGCACCTACAGGTGCATGGTTATTCATCATCTTCCCAGCAGCCACAGGAGGGAATGCCTTCCCAGTTCATTTCTCTGCAACATAATCAGACTGCCTTGTATGCCCATAACAGAGGCTCTTCGACTTATGAAGTGTGTATCATCCTTCTCTTCACATGACACATGCTTTTGAAGTCAAAGTACAGATGAATGTTTTAACTTCATCTTCCAGCCTTTCACATACTGTGTTAAAATGTAAAATTTCTAATAGCAAAAAGGAGAACGGGACAGTTTTGAGCACTCTTGCCTTGGGCAGGAAGGCAATAGCACTGTCGGGCACAAACTGCAGTCATGTCCACTGCAGTCATGTCCAATAAAGAAGGACACCTGATGTCTCAATCAAGTAGAGGTAGTCCTGCTGAAATCTCAATCCCTTTTTTTCAAGGCCTATTCTATTCTGAAACAATCTCTGTATTTAAACAGCCTAACTCCTTGAGAGGAAAGAGAACAATACCTGGAGACTTGTAAACAAAAACATACAACACGGAATTCAAGGCCTGCTATGCAAACATAAAAGCAAGTTTCTAACCCTCTCCTCTTTGTGTTTCTGCTCTTGAAAATGATAACATTTTACTCCAGATTTTTTCAGAAGTGCAGAACTGCAGAAAGTGCAAGCTCTAAGAAGGTGACCTTGTTGTGACCGGGGATCAAAATAGGAAAATAATGCAGCCATAATTCAAACAGATTAAAAAATACAGAGTCTCTCAAATGTTTTTTAAAAAGTAAATAAGAAGTAAAAGAACTTGTTCTTTTCTTGGCTGTAGGAAATGTATTTGTAAACTTTTTAAAACTCATTGTTTGGAAACAGATATTTAGAGTCTGCCTGAACTAAGCATCTGACCTAGAAATGATTTTCAGAAGTAAACCCCAGCTGAGCTACTATGTTTACAACCATGATTATGATTGTGTCATTTTCTAAAAGCAAACATAGCCACAGAGCATAAATTTGTCTCCAGTGGGTATTAAGTCCCGATACAGAGTGAAGAAATCCTCTCTTACCCAGCCAGTTCTCCTATCTTATAATGAGCCATATCGTATAGTGGAGTAATTAAGAGTTGATCTTATATAGGAGAAAAGCACCGGGGTTTACTCATGGCACAGGTATAAGGCATCCATAATGAAACACTGCAAGAGAAAAACTAGAGGAAAAAAAAGATTCCTTATGGCTTTTCTCTCAGACTACAGCGGACTTTGTTTGCTAATACCATTAACTTACTGGGTCAATTTTAAATCTTGGAATCTATTTGCCCTGTATAAAAAGATTTCTATTCATGCACAGAAATTGTATTTACTCTGAATATGATATACTATTTTTTTACTATATTCATGTTATACTATGAATCCTTTTGATTCAGAGATGTAGATTAATACATACATAGACACAAAACTCTAGTGAGGAAACACAAGGCAGAAAAAAACTCTCAGAAAACAGCAGAAATTTTATAGCATACCTCTAAAATTAGCCAGTGTATAAAAATTGTTAAAGTTTAGAGTTTTGCTTGTTCTCAGGTAATGCTTATGTGGCAAAAGAATTTTTATATACTGTTTATTCCTTGAACAGAGACATCACTAACAAAACAATATCCAACAAAAAGTACACTGTGCATAATATAAAAAGTTACAGTTTAATCATAAGCAGGAAAATCACACAACTGGTGCATTTTTAAATGTTCTAGTGGAAAGCTGATGCCAATTTTCAACATTAGTATGCAAGTCATATCATATTTCCCTGAAACTCACTACTGAAAAACAACATTGCATCTTTTAGTTTCACAAAGCCTATCCGCTGTTGTTTCTGTATACTTGAAAATCTGGTTTGCTGAATGGCCATAAAGCACCCTCTCCCTACCTGCTCATAGACATGAAAAGCTTTCAGTTTTTGTTTTAATTAGTTTTCTTTTTAAAAAGTTAGATAAGAATCTTGTTTTGTTAGACAAGACATAAGAATCATCATTAACACTTGCATTGAGTATCTGATTTACTAGCCAAAGATGCCGCAAAAAGAATTTTTGTACTCATCTTTCTTTGTGCTTCTCAAAAACAGATCTGTCACGTTATTGATACCATGAATATAATGACTATTCCTCATAATCATTTGCAGCAGGAGGAAAACAATGCTCAGGAATGCTGCTTTTTAAGATGTATACTTATAAGCAAAACAACATTTCAGAAGTTTTTAACATTTCACTATGTGATTATAAGATTTCACAGATTATAAGCACAGTAGTTTTACATTACATTAAGACTGTACAGTGAAAATTTTATGACATTAGGAACTTCTGCTTACTATACCTTCTTGAAGAGCTTATCACATCATACGTTTGTATGTTCTTACATGCCCCAGCTTAAAATTAAAATTTTAATTTTTAAAAAACACCTTTCCCTCCTACAGAGTCTTGCACTGAGCTTTTCTATCATGAGAAAGAGCATGAAATACAATTATTTAACACCTACGTTGGTTGCCAGCACTAGAAATGACCACCTGAGCACTATACATACACAGAATAGGATATGTGGCATATCTAGTTCATTTCTGAGTTTTCAATTTTGCTGGATTCTGTTTTGAATAACATGTCAGCAAAGTCTAGTTTGAGTCATCTCTCAGATCAAGTGATATTTTAACCTGGGTTTACCAAAAAGAATCACAGCAAAGGTAAAGAAAAGCACCAATTTTGTTCTGGGCTTCAAGCACCACGAAACTTGTTTTGTATACAAAGCAAAAATCAGCTGAAGGACTTGAGTTTCAAATTTAGTCTTTCACTCCTCAAACTACTAGAGGGGAGAAATTGCCCCAGAAAGTATAATTAGTCACAGCGAGTTGTGCACTGGGGATGCACACAGATTGTTTGAAACCAGCTCCTACAAGGTACACAGCTCTCAACACTACTGTAACTGGCTCCAAAGGGAGTAGTACCCTAACAAACCCTAATGGTTTGAAAAGGTCTTAGTTCAGTCCTAATAGAAAGGATTTTTAAGGGGGGCGGGGGGGGGGGTGGCACGGGGAACAGGGACTTGCAGAAGTTTAGGAGCCACCAGCACTGTGGGAACATCCACAAAAGAAAACAAAATACCTGATCACAGTCTAACATAGTAAGACCTCTCTGCAACTACTGCAAAAAATTCAGGTCCAAAGATACAGCTACATCATTCTGGTGGAATCCATTATAAGGATCCTGATTAAGAATTTGCATAATTTTTAAAAGACTGAGGAGGAAACGTAATTTGCAAAAAGTTTGAATTTTCACTACTTCTACTGATTATTTTTCTTTATATCCCTTACCTTTTTAATGTAATTGTTCTTTTCCGAGGTCTGGAGGAGACAATATTCCAATGGTTACAGACCTTGGAAAAGAATATCCAGAACCTACATCCCTCTTTCACCAGAAAAAAAAACCTTAATCCAATGGCAGAGTTTATGCCTCCATCCGTTCTGCTATTGATTAACATTCAGAGAAAAATCTGCAACAGATACCAATCACTGTGTTAGCTCTAACGTAAAAAATATGTACTGACGATGTAAAAGTCCAAGTCCTGTTCCAGTTCAGTTTTTTTTAAATACATTTGAATCTTAAATTAAAGGAAGTATTAAGAGAATAAGCACTAAAAAGTAAAGAATTTTCACACAGGAAACACTAGGATCAAAACTGCATGAATGCCTTTAACCCATTATGTCTGTACATTATTGTATGCTTTTCAATCAAAAGACCACATTTCTTTCTAAACAAATATTTTTCACTAAATGCTCAGAACAGATGGGACCTGGGACAGAGTAAGAATTTTCTAATTGTTAGTTTAAATTGACTTTGCAGACACTTGAAGAGATAAAGAAAGTACAGCAAAGAACACTCTAAGGGAATGGTAAATCTCACTTTTTAAGGAAAGAGCACACCTACCATAAAAAATTGGTTCTTTCCTGTACTCAGACATGGATTTCCTGTGTGATGGCAGGCTAACTACAAAATCCAATTTTTCACAAGCAGTAGCCAATAAAATACTACAAAAGGAAGCTGCAAAAGTGATGAGTATCAATATGATAAGTTCTTCATGAAAAGACCCGCTTGTAGAAACAACTTGAATAACAATGCAAATGAAGTTAGTAATCTTACAGCAAAGCAGCTCAATGAACATGTAAAACTAACATCTTACAACTGATGAATTGTGCTATGTTTTCCAAATGAAATACTTTACTCAAAAGTGTTGAAGATATTTCAAAGTGTGTTAGCAGTGAATTTTAAAAAAATTTAACTATTTATGTAAAAAATTTTTTTAAAGTATCAGTAATTATCAAGCTGATTACAAATGTGCTTAAAGCCAACCGTATCCTGGGCTGCATCCAAAGCAGCGTGGCCAGCAGGTTGAGGGAGGGGATTTGCCCCTCTACTCCACTCTGGTGAGACCCCACCTGGAGTCCTGCGTTCAGCTCTGGAGCCCTCAGTACAGGAAAGACATGGACCTGTTGGAGTGGGTCTAGGGGAGGGCCACAAAAATGATCTGAGGGATGGAACACCTCTCCTGTGAGGACAGGCTGAGAGAGTTGGGGTTGTTCAGCCTGGAGAAGAGAAGGCTCCGGGGACACCTTATTGCAGCCTTCCAGTACTTACAGGGGTCTTGTAAGAAAAATAGGGACAGACTTTTTAGCAGGGCTTGTTGGAATAGGACAAGGGGTAATGGTTTTAAACTAAAAGAGGATAGATTTAGACTAGAAAAGTAAGAAATTTTTCACAATGCAGGTGGTGAAACACTGGCACACGTTTCCCAGAGAGGTGGTAGAGGCCCAATCCCTGGAAACATTCTTCAAGGTCAGGTTGGACAGGGCTCTCAGCAACCTGCTCTAGTTGACTGTCCCTGCTCACTGCAGGAGGGTTGGACTAGGTGACCTTTAAAGGTCCCTTCTTACCCAAATATTCTATGATTCTGTGAATTTTGCAGCTCCTGTGTATGAATTTTGACACTTCCTGGAAGCTTCTAAGTCTACCTGGACAAAACATTTGAACAGAAAACCAAGAGTTAGGAGAGACTAAGCTAAAGATGACAAATCTACTCACAGAAAATCTCCAAAGTTGTACTATCACAAAACTCAGAGCTGAAGCAGCTCAGTCATGTGCAAGAAGAGTTTATGCCCAAAAAAAATACGCAAAAGCAACCAGGGAAAGCCAATGAAAGAATAAAAAAAGAAACAAAACAAACAAAAAACATACCCCCGCCCCATAAAAATTAAAATATATATTTAAAAAAAAACACCAAAAAGAAAACCACAAACCAACACATTTCACTTGGCTGCATTTCTCTGGCATGGTAGAAAGCATGTGACACACCATACCTGTTTCTGTCTCCTGGGTAATCAGCTAGAGCAGCAAAGTAAGTACTGCTCTATCCCTGAGTAATCCATGACAGAAAAAGTAAACTCTCCTCAAAAATTTCAGAATTTAGGACAGTTTAAGCTCCAGGAGGCTATTCAATCTTAAGGTCAACTGCAACTCTATATTACTATTCATTTTTTAATGGCAGAACTACCAAAGTAGCTAGTAACTCATACGTTGCGGAAACAACTGTGCCAAGCTTTCTTTTTGTTGGAAGATTACACAGGACTAGTATTAGAGATTTTACTATATAGAAATAGTTTCAAATACTGTCAGCTGTGTAGTCCAGATCCCATAAAAAGTCCCCACCCCACACTTTTTAACATGCAACCTTAAAAACAAGCCTTACAGGCTTTAAATATCTCAGTTAGGTGACTTAATTAAAATTTTCTGTACCTAAACAGTCTAAAGTGCTCCCCAGAGATTCTACTGTCTCTGTAGAGAACTCAGTATATTAGTCCAGGCACTTCTGTTACAAGTATGGCACTAGGAAAGCTTAACTAATTAATGCATCTTCAGTTTTGATTTAATTTTAAAAGAGACATGTAATATCTTTGTTTCCAAATATTTTTTTTCCTCATGTTTAAGTATTTTTAGCAACTGCAGTATGTTAAAATATGGTTTAAATCTGAACATACAATCTGAAGTATAGATTTTCCTGAAGATTGACAAGTACTTATATACCTAAATATGCAGACAGGTATGTACTGGAGTTTCTAGAAGTATACAGGAGCCTAATTCACAAAAACTCTCCACTGTCATTGGCCAAAAGAAGACCTCACCAACCCTACCAATAAATGTCTTTTCCCATAAGAGAATAGACTGCATTTTTTTTGCACAGCAAAAGCCAGCAGCTATTTGAAAGATGACTGTGGATTACCATATCAGAGATTTATAAGTAGTAAACACTGGCTTCCCTAAGGCACCTAAGAAAGACACACTGATAATGTTAAAAATACCACAAAGAAATTTCTAACAATCACAGGCAGGATGATTTTTCCCATCCTACATGCCCTCAAGCACCTTCTTCTTTAGCACTCTGATGATAATAATAAAACTTCTTTAAAAATGCACAGTAAATTTACTCCTGCCACATTTTTATACAAATTATTTCCATAAAAACTAATGTAACTCCTATGTTCAACACTATTAGCAAGTTATTGCAACAGAAAGCAAAATATTGTAAACAATTATAAACATCAAAAGATACCTGTTTTTAATTTTCCTTTTCCTTTATGCAACGTCATATATTAACACTGTTAAAGAGAACATATTCTGCCTAGCAGTCTGCTTTTTCTGATTGTGTATCTCAACCAAAATGACAAAAATAAGACTGAATATGTAAATACTCAGATACCACTATTTCTTCACACCTGAAGGCTGTTACACATGAAGCTGAAAGATTGACATAGTTTTGCTTACAAACAAATAGTAAAAAGAATTGCCCATATCTTTCCTAGAACATGGCAAGCCGAACACAGGATATACTTTTCAATATAACACTGTTAAAAGTGAAGTATGAAACTTTTTTAATACAAAGTGTCTCCTGAAGTGTTAGTGAACCACTTCACATATATTTTTCACAATTATAATAGCAATTAAATAAAACACAAATGAACCCAAGAGATCTACTGTTCCAAATCATCCCGCATTAGACTGCATTTAATCATTTTGGTCAAATATGGTTGAAACCCTACTTTCCCTTCACCATTAACATTTTTATTCACACTTAGTAAACATTATTCTTGGTCTGACAGAAAGTTAGTGTCATCCTTTCCAGAAAAAAAGAAGAAAAAAGAAAAATTCAGTAAAGACGCACTTTACATTCCTTTTATTATCACTATTTAGATCCCTCCCATTAGTTGCACACATTGAATAAGTCCTTTCTGTTAAATGTAAAAAACCAGGCATATTACATCCCAGTTATGGTTAAGAAATGTAACATAGGAAAGATACATTTACTTTCCACTTCTCTCATCTCCTCAGCATCACTTCTAATTTTATTTGCCTTCTAGTACTTTTTCACAACTCCTTTCTTGGTTCCTGTAACATAATTCCTCAAAATAGCATTTTCATTACCAGCAGCACCACTAGACCTTGTCAACAGCCTCATCTTTCTGAGTCCTCTGCAAAAACCACCTCATTCCAAAAATTTCTATCAACAAATCAGCAAAATTGTCTCCTCTTTTCTACAAGCATAGTGTTCTCTGTGTGGAAACGACAGGTCTTAAAACTGCTCTGTGCAAATTCAGACAAGAACATGCAGGCCGTAAGTTTTACTAGTTGTTTCATGATTCAGTGAAGACTGTTTTCCACAAAAACCTTTTATACTACTAAGCCCGCACTATTTGTTTCTTCATTTGTAATATGTAAAGGTTAAAAATTACATGCATACAAGCTAATTCTGATCTACATTGCAAAGCATTATATTGTGGTTTACAGAGTCTTTGGGAGATAAGTAAGATTTGGTAGCAAATTTTAGTTTCATTTATGATATAAAATTACAAAAAATGTGTTCTCAGTCTCAAAATCTTTCCCAAGCAGAATATCTAAGCATGGTTAGTCTATTTCAGAGAAAGTCTAAAATAAAACACATGATATCTTAAGACACAAATCATACAGAACTGATTGAACTGTAGCATGATTTCCTCATATTGTGAAGACTTCCCACATAAGCTTTACCTAAACACAATAAATTAAAAATAAAAACAGTATGCCAGCACAGATTACCAACCCAAACCTATCCACTTTGCACATATATGCATACCTTTTTTTATATTAAAATTCATAGAAAAAGTACCCAAAATATCTGGAAGTTTTCATTGCCAGAATCATCACATCATACCACACCCCAAAAAAAAAGTGAATTCAAGCGAACATGAGAAGCCAAAAGTGAGACAAACGTTTGATTTTATTGTTTCACTTTGGAAAAGATCAAGAACCTGGTTCATCTATCTACCATCCACTTTCATTATCCAAAGAAGTACTTTGCTATTGGCCATCAGTTGCCATCTCCATTTCACATCGTTTTGAACAAGATCTTGTTACAAAATATTAAAAAATAAACACATATATATGATTCATTTTTAATCCCATTAGAATGAAGCATGGCCCATTTTTATTTTGAAATTAGGTATTTTGTAACATTTACTTATTAACTATTCATAATTTAGAGATTTTTCCACACCTGTTACTATTCCAATTACCAGCTGGCATAGTTTAGCAAGGAACAATTTCCAAATCAATTACATAAGCTGACTAGAATACCAATTTCCAAACCTGTTCCCATTTAGAATTTTATTATAGCAATTACAATTATCAAAGTAAAATTAACAGTCAACTATTATTTTGGTTTATATTACAGTTTTGAAATTACATGGTTATTTTTAAAATGTGATATACATTATAAGATGTTGAAAAATTTTTTAAAATGTCAAACATTTTTGTTTACCACCTTTAGTTTTCAGAAAAGCTACTCCATGATAAATCTCAAACTAATTTTTATTCGTATAGCGTACTCCTAGAATCAGTAATTCAGAAATGTTCCTCTTTTTATCTTTATATTCATTATTTCATTTCACTTCACACTCTTGAAAACTACAGTGCATTTTATGCATAGAATTATTATATTTTTGCTACACACATGTATTTCCAGTGCTGATTCTGTTAGTTATTTTAAGCTCAGGAATATGGGATCTGGATTACTAAAAGAAAAATAATCAAGAGCATTATTTTCCTCTTATAAGACACATGGTCTTATCTGTTTCATAACTATATGCAGTTGCTTCAATGAAGGACAACACGATGTCTTCCATAACAAGAAAAGTTATTGATGAAATCATTATTCCACATGAAATTCAAAGATGAAAAGCAAATCATCAACACCATTCTTCTGCAGCTTGGGACATGCACTGTAGGAATAACCACATTGCCAGAATGATTTCTGGCAAGTGATCAAAATTTTATTTGGAGTGTGGGGAAAACATTTAAAACTGCTTGGTACAGTTTTCCTTGCAATATGGTATATATAGAAGGTCTCACTTTCTCACGAGTGTCTCCATTTGGTTTTAAAAAAACTTACCTCCAGCAAGACTGTAATCAAATGATACAGGCAGTTTCCACCTAGTGAACTATTTCAACCATTGTTCACTACTTTAATTTTGAATTAATGAAACAATCAAAGATATATAATAGAAATTCAAAGCTAAGCTTGACTGATATGTAATTAGGTTCCTAATTAAAAGAAGAAATGCAGGATACCAGAATATCTCCTTTTCATTGATCTTAAACATAGCAGTGGGTTGAAGGTCATTGCAGTGAATTTTTTTTAACAGCCATATTTGTATTCCCTTGCCATAAGAACTATGTTTTAAAGTAACATAATAAAAAGTTACCAAGACTTGTAACAAAGTAGTCTTGTTTCAAGGAATGTGAAACTTTGTTCAGATTTTTTTCCAAAACTTTTTTTTGTTTGCTTCTAACAAACTCCCTAGTAGGCCTCACCTCTCCTATGTATTATCATAACAAAATGAAAGACCATCCATTTTCTGCCTAGTACCTGCTTGCTCTGTTAGAGCAATGATTTGATTTCAAAAATGCCAAGGAACCCAGCAGTGCTGAGATTACTTCCATTAAGACAGCAAAACTGAAGGAAAAAAAAAGACATCTGACTATAGCCTCAGAGAACATGCACCAAATAGCATTTCCTTAGCATGCTCTAATAGATTCAGGCTGAGAAGAGAATTTGATTTGGAAATTAATTATCAGCTGTCAGAAAACATGGACATCATTAAAATGAGAAAATATGACAAACATGACACAACCTATTCCTTTTTAAGCTTGTCTGAAATAATACCAAATTAATAGTCAGTAAGCAAATTATTTCAAAATAAAAGTTCAAACAGAACATATTTTAAATAGCATCATACAGTTAGAAACAGGAAAAACTGTAAGTTCACATTCAGTTTTATCTGACAATTTCTATCATCTCTACATTCAGTAGCAGACAGAAAAGTTTGAAACGCATTAAACAATCATGTTTTAAGAGAATATAGAAGAAACATCCATATATAAAACCTATCAAAAAAGAAAAATCCAATACAAGTCCAACTCTGAAAACTAGTAGGCCAATGACATTGTACAGCAAGCAGAAGCCCTGGTGGAAACACAAACATGAAATCTCACTACAAAAAAAAGTATTGCCTCTTCATGGCTTTGGGAATACCACACACCAAATCCATTTAAACTGACTTTGCACAGGACTTCTTCCTTGTCCTCATGTGAGGCAAAAGATTTCATTTATTTTTTAGGAGGTATTCTGGATTATACATCCTTATTCATATTACAGCACCTCGGTACTGCAGACTGACATGAAACTGGTAATGACTGCTGTATTCTTCTCATTAATCTCCATAATGCCACTTTCTGTGAATCTGTGAAATGCAGATACATGGGTCTGGGGCATTCTTTCATTCTTGTAAAGTACATGTCAGAAATGCATATACCAAATTAGTAAGGACAGTAGAATGTAATAGGTAATCAACAGCACACCATGCAGAAAATACAGCCTTTTGGCAGATGACGTCCGAGACCAAGGTGCTGTAAGAGAACAGATACTTAATGCCCAAGCAACCCTTCTTCACTCTGCAAGAAAGCAGTGAAAGGTGCTTCCCTCACCCTGGTTTGTACAGGCATCTTTTCACAAACTTTCTCTTCCCCCTCAGCACTGTACAGAGAATGCTACTGTTTCAGCTTCCTTTAAGAACAGATTTTATAAAGAATCATTAGAACAGTGAAATCCTCTACGAACATCATACATGTAGTATGTCTCAGCTTGCATATACTTTCAGTAAAGTACTAAAGTACTGATGTGCAAATGAATACACTATTTTAAGTGCAAACAAATGCAAAGCAAGCACAAGAGGAAGCAAGACTGTCAATCATGTGAAAAGGAAATGTTAATTTTCTTTAAGATTAATTCCTCCCCTGGCTTCTTTCAAGGGAAAAGGGAGTATCATTTGGGATGATAACCAAATGGAGGTATTCCAGCACCTCACCACATCTAGGAAAATGCGTATCTCAAAGTGTACATTCTATACCCAAGGAGGTGAAGGCAAAGTATACTGGAATTTTTACCTTCTCATTTCAGTGTCCAAGAGCATAGCTGAACAAGTGTTAGGTTCAAATTGCAACCAGTTGGTAAGAGGCAGGTGTCCAAGTGTTGTCACCTAAATAAGCCATATTCTTAATGTACAGCCTTTTGTCTTGCATAATCAAGACAATAAAAATGGATTTAACAGTTCTCAGATCAGACAACTAATGCAGGGTAAGTTAATTTAAAATGCCCTCATTAGTCCTTTCAAAAAACACCTGTTTTCAAGGCAGTCAACAAAAAATAGGTCACGGGGAGACAAAACAAAAAAGGAGGGTGGAGAGACAAAAACAAAACAAAACAACACAACACAGAAACAGAATCCGTGCTATTTTCTTTAACACCTGCCAGTTTTATACACAAATATACTAAATGTTGGGAATGAATGGTTTTATCATAATAACCTGTGCCATCTCAGCACAACACACAACAGAAGCAGTGATATTTACTCAATACCTGTGGTATTATCTCAAGTTCCAGAAACTTGGAATTTGGAAACCCCGTAAATTGCATTTATTTCTAATTGCACTTGCTGGGGGGGGAGGGGCGGGGCGGGGGGAGAAAAACGAAAGGAAAAAAACACATTTGTAGCTGGCTTTCTCTTGCCGTAAACCTGCACCAATACAAGTTTAATTATATAAATAGTTAATAAAGTTAAAAAAAAGGACAACCTGTTTTTCTCTCAACCCATGATTTTTTCCCAATTCTCTCCCCAATCCCACTGGGGGAGAGTGAGCGAGCGGCTGCGTGGTGCTTAGCTGCCGGCTGGGGCTAAACCATGACACTTTCATTTATGTTTCCCAGCCTAAGACTTCAATACCTGCTAAGGTTCATTTGAAATTGTTCCAATTTTGCAACAGAGTGATAGAGTGAAGACTGAATGACTTAATATAAGTCATACCCCTTCTATAATTAGGGGTAGGTCTGTAACTAGAACACAATATATGGGCACAAATACCTGTGTAAAAAATAACTGTAGTTTTGGTACCTATACATATGGTATATGTAGCAAAAGCTACATTATACCAAATAGGTACATTCTTCATAATGTGTTCTGCCATTTTTATCTATTTACTTAAAGGAGTTCTATTGTTATTTCCATTTTAAATATTACAGCCTAAACAGTGGCAAATTAATCTTCGAAAATTTTGGTAATAGAAGACAACCAGCATTATCCAATGCATTTGAAACAAAAGTAAAGAGATGAATGCAGCTGCCTAAGGTCATTCAGCAAGCCAAGGGCAGAGCTGGAGCTAGAACTCAAAATCTTTTAATTCTAGCCTCATGTTTTAACACTGGTAAATGCTGCCTGTCCCAGGCTGTTAGCAGGAATTGTATTTATGCTCTGACAGTAAAGTAGACTCCTTGAATGTGTGATGCCCAAAGGAGAAGATGAAAAACAAGAAACCATATGTCTGAAGTCTTTCTGAATATGCCTCAAAAGCATCAGAAATAGGAAAGCGTACTTTCAAAAAAAATTTTGCTACATATGAATATCCATTTCAGGATTCCTGTTTTGTTCTGCAGGAAGAACTAAATGAAAATTTAAATGGCAACATAAAAATCAAAGAACTATCATAACAGATTAGTATTAACATGATACACACTAAAAGGTACACACACTTCATAAGAACTGCAAAGGCTCATTTTACCACCCCCGCTTTAAAACAAAACTCTTCAGACATACAGAATGAATGAGTTGTAATGGAGACCTGAATCTACTTTTTCTTAATTATCACAGCACAGCTTCTCACTAGACTTAGCTTACAACACACATACCCATAGTCTGTAAAGTACTACGTGTTCTTCAATAAGGGATATAATCCCACCATAAAACCAAAACATATGTAAAAAGAAACGACAGAAAGTGTCCCAAACTTTGCACAAGTCTGTCCCCAGCTAAAGAAAAAAAAAATTGCTAAGGGTGCATCAGCTAATCCAGTAAAAAAAAAATTGTATGTTTTGCCATCTTCATAAATTCTGGACATTATTTCTCTGCTTATGAACTTAGAGAACACCTCCAACAGGGTACAACTACTAGGAAGTTTATACAGCCTTCTGAAAGTGCATAAAGAATACTAATACCACAGCTCATTGCTTTTTCATCATGAGTTCATGTATTTTCTCAGTATTTACAAGTAGGTGCTCCATTAGTTAAAACTAGAAATAAAAAGATCAACAAATTATATCCTTCAAAGGAAATGTATGAAGTTATATTGCCCTCTGCTGATGAACAGCTAAAATTAGACATAAAAGCCAAGCTCATGCTCCAATAAACACTTTGAATAACGTATGCTACTGGAATTCAAATATTTGTTTTGCTATGATATAATTTCAACAGACCCAAAATGTCATTTCTGTTTTTCTAAGAATTATCAGCAAGCAAAGCAATATAAGAGATCCAAAGAAGAGAGAACATGCGATTTTAGATTTTTTCTGCTCCAAGAGTTCAAAAATAAACTGATAATTTCATTTCACTCTAAGATAAATTCACCTGCATGATCGCACTTTAAATTACTTACCACATGAAAATATTTGTCCAATCAAGTTGCATATTATTAATACTATTTTTTCCTTGAAATGAATATGAAATGATATCTTATTTAGCAATAAGCAAAATAATCTACTCCACATCGATGTTCAAAGGTGATCTTTTAAAGGAACTATATGGGACAGGTAGGGAAGAACCTTATAACCAGTCTACATAGACTGTTTGATGTTGAAAATATATTTACTCAAATTACAAATCAAAGAGTATGCTCTTATATAGCTTTCAGATCTCATCTTGGTTAAACACTGGATTTACATTTATAAATATTTTAATCATTAGTTAGAAGAAATTCTTGCTTTTAAAATTTTTTTTCCAAACATTACCACTTAATTCTGGTAATGCTAATGTGTTATTAACACCTGCTGGAGCCAGAGACAATTGTGTGAGCCACCTAGTTCAGCACCTCGTATTGGAATAGTTTACAAAAGGCATTGCTCGTTTTAGCTTTGCCCTTGCCTAGACTAATACCTTCACTAGAATTTGTTCAGATAAACAGCAGCAGTGCAGATACCGTTGAACATACTTTGAAAGGCTCAGGTAGATCAAATTATAACCTAAATTCCCTTCCAGCCTTTAACTTCTTGGTCCTGCATGTGCACACTTTACCTTAACTGCAATTTTATGATGTGCTAATTAAATCACACTAGGTGATCTCATCTCATATCACATATTCAAGCTCTAACCTATATAGGCCTCTGATTTCCTTATACTCCTTTTAAAATATCATTAGCAGCATACATAGTATAATAATATCACCTTGGAAACAAGGCAGTATGTTGCCTCAGCACATAAATAATGATGGTAAGTTTTTTCAATAGGATGTTTTCATAATGCCTTTCTGGTTTTTTTTAAACCACAAAAGAGTTCAGGCCTGAGATAAAATGTGCAAATAGAAGGAAATAGTACCTATGATATATTCTAAATGAAAGGGAGTTGTGCTCATCTTAACATCAAGTTTTCTTCATTCTTTCTGGTTTAAAAGCCACTTTCACTAAAACCAACAAGTTTAAGACAACAGAAAAGAGAACACTCTTTAAGTTGTGATTTTCTGTAGTTTTTGTCTTGCCTACATGGATGATATGCAATGTCTTAATATAACAACATATATTTTATTTACAATACTCATACATAGCACAAGGTTTTACTGCTCATGGACTACCTCATCATTTCTTTGTTAGAAAAGGTAAACAAGCCAAACTAGGACTTCCAAACTAGGTATTATCATCAGCAGTACAGGTGTGTTCTTCATACACACCTAGGAAGACTGACGTCCAAGTGAAAGACTGCAGCCATTTTCATTCAGCTATTTCACCAGAAAAAAAAAATTTGACCATAGAGAGGCTGCTTGTGACCATCTGACAACAGAGGTACTGCGATCCTCTTCTATAAAGGGTTTCAGGATTCATAGAAGACAGACAGATGGAATTTCCTAGAAGATGGAAGTTCTCCAATGTTCCTGTAAGTAACATTCTGACTCTTCCAACAGAGAACACTGAAGCCACAGACATAAACCATGTCAAGCTGCACTAAATCAGTCTAAATCCAAGGCAATATGCCAAAGGAGGTACAAAGGAAATAGTAATAGAAATAATACGGATTTTAAAGCCCTTCTGAGAAAATACACAAGAAGCCCAAAAATGGCATGATAAACTAATCCTCTAAGATCAAATGAAGCAATTGTTCTCTGAACTTCTGCCATCTTTGAACTTGCATTAAGGTTGTTGGCCAGGTTGTGCTAATTTCACTCGTGGCTTATTAGAATTACCATCTCACTTGTTTTCATTATTGCAAACCACCCACTTTGAAAATTGCTTCTTGGATGGTAACCTTAATGACATACATGATACTATGAAATTTTAAACTAGGTATTTCCTGAGCCTGGAACTAGAATATTTCTGTACTTGTTTTCTCAGTAAATGAAGTAAGAATTAAGAATGTCCAGGAAGTCATGAACATTTTCTGGTATCTAGACCCATTCATAGCAGTAAAAACCTAAGCCTGCCAGAAAAATACTTGAAGCAATTGAATATTCAGAGAATGAACTCTGCACAAAAGCCTAAAAGTTCAAGAATGGAAGACAGGTCTCCTAATGCTTACCTACATAGAAGACAAAAATCTAGTTTTAGAATTGAAAAAAGAATGCAGATTATGTTTAGAATTTGCCTTGTAGAGAGTTTCTGATTGCTGCTCAGTATTATCACTGATTAAAAAGTTGTGTGCACATTTTTTACATTGCAGTGAAGTAGTGATGCTGAGTAGTTATTTCAGTGATTAAACAATACTGAAAGCCAATTTCACATTAGTGTAAAGGGAATATATAAAGTAAAACAGTTTATTTTATGGGCTATCATGAAACATAAAAAAAAGTCAAAGATGCTAAATGGGAATACTAAAGAGCAAACAACAGAATGAAAAATATTTTTTTTACCAACAGACATGGAGTAACAGTTCACATTATGACACAGGTTCCCCCCAAAATCAGTCTAAATGAAAGTAAGTGATTTATAAGAGTGACAAGGTGACAGAGTAAGTATGACCACAAATTCAATCAGGACACCAAGTACTGCTAAAAGTACGCATTAGACTATGGGGCTTTATGAGTGACCCCTAAGTGATCAATAACTAAAAAAAAAAAACAAAAAAAAACAAAAAAAAACCACCCAAAAAATTATACTGAAAGGAAAACATAACTTTAAATAAGAAATTTACTAATTCAAGTAACGGTTCTTTGGAGGTAGAGGAATCACGCGACAGCCAATCTACATATTTCAACAGGCACAACGCAGCTGCAGTACACTGGAGCTTGTTCATCATCATACTGACTGATGCTCCTCCAATTTCCCTTGGTATTCACCAAATCACATGGGGTCCATAAAAAATTCTGAAGAATCTTAAGTGGTCTCTTGGTCCAGGAAGTTCTGAACTGCTAAACTATCCATAAAACTGCACTTTATAAATGTGTATTCCTTCTAAGAGTAAATACAAGAATACCATTAAAGCAATTTTTATTCTAACCTGTTGTAACTATAGATGATGTATTCATGTCCAGCAAACAACTTGCATACAGTTTTTGCCTATAGCAAACCATCATAACATACCAGTAGTTTCTAAAAGCCAGCAATAAAATCCTGAGCAGTTCTATTGTAACAAATAGAAGACTTGTTTAAAAAAAAAAAAAAGTCGGGAAGAAAGAAAAAATAGAAAAAAAAAAACAAAAACAAAAAAGAAAGACTTAAAGACTCTGCACAGAACAGAGTTTATCACTAATAATTTTTATAGACATGGCCAAACAATGATGGAAATTACATAAAAAGATTTGCATTTACCTCTCTGGTCACTACAGTTATCAAACAAATAAGATGACAAATGTGACATGAATCCCATTTGCCTAACTCAGAGCCTTCAGATTTTGGGTTTACTGAAGAAAACACAGCCAGTTTTCCAGACCTCCACACATTTGCTTTATTCAGTTATGATATCTATGACCTAATATCGATGCAAAAAGTCAACAATACATCTTAAGGATTAAACCAGTGCAAAATTAAAAAGCATTTAAAAAAATCTTAATTGTCTAATTGCAGCAATCTCATTCACAATAGATTTAAGAAAACAACTGTATCACTTCTAATTTGCTTTTAGAAGTCCTATACTATCAATAAACTTCTGGTACCTTATTTCTGAAGATTCACAATACCAACACAGACAAATCTGATCATCTGATTACTCCTTCAGTTTTGCTACCATATACATATATGTATTTTCAAATATTTGCAACTGGAGACAAAACAGAACACAGACAGCAACGTAAAACATTATTTTAAGTAACCAAGTAATTCATTTATAAATTATGTAAAGGGAGAAAATAAAGCAAAGCAAATCAAGGAATTTGCATTATGAATTATATCTTTAACACGAACTTTTGCAGATCATACATGCAAAAGATCCAAATTCATTATTGTTCAATAAACAGTAGCCTTATTAATACTTGCAAATTGTCTACAGTGCATCTAGACAGTACCTTAAACACAGCTTTTTGTACTGCATTTCTTGATGTATTATCTTGGTTAGTAGGACACTCAAGAAAGAGAAAAATAAGTACAATTATTAGTTTACACCAATGACAGGGAGACCCACTGTGTATTATCTTACAGAAGAGCTGAATAAATCTGACAAATAAGCAAGTATGCTGCTTCACAATGCTTTGATACAACATTATTGTTAATTACTTCGAGAATGCTTAATCATACATTAAATGTGAAAGGCAAGCATAACCACATAACCACAGGCTAGACAAACACACAAATGTGTGCCCACATACAAGGCACTGAAGAAACAATTTGGAAAGGAAGATTCTTTTACTGTCAATTATCTTTCCAACCTATGCATACAGGCAGGAATTGTCATAACTGCAGAACAAACTCATGGGACAACTCAGAGTGTTGCTTGCTGCTATAATTTTATCACGAAGAACAATAAAACTGATAGTCATCCCATCACAAATGAACTCAGAGGAGATAAAACGACCAGAAATGAGAGACCCCAGAAAGCACATTCACCTCAGGACACAAACTGCTACAGACTTCTGTCTAGTTTGTCAACATCCCATATAATTTTGATTCCAGCTATAACAATAAGGTGTTATTAGCTCAGCATTTTTAAGCTGCTGCTCTGGTACAGAATCATAGAATCATTTAGGTTGAAAAAGATCCTTAAGATCATCAAGTCCAACCATTAACTTAACACTGCCAAGTCCATACCTCTTAAACACCTCCAGGGATGGTGACTCAAGCACTTCCCTGGGCAGCCTGTTCCAGTGCTTGACAACCTTTGCAGTGAAGAAGTTTTTCGTAATATCCAATCTAAACCTCCCCTGGTGCAACTTAAGGCCATTTCCTCTTGTCCTGTATCACTTGTTACCTGGGAGAAGAGACCAACACCCCCTTTCAGGTAGCTGTAAGAGTGATAAGGTCTCTCCTTATGATAGAACGCATGACAGAATTAACACTGTACCACTGTTACCAGTATCTGAAGTAATTATTTCTATGAAAAAGAGACTTTTACTCAGTCTTTCTGACTGAATTTAGATAAACTAAGTGTTAATCAAAGTTCAAAACCTGGCGTTTGAGGCTGCCACTCAGAAAGTCTTGCACAAATATTTCAAAGACCTCTGTGAACTCAACCTGTTCAGTATCTTCAGCTTTCCAGTCTACCGTTAACGTACAGGCATGTGCCAAGCAATTAGCTCTACAGCCCTGCTTTCTGCTCAGCTTCTTTGCCCTTCAAGATTTCCACTAACCTTCACTTTACATGACGACTCCTTCACAGATATTTTTGCAGAGATGCAAAAATAAATTGCAAATTTGTCACTGCACACATAAATAAGCGCATTCATATCACCTGTCTTGGCTCAAAATAATCTTAAACTCTCTTTTCAAACTTCTAATAATACTAATAAAGAAGCAAGGCGGAGGGGATATCAAGTAATAGCAACAAACCTTAACACAGCACTCATGGTCTCAGTTAATACAGCAAGTCTTTCACTCTGGATTGTTTTCAACATATGCAGTACTATCAGCTGGCAACTTCCTTGCCAGAAAATTATTAAGAGGTCATCCAAGTTTCAGACTGTGTTTCAATGCTGCACAGACACCAGCTAATAGGGAGAAGCCACAGAGAAAGTTATAGGATGCAGAAGGAAATAAGAGGATTATGCTGCACTTTAGTAATTATCCCAACAGCTTCAGAAGGTAGTGCTGGCAGCCTCTGAGGTAGGTAGAACAAAAGCAGCACCGACATCATTGTAGGACTACATGAACACAGATGTGCTGAGGAAAAAAAAAAAAGGTTCCAAATAAAATTGGATTGTTGTCCTTGTAAGAACTACTCTCTGTATAACATACCTTCACAAAGAAAAAAAAAAATATGGCCCAATTTTGTGATTTTGGTTTAATAAATGTATATAAGTATTAATTTAATTAACATTCATTTTCTTCACAGTCATTTTAGGAATAGCTCTGGAAGGTAAAACAAGATTACTGAATCTTAATTAAAAATAAAAATCCAAATGAACTGCATCAGCATAATCAATAGCAATTACATTATTTAAATTAAGCAAAATTTAATTAAAGTCATTCATATTATTCTCTTTGGATTCAAAGCTTTTCCAATTCAAACTGGTTTGTAACAATTTTATAAGCAGCACAGCAGTCAATAAAATTTCACATTATTCTAAATTAGCCATTATGTGCTAGACACATAATTTTTATGAAACGAAATTCTGATTCTGTCACATGTTGGAGTTTAGCAACAAAGCCAGAGGAAGAAAAATCCACTTCACTCTCCAGGCTGATTCTGTACAAAGGCACTATACTACCACTGCCCATTTGATTATGGCAACAAACCCATGTTACACAAAGCAACTGAATAGTTCTATTGAAGTTACCACCTCTCTCCTCTTGCAAGACAAGCACTTGGTGAGTACACAGCAGAAGAGCTGTCTCAGGAAAACATGAATCTGCCTTCAAAAATATATGTAGCATATCTCATAAAAGTGGCAGAGCCAAAAAGATGCAGGAGATCCACCAATAGTCATTATTAACACTAAAATTCTGACTGAAATTAAATAAAAAATTGCTTGCTTTTTAGAGATGCAGCATCATACTAGTTGTCAATAGGACCTGAATGAGCTCAGCACCTTCCAAAAATCAGAAATAAAAATATTTGGTTAGCCGTAGAAGCTTGTGAAAATACATACGTGCCAAAGTAGCTTTAAAAAAAAACCAAACAAAACAAAACCAAAAAAAACACAAAAAAACACACACACACAAAAAAAAATCCCAGCATTGTTGCATTAGAAAGCTAGCATTTAATTTATCCAGGTCAAAAAAGCTGCAAGAACAGATTTTCTGATATTTCTGATATTTATTTCCATCTTCTACCCCACATAAATGCATGAAATTCTATCATGACCATGATATTTTTTGAAAAGCTTGATAAATATATATATAAAGTTACATATGAAGCTTGATAAAAATATAAAAAGATATTTTTCCACAGTTTTCTTCATCTAAAAAAAAAAACCCCAAACCCTCTGAAAAAATTCTAATTGTACCCCAGCTAAAGACCTCATAATTTTGAGTACTAGATTCAATAATTATGACGCTTATAGCATCAAGGGACAGCTTCTTTTAAGAAGTCTGACAGACTAGTTCTGCAGGATCAAGTAACTAATAAACAAGTTTGTCAACACCACCAAACGAAAGAGGAGATGCCCTTCTGAAGTACTGCAAGGATGTTTCAGCCACAGCCACAAAGAGGACCATGGAAGATTTTGCTCTTTTCCAGGCAGCATTCCCAATAATAAGGTGGAAAAGGTGAAGATTTAAGAAGAGACTGACACAACGTGAAGAACATACAGAATGTCCTTCTGAGAAGGTAAGCAAAGATAAAATAATGCACATTTTATAACTGTCCATTACAATAAATAGGAAATGATCCCCAGGTTCTAACATGTACCAATAGCTTAAAAAGATAAAAATGATAATGTCTGAAATGTGTGCCTCGGGGTGTTTCTGGTATGTTTCTAAGCTTAAGAAACAAATACTGAGTTTTGGGGTTTTTTTAAATATATAATGCACATATAAATATATAAATATATATGCCAGTGGGCTAACTCATTTAAAGTTTCCAGATCTGTTTCCTTCCTGCAACACATGGTGTAGTGCTGTATTTCAGAGGCCAAAGGTCTATAGTACATAGTAGTAAAGATTAGAAAACTTTTCTTAGATTCTTCCTTTCAGTGATCTGGCCATCAGAAACTGATAAATGCTATTAATGAGCCTCCATCTTTTTATTCTTACAGATCCTAGTTTTGCTGGAATCAAAACAAAGCATGTGAGGGAAAAGGCAGAAATATGACATCGAAAACTATCTGCTTGTTTTCTGCTGCTAATATTGCAATTACTGTACGTAAAGATGCTTTACTGAAATCCTCGTAAGTTACAGATTGTACATCACATTTATTCAGATCTAGTGCTTAATGTTGACTCTTTCTGATCACTTTGTAAGCAGAGAGGTGAAAACAAGAAAAACCAAATATGCCATAATTTCCTAAAAACATACCGGTGCTCTAGACTCCCTTTTACAAGATGCCCTAAACTTTTTTTTTTTTAATAAGATGTTCATGGTTTAGAGAACATGAACAGAGAAACTATGAAACTGTCCTGTTTTCACAGCATTATCACCACTCAATCAACTCATATATGAGGAGTTGCTGATGACTGACTATGCCACCTCTATGTGCATGAAACTTTTTTACTAAATGCTAACTAATTTTTACTAATGCCAACATACATAATTTCATTTTTTTGTAAAAGGATGATAGAGAACTGCTTGATAACAATTGTGAATAAACCAATGATTTTGAAAAGAAAATATTCTGAAAAGGAAGAATTCAGTTAGAATGTTCCTGAAGCAATTTATAAATTTCAAATAATGACAAGTAAATCACATGTAATTTTAAAGAGCAATTGCAAAGAGCATTATGGGAAGCAAAGCCCTGAAAGCATACCTGTGCTCAGAGTCCCTCACCCCCAGCTGTAAATATCAAACCTGCAGGACTGTATATGATTCAGTCAGAAATCTAAGTGGCTTGTCCAGAATTTGCTGTTACCTGCTTTGCCCAAAGCAAGAGAGCAACTTCTACACTGTCAATAACACTTTGTTCAAGTTACAGAACTCTCACCCAGTTTCCTAAAACTGGAGATTACTGCAGAAATTGCAGTTTCAATTTGGGAAGGCAGCATGTGAAGGAGAAAAAGGAGCATCTCTAGAGCAACAAAAATCTTAAACAAACACATAAAAAAAGATTAAATGTACTGGATTTAACAATTACAATTTTTCTTTGATTGCACCAGCTCTGTTGGAAGCAAACAGGGTTAGGGTATACCAAACACAGAATAACTTCCAGAAAGTCAACAAATCAAAGAGAATTTTCTCTATTTACAATCAGAGATGCATACAAATAGCACAAATTCTCTGAGCCCATACGCATTTTATGGCCAGCAGCACTTTTTTCTAAAAAACAGTAAGAATTTTCAAGCAATTCATTGAACAGAACAGCTACTTCAGCCTAATCAGGGAGAACAAGTGCAGAATCACACAAATTCATCCAACCACTGACTTCCCCAAGGTACACCGCTAATTTATCTTTTCAGCCTGCACTACAAAAGGTTCAGATCCTGAAGTCAAACTTCAAAACATTTTGCACAATGGGGTTAGCTGCATGGATAGTAACAGTTTAATAAGTATTAGAGGGTGTACACCTGTGGGGACCAAGTAGTTACGAATAGCAATTAAAGTATACAAGCACCTATATCCAACTACTGCTTTATTAAGGCACCAGCAATTACATTTTATTTAACTATGCAGAATACAGAGCTTTACTAACAACATGGGGGAGCATGACCAACAAATTTCTTACCAAACTCAATGAAAACTTGATTTTAAATGTGCTTGCTACAGCTTTAGAGGAGACATCAAGTTTTCCTCTCCAGTTCTGGACCAAAATCAACACGCGTATATTTTAAAGACACAAGCACCCCAAATTTTCATTGTACTTCACTAAAAAACTGTCCAATATCTGGTTATTGAACGGAAGTCAAATCTAAAGCTTAAAAAGCTTGTTCTTTTACCATATTTTTCCCAACAAAATACTTCTAATTTTGCACCAATTAAACTATCTCACTTTTAATATTCTACTTCTTTGTGTTCCGAGTATTAAACACTTGAGCTCACTCCTTGTAGGAGATGAAATTCATCATGCAGTAAGGTACTTCTTTGACATTAACCTGCTTGCATGCAGGTAAAAAATATTTATCCCCTATAGCCAAAAGTAATCGAATAGCAAAAGAGGATTGGAGTGGCAAGCACAGAAATTCTAATTCTACCTCCCTCAGCCCCTTACAGCTCTCACTTTTCTCAGGTCCACATTTTCAGTGCCTTAGCAACATATATCTGTTTTTTCTTCACTGTTTCTTCTCTCTACATTTCCCAGGTGCTCACACATGTTTTCCACAAACACTGTGCCTCTGTTTTGGGTAGACGAATGTCTGAAACTGAGTTAAAGATAGTTGCTATTTTATAAATTTAGTCACACCAAGTAGCTTAATACTGTCTTATCATTATTAGCATCTCCTCTATCTTAAGTGAAGGGCATATTACCTACCTCAAAATCGCAAATTTAGCCAAAACCACAATTTAACTGAGTTAGAATAAAAATCGAAAAATAAAAACCTGTGTGTTTTTCAGGAAATTACTTGAACATGCCAGATTTCAGTTAAACCGGTGTTGCACCAGAGTTAACTCAGACTGTAAATGCCTGTATCACATCAAGTAAAAACAGAATGCTCTTCCTCTTACTCCCTGCAAACTCTAGCACATGGTATTTTTAATCTTTTTCTTATTCTCTCTTTGTAGCTACATTCCATACAGGGTATCCCATTTCAAAACTTAATTTTTTTACTCTACATTGCTGTTTATTGTCATCCTGATGTCCAACTGCTAAAAATGTAACCATTTATTTTTAGAATCACCCAAGATTTTTTACAAAGTCTGACTTTTGTCATAATGCTGTTACTACTTCTTTACCGGTTTCTTTCATGACAAAAGCATTTTAATAATTCCACCATCTCCAAGTAACTTGCTTTATAACCACAGATACAATAGTTAGTTCTATGATGTGCAGACTTGGAGTCAGGTATCTGTGTTTGTTTCACTGTCTTTCTTGAGGGTTTTCTAGTAATGGTTAGACTTTGCCTTGCTTAAGTAAGTAACAGTCTCTTTTCTCTACCCAGCATGAAACCTGTATAAAATATAGTAACCCTGAGAGCCACCGCTTATTCTGTTGTCTACTATGACTGACTGAAAACACTATTCCTCTTACACCCAGCAAGCTCTAGCATGTTATTTCTTTATCCTTCTCTTATCACCACTTTGCAACTATACTTGCACCAACAGGGAACTGGACATGAAGCAAGAACAGATATAGGACTCAATTAAACAGGCTAAGGCAGCACTCTGTACAGCTTCTAAATACATGGAATTTCTTCAGCAAAACTTCAACACAACATGAAGCCATATCTAGTTAGGTATCTCACTTACATAAAAAAGATATTTAACTATGAAAATTTTTCCTATTTTCTTTTCCATTTTTTAGGGACTATATATAAATTTTACATTTTATTTAATCAGAATTACCTGTGAAGACTTTTGCCAAAATGTGTTATGTCTAGACTCCCTCAAGTCCCACAACCCACTCTGATAGCTATCTAATAATGTTCACAGAATATCAACAGCATCACCTAGGACATTGTTTCTTATTACATTGTAATTTTAATACCAGCATTAAAACTCCCTTAAAACTGCTTAGTTCAAGTATTTCATTCATACATACATCTACAGTACACAGAAAACA
Source organism: Phaethon aethereus (assembly GCF_964289735.1). Lineage (NCBI taxonomy): Eukaryota > Metazoa > Chordata > Aves > Phaethontiformes > Phaethontidae > Phaethon > Phaethon aethereus. Next base: position 33,494,323 of record NC_138577.1, on the reverse strand, counting down.
GTAAGTTACCTGATTTACAATAAAGTAATATAATTATTTTTAACTTCAAACACATTTGCAAAGGAAGTTCACAGTTTGTTTCAAAGACATTCAATACATATTAATAGCAACCTAATCTGTTTTTTTTTCTAAAATCTTGTCCAATCATAGATTCTAAGATATATTCTTATACCCTGATTAACAAATTAATGACTGATACACTAAGCCAAGTGTATCAACACCCTGTCGTCACCTACATAAAAAAAAGGAAAACATAGAGAAAGGGATTTTAGGGGGGGTTCTTGATGCTATCTTTCCCCTTTTTGAGTAAATTTTTACAGTGGCTCTCTTGATTCATTGGAAACAGAAATTTAAAAAAGCATGAAAAAGAAACAAAATATTATAGTAGCTAAACTAAATTTCTCCTCTGCATATATGAGAGATTTATCCCCACAGAACCCCTAATAATGCACCAAAATATTCAGACCCCTCTGTCTTTCTTACATATTGTGATTGTTCTTACCATAGTTTGAAAAAGCCAAGAAAACACAGCATTTACTGTCCCATATTAAGGTATTCAGAAGAAGTAACTGAAATAACTAAATTGGAATAGAGTGGAAAATCCAGACCTAAGCACCAAGATAAAATAAGGTTTTATTTTTCATTCACATGTGTACTGGGTATTTCAAACTACACCGCACTCTAGAAGCAGACACTATTCTAGTCCCCTAGAGCAATCCATCTTTTTATATATAGATACATAGATATATATTTGCAACAGAAACTTTAGGTGAAAAATTCTCCCCCAGAACCCCATGTGTGTGGAATATCATATGGCAAAGGTAAGAACAGGTGATTCTGTAATTAAGTTCTAAAAGTTAATAACTGATCTGATGAGGTTGCTGAATATATAAGATCATATTACATAGAGAACAAATAAGAGTCTCAACGGAAATTATTTAGTTATATTGGTTATACACTATGCACAGAAGAATGAAGTTACTTATTTCACTCTAAGAATGCATGCAAGGTCTTGTAGTGAACCATACAGAAGTGCAATTTGTCTAAAGCATTAATATATTTTTTCTTGTAAATTGTAAATTACTGACTTTTTCTTTTTCTACGAAAAAAATTCACTTCATTTGGTAAAAGCTGCTATAAAACAAAAACTTCTAAACATCCACCAAGTGTGCCTACTTGGTACATTTATTACTTTGATAAAAGGAACTTCTATCACTTTGACAAAAAAAAAATTTTAAAGGAAAATTAGATTACATCATTTCTACTCACTCACAGTTGCCAGAATGTACTCCAACATTTAAAATCTTATTTTAAGGAATTCTCCTCTCCTAATATATTAAAAAGTGCATTTGTAAAAAATAATCTGATAGCATTGTTGGTTTGATTTTTATTTAATAAAGCTGTCAGCTTGCATGAGAGCCCTGTGCCAGAAACATGCATGCATAACCTTAGTCACATGCACTGTAGTTTCACACACAAAAAAGTTTTGCTAGGTACAGATGGAAAAGATTCATGAGAATTGACACTGAACTTCAGAATCACAGAATACACTACTCACAGACAACGACAATACTGGCACATAGCATTGCACAGACTGTGAAAACATAAAAACACAGTAATTTGAAGTTTCAGATTATGAGCTTACAACCAGTTGCTCTACCAAAATGGGAAGGTACAAAAAACAATAGAGCTTTTTTTTTTTTTTTGCATTTACAGGTAAAAATATTGTGATTATTACTATTCCCTTCTACTCCTAAAATCACCACTAATTTCAGATGTCACAGTACTAGAAATATAAAAGTGTGCAAGTTACTGCACACTGGGAGACTGACAATCTCTCCATTACAGCAATATATTTTAGAGTGGAAAATTTTCAATAGCTGCTGTTCTAAGGAAATGCTGAGTTTGTGATGTAAGAACCAAACAGGGGCAGTAGATGATAGCAGTAAGATGGGCAAAAATAAAAGATAAAGAACAGATCAAGTTAAAAGAAATAAACGTAAAGAAAGAATAAGAGAACATTCTATGACAATTGTAAAGATGAGAGCGGCACTATGATTATGAAGTGAAATGTCAAGCAGGAGAATGCACAGGATTTGCTCTGAAGTGGTGTACTAACATCAGGACCAAAAATGGAAAACACGTCTAGTTCCTGAATCCGTGTAAGACTTCATTAGCAGCCAAGTCAAAGACATAAGGTGGCTAATTATGATTTTCAGCAAGTAAAAACATTAATTTGTACATCTTGAATGATGTTGATATCATTGCAGACTGGTATCAAATGCATGAACATAGGAAGTTTTAAAAAAAAAAGTTTCCTTGACAGCAATACCTAATTCAAACTAATAAAATAAGCTGATATAAGAATCACTAATGAGCTTACACACATAGGTATTTCTGACATTCAGTACTAAAGCACTGCTGTAGAAGTAGCAAGATACTCTTTAAGCTTAGGCCTTTAAACCACTTACCCACATTTTAAAAAAAAAAGGTACAACTGAGTAGAATTATGTTTTTAAATGAACTAATATTTTATTGTACAAAATCAAGCTAAACATAATCCTCACTGAAAAAATTACTACCTCAATAAACTATGAGAGGTAAAAAAGTGCTTTTGTGTGGCAAGTATAATTTCTCCTCTGATAAAATTAAGTCATACATATTGTCCCTCAATATGTATTTTATAACAACTGTATTGTTTGGATAGCATAAGCTGGACATGGCTATCCTCAAGACAATGACTCTATTTTACCCAAACAAATCAGGACACTAAATAACTTTTCTTCTCTCTGAAACAGTCATAACTGCTTGAGGCTGCTGCAGCACAAAAACAAAATATCTTCACAAGGGTCTCAAAACAGTCAAGCTGAAAATCTAAGCCAAAGTTTCATTTAACAGCCTGTCAGTTTTTTGATGTGAAGCTAATGAATGCAGTGGCAAACAAATCCATCAAACCTAACATCAAAACAACTGTGCTTCATCCCACCAAAGGGAAAAATACAACCTGCAGGCCAGCACTTTGATCTAACCTATCCACAGAAAACATGTTGCTAAGCAGCTACTACTGAAGAATGCATGAGTAATTACTGACTTAATTTCATGAAAGAGAGCAATAATATTTAAGTAGCCCAAGTTTCAAGTACAAAAAGGTTGGTAGAATTCTATCCTCAGGTTCTACATATCAGCTAAAAAACAAAAAGCTTTCCAGCACCAACATCTGAAAACAAATCACGTCTTAAAATGAGCTGCAATACAAAAGAATCGTTATAATGACTAGTAAAATCACCTAGTGTGACTCTATCCCTGATAGAAGGCAGTAAAATTTACATACATTTATACTGAGTGAAAGTTACGAAGTGGTGCCACAAAACAGACACAGTGAGCGACGACAGCAGTATTCAGAAATGCCAGTGCTTTCTCTGAAAGTTTTTGAAAGTATGGGTATCAATTTGGGCAAGGGGTGACAGAGTTGTGAGAGGCCCTGACATGAGGATTTGGAAAAACAACAGACAGGAAAATGTTGGTAAACAGTAACAAAAGCAGAATGAAAGGAAAGAAACTAAAATAATCACCACTGAATAAAGAAGAATTAGAGAGCTCTGACCAAACCTGCTCACATCACCAATCTCCTGGACATTTCCTACACAGGACCTCCATCTCAAACCAATTCTCTGTTCTGTGAACTACCTTCTCGTATCAAGCTTAGGTGGGACCATGCAGAAGCTCTACACAAGGTCCAAGGATGTCATTTATTATAATTATAGGGGACTCCCTATATTATTCCCTATAATTAGGAACTGATTTGCCAACATCTAAGTTTTTCAAACACCTACAAAGCAGCAGCAAGGGAAAAGAGGAATTCCAAGATAGGGAAAAAATTGCCTGTACACAAAAACACAGGATCTTATTCAAAATTTAAATCTGTTTCCAGTTCTCAGTATCAAATTAAGAGTGCAAAAAATTCACTGATCCTATCCACTGGAGCTGAAATTTGGACAGGTGAAAATCACGACTAAGAACGTCAGTTTTGGCACCTGTAAGTGAGAGGTCTTGCACTGTAACCCTTTTATGAGGGCAACACTGGCATCCAGTAGAAATAATAACTAAAACACAAAAAAAAAAAAATTAATAAACACAGATGATCCACAGATTTGGGGGTGGGGGCAGAGGGTGTCCTGCACTACAGCTAATAAATCTAATAAACAGATTTTTCTCAGACTACAGAAGTGTCTTTTTTCCAATTTCTTCAGAATGATTTTTATTTTATTAGACATAAAAGAATTGTGTGTAAATATTTCTGTTCACCAATTCTAATAACTGAACATCACCCCTTGTTCAGCACACAAGTTATCTATGCAGCACAACTCAAAGTAGATACCTACAAAACATACAAGCTAATTTCCACTGGCTCATCTGCTTTAACAACGGTAACAAAATGCACTGGAGTACGGAAACTCAAGCTACACATTTCCAGCCTACTCAAATAAACACAGATCTTTTAGGCAAATGACAAAAGTCGCAGGCGCCTGAAGAAATATCCTATCTGCCCCTATTTTGTACTACTAAATTTTTTTCAAAAATAAACAGCATTCAACAAATGAAAGTTACAGGATGATGATTAAGAACATGTAAAGCTTTGAGTGCCTCTCACCTTCACAGAACATAACAAACACAACTGAAGTACTTGTGAACTGAGCACTACCTACCTTTGATTCTTTAAGTCCCACCATTACTGTACATCAGCACATCACCAACGTCCCTCTGCACGACACCCATTTTCCAAGCATCTTCAGGAGAGCATGACTGGTTTGTTCCTTTCACCAGTATCTCCTACTTCTCTTCCTGTGTCTTCTTGCCAATGGAAAAAGACAGCAAAAACTACACTGTTTCTCCCTTGGAGTTGGGAGACTTTTAGTATAGATGTTATTTCTCTATTTCTGCCTTTTTTTTTTTTAATCTGCTTCTTGCTTTTACTTAATTCTGTCCAACTTAATTCTGTCCAAAAGCGAGAACAGAGCTCAAAGTAGCAGCCAACTTGTAGCAAAGAGCACGCTGGAGGTGCCACCTGGTATTATTTTTCATATGTCGCCCCAAGTGGAAGTCTTACACAAACTCAAGAAAGCAAGCTGGAGACTAGGCAGGGTTCAACTACTACAGGTAGGTAGGGTACACATAGTGAAACCAAGATCACAAGTTTAGCATTTTTAAATACAGAAAATAATTTTTGGAATTTGCATCCATAGTCTCTGCTTAACCAAAGTTTCCAATACTGAGAGCCTAAACTATCTCTTATTTAACATTTGCAATCAATTTCACAGAATCTTTAATACCATCTCATTTCATGCAGGAAAGCAGTATTGTCACACAGCCTAAATATTTACTACAACTTTAATGGAAATCTTTGCCTTTTTTTTCTGAAATTAATGAAGAACGAATATTGACTGTACTTCAGGATTTTTTTCTTTTTCTAAGACAGAAACCCATCTGTAAGCAATTTGAAACTATTCTGTAAAGATAGAAGTGTTCCTGTAGGAACACAAATAATCAGTCATCAGTATACAATGAGTACAGGAGAATACAACAATGAACTGACCTAGATAATGCTGATGCAGGCAATTTCTGCAGTACAATACAGGGGAACTAGGGGATCCAAAATATTTTTTTCTATTAAAATTCTTGTACATACCACATACAGTGAGAAAAGATAGGTCAAACATAACACCAGCACTCTGAGGAATGACAAATGGGAATGCAAGGTTGTGTTGTGGTTTTTATTCTTTTAAATTAAATTATTACAGCTGCAAATAAATCATACTAAAATATCAGTATTCTTTGGGCACACAGACTTCTTACCCTTTCAATTAATACTTTCTGTAAGTTTCCTGAGGTTGTGATAAAAATAATTGTAGCTATCCTTATGCTTTTCTAGAGAAACACCATAATCAAGAAACAGAGCACCTAATTTGCAGTAACTCCATAAGTGGTGTGTGCTTTCAAAGTGTCACAGAAGTACAGTTTAAGAACAAGTAACCAGCTGACCATACTTTCTCTGACTTTTTTTACCCTCTTTGTACAGCATAAACAAATATAAGTAAGTATTATGAAGAATTATTTCACTACCTTTCCATTAGTTCTTCTCTTCTTACACATTTCCATTTTTAAAAAATACTAAAAATCCTACTATTAGCTCTTCCTAGAATGTTCTTTTTAATTTAAAAAGAGAAGAAAAATAAACTTTAATTCAGATTCCTGTGGTAATAAGTAATAAAAAAAGAGGCAAGTAACATTAAGCATGCTAACCATTTGCCAGAGAAACTGGAGTTCACATCTGACAATGGTATCTAAGATTTCCCTATACAGGGATACTATTCATTATTGCTTCAGCTACCACTTTGAAACTTTCAGACATTTAAATTCACCTGCAGACACTACAGAACTATTTTAATTTCTCATGCACAATACTGCTCTTATGTGCAATAACCACAGAGCACAGAATTCAGTGTCCTAAGCTGAAAGTTTTATCCATATGATAGAGTATTCTGATTAAATAAAACTGTATTTAGAGTGTATATGCCAAGACTTTCTAGCTAGAAATTCAGAATTTCAGAAGCACTTTTGGAGTGGTGTAAAGGAAAAAAATTTCATTAGCTTTAAAAAATTATCTTCTAACTCCACTGAATTTAAAAGTGACATTAAGTTTATGGTATAATACAATAACTGAGAGGCAGGTTGGAGGCATAAAACATTTAACAGTTTCTACTGGGGCAGCTGCACACCAAATGGCAGACTATTCTTTTAAAACATAAGAAATATGAAGCCTGTACACTGAAAGGGATGTAGCTGCAGGTATCACTACCACAGATTTGCTACATCCAAAGATAAAGTTTGCCATTCTTGAAGTTCAGCTGAATCAATTTTAGAGCTGCAGCACATTCATACTTTTTAAAATCCACGACAGTTTTCCTGCCACAGTTAACTCATATGTATCCATGACCATATTTCTCTCAACTTCGTTTCATTGCACAATCTATAGAAATTCCAAACTATCAAATACATAGGGTTTTTTGGGTTTTTTTCATTAACTTTACAGTTAACACCTTACCTGCTGGCTATTAAAAAAACAACTTTCTCATTAAAGGTAAAGACCAGCCAGAACGTGTTAAATGCATATTGACGTTTTCAATACTTTCACTACTGTTAGCATATGCATACAGAGCACGTGGACAAAAAATATTTATAAACTTTTTCTGTTTGAAGCATATTCAATCTCATTAACAATAATAATCAACAGTGCCTAGAATCACAAAATTCCACTATTTGAGACTTTCTAATGATGGTATTCCAATCATAGCATAGTTTGGGTCAGAAGGGACCATTAAAGGTCATCCAGTCCAAGCCCCCTGCAATGAGCAGGGACATCTTCAACTACAGCAGGTTGCTCAGAGCCCCATCCAACCTGACCATGAAGGTTTCCAGGGATGGGGCATCTACCACCTCTCTGGGAAACCTCTGCCAGTGTTCCACCACCCTCACTATGAAACTTTCTTCCTTTGTTAGTCTAAATCTATCCTCTTCAGTTTAAAACCATTACCCCTTGATCTATCACTACAAGCCCTGCTAAAAAGTCTGTACCCATTTTTCTTACAAGCCCCCTGTAAGTACTGAAAGGTTGCAATAACGTCTTCCTGGAGACCTCTCTTCTCCAGGCTGAACAACCCCATCTCTCTCAGCCTGTCCTCATGTTCCAATCCTCTTATAATTTTTGTGGCCCTCCCCTGGACCCGCTCCAACAGGTCCATGTCTTTCCTGTGCTGAGGGCTCCAGAGCTGGAGGCAGGACTCCAGGTGGGGTCTCACCAGAGCAGAGGCGCAGAATCACCTTCCTCGACCTGCTGGCCACGCTGCTTTGGATGCAACCCAAGATACAGTTTGCTTTCTGGGCTAAAAGCGCACATTGTCAGCTCATATCCAGCTTTCATCCACCAGTACCCCCAAGTCCTTCTCAGCAGAGCTGCTCTCAGTCTCTTCATCCCCCAGCCTGTATGGATACCCGGGGTTGCCCTGACCCAGGGGCAGGACCTTGGCCTTGTTGAATCTCGAGGTTCACACAGGCCCATTCCTTGAGTTTCTCCAGGTCCCTCTAGGTGGCATCCTGTCCCTTGCTGAGGGTGCACTCGATCCCACTATATCATTGATGAAGACATTAAACATTACTGGTCCCAGTACAGACCCCTGAGGGACACCACTTGTCACCGATCTGCACCTGGACATGGAGCTGTTGACCACTACCCTCAAGAGAGTTCACTATTATTACTTAACTGTTAAACCTGCATATCTGATTTTGCCCTTTATTCCATGTCATCTTATTAGCTAATATATTAAGCAAATCACTATTGAAAAGGATTTTTCAATAACAAACAAGTCAGTGCAGAAAATGCCTCTGACAAACATTTTGGGACGCATACTAACCAAAGCTTACATAAGCCAGTATTCTGAGAAAATTCACAGTATAGTGAGAAAGAGTAACAAAATTCTGCTGAACAAATTGCACTCTTTCTTAATTTTGTGTACTTATTTACATGCTATACATGAAAAGAAGCAAAAAATGTATGCCACATAAAGTTTCAATCTAAAATACCTTCAGTAAAACACACCTCATTTTACAACCTGAAAAACATCTATTTTGAGTTCGCAGTTCCTTTATTATCTTGTACTACAAGGTATCTGATGACATTAAAGATGAGAAAAGTTGAACTTGTTTCTTTGAACTTTGTTTAAAGTTTAATTATTTATGTTTCTTTCCAGGTTTCAAAATTCCTAGTTTAAATAAAGCGCTTTCACAAACAGCAGAGCTCCAAGGAGGTTTAAGAGCTCGAGTCAGTTGTCTTCACATATACTACCCTCAGTATATGTGGCTTCAACTTAAAAATATCCATAAATAGAACTGGTTTTGAAGAACAATATATACATGAAGCTGCAAACAAAACTAACTACTGAGAGGAATACACATTGCTGGAAGCATAATACCCACCATAAAATGAACAACTATAAATAAAACTTCAGTGGCAGTATAAGGTGCTACCTAACCTAATAGTTCTCCCTTTCTCATCAGCTTCCATAGATTCTCACCAAGAAATAACCACAGGAAAGATTTCCTTATGCATCAATTTTCTGCAATATGACTTACCAGCTTTGCTGCTTTTCCATAATCAATCCACCGGATGGTGGCAAAGTTTGTTGACTCTGCACAGTTAAAACCATGGTTAAATCCTGCATGGTATCCATATGGGAAAGTGATTATAAATTCTCCTGCCTCTTGTGTAACCTACAGCGTAAAAAAAAAAAAACAAAAAACCTCTAAGTGAACCACATTACAAAAGCAGTCTGCTCCTGAAGCAATGAAAACTATATTTGCCTTTGCAACTGTTTAGAAAGAGAAATTTTTTTGCCTTGCACACAGTTGCGATGTAACGCAAGCAGAAACAGTACACTTGAGAAAACGTTGGGTACATGTATTACTTCACAAATTCAGAAATTACTTTCAAAAAAGCTAATCTTGGAGCAGAGGTGCATTGGTAATAAAACCCATAAATACAGGGAGACAGAAAAGACAGTGCAAAGAACATATCAAACTTCCTAACTCAGAGGAAGCAAAGACAGGCTGGACCAAAATACTCATAATTATCATCCTTAAATACTAGCACAAATTAATTATTGAAGAAATTATTCTGTCCACCACCCTGAAGATGTTTCTCTAGAATGGCACCAGAACTTTTCTTGGAAAGACTGGAGAGAGATCTTATTCTCACCCTTCTCTCCCATACTTACCCATTTCAAAAAATGTGATTTGAAGACCTGTGACTGAGGGCCTGATGCGCTTTTCAAGTTACTTATTATTGCTGATCCAGCATAAAGTAGGAGAAACTCTAAGTTACTGAGCTTTAGCGGTTAAAGAAAACAACGTTGTTCATCCCAAAGGAACACACTGAATACATTTGGATCCCCTCAGGCAGTATCTTTAAACCACTTTGGATAGGAAAGGAGGAAGAAGAATTAACAATTGTCCTGCACAGCTACTAACACCAAGGGGATTCTTGTATTGGAAATACCATACAAAATGTCTCAAGTAAAGCCATTAAAACACCACTTGACACTACATTAAAACAAATTTTAATGTGCCCCTGTCTTCCCCCTCTTTCTCTTCAAGTACAATTTAAGAGAGCAGAAGGACTCTTGTACTATTGATAACAAGAATTCCAAATACCTAAAGGACAAGTGGACTGGAAGGAGATTCTCAAAAGAGGAAAAGCTTGAGTACAGTTAAGCTCTGGCATTGCTTTAGAGAATGAGTAAGGGTAGATGCAAAGGACTGGTCTGTTTTTACAAGTACAGTGAAAAGCAACTAAAAGAAAAGTGTGCTGAGGCAACTGATTCAACAAGAATTTACAGAAAGTAGAAAAAAAGGAAAAAAAAAAACAAAAAAACCCCCTAAAAAACCACTGCCATAGTAATTATATTTTTTTGTAGCCAAATGGAAACCAAATTCCTATAAAAGAGATATAAGATAAAATGGCTTCTGAAGTAAACCACAAATAAAAGCAGGGTAAGGTAAACAAATCACTGGTCAGATTATTCTCTTTCAAGAGAGAAATCTCATCTTCCTGTACTTGGATGGACCGCTGTCTCCTCCGGACATGAAGAAAAGGAGAGCCAGCACTAATACCCTCAGTCACTAATACTCTCTCCAGTGAGAGACAGCTTTAATCTCTTCAAGTAAGACCACCAAAGACTGCATCAAGGACAGGCTAGTCAGAGACTAGAAATGGCACACTGTCTTCTGAAATATCTGATTAGAGTTAACCAATAAACTAGAAGATTCATAAGTGAAGAGTTAAAAGAGACACCCCATACACTGTTTGATAGGCCTTTTTGCATGAAACACACATCAGATGGCAGGCCCAATAAGAAGGAAACAGATGCATTTAAATGAAGCAAATAATCTGAGCAATGACTGATGCATTCGCTTGATTACAAGAAAATAAGAAGACTTCTTAGAGATTAAATAGGCTGTTTTCATTGTGTGACAATGCTTTGCATAAGCAATAAATCAAGAAAAATTAAAAGGACAAATATTACTTTTTTTAGATAAATACACTTGCAATTTGAAATTGCAAAAAGGGAGAGTTAAATTTTAAGCAATCACCAAAATTAAAACTCATTACTCCAAACATTTTTTTTATTAACATGTCATGTCTTAAATCTTAGCTTTTTGCTGGCATAGTGGTCTTACATTCAATTTCCACTTTTAGAATACCCTCTCTCCTTCAAAATTCTCATCTTATAGTTTTATGAATTCTTCTTGTGCTGTTTGTTTGCTCAGTGCAAGAATAAATACACAGGGATAGCACTTCAAGATGTGTATTTCTGATTGTATTATGGGACGAAGGAAAGAGAGAAAAACAAGAAAAATATACATAGCTAACAAAGCTAAAGAATAAAACTGGATCTTGCATTTTGCATTTGCACTTTGCAAGATTAATTTTTTGTGGGTTCATATTTAGTATATACATGCAAATGCACATGCACACAGGTGCATATATTATAACTGCTACTGTAGCACTCGAACAATCACTGTGGGAATGTTTAAGAAAGATTATTCTCAATGCTAACAATTCTAAAATTTATCTCAATAAACCCTCCCACCGTTGACAGTTTAGCAGGTGTTCTATTGCAACAAGCAGCAGTTCAGCTGCCACCTGGTAGGCGTAGGCTGACTTATCAGCATTCAGCACATTTCCACTTCTATTACTTTGAGCCATGAGAGATCACAGACTGGCTCTCTCTTATTCACTTTCTCACTGAATCCCATTAATTACAATTACACTTGGGTACAGTCTGCTTCCTCCCAAGGCTAGGTGACAGAACCAAACTGAAATATTTAACTGTTTCTAGCACTTTTTTTTTTTAATTAGAATACAGGAATAGTCAAGACACACTGAAATAAGAACATCAACTCCCTTACACACCTCAAACGTGTGGTACTGAAAACAAGTATGCCGGCATTCTGCAATATGCTACTTTAAACACCAACCACTGAAAATTATACTGTTCAGAGTAATATTCTGTAAATCCAAAACTATAAATCTAGTTATAAAACCTTCCGGTTTGGAAGGTTTCATCTGACACTTCACGATAAAGCACAAGGCTATGAAGGGAATCAGTGTTTACCTATATATCACAAATTGAACTCAGCAACTACATTTTCATATGATAATGTATCACTCAGAAAACAAACTGCTCCTTATAGAGGAATTTATTCAAAAAAACTTGCTTTCCAAGGCAGGCAGTATCATTCTAAACGCCTACATTTCTTCAACTTTATACCCAGGTTGATTTAAGCATGAAGAGTGAAGTGATTTTCCAAAAGACATACAACAAATCAGTGGCTTCATTGCACCTGTGCTGCAAACAGTGTTCATAAGACAGGCTTGTCTTCCCGATTGCTGAGCAGTGCTTACAGAGCGTCAAGGCCTTTCCTGCTTCTCGCATTGCCCTGACAGCGAGTAGGTTGGGGATGCATAAGAAGTTGGGAGGGGACACAGCTGGGACAGCTGACCCCAGCTGACAAAAAGGATATCCCAGATCTTATGTTGTCCTGCACAGCAACAGAAGCTGGGTGAAGATGAAGGAAGGGACGGGATGTTTGTGTTCCCAAGTAACCATTACATGTGCTGGAGCCTTGCTTTCCTGGAGATGGCTGAACACCTGCCTGCCGATGGGAGGTGGTGAATGAATTCCTTGGTTTGCTCTGCTTGTGTGCACAGTTTTTGCTTTACCTGTTAAACTGTTTTTATCTCAACCCACAGGTTTTTTCACTTTTACCTTTCCAATTCTTACCCCATCCCACTGTGGGGGGGAGTAGGGGGAGAAGGGTGGAAGTGAGCAAGCAGCTGTGTAGTGCTTATCAGCCGGCTGGGGTTAAACCATGACAATACTACACATGAAAAGATGCAGTTCAATTTTATTTCTGTGTGCTACATTTCATACTGTTACCAAAAAAAAAAAAAAAAATCAACTAAAGCAGACAGAAAGCACTGCATTATCCCATATTCTAGGCCGGGGAACATGATAAGCTAAGTTTGTATACACAGGTCCACATGATATCAATAAATAAACACCGCATACACTGAAACAGAATCCACAATAATAAACAAGGAGTGAGGTGAGGACAGTTTATAGGACTACACCGCAGCAGGAACACAGTGAGACAAAGCATGTATTGCCTGGTTCTTCTGAACACCTCAAAACAGTCTGCACAGTGGGAAACCAGGAACCATAACACCCTGAAGATCAAAAGGCTTTTAAAAACCCAGTATAACATAAACAGATGTTCAGGCAGAGAACCTTCTGAATCAAGCTCTACTCTTCAGAGTAGGCTTACAGCGCTCTTGAATTTAGAAATTTAGAATTTGCAAAGCGTTCAGGATATAAATATACTTAAAGAAAAAGCAATGCAGTAGAAAAGTTTTTATTAGCTGGCACCTATATGAAGTTCAAAATGGAAACAATAAGGGAGAAAATCTTGTAGGAAAGGAGGAGAAACTGAGTACTTCAGATTTTTCTGAAAGCAGCTAATTCATCCACAAAGAAGAAAGCTGGTTGTTCCTCCCACTTTCTGTTTATATGACGTCCTTATTAAATGTCCAGCCTGCAACTACTTAGCAGCACAAAATAATCATTCACTCTTTTTCTAACATGTTACAGCTTTTGAAATGTTTTTTAAATTAAATAACAATTCTTCCAGTTTTATTCCACCTGAAACTTTTTAGATCATAATACTGATAAAGTTAAATTTAATTGCATCAGAAAAACAATATATAGACATAAAGAAATGAAACATTTCTTTTAAAATATTAGATATACAACTTAAATTAATACAGCTAGTTAAGAAGTTTTTCAGTCCACAGAAAAGCACATGCAAGGTTGCATGGAAATAAAACAGAAATAAAAAATATTGGTAATGTCTTAAAAATCACAGAAACTTTTAGGATAAAGATTATGATGGCTACAAGTGTTTTCTGCTAGAAAATTCCAAGCTAACCATGTAAAATGTCCTATACTACAAGCATTTGTTTTCATCTTTTCATGGAGTCAGTGTCTAAAAAAAAAAAATAAAAAATAGTAACTTTGCCCCACCTTCACTATAAACAATCCTTACAGTAAACACAATCTAATTCAATGCATGGATGCACAGTTTAAAAATAAACACTAATGTACCTTGTCAAAAGGAATTCCATACTTTTTCAATACTGATGGAGAAATCAGAGTCATCTTGTGGCGAAGAAAAGCATCACATCCTTGAGAGCTGCTTGGGAAGAACCCTAATAAGGCAAGATAAGCAAACCTGGTTATCTTTTAATTAAAACAGGTAGGAGTTTTTTGTAACATTTTACAATACATAATACTGTTTAAACTTGTTTTAGAATTTTTTATCATGTTATTGCTAGGTTCTGAGATATTTGTATAAAAATCAAAAGCACCTTCTAAGTTTTTTTAACTGATTTTCAGGTGGAAAGGTTGCAGGGGTTTGGGTGGGCATTGTTTGTTGTTTTTTGTTAAGAAGTGAAATAATTTACAATGAATTTGGACCTGTAAATTCAGGCATACTTTTCTTAACCTTTACAGAAATATTATATTGGTTGTTGTGGGTTTTTTTAACATTAATGTTCATTCTACAACCCCTGCACACATGAAAATTAACAGTAGTATACATGTTTAGAAGGATTCCACAAGGACTAGGTTTACCTAGCACTACTAGACCATCTATACATTAAACAAACAGAACTTTCGAGCTAGAAAAGGCTAGAAAGTATGTCTACTTTCACAGAGATATCTGGTGCAACTTAAAACAGCGGGGGTGGGGGTTGCTTATTTGTATCTTATCTTGATTTCTATGAACAAAGATGGCTTTCCATATTTCAACTGTCATGATTATTTATGCAACACTGCACAAACCCTGCTTAGTTAAGTAATTATATAATCCAGCTGATGAGAACATGGAGATAAAGGAATGAGGGGAAAAGTGAAAAATTAAAGACCAGATTTCAGTGTTATTACTATGGTATCTGACCCTCTAACCAGGACACGAACAGCACTTCACCTGCAGTTCAAATGAGCTACCCAACCTTTCTGTCTCTAAAATGAAAACATCAGGTTCTTTTGCCTTCAACCTAACTATATTACAGTAAGAAACCAGTTACAAGGAAAATGGGAGATGAGAAGAGGGAAGAGGAGGAAAGTTTCCACAACATTGCTTGTTTAGTCCTTCCAGACATTCTTTCAGACTCCATTCTAGAAAGAAGGTAACACTCTCAAAAACTGAAAACACAATTCCTACAAACAATAAAAACAGGAAAAGAAAGGCATAACAGTTAATGAAAGCAAGAAGCTCTTGAAAACGTCAGATTGAAAAATGGAATACATCTAACCACCTACTTCTTTCTCTGAATCTCTCTTCCACTTAATGCTTGCTCTCAATCACTCTCCAATTAAGTACAGCTGTATTACTTGCCCTGAGATGAACACGTGTCTTTTGTTGGAGCAAAGAGGAATAATTTTGACTGCGTTATAATGCAACGTCACAGAAGTCTCACCAAGTTACAGCATTAACATCAGCAGAACTAGGTTGACAAAGGGGAACAATTTACTCACTAACCAGCAAAGATGAGAAAGTCCTTATTATCTTTATTATTATAAAAATAGTAACTATTATTTATCTTTACAGTCTTTTTAGTGTTTGCACCAAACCTTCAACAAGAATCACCATGAGATGTACTATGAGTAACTGCAATCCATCCATTTAGCAGTCCTGGGTAATATGTAATTTTACTGTATCAAGGACATAACATTTGAAAGTAATCCCTTTCTGTGAAGTTCAGCTTTATTTATTTCACTTTCTTCGATAAAGTCTACTTATTCAGTGTTATCAAGACTTCTTAACATCAACAGTTTACTGTACTGTATGTCATTTATTCCCAAGTGATTTAAAAAAAAAAGTTATTAAAAAGTACTTGTTATAAAAATGTCTTAATTTTCAGAAAACAGAATTGAGGCATAAAGGAGTTCATTACCTCTAAAGTTCCATAGAAAAAATACCAAGCAAACAAGAAGTTGAAAACAAGTTCTCACTGCTAGGTACACAGTTTCATCACAGTCCTCTCTTAAAACATATAGGGGGAAGAGAGAAATGCTAAGTTTTTAATTTAGGGCAGTATGAATTAGCGTGAATGTACTGTAAAATAAAAAGTCTATGATAATGATATTGGGTAAAAAAGGATTCTCCAAAATTATTTTCATTTGTATTATAAACTGAGGTAAAATTCATATGATAAGAAAATCCAAATATAAAGCCACTTTAAAATCCTTACTTTTTTTATGGGTACAAGGAAAACATATGTAATCTTATTCTGTTATGCAGGAGAACTACCTGAGAAATGTGGACAGAAATTAAAGTGAAGCAAACAGTATTAAAAAAAAAAAAAAGGCATTTTACCAATTATCTTGCACAGCAACTTGATACTGGAGAAGATACAGTGCCAGCCCTTCGTGATGAAAAGGTCTCCTTAATGATGGTATTAATACCAGTTCAGAAAATGTATTTCTTATTCATTTATGCATAAAACAGTATTTTATGCCTGAAGAACACAAAAGATCTTTCAGAGAGATCTAGACTGATAGACTAGCTAGGATTATCCAATGTTTGTCCACAAGAATACCACTCAATTACTCTCCAAACTGAATTGTAACTGTTTTGCTAGAAAAGCCTGGTAAGTGTATGAAAGCAGTAAGAGGAGGTCACCCAAGAAAAATACAGGAAAAAAGTTAACATAAATGACTAGACAAATTATATAAAAACATTGCTCAGTGGACACAAAATTAGCCACAGGACAGTCAACCAGTAAAAGGGCTTTCTGTCTTCTCTTTACTGTGTTTGCAAAAGTTGTTGTATCCTTCTCACGTAAATGTCAGTTTATTGTTCACAGAAGCAGCTTCATTCTTGAGTCAATATACTCACTACTTGCTTATTAAAAAAAAAACACAATAATTTTCAATCAATTAACCATCTAAATATTTTTAATGACTTGAGGGGAAAAAAGATGAAATCTCAAAATACATTCAGCATAATATATGGCCTTCTCTGTAATGTCAGATTTAACAACTTCTCTCTGATTAGTCTTATATTTATGTCCATTAACCACCCTATAATTCCAGAACAATTTTCAGGTGATCACATTATAATTGTTATATTCTTTGTACATTCTTTTCTAGCACACTCCTCAGTCCTGGGAGAACAATTTTTTTCTCATTTTTTAGATCCAAGGTTAAGCAACACTTAAGCAGCAAAGGTGTAATGTACACTCATGCTCATCAATGTACTAGGAAATCTAAGATGCCCTGAGATCAAATTTTATTCAAATTTATCATTGTTTTTGTCCCCACCAACAGGCACAGAATTCTTTACTCTCTTTTGGAATTGCAAATATTGTTATAATATCTGTTTCAAAAAGTAGTACTTGGTAGGTACAGTTTTATCATACACGTTTGGCTTCACTGACTAAAAGTTAAAGAAAACTAGCCCACAATTAGTGCACTCAAGCAAATAAATTTCAACTATTTTGGCACAATTAATGCCTATAACATAATGATAACAATCATAATGTGGAATCTATATCTTATAAGGTTCAAGAAATCTCAGTCCTGAGCAGCATAATAATAGAAATATAATGGAACATACTGTGAAAAAAGTGATTGAAAGTCATACTCTTTAAGACTGAGGAAATAACTGGTATGAAAAGTAGGAAAAACCTTAATTCCTAAAAGCAGGGAGAGTTTGACAGAAATGTTTTCCCTGAGAAAACAAATTATGTACTAAATTCTGCTACTGCAATATGCTTAATTAGCTCAACGCATGATGATAAAAAGTAAACAATGGGCAGATGTCCAAATCTTAAGTTATACCATTACAGCTCCAAGAGATCAGAAATAGTTGTGACAACTCCAACCAGAAGACAAGCTTATTGCTGAATTCTAAGAAAGTAGTAAACCATACAGAACAGCAGAGCACAACCTGCTCAAAATCCATTACAATAAATTTACAGAACATCTGCTGTGGTTACAGAGCCCTCACAGTGAAACCAAAGTACAGCCTACATATTCTGTACCACTATAAAACACCTTTGACTCTGTCAAAGTCTACACTTACACACACTCAAATTTTCCAGTCTCATTCACCTCATTTTCTCAAAAGCACTCCCCTTCAATGAACAAGGGAAGAAAGGAAGGTATTATTTCCTCGCTACAAGACTCCGTTTATCTTTTGTTCTGCCCAGGCTACAGGTAAGGTCACACAAGCTTTTCGTTCAGGAAAGAAAATCCCTGCAGGAGAATTGGTTAGCAGATGTAAAAAATACCTAATGAATAGAGGACATTGCATTAGAAACATCACAAGACCCTTACAAATACATTAAATGCAGATCAATTCAAGACACACCTGCAACACACCAGAACCATTCTCAAATACCAAGCTGATGTTAAAATTACCAATTTACAGGATTATCAGTTAATCCTGGATATTTAGTGAAATCCCACGTCCAAAAGAAAAAATACAGAAATCTATCTAACATGTAACTACCATTGAAGTTCTGTAGTGCATTCATGCTTTTAGGAGACACATGAAATCTTACTTTAATCCACTAACACAAATCGGTTAACACTAAATCAGTTCTACAAAAGCAGGTATTTTCTGGGAATCCGCATGCAACCCCAGTTTCTTGAATGGTCTCTTAAGATGTGGCAGACCTCTTCTACACCTCTTCTCAATGCTTATATATTTAGCCATCTGTACCCTACTTATCCTCTTGGAAAATTTTCCACAGAACACAAAATGACAATTCAAAACAATTACTTCATAGAAGCCAATAGCCAATAATCAAAGATCAGGGCAAAACAGAATTAGGTTGCTCACTGATTTACATCCATGAGAAAATTCTCCAATCCGTGATTTAAAGAAACACTAACATTCTAAACACCTACAGCAGAATTAGAACAGTCTACAAGGTAAGTAAGTGATTCAGCACTTGGTGGCCAAAAGGTAGGGTATGAGCACATTAACTACAGGTAGGGTGCATTTATCCACCAAACTGGAAGTTCCAGTCAGGCTTTTTAAAAAGCTTATCTAGTTAACACAAGCAACAATAGCAAAGAATATGTGAAAACATAGGCTTCAGACTGTGTTAACAATCAAAAACATGCTCTCAAAAGACTCTACATACATATTCTGACAGATAACATAGTCCAAAATAAGATAATCTTACACAAGGTAACCAATGCTATTTGTAATAACAAAATAAAACTACTTCTTGAATTACAATCTTACCACTAGGCTGGTGAAGACATACCCTTTGTCAATGCTACTCCACCTCAGTAGACAATGACACTTCCATACAATTTCTGATTTTATGATCCATACTCTAGATGCCTTTCCATCTTTGCAGCAGCGCGCACTAAGCAAATTCCTAGCTGTGTCTGAGGAAGACAGGATTCGCACACACAGGACATTGCTGCACTGAGAGTCTTTAAAAAGTATATTAAATGGTTCAGAGATAAAGGACATCTTAAAATAAATTCAACATTATAAATTATTGCGGGACAGTGAGCATTGCTATGTGGAAAGCTCTTTTTTTTTCCTACCTTGACGGTATCATTCCTACATATCACACACGGCTCATATCAGGTGACATCACAACTATCACTCAAACTGAAGCAGACCAAGTTCCATGCCCTGGCTGATTACCATTTTCAAGATATTTGGAATGCTTATCATGGTACTAAGAATGTGTCCATATTGTTTTCAATTAAACCATTCAGCTACAGTCATGCATGGACAAATTACAATACTATTCCAGAAAGAGTAATTCTACAACTCTACTGACTTGAACAGGGTAACTGGCTATGTATTACCTTGTATGATCAAGGATAACATAATTTGGCCAATAATAATTTTGTTACCAGCAAAGGACCTCAAATGAACTAAAGGTGTTCCTCTAAGAGTGTGACATGGCCAGCAGCCCAGCTGAAGTGCCTCTACTCCAATGCACGCAGCACAGGCAACAAACAGGAGGAGCTGGAAGCCACCGTGCTGCTAGAAAGCTATGACCTGGTTGCCATTACTGAAACTTGGTGGGACAAATCCCACGACTGGAATATGGCTATGGATGGCTCTTCAGAAGGGACAGGTGAGGAAGGAAGGAAGGTCAGAGGCATTGCCTTTTACGTCAAGAAATTGATAGAGTGTGAAGAGCTGTCTCTGAAGAATAGCCACGAGCAGGTCGAAAGCTTATGGGTAAGAAACAGAGGCAAAACAGGCTGCCTTGTGGTTGGTGTCTACTACAGGCCCCCAATCAAGGGGAGCTTCTTGACGATGCCTTCTTACTCCAGCTACAGAAGGCATCACACTCACAGGCTTTTGTCCTGCTGGGGGACTTCAACCACCCCAGCATCTGCTGGAAAAGTAGCACCGGGAGCTGTAGGCAATCCAGGAGACTCCTGGAGTGCATGGAGGATAACTTCCTAATCCAGGTAATAGAGAGTCCTACCAGAGAGTTTGCCATACTTGACCTGTTGGTCACCAACACATGTGAGCCAACTGGTGTTGTCAAGATTGGAGGCAGCCTGGGCTGCAGTGATCATGCACTAGTGGAGTTCGCAGTCCTGAGAGATACGGGGCAGGCGAGAAGTAAAGTCAGGACCCTGAATTTTAGGAAAGCAAAATTCCAGCTCTTCAAGGAGTTAGTCAATAGGACTCCCGGGAAACCATCCTCAGGGACAAGGGAACAGAAGAGAGCTGGCAGATCTTTAAGGAGGCTTTCCATAAAGCACAAGAGCTCTCAATCCCTAGGTGTACAAAATCAGGAAAGGAAAGCAAGAGATCAGCATGGCTGAGTCGAGACCTGCTGGGCAAACTAAAGGGCAAGAAGGAAATGCACAGGTAGTGGAAGCAGGGACAGGTATCCTGGGATGATTACAGGGATGCTGCCTGACTCTGTAGGGATGAGTCAGGAAGGCCAAGGCATGTCTGGAGCTGAATTTGGCAAGGGCTGCAAAGAGTAATAAGAAGGGCTTCTACAGGTACACCATCAGAAAAGGAAGGTCAAAGAAAATGATGAGCGAGACTGGCAGACAGGTAACAACGGATGAGGAAAAGGTTGAGGTACTCAGTAATATCTTTGCCTCAGTCTTCACTGGCAGTGTCTCTTCCCACACCTCTCAAGGGACTGAGAGCAAGATGGGGACTGGAGGAGCAAAGTCCCTCCCACTGTAAGAGAAGATCAGGTTCGAGACCACCTGAGAAACATGAACATGCACAACTCCATGGGACCTGATAAGGACATCCCAGAGTCCTGAGGGAACTGGCTGGTATAGTTGCCAAGCCACTCTCCATGATATTGGAAAAGTCCTGGCAGTCAGGTGAAGTCCCCAATGACTGGGAAAAGGGAAACATTGCACTCATTTTTAAAAAGGTAGCAAGGAGGACCCTGGGAACAACTGATCTGTCAGCCTCACCTCTGTGACTGGGAAGATCATGGAGCAGATCCTCTTAGAAGATATGCTAAGGCACAGGGAGGACAGGGAGGGGACTCGATACAGCCAGCATGGCTTCACCAAGGGCAAGGTCTGCCTGACCAACCTAGT
Source organism: Phaethon aethereus (assembly GCF_964289735.1). Lineage (NCBI taxonomy): Eukaryota > Metazoa > Chordata > Aves > Phaethontiformes > Phaethontidae > Phaethon > Phaethon aethereus. The sequence goes on along the minus strand of NC_138577.1, from coordinate 33,472,574 downwards.
GGCCTTCTATAATGGAGTGACCACATCAGTGGACAAGGGAAGAGCTAGCGATGTTGTCTATCTGGACTTCTGTGAGGACTTTGACACGGTCCCCCACAATATTCTTTTCTCTAAATTGGAGAGATATGGCTTTGATGGGTGGCCTGTTGGGTGGATGAGGAATTGGTTGTATGGTCACATCCAGAGGGTAGTGGTCAATGGCTTAATGTCCAGAGGAGATCAGTGATGAGCAGTGTTCCTCAGGAGTCCGTACTGAGACCAGTAATGTTTAATGTCTTCATCAATGACATAGACATAGTGGGATAGAGTGCACCTTCAGCAAGTTTGCAAAGGATGCCAAGCTGAGTGGTGCCTTTGACACATCTGAGGGACAGGATATCACCCAGACGGACCTGGAGAAGCTCGAGGAATGGGCCTGTGTGAACCTTATGAGGTTCAACAAGGCCAAGTGCAGGGTCCTGCACCTGGGTCAGGGCAACCCGCAGTATCAAGAAAGGCTGGGGATTAAGGGATTGACAGTAGCCCTGCCGAGAAGGACTTGGGTGTACTGGTGGATGAAAAGCTGGACATGAGCCAACAATGCTCGCTTGTAGCCCAGAAGGCCAACCGTATCTTGGGCTGCATCGAAAGCAGCGTGGCCAGTAGGTAAGGGAGGTGATTCTGCCCCTCTACTCCGCTCTGCTGAGACCCCACCTGGAGTCCTGCGTCCAGCTCTGGAGCCCTCAGCACAGGAAAGACATGGACCTGTTGGAGCGGGTCCAGGGGACAGCCACAAAAATGATTAGAGGGATGGAACACCTCTCCTGTGAGGACAGGCTGAGAGAGATGGGGTTGTTCAGCCTGGAGAAGAGAAGGCTCCAGGGAGACCTTATTGCAGCCTTCCAGTCCTTAAAGGGGGCTTATAAGAAAAATGGAAACAGACATTTCAGCAGGGCTTGTAGCAATAGGACAAGGAGTAATGGTTTTAAACTGAAAGAGGATAGTTTTAGACTAGAAAAGGAAGAAATTTTTCACAACGAGGGTGGTGAAACACTGGCACACATTGCCCAGAGAGGTGGTAGATGCCCCGTCCCTGGAAACCTTCACGGTCAGGTTGGACAGGGATCTGAGCAACCTGCTTGAACCTTCAATCTAGTTGAAGATACCCCTGCTTAGTGCAGGGGGGTTGTACTAGATGACCTTTAAAGGTCTCTTCCAACCCAAACTATTCTATGATTCTATAAATTAAGTCATTGTTTAAGCACATACACATGAAATCAAATTCTTAGGGAAACTTCAAATCAAATTCTGATCAGTCAATGAATGAGGCTAGACTTCCTTTTTCTGCACTTCCATACTAAAGTCTTGACTTGAAATTTTAGAGTAAAGGTGCTATATTTCTACTTTATTAACATTAATTGAAAAAATATAAATTAAAATATGAAAACATAAATTTAAAAATACAAAATTTAAAACATAAGAATGAGAACAACCTAAATTGCAAATACCTTTAATGTAATTTATCTTTCATGTAATTAAAAATAATTCACATTAATGAAATTAGGCTCAAAGTTACCATATTTTTTTACTTATGTGGATCTTCATTTAATGAATTTAGAACATACAAAATATTAATCATAATTCACTGAGCAGTACTCTTAGAACACAGGCAGAGTTGAAAGGATGACTGAGTTTACAAGTAATTTGAATTTTAGATTTTACTTTGGTACGTATAAATACAAACTTCGTATAATTTATTTAATTTGCAGTGATTTAAAATAATTTGATTTAACTTTCTGTATTGCACATAAAAGCAATTAGGAGGATGAGTTTGCATGAGAACAATCCTCACAAAGAAGCAGTGGCAACTTGTATGCTATACAAAGCACAGAGTAGAAAAGCCACAAATATGAAATGCTATGCGCAGATGAACATGTTACAGCGTTAGGTTTATCTCTTAGATGCAACTTTTGTATCTTGACTCATTGACTCATCTATCAACTGAGACAGAGTTCTATTCTTCAGCTGCTCAAGTTTTCAGAATTGAGACCCTTAGAAGTTATGCAAGTTCTACATCAATTTTCATTTCAACAACTATTTATACTTGTTTTCATACAAAACGGGTAATGACTTCTGCACAAAATTAATACTATACACCATACAAAGCTTTTTATAATACCCCTACTTACAAGATATTAAACTTTGCTTTAGTTTCCTCTCTCACATAATTGAACATCACAGATAGATGTCATCTCTTCTCTGATCTATTAAAAGATCTTGAAAATCCTTCAAATTGTCATTTCTGATTTGCCACTCTGCTTCTATTCTCTTTATTTTCCATCCCGTTTTTTGAAACAAAAAATCCTTAAGAATACCATGGCATTACAGATTAACATAACAAGTACAAAAATTGCAGTTAACAGCTCACTTGTGATGTTTGTTACATTTATGACTACTTAAAATTGAAAAAACCTACATAAATTAGAAAGCAGCTAAAGGGCAAAATCAAACTGTTGTCTTTATTACATGCAAGTCTAATGTCTTTCAGATTAAGTATTTGTAGGTGCCACAGTCAATCAAGACTTCAATGTGAAGCAAAAATGAAAGCATTCATGCACAAAAGGCCTGTGTGGTAATTGTGACGTGCAGACAAGATAATAGAAAATATTCCAGCCTTCCTTTAATTTTGTGTATCAACTGCTGCCTTGACTTAGACAACCTGTTATATTTAAGGTATTATTTTATTACTTTAATCATTTAGGAGCATTTGATTAATCCGGTAGGCATCCGGTCATCAGAGCTAAACTTCTTGCATAAACTACTACTTTTTTCTTCAGATGCTGCACTCATGCAAAAATATGATTAAGATATTTTCCATACACATGTAATTAAGTATGAAGGTCTCATTTACACTGTTTTATTAATGTTTACTATTAAGTGACTTATAGCCATGTAGCTTACTTCAAATTTTCATCTTTTTAACATACCTTACTGTAAAACTCAGACTGTATTTTAGCAGGCAGCTGTTGCAAAGTAAAAGATCACAGAGGTCTTAACCTCCACATCATGGAAATTATCAGAAATGTTACTTTCCCAAAAAAAACAATTTAATCTTTTGGCCAAATTGAGCATAAAGCCCATCATCTTTATTCTTAAGAACTATCGCATCATCTTCCTCATGCCATTCTAAGCTATTAGCTGGATGAAAAATATCATGAAAACAACCTATTCACAGAAAAACATCGCAGAAGACATTAAAGTTAAATGCTAAAAACTTGGGAAATGTCAGAGAGGGTTGTCTGTGAAACGAACTCACCTATGTTATATTGCTGTTACAATAAAAATCTTTGTATGAGTATGTAGTTTTTCTACAGAAATCCAGTTTCATTCACTGAATATAATGGAATAAACAACTATTTTAAATGTTATCTTCACTATTCATTTTCTGATTCTATGTTTTATTTGTTATTTACTATTCACAACATGATTCTGAAATAAAAATAAGGAAGTTTTGATGATACACATGATGCATCAAGGAAAGTAGTTTTCCCCTCACCACACAATCTTTATAATTTGCACTAATACATAATTAATAGCAGTAGTAGACAACTATTTCCATGCAGATGTGCACAGACCAAGGTTAAGTGACAACTTAAGTTGCCCGGGCAACTTCTTTAAATATAGTGATCAGCAAGGATCAAGGAACCGGGTTCCTGTTCCCAGCTGTAGAAATGCACATACTCGTGTGTCGGTGTATCTGAAGCCAGATCCCTTTCTGCCCTACCTTCTTCCAGAGTTCTGGACCTAAGAACTGTCACACTGCTCCTCTCAATAGACACTCCTCACACCTAGGAAGGACAAAAGCTAGTACATGCTTTGGCTAAAGTGGATTTATGTGTCTGCTCACTGGCCAGCAGGCTGCTATCACGTAAGATTTAGAGTTAGTACATTTTGTCTGCTTCCCCCTTCCCAGAGGTCCTAACCAGGTTTCCATCTTCTACCTAGCCATTAACTTCCATCAAACTTCTAGACATTCAGCTGTCTTCAATATTTCTACCTCTGTATCAAATTTGGCTAAGAAGTTAAGATGCAAAAGTTACTGATGAAAAGAAGCTATGACAAGAAAAGGCAAGGGCACAGAGGAGACAAAGATACTAGCGATGAAAACCTAATAAACAATAAATACTAAGCCGCATTTTCGTAAGCTTCACCAAGCTAAAAATGCCAGTACAAAATAAAGTTCTAAGAGAACAAAAAAAGAAAAGATTTTTTTTTCTTAAGAATTCCCCAGAGTACTAGAAAGCATTCCTTGTTTGCAATCATACCGTCGACAGTTAAAAGTCACAAAACATTAAGTACTTAAACACAGTAGGTGAGTCAAGAACAATGTTTTTCACTTTGCTGGAGGTTTGTCCTTCAAACATCTTACATATGGACATATTGAAAATATTACCTTGAGCCAGTCTTTCAAGCCGTTTCCCATGCTCTGGAGGAACAGCGTACCTAAAATTCACATAAAGAAAAGGATGAAATGCTTAAGGACATAATTAGTAAACAAGCAATGATTAATGTATGATAAATATCTAAAAATAGAGAAGCCAAAAAGATTGAAGACTGAAAAACTATACAGGAAAAATAGACCACTTTCTGAGGAAGAAATACAGAGGGGTTTTTCTGAGAAAATATTTTAGCTTAATTCAAATTTAAACATATAATATGTAGTTCAAGAATGTTATATTTTCTATGTAAAATCATGCACATTGACAATATTTGATAAGATTACACCACTCCAGTTAAAAAGACACATATAATTTCATTTTCCAAATGAAACAAAAACACGTAAGTCTAGTTTTTTACTCTGCTTCACAAGACAGAAGAGTTCAACAGAAAAATATGGGCATTAAACATCTCTTATTTTTTCCTATAGCAAATGCTGTGGAGTAAAAGGGTTACTTGTCTTTGTAAAATCTTTACAATTAAGAGTTAAAAATTATTTAAGAAATACACCTCCTTTAAATTAAACAATTGTACGTATCTTGGAATCACTCTGTTCTTACAGAGAATCTCTTTTAAAGATACCATATGCTATCTGCAATAAGTGAGTAACAATACTAAAGAACCAGAATTAACTTCATGTTATTTTTAATGTTTATTACAGCTAAAAAAATGAAGATTATTGAAAAGCTGTAATTTTATTCTGCTTTTCTGAACACTTTGGTATTCACACATTTACTGCACTTCATAGATACACTGTATGTATTAATTAGGCTTTATTATTGACTTTAAATGCTTCACTATGTGATATAAAGGCTTTCATTTCAGTTTAATGTTGCAACAGCATTGGATTGACTGTTCTCTATTAAAAAATATGGTTCAAAAAAGGAGAAAATGCATATTCAACTGTACAATATAGTCCGAATTCACGTAGTTTAAGTCAACCTGCAGCTTTTTTCTTTTACTACACTGTGAACAGAGATTTCATTCATCTCCCCTGACAGCTCACTCAGAAAAACAAGTGAAGAACCCTAGGCCCCTCATTTTGCGCAAGAAATAAATATCCCCCACCTCAAGTTCTCATTTGCACACATACAATTTTACTCTATTAAAACTGAAACTGCTGCATAGAAGCAAGACCCTTCCACCACAGAAGTCAGTGCCCTAAGTTGAACTGTAGCAAAACCCATGCCTACTGACAACTCAGTCCAAATGGTATTAAACAAAAAAAAAGAGACTTTCAGCTTGACTCTGTTAACTGTTAGCAGTTTTAATCAGAATTTCACTGTTACAAAAATTGATTTTGTTTCTGTTTCTACAAAGAAAAAAAAAAGAGTTTGTGCCTGTTCTCTACTCTGTACTACACATGCATCAGAGTATACATAGTAATCTAACCTATATCTTTGCATCTTTCACACCGCAGCAGAAAGAAATGCTATGTATAGAATTATAAACTGTACTGTATGTCATTAAATACACAACTTCATGAAGTAAAACATGGGCAGTGTTTATGTCTATAAAAACCTTAAACTACAGACTTCTCTTCGCTTTACCTGTCTCTATTTGGACTAGTATTCTTCCTAAAAAGCTACTCTTCCAAAAGTACATTACTACATTTTTGTGAGACCATGCAGCCACATGCTTCCATTTGCACCTGTAAACATGTAAGTACTTATCAATATTACAAATTTACAACCTGTATTACAAAAATGCAAAACTGGACAACTGACCTCTCAATAAGTCTCTCAGAAATATAAGGCAGGACATGATTTAACGAGGCTATAGCCATGTATTTAGCTAATCTAAAATGACCAAGCAATAATTCATTCAATACAAGTTGGTGCTTTTCATCATTTTCTTCATTTGGGATCTGTGGTAACATCTACTCCACAATCCTTTATTTCTTCCCACTATTGCCACTGCTCTTTTCCCACAGCTAAGAAAAGGACAAAAGAAAGGAGACTATCTTTGTAATAAAACATTAGGAGGCCCAAAGTCACTCTCCGGACCCTTCAGGCTTAGTTCCTAACACAATTTATTAGAAAACTGAGCATTTTTAACACATAGGCACCTGCCTTGGATACCAGTCAAATGACAGTGCCATGAATCTTACTGGATCCTTCAGTGACTGTACAGAACATTAAACAAAAAAACCCACAAACTCAGATCACTAAGTCAGAGAAAAAAGCATTCACTATTAGTGTCAATAGTTAGCTCATATGAGAACTTCAGCACTCTTAAAAACTTTTAGAAAATTATTTTTCACCATCTTCTGCCCAGCTTCCTTTTACCTACATTACCAAACAGCGACTAACATTTGTTTGAGTTCTCATATCATAAGGCCAAGTCCAGCCCTCTTTAAAAGTAAATGTAATGGACATTAAATGTTAAAACACTAAAGAGGCAAAGAGAATTTCTTGCATAACAAGCAAAGAAACAGGTAAAAAGGGAAGAACAGATATAAAGAGAAATGTTGATGGTAAATACATTTTATTTTATTAGTTCACTTGTTAAAAATTTTGAAAAGACAGATAAAAGTTGAACAGTCACTGTTCATTTCTTAGAGTCATACTACAAAGACAAAAAATTATAGTACATACATTTATCAAATATTGTTCAAAAAGATCTTCTGAAATACATGTTAATTCAGCAAATCAAGGGTACTGGCCACAAGATAACTACAAATTAAGTAAGAAATACTAAATACAAGTCATTATGTTTCTGAAACATTTATATATATGTTTTCTAGATTAATTCTTCTACAGGATTTCTCAGTGTACTTTAAATAAGCTAACAACTTCTTTGCCTCTTTTTTTTAAGTAAATAAAATCTCAGTCTTAGGCAATAATATCCACTGTTTATTCATGAACTACTGGCAATGTAAGCTCCCTGTTCTACTTATATTCTTCAAATCCCCAACAGAGGCAACAACAGACAGTAGTCTAGTAGCTGCGATCACTCAGTCCTGTCTTCAGCTCAGAAAAGATGGCTGATGGCAATTAGGAGAGCTGACTTTACGAAATAGAGAAACAATGTTCTGGGAACTTGGCCGAAAACAGCAATTCACCACCTGCCTAATTTTAGTAACTAGTTTGGTTATGATTTTATTTGATTTTATACTCAGATGCAAAACCTAAATAACTTTTGAGTTACTGTTACCTTTACATTTTCTGTTCTATGAGAATTAATTTACTTTTTCAACAACAACTGCTAGTCCATTAAAATACAATACAAGTTTTACCTTGCATGGCAAAGAAAGAGAATCCAGTACAGGAAAAAATATGGATTTCACTTACGTTCAGTTTTATTATGAACATCAGGATGTTGCACAGAGATGCATCAATGTAACAACATATCTAAAAAAAAAATGCTTCCCGTTCTTTTATTTTCCTATAAACCAAAAATGGAATCTTTAGTACAAAGCACTTGAAGATATTAACAAAAAACATGTGGGCCACAGATGAAACTGTTTAATTCAAAAGAAAACATACAGTAAAATTACAGACTTCGGAGGGAGAAATAACTAACAGACATTTCAGAAGACACAAGGCAAACTAATACTGTATCTCCACAGCAATATCAATTTTTCAAACATCCATTTGAGAGACTGTTGCAGAAACATAAGACAACATAAAATAATTCCACCACATAAAAAGTGCTTATGAAAAACTGGACTAAAAACACTTGTATGAACTGACAACAAATATTTTGCAACTATTCCAGGACATGATTTGTAACCCTTTCCTTGGTTACAGTATGAGATATAACCATTTGATTCTTTTGATAATGAGTGTAGATCATGGAAAAAAAAACCTGCTCAAAGCTCTTGGATATCCAAAAAGCAAATTTCAAAGGTTAAATTTCTATACAGATATCAAAATGAGACTGAGGAGACAAAGAAAAAATTCCAAACAAATTTTGATCAGAAATATCATTACATAAATTTAATTCCAGGGTAAAATACAGGAAACAAAATATTATTACAGTATATGAGTTTTAAAAGACAGGTTTTAAATTGATTTTTTTAATTCCATCATCTTTGTCTCTTTCCCATATCTGCGCACTGCAAATGTTAAAAAGTCAAGCTTTCCAATTTCAAGTTGGAAAAGCCCATTTTAGTCCAGTTACCAGCAAAATCATTGTATATAACTTGGTATTACATATTTGTAATAGTGCTTCTGGGCCCATTTGTGCCATTAACATGCATTAAAATTTCACACATTTCCCTCTTTTTAGACTTGCCTACTGGCTAGATTTGACAGTTCTCCATTCAATGTGCTTGCTCCAACTCCATTATGAAGCATGTAGTTTCACCCACCTACAGCATGCAGAACCTCGGAGTTTAATTCATCATTCTGAAATGCGTTCTAGGATGAGCAGCCTAGAAATTAAGCATGGTATCATAGTTCATTACTCTAAGGCTCTCTGCTGAGCCAGGTTTTCATGGAACAGATACCCTATTCAACTACAGTTACTTCTCAATTTATAATAACGAACACATTATTTAAGCAATTCTAGCATTGCTTCACAATATGTTCTTCAGGATCCACAATGTAATAAAAAAAAACAAAGCAACACCACATCATCAAATTGATCAGATGTAATTTCTACCAGGCCACAAATAAAACACAAATTTTAAAAAACTGAGATATGAGAATTTTCACATCAGAAGCTACCAAACCTTCTTACAAAGATGGAATTGAAACAAAAGACTTTCAGCCCAGACCTACCAAGTCCTTCAAGAATAATGCAACAAATATCTGTACATTTTTAATAATAAAATCCCTGTAAGATCAGGGAAGAAATGATCATCTGTTTTTTTGCTCCACTCTAAGATGTTCTCTTGGGCTTTTACTCCACTCTCTGAAATGTACTCTTGGAATTTATCAAGAAAAATCTCCAAGTAGCCAGAAAACATGCCACAAACCAGTAAGAATTTCTGCAATAACTTCACAGTAGAAGTAAATCACCAAAACTATAATGTCAGTAAATTTAAAAAAATGCAATTGTAGGTGATTAAAATGTTTTTACATTATTATGAATGTTGACTTACAACAACCTATTGAAAATCATTGCTACTTTTTTAATGGAATATATTCATTGAATCCAAACATTAATAATTTAGCATTGAAGGTTCTCTAACTCTTTGCAACTTCAAGTCAAAAAAATATACTGCCTTGTTTTTAAGATACTTATATAAGAATATTTATTTAGAAAAACAAGTGCAGCATAACATTAAGTATTACAGCTGTGCTTTTTGAAACATAATTTTACATATAATTTTTAAAAGCATCCTACATAAGCTACTATTGTAGCTAAAAATAAATACAGTGATCCTACTTTTCATCTGTATCTGAAGTAGGCCCTTCATTTCTCTTTAATCCACTGCACAGACTTAATGTGTACTTCTGATTCTCTCTACTCTGCCTTTAATTAAACTGAGAAATGTGAATGTCTGTTGACCATGACTAATATTCACTTAGCATTAAGTAATGTTTAAATAAATTAAAAATGAAAAAAAAAATTAAAAAAAGAAAACCTTAGCCAACATTCTTACTAATGCAGTTTGAAGCATCATTGCTTCAGAGTTTCAAAAGTTTTCGCGAAGACATATACAAACTATTAAAATCAAGTGTTCTTCAACCATCATCATCCATTCTAATTCTAGAAAACGCTTCTGTCACCAAGTTTGTTCCAACAGGAAAATCCTGGTTTAAGGACATATTCAAGATGGAAATTAAAATGAAAATCCTCACCCAGGGAAACTGTGTTAGAAAGAGGAAAAAGGACAATTTTTCTTCATTGGCTGCAAAGAATGCCAAAAATCATAAACACCTCCAGTGTGCTCTGTGAATTGCATAGCTGTCATTGGGATACCCCCGGATATCACTAGAATGATCCATATGCTTTCAGTTTAGTCTGTATATTTCCACAGAAAGTGAATTTTACATTCACAGCACTAAAAGCAGTGGATCTAAATTATAATAATAAATACATGAATATAAAGATCTCAGAATTGTTTTTCTTTTTCCAAGAACCCCTTAACATCACTCCCAAGACGGAAAATGCACGCTACAATAGCATCCCAGAACAATGACTATGTGATGACAAGTCCCTACTTTCCATGAACAAAAAATAAAACCTGTCACAAAAAAGTTATCAGGTTACTTAGTAAAACAGATGTCCTACGAGTCAGTACAAAATTCTATGGATCAGTACAAAATTCTATGAACTGTCAGTCGTATTCTGACTTTCACAGCTGACCCACCTTGCATTCCTCTAATGCCCAGGATAAAAAAAAAGAAAAAAAAAAGAAAAGAAAAAAAATTGATACAATTTGATTTGTCCACAACACAGATAAGGTAAAAGACCTCATGAAGTTGAATTTAAACAGTGTCACTTTTTAAATTTAAACATGGCACTTTTTTTCCACGCAAAGCCTTTAAAGTTATTAACAAATTTACTAACCTTAAAATTTTAATAAAATGAAAATTAATTTAAAGCTATGAATGAATGTAAAAATCAAAGTCATCGAGCTTGCACAGTAAAATGAATTAAGGAACACAAAAAACTAGAGTTATAACACAACTTTACTAGAACAATCAATAGGAGTATGAAAATTTGGTCAGATTTCTTAAATTCTATAGTGATCTTTCTATCTATGCCTCAGGAAGTCATTACATGAATCTGTGCCACATGAATAAAATTAGACATGAGAGCCAAAGAAGTTGCATTTTGTACTACAGAATCATTACTATGGTAGTTCTACTGAAACTACAAAGCTGAAATATGAACTAGTCTGTTCCTTCCAACACTGAAAACGTCAAAACCCACAGATCACCAGACAAGGTAGTTCAGAAGATTGGTCATTTGCTTTTGAAAGCTTCCTTCTCTAACTTACACACTGCAGAATTAGAAAATAAATGGTCACACATATTAGCTTATACACTGACAGCTTATACAAAATAAACTGCTAACTTTATCCCAATACCTAAATGGCGGCTATCAACTGTAGCAGTATCAACCTTCTGCAAAAATAACAACCCAAGAACTTCTAGTCAAAGAGAAGAACATGGCTTCTTCTTGACTTTCGTTGAAAGTTATTAATCAGACTGTTGCTTTCTTTGTTGCTGCAACTGTTTTGTGAATGGGAGGAGGGAAGGACCTCTAATACTGTTACTTCCAAGGGTTTTATATTTCTCAGAATGCTGATTAAGAAAAACACTGGCTAAAAACATGTAAGTAGATAGATACTAGAAAGTAATAGCAGCACAAATGGCTGCAAATGAATTGCAACCTACTTTACCCGCAGGTTTTGAATTTTGCAGAAAAGACTTGATTCAGAATTGGTTTTCAAGTCACCACATATATTAGCAAAGTAACTTTGAGCACCATCTTCTTTAAAATTCAGTATCACAGAATGATAGAAAAGTTTCAGCTGGCAGGGACCTGAATGTCATCTAGTCCAATTTCGTGATCAACATATGGCTAACTTCAAACTCAGATCAGTTTGCACATAACAACATACAGACAAGTTTTGAAAACTTCCAAAGATGAAGAATCAGCAGCCCTCCCTAAGTAACCTGTTACAATGTCATTGTGAATTATTTTTTCCTTCTATCAAGCTGGTATGTCCCTCATTGCAAGTTGTGATTATTGCTCCCTTTCCTTTTGTTACATCTCGGTACATCACTGAGAAGAGTTTGGCTCCATCTATAATGTCCCTACACCACAGATTACAACGCTAGACCATATATCAGAACATGTAACTTTTATAGAAAAATTCCTAAGTCAATAACTATACACAAGCAACAATCAGCTCATAAAATGCTTGTTTCCCCAAATAAATAATGATTTGCCCTTAATGGCTGCAAAAAAAACTCTCTCCTTAATTTTCTATAGACTTCTTATATTTTGCATAAGAAACCTCTTATGCTAATCCATACTGTTAATTCTCATAAAACCAGAAAAGTGAAGTTCTGTATTAAAAATAAAAAGATTCCTGACAATGCAGAAAAGTTTAGCCATTCTTGGGAAAGTATCCCATGTGGTTAAAAAATCCCACAGATAACATTTTCAGAAATGCTAGACATTTGGACTTTAAAAAAAAGAAAGATTTAAATAAGCATGAAGCTTCTTCAAAGGAAAGCCTCCAGAGATATTTCACCACCCAACCCCATTATGGGCATCAATGGGGTGGGGGGAAGAATCTATATAGAAATATATCAGAAGGACTGAAATATACTATATTGTTACAACACATGCATTCACATTATCCACAGTTAGTAAAGAGGGAGCCAAAAGAAAACTATTCAAGTCCTGACATATATCAATATTCTAAACAAAGAACATAAGTATACGGTTTTGGTTTCTTGGGTGGAGTTTTTTTGATAATATCAAAAACTAAAGTAATTCTATCTCATAGCCAAAGATCTTGCAGAATACAAGTCCCTCTTGACTGACAGTTAATATCATCAATAAAATAAATGCAAAGCCTAACACAGAAAATTCCATGTATTTAAAAGATAAATTAGTCAGTGTTAGCTTTTCTGCCTTTCTGGTGACTTCACAGACCCTACTCTTCAATGCTGCGTTTTACAAATCGCACCTTCCAAATAAAAGAAGTGGGTTGGGTTGGATTGGATTTTGTGCAACAGGGTAATTGGTTATTCAGTACTGTAGAATTTTGTAAGTATACTGCCTATACAAAGTACTGGAAACTGAATTTAAATCCACTTAATTTTAACACATGCATAGTATCATGATGACTACAGATGGAAGGAAAACTGGTGATACTTATCAGGTGCTCAGTTAAGTATATGTTTTACAAAACATAAAGAATCATTGCTTTACGGTACAAAAAGTACCCAGCCAAGCAAGATGGTCATGAGATAAGAAGCCTCTTGTATTCACCCAATTATTCTCATCTCAGTGACAAGAAACAGAATGTGAAACATTGAGTTCCATTATTCCTAAACCAGGTGGATCCACAGCATATAGATAACACCATGAACTGCAAGCTGATTCAGTATGATGTTAAATACTTAACCAAACTACTTCTCTGAAGCCCATGTTATATATCGACAGGGGAATGACAGCTGATGATTTTTCCTGCTAATTTGTATTTTAAAAATTCCAAAGCTGAAAAGCCATAAAAGATTGTCACAACTAAACTTACAACAGTATTTTTTTCACAATGAACCTAATTCATTGATTTCACAGTTGATAACAGGCAATTTGCAACCTCCACATTATATGAAAATAACGCTGTCTAATTCCAGACACTGGGCTCAGAATGCCACTTTTTATAGGCAACACTAATTTGTTCTACTATCTGTTTAGGTGGTTAGTATGTGTTATATGTAAAAATGACAAATTTTTAATATATAAATACATTGAAATCTCACAAATTTAATTTAGGAAGTTAATACATTTGCTGTTTTGAGATGGGAAATTTCAAGGTCCATTAGCCCCTGAAAAATTTACCTACTTAATCTAAATATTTCAAGGAACAAAATCCTCTTCCACAAAGGAGGAAAAAAGAAAAAAAACAGATCTTCTTTTCACCTAATTCCCATGTCTTACTCAGCAATGTTCTCCCACTTTATGGAGAATTTTCTAACTACCAAATGATTGCTCAATTTCAAGCACAATGACAAAACTTTCAGACTGCTGACAAACCACGATACTGTTTGATTATAGCTACCTTTCTACAATCAGAATACCTATTCTGGTTATAGTCATCTGTGTGACTCCTAATATTCTTATTTCTAACTTTCCTGATAATTTGCAGCAAGAAGCATGCCTAATCCTCTCTTCTTCTAATTTGAGCATAACTGTCTTCCCACCTCTCATGGAAGTTTTATACATTGCTCCCATTTTTCACATTAAAAATTTCAACCTCATTGTAATTTTCTATATCTGTTATTTTTCCTAGACATAGAACATAACTAGGAAACACGTCAGTTCCGTCAACGGCATGCATAATTTGTGCAAATGTAGCAAGACTCTTCCACTCACGCTGAACTCTGTATCACCTGGCCAAATTTTGACCAGTGTTTGTCATCTGTTGATCACACTCAAAGTCCTATTAATGCAACTCCGGAAGACCCTCACAGAACCTAGCTGAGTCTCTTTTAACCCACTTAGTTTATTGCCATATTTGTTCTTAAATCGTAGAATGTTAGCATCAGTCTGAATATGCTTTCCCTTCTTCACCTTGTTTGGTCTGTAATGCTGCCAAATAATAATATCAGAACACCACTCATTTTTATCTCACCATACCCACAACCACATTACTATTTCCTCTGCTACTGGGATGCAAAATCTGAAAACCTTCACATGAAATCATGTTTTAAAGAATTCCACAACCCCTAGCACATAACTATCTATCTTTCCTTATTTTTCCATTTCATAAAGAAAGATGAACAGGTATTGGTACACATTCTACACTGGCAAAGCCATAAAGACAGGTTCTACCATGGCAATCAAGAGGTAAAGTTGCCCATGGCAAAAATTTTAGGCCACCTGGAGATTGCCTAAACCAGATTTCTCACCATCCTTTTTCCACTTAACTCCTGAAGAGAATTCTTGAACCTAGACCATCTGCTTTATTTTTAATTTCACCATAGATCCATTTCACCCTACTCCTCTTACAACCTGAATAAACTGCAGGGTCCAGTCTCGCTCTCCTTATCCATCTAATTTTGGCTGTCTAAGCATTCTCTTTTCAACAATCTGGTATCTTTTTCTTGACATTATCACAAAGACAGAGCCATCTTCTCTTTCTGTAGTATATATTCCTCTTTATTTTATGACTGACCGACCCTGCAAGGCATTATGTGATCTATGAAATACACTACTAAACAGAAGGGTTTTTTAACATGTATTTTTTCTTGTCATTTCCAGTCTTTGGAAGAGCTAGGAAGCAAAGACAAGAAGGAATGTCACAGAAAACATTACAAATTTATTTTGAAATTATGTTTGTATTATACTGCAAGTTTACGCTGTGCCTCTTTCAACAGAAAGTAACAATTCTAATTCTTCATGCAAAAGGAATTCAGACCTCCACCATCACATATAAAAGGTGAACAAATGAACACCATTTGAAAAAATATGACTTTAGAAAGTAAAATATTAAATATATTCTCCATATATCTTTAATCTTTTTCTCTAAAATAAATTTTTAAAAGAATAAATTAGTCCAATGATGACATTCGAAATATTCACAGTGCCATGAAAATAATTACTTCGTCCTTGCTTAATAAACACTTTCACATATTCATTCTTAATATTCTTGAAGAAGATCTATACCATCTTAACACTTAAAAAAATTCCTATCAACACCACTGTTTTTCACGAGTCAGGTACAACAGCACAAATTATAAGCACTGCTTTGAGATACTTAAGAAATCTGGAATTATTTTCCAAAATGTAGATATCTTATTCAGATTTTTTTGTTTATAAATTTATAGTGTAAATAGAAACATTACCTATATTCTACCCATGGATCTAATAATCTAATACACATACTAACAGTCTAACATTTGTACTATTAACAAAAATCTGGTTTATACTAGGCATTAATTTCCAAGAGCAGTTCAATACTTTAACATCATGACAAAATTCCTCAAATTATTACACAACACAAAAATAAATTCTCTTTAGTCAGGGCCTATACCCCTGAAGTAATAATTACAATAGAAGAAAACATTTATCAACAAATGGCAGAGTGAAGAAATTTTTAATACTAATAAGGAGTTCACAGATACCGTTATGAAACATATCAAGAACAAACTCAATTAATAAATTAAGTCAATCATCAATCACACCAGAGGTTCTTACTGTAAGACTTTTTTTCTAAGAAACCACGGTGTAAAATGAGGAAGCACCTTCAAGATTTCCTTCCCCTGAGAAAAAAATGCAAAGGAAAAGTTGCAGTAAAATTTCTGCCTGATTGCAAGTAATTTTAATAGACTCTATTCCCCCTTCCAGCAAATCTTTCCTCACCGTATCCTCTCTCTTCTCCCCTCATATTACTCTGTTTCAGAGATTCTAAGTTTTCTTAATTACTTTTCCTCCTTCAAATTATTTCCTCTCTTTAGTACTTTCTTGCAAGTAAAAAATTATCTATAAAGCAAACATATGTATGACACAAATATATATAAACACACAAACAGACATAGTCCTGATCTTGCAAATGATTATCAGACACACTATTTCCCTATGCTTCATATAAAGTAGTCAATGGAGGAATCAGTATATATAACATAAAACTACAAACTTCTTTGTGTTCCTCTTGGAAGTGAAACTGCACAGCGTGTATGAACAAATGAAAGTTAATCTATGTCTAAAAACTGGAGAAAGCTTCAAATTATTAAAGACTAACGCAGCAGTCAGATTTAGTTTCTGCCTACAAGATCTCATTGGGGCTTTCAGATGGACGTGGTTGTCTTCTCACAGTTCAGAGAAAATACACTGCCTATCATGCTTCTTAATAAAGTTCACAGAATTACAGAATCATTAAGGTTGTAAAAAACCTTTAAGGTCATCAAGTACAACCATCAACTCAACACCACCAAGCTCACTAAATCATATCCTCAAGTGCAATGTCCACACATTTTTGAACACTTCCAGTGATAGTGACTCCACCACCACCATGGGCAGCCTGATGTTTGACCACGCTCTCAGTAAAGAATCTAATCTAAACCTCCCCTGGTGCAACTTGAGGCCGTTTCCTCTTGTCCTATCAATAGTACTTGGGAGAAGAAATCAACATCCACCTCACCACAACCCCCTTTCAGGTAGTTGTAAAGTGCAATAAAGTGTCCCCTCAGCCTCCTCCAGACTACACAACCCCAGTTCCTTCAGCTGCTCTTCATAAGACTTGTTCTCCAGACTCTTGACCAGCTTCGTTGCCCTTCTGTGGACACGCTCCAGCCCAAAACTGAACACAGTATTCAAGATGCGGCCTCACCAGTGCCAAGTACAGGGACACGATCACTTCTCTACTCCTGCTGGCCACACTGTTTCTGATACAGGCCAGGATGATGCTGGCCTTGCTGGCCACCTGGGCACACTGCTAGCTCATATTCAGCCAACTGTCAACCAGCACCCCCAGGTCCTTTTCCACCTGGCAGCTCTCCAGCCACTCCTCCCCAAGCCTGTAGCGTTGCATGGGGTTGCTGTGACCCAAGGGCAGGACCCAGCATTTGGCCTTACTAAAACTCATACAGCAGATCTCGGACCAATGACCCAGCCTGTCCAGATCCCTCTGCAGAGCCTTCCTGCCCTCCAGCAGATCAACACGCCCACCCAACACCTGTTGGGTGTACACCTGTCTAAGCCACGAGCTGCCAGCTTCTCCAGGAGAATGCTGTGGGAGAGAGCGTCAAAGGCTTTGCTAAAGTCCAGGTAGACAACATCCATAGCCTTTCCCTCATCCACTAGGCGGGTCAACGGGTCATAGGAGGAGATCAGGTTGGTCAAGCAGGACCTGCTTTTCATGAACCCACGCTGGCTGGGCCTGATCCCTTGGTTGTCCTGCACAGGCCCTGTGAGCGCCCTCAAGATGAACCGCTCCATGATCTTCCCTGGTACCGAGGTCAGGCTGACAGGCCTGTAGTTCCCGGGATCCTCCTTCCGGCCCTCCTTGGAGATTGGTGTCACATCGGCAGCCTCCAGTCATCTGGGACCTCCCCTGTTAACCAGGACTGCTGATAAATGATGGAGAGTGGCTTGGCAAGCTCTTCTAACAGCTCCCTCAGTACTCTTAGGTGGATCCCATCAGGCCCCATAGACTTGTGGGTGTCCACATGACGTAGCAGGTCCTTAAACGCTTCCTCCTGAATTATGGGGAGTTTATTCTGCTCTCCATCCCTGTCTTCCAGCTCAGGGGGCTGAATACCCTGCAGATACCTAGTCTGGCTATTAAAGACAGAGGCAAAGAAGGCATTAAGTACCTCAGCCTTTTCCTCGCCCTTGGTGACAATGTTCCCCCCCACATCCAGGAAGGGATGGAGATTCTCCTTCGCTCTCTTTTTCTTGTTAATATATTTGTAAAAACATTGTTACCCTTTACGACTGGGGCCAGACTGAGTTCTAGCTGGGCTTTTGCCTTTCTAATTTTGTCTCTGCTTGACCTAACGAGACCCTTGTACTCTTCTTGTGTTGCCTTCCCCTTCTTCCAGAGGTGATAAACTCGCCTCTTTTCCCTGAGTCCCAGCAAAAGCTCCCTGTTCAGCCAGGCCAGTCGTCTTCCCCACCAGCTCGTCTTACGACACATGGGGAGGACCTGCTCCTGCACCTTTAAGATTTCCTTCCTGAAGACTGTCCAGCCTTCCTGGACCCTTTTGTCCCAAGGGACTCTCTCAACCAGTGACCTGAACAGGCTGAAGTCTGCCCTCCAGAAGTCCATGGTAGCAGCTTTGCTGACCTCCCTCCTTACTTCACCAAGAATCGAGAGTTCTATCATGTTGTGGTCGCTAAGCCCAAGACAGCCTCCGACCACATCTCTCACCAGTCCTTCTCTGTTTGTAAACAGCAGGTCAAGCAAGGCACCTCCCCTGGTGGGCTCACTCACCAGCTGTGTCAGGAAGTTATTCTCCACACACTCCAGGAACCTCCTGGACTGCTTCCTCTCTGCTGTGTTATACTTCCAGCAGATGTCTGGTAAGCTGAAATCCCCTACAAGAACAAGGGCTAGCAATTGTGAGACTTCTGCCAGTCGCTTGTAGAATGCTTCATCTGCCTCTTCATCCTCGTTGGGTGATCTCTAACTGATTCCCAGCAGGATATCTGCCTTGTTGGCCTTCCCGCTCACCCTTACCCATAAGCACTCGATGTGGTCAGCACAATCGTTGATTTCCATACAATCAAAACACTCCCTAACATACAAGGCCACCCCACCGCCTCTCCTTCCATGCCTATCCCTTCTGAAGAGCTTATAGCCATCCATTGCAGCCCTCCAGTTATGAGAGTCATCCCACCATGTTTCTGTGATGGCAACTAAGTCATAGCTGTCCTGCTGCACAATGGCTTCCAGCTCCTCCTGTTTGGTGCCCATGCTGCGTGCATTGGTGTAGATGCACTTGAGCTGGGCTATCGATTTCAGCCTCAACTCTGGCATGCCACCACTAGGCACATCTCTAGTGAGCCTGGTTTTATCACCTTCCCTCTTCGTATCTAGTTTAAAGCCCTCAAGTTATTCAGTCCTCCGTAAGACCAATGTATATCCACTAAAATTAAAAAACATGTATTACTACCATACATGCCAGGGTATTTGGTTTCACAAAGGAAGCACTTGTCAACTCAGTTGAAATTTTTTACAAGCAGACAAGATCTTTACTATCTGTAGCCTAAGATTCAACTCATCCTCCATTTTTTCGAAGAAAATATTATACTAATATCGCAGTAACACAAGATACATTTTACTGATATAGGAACAGCATTAGCATAAATAATTGCAGCATTCCTCCAGTAAAAGCACATGTGTAATAACAAATAAAATCTTAACTGGCTTTCATTCAATTTTTTTTAGCGTTGCATTTCTTAACAATATGAGCCAATATGGTCCAGAAAATGAAGTGATATCCACCGCTAGTTCTTCAAAAGATTAATAGGTCAGCGTTTAACAATATTGTTCATTCGGAAGTGTAAACAAGTATCTGTAAACTAGAAAAACACTTATATTATTCACTCATACCACCTTCAAAATACTTAAAGAAAGACATTTTTTTAGCTTCTATCCATTGTGTCTAAGGACTTCAGTGTTTAATTAAATGTCTCTGCTACTTGGAATTTTACAATATGCAGGGAGGTTTTCTTTAAATGGAACTTTTAAAATTCCTAAGACTCCAAAATAATTCTTATGTAATCATTGTTTTAGTTAAATTTGTCCTATGAGCTTAGAACATTTTGGAATTCCCTATCTTTACAACCATTTTTAACACAGATATCATTTTTGTGGCTGAGAAGACTTTCTTAGTATGTCTAATTCTACCAAAGAAGCAATTTAAAAAAAAAAACTTCATCAATTCAAAACATAGACTTGCATTACTACACTAGGTAGTACCTTCTCTGTCTAAATGCAAGGGATCCACTATACAAGAAAAGCAGGTAAACATAAAGCAATGAGCTAAGAACCAGCAGCTGACCAATTTACCACCTTCTCAGTTTAAATACATGATATTGCATAGGTCTTTGTCTTTTGCATGGGTATAAAAATAACCAAGAATGTTTTATGGAATTACCAGCTACAAAATTTCAATCTAAGCTTGGATGACTAAAAACTGCCAGAACCAAACTAAGCATAACATTTTTTTTCTGTACCTTTCTAAAGTTTTTACATTCTCTTCACACGTATTTTGAAAACAATAAGATTTCATGAAACATTTTTCTCATATATTTTAAGATACACGTATACCACTTTCTATATGTACAACATTAACATTAAACCTACTTGTCTCTCTATTAAGGCTGTTCAGTCAAAAATATAAGATTACGGAGAAAGAATAGCAGAAGCTTCATATTTAGGAAGTATGTTTAACACTGAATCTTATCTCCTACTGGCCCTACTGACTTAACAGTAGAAAATATGACTCTGATTCAAAAAGGAAATTAAATGTATGTTTAATACAAAACATGTTAGGCAGTCCCAAAGGACAACTGAACCAATGAAACTCATTTCCAATAGGCCTTACAGCAGTTCCCTCAAATAGTCTTGGGGTTCCCAACTCATTAAACTTCTCATATTGAATCATTACAATGTTTTTCTGTTGAACTCAAGTAAGTCTTGTGTTCTTACGAGCCTTTTCCTTTAAAATACAAAAACATTACTGCAAAGTTCTTTACATTAGAAATCTCACATATTTCATAGCATTCTCAGCTTAAAAAAAAAAAAAAACCACACCAACAACTACTATGTTAGCTTTTCAATAAAGCTTATAATTGTGAAGCAGTTTTACCCCATCTGTTTGGTTTAGTCAGATGAAACAAACATAAATGAAATAATTTTTCATAAAAATTTAAACTTGCCATGACTTTGGCTCCCCAAAATGGATATAATTAATACTGTAGAGATCCATGTCTTCAGTATGCCATGCAAATGTTGTTTTCCACATGCCAAAATATAGATATGGCGTATTTACACCCTCGATAGAGATTCCACAGTCTTCTTCTACAACATCCAGTATTGTATTAAGATGGGCAATATTCCACTCCTCAATACCCTGAAAAAGACACATTATAAATTTATTAATGCATTTATTAAGTAATGCAATTTTATATAATAGTCTCAGTCAAAAGATACACACCTGATCTAGCCCTTCAAAAGACTGTAGATTAATACAAGTTTGTAAGCACTTTAGAAGACAGCTGAAGTTACCCGAAGAAAAATTCTCTTGACCTTCAAACCTGATCTAAATCTTAACTAAGTCTGAGATATTCAGAGCCAAGAACATACGGAAGTTTGTATCTGCGTAACACACAATACATTAACTCTAAGCTGGACTGAAACACCATACACAATAACAGATGCAGACAAAATCTTTGATGAGTTGATAGCTGGAAGCCACTAAATTTCACTGGGCCTATCTATGCCTTTTAATTACTTATAAAGTAGTATCAAACAGTACAAAAAATTATTTTAAAATTTAATTTGCATGTGTAAATTTACCATTTCTCTGAAAAGTATAAAAACTGAAACCATTACATCACTTCAGAGGTATTTCTAACCATAATGATGTACTGCATAAGAAAAATACCACAGAAAAAATCTATTGATTCCATGGGATTTCAGCTGTTCCCTTACATTATTGCCTATAAAATTTGTATCTTAAAAGCCATTCAGAGAGCCACGCATGTAGTTTTGTTCAGAGTCATCCACAAAATGCAATTCTAATTTCAGGTAATACAGTATGTAAGAGTCAGTGTAACTGAGATTAAAGCTACAAAACTGAAGAGAAAGAGATTAGACTTCATTATAACAGCAATTATTAGCACCTCCAGGGAAGACATTAGCTAGTGCTCAAGCAGTCAGAAAAACAAACAATATAATCAAAACTATTACAAACTCAGTTCAGGCAAGTTTCTTTATTGGGAAGACAGACCCTAAACATGTCCTTAAAATCATGACCTGCACCACACCCCCCATCACTGAACTCTGTACAGTCCTGGTAATCTTACACAAATGCGGGGGACAAACCCATAGCAGACTGCAGTCCTGATGCAGCTCATTAAGACTAAGAACATGGCAACATTCAATAGTTGCGGAGGTGGTGAATTAAGAATACAGGTTAAAGCAAGAAGTAATGAACATTTAATACTCTCAGTTTTCGTTTCCTTGGTTTTTGAGATTTTATGTCAAGCACATTACGTATGCAGCAACTAGAACTGATCCAGAAGATGGTAACTTCTGTATGAAGTTCAACCTTCTCATTGAACAAGCACTTCTGACTGCCTGCTACGACTATTTCACTTAGTAACACAAACTATCTCTAATTTATTTGGAACTTTTACAAAGGAGTAAAGGACTTTTACAGCTTTTCAGCAAAGCAATTTTTGTTCTTTTTTAAAATGGAAGCTTTGGCTTTGATGCATTTGTGTGACATAAAGGCACTTGAAATTTAAACATTAAAACAAAAAAAAAGAAAAAAATTAATACGATAGCCATTATCAAAGAAAAAATACTAAATATCAATATGAACTCAAGTAATAGATGGTGGTAAAATGTGCACCTTTCAAATCTAAAAATCATAATCACAGCAAGGTAGTGGAGCTGTAAAACAACATTTGTTTTAAAAAACAATTTTAACTAATTATTCCTCAAATTAATTTACTGATTTTATTTTTTTTAAATCACACAAAATTTACCTTTGTTCACAAATTGTGCAGTTCATTTGGAGAAACAAACTAACACAGCAAAATAAGAGCAATGACTCAACCATGTGGGCATAGAGACATATACAGGGTTAGAAGACAACAATAAATACACCATATAAAAATCAACTCGTAATCTAGACAGTATACTCCTCCTGACAGTAGCCAACAGCAGACAAGAAACAGTGTAAGCAAAACAGTACTTCCCCAGAATACCCTTCCAGCCTGCTGCAATTTGCAGATTTGAAGGTTTCTCCAGACAGAGGTGTTACCCTTCTACTTAACAGTACCCTGTGAGCTTTTTATCAATGTATTCGTCCAGTCACCTTCTTTAACCCATTGAAGCTTTTAGCAACTATAACATCCTGAGATGTTGCTCTTCTCTAACTAAGAATTAAGTGGTAGTTAAGAGAAAAAAGAATTTTTTTTTTTTTAACAACACATTTCAACTTTTCACCCTCTGTTCAGTCAAAGCCACAAAGCAAACTGCTAGTGGTTTGTCCCTAAAACAAAAGCAAATCCTCACAAGGAGAACGATACTAGGAGAAAAAGCTTGCTTCAAAATACCAAATGTACCAAATACACTCAAGATGCATGGGCTATTTCCATTTCCTAAAGATCATTTTGGACAAATAGTTTTGCTCAAAAGAAAATGTTCACTGAAACTGGCTGAAACACTAAAAATCACACTGATTCATTTTAACTCTTATTACATTCTTTGAACTTAAAAAAAAAAAAAAAAAACCAGTTTCACCTTTATGCCTAGATTGTTACAATTATTACAAATTATTATTATTGCTGTTACTTTCCCTCACAGATATTATCTTTTTTAATATTCCAAAACATTAAGTAAAATCCTTATGGGAATTTTTAAGTAAAATACCAATTCTAACTTTTCCAATAGTTATATAACAATTTTTAAACTTTACAATTGCAATGCACACTAAAAAGATCACAGAACTTGTAAAAGACCAGTTTAACAGAACGATACATAACAATACTTCAAAAAATTAAAGTACATCTTAGCAGGTTATGCTATATTTAATAACCATTATTAGAACACCAGTACATGTATTACTTGAGCATAAAATGTAGCTGCTATTTTCTTACAAATACAAAAACCCACTTAGACATTATGATCTATTCAATGTTAGGAAAATACCAAGTATTTATTCTGCTCAGAATAGGACAATAACATCAAAATATTACAATAATGTCAAGTGAATGTATAAAGAAAGTATTTCTAATTTTTCCACATTTTTTATGCCAAATTCTTTAAAGAATACCTGTCATCTTGGACAACTGTACCACACAATCCAACAACATGAGAAAAGCTGAAAAATAACGTATTTTTCTTTCTTTACTATAGTAAATACATACAGGCTTGAAACATCTTTCCATCTGTGGTAGTTACACATTAGACTTACAATATTTCTCTGAAGGAATACAAGGTAAGGTACATAGTAGTTTATATACACGACCACTATTCAATCTTCATGAATTTTATTATGATTCAAACTTACTGTAGATTACTATCAAGAGTTTTTATGACTCTTCTAACAGCCTTTGAACCAGATTTTAATGCAATGTGGAGATAAATGGGACATTTCAGAAGTAGCTCCCAAATATCTGAACACTTGCACAGTTTAGAAGGAGCTGATCCATTCTTTTCTCAAAAACACATATAAAAATGTAGCCTTTGGTATATTGGTAAAAAGTGAAGCTCAAGGTTGTAAGAAGTGATCTCAGTGCAGATAAGAATAAAATAGTCTCCAAATGAAATTATTTTTATTCATTTCCTTTTTTTAAAGTACTAGCAATACTGACATGATACTATCCTTCGCACTTAAACAGGTCGGCCAACACTGTGATGTATTCTACTTTTTGTGAACATGATTTCTGTATATATACATTAATACACACAATCCTTTTCCAGTGTGTAATTTCTCCTATGATTATCTCATTAATTCAATTCAATATGAATTAATTAATTTCTGGCAAACCAGACATCTGTTCTACAAATAATAGCAGCGCAAATAATAAAGAAAAGTAAAAAACCCCCACAAACCTAATTGAGAGAGAGTGAAAGGGACTAGAAGAAAAATTAGTGCTTGGTCACCCATTCCTCTCCCCACACACCCCCTCACTCACACCAATGAATATAATAAAAAAATCTGCCACGTTTTATTGCTTCTTCAAACTGCATAACATAAAGATGGAAAATGCTATGAACAGAAACGGCACCAAAACCAATAGATTAGGAATACAATCTCCCTCTTTTGGTTTGTTTTTTTCTTCTCAGTATGTTTTTGGATATAACCACTGCTCTACACCACCCTTTTGAAGGCTGGGAAAAAAACTGAAACAAGTAGATTCTCTTTGGAAACGCACACTAGAACCAAACACGTAAGTGAAGGAACGCTCACATTGGTCTCAAATTTGAAGAGATGACAGAGAAAGGACATCTCACACAGAATCACAGAATCATTTAGGTTGGAAAAGACCTGTAAGATCATCCAGTCCGACCATTAACCTAACACTGCCAAGTCCACCACTAAACCATGTCCCTAACCACATCTACACCTCTTTTAAATAGCTCCAGGGGTGGTGACTCAACCACTTCCCTCGGCAGCCTGTTCCAACGCTTGACAACCCGTTCAGTGAAGAAATTTTTCCCAATATCTAATCTAAATCTCCCCTGGCACAACTTGAGGCCATTTCCTCTCCTATCACTTATTACTTGGGAGAAGAGACCAACACCCACCTTTCTACAACCTCCTTTCGTATAGCTGTAGAAAGCGACAAGGTCTTCCTTGAACCTCCTTTTCTCCAAGCTAAACAACCCCAGTTCCATCAGCCGCTCCTCACAGGACTTGTTCTCTAGGCTCTTCTCCAACTTCATTGCTCTTCTTTGGACATGCTCCTGCACATCAATGTCTTTCTTGCAATGAGGGGCCCAAGACTTAACACACTATTCAAGGTGCGGCCTCACCAGTGCCGAGTACAGGGGCACAATCACTTCCCTACTCCTGCTGGCCACACTGTACCTGATACAAACCAAGAGGCTGTTGGCCACCTTGGCCACCTGGGCACACTGCTGGCTCATGTTCAGCCGGCTTTCAACCAGCACCTCCAGGTCCTATTCTGCCGGGCAGCCCTCCCAGCCACTCCTCCCCAAGCCTGTAGCGTTGCATGGGATCATTATGACCCAAGTGCAAGACCCAGCACTTGACCTTATTAAACCTCATAAAATTGGCCTCGGCCCATCAATAAAGCCTGTCCAGATCCCCCGGCAGAACCTTCCTGCCCCCCAGCTTATCAACACTCCTGCCCAGCTTGGTGTAATCTGCAAACTTACTGAGGGTGCGTGCGCTGGATCCCCTCATTCAGCTCATTGATAAAGATATTAAACAGAATTGGCCCCAATACTGAGCCCTGGGGAACACCACTCGTGACCAGCTGCCAACTGGATTTATCTCCATTCACCACAACTCTTTGGACACAGCCATCCAGCCAGTTTTTTCACCCAGCAAAGAGTATACCCATCCGTGCCATGAGCAGCCAGTTTCTCCAGGAGAATGCTGTGGGAAATGGTGTCAAAGGCTTTACTAAAGTCTAGGTAGACAACATCCACAGCCTTTCTCTCATGCACTAAGCTGGTCATAGAATCATGTGCTAAAACATGCAGAACTTTCTACGTTTAAAAAACAGGTAAGTCCATGTCCCCTTATTAAGCTACTCAGTAACATCCTGTACATACCTGTGGCAGGTTGACCCTGGCTGGACGCCAGGTGCCCACCAAAGCCACTCTATCATTCCCCCTTCTCAGCTGGATAGGGAAGAAAAAAATACAACAAAAGGCTCTTGGGCTGAGATAAGGACAGTGAGATCCCTCAGCAATTATTGTCACAGGCAAAACAGATTCATCTCGGGGAAAAATTAATTTATTACCAATCAAATCAGAGTAGGGTAATGACAAATAAAACAAAATCTTAAAATGCCTTCCCCCCACCCCTCCCTGCTTCTCAGGCTCAACTTCAGTCATGAATTTTCTACCTCCTCCTGCAGTGGCACAGGGGGATGGGCAATATAGGTTGTGGTCAGTTCATCACACGTTGCCTCTGCCGCTACTTCCTTTTCAGAGGGAGGAATCCTCACGGTCTTCACCTGCTCCAGCATGGGGTCCCTCTCACAGAAGACAGTCCTCCATGAACTTCTCCAACATGAGTTCTTCCCCCAGGCTGCAGTTCTTCATGAACTGCTCCAGCCTAAGTCCCTTCCACCGGGTGCAGTCCTTCAGGAACAGACTGCTCCAGTGTGGGTCCCTCATGGGGTCACAAGTCCTACCAGAAAACCTGCTCCAACGTTGGCTCCTCCCTCTACAGGGTCACAGGTCCTGACAGGAGCCTGCTCTAGGATGAGATACCCACAGGGTCACAGGCTCCTTCGGGCACATACACCTGCTCTGGTGTGGTGTCCTGCATGGGCTGCAGGTGGGTATCCCCTCCACAGTGATGCTCCATGTGCTGCAGGGGGACAGCCTGCCTCACCATGGTCTTCACCACGGGCTGCAGGGAAATCTCTGCTCTGGCACCCAGAGCACCTCCTCCGCCTCTACCTGACATGGTGTCTGCAGAGCTGTTTCTCTCACGTATTCTCATATTGCAGTTGCTGGGCTGCAGCAGTTCTTTTCTTCCCCTTCTTAAATGTTATCATAGAGGTGCCACCACCACCACCACTGACTGGACCAGCCTTGGCCAGCAGCGGGTCTGTCTTGGAGCTGGCTGGCATTGGCTCTGTCAAACACAGGGGAAGCTTCTAGCGACTTCTCACAGAAGCTACCCCTGTAGTCCCCACCTGCCTTGCCACACAAACCCAATACAATATTTTAAAGGATGGCATACAAGATATACACTACAGTATTTGGCAAAAGACAGTATGTAGGACTATCTGAGCAAGGATGGAGAAATCCACAGTCTCTCTGGGCCACTTAGGCCAGGGCTCAGTCAGCCTCACAGTGAAAAAATGTTTCCTCATGCTCAGGAGGAACCTCCTGTGTTTCAGTCTGAAGCCATTGCCTCTGGTCCTGTCACTGGGCACTGCTGATATAAACCTGGGTCCATTCTCTTTGCACCCTCCCTGCACGTATTTGTATACATTCATAAGGTCCCCCCGAGCCTTCTCTTCCCTACACTGAACCATCCCAGCTCTCTCAGCCTTCCCTCACAGGAGAGATGCTCCAGGCCCTTCAACAGTTCAGTGGCTCTTACCTGGGTTCTCTCCAGTAACTCTGTATCTCTCTTGTACTGGGGACCGCAGAGCTGCACACAGCACTTCCCGTGTGGCCTCAGCAGTGCTGAATAAAAGAGAAGGATCACCTCCTTCGACCTGCTGGCACCATTCCTCCTAATGCAGCCCAGGACATTGTTAGCCACCTTTATAGGCACATTGCTGGCTCGTGTTCAACTTGGTGTCCCCCAGGGCCCCCAAAGGACTTTCTTAGAAAGCGGCTTTTCAGCTTTCAGTCCTTATCAGGTACCTCACGTACCTCGGGCTTTTCCTCGCCAGGTGCAGCACTTTGCACTTCGTTTGTTGAGCTTCTTGATGTTCCTGTCAGGCTGTTTCTCCAGCCTGTCAAGGTGCCCTGGGTGGTAGCATGACCTGCTAGTGTACCAACCAATCCTCACAGTTTTGTACCACCTGCAACCTCTGCTCCGTCATCCCAATGATGAATGAAGATGCTAAACAGGACTGGACCCAGTATTGATCCCTGGGGTGCACTTATAGAAGTCCTCCTTGTTGTCTTCGACATCTCTCTGATTCAATTCCAGGTAGGCTTTAATATTCACAATTGCATTTCTGCGTACTTAGATGGTATACTCCTCCCAGGTTACACGTCCCTGCTTCTACCCACTCTGCATTTCCTGTTTACACTTGAGTTTTTCCAGAAGCTCCTTGTTCATCCATGCAGACCTCTGCATTTTTGCCTCACTTCTTCCTCATGAGGATGGACTACTCTTGAGCTTCAAGGAGGTGAATACCAACAACTTTTCTTGGCCCCTTTTTCCCTCTAGGGCCTTATCCCATGAGACTCTTCCAAGCAGATCACTGAAGAAGCCAAAGTTTGCTCTCCTGAAAGCCAGGGTTGTGGTCCTGCTTTGTGTTGACACCTTGCTCTTAAGATCCTGAACCCCACCATCTCATGGCCACTACAGCCAAGGCTGCCTTCAACCTTCACATCTGCAAAACGTCCTTCCTTGTTTGTTAGTACGAGGTCCAGCATAGAACTTTGGTCAGGAAGTTGTCACTGATACTCTCCAGAGACTCTTGGATTGTTTATGCATGCTGCTCTCCTGCAGCCTTAGGTTAAGTTACAGCTCATGATGCCAT
Source organism: Phaethon aethereus (assembly GCF_964289735.1). Lineage (NCBI taxonomy): Eukaryota > Metazoa > Chordata > Aves > Phaethontiformes > Phaethontidae > Phaethon > Phaethon aethereus. The sequence continues at coordinate 33,442,835 of NC_138577.1, read as the reverse complement.
CCCTAACTCATCTCATGGTCAAATCCACACTTTAAATATAATGTCAAGGTGCTGCTTTAAAATCAAGCTAGCTGCTCTGTCTAGGGATACAGCAGGAAATTAGTACATCTGTTGGCAGAGTTAATACTTCATTAAAGATGTACCTACAATTTAGCAAAAATAACCATGAGCCTACGAACTCCACTGAATCACTCACTCTTGTATTACTAATCAAATATGCTCCCCACAGCTTAGACATGGTAGAAGGAAGACATTAGGAACCATCTTATCAGGAGGAATAAAACTAAGAGAAGGAAAAGGGAAGTAAACTGATATCTTCAGCACGGGAGCTAAAGAAGAGTGGTGAGAAAGAGGCAAGAGAGTTTTATACATGCTTCTCCCAAACCTTGGCTTTTCTCTATTGAATAGCAGATTCCATTAACAGTACTGAAGTCGGGTATGCTTTATGACCCATTATAAACATCAAATTAGTCACTTTTCTTTGGAACCTCTTTTGAAACCAGGAAGATTTTTTTCCCCATAGTTGCTAGATCAGTCCATGTAGGGGTTTCATACATCTTCCCCATCTGTCCATACAAATACAATTTCAAATTAATAAAAACAAAAAAACAAACCAACCAAATAAAAAAAACACCAGGAAACAGAAAAAAATTAATTTGAGCTACTTGTATCTCATACAACAAGGAAACAACTTGATTTGTGGCCTCAGTGATTGGTGGTTTGGAAGTGGCATGGAATTGGAAGGCGGAACAGTAGTTCAGCAGAACAGACTGTATAGAAAAAGTAGGTGAATCCTACTCTTCAATTTACTCACAGGTACAATTGCTAGATAAGTTAATAAAAAGTTAATAAAGTTATGCTATCAGAAACAAAAGAACTCTCTTCCTTCTCTTTCCTGACAGGAACATAACTTTTTGCAGCTGTTTCACAGGCTAGTCATCCACAGTCTAAGCTGGCTCAAGCAGGCATTACATTCATGCTAACTCACGTGGAAGATAGGTCTCTTGAAGTAACATAATAAAAAATAAATAATCACTTTGCAATTAAACTTCCTAAACAATCCTAACTCTTAGGTGTTGAGACTAGTGCTTTATTATTGCCATTATTAACTCTTTCAGGAATATTAATTTTTCACTCAAGGCCAGATGACCCTATAGCAACAAAAAGACAGAACCTTTAACATGTATCTAATAATGTTTACAATCTTAACATAAATAATGACCCTGACAATCTGTTTTAGGGCAGTGCTTTTTCTTCAGTCAGCTACATTGTCATTCTCCTGCAAAGCACTGTAATTAAATGTAACAGCAATTAAAATGCACGCAGCACAGAATAATATTTCAAGCAAACATTCAACTACCTTAAATTTATTTTCTAGAAGTTCTACACAGTGTACAGAAAACTTGTTCTTGTAAGTTATTTCCTTATTCATAAGGATTTAATCTGTGTTCAAAACCGTCAAATAACCATAAATACATTATAAATACACAACAGATATTCTGAAATATTCCAAATAGCACAAGGAAAAACTTTGAATCATTGATGGTAGTTGCCAAATTTCAAAGCATGCATTCATAGATTTGTTCCTGTTCTTCTTTTTTTTTGTTTTTTTTTACTGTTTCATATAACACAGGCTTTTTAATTTTGCCCCATCTTCCAAATCCCCTCCAAATCTGTCACCCTCTGATCTAAGAAAAGCAAACAACACTAGAAGATCTGTGATCTCTCTGGCACAAAGCCGGCAAGGTGCTGTAGTCCACAAATACCAATACTGTTTCTTAAATAATCTAACTAGTAAAAGCTAAGGCTTCATCATGCTTCAGATACAGATGCCTCAATGAAAAATTGGAATGTCACCATGTGGAAAAGAAAATGTAATTGGTAAACTTTTAAACTAAAGAATAAGGACTTGCAGCACAGCAGCATTTCTCACTAATTTTGATGGCCCAAGTACATGTATACATCACACTTTCACTAAGTTCCTGGTTGTTTTTCTACCTGGAATTCTGCCAGATATTTATCCTTCTGTATTAAATGCTTCATCTGTAACACACTCTTTTCTATAACATGTATTTTGTAAAAAGTAAGCATTTGGTTATGTTTATCGCAAAGAGGCTGTTATGACAAATTAATACTGCCATGCCTTTTCTGCTGTAAGTTGCACAAAACATCAGCTACTTGCATTCATCTCCTTTCCCTGAATAATGACAATCCTGAAGCAAACTGAATGAAGACATAAGAACAACCTCTAAATCCACAGAATCAAAAAAATCCTGTCTTAGCACGATCTTCAAGCGCAAGACATGAAAAATATTAGTTGTGCAAGTCTACCATCTGCTGGCCAAACGTTAACCGGCAAAAATATTCTAGGAGAAAACATTTTGATCAGTGGTATCCATAACTTCCTCACCAACAATTTGGTACCAGGGGTTTTTCCTTCTTTTCCTCTAAACCCCACTGGGCTGCACACAGTGACACAGCTGTCACACGAACTGTTCAGTCTGTTCACACTCTTTCCTCAGTGTCTACTCCTTTCACTAACATTTTTCCTTTGTGATTTGTTTATTTTTCAATAATATCCATTTAATTGCCTTTAAGGTTGTTTTATTCTAGCTATTACTGTTTTCTTCCCCACTCCTTTATTCCTCGCTCCCTGTAACTTTAAGTGCTTTCTTTGTCTCCTCTTCCTATCCACCAAACACCTCAGTTAGGATTGCTGAATGCTGCTCTTCTCACTTCACCCTTTGCTTTTTTGACCTCCCTTCCTCAGCGTCCCTATGTAATAAGAGTGCAATTCCGTGAGATGGAAACCTCTGACCTTCTCTTTGACCAGTCAGCACTTCAGAATTGGATATAACTGCATTCTCTTTTCTTTGGAAATGTTGCTCATGAAACAGTAACCTTAAGAAACTAAAGACTAAAGAAAACACAATCAAAACAAAGCTTACATTTGTAAAAAGCTACACCAGAAGACATTATCTGCCAACACTAAAGAAAAAAAAAAATCAGAGAGAAAAAAAAAAAGCATGATGTTTCTGTTTCATGAAACACTGCTTTCCTGTGCCCCATTTTGGTCTCCACAGAGCAACAGCCATCTAGAATGTTTCTTCACCAAAACACCCCAAATCAGAATCTTTAATTATTTTCTAAATTATTTTCATACAGATATTTGGACACACAAGAGAATTTGCACTTGCTGCTTTCTCTAAACAATAGACCATTGGACATTTATAGCTATCTTTCAAAGATCACAGAACCTAGTGCAAAAAATTAAATTGCCTTGAGCCATCTTGGTTGACCGTATTTATCTTTGGACAGAGACTTCAAGTAATTTGTCTTCTGTGAAGACATATGAAACATGAGCAGAGTCTCAGACCATCTCCCACAGGGAAATTCTACTTTTTTTTTTTTTTTAATGACTGGAGAAGGCAGTTACATAGAACATGAAATAACTCAAGAACTCCACACATGGTAGATTCTTTTGGAGAAAGGTTTGCCCTGCATTTTTTAAATCCTCAAATCTTTTTTGAAATGCTAACATTTCTTCTTTTAGCATCATTACTTAAATAATCCTTTCAAAATCTAGTTCCTGTAGCTATGTAGATAGCCTAACTGATATCAATGGATATTCTGTAATTCTTTGGATAATGAGATCTCTGTTAAGAATCCCTTTTTATCAGTGGAGATCTTGGCAAGTAACCAGTAAAATTCATTTCCTTAAGAAGTTTCCATTTCATCTATTTTAATTCAGAGGTACACAGTAATTGTAAGCACATTTCCAGGAAACTACAGGCATTTCAAGCATGTATAAAGTACAGCTATCAATTTTCCCCAGTGAAAGAGACAGAAATAAAGTAATTCATCTTTTAACGTAAAAGTTATTTAAAATATCACTAAATTTCCACAGAGGTACACAGACAACATGCATACTGAAATGTTAATATGTGAATAAATAAAGAAAGAAGAAATCCCAAAATTCTGAAGAGTTCAAAGTGAAGAAAGGGAAGAGTCTTATGATCAGGAAAAGTAGTAATATCCTACTAAGGACAGAAATGTTTGACTCTTGCAGACGCAGAGTTAATTTCAACCTTGCTTGGAGTCTTTAAAGTGAATAACACAAAGATTTCAAAAGAAAGGCAGATTCTCAGTCACAAAGCAAGAATGTATCCTCTAAGTATAGTACCCTTTAAAAGAGGGCTGGAAGAGATAAACTTCATAAAAAGCTATGCATACTTCATCATAAATGCTCCCATTGATATCTGCTCCATAAATTGGTGCCACAAAAGTCAAGTTCTTCCAGTATTTACGCTCCAGATCTTCATAATCTACGTATCTTGGGGTGCAGTATCTGCAGAGATAGAGGTAGGCAAAGGTTCAGCATAGTCTATCAACAATCACCTTCACAATGGACTATGCTTCTAATCCTGCAAACTAAGTTCTAAGAGATCACTTTCTTTCAAATTCACTGAAATAGAGGAATTATTAGTTGTCCTGAATTCTTAGTTTCATGATTCACCATAGCATGTAACCTGCTGACAGCTACAGTAACTGAAGTCATATACCTACCCACAGAACATTTTCTTCGGTCTGCAGCAGCTACACAGCACATCTACTAACTGTCCTCAAGCTGAGGTCTTCCCTTTTGTTTCTCTTCCATAAAAAAGGCACACATGGAAAAGCCACTTAATTGACAAGTATTTGTTATTTTCCTGCCTCACTACCAGCTCTGCAAAGACGCAGAGGTAGGTCCTGCATAAGCTTGTCTCAGAACAACTCAAATGTATTAATTCTGCCAAGCAGCAGCCCTGACGGGCAAAAACAGTACCTTCTTCTCTTCTTCCTTCCCCAGAAAAACCTTTTGAGGAAAGGCATAATGTTTGAAACAGTTGATACCAAAAATTCTACCATGTAGTGAAAATAACTATTTAAGGGAATTTTTCTTTTTGCTCCTCCAGTGCAGCACAGGGCACCATACTTCTATATGCATGAATATACTTATGTATATACTTTTGGAAGGTTACTCAAACCTCATGTAAAAAAATCTCATGGGAGCACAACACAAGCACACTACCATAGAAAACATTCATCAATAGTTTTTGCCTCAGGATCCTTTGTCAGGCCTCTGTTTTCCCATATTTAAGTCTTCAGAAAAGAAAACTTGCTCCCCTACTATTGCAACTCTGAGAAGCAAAGTTTCACATCAGCACTGTCAACTTACTACACCTGAATTACTGGAAAGAAAATCCCAACATAAAAGAATTAAGTAAACCAGGTATATTTACATCATGCAATAACACAGAACAGAGGCAAGCAAGTTAGCAAAACACATCTTAACTAAAGCATTCTCGGCAATGGAGTTGTTTCAAATATTTCTCATTATACCGCTCCAGAACTCAGATTGCATTTCTGCTTGGCACTGAGTAATATGGATACATAAACTCAGTTCCCATAACACAAGTATCTTGATTACAGGATGCAGGTATGCCCATATTTCCCAGAGGTCAAAGTGAAAAAGCAGCTTGGTTCCATAGTGAATTGCAAATGCCTAAACAAGTAAAAGATGCAATGCATTAGACTGAGCACACACAACCCTTTTAAAAGCAACTATGATTTAATTTAGATGTTCATGGCCCTTCTCTCTTTCCAAAAGTAAATGGATAACATCACAAGACTCAAAAGAGTTTTTAATGGAGAAGTCTTCTTCATTAAGGAACAAAATTATTTTTACAGGAGAATAGGGGCTCTCAGCTGCATTATGGGTGTCATAAGAGGTTATATGACACATTTTCTCAAGAGCAGTGATGAATACTTAGAAAGACCTACAGCTAGTAATAGGTAAGAAGCTCTCACAACTGTTCTTAACTACACCTAAAAAATGAAGCTGTAAACTGATTTCAGTAAAAAACATGAAAACTGAAATCAGAAACACTTCCAAAACATGTTCCATGATAAAAAAAATAATAATCTTAACTAACATCATGATGCATATTAAAACCTTTACTGTATTTTTGCATTACCAAACTATTTTAAGAAATTAGTGTTTGTCATTTTATCATGGGTTAGTCAAATGTAAACATTAAGCATGTATGAACAGGTATCATAGAAAATTACATCGGATACCATACAAGTTTTATTCTTCCCTCAATGTTATTTGTTCAGTAACTGTTAAAGAACTACAAAACAGGTTCCCATTCCCAATTACCAGAGGAAGAAAATTGTGAGATAACCTCAATTTTTCACAAGTAATATACCAGCAGAAACATACTGATCCTTTTTAATTGAAAAAAGGAGATCAGTTTTGCACTTTAACAAAGGGATGGATATGCCTTTTATGTTCCTATTATGGAACATTTGGTGAGGGGCCTCTTTAAAAGCTTTTCATGTCCTAGTTTTTTTTGATCTTGGTAACAAGCTTTTCTTCTTACCTCTTAATTTGCTAAATTAACTTGTAAGAGAAACTTCCCTTCAAATTAGGGCAATGTTACCTTCCTTCATTATATTCAAATATCTTTTTCTCTCTAGGACCTTTTGACTCACCTTCCAGAAACTATTTCCAGTCAGTTTTAAGGAAATACTCAAGCAGAATTTATTCTTTTTATGTGGCCAAAAGCAATGGGGAAGAATTCTTTCTATCACTTCCCCCTTCTTGGAATGCCCACCAATTTGAAACTTTTTTAGTATAGTGCCTAGCCCTTCATAGGCTTTTTTTCCCTCCCTTAATATCCATCTTGCCATAACCAGAACATAAGTATTTGCTAGGTGCATTTGAGTTATCTTAGATTAATGCAAAAACTGAGTGAGTTAAAAAAGATGCTGGGTTTTTTTCCCAGAATTACATGATGACAGGCCATTCCAGTAGCTAGGTCAAAAAAAAAACCTAAATATTAAACATTAATAAGTGTATTCAAAATAAAAGATATGAGTCTGTATCATCTTCGTTATTTTCAACATGAGCATTTGTTAGAAAGAAAAAAAGGCAGACAGAAAGTATTATGTGTCAGGTTTTTCAGATGCCTTCTTGCTGCCATGGTACCAGATGCTTTCAATTACGTAAACATAAGCAAGATTCACACTGTGGTACCCTTCCGCAACTTAGAAACAGGAAAACCTCTACTAAGTTGGGGAAAAACAAAAAAAAAAAAAATCACCAGTTGCACAGCACCATTCGAAGAAACCACAATATGGGAACAAATAAACACTCATTTTTCTAAGCAAGACCCCCCATATACATACTTGTCACTGTTGGCCAGCTGCCTGAACTCCTTCACTGTCATTGGCTTTTTCTGAATGTTGTACTGTGTGAAGAGCCCTGACTGGCCAGTGACCATCTGCTGAATTGGAGCAGGAATCACCAAATCTTCAATATCATCATAATGTTTTCTTGGCTTCCACTCCTTTGGTGGGATAACCTTTAAATTCAGAATTAAAAAACAAGACATCAACCAATCAAAAAACTTTTGGAAAAAATCAAAAGAACCAGTCAAACATGCCCACTTGACCAAAGGAATGCTTGCTTACCAGCTGTTTCACAGTAACTAACTGACCATGCATGTGCTTCTAGATAATGCAGAAATCAATCCAAAATGGGCATAGTTTTACATAGTTTTACATTTTACATTACATTTAAATGTAATTTACATTCCTTCCTTCCAAGCAGGAACTCACTAATCTACAGAAATTCAATCACGTGCAACTGTGCAAACATACACATCTATAGTAACAGGATAAATATTTTATAATCAAAGAGCCTTGTAATTCACAAACACTTTGTACTCCATGTCATAAAATTGTTACCTTCAATTTTAAAAAATTTTCATACAAAAGACTGACAGTCCCTGTACAAATGTTATGTGCTGTTAACAGTATGAATAACTTTATTTCTTACTAAAAAAAATTTTAAAATACAGCTATTTTAGAGAGCTTTATATGTTAAGAGTCTGTTAAACTTATTCGCCATAAAACTGCAAGGTACAACTCCATTACAGTAAGAGTTTGCACTAATTTACATATAGTGGTTTTTATATTAACATGATTTAAACCTCATAATTAAAGATTAAAGATATGTGCAGATTAAACAACTGTTAACACTTTTATTTCAAATACCACAAAATTGCCCAAAATCTACAAAAATTCCTCAGCAGATTCTAAAATGATAGCAATAAAGTCATTAGGGATTTCAAAGAAGGCTGTAGTCATACTAGTGTTCTTTAACAGGCTGTGTAATTTTGAACACTCCTTGCATATCTTATTTTAAAACTCTCTAGATTTGAAATTGCAACAGTTTTAAAACACAGCAACAGACATTTTTAATATATATTTTTTCATTTTGGTTTTGAACTTCTACTTGCCCAAGGGACTCATGATATGTTCTTTGATCACTCACTATATTAATTCTTTTCCATGGTGCTCAAATCAAATTTGCACAAGCATTGGCTTGGAAACTTTTAAAGTAACATACAACAAAGTAGGATGGCTTTCATAAACATGCATCTACCATGTACAAATTACGTTACTTGAATAATTAATTGACATCTTAGAGATAGCCTTTCCACTAGGCTAGCTAGGCTGTTGCTCTAACAAGGACTTCAGGATTCCACACAGTATTGTCCATTACAGATTTTGCTATCATATCACTCCAAGAAAACTAAAAATTCTAAAAAAAATACAGATAGATTCTGAGATCATTTGCTACCTTCGGAAAACAATCACAAATGGACAAAATGTAATGCTAATATACTCAAATAGTCCATCCCTCAAAAAAATCTGATCAAGATCATTCACTCTAGCAAGCACACACCAAAACAGAAACATCAAACTGAAGTTATCAGATAGTAACATACTTCCATACCTAATGTTTTTATTTTAAACATAAACAGGCATTTTTATCCATTTTTTACTCAGATGCCACTCCCTCTTTTCCTTCTCAGCTTCCATAGGACTTCAGTTGTATAGGGACTACCTAGCAAGTTTCAGTGTTGTTTGCTTTTACAGAAAAAAAAAAATAATCGAATCATCTTGTGACTCCTACCTAATTCTTTCACACAAATCTTAAATTATGTGTACATCAACAAAATACAAAATGTTGGTTTGGAAGCAGAGAAGTCATGCATTCAGAATATATGCATAGAAATCAAATATGTGCACAGAGATTTCCATTTTCATTATTATTAAGCATGAACTTGTAGGTTTAGCTCAAATATATGAATACTGAAAAGCAAAATTTGCATTATGTTATTTAATTCAAGGTCAGTGTGTTTTAAGCAATAGAAATATTTTTGTGAACACAGGTTCAAAATATTCCCTTCCAGCTAACTGGAGCATGTTTATTATTCTTGTAACCGGTTAGAGAAGTGAATTCTGTGGAGACTGATATGATAAGCACCATTTTAAAAGAAAATAAAAATACGAGTCCCTGACCCAGAAGAATTTGCATTTTCTAACAAAGGTCAGGGCAAGGACTGGACATGTTAAAATATCATGTCCAAAGAGACGCACAGCTAGTCAGTATCAGAAATAATGGAAATAATGACTAGGTCTCCAAGTTTTTAACACTGGCCTGTCCCACTGAAGCCTCTTCACATTCCCTTTAGTAAAAATAACCTTTTCAAAGTCAGGCAAGTCAGGTTTATTCTGTGGAAGCAACCTAGATCAAATTATCAGCCAAGCTGTTCAATGCTCAAATATAAAAAAGGAAAAAACCTACAGCCAGATTTCTCATTTTATATATATATATATATAAAATTAACACTGCCTAGTGTTCTTTAGCGTGATATATATTCAGTTTTAGATAGGGATGTCTGAGTAATACCACTCAGTCTCCACCATGAAGGCTGCACATTAGTAAAACTGAAGTTATTTCAGAGTGCTATGAACATATAAATTTCTGTTAAACCCTCTTTCATATACTGGAAATCTCCTGTTCTACATTTGATTCTGAATGGCACTGGCTACTATTTCTATACAGCTGCTTCTGCCCCAACTCTTCCGAAAATTGTTTTTCTTGTATTTGCCAACATTTAATTTCAGTATCATGTTCCAAAATTATTTTTCTACTTGCCAGTGCGACTGCAAATTAACTATTTCGCTCTGTATAAATGCAGTTTGAGTCTCCAAAGACTTCTTATTCAAGTAAAGAGGAACGAATCTATTAGTGTGCCTTGTTTTTCATATGTTCTATTACTTTCATTCCTTGTTTTTCTTTTTAAGCATAAGACTAAAATATATTATCGATGCCTAAAGCTCTTTCCAGACCTTCAAAAGCCTAATGGAAATTTTTTAACCAATTTACTCCACAGATGCCACTATATTATCTCCTCTGGAAATGGTTTAATGTTGTTTGTCTAGTACCTTAATCATTTGTTTCAGGCATAGTATTACAAACATTTTATATCCCACACTCCCTACACACACACAATACGTGCAAGTCTTATAGTCATTTTATCCCCATTTACATACGAAGTTCTTCTGCACAAGTGAGAGGTCTTCTCACCTTACACTTTCACATTTAACCTAAAGTGTTGGGTACACCTACTCTGCTTATGACTTCTGTTTAGAGGTTAAATTAGCATTTCTGCATATGCATACACCTACTATGGTAGTCTTTATTCTCTTTGCATTCATACTTGAGTCTGCATATCCTAGGCTTAACACAAATTGGATCCTCTGTGAAGTAATTTTACGTTACTATCAAAACAGGAAAATATATTTTATTCTTGTTATTTTAAATCCCATTTCCAAAACTCAGAAAATGTCCCTTGAACTATTGCAGTATGAATCATTTTCTTGATAAGATTTGGTTTAAAAATACTTACTTGGTTTCTTTTTTATATAAAAATACAATTTTTGAGATGTATATCCAAAAACAGTGAAAATCATAAATAAAAAATCTTGAGACAACTGAGTAATATGTAGCAACTAAACAACAAGCTGAAAACAGCTAGAGATGCTTTAACTGCTATTCTAGTATCAAGCAGAAGAAGGGGTAAACAGACCTATGTGGTATGGTTAGAAGGGCCCTTCCTCGGTCACAGTATAACTGAAACATGACTAATGTAATTAATCATTTTTAAAAGGTTTTGTTATACTTTCTTGTATCATAGACATTATTCCAGTTGTTCTGTAAACCAGGTCAGCAGATATCCCACACGCATATGAACACAGATACAAAAAAATATTTTTTGTGTTCCTGGGACTATCACATTTTAACAATCTGTACACGGAGAAGAGTTTCACAAATGGTTTTGAAACATGATCGATGGAATGGGAATGAAATTTTAGGTGTATGGCCAAAAAATGGAGACACACATTTTCAATTATATAAGTACATGGATATTAACTTCAAACAAGCCAAATTATACTACACAAAATGTCACAAATCCCTGACAACATGGCCAAATTCTGCCCTTATCAGGTATGTTCAGTTTTAGTGACTTCAGCAGAAAGAGTATGAAACTCCAAGAGCTGTCAGAGTAGCAACAACCTCTGTAAATCAAAACTTGGAATTATTTTTAATTTCCAGTTTCTAATTAATTGCATGTATGTGTACAATTTGAGAGAACAGTAATTTGTAGCCAAATTCTTCCATCCCTACTGCCTGATGATGAGATCTAATAACCACCTGATCAATAGATGATGTTAATGAGAGCACCAGAAAAAAAAAAAAAAATCATTCCCTCTTTTGAAAAAAAAATTGTATAGTCCAAATAAAACTACAAAATAAATAGCTATAGTTTGTTACTGGCAACAACACTGAAAGATGTATCCTTAAAGAAGCAGCTCAGGATCTCACCAGGAAAGAAAGTGGTTTCTATATTGCACTCAATTACATTTTTTAAAGAATAAAATGTTGCTTAGAAATTTAAAAATTAATATAGGTTAAACAGTGTTAACAAGGGATATGTACCTAAAATTTACTTCCCAGTTCTCATACTAATGCTGAAAGCTGTCATATCTCTGACATATTCTGATTGTCACTGAAATCCCTCGAAAATTACTCCCCACCCACCTTCAAGTCAATTATGGGAGTCTAACCAACATCTTGCAGTATTACACCATGGTGAAGAAGAAAAGCCACAGCCTAACCTATGTTCTTCTGTTGCCATGATCACCATTTTACAGATTGATTTTTGACTAGATTACTGTTAAAGTAAATTCAATACAGTATATGCCTGCATCCATTCCACAGCCAACATTTGCATTATACTCTTTGAAATACTGAAACACCGGGTAGTTAACACTGTTGCATCTAGTATCTTTAAAAAGTCCGTTTCACATGTTCATGTGCCTAACAGAAAGAGTACATCAACACTAAGAGTAAGGATATGAAAATGACAGCAATATTACAGAAATTTTAAATTATATAATAAAGGCAAAACTGTTTCACATTCTTTTCTGTCATATCCTTTCCTAATGTTACTACTATGTCTGCTCTTCTCCTCAGGACATCCTGGGTGGCTCTGCCCTTTTCTCTCACACTGGCTGCACATGGAGGTATAATTGCTGAATGGCAGAAAGGAACGACAATCAAAATAAGGAACTAAAACAGAAAGACGACTGAACCCATATTCATGTCTCAAAAAAATCTGAACAATATTTCCAGTAAGACAAATTCATTACCTTCTTACACTTTCTACTGGCTGAAATTTTGCAACTAAGAATGCCAAGACATGGAAAAGTCTCCTTTTCCAGATATCCTGAAGTTCACACACACAAATCGCTAGTACACTGGGCTCATGACATATTTTAGTCCCATGGTTAATCTTAATTATACCAGCAACCTCATGGAGCACTTAGCACCATGTATCAGGAAGCCACTGACCAGTGTTCCTAGCTGCTTCAATCCCTGACAGAAAAGAAGCAGCACAAAAGAACTTGATGGAGCGTAGCTGAAGCTCTTATTTATTATGAATGTCTCAGAAATAGGAACAGAAGTTTGCATAGGCAAATCCTTTTCAAGGATTAGAGTATCATATGTGATGATACACCTCCTGAGAATTGTCAGAGGTAAACAGATACACAGTTTTAAAATGAAAATTAAATAAGGTACTTTTTTTTTACCCCCCCAAATTAAGAAGCTTCCAGTTTTGAATACTGTCGAATTAAAAAGCTTAGTCACAGTCTAGGACATACATAGCCATGATAAAGAGCACATCTGTCCTGGTTTCAGCCAGGATAGAGCTGGTTTTCTTCACAGAAGCCAGTGTGAGACTCTTTTGGATCTGGGATGAGAAACTGTTGATAAATGTGTTGATGTTTTGGGTTGTTGCTGAGCAGTCGAGGACAGTCCAGCTTCTTGTGCTGGCCTGCCAGCGAGCAGGCTGGGGGTGCACAGGGAGCTGGGAGGGGACACAGCCGGGACAGCTGACCCAGACTGGCCAAAGGGACATTCTCTACCATACGACGTCATGGCCAGTACATAAACTGGAGTTGGCCACAGGGCGGAAATCGCTGCTCGGGGACGGGCTGTCGATCACGGGGTGGTGAGCAATTGCTATATTGGGCATCACTTGTTCTTTTACATTCCTTTGTTGGTATTATCATTGTTGTTTCCTTCCTTCTTTCTGTCCTATTAAACCGTGTTTATCTCAACCCACGAGGTTTTCTTCCTAATTCTCTCCCCCATCCCACTGTGGGAGGGGGACTGAGTGAGCGGCTGCGTGGTGCTTAGTTGCCGGCTGGAGCTAAACCACGACAGTTCTTTTTGGCACCCAACGTGGGGCATGAGGCTTGAGATAATAACAGTTGCAGGTCACAATATCAGTTTATTTGATTTGAATGATGCTCTCGTCTTTGTTGTACATGTTAAGGATCGGTGTTGGTTTCTGCGGGCTGCTGTACTCTGCGATGATTAGTAATGTCTCGTCTGCAAGACTTGTTTTTAGAACATTGACCTTGAGCTTAATGTGGTATCATCTGAGCTCTGTACTAAAGCCGTTACTGTATTTTCGCTACTGTCTTGTGGAGACGATTAGCAATTATACTTCTGCCTCTGAAACGCTTTTTATGGAGGAAATGCAGAGTGGTACCTTTGCTACCCTCTATCATAACGTTTCCTCCTTCATCACAATAATTTTTCAGTATTTTGAACACCCTTGGGTAGTTAAAATACCTCTACTGCTACTTCTGGGGAACATTGTTTCGGTTTTGTCTAAGGTTGGCAAGCGATTTAAGAATATCACCCGGAGATCTGCCCCAAGGCTGGATAGTTATGAATGGCAGGGCGTGTGGAACAGCATGGGCAAATGCCTGGGGCGGTGGGCACCTCCGGTGTTTTGGAACTTCACTCCCGAACAAGTGCAGAATCCTGATAAACTAGCAGAATATTTGCAAGAAGGATGCTGTCGGCCTGGCAGTTCCGAGGAGACACAAAACATTGCCATGTGCTGGGGCCTGGCCCACGCCTACCGAGCTCTATTTAACACTATGCAAAGGGGAGAGAGGCTCTCTGGGTCTGATGGCAATGTGGCAGGCACTGTGACTACTCCAACCCCTGTGGCAGCACTGTGACTACTCCAACCCCTGCGGCGGGCACTGTAGCTACTCAAACTGTTGCGGCTGAACCAGAGAACCAGCCCATCCCGGTACCAGTTGCCCCTATACAAAAGAAGAAATCTTGGAAGTGGAAGTCAGCTCGTTTAGTAAGGGAGGAGGAAGATTTTTCTAAGAAGGAGCCAGAGGAAGAGAGTGAGGAGGCAGAGTGCTCTGAAGCAGGGCCATCACAAGGACTGAAGAGGGAAGAGAGCGGGTCATCACTTGAAGAGGAGGAAGAGGAAGAATTCATAAAAGAGACAGTAACTACCCGATCTCTATCCCTGAGTGAATTGCAAGATACGCGAAAGGATTTCAGCCGTCGTCCAGGTGAGCACATTGTCACCTGGCTGCTCCGATGCTGGGATAATGGGGCCAGTAGCCTGGAATTAGAGGGTAGGGAAGCCAAGCAGCTGGGATCCCTTTCTAGAGAAGAGGACATTGACAAAGCAATTGGAAAAGGTGCACGAGTCCTCAGCCTCTGGAGACGACTCCTGTCGGGTGTGAAGGAAAGGTATCCCTTCAAGGAAGATGTTCTATGTCACCCAGGCAAGTGGACCACCATGGAGAAAGGTATCCAGTACCTGAGGGAGCTAGCTGTGCTGGAGGTGATTTATGGTGACTTGGACAATGGACAATCATCCAAAGATCCAGATGAAATCAATTGCACGCAAACTATGTGGCGGCAGTTTGTACGGAGTGAACCATCATCATATGCCAACTCATTAGCAGTAATGGCCTGGAAAGACGGAGAGAGACCAACGGTGGATGAATTGGCTGGCCAACTCTGGCAATACGAAGAAAGTCTCTCTTCCTCCCTACAGGCCTGCGTCTCTGCTGTGGCAAAACTGTCCCAGGAGTTCCGGCAATTCAAAGAGGATATGCCCTACCCTCCACCCGTACGGACCAGTGTCTCAACCATCAGGAGTAAGCGCTCTTCTGTTCAAGAGAGAAGATATAGAGAATACACACCGCGAGCCACCCTGTGGTTTCAATTGCGTGACTATGGAGAGGACATGAGGAGGTGGGATGGAAAACCTACCTCAACCTTAGAGGCACGACTACGTGAGCTGCAAGGAAAAACAATTACAAAAGGGGGTTCAGGTTCCTCGAGAAAAATCGTCGCTCCACTTTCTAGTGGGCAGTTTCCCAGAAAGAATAGAAGAGCTGATCTCACCTCTGATCCTCTTGAAGGGACTTCTGATTCCTATTTACAAGAAGTGGGTAACGAGTACTATGACCAGAACTAGAGGGGCCCTGCCTCCAGCCAGGTGGAGGAGAGGGACAACCGAGTCTATTGGACTGTGTGGATTAGATGGCCTGGCACATCAGACCCACAGGAATATAAGGCTTTAGTGGACACCGGTGCACAATGTACCCTGATGCCATCAAGCCATATAGGGGCAGAACCCATCTATATTTCTGGAGTAACAGGGGGATCCCAACAGCTGACTGTACTGGAGGCCGAAGTGAGCCTAACTGGGAGCGAGTGGCAGAAGCACCGCATTGGGACTGGCCCAGAGGCTCCGTGCATCCTGGGCATAGACTACCTCAGCAGAGGGTATTTCAAGGACCCAAAAGGGTACCGGTGGGCTTTTGGTATAGCTGCCTTGGAGATGGAAGAAATTAAACAGCTGTCCACCTTGCCTGGTCTCTCAGAGGACCCTTCTGTGGTGGGGCTGCTCAGGGTCAAAGAACAACAGGTGCCCATCACTACCACAACAGTGCACCAGTGGCAATATCGCACCAACAGAGACTCCCTGATCCCCATCCATAAGCTGATTCGTTGGCTGGAGAGCCAAGGAGTGATCAGCAAGACTCGCTCACCCTTTAACAGCCCCATATGGCCAGTGCGAAAGTCTAATGGAGAGTGGAGACTGACAGTAGACTATCGTAGCCTGAATGAAGTCACACCGCCACTGAGCGCTGCTGTGCGGGACATGCTAGAACTTCAATATGAACTGGAGTCAAAGGCAGCCAAGTGGTAAGCCACCATTGATATTGCTAACGTGTTTTTCTGAATCCCTTTGGCGGCAGAGTGCAGGCCACAGTTTGCTTTCACTTGGAGGGGTCTCCAATACACCTGGAATCGACTTCCCCAGGGGTGGAAACACAGCCCTACCATTTGCCATGGGCTGATACAAACTGCACTGGAACAGGGTGAAGCTCCAGAGCATCTGCAATACATTGATGACATCATCATATGGGGCAACACAGCAGAAGAAGTTTTCGAGAAAGGGAAGAAAATAATTCAAATCCTTCTGAAAGCTGGTTTTGCTATAAAACAAAGTAAGGTCAAAGGACCTGCACAAGAGATCCAGTTTTTAGGAATAAAATGGCAAGATGGACGTTGACAGATCCCAAAGGATGTGATCAACAAAATAACAGCTATGTCTCCACCAACTAGCAAAAAAGAAACACAAGCATTTTTGGGCGTTGTGGGTTTCTGGAGAATGCATATTCCAAATTACAGTCTGATTGTAAGCCCTCTTTATCAAGTGACCCGGAAGAAGAACGATTTTAAATGGGGCCCTGAGCAATGACAAGCCTTCAAACAAATCAAACAGGAGATAGTTCATGCCGTAGCCCTCGGGCCAGTCCAGGCAGGACAAGACATTAAAAATGTGCTCTACACGGCAGCCAGGGAGAATGGTCCTACCTGGAGTCTCTGGCAGAAGGTATCAGGAGAGACTCGAGGTCGACCTCTAGGGTTTTGGAGTCGAGGATATAGGGGATCTGAGTCCCGCTATACTCCAACTGAAAAGGAGATATTGGCGGCATATGAAGGCGTTCGAGCTGCCTCAGAAGTGGTTGGTACTGAAGCACAGCTCCTCCTGGCACCCCGACTGCCAGTGCTGGGCTGGATGTTCAAAGGGAAGGTTCCTTCTACACATCATGCGACTGATGCTACGTGGAGTAAGTGGGTCGCGCTTATTACACAGCAGGCTCGAATAGGAAACCTTAATCGCCCGGGAATCTTGGAGGTGATCATGGACTGGCCAGAAGGCAAAGATTTTGGAATATCACCAGAAGAGGAGGTGGCGTGTGGTGAAGAGGCTCCACCATATCATGAACTGCCAGAGAACGAAAGGCAATATGCCCTGTTTACTGATGGGTCCTGTCGTATTGTAGGCAAACATTGAAGGTGGAAAGCTGCTGTATGGAGCCCTACAGGACCAGTCGCAGAAGCTGCTGAAGGACAAGGTGAATCAAGTCAGTTTGCAGAGGGGAAAGCCATCCAGCTGGCTTTAGATATTGCTGAAAGAGAAAAATGGCCAATACTCTATACTGACTCATGGATGGTGGCAAATGCTCTATGGGGGTGGCTACAGCAATGGAAGCAGAGCAACTGGCAACGCAGAGGCAAGCCCATCTGGGCTGCTGAATTGTGGCAAGATATTGCTGCCCAACTAGAGAATCTAGTCATAAAAGTATGCCACAAAGATGCTCACGTACCCAAGAGTCGGGCCACCGAAAAACATCAAACCAATCATCAGGTGGATCAGGCTGCTAAGATTGAAGTGGCTCAGGTGGATCTGGACTGGCAACATAAGGGTGAATTATTTATAGCTTGGTGGGCCATGACACCTCAGGCCATCAGGGAAGAGATGCAACATATAGATGGGCTTGGGATCGAGGAGTGGACCTGACCATGGATGCTATTGCACAGGTTATCAATGAATGTGAAATGTGTGCTGCAATCAAACAAGCCAAGCGGTTAAAGCCCCTCTGGTATGAAGGACGAGGGTTGAAATATAAATATGGGGAGGCCTGGCAGATTGACTATATCACACTTCCACAAACTCACCAAGGCAAGCACTATGTGCTTAGCATGGTGGAAGCAACCACCGGATGGCTGGAAACATACCCTGTGCCCCATGCCACCGCCCAGAACACTATCCTGGGCCTTGAAAAGCAAGTCTTATGGTGACATGGCGCCCCCAAAAGAACTGAGTCAGACAATGGGACTCATTTCCGAAACAACCTCATAGACACCTGGGCCAAAGAGCACGGCATTGAGTGGGTGCACCACATCCCCTATCATGCACCAGCTTCCAGAAAAATTGAACGATACAACGGACTGTTAAAGACTACACTGAGAGCAATGGGTGATGGGACATTCAAACATTGGGATAAACACTTAGCAAAAGCCACCTGGTTAGTCAACACTAGGGGATCTACTAATAGAGCCGGCCCTGCCCTATCAAAACTTTTACGTACTGTGGAAGGGGATAAAGCCCCTGTGGTGCATGTGAGAAATATGCTGGGGAAGACAGTCTGGGTTACTCCTGCCTCAGGCAAAGGCAAACCCGTTCGTGGGATTGCCTTTGCCCAGGGACCTCGTGCACTTGGTGGGTAATGCGGAAGGATGGGGAAGTCCAACGTGTACCTCAAGGAGACTTGATTTAGGGTGAAAATAGTCAATGATTTGAATTGTATTATGTTAATTGTTACACAATACAGTAAGAATCACCCAGACTGATGAAGAATCAGCTTCACTGAAACCAAGCAACGTGCAGCAGTGATGGAATCAGAACTGGCTTCAGCAGCTTGCGCCCAACAATTCCCTCAAGACCGACATCTTCGACCTGCAGATCGTGGACATGGACCGTGCCAGATGACAATCCAACACCACATACCATCTCCCCTGCCCTGAGAGACTGCTATGATGGATGAAGCCCAGAGTCATGGACTGACTGAACTCCACAGACATTTTAAAGTGATGGCCCATGGACTAAGAAAGTGATATCTGTGTGTATATATTAAAAGACAGGAAGAGTAATAATGAATAATTGGAATGTATTGAAAAGTGTAGGACCCGGGCATGACGTAAATGGTATGGAATAAGGGGTGCATACTGTCCTGGTTTCAGCCAGGATAGAGCTGGTTTTCTTCACAGAAGCTAGTGTGAGACTGTGTTTTGGATTTGGGATGAGAAATTGTTGATAATGTGCTGATGTTCCGGGTTGTTGCTGAGCAGTCAAGGACAGTCCAGCTTCTTGTGCTCGCCTGCCAGCGAGCAGGCTGGAGGTGCACAGGGAGCTGGGAGGGGACACAGCCGGGACAGCTGACCCAAGAGATATTCCCTACCATACGACATCATGCCCAGTACATAAACTGGAGTTGACCGGGGGGGCGGAAATTGCTGCTCGGGGACGGGCTGTCGATCATTGGGTGGTGAGCAATTGCTGTATTGGGCATCACTTGTTCTTGTACATTCCTTTGTTGCTATTATCATTGTTGCTTCCTTCTTTCTTTCTGTCCTATTAAACCGTGTTTATCTCAACCTATGAGGTTTTTTTCCTAATTCTCCCCCCCGTCCCACTGCGGGAGGGGGAGTGAGTGAGCGGCTGCGTGGTGCTTATTTGCCGGCTGGGGCTAAACCACGACAATATCACAAATATTCTTCTTATTAAACAAAACTAGGTTTTGGTGGGGTTTTTTCCCCCAAACATATTACACACTAATCCTGGTTCATAACATAGCTTCCTCATATAGCCAAAGAAAGCAAGAAGTACAACTGATGCATACCTGTCTTTGTTTTATACACAACATATCAAAGAAATCAAGCACATTATATATGAACAAACAAACTGAAATAGAACAAAATCAGTATCATCTCAGTGGCTGGTCATAAGACACTTTCTATTTCTTTGGCTAGATCCCCATAAAACAGGATTAGAAACTACCAACAGTTGAAATAAAGCTATTTATATAAACAGTATGAAAATACGAATTTTTTTAATGTTGAGTACATGTATGTAATTCACAGAATGATACATAGGTAGAATCTCATGGTTACATACATGTTAATGGCGTATATCTGTTGAACAACAGATGTTACTGTGATGAATTTGCAGTTAAGTTTACTGTTCAAGATGAGAGGACTGCAACAGTTCATCCCCACACAAACAAATGGGTTCCATAATATAGCTGAATATGTGAAAAATTCAGCTCAGGCTTTCCTGTTGTCTATTTATCACATTTCTACTCCTGTTTGCGGAGAAGAGTTTGAAAATACGCCCTATATTTACTCTAGCCTCAGAAATCAGAAAGCAAATAAACTACAAGGTTTTCAAAGTGTAAGCAGTTCAGTTTTGCTTTGTTTCACAGGAAGCAGGGAGGAGGGAGTGGGCAGGGAGAAATGAAGAATTGCAGGTTTTGTTTCTCTTCTCTCAATTTTTAAATGTCTTGACTTCACAACATTATCTTAAAATCCCAGTGATGAAGACTGCTATCCACTGACTACTTACAATAACCAAAATACAATTTCTAGACCTGCACTGTGTCCTGGTGGTTTAAAAATGGCAAAACAAATACAGCATAAATATACGATGTAACACATCTCTGACAATCAGTCTCCGTTAGAGGAGGAACACCATGATCCTGGATATATCACTGTTCAAAGGGCAATGTAATGGTAGTTAGTGTGCCTCCAATTCTCATTAACAAAAAGATAACATGATCACCATTAGAAAGGAAATTATTTCCATTCAAAGAGTGCCTCACTATCTTCATGCATACACCCACTGATTGTAGGGGGATTATTTGCTGCAGCAAAGTTATACACAACCCTAAAGATCAAGTTCAACACCTGGTAGGTCAGGACTTTCCAATTTATACTATGAATTCCCTGCTTTGTTCTGATTTTCCAAAAACAAGTTTAAATCTGCCTTAAGCAAAGATTCTCTTTTGCTATTGTAAACATGGAAACAAGTATCGGTTAGAGAGAAAACAGTATACATCACCTGCATTAGTTTCCATGAAACATCAGCGATACCAAAAAGATCCTTCTTAAAACAGAAACAGATCAGTCTCTATTAATTGAAAATCATTTGGAAAAATGTTAAATACCAAAAAGGTCAGTTTTGCAATCAGCAAAATACAAATAATAGGAAAAAAGATATTAGGAACAATTTTCCTGTACATTATAAATGTTTACCTTTGCAACTCCAGCCCTATGAGCACCTTGTGATTCCATGTACGCCAAGTATTTGTTGAACTCCCTGAATTCATCCATTGAAGGCCTAAAAGTCATGATTTTGCAGCTTGGGTTTGGAGGACTATCTGAGTTGACAGCAGCCATTGTTGTTAACTTCCAATCCAGCTTTAAAAAAAAAAAAAAGAAGAAAGAAAAAGATAAACATATACTGAAGGAAATAATCTCTAAAACAAATTCTAAGATTTGACATACACAGAATCACGAAACATTAAGGTTGGAAAAGACCTTTAAGATCATGAAGTCCAAGCACCAACCCAACACTACAATGCCCCCTAAACCATATCCTCAAGTGCCACATCCACATATTTTTTGAACACTTCCAGTGATGGTGACTCCACCACCGCCATGGGCAGCCTGTTCCAATGTTTGACCACTTTCTCAGTAAAGAAATTTTTCCTGATATCCAGTCTAAACCTCCCATAGTGCAACTTGAGGCCATTTCCTCTCGTCCTATCGACAGTTATTTGGGAGAAGAAATCAACACCAACCTTGCCACAACCCCCTTTCAGCTAGTTGTAGAGAGCGATAAAGTCTCCCCTCAGCCTCCTCTTCTCCAGACTGAACAACCCCAGTTCCCTCATCAGTTTCGCTGACCTTCTGTGGACAGGCTCCAGCACTTCAATGTCCTTCTTATAGGGAGGGGCCCAAAACTAAACACAGTATTCAAGGTGCGGCCTCAGCAGTGCCAAGTACAGGGGCACAATCACTTCCCTACTCTTGCTGGCCACACTGTTTCTGATACAGGCCAGGACGCTGTTGGCCTTCTTGGCCACCTGGGCACACTGCCGGCTCATGTTCAGCCAACTGTCAACCAGCATCCCCAGGTCCTTTTCCACCGGGCAGCTCTCCAGCTACTCCTCCCCAAGCCTGTAGCGTTGCATGGGGTTGCTGTGACCCAAGTGGAGGACCCGGCACTTGGCCTTATTAAACCTCATACAGCTGATCTCGGACCATCAATCCAGCCTGTCCAGATCCCTCTCCAGAGCCCTCCTACCCTCCAGCAGATCAACACTCCCACCCAACTTGGTGTCATCTGCAGACTTACTGAGCGAGCACTCAAGCCCCTCATCCAAACCATCAATAAAGATATTGAACAAGATCAGCCCCAAAACTAAGCCCTGGGGAACACCACTTGTGACGGCCGCTTAACTCCATTCACCACAACTCTCTGAGCTTAGACATCCAGCCAGTTCTTTACCCAGCGAAGAGTACACCTGTCTAAGCCACGAGCTGCCAGCTTCTCCAGGAGAATGCTGTGGGAGAGAGCGTCAAGGGTTTACTAAAGTCCAGGTAGACAACATCCATAGCCTTTCCCTCATCCACTAGGCAGGTCAACGGGTCATAGGAGGAGATCAGGTTGGTCAAGCAGGACCTGCCTTTCATGAACCCACGCTGGCTGGGCCTGATCCCTTGGTTGTCCTGCACAGGCCCTGTGAGCGCCTTCAAGATGAACCGCTCCATGATCTTCCCTGGTACCGAGGTCAGGCTGACAGGCCTGTAGTTCCCGGGATCCTCCTTCCGGCCCTCCTTGGAGATGGGTGTCACATTGGCAGCCTCCAGTCGTCTGGGACCTCCCCTGTTAACCAGGACTGCTGATAAATGATGGAGAGTGGCTTGGCAAGCTCTTCCGACAGCTCCTTCAGTACTCTTAGGTGGATCCCATCAGGCCCCATAGACTTGTGGGTGTCCACATGACGTAGCAGGTCCTTAAACGCTTCCTCCTGAATTATGGGGAGTTTATTCTGCTCTCCATCCCTGTCTTCCAGCTCAGGGGGCTGAATACCCTGCAGATACCTAGTCTGGCTATTAAAGACAGAGGCAAAGAAGGCATTAAGTACCTCAGCCTTTTCCTCGCCCTTGGTGACAATGTTCCCCCCCACATCCAGGAAGGGATGGAGATTCTCCTTCGCTCTCTTTTTCTTGTTAATATATTTGTAAAAACATTGTTACCCTTTACGACTGGGGCCAGACTGAGTTCTAGCTGGGCTTTTGCCTTTCTAATTTTGTCTCTGCTTGACCTAACGAGACCCTTGTACTCTTCTTGTGTTGCCTTCCCCTTCTTCCAGAGGTGATAAACTCGCCTCTTTTCCCTGAGTCCCAGCAAAAGCTCCCTGTTCAGCCAGGCCAGTCGTCTTCCCCACCAGCTCGTCTTACGACACATGGGGAGGACCTGCTCCTGCACCTTTAAGATTTCCTTCCTGAAGACTGTCCAGCCTTCCTGGACCCTTTTGTCCCAAGGGACTCTCTCAACCAGTGACCTGAACAGGCTGAAGTCTGCCCTCCAGAAGTCCATGGTAGCAGCTTTGCTGACCTCCCTCCTTACTTCACCAAGAATCGAGAGTTCTATCATGTCGTGGTCACTAAGCCCAAGACAGCCTCCGACCACATCTCTCACCAGTCCTTCTCTGTTTGTAAACAGCAGGTCAAGCAAGGCACCTCCCCTGGTGGGCTCACTTACCAGCTGTGTCAGGAAGTTATCCTCCACACACTCCAGGAACCTCCTGGACTGCTTCCTCTCTGCTGTGTTATACTTCCAGCAGATGTCTGGTAAGCTGAAATCCCCTACAAGAACAAGGGCTAGCAATTGTGAGACTTCTGCCAGTCGCTTGTAGAATGCTTCATCTGCCTCTTCATCCTCGTTGGGTGATCTCTAACTGATTCCCAGCAGGATATCTGCCTTGTTGGCCTTCCCGCTCACCCTTACCCATAAGCACTCGATGTGGTCAGCACAATTGTTGATTTCCATACAATCAAAACACTCCCTAACATACAGAGCCACCCCATCACCTCTCCTTCCATGCCTATCCCTTTGGAAGAGCTTATAGCCATCCATTGCAGCCCTCCAGTTATGAGAGTCATCCCACATGTTTCTGTGATGGCAACTAAGTCATAGCTGTCCTGCTGCACAATGGCTTCCAGCTCCTCCTGTTTGGTGCCCATGCTGCATGCATTGGTGTAGATGCACTTGAGCTGGGCTATCGATTTCAGCCTCAACTCCGGCATGCCACCACTAGGCACATCTCTAGTGAGCCTGGTTTTATCCCCTTCCTCCTCTGAATCTAGCTTAAAGTTCTCTCTATGAGGCCTGCCAGCTCGTAAGCCAGAATCCTTTTCCCCTTGGAGATAGTTGCACTCCATCTGCTGCCAGCAGGCCCGGTGCCATGTAAACTGCCCCATGGTCAAAAAAAACAAAATTCTGCCAACAGCAACAGCTCCTGAGCCATGTATTGATCAGATGTGCTTTCCTATTCCTTTCAGTTATCCACCCTGCCACTGAAGGGATTGACGAAAACACTACCTGTGCTACTGCTTCATGAACCAGTTGTCCCAGCGCTCTGAGGTCCCTTTTAATCGCTTTTGGACTTCTTAGCCCAACGTCATTGTTGTCAACCTGTATGACCAGCAGCAAGTAGTCATCAGTGGGCCGAACCAGACCAGGGAGTTTCCTGGTGACATCTCTCACCCAGGCCCCAGGGATGCAGCAGACTCCCCTGTTAGTTGGGTCCGGTTGGCATATTGGGTCCTCTGTACCCCTCAGAAGGAGTCATCAGTGACAATTATCCTCCTTTTTCTCCTAACAGAGCAAGTCTTGATGCATAGGCCTGAACATGTTTCAAACAGGAAAAAAGCTTCCGAAATCCTCTGTCCATGCCTATATAAAAGGCACAAAACAAATGTTTACTTCTTCTCCTCACTCCTTTAGGAATACTCAGCACAAACACCATCATGAGTGACATTTATACAATCCAGTCCATACCTCTGTTTTTATGGTACATTTTCTTGAGTTAACCTTTAACACTAGCATCTTCCTGCGTTGATCCACCTGCAGGCTGCTGCATTTCTCTGTCTAGATATTTACATGACACATTACAATCTAGAGTAACAAAGCTACACGTATGATAAAATATCACTATTCCCACTTATCAGTTTTCTCAACATACTGACTGACTTCCCACTCACACTGCAAGCATAGAGAAAGAGCACCTAGATTTCCTAACTCTCACATCAAAAATTTAACAACAGGACAATACTACCCCTCATTCTCTGAAACTTCTTCAAGAGAAACAAAGCATGCAAGTGATACACATCAAGACAATCAGTGTTTCCTCTTATTTCCAATGCTACATTGAGGGTGGCTGAAAACAAAGGCATATTTCTGTTTCATATCAAAATACAGTACTCATGAAATGACCTATCTTTAGGCAACTGACGTATTTTAGCTTCAGCAGGTGTTGCAATTTCCAACTATACATCACCCTGTGCCAGCTACTGTTCACAAAATTCTTCCTTAATCTTACAGAAAAGCTCATCCCAGAATACAAATAACTCAACTGTGACTTAGCTTTGTAGTGATTTTGCTTTGCTGAGCACATGATTTAACTCATTCCTCATTTTCTCCATCTGCAAAATGCATGCAACCATGTTTTTTATGTCACACATTGTCAGCATAAGTTTTGCTTGTACATCAGTGTATTAGCCACTAATATCATTAGCTTCATGTGCCTTCTGGCTTGGTAAGAATCACTGCACAAGAAAACTGTATGTGGTAGATGCCTTTATGTCTTCCCACGTTTCACTCTCCTACTGGTATTCTAACATTTAGCCTGCTTTTTGTGTCCTTATTTTTCCCTCTCATTTTGCGTCCCAGCTTCAATCAGCACACAACTCTCCATTCTTAGCACTTAATTAGATCTCTTTTTCCACACTCCCACCTTCATTAACATCCTGTTCCCCTCCCTACACTACTTTCTATCCCTGCTTGAACTGAAATAAACTAGATTTCTGCAACTTTCACATTCTGAAAATCAGTATCACTTTAATTTGGGGATATTTTTGCATTTAAATTATTGAGTCCATATAGGCAAACACACTTCAACATGTACAAGTGGGTAACTTCCCCCAGTAATAAACAGTTGGCTTGTATATAATACACCCTTCATTTATTCCCATCCATTCAAGTTCCATGTATAATTTTGCTGTGACCAGTCCCAAGAAAATGAAATTGGGATTTACGACCAAAGGTGAAGTTATGCTTTCCTTCATTGCAAAGTGCAACAGATAGTGTTTACTATTGATAATGCTTCACTGACAGTGACACCAGAAATATAATCAAACAGGATATTTGATTACTCTGTACAAAAACCAGCTTTTAGGCTTTTACCTTTAGATTTAGTAAATAAGTATACACATCAGTGAAATATGCACATACATACACACACAACCTCTAAAAAACAGACTCTCTGCTATTTCTTCACTGTAAAAAAATGTAATAGTCCTTCATTAGTCATCATTTTACACCTTTTAATCCATTCCATTGACTGGATATATATACAAGATACCCAGCAGTCAGTAGTTACTTCATCATAGCATACAGATCTAGCATCCCTCCCTCAAATCTTCCAGTATTCTCCAACATAGTCAGCAGAGTTTTGGGGCCTTTGCAGAGGAGGAGGAACAGATAGAAGGAAAAGAGTTGACTCATTCTTTCGTTGTTGTTTTTGCAAGGCGGGGAGGGGGGTGTTAAAGCAAATTATTTCATCATCCACTTAAGAATTTGGCTTTTACATCAGTAATATTCTTTCTTTTAGTGCATAGAAAGGAACTTTTCTGAAGCGTGTTTTATCCATTTACCTGCCTAATACCAAGTCAAGCATTCTCAAACCAAGTCAAGAATTCCTAAGGCACTAAGGGAGATGGGAAAAAGGCCATGTTGGAATTACGTTCAGTCAACCAGTAACTGAATTATTGTCTCAATACTGCTGTCAGACACGTAATTTTATCTAAGCCAAATCACAGCAACTATTTCTGCTTAATTCAAGGTGATATTTGTAGACAATACAAAATTGGGAGGATCAGCTGATAGGCCAGCAGGTCATGCTGCCACCCAGGGCACCTTGACAGGCTGGAGAAACAGCCTGACAGGAACATCAAGAAGCTCAACAAACGAAGTGCAAAGTGCTGCACCTGGCGAGGAAAAGCCCGAGGTACGTGAGGTACCTGATAAGGACTGAAAGCTGAAAAGCCGCTTTCTAAGAAAGTCTTTTGGGGGCCCTGGGGGACACCAAGTTGAACACGAGCCAGCAATGTGCCTATAAAGGTGGCTAACAATGTCCTGGGCTGCATTAGGAGGAATGGTGCCAGCAGGTCGAAGGAGGTGATCCTTCTCTTTTATTCAGCACTGCTGAGGCCACACGGGAAGTGCTGTGTGCAGCTCTGCGGTCCCCAGTACAAGAGAGATACAGAGTTACTGGAGAGAACCCAGGTAAGAGCCACTGAACTGTTGAAGGGCCTGGAGCATCTCTCCTGTGAGGGAAGGCTGAGAGAGCTGGGATGGTTCAGTGTAGGGAAGAGAAGGCTCGGGGGGACCTTATGAATGTATACAAATACGTGCAGGGAGGGTGCAAAGAGATAATCCCTCTCTCCTGTGAGGGAAGGCTGAGAGAGCTGGGATGGTTCAGTGTAGGGAAGAGAAGGCTCGGGGGGACCTTATGAATGTATACAAATACGTGCAGGGAGGGTGCAAAGAGAATGGACCCAGGTTTATATCAGCAGTGCCCAGTGACAGGACCAGAGGCAATGGCTTCAGACTGAAACACAGGAGGTTCCTCCTGAGCATGAGGAAACATTTTTTCACTGTGAGGCTGACTGAGCCCTGGCCTAAGTGGCCCAGAGAGACTGTGGATTTCTCCATCCTTGCTCAGATAGTCCTACATACTGTCTTTTGCCAAATACTGTAGTGTATATCTTGTATGCCATCCTTTAAAATATTGTATTGGGTTTGTGTGGCAAGGCAGGTGGGGACTACAGGGGTAGCTTCTGTGAGAAGTCGCTAGAAGCTTCCCCTGTGTTTGACAGAGCCAATGCCAGCCGGCTCCAAGACAGACCCGCTGCTGGCCAAGGCTGGTCCAGTCAGTGGTGGTGGTGGCACCTCTATGATAACATTTAAGAAGGGGAAGAAAAGAACTGCTGCAGCCCAGCAACTGCAATATGAGAATACGTGAGAGAAACAGCTCTGCAGACACCATGTCAGGTAAAGGCGGAGGAGGTGCTCTGGGTGCCAGAGCAGAGATTTCCCTGCAGCCCGTGGTGAAGACCATGGTGAGGCAGGCTGTCCCCCTGCAGCACATGGAGCATCACTGTGGAGGGGATACCCACCTGCAGCCCATGCAGGACACCACACCAGAGCAGGTGTATGTGCCCGAAGGAGCCTGTGACCCTGTGGGTATCTCATCCTAGAGCAGGCTCCTGTCAGGACCTGTGACCCTGTAGAGGGAGGAGCCAACGTTGGAGCAGGTTTTCTGGTAGGACTTGTGACCCCATGAGGGACCCACACTGGAGCAGTCTGTTCCTGAAGGACTGCACCCGGTGGAAGGGACTTAGGCTGGAGCAGTTCATGAAGAACTGCAGCCTGGGGGAAGAACTCATGTTGGAGAAGTTCATGGAGGACTGTCTTCTGTGAGAGGGACCCCATGCTGGAGCAGGTGAAGACCGTGAGGATTCCTCCCTCTGAAAAGGAAGTAGCGGCAGAGGCAACGTGTGATGAACTGACCACAACCTATATTGCCCATCCCCCTGTGCCACTGCAGGAGGAGGTAGAAAATTCATGACTGAAGTTGAGCCTGAGAAGCAGGGAGGGGTGGGGGGAAGGCATTTTAAGATTTTGTTTTATTTGTCATTACCCTACTCTGATTTGATTGGTAATAAATTAATTTTTCCCCGAGATGAATCTGTTTTGCCTGTGACAATAATTGCTGAGGGATCTCACTGTCCTTATCTCAGCCCAAGAGCCTTTTGTTGTATTTTTTTCTTCCCTATCCAGCTGAGAAGGGGGAATGATAGAGTGGCTTTGGTGGGCACCTGGCGTCCAGCCAGGGTCAACCTGCCACAGGTATGTACAGGATGTTACTGAGTAGCTTAATAAGGGGACATGGACTTACCTGTTTTTTAAACGTAGAAAGTTCTGCATGTTTTAGCACATGATTCTATGACCAGCTTAGTGCATGAGAGAAAGGCTGTGGATGTTGTCTACCTAGACTTTAGTGAAGCCTTTGACACCATTTCCCACAGCATTCTCCTGGAGAAACTGGCTGCTCATGGCACGGATGGGTATACTCTTTGCTGGGTGAAAAAACTGGCTGGATGGCTGTGTCCAAAGAGTTGTGGTGAATGGAGATAAATCCAGTTGGCAGCTGGTCACGAGTGGTGTTCCCCAGGGCTCAGTATTGGGGCCAATTCTGTTTAATATCTTTATCAATGAGCTGAATGAGGGGATCCAGCGCACGCACCCTCAGTAAGTTTGCAGATTACACCAAGCTGGGCAGGAGTGTTGATAAGCTGGGGGGCAGGAAGGTTCTGCCGGGGGATCTGGACAGGCTTTATTGATGGGCCGAGGCCAATTTTATGAGGTTTAATAAGGTCAAGTGCTGGGTCTTGCACTTGGGTCATAATGATCCCATGCAACGCTACAGGCTTGGGGAGGAGTGGCTGGGAGGGCTGCCCGGCAGAATAGGACCTGGAGGTGCTGGTTGAAAGCCGGCTGAACATGAGCCAGCAGTGTGCCCAGGTGGCCAAGGTGGCCAACAGCCTCTTGGTTTGTATCAGGTACAGTGTGGCCAGCAGGAGTAGGGAAGTGATTGTGCCCCTGTACTCGGCACTGGTGAGGCCGCACCTTGAATAGTGTGTTAAGTCTTGGGCCCCTCATTGCAAGAAAGACATTGATGTGCAGGAGCATGTCCAAAGAAGAGCAATGAAGTTGGAGAAGAGCCTAGAGAACAAGTCCTGTGAGGAGCGGCTGATGGAACTGGGGTTGTTTAGCTTGGAGAAAAGGAGGTTCAAGGAAGACCTTGTCGCTTTCTACAGCTATACGAAAGGAGGTTGTAGAAAGGTGGGTGTTGGTCTCTTCTCCCAAGTAATAAGTGATAGGAGAGGAAATGGCCTCAAGTTGTGCCAGGGGAGATTTAGATTAGATATTGGGAAAAATTTCTTCACTGAACGGGTTGTCAAGCGTTGGAACAGGCTGCCGAGGGAAGTGGTTGAGTCACCACCCCTGGAGCTATTTAAAAGAGGTGTAGATGTGGTTAGGGACATGGTTTAGTGGTGGACTTGGCAGTGTTAGGTTAATGGTCGGACTGGATGATCTTACAGGTCTTTTCCAACCTAAATGATTCTGTGATTCTGTGTGAGATGTCCTTTCTCTGTCATCTCTTCAAATTTGAGACCAATGTGAGCGTTCCTTCACTTACGTGTTTGGTTCTAGTGTGCGTTTCCAAAGAGAATCTACTTGTTTCAGTTTTTTTCCCAGCCTTCAAAAGGGTGGTGTAGAGCAGTGGTTATATCCAAAAACATACTGAGAAGAAAAAAACAAACCAAAAGAGGGAGATTGTATTCCTAATCTATTGGTTTTGGTGCCGTTTCTGTTCATAGCATTTTCCATCTTTATGTTATGCAGTTTGAAGAAGCAATAAAACATGGCAGATTTTTTTATTATATTCATTGGTGTGAGTGAGGGGGTGTGTGGGGAGAGGAATGGGTGACCAAGCACTAATTTTTCTTCTAGTCCCTTTCACTCTCTCTCTTAATTAGGTTTGTGGGGGTTTTTTACTTTTCTTTATTATTTGCGCTGCTATTATTTGTAGAACAGATGTCTGGTTTGCCAGAAATTAATTAATTCATATTGAATTGAATTAATGAGATAATCATAGGAGAAATTACACACTGGAAAAGGATTGTGTGTATTAATGTATATATACAGAAATCATGTTCACAAAAAGTAGAATACATCACAGTGTTGGCCGACCTGTTTAAGTGCGAAGGATAGTATCATGTCAGTATTGCTAGTACTTTAAAAAAAGGAAATGAATAAAAATAATTTCATTTGGAGACTATTTTATTCTTATCTGCACTGAGATCACTTCTTACAACCTTGAGCTTCACTTTTTACCAGTATACCAAAGGCTAGGACAAGGCTAGTACAAGGCTAGTCCCCAGTACAAGAGAGATACAGAGTTACTGGAGAGAGCCCAGGGAAGGGCCACTGAACTGTTGAAGGGCCTGGAGCATCTCTCCTGTGAGGGAAGGCTGAGAGAGCTGGGATGGTTCAGCCTAGAGAAAAGAAGGTTCTTATCTATATGTATAAAAACCTAATGGGATAGAGTGAAGAAGAGAGAGACAGGCTTTTTCCAGTGGTGCCCAGTGACAAGACAAATGGCAATGGGCACAAACTGAAACACAGGAAATTCCAACACTTGCTCACTGTGAGGGTAGTCAAACGTTGGAAGAGGCAGCTCAGAGAGGTTGTGGAGTCTTTGTTCTTGGAGATACTCAAAGCCCAACTGGACACAGTGCTGATCAGCCCGCTCTAGCTGACCCTCCTTGAGCAGTGGGGTTGGCCTACATGTTCTCAAGAGGTCACTTTCAACCTTAGCAAGCCTATGATTATATCAACACAAGCATAAGATCGTAGAAAGACAACAGAGCCTGACTCTTCACAGTGGTGCCCAGTGACAGTATAACTGGCAACACGCACAAATCAAAATACATGAAATTCTGCTTTAAAATAGTAAAAAAATTAGCACAAGCGTGATCAAATCAAATACTGGAACAGGTTGCCCAGAGAGGTTGTGGAGTGTCCATTGTTGGAGATATTCAAAAGCCAGTTTAACACAGCCTGAGCAATCCATTGCAGCTGAGCCTGCTTTGTGCAGGGAGACCGGACCGGACAATCTTCAGAGGTCCCTTCCAACCTACACAGTTCTATGATTCTGAGCTATTCCTACCTACTGCTGTAAGTTAAACCCTGCAGCTGCACAGTTAAACACACAAAGCCAAAGTTACAAATTAGTATTAATTCTGCCAACTCATACATGTGCACAATGCCAGACTGACGTAGGTGACTGATTACCTACATCACCTTCCACTACATCGCAGATGAAGCCCATTTCCAAAAACATTTATTATCAACCGATTTACCAATTAGTTTAATCAGTTTCTGTGCAAACGTATTAAATGAAAACATTCATATAGAAAGCCTGTTTCAAAAAGGAAATCTAATGTCAACATTTTTATCCTAGTTTTGTCTACAGGCACAAAATGTATGCAAGCACATGTTCCTACAAACCTGAGGCTCTGTCTTCTGTAAGTTTTGGAATTAAGTTTGTCTAAGGTGAAAGCGTGTAAGTCTGAAAGATAACTGATTTCCTACAATCCTTACAAAAAGGGCTAAGGAGACAAGAAAAAGCCGTATCTAAGTGGTTCAGCTATGAGAAAAGCTATTGGGTGACTTTGAGCAGTGTCTGATTTCAAGCAACAAGCACAACAAACTAATTATCACATAAATTAGTATGATAAAAATGCCTCTCAATCAAGACATACCTGAGCTGCTTTAAAAACAGCAATGTACCAAACAAACATGTAATTACCAAATGAACTGAATATACCCTAGCATTTAGCCACAATGAAGACTTTAGTTAATTTCAGAATTGTTAATCAAACAAATAAATGGTGATTAACTCATGCTAACTTCCACAGTCACACATAGCAGCATGCTTGCCTGGCTGCAAGCTTCCTAAAATCCTGTTTGCAAAACATACAGAAGTAAAGATACTAACTTTTTTTATATCTCTGGAACTAAGACAAGGTTCAAGAATATAACTGAATTGTACTGTGATGGACCTGAATCTGTATCACAGAAAGAATTGATAACTTTCAACTAATCATGAAGACATGTGTATAGCATTGGAAAGGCAGAATTTTTGCCCAGCTTCATTGGAAGTGCAAAAAATACAAATCCTTTCTTTCATAGGATCTTTTTTCTACCTGCTTCCACGCACCTTCAGGTCCAGTTCCCTATCCAATGACCAGCCAGCTCTGTCACTTTTGGTGGAAATAAACTGTGCAATCCACGCTCCTGTGTTACTCTTCTCTCTCAGTAAAAAACATCTCCTCATTAGCTTACTGGGTAAAACAGCTCTTTGATAAGCACAATGTGTGTAAGAACACTCTTTGAGCAGACTCTGATATATAACCTCCGTAGTTTAGGAGGCAGATCATAAAGGCTGTGCAGGGGTTGCTATGTTAGAAGTTCATACACTTCTTATTAGACAGTGCTATTCATTTTATGATTTTTTAGTATTCTAGCACCTTTACAGCCATGATCTATTAATTGAGACTTCATAAACTCATTTGACATTTATGATGAACGTTACTGCAATAATAAAATTGCCAATCTAAAACAATAAGCACCACTACTGAGTTACATGTTTTAAATTTACTGCAAAAAACAAAGCTATGCTACAAAGCAAGCAGAAAATGTTGGCCTTCCAATTCAATTCTATTAACTTCTAATACACTGTGTAATTCTCTCAAGGACTTTGTGGAATTCAAGAGTTGTACATACTTTCTCCCATCAATTCCTACTTTTGCGCTCTCACATGCAAAAATTGAGTTACACCCTACCAAACCAATAAACAAAAGAGCATAAAATATAGTCCAGTATAAGAGTTAAGAGGCCTTCAGAACTATCCACACTGCAATCATACTATCACTGTCTTAACTATTCCACTTAGGTGTATATATAACTACCTGTTTTGTGGTATTACAGAGCTGTACAAGCTGAGAAATACAACATCTAGAGTTTTTATTTACTACTACACAATGAAAAAGTGCAAGACATTAGTAAATACAAAGTTATAGAAACAAGGGTAGTATGTCCATTTAGACTAAGCTATAAGGAAGAAATTTTTCATAATGAGGGTGGTAAAACACTGGAACAGGTTGCCCAGAGAGGTGGTGGTTTCAAGGCCCCATGCCTTGAAACATTCCAGGTCAGGTTGGAATGTTTCAGCAACCTGATGTAGTTCAAGATGTCCCTGCTCATTGCAGGGGGGCTAGACTACATTACCTTAAAAAGTCCCTTTTAACCCGAACTATTCTATGATTCTATGATATATACAGGGAATTTTTATAGTTATTTTAAACCCCAAATATCAACATTGTAATCAGTCATTTTCTGTCCCCCTTCCAAAGACAGTACTGCACACTGAAAAGTTTGCCCATGACTATCTAAAAAAGCATATGGTAATGTGAATAAATGAGACTACATACTCCACTCAAATTAGCATGCATTAGTACTTTACATAACACTGGAAGAAAGAAGCTTTTCAGCTAATCACGGGAAAGCTTTAAACAAACTCAAGCTATGAGCCTGATCCAATAAACTACAAAGCCTACCCATAAAACTTGAATTTCTTGGTGACCAAGTAATTTACCTATGTCTTGAAACATGTCTGGTTAAACAGCACAAGATTAAGATAAAATGCAAGCCTGTAACCTGTCAAAAGTTGCCAGCTAAAGAGCCAATAGCTAGGTTAAAGAATCTGATCCTCCTTTTAAAATGTTTATAGCCATTGTCAGGTCTTGTCAAAAGACTTTCAAATCATCAGCCAAGAGTATATTCACGTCACATTTGTCTTAATACTACCGACGTAGAAACGTGAGGTCAGCAAAGTTTAACTATCCACACCTACTGTGGCTTGGGAATCGTAATGAACCTAATTCAAAATGGCAAAAGTACAACACTAGAAAAACTCATATACTCACAGCAAGATGAAATCTCATTAATGCTACCAGCGTTTACATAATTCAAGATGCAAACGTACTTCACCAGTTATGATGACAGGGGGAAGTGCTTTTTAAATAAATCCTGTAATATTTAAACTGTATAGCTTGTACAAACATAACAAACTTGATACTTTGAAACGTACATTAAATACCAGAACAAAAAGGTGATAAAAGACTACAACAAACTTTTCAGGGATCGCTAAAGCAAAAGAAAAAAAAAAACAAACCAAAAAAAAAAACAGAAAAAAGAGGAAGAACAAAAAGAATAACTTTCTGCATGCTTTGACATTAATAACTAAGGCTGAATATGGAAAGAATTAATTACCTACATCTATAGAACAGAAGTGTACCATATTACATGCCTGATCACTCACTTCATTCTGCGTGATTGTTTGGTAAGTGCAGAATCTACAGGATCATTTCTTCTATATCCTAAGAAAAGGAAAGGACCTCTATATCCCACCACAACCAACTGAATCAACTACTCAAATTAGTACCAGGCAGCTACAATTTCCAGCCTCCCCTGTCAAAACAGTGGACTGCTTTTTGTAATGCCTAAACCTTACCATATTGCTAAAGCTGTCAGGATACTAAATAAAATTTATTGATGGAAGAGTTATCTTTTAAGCACTGTTCTTCCATGTAGAACCCTCCATACCCTCAAAAGAACACAGAATATATTATCCGCAGAATGGGAAAGCATCTTCCAAGTTTCATTTATTTGATGCTTAATACAGAAATCCAAACCAGCAATTGTGTTTAATCAAATTACAAGCAAGGCACTGATTCACAAAACTAGATAATATTCTATTAAAACAGAATGAAACACACCAGAAAAACAGCATGTGCTAATTTACTATTGGTTAAAATGCACAAAAACCTGCCATCTTCACTACATGAAACTTAACTTTCAGATGGAAGCCTTAATACTAAGCTGTCAGATCTCCTCTGAAGGCTATCTACTTCTTTTTGCTTCTAATGTAAAATTAACTAAGCAGTATTTTGAGTTCCATCCCTCACCATCAGAGAACCAAAACTTTCTGTCTTTAAACTACAGAAGACTTGACACAATTGTTCTTCCAAAGATGCCTTGCAGGAAGCATCTCTTGACTGCCAAGCGGTGCCAAATTTGGCCCCTGTGGAACACGAAAGGAGAAGAAACACTGTCTGCTACGTCTGCTCTACTATACACATATATATGTTATATATACTATATAACATTGAAAAGCACTAAATAACTATAGGCCATTTGTGTCATACTGGCATCATAAAATAAGTGTTCATATTTTGGAAGATCAGATTATTTTATTATGTCTGTGTGTTGAATATGTAAATACCAATGTCCACAACCTTTACTCAATAACTCAAATTAAACAAATTGCATAAAGCAAGCTCCAGTAAATGAGAACAAGACAGGAAGAAAAAAGAACAAATCTTTGAAGATCATCACTTCTCACAGGTAAATCAGTTAAAACACACATTTTTCCATTTCTCCTTTCTTGCAAATTTTCACCCACACTAACTATGGGACAACAAACATTTGATGAAGAATTAATGAATCCTGAGAAAATTTCTTCAAATAACTAACAACACAAAAACAAACTTTCCCAGCATTTTGTTGAGGCTAATCTGAAAGAAAACATAAAATAAACTATTCGGAAACAGTTGTCAGATACAAAAGTTTTCAATTTAAAAAAACAAGACAAACCATTCACATTATAAAGTACTAGCCACCATTTTTTAGCAATCATTTAATAAAAACACTTTACTGACAAATCTTGAGGAAAACTACATTTTTCTTCCACGAACTTCCTATTTGCAGAGTCTGTTTTGCAAAAAAAGACGTTTGTACAACCAGCTCTGCAAGAGCTGGAAAGGAAACAAGGAGTAGAAAACCCAGTCTTAATCTATAAAAGTCGAAGCAGAAACTTTACTTACAACATAAGTAAAAATGCCGTAAGTGCATCCAGTAATTTTTTTTTTTAAATTACAGATATGGGTAGATTCACCTCTGCATTTTCCTACATAATTTTTAAAAAGTTTGTAGCATAATCTTTAAGTAGATACCATCCAACTCCCTATATTGTTTGGTAAAGCAAATTCAAAGATGTAAGATACTACAATAATGCACAATCCATGACTAGCTACAGGGATGATTTTCAGGTAATTGGACATAAAAGCATAAACTATGAATGTCCAACTATTACTGAGCATGCAAATAGTTAATTCTCAATGTAATTTGGTTTTGCACACTTAGGTTTGAATTGTTCCTTTAATAACAGTAAGTGTGCATGCAAATTATGTCTCCCTAGTTTATGTACATGGCTTAGGAAAAAATCATATTTACCAGGAATTTCAAATCTGTTATTTATGTTATTTGATCATACTATTGTTAAAATAAATGTATGGGTCACAATGTTTTGTATTTGTGATACAAGGCATTTATAAGCCAAATCTCATGGTTAGGCATGTATTCATCAGACATCCAACAGTCATCAGGAAGAATCAATTACGTTTAAAAATCTTAGGAGTATTAAAGTATTTAATCCATTGTAAAAACTTAAGAAACAAGGAATCTGGAGAGTAACCATTCTCTGAAGCTCCTTAAAGCCATCTCAATTTTTCTAAAAAGCTCTAAGTAGTTTGACAAACTTCATTTCAAGTTTGCATTTCTATGTCTTGGTGCTACCCTTACAGCTATGGTTTCCAGAAATACAAAAATGATCTGTTCTGAACCCATAAATATTGAACTGAAAAATGACCTGAACTCATTCCATAGACATTCCTCTCCCGCACCAGGCTCACAGCATGCAAAAACATCTTGAAATAATTGATCTGGGAAAAAGGGCAAGAAGAAGAAAAAAAAAAAAGTTTATTTCTTACAGGTATGAAATCCACAGTCCTAGTTGGAAGCAGCATGTAAGAGCAATAGCAAGTCAGACCTATCAAGTTTCCACAGTTGCTAACAGCAGGTATCTAGAAAAAAAGTGTAGGGGTAGCTTATACTTATACTTCTCAAGAATACCATTTCAGTACTTCAGCAATGTACAGATCAAGGAATCCCTAGACAAAGAGGATACTATTGCATTTTGTGGACTTGGATGGATTTTTTTGTCCATGATTTTAAACCTTTGTAGGCCTTTACTATCCAGAACTTCTCATGACAAAGCATTCTGCTATCAACAATATGCTAAATGATCTATCTCCTTCTGTATGTTTTGAATATTTCACATTTTAGTTTCATCTTACACCTCGTGCACACTGGGAACAGCTACCTACCTGGTCATATTTACCTTCAGACCACACACAACTCACAGATCTCTATCATGGTCTCCAGCAGTCACCTCTTTTCTAAGCTGAAGACACCTAACCTTCTCACAGAAAATCCATTCCATACTTCTGATCATCACGGCATCCTAGTTCTGGATCTTTACCAGTTCCATTAAATTACTTTCAGCCAGGAGGAAGGAATACCAAAGCTGTAAGCACTATTCAAGACGCAAGTAAACCATGAATTCTCACAACAGTCTAATAACATTCTCAAATTTGGGTGTAGTCCTCACAGAGACTGGAAAGCAGCTGGGCCTAGACCTCAATTTTTAAGTTTATTTACAAGCACCTAAAAGTTCAGAAAAATACACATTGCTAATGCAGCCTATAATACTGCTGGGGATATAATTAGAAGGTGGTGGATGTGAACTGCTTCCTGATAAAGCACTTTTAAACAGTTCTGCCAGGTCTGTCATTTCTGCCAATATGCATTTCTCAAAAAGCTCCCTAACTATATGGCATACTATTAACTGTCTTTACAGATCTCCTCCCAAGACATGTCCTTATACTCTGGATATCACAACTCCTTAACATCAAAACATACATATTCTTTTCAGGGATATGCTATAACAACAGGGATAATATTTTTCACAAGCCACCACTACATGGCAAATCCTTTGTAAGATGGAGAAGGAGGACAGGATGAAAAAAAAAAACCAAAAAATTGTAAATTAGTCTCTATAACCTGAGGAAACAGAAAGAGGTACTCTTCCTCCTGAAAGCTGCTTATGGCACACCTGAAAGTATATTTCTGCACCTGTGATAAAATCTAGCTACTATTAATCTTCACAGTGAGCATTTCCCCTTTCATATAAGGTTCTGTAATTCAAAGGCATCATGCAATTTCCCTGTCCTTACACCTTGTTCTAAATTACCATAGACCAAATACCTACTGGCCAAGGAAGAGTCACGCACATCTTGTATTTCTGCTGTTGTGACTGAAAGTATGCACACTGAAGTGAACCACATGACCAAAAAGCACATACACGGTATAGTTACACTGTGTTTCCGTGGTCTTCTACAAGGCTCACAGCAGTGGAGAAAGCATCATTCGCTCAGCTCGCATGACCAAAAGCCTCCTCACTCCACACTGATCACAGACCACTGAAATGGCATATCACTTAATACCAGAGGCAGACTGCTTAAAATGAACTCACAGACTGGTATCTGCGAACTGCATGGCTCTGATCCACAATGTTGTAACAGACAAAAGGAGCAAGAAGAAAGAACATTGTGCCCCTGTTGAACTTGCAGCACTAGCATGTTATATCACTTTGCGATGCAGAAAGTTGAGTGAAAAGTAAACTATGTAGCTAACATTTGTACTGCAGGAACCTGCAAAGATTTGTATCTCAATAAATCCAGATGAGATTTCCACAGGGACAACAAAAGAACATGGTGAGCTTAGAAGTTTCAACAACTCAAATATAAGCCATACCTGCAACCCTGATGGCAACAAATCAGTTAAGAAAAAGTTTTTCCTCTATTATTACCTAATATTTTTCCAAATTTTAGATATTTTACTGATCTCAGTTTTGAAATATTTGTCATGATGTATTCAAATTAAATACTCCAAATACTTCCATCTGAAAACAAACCCAAAGCTGTAAGCGCTATTCAAGGTGCAAGTAAACTGTGAATTCACACAATGGTCTAACAACATTCTCAAATTTGGGTATAGTCCTCACAGAGACTGGAAAGCAGTTTGGCCTAGATCTCAATTTTTAAGAAGTTAATTTACAAGCACTTAAAAGTTTAGAAAAATACTCATTGCTAATGCAGCCTATAATACTGTCAAAGAGTTTAATTCCTAAAACTTAGGGAGTTTCTTAAACTCTTTTGTTTCTACACCTTTATTCATAGCTCAGTTTAAAGACTTCTACACATTTACCCAATTTTAATTTTAAATCAAAATTGCCCTTTTTTTCCCAACAGTTTATGATTATAAACAATTTATCCAGCTCCACAGCCAGAGGTTCATTTACCATTTTAGCAACTTACAAGCTATGTTTTAAGCAAAATGCCTTTGCTTGTCCTGGTTTCAGCCAGGATAGAGATCATTTTCTTCACAGAAGCTAGCGTGAGACTATGTTTTGGGTATGGGATGAGAACATGTTGATAACGTACTGATGTTTTGAGTTGTTGCTAAGTAGTCAAGGTCAGTCCAGCTTCTCATGTTGGCCTGCTAGCAAGAAGGTTGGGTGTGCAGGCAGAGGGTAGCGGGCACAGCTGGTACAGCTAACCCAGGCTGGCCAAAGGGATATTCCATACCATAGGACATCATGCTCGGTATATAAAGCTGAGACGAAGAGGAAGGGAGGGGTGGAGGGACTTCTGGAGTTACGGTGTCTGTCTTCCCAAGAAACCATTA
Source organism: Phaethon aethereus (assembly GCF_964289735.1). Taxonomy (NCBI): domain Eukaryota; kingdom Metazoa; phylum Chordata; class Aves; order Phaethontiformes; family Phaethontidae; genus Phaethon; species Phaethon aethereus. The sequence goes on along the minus strand of NC_138577.1, from coordinate 33,401,988 downwards.
CAAGTGACAGAGCCCTGCTTCCCTGGAGATGGCTGCCCACAGGGAGTGGTGAATGAACTCCCTGTTTTGCTCTGCTGGCGTGCACAGCTTTTGCTTTACCTCTTAAACTGTCTTTATCTCAAACCATGAGTTTCCTCACTCTTACTGTTCTGATTCTCTCCCCCATCCCACTGTGGGGGAGTAAGCGAGTGGCTGCGTGGAGCTTAGTTGCCCACTGGGGCTAAACCACAACAGACATAAACTGTGAAAATGAAACAAAACGTGACCCAGCACACTAATCTAATTTTTGCTGTCCAGCATCTATTATGCACAGCAGTACTTATCTAGGTCTTCTTAGAGACAAGCTACCCACAAATAACCAGCCTTTTAATTTTATTAGACAAAACCCAGCAGGAAATCATAGGTCTGTAGAGCTAAATCACAACAGCCTCAGTTGAGTGAGTCTACATTTTACAGGCAGAAATGCCACAAAGGAACTGGAATGTATTAGCAGAACTACAGTAAAATACACTCTCTTTGAAGCTCTGTGTGTACTAAAACCGTGTTTCAAAATGTATTAGGTTTTTTTTTTATTTATGTTGGGGTCAGTAGGATAAAAATAAAACAAATTTGATCCAAACTGACACCACCATGTACCCCATTCAAATTCTGGTCAGCATCATGCTGATGAAACAAAAGATACCAGCAAAAGACACCTATAGAAAAAAAAAAAAGAAAATTTCAAAGTGAACTAACTGCAGAACTAATCAAGAGCTGTTTAAAATGAGACAGTCCTAAATCTACTCAATCCAATATTTTTTAATAAAGTTAGGTATGAAATCACCAACTTTTTTTAATAATTACTTTGCTTGTTCATAATACCTTAAGAAGATTCTAAGAATTAGCACTTAACTACATAATTTTCTGATCTGAATGCACTACTGTGGTAATTGTGCATTTAGATTTGGTGCAGAACTGTTCACTTGATTTGTTTAGAAATCAGGCCAAGAGTTATAAAATTTTGTACTCATCAGTAATTAAGGACTAAAAATTAGGGGACTTGATTTTTTTTTCCTGTTTTGTCTTATTTACCTTCCTTTTTTTTTTTTTAACAAACATTGACTAAAGGTTTTTCCCTCATATATTGTCTCTTACTCTGATTCAATGACTATTTAATCACGCCTGCCTATTTGTATGCGACACATTGTTTCCTGGGTCAGCCCCTAGCAGGGAAATTGCTTTTACGTGCATCCGTACCTGCACTTAGCAAAAAAGAAAACCATCAGTTGCCAGCAATCGATAACACCAGCACCACTCCAAACTGAAGTTGAGTGTAAGATAAGCATGGCTGGCACTGGTTCAGTTTACCCTCATTACAAGTACTGAAAAGCAAATCATGATTGTGTTCTGCACTGTCTTGTGTTTGGAAGGTACTTCTGTGAAGCAATACCACCCACTAGTTATCACAGTTCAGGGAAAAGTAAGGGTAAAGCCCAAAACAAATCTTATACCACAGTCATTTTCACATTCTTGGTTCATCAAGAATTTGAACCAAAAAACACCATAGGGTGACAAAAAATAGCCTGCATTAGGCTGCCAGTAAGTTTCTTTCTTGTGGAACATGTATCAGCTTGAAAACTGCTGGTTTAGTAGCCGCCAGGTAACTTCTGTTGCTGCTGTTGCTAATGTCTCAGAAAAGAGTGCAAATAAATCTGCAGTTTAATAATACAAAAAATAAATGCCGTTCATGCTTTGAGCTAGTATAAATCTTTAAAAAACACAGACATCTAGTATTTTTCCTAACACAGTTAATGCAGCAGAAAAAATATTCTGTATACACTGCTCATTTCAGATTGCCAGTTAAAATCAACTGCAGAAGAGAGAAGGCTCATTAATAGAAGCCCTGATCCCGAAACTGGCTCCGAAAGCGTGGAGCATAACAACCACAAACAGGTAGATGCGCAACCGGTGCTTTACTTAACATTTTACTCAGAAGACAGCTTTAAGGTCTTTTTCTAACACTTTGCAACTGTTAACTTCCAGGAACGCCTTAACGACGTGCAGAAACGAACGAGCTGTATTAACGCCGCTGTACTCGGTAAGAAAAAGAGACTGTTTGGAAAGTCCACCGAATTTCATGAAAGCCCAGAAATACACGGAGAGGTAACGCTGTATTTCACTCTGTCCGTCCACTTTGAACAGACGGGGAAACTGCCTGATCTCTCGGAGAGCCTCCACTGACTGCCCTGGCCCAGAATCGCCGGCCGCAAACGGGAACGCGAAGACGTATTTTTCCGAGACCCGCCGATTTCGTTTCCTCAGCTCTGTCCCAGCCGCAATCCGTTTACACACAACCGATCCCCTCCCGGCCGCAGGGGGTCCCGACCCCTCATGCAGCCCGGCGGAGGCTGCCGGGCGGCACGGCGGCCGCTCTGCCTCTCGCACCCGGCCCCTACGGCCTGCCCCGGCAAACTTAGCACGGCAAGCCGCTGCCCCGCCGCCTGGACTCGCCGCAGCCCTGTGCGCGGACCCGGCCCGACCCCATTTCCCCCGGCCCAGCGCCACGGTGCCCACAGCGCCCGCCCCGGCCTTCCCCTTCTCGCCCCCTGCACCCTCCCTCCGAGCCGGCAGGCCACCTCACATCTCCTCCCCGCAAACCAGCCGCCGCCCGGCCCGGCTCTGCTCGAAGCTCGCCCCGCACCTGTCCGGGAGAGGATTAAGCGGGCAGCCGCTGCCAGAGGAAGATGAGGAGGGGGGTGGACGGCGGCAGCGCAGGTCTGCCCCGCTCGCTGCTGCCGCCGCCACCTCCCTGGTCCCCGCCGTACTTTCCCTCCCCGTGCTGTGGGACGCCTGGTTCCCTGCGCCGATGACAGCTGCTCACTGCGCATGCGCGCAGCCCTCGCACGCACGGGGGAAGCGCGGAGGCCCCGGCGGCGGGGGAAATGAACACGTGACGGAGGAGCGGCGCCCAGGTCACGTGCTAAGAGCGGGTGGTGCCGCTAGAGCTTCCGGGCGGAACACGGTTGCGGGTGTGGACGGCGTGTTGCCCGCTGTGCAAGGCGTGGCGGCCGCGTGAGGGGTGGGGAGTCACGAAGTGGTCACGTGGGAACGGTCGTGCACTGAGGGTGGTCACCTGGCGCGGGGCGGAGCGGGGCTGGGCCTGCCGGCGGGGGCGGAGACTAGTGAGGGGAGCCTGCGGTGCCCGCGGCAGCTGGGGCCTGGCGCGGTGAGCGTCGTTAACGGTCGCCAGGGTTCAGGCGGGCTCTGCCGCCGAGTGCCAGCCGGGTAAACCAGGTGCGGCCCGGGCACAGGCGTGCGGGCTGCCCGCCCTTCTGGCGGGAGGGTGAGTGGTGTCTTTGGGGGAGCTGGTCGTGGGGCGGGGGGGAAGGAGAGGTGTAGGTGCCTCCTCCGACGCTCTCCGGCCGTGCACGCTCCGCCTGCTTCTGTTGTCCCAGCCGCCCCTGAGCCATGTGTGCTCTTGAACGGAGAGCCGGCGTTGCCTTCCCCCGGCTGCGGCACCTACCGCGAAACACGTGGGGAAAACAAGCCCTAAGCTTATGAACAAAGTCCGTCTGTTAAATCTCAACGATACTTTACGGAAAAGACTTCTCTGGTCCGTAGGAACGGTGGATCTGTCGGAGCAAGCCGCTGGGTCGGCTTGGTTGTCCTAACCTCTTTTACACCACCACGTCCCTTACCAGTCAGCACTGCTATATGAAAGCGATTTTGTTTCCAAAACTTTAATGTTGCTTTTAGTGACGAAGCCCCACAATGCTTTATGTCACGCATTAACTTTCTAAAGCGCCACGGTCCAGTGTAATTTTGACGGTACAGGTTGCTGCTAAAATATTTTTTTTTTTTTTAACTGTGCGATATGCTGTAATTTTTCGTACTAGTCGGTAATCTCTGTTTATCTTTCATTTTAGCTTCTGGTTGCTATGTTCAAAAACGTGGTGAAAAATGACCAAAAGATAACTAACGAACAAGTCCTTTTTAGATGTGCTTCTTCAAGCATACCTATTATGTTAAAAGAAATCTTACCTTACACTTGAATTTAAGTGCCAAAGACTTTTTTCAGTACTAATGGAACCTGAATGTACAGGATTTTTTTCTTTTTTCAAGGAACATATCTAATGCTATTAACTTTGCTGCGCTCAGAGACTTTCATATTGTTTTGTCATCTGGACACAGCACTATACATTAAAAGATAGTAGTACAGTCTATACTATATCCTTAGTCCCAACAAAACTCATGCAACTGTATTTTTAAATATCTCAGTACGGCAGCACCATGTCCAGCAATGTCTTAAATGGGTCATCCTCATCTGCCTAAAGAAAGAAATCTTGTTTCACTGAATGTAAGTGGGAGAAATGGAGGAAGTTGTTTGCCTTCTTCCTCAAGCCTTTGTGGAGGGTGAAGAAAATGTTTATTTCATGCTTATGGGAAAACAGGGCAGTTGAATGCATTTTCTCATTCAGCTGGTTCTCTGCTGTTGATTCAAAAGATTGATGACTTAGGATCGTTTTCGAATTCTAAGAGTCATGCTGAGTGCTTGTTGCAGAGAAAGTACAACAGTGACTCTTGAAAGTATTGAGTCAACACCTTTCCTCATCTGGTCTTCTTTCAGGTTACAAGTCTCTGTGAGGTCATTAAGTGCCTGGAGCATGTTACAGTATTGCCAAAGCACACACCACTGGGTGCCACTGGCTTAGCACTCCCAAGTGATGGACTGAGTGTGCAGGTGGGTTAGTCATGAGAACATTAACCCTCATTGTGCGGTGGCTATGAAAAGCTATGCCGTGACATCATTTTTCAAAGCTAGTAGCTTAGCTCCTCTGTCTTTCTAGTTAGAATTAAGGACACTGGCCTTCTTCAGAATAGTTATGTAGCTATGCATGGTCAGTAGATCAATATTTTAGCTCTGTGCTCTGACACCGTGCTTTCAGTACTCACTGATCACCTTCTTTACTTCCGTGAGTTCATCTCAAACCACCTGTGAATTTGCTGACATGTTCTAGTTGGCCTGAAGAATTTTTTTCTTACTAAGATTTAAGTAGGCTTTTCTGCTTTGTCTTCCTGCCTTTCATGTTTTAGGCTATGCCTTCAGGTTAGTGTTGGCTAGTACAAAAACTCTGGTCATGTGACACAGCCGCTAAGAAAAAAGGATGTAATGTGTACATTCCCTCACCTTTGTTTTAAGTTGCTGATGCAGTATCTAGACAGCTTAGGCTTCTGACCAAAAAATGGCCTTTCTGCCATATGGTAGTGTAAGTATTTTCTCTCCTTCATTAGAGGTCAGAAGCCACTCCTGTTTGAGTAGTTGATATCTGCTTGAGTAAGTTACAAATTTGTCTTCCATGGCACCTCTGGCAACACTGTTTCAGTATTGCACCACTCATGGTGCAAACTTTTTTGCTTAATATAAACTGCAATACAGGAAATTCAGACTATATGTTTGTCCTGTCCTATCACACTGTTTCCAAGGAGGCTACATCCTTTCTATGCCCTCCGACTAGGTAATGGTGGACAGCAATAAGATCACCCTGAAACCTTAACCTCTTAAGGCTGAACAAACCAAGGTCCCTCGGTCGCTCCATACATGTCAGATCCTCCAGCCCCTGACAATCTTGTGGCCTTCCCCTGGACTTGTTTAATATGTCAAAGTCTTTCATATACTGGGAAGCCAAATGAATTTGGTTTTGAATGTAAGTTCCTTCCATGTTGTGTAGCAATAATACCAAGTAATCTTTCCAGAATTTTAAGCAACGTGTTTGCTTTTACAGGACAGTAGCATAGCTATCTAAAGTAAGGCCACTTTTGAGGCAGAAAAAGTTGTCTTGTAGAATTCCGCTGCAATACTGCTTAAAACCCATGAGATGGCAGCAAACACCAGAAGCAAAGCGCTGCTATCCCAAGGCAGAGAAGCTGTTTGCAATGAGACAGATTTTGCCATGTTCCTGATGTTATTGTCTAGACTCTGCAGGTTGCTGCAATTTCTGTTATACTGCATTGAGTTATAAATCAGGATGTGAGTGCTGGCTGTTCGAATGTAATCCGAGCTGAAACTTTCTGTAGACTACATGTTTAATTAACTGTGCAATTTAGCAGTGTTATATAGTATATGTGGCGTAGACTACAAAGGAAACGTAACTTTTTTTTCTAACTATGTATCTTTTGTCATTTTTACATCTTTATCATCATGTCTTCATCTTAAAAGTTTGATATGTAAGCTTATATCTTAGTGTTCTGGAAATTCATTCACTTACAGAGCTTTGTAGCTGTTAAACATTTCAGTGACATGAAGATGAAGTTTGGCATATTTAAACTGGGAATGGCATACAGTAAAAACAGTAACAGTACAAATAGGGAGTTAATTTACCCAGAGATATAGTCTGTAGGTAGCCTCCTTTTGTTAATGTCGTTATACCCAGCTCAAAAGTATTTTGAGTGTTCCAACTCAGACAGAAGTTACTGGCTTGATGTAGAAATTCCCAGCATATCTCTGCACCTAGAGTCTGCCAGACTAGATAATCATAAATACAACTTCTGAGTTAAGAATTCACATTAAGTATTTATTTTTATTATGTTTATTCTTGATATCTTTAATTAAATGTAGAGGAAACCTTATTGTATTTAATATTGATCAGTTTCATTAAAAAGCTTACATATCCAGACAGTGTTCCTTTCAGCCAATAGCTTTTTCTCCTCAAAAATACGGAGAGGCTATGCTATATTGGTTAAAGGATGCCCATGGGCTCTGCAGGGCAACAGTGCTCGAACAGTGCATTTTAAGTCTACTCAAGTGTCAAGTCTCAGAGGCCCAAGGTCTGGTATCCCAGCCAGTTCAGCTTAGTTGCAGAGTGGTCAAAGGTTGATTGGTATCTAAGAGCAAACATTAAATAACATTGCATTATTTGGTCACACTAGATTTTTCTTTGGTCATGCTTTTGCTGTCAGTTTTATGAAAAATGTGATGCTAATTTCCCCTAGTACTGCTCAGATGGTCAAGAATCTTGATTGTACTGTAGTGCGAAAAGGATGAAAAATTAACAGTATGTAATCGGGTCACCTTGTCTCCCCTCTGTGTCAGTGAAGTTGTGTTCCTTTCAGTACAGTTGGCTGTCTGACGCATTTTTAATAGTGTTCTAGGTCAAAATTTTCACAATACCTGCCCATTTTCTCTGCAGCACTTGTGACTTTGATGAGTTTTCAGAGTTTTACATGCACAAGAGACAATCCCAGGATAAAGAAAAGGTGAAGATCATTTTTCAAACAAGAACAAAGACTGCTAATTTTTTCTTTCCCTCCACTGTAAATAAATAAAAGTATTAATGTATGTAAGCTTACCCTAAAAAGGATGCAAATACATCTTGTAATTAAATACCTCACCCATGTACTTTATACATGCTATGAATTTGATTTGTTGATGCCAATTCCCACTGAAATATAGGAAAGTTTTACAATTTATAAATTAGTCATTCAGTCAAGACACATCGCACTGAGTTAAAAAGTTATATGTTAGGGGAACCAATGTCTTTTTATTGGGAAAGTGACAGACATGGCTTTAGCACTGAACTCAGGAGAGCCAGGAGGAAAGAAGTCTATTTTAGTGCATTAAACAGGCCCTAGAAGAGAAAGTTCTGCACTGTTCACTTATTTCGTTCCGTCTTTGAATTGCCAGCATGTTATTTTGCTGTATGCAGAAACCGTGTTTTACTTCAGCATGCAATAGGTGACAGTCTTTATCATCTGTTTGTCTTGTCCACAAGCAGTTAACATGTCTTTTCTTCCACACAAAGAATGACAAATCTGCTTAGACTGCAACAGCAGAAAGACAGTAAGGCTTGGCTCAGTCAATAATCTAACTGCTTGCATTTAAACCTTAAATTTAACCTCTCTAAACTGCCCCCTGGATCCACCCAGACTCTGACAAACGTGAGCCTGAAAACAAGTGGCATTTAACCATCACTGTCCTTTTTTGCAGCTGTCTGATTTGAGGACTGAACTGAGAAAAATTAATTAGGTTCCTTTATAAAGCCCTCATCCAGAAATGCATTCTATCATTTTTAACTGGGCAGGTGAATGAGAGAGGGTTTTTTCACTCTTGTCTTGAAGAGTGTTTCTCTGACCAAGAAAGGTAATAGAGGAGCCAGAACGAAACACCAAGCATTAACTGGGTAAGAACTGACTGCAGGATACCATGAGAGAGCTAAAAGTCTCTTTTAGCCTGTGTGATTGCTGTAAGTGATTTCAAATCATGAATATAAATTGGTTTGGATTAACTACTGTATTTTTTCCAAAAACAGTGCAGAAACTAACAGTTTGGCAATTTTCTCCAATCAAAAGCAGACGTTTGTTGGCCTGATGCAGGGAATAGTCATCAAACTTAGCTTTTTTGTGTTGAGAAAGCCCCAAAATATGATGGACCTGGACTCTACAACAAATTGACTAACAAGAAAAGTCATCCTGAAGGAAAGTCTAGTTCTTCAATGATCATAAGTGGAAATCAAGAAAGATTATTAAAAAAAAAAAGCATTTCTTCCATCACCGACAGAGTTTATTCTAGCATCTTTTGTCTTTAAAACACCTTTATGTTATAATACAGGGACTAGATAAAATACCTTCACTTCACTGCACAGAACAAGTATAAGGAAATAAATTAACCAAGTGTATACAGCCCAAAGCATTGCCTCAGAATACTATTTGCCAGAATTTGCTCTGGGTTTAAAGCTCTTGAGAAACTGGAAATGCAATTTGTGGTAACGAGGCATTTCCACACTTTTAATTGTTCACTTAAATTCTAAATTGTAGTATCTTTTAGGGAGACATAAAGGTTAGCATTTGTAGAATAAAGGAATACAAAGCCAGAAATCTCATTTTTGCCTTTGAGATCTTGTTTCAAATCATTTGGTTTCAATGGTAAACCTTTCAGCTAACTTCAGCTTACACATGAAGGATCTTTTAGTAAATAAGTTGTGCTTTGTAAGTAGTCAGAATGAACATGAAATGGATAAATCTTCTTACATTTGAAGTTTTAAGTTTGATCATTGTGAAAGTTAATGTAAAGTAACTAAATATTGAAATAAATTTTTATTTTATTTTAATTTCATACTCCATAATTTGATTGCTCTATTTTCAGTTTAGAAGTCTATGTTATTCTTTACAAGGATTTTTTTAATTTATTTTATTTTAATGAAATTCAAAGCACTGAAGCTGTCACAGCTCTGAGAAGCAACATGAATTCAGAACCCTTGATGATCTTGGAACATAAAAACAAAGCAAGTCTTGAAGATTAGTGTGGTTTTGGTCTGACGTGATTTCATGTAGCCTTTGTTGTCCTTAGATTTGCTGATCCATCCTATTAATACTGTTATAATAATATCTACAACATGAGAGTACCTGAGGAAGTCCAGAAATATTCTTACTTGCTTCACCTGACAACTGAATTTTTTTATGTTGTTTTTTCTGTCTGTAAAACAATGAAGAGTAGCACTTGTTCTACTAGAATCAAACAAGGATTAAACTAGTGAAGTTTATTGCTCTGACATATGCTGAGTATTATTCTCATCTTGGTGTATTTTGACTTTATTAAAAACACACAAAATGACTTTGTTAAATGCAGAAGACTAACCTCAGTCATGGAATAGATACTAGTTGCAGGCTGATATATGTGATTTACAAGTTATGAACGGAAACATATCCAGTAGTAGGATACATTGTGAATACTGTTTTTAAAACAGGATACAAACATTCCTGAAAATCTTTTTTCTGATCTTTCTGTCCTTGTAGCAATTTAAAAATTCAGGTTCTTACGTTGATTGCTTTTTATTTTTCTATTTCTGAAATACCCATTCCATATTTTATTTTCAATCACATTACTCTTCCTTCCCATGTGAACTCCTAATCCTAATAAAAGATTATGAACCCTCATGCCGATTTAGTACTGCAACAGGACAGGTTTCTGTAATAACAGTAAAACTGGGACGGGGGGCAGAGCTTGGGAACTTTTGTTGTTTTACCCCCACTGTGCAATGGTGGAATATATACACTAATCTGCTGGGTGCTGACATGATATATATCAACAAAAAACATTTCCAAGGAGCAAGTTCTTGTTGTTTCTTTTCTGCCTTCTTTTTTAAGACATAAAGGGACTTTCAAACACCTGTCCAGGGTAATGATGACAGTTTAGGAGACAATAGTCCAGGGTTTTTAACTTGAATGACATCAGTGACGGCTCCAATCCAGAGGTCACCCAAGGAAAGATAAGAAAAGGTCGGAAGTTCCACAAAAATGAAAGTCTTTGATCAGCTTAATTCTCTTGCATTTCTACCTTTTCATCCAAATGTACAAAATGTGGCAGAGTACCAGTTTAGCTCTAAATTCCCATTTGCTGCTCAGTGAGATGTATTCAGAGCAGAAGATAGTCCTGCTGTCATGGATATAAATAAAAATCCTGGCCAAATGCTGGATTACTTCTGGAATTACCTTTTGAAAAGAGATTCTGAGAAGAGGGAAGTTTTAAGCACAATATCTGCCCATTTTCTCTGCAGCATACATGTGATTTCACTTTGCTTTGAGAGTTTTCTATGCATAAAAGACAATCCCAGGACAATGACTAGGTGAAGATGAATATTCAAACAAAAGCAAAGAATGCAGATTTTATTTATTTATTTATTTATTTATTTAGGTTTGGGACAAACCCTTTTTATTGGGGCTTGCACAGCTGACATAGCTTCTAATTTTTGTAATGAGATCAAAATCTTAGGACATCATAGAGTTAATTATAGGAGCAGAATCTCAAATTAGTTAAAATGTTCCGTTAAAATGAGAAAGCCAGCTGGCTATGCAGGTTTTTGAAAGCACATACTGCTAAATTAGTGTTACTGTGCTCATTCCTTTTATTTGATTTTTAAAAGAAGCAAATTCATCATCTGATCTCAGACCCTATTGCTACAAGCAATATTCTTGTCCAGCTGAGCCACAGCTAAAATGTCTTTTATTCTTTTTTCCTTGTGTCCCTTCTATCACTTCAGTGTGCTCTTCCATGTGTTGCAAAGTACAGATGGGGAAATGCTTTGAGTCATGCAATATTGTCTGTTAATTCTTGTGTGAGCTGTGGCACCAGCTAATCCCCATTTTTCAATTCTGATGTGTTCTGTGCAATCACTTTCTTTTGGTTTAACAGCTAAAAGTGAAAGGCATTGAGTCAAATTGTTCTTCCACAGACATCCATGCAATTAATTGGCTTCACAGATACTAAAAAGAATAGCAAAAAAGAAAAATGTACCAGCTGTTTTACACAGTAATAAAGTCTTAATAAGTATGAGAAATCTACATCAGACAGGTACAGCACGTACAGAAGAGTGCATGATCCAAATAGATGCTCAAATGTACTTGATGGGATAGTTTAGTATAAAGAAGAAAGGGAAGGAAGCACAGAGGCAAACCATGTTAGTAGGAGTGACAGAGTGAAATGGTATGTGGTATTTCAGTAAACATCCTAAAGCACTCTTTCAACCCAGGACTAACAGTATGCAGAGTATTAACCTGGGGGAAGACAACGAGGAGGGAACTGCGCACCTAGCTTAATTGTAGCACTGGTGAAGCAACCTGGATAGAATAAAACAGTAAGATTACTAAAAGACGCATGCAAGTCCTGATGTTGGGCTGCACCCAAATACTGTGCTTTCCAAAACGTAGCTTGATAATGAAACGTGACATTCTATGCATTCCAAAGGCATAGCCAAACAGAAGCTGAGCCTTTTCACAGTATATAGTGTCATCTTTTGCTATCTGCTCCTAAATGTGGTGGGCAGTGGGTGGTGTTTGTGTTGAATATAAGGTATTTCTCCTAACACGCCTTAGGTGAACCTTCCACTGAGATGAGATCACATTTCTTTTACATGCACACCCACCACACACAACTCCGCACACTTGCTTCTACCATTTACCTTACATCAGCTCTGGAGCTTACTAGAGCCCCCCATCTGAGCAGACTCAGCTTATTGATCAAATGATTAAAAAAAAAAAAGAAGATAATTTTCTGATAAATTAGGAGATTGAATCAGTACATAGGAAGGGCTTTTCAGTGCACAGGGATGTCACAAAAGCACTAGGCACCTGGTGGGAACAGAGAAGTATGTGAGATCTCTCATTTTCAAGAGTGATCAGTTCAAGCCATCACTGGTTATGTGGTTCTCATTTGTCCATTGGTTCTCATCTGCATCCTTTTATTAATACAACTTTTCACTTGTTTGTATCTTAAACTCTTTTTAAAAGTTCAAAAATAAATTTCAAAATAACACTTTTCTGTATCATTTCAAAGTAAAAGAGTTAAACTGCCTGAACAATATGGGAGATACTGTTAAGAAAGCTGATTAATGAAAAGGAGTCTCGCACCCTACAACCACAATGGGATAAAAGGAAGCAAAGTCCTGTCATACTTGTAGGCTGTGCTTCTCTGCTTTCCAGTTTAAAAGGCATTCTGGGAATTCCTACATTCTTTAGAAAAAGTACTGGTAACAGTATCCAGCTGTAGATGGAAATACCTTTTTTCTCTTCCTTTTTTGGTGTTCTCACTGAGAGAGATGTCACATGAATACACTTTGAATTTATACAGAAATTAAATGAGCTGCTGTGAGCTTCCCATCTTCTCTAGCATCCTACAACTCCAGCATTCTTAACATCCCTGTCAAATGGCTGTAAACACTCCTACATAATAACAGTTACTGTACCCTGCAACATTGCTGCTTAGTTGCAGCTGGATCCACACAAAGAACTTGGTAAGCCAGAAAAAAAAAAAAAAAAAATTTTAAAAAAGAGGTAAAAAAGAGGAAGTCAAGCTTACAGACAAATGGGACACTGAGAAGTAGCATTGAGTATACTGTGTAAGACCTCATAAGACTTATTCAAATTATTCCAGGACATTACCCCAGCATTTCCAGAAGGGACTGCATTCCCCTACTCCAAGGCAAAATGAAATACAGTTCTGACAGCTATGGCAACCAGCTCTCATGAGTGTCACTGTTGGACACTCATCAGATTTATAGCAGTCATCAGACTTTCACTGAAGCTGTGAAACCGTCTACTCCAGTGTGTTGGCATGAGCCTGCCTTATATATTTCTCTTTGTTCTGGGCTGGGAGGAATGCTGAAAAAAAAATTCTTGAATGACTTGTACTTGTTTTCATATATCTTGTAAGTAAGAGATTTCGGATTAATTTATAGATGGTTTTACAAAGAATTAAATTCAAGTGATTGAGTACCTGACTCTGGCAAAATCAAAACTTCTGTACAATAAAGTCCATTTTTCTCTCTCCAGCCAAAACTATTGAAAGACACTTCAGGTATTTTAGGTTAAGATTCTATATAAAGATTTTCAGTAAATGGAAATCCTAACAGTAAAACTGCAATTTCAATAGATAACATGTGTGGATCTAACAGCTTGTTGCTGCTGCTTCTTCCTCTCTCACTTTGAGACACTCTCACCACTTACTAGACTTCTTCATTAGCTGATCAAACTCATTAATAAGCAGAAAACTAATCCAGAAAAAGAAAGATGGTTCCCTGCATGCTTAGCGAGATAAATGGTTCATTATCCAAGGAAAGAGGAGGAAACTCACAAATGAGAACAGAAGAAGAGATGGAAAAAAGAGAAGGAAAGGTAAAGTTTCCCCTTTCTTGACAACAGTGAAATACTGCAGTGCTAGAGATAAGACTATTCATGTCTTATCAACAAATAACTTACTGTTAACTTAAAAAAAAAATGTAATGCTGAATTTTATCAATACAATATTATGGTACAGTAGGACACTAAAGCTAGTTTTCCCAAATAAGAGAGTACTAGTGAAATCTAATACCACAAGTAGCAGAAGATGAAGATAGTAGTCATAACTAGTCTTTCTAGTTATTGTTTATTATGAGGTTTTTTTGAAAAGCAAAAATTATAGTTGTTTCTATAGAGACCCATGTGCATTAAAATTCATGCCTATGGTTTTGAAGAAATGAAGGTGGATTAAATCAGTGCCATTATTTTGATCCACAGAATTAGAACATAAAAATGGGAGCTAGGAAGTAGTTTATATGTAAAGATGTATAAAAACAAAAGATGAAATGTAAATAAAGAGTGCACAGTTGTGCTTAGTGAAGTCTCACATTGGTGTTTCTACCTAGGAGAATTAGGAAAGAAGATAAATGTGATTAAGCAAAGGAAATAACAGAGCAGGGGGAAAGTTGCTCTAAAAGAAAACTTTGAGGAAGACAAAAGGGAAGTGGGGACAGCAGAGCAGAAGAGAGAAATCAAAAGAAGCAGAAAAATGAAAGGTATGTAAGAGGAAAAAAGTTGAAAGAACTAAGACAAGGGTAATTATAAATTGTAGAAGCTAGACTCTCCGAAATGCACTGATACATTCATTTTCCCAGCTCAAGTGTGGAAAGCAAATTTTTGAAATCATCTGATTTCTAGGATCCTGCCTTCTGCCATGTGATGTAGCTGCTGGTTGGAAGCCTGAACAGAGTTTGGAAGATGGAGCAACAATATGGTATTCCTGCACAAAAGGACTAATTATAGGAAAAGGTTGCCATTAGAGCAAGCAACTTTCTTCCCTGCTTAGCAGAGTTTATGCCAGAAGGAAGAAGGACTTGAAAATTTTTTTCAGCGTCTTTCCTGTTGTCCTGGGTAGAACTGTGCAAATATTAAATGCCTTTCTTGCCTTGTTGATTTCTTCACCTCTTCCCGTTATTTGTTTGTTTGTAACTCATGGCAACTTCTAATAACTATTCTGGCTGTTTGTATTTTGTCATCTGAAGGTGAACAAGCTTCAAGTCCATTTCATAAGTACAAATGTTTTGCCAAAAGTTATGATCACGAGTAGAACAAAATGCTACCCTCAAGAAAAAGAGGAGAAGATTTGATCTTGCATAGTTAGACAGCTGAATACTCTGATAGCCATCTCTTTTAAGTTGTGAGAAGCTGGAAACACTTTTGTTTCAGTGGGCTCTAGCACCGGCCCTTGGATTGCTTAACTGACTCTACAGGGCTAAAGAGAGGTAGGACAACATAACCATGTCCATTACAGAAGAATGTAAAGGTATAAAAGTACGGGAAACACGTTGCACTTGGCACATGAGGCGATAATGGAAAGGGAGATACCTTCTTATTTTTTTATTTGTGAGGGGGGAAAAATGTTGGTAACTATCTACAAAGAGAAAAGTACTCTATTCCATATAAAGTAAAGAGCAGTGGTAGTGTGTACTGTAATTAACCTGGGAGTGAAATGACTGTTAAAATAGAATGTGAGTTATTGGGAAATGCATTTAAGCTATGGAAGATAGGTGGTAATGATTTCATTTTCAAAGACTTTTGTGAAGTAGAGAGGTAAAAGAAAGGCACTTTGCTAATAAATAGAAATATTTGTACTGCCTTCTAAATACCAATTCTGTATCTATTTAACTAAAAAGTGGGGTCATTCAGCAGTCCTGGATAAATCAAAAGCACAAAATATTGGCCACATTTCAGAACAAAATTGGCCAAGTTTGAAAGATGGTCAGTGTTAAAATAGTGCTTTTCGTTGTTGTTACTTCTAAAAACAGCTATGAAACAAATGTTTCTCACACTGTTTACTGTTATTTTTAAAACTGGCACGGTAACCATTACAGCTCTGTGAACTATTTGTATATACCTCTGAATCAATGCAAAGTGACCCTCAAATTTAACATTTTGTTCTTTCACAAGCCCAAGTACATGATGATAATATTTATTTACCAGGGAAGCTGGCAGATTCTCTCCCACAAAAAGCCCTCCGTTGCTCCATCCCAATGGCCTTTCCATGGCCCTTTAACTCCCTGAAGCCCTCTAAAACTGGCAAAGAGGATACTGAGATTTGTTGGAAGGCAAGGATCATGAAGAGGGTTAGGATTTATTCAACGCATAACAAGTGTGCAGGAATTAGTTTACAACCCAACCGTGTTCTGCTTCTAAATCCGCTATCAAAACAAGTTCACCAAGTTCAGCAGGGCAGAAGAGCATATAGTGAAATATGACTGGATCATCAAGGGGGAGGGACGGACAGGGACATGGTGGGAGAGGGATGGGGGGGACACATGGGAGATTAGGTTTTACATTAACTTTTTACTTCTTGCCAAGAGTTTTGTGTTACATTCCCTGTTAAGTACAATACGACTGACACTATGTTGGCCTCTACTGGATCTTCCTTAAGCAAGAAGGTTATGAAGAATCTCGTTCATGAGAACTCAAAAAAGAAACACCAATTTTATGGTGTTTGCTAGTGAATAATTTACTTCATATTTTATAGGGCAACAAATAAATTAATGCAAATGGCTTAAGGTACCCACTGGGATAGTCATGAAATATTTTGTGTTTTTATCAAGTATGTATCTGCATTGACTTCTGAGCAGGACTAAAACCTCAGACAAGTAAAATTATTTTAGAAGGAAACAGATTCCTTAAAGCTGTGATTCTCAGATTTTTTTAGTTAAACAGACTGTTGTGAATTCTCCATTTTTCACTGGACAACCATCTATTTTATTTAACATTTAATTGTTGTGTTCATAAATTTTACTATTCATATATGTTTTCATAGATCAATTACTCTTGCTTTGCAGATCATTATACTGCTTTAAAGTCTTTTAACTTCATGCAATTATTTCAAGTCTCTTCATCCCTTGCCCATTTCATTTCTTCTGTTATTTTCTGCTTAGTAATTACTAAGAGATGTTCAGGCTAGTTTATAAGCAAAAGTTCTTAGAGGAATATGACACATATTACTTGGTATTCATCAGAAATTTAAAATAGAAGATAATAATTTTTCAGGTTCTGCTATCTGCTTCTTAATAATGGGTGACCTGAGTTTAATTCTTTGGTTATTTCATACATGACTAAAGGAGTTAATACAATGAGATATGACCAGGGAAGCAGAAAGAATCTATTCTTTGTATTTCATTGCCACTATTGCATTTTATTACTTTAAGAACTTCTGAGTACTAAGTCCCATTTAACAGTGCATATTGCCTACCTTGGTTAAAAATTGCTTAGGCAAGAAGGTACAGACTGTATCAGTCAATGCTCCTTGCCCAGTGTTTTCCCTACAAATGACCCCAGACTGTTTAATTGGAAAGACATATTTCTGTCTTTTAATTACATCCTAGAGTTGATGTTGATCAACAGCAGGCAAGTGTTCTGTTGAAGTAGTAGGGAGGATCATGGTTTTTTTGTTTCTGGAAGCTCCTTATGATCACGTGGCAGAGGTTACTGTCGTGGCACACTGTTTTAAAAAGCAGTTGTCATTCAGATGAGGCAGTATAATTGTGCCCTTTCCCTCTGCAAAATTTTGAGAGGCTCTGTTTCTGGTTTATGATAACCTTCAACAAGTGAAAAATAAAGGTGAGTGGATCCCATTATTTATTTCAGCTTTTTAAAAAGATTGCTAAAGACAGAGTTGCATAATGCCATTTTGCAATTGGTAAACGTAAGCACAGAGAAGATATATTTTTTAGGCAGGCTAATATATTAGCACTGCTAAAAGT
Organism: Phaethon aethereus; assembly: GCF_964289735.1. Classification (NCBI taxonomy): domain Eukaryota; kingdom Metazoa; phylum Chordata; class Aves; order Phaethontiformes; family Phaethontidae; genus Phaethon; species Phaethon aethereus. Next base: position 33,384,466 of record NC_138577.1, on the reverse strand, counting down.
GGTGATCTCTAATGTTCTCATCACTACAGCAATAAATTAACAGACTGCTCTTAATTAACTCAGTGTCCATTGGAAAATCAAATACACATTTCAGATTAATCCATGGGTAACAGGTATAGTGTTCTGTAAAAGCAGGTGTAATATCAAACTATACAATTTTCAGATGCTAGTGCTATGGAAATTCCAACTCCCTCTTGCTTCTGTTCATCTATTAGTTAACATCTTGCCATGTCATTCTTTGAGAGAACGGCTGTAATGAGAAAATTATATGAGATAGTGGGTCCTTTCAATGTCATCATTATGTTAAAATACAAGGGAATCACTAGTTAGCATCTGAGATTTCTCAGCTTCCCCCATCATTGTATACTGCCATGCTATTTTAATTACATATTATGACCTATCTGCTATATTTTACATCCAAATGAAGTGAAACACCAAAAATCATGAAGATTCAGGATTCCTTTTGCAGGTTTAATCTAGTCTCTAGACATATGCAGTAGAATATATTTTTAGAATGTTTAAAGTCACTGTTGTCTCTCTAGGACGCACACCTTGTTTAGCAAGTAGGTAGTTGTTCGATTTTTTTTTTTTTCTCACTGCTACACTTACTACTATTCCTAACTCCCCCTCAGTTCTTTTCTCTTATTCTTTGCCACTGGTCAGTCCTGCTTCGATCTCCGCTCTCACTGGTTGCTTGTTCTGACACCCTTTTTCCACACAAACTGTACTGGCAGTGACCAGCACTTTCTATCGACTGTGGGCTGTAAAGTAGATATCCCCAGCTGCCCTTTTCATCTTCTTCTGCGATCTTCCTTTCCAGTTGCTCGCCAAAGTCTGAGTGTTTTTCCTTCTCCACCTGAGTCAGGGTTTTGCCTCATCATACTGCACTAAGTAACAAATTAGTTGTTATCACCCGAGGCTCGTTATCATGTTAAAGAGTCCTGCTAAGAGGTGAAATATGTTAATGCAGCACCGCACTGAACCAACATTATCGCATGGCTCTTTGGCCAGAGCTGCAGAACCACGGCTGTACAAATCATGTGTGATCCTTGAGGGGTTCAGGGAGCGTAAGTGAATGGCAAGTCATGGTCAGATCATGCCATCCCAACGTAAAGCATGCTTACTGTAGCTGGGATGCTTAGAGAAGGTATGTCTGAGTCCTAAGAAGCCTCTAGTAAGTGTATTTGAGCTGGTCCCTTTAAAAGCTTATATTTTAGCCATGTTTGGTAGTTTTACTTTCCATTTTTTTAGCAGGCGCAGCAAAAAGACATCTAATACCAGAACTAGGCCATTGCAACATTTCAAGCTTTTTCTAAGTTATATGTTAACTAAGACATTATGTAACATTAAAGTATTTATTCAGTTTTGATTTCAGAGCCGGATTCTTTTGTGCTGATCTAATCTCGGTCTATGTTTAAGAGCTCACATAGCTGTGTTCATTAGGAGTTTGTAAAATATCAGATACTATAATCGATTGCAAACGTACTTCACGAAGATCGCTGAACCACCCTCAGCAGCTGCTGGTTGGTTATCAGAAGAACCGGTTCCATGTCTTCCACTCCCCTATCCTGGTTGTGCAGTCCTGCTTCCTACCTCGTACTGACTGCAATAGTCATCTTCCGTGATCTTTTAGCGGGCCAGCTAAACTTATTCAGACAAGAAAAGCATTCCCTTTTTATGCTGGACTTGGGATAATGAAATCTTAGGATGATTCAATCAGAAGATTAAACTTTGTCTGCTATGTAGGTGTAGTCCAACTATGATCAAACAAAATGCCATAACTGATTATAGGCCACCTAGAACATCACAGAAATCATGTTTGCATGGGATTGCCTACTTCATTTGCAGAACTGGTTTAAGCAATGTCTTAAAATCATAAATCATTACAGCTTTGAAAGCAGCAGCCGTCTTTAAGCAGATGCGGACTCAGAAACTCCCCTAGAAGCTTTGCAGTGTCAGGAACCGCAGGATTCCTTCTTCCCCAGTCTTTTGCTTTGAGCTGCAAAGGGCAAAAAGGTATGCTCTTACTGGAGTTTCTGTGATTTATAAAGAGGACTCCATAAACCTTTGCCTCAAACAGAGCAGAGGAAAACGGCTTTGTAATTGATTTGCTATTGGTAAGGGATCTTGTTCAAACCCTGGAAAAGACAAAAACACTGAAAGGTGAGGAGCTGTGACCAGATCTTGCAAAGGGGGGAGGATTTTTATTCAGTGTTTTTCAAACTAATATTTGGTTTCATTAACACCTGTTGAAATGAAAATTCAGACAGACACCTGGGATCTGAGATCTTTTTTTTTTAAAGAAAATTTAAGTTTCTGCTGAAGCTGTCATCTCAGCAGTATTGTATTGGTGTGCTATCTGAAGTACAAACAAAGGTTATAATTCCATTTTTAACATAAAAATAACATGCATATGCCAAAGTGAGTCTTTTGAAAAACAACCTTTTAGACTTCCTGAATTTTCAAAATCTGCATACTCTGTTGCCTAATACCTTTAGCTCCTAGATAAGAATAAGAGAGGACACATGTTTATTTCCCAAAGAGTATCTCAGTACCTTGTGGTCATGATACACCTGGTCGGGTCAGCAGTATACAGTTCTCTCTGTGCCAGAGAGAACTTTTTTATTGCCTAATAAAACTAGATTGGGCAAGAGAAATTCTTGTAATGCAATGTCTATTACATAGGTATTCGTAATAGATAACATCTACTGATATAAAGTATTTGCATAGGCAACTCTCTAATCATATAGCCATATTCAGTATTTAAAAGCCAATGGATACAAATAATGTGATAAGAGGTTTAACGTAGCTAGTATTAAGTAATTGAAATTGCATTCAAGGTCTATCAACCTTACCTTTGAACCAAGTTAAAAAAGAGCAAGTGACAAAAAGAAAGGATAGAAAATCACCCACTCAGCAGCAAATAATTCTGACTTTGTAAGAAACCCAGCGTAGATCCCCCTGACCTTCTCCTTTGGAAGGTTTACAGAGGACAGTGGTAGGCGTTTGTAAGCATTGACAGGGGATTTTGACAAACACATCTCTTAGAAATGGGAGAGATAACAAGGAAAAAAGAATCCCACATACTGCATTGTAATCCTACAGTTTTCAGGAAGGAGAGGTGTTTGCCATGGAGACACAGCTGTCCTGCTTGGCCATGTGTTGCAGAGATGTCCAGTAGTTCAGTTAGTGGCAGCATGAGGGGGCAAGGTGGCAGATGGAGAACAAACCAGTGATGTTTGGAGTTAATTCCCTTCATCTCCTCTGTGGATATCCTGGAATCCTGCAAAAGGAAGTGGAGTAGGAAACATTTTAACTTACCTTGAAGGCTTCAGAGACTTCTGTGGCCAGAGTACTGGAATCATTCTGGAGTTTTTAAGATAATCTAAAGGCCTGTGGACAAAGCCAGCCGACAGAGAGACCCTACCTAACCACGGGGTTGTTGCAGTTGTTACAGGAGACAGTCAGGGCCCCACGTGCACCTGTAGGACCCACTGGCACCGACCAACCTCACCCAGGGCTCCCGCACACTGCCCACAAACCCAGGGTCTCCATTTCAGCTCAGCCCCAGGCCCTCAGCTGTCTTGCCAGAGTGATGGTCTCCAGACTAGGTCTGGCTCTGCTGTCTGGATGGACCTCAAATCTACACAGTAGCTAGCTTGTCTCCTGGATGGGCCCCTTGGATGTCCACTGCCCACTGTCTCTAGCCCTGCCTGATGAATGGACTTCAGATCCAAGCTGAAGCCCTGTCTCTAGTCCTATTTCTGGTCTTATCTCCCTTTGCTCCTGCCTGGAGTCCCTGGATGGACCTGGTTCATCACTTGCCTGGACTGTCAATGGATCCTACTACCAGCACCTGGCTCACCCTTCTATGACCAGAGCCAGGGGGACTATGCCCTGCCAGGGACAACCCCACCTGCTCTGGAGTCATCCTTCACTCCTGGAGCCCCTGGTCTGAGGGAACAGCAGGCCCTTGCCACCCCCTGAGAGAGGGAAACGGAGAAACCACACTGGCACCTAGTACCTTAGAAACCCTCAGACACTTGCCTTCTTCAGCCATTTGCTCACACAAAAAATGGGGTCAGAAGGACTTTGCTCCAAGGTTAATATTCAAGGAAACTTAGATGTCCCTATCTTCCACATGTCTCTTCTTCTGAAGTCTCAGGGATTTTTTAAACTTCTTTTCCTTCTCCTTTCCTTCCTTTCCTCACAGCCCTGTACTTCCTTAACCAACCTCTCTGTGTCATTCTCCCATCTCAAAAAAGGTCATTTTTATTTGGTAATTCATTTGATAAGAAAAATAAACCTATATGTGAATACTTAAACATCAATAGAAAAGGTAGTAGATTATATATCCACCTGCATCTGTATGTGTATATCCAAGAAATATATAGAGACCCCAAAACAGTTTTGCTTGCGACATTCGTTTTGAAGAGGAGAAATGCATATGCTTCCATGCAATTTGTTGTACCAATATTTCATTATTATGACTTTGAGATATGAAATATACTTTGAGATTTATGATACGGAGTTGTAGAATATTCCAGGCCTGCTCTATAGACTTAGCAAGTGCAGTACATAGCAGATTTGTTAAGGATTATATTTCCAACACCACAACTGAAATGAAAGCCACACTCTGAAGGTGCGGAAGGTACAGATGTGTATGTGAATACAAACACTTCCTTGGGAGGAAGCACGGTTCAGTTTTCACTGTAGTTCCAGTTTATCAAATAACTAAAAACAAACAAGATTTGAAATTATGTGAAGTGTCAGCTCTAATTAAGGTGCAGGGATACTTCTGAGTACAGAACAAATAAAAGACTGTATCACTCAGGGACTGTCAGTTAAATAAGGGGCTGTCAGGTAAAGAAAATATGCTTAAAAGCTTGAATATATACTAACCTAATGTTAAGGTGTTTACATATCAAACAGCTCACTGAAGAAGCTTGACTATGGCTCCTAAGGAAGCAACATGATCCTGTGTTACGTGGTGCGATAACGTTACCTCGCCTTCTGTGGAGGACGGCAGCCCTAAACCCAAACTGTTATGATCCACGAGAAATCCACTGTGTCAACTGTGTTACCTTATGTACTAATGTATATTTTATGATCCATCTGTGGTCAATGAAAAAATAATAGTGGGTGAAGACTGAAAAAAATCACTCCTGACCCTTTGTCAAGAGCGGCTGCATTAGGCTCCTGAGGGCTATTATGGATCCAGGTATGTATAGTTGACTGGCTATCGGCCCTCAACACGACATTGCCTATCCTACTGCATATTCGATGCCTGGGTATGGAAAGAACATGGCATGAAACTACTCTATTAAGTTTAGGGACATGAAAACTCTTTCCTGGGTACATATTGCATGCAATTCATGGGGCTTTTAAACTTCGCTGGTGTAAAGGGATCAAAAAACCACACAGGTGTCAATTCAGGACTCAATCAGTAAATATTGGCATATGCAGATGCACTGGCGAGAAGTAATTTTCTCCCCACTAGTTGCAATTGGTAATTGCTTCTGCAAGAAGTATGATGTATTGCTACTTCACTTAAATAGTAAGTTCAGGAATAAAATTAAGTGATTCTTGGCTTGATATATCAGGTGAACATCTGTGTTGTTCTTTACGTGATGACAGCCACACTGCTTTTCAAATCTTATTTTAAGCAAAGAATCATGTTACAGATTAAGCATTTCATGAAGAGCAAAAACTGTGATAAACTTGTCTCAAATCAAAAGGCAGTCATGTTTACAGTACAAACCCAAAAGCGGGAACAACTGCACATTTTACCTTTTATTTTCTAAGGACTAAAATATTTTATTTTATAACAAGCGTATATATAAAATATACATAAAGATATATTTGCAATCTGTTTTCATGTACATATTTAAGGATTAGCGGTGGGAAATTAGGTTTATATCTATACACAAAAAACCCCTTGAAATCATTATTGGTAGACATTCAGATGATCTTCAGTATTGAATTAGATACAGCTAAACTGAAAAAGACACTGCACCTCTTTGTGGCCCTGCATTTTAAGATTATTTCATGATAAGAAAGGAAAAGTGTTGATGAGGGTGTCCTTATCTGGATTCACAATTAAAATAAGGCTGGCCATTAAGAGACCATTCGGGAGGCATTCCTCAGCTGATCTGCTGCAGACTTTTGAAAACACTGGTGGTGGCTAGTAATTTTCTTAGAAAAGGCAGCAGAGGAGGTAATTTAAACTGCTAACGCCTTTCATTCTGTTGAGGAATTCCTACAGAAAAAATCTTGCATCGGGACAGAAGGCAGCATATGTTGGAATCTGTACTGATACCCACATGATTTGTTTTGTTTTACTTGTTGCAATGCCTTTAACATTGTGAGTGCTTTTCATGACTTTAAGGAATAGTAGATTGAGAAAAAAAGGATTATGAAGTGACTACTCTTGAATGGTAAATTGTTGTATTTATTCCACTAACCGTTTACATGGGCTCAGTTGGCAGCTGAAAAATTTGGGAAAAAAAGCACATTGTGAACTCCTAGATGCAGAAATCCCAGGATGCCAACTGACTGTAGGAATACTGCAGAGTGGTATCAGCACACCTTCTCTTCCTCGTCTTGTGTTCCTCCTTAGGTAGCTGTAGTTGACCAGTGTCAGAAATAGGCTATTGTTACAGATAACACTGTAGTCTGACCCAGTCCGTATGTTCCGCGATATAGCAGTGCAGAAGTGTATCAGCTGGAATAGACTTTCAGGTCTGGGTGATAGGAGGGAACTGAAGTGAATCTTAAAAGAATACGACGCCGTTTTCTTATTGTGATAGTTCGTGACTTAAAAGGAGCAAAGAGTGGTAGTTCCAACACCACTCATAAACCTTGTAGGGCTGCAACAGAGTTTTTAACTGAATCACGACTGCAGTCAAGGCAGATTGCAGGATTTTTGTCCTCCTTATTGTGGCATTCAAGTAAAGCTGAAAAATATCAGCGTTAGGAAGAGTACACATACTGTGTCACTTTAATTTAAATGATATAGGGCATTCCTCTTAAGAGTTTTGTGCTTTATCTAACAAAACTGACATGCCTAGCAGCTACATAGCAACTCACGTGATGTCGGCTCATTAGGCCAAGATGTACGCACCTCTGAGCTTTGCACAAATAGCTTGAATAGCAAACCACTGGCTTGCAGCGCGGTCATGCTTTGACACCACTGCCCTGTTCACCACTGCATCTCTCCAGCCTTCCTCCTCCCAAGCATGGTTTTCAAGTTGAACTAAACCTGGGTTGAGTTCTGGAAGAGTTGGAAACATGGTTACAAAATACATGGTTTGGGATGTTTGGGATGCTTCAGTCTTCCCTCGAGACCTCACTTCCTATAGCACTACAGGCAACAATAAAACCCTGGCCCCACGTTGAAGAAACAATTCTATCAAAGTTACCATTTCAGGTGAGCTGACTGTAATGGTTTATTTTGTGTGAAGTATCATACCAATATAACCTGCCAGAGAAAAGGGATAAATTTTTAAGGAACACTTATTATTTGGACAAATTCTGCGAGAATATTTGGACAAAATCTGCAAATCGTTTTGAAAAGCTTTGGAAGTGCTTTAAAAAGGAATTGGTTTCGTTACAAATTCATAACAGGAATTAATTTGTTACTATCAGGGCTTTAACGTATTTTTCTAACATCTCTATTCACTCTTGTTACATTATCTCAAGTTAAAAGTCGTAGCAAAGTTTTAATTTCCTTCAGGTTACTATCATATTTGTAAAGAAGAAAATTATAAAGGAGAAAAGCAAAATATCATTATCTTTGAATAGCAATCTGTTAAAAGCCGGTATTGGATTTATAGCACAAACCCTTGCAACAAACACCTTTGCTGTTTGAAACGAGTTTTCATCGCAGCTTAGTGTGTAATTCGGGGCGCTCTCGTTCTGAAACCAGGGACTTAAGCCGTTGCTCCAAATACACACTGGTCTAAGTTACGGGAGCCTATTCCAGCATAACGGGGTGGTTTAGACAACTCAGACTGTATCAGAGGAGTAATTCCGTGTTTACTACAGAAATGGAGGGCTTGCATGAGTCAGATCTTTGGTGCAAAGTAAATCTATTGTTAGGTTCAGAAGTAGTAATTAAGTTACCCCATTACATTCAGAAGACAGGCAGTAATATGTGACACAGTTAAGAGGAAACCGATCTTGGAAATACGTTTTCAACTTTCTTTGTTACGCTATTTACATGTCGATCCAGACACGTGTCCTCAACGTTGCTTACACTTTCTTCGTCTAATCTAAATGCAGGTACAAGGTTGTAGCTGTGCCGGTGTTACCCTCACAGATGCAGAGAGGGAAAAGCAGGTTCCAGCGCAGCTCTCCGCTCCCCAAGGCGAACAGCACCCGCGGCCGTAGGAAAAGGGACACACACGGCGGCCCCGGTCACCAGCCCCCGCGGGAAGTGGTGGGTTTTGTCCTCCAGCCCCAGGAACGTCCACGCGCTGCTGCAGAAACACCGCAGCCCTTCCCCCGGCCGAGCACGGCTTTTCTGGGGGAAAACCCCGTTTCCGAGGAAACTCGCCGCGCGGGCTGCCCGGGCGGGCGGGGGCACCGCCGCAGGGATGCTCGGCGGCCGGCCCGGGCGGCGCGGGGTCAGGGCCGCGCCGGGCGGCGCGAGGGGGCGGGCGGGCAGGTGGCGGCGAGGCGGGGCGAGCGCGGCGCCGCCCCCGGGCCCCATTGGCGCCGGCGGCGGGGGGCCGCGCCGCACCGCCCCCCGCGCACAAAGCGTGGCTGCCCGCCGGCGGCGGCGGCAGCGAGAGCGGCGGGGCCATGCAGCGCTGCGGGCGCTGGTGGGGGCGGCTGGCGGCCCGCGGGGCGCCGCGGCACCTGCGGGCGGCGGCGGCGGCGGCGGGGGGCGGCCAGCGGCGCTGGGGCGGTGGCGAGGCGGCGCGGTGCATCGAGCAGCTGCTGCCGCGGCACGATGACTTCTCCCAGCGGCACATCGGGCCGCGGGAGCGGGAGAAGCGGGAGATGCTGCGAGCCGTCGGGGTGCAGGTGGGTGCCCGCGCCGTGCGCGGCGGAGGGGGCGGCGCGGCTGGTCCCCTCCCGGTGCGGGCTGTGCCGGCCCGGCGGGGCTAACAACGGCGTGCGGTCGCCTCTTCGCAGAGCGTCGAGGAGCTGATGGATAAAACCATCCCGGCCAGCATCCGTCTCCGGAGGCCGCTGAAGATGGATGATCACGTCTGTAAGTGACCGCATGGCCCGGGGCGCTCCCGGGCCCCCCTGCTGCCCTCCCCGCCCCTCCCGCGGCTCCTTCCGGCCGTCAACGCCCGCGCGGGAGGAATTGGGGTGCTGCTCCCCCCCGCGTGCCCCCCTTCCGAAACGCGCAGCGAACAGACCTCCCCGCTGAAGTGAAGTGCAGGACGAGACTTCAGTAAGCGCAGCGGTACCGTCTCCGGCACTCCGGTCCTCACAGGCTCCCTCGGTGTCGGCTGCTGCGTTTCAGCTGCTCTCGTGTTGGGAACGGGCAGGAAAGCGTTTGTGGCCCAAAAAACCGGTTTTTGAGCTCGAGTGCTACGGTGGCCTTCACCTTGTCCCAAGAGCCTGAGACGGAGGGGGAAAGCGTGGCTAAAAATCGTCCCCTTAGTGTGGGCTCTAGCTTCAACTGGTCCGCTGTCTTTTGCTGGATCTTGGGTTTTTTTGTTGTTTCTTTGGATTTCTTTGTTGTTCCCCTCTCCTCCCCCCCAATAATAACCTGCATATTCTAATAGCGTGTCAAACCTGTGTCTCCGCATAACGGATACACGGTGGGGTAATGGCTAGCATTTTGAATCTCTCTGATGAAGGAGATGGGTAAACTACAGGAGTACAAAACATCTGAGCCAGAGATTGTGGCACTACAATAATTCAGTAAATTGCTGTAGAAAACTTGATGTGATTTAATGAGTTTTTAGGTATTAACGTTTTTAAAAGTTAGCAATCATAGCACAAAATTGCAGTCTGCTATCTTGATAGATAACTGTGAACATCATGCTGGAAATCCCGTGAGTGAAAGAAACACTTAAAAACGCACCTAGCTAAACGATTCCACTGAAAACTAACAAAGCTCAGTGGCCGTCCAGGTAGTGGAGTCAATTACATCACTATTAACTTTATATTTGTGTCAAGATTCTTTGCCTGATTAGTAGAAAATTTGATCCCTCTCACTGGCTTTTTTTCATTGCTCATCTGTGCGCTGTAATTGGAGTGTAAACTTCAGGCCTGCAGCTCCGGTGAGGTTCCCGGCCAGTTCAATCTGGTTACTCCGAGATGACATCACGCGCGAGAGGCAGCGCCACAATGAACAGCCAGGAAAACTAAAGCCTGAAAAAAGAGATTCTAGCCAGGAGGGATACAGTATTGACTAAAAGTTTCTACTCCTAAAATATTTATTAGCACCGTGGTATTCTATTTTGTGGTAACTTCCTGTCCTATTAAAATGGGGGTGGGGGGCAGGTAGAGAAGTGAAATTTAATCACCACCTTCTGTCTGTATAACTGCTGAAAGTATTGCTTGACATATTTTCCTACAATGAGTTCATTTTAGTCAAGATACTCCCTGACATATCAATGGTTTTCACCTACCCTCAGAGAAAAGAACTTTTTAGGTTAATATATCTTTAGGTCAGCAAGAGGGGTTAAATGTAGATTGTCACTAATAACTACTTCTTAAAAACCTTTCTTATGTTTTCTTTGGATTTAGTCTGTAATACTCTTAGGAAGTTTTACATTACTAAAACACACATAAAAGTGATATAATACAGTTGGACATTAGAATAATTGTACATTATTGAAAACTAAACCAGTGATGCCAACGTAAGTCAAAATCTTGATGGTGTTTTATGTGTTCTCATGCTGATTTGCATGGCAGTTTTGAAGTGTATGCCTCCTACATTGCTGTGCATTAGTTGGTGTTCTGTTGCACGCAAGTTCTCACTGCAACAGGACCTCATTAACTAACAGTGTATTTAGTTCACTGGCATTTTGCTCCACTTGCTATGCTGCTCTTGTTCCCGTAGAGTAAACTTTGAAAGAATGTGACTGTGATGCAGAGTCTCACATTGCACAGCATGCAACAGTGGGTTTTCAAAATAGATGCTTGCATGAGGTACAGAAAACTTTTTCTGCACACTGCTGCTTTTTGTTCTGCAGGCAGTGTGATGAACTGTCTTTTGTAATTCAGTGTGTGGATTTTTGTCACTAGTTTTCCTCTGCATTGGTAGCAGAAAACTCCACAGCTTATAAAAGAAAAGTTAAAAGCCTCAGCTTAGAGTTATACAACTTCACATTGAACATCTTTACCTAGGACACTGTAGTCTGAGTAAAACTTGCTTCCTCCTTGACATATCGTTAGAGAGAACACTGTCTTTGCAGTCACCAGTGTGGGATTTCTTATGTGAGTATGGCATATTATTTCTCTATCATACTCCTTGTATTAAAGGGAAATAGCAAAACTGGGGAATTGAGAACTTGTAATCTACTTTAAACATGGGGGTTTTATTTGTATGAGGACAGTTTTGAGCCCATCATCCCCCAAACTCATATGTGCAATGACAGAAGAGGACAAGACAATTCAAGAACTTCAACATTATAAAATTTCTAATACAGCAATTCGTAGTGCTTTAAATATATGCTTCCACTTTTCTGTATAACTTAAATTAAAAAACATAATGATAATGACTCCAGAGGTTAGAGTGCAGCTGAATAAATCAGCTGTGCTCAAGCTACTCCTTTGTATTAGGAAACACAGTTGAGCTTGCACTGAAGTCCCATTGAAGTCAATGCTTACAGCTAGAATTATTATATGAAGTCCAAGAAAACCATGCAAACACCATAAGTAGAACTTTGGGGTGAGTATCATAGGTCTCTGCAATTTTTTCTTTTTAAACTTGTATAGCTTCAGGCCTTGTCTCAGGTGTGTACATTTGATGTGTATACATATCTTCAAATTTGGATTAGGTGTGGCAGTGGGAAAGATTGTTTTGCATTACAGATCCATCCTTTGATAAAGGAACAAGTTGTCTAAAAGACAGAAAATCAGTTGGATCTGTGTATGCAATAGCGTTGGGGAAAAAAAATTCCTCCTGTGGATGCAGCTTAAAGAGCTGTTTTAGATGGTATTGCATATTCCTCTGCTCATAAGTAAAACCTTTGTTTACAGTAGAAGCACAATATTTTTTGTCCATGTTGTGTTGTCTTTCCTAGACATTTTAGCACAGCCCTACTGTTCAGTGGAAGAATTTAGCTTCATTACTTCCCTGAAAGAGGTAATGTATCGAGAGAGAAAGACTGTAGCCTTAACTGGACACTTGTTTTGCTTATGTATGAACGAAAAAAGCCATTCTGGTAACTGCTAAGCTTTGCTGGTACAAGTGCATCTATGCTAGAAATGCTTTTTCAGTATTTATTAGTGTTCCTGTATTGGTAGATCTCTTCTTGTACAGGCATGGGCAGTGATGGAGGAATGTAGCTTGTGCTAGGACGTTTCTGAAATGAGTTGCCTCCTTTGATATGTAACATGGCAGAAGTATCTGTGTCCCTTTTCTGACCCCAAAAAAGCCATTTTAAAAGTGCCTGCTGCCATGAACCCAGTACTGACAGTGTTGTAAAACGTCCTGAACATGCCACTGAAAGCCAGAAGGGGTTAAACAGCAAAATGTCTGATTTCCTGTAACAGTAAGTTGCAGTCCTGTACCTCAACCAGTTCTGTAAGGGGAGCTTTTTTACAGTCAGCTTTCTCTGCAGATATGGTTAAGGGAAAATGTTATTTTGGCATGTAACTTCTGTTCAGTCAATACTTACAACAAGGCTAGACATCTGTTTAATACTTAATTGTGATCAGCTGGTATTACAGAGCTTTTTTCCCACTGTCACATTAAGTGAACTTTAACAATCAGCTTTTATTTAGGTATTGAGGTGCTTAAGCATGTATGTAGTGATTGACCCGTTTGAAATAAAATAAGAGATCATCTTATATAACAGTAATCCTCTTTCTTTTATCCCTGCAAACCTACTGTCTGTGTCAGTTGTAGTTATCCCTGCAATGCTGCTATTGTATGTCCGTCTTTATTTAATGGGTAGGCTTTGCACATGTGTTATGTATTTCTGGGGGGTTTTTGTTCAGGATTTGAATTAAACAAATGAGTCTACAAATTCTGCCATGACTTTTTTCCCAAAATATGCTCATTTACATTCTCAAAGTTTAGAACTTATAAACATTAGTTTATAAAACCTGTGTAAGAAACTAACTGGGTCTCCAGTCTAAGCATTTTTAGAAGCAACATTGCTCAGAAGCAGTCGTATTGTAAGAAAGACGGTTCGTATCTTCCAGTTTAACTGTTCTTCAGGCACCTAAATCTATTCTAACAACGATTTTGTATTTAAAATGCTGCTTAGAAATTAATTCTGGGTGAGTTTATAATCAGCTCCTCATGTCTGTCAGATTTTTAGAGCCGATTTAGTCATTTCAGCTTCCCTGCCGCGGGAGCCCACGCTGCATGCTTCGGACGCCTGCAGCGGGGGCAATTCTCCTCCCCCGGAGCGTTGCCAGAGGCGGTGTAGGACCCCGCGGTGGCACTTGGCTCCTCGCACGTTGCTCCTCACAGCGCGCCCGGGCCGCGGCTCCTCTTTCCGAAGGCAGCGGGCCGCGGGGGTGGGACAGAGAAGGGCAGGCGTGCTGCTCGCTGACAGCCCCCCACCCTTCCCGCTCCTGGCAGCATCCTCAGGCTGCCTCTGCTGCCCGGGCAGGCTGGGTGAGCGCAGGTGGCCCGTGTGAGAGGAGGAGGAGGAGGAGGAGGCAGGGCAACAGGTGATGTTGGCTTTCTTCCCTCCTCTTGGGAAGCTGCTGGTTGGACTCAGCGGCTGGGACAGGCACTTTTCTTCTGCTGTCCTGCAGCATTGTGACACGTCTGACAGTGCTTTGGAACTGTTTTGCTTCAACATAATCTGATTATTATCATTTTTTTTAAAGGAGATCAAATTAATTGCTAAAGCAAGAGAAATAAATTCAACCTCTTTTTCTTACATCAGCTGTTCTGAAGATCTTTTTCCTTGATCTCAGAAGATGATTTTTTAAAAATATCTCACATAGTGTGAACAAAATATCAGACAAATAGTCTCTTCCCTTTCCTGTTCTAAGTTTTGTGTAGCTCAAACTGCTCCTCTGACTTAATTTCTTTTGCATGCTTTCTCTCTCTTTTCTTCCTGTATTATATTATTTTGCAGGTGTCTTGCAAGTTCAAGGGCAATGTACTGTGCTAACCACGAAAAAACTAGCAGAAATAATAGTATTATCATTTTGTAATCTGATTATTTACTCCCTGTTACAATTTTCGTGATATATTTTGCCTTTTCTACCTGCTGGTGTAGCAGTCATGAAGTGACCTCATAGAACTACTACTGGGAGCCTCAGTGAATTTTCTCCACAGTTCTAAGATAGCAGTACAGCAAGATTAATGAACTTTATTCTGGGTACTGTCTTTGATCGTATTACCTAATGAGTTGATGAGGGGAATAAAGATCAACTGCAGTGACTTAGCTGGCAATTTTATTTTTTGCTGAACAAGGTTCTTAAAGAATTTATAGGGTACACACAATAAAATGAATTCCAGATAAAGGCATTTCAACTTGTGTTGTCTTAGAAAACTGGAAACAAACAGCTGGGTGTGATGACTAGTTTCCAACCATTTCTTAACTGTAGTAATTTTTTCAAATTCTGGTTTTTTTTCCTGTTTTGGGTATTGCTTCTTTATTTCACCTGTTGCTGGGGAGAATTTAAAAAAATAACAGTAACCCAACACAACATCTTGCAGGGTCTGTTTTTTTCAGCCATATGTATTGAAATTCGCCGAGATCCTAGTCTTCATCTGGTTTAGCTTTAAATAAGCAAGTAAATACTTACAAGAATACATTGTTTCCACTACATATGCTCCAAGGTAGATAATTCATACAGCAGAAAAAGTCTGTGTAATCTTCTGGGTTTGGTAACACTCTTGCTGACCAAACTGGAAACTTGACAATTTCCTTTTGAATTTGAAAATGAATTTTTAAGCATACATAAGATCACTCTTGTGGTTAGCCATCTTCTGCCTTTATACTAGTGTTAGTTATTTACAGAGTGACCAATAAAGTGTTAGACACCTTTCAGAAATAATTTTATGGGAATACACTGGCTTGATGGACTGGGAAATACAGCTACTGCAGAGACACAGGACCCTGCTCAGGCTGGTGAGGACCTGGGGAGGTCCTCAGCCCCTGCCCAGAGCAGGCTCAGACCAGGTTGCTCAGGCCTTCAGGCTGTTGGAAAATGAAACTCCCCAGGGCTGGAGATCTAGCTCCACCACTGGGCTGTCCTCACGGGGAAAAAGCCTTCTCCTCATCTCCAGCCTCAGCTTCTCGTGTTTCAGCTTCTGCTGCTGCCTTTCGCCCTCCTGCCACGCACTGCTGTGAAGAGCCGGGCTGCATCTTCTCCCTTCCTTCCTGTCGGTGCTGGGGATGCTGTTAAGCAGGTTTCAGTCCCTGGCTCTCCAGTGTTTGGATGCCAACATAAGTGTTAATTTCCCTCACACTTGTCTACAGCTGTTTTGCTTGAATTCAGAAACGTGCCGGTGTAAAGCAAACACTGAATTCGTGAAATTTAAGTCATCATAAATCTACATGGACTTCTGTTTGGTCTTAGGTAAGCCAGCCCGTACAGACAAATGGGGGCTATTGACTTCCGTTATTCACGAGTGTTCATCCTAGGTCTCTTCAAAGAGGCACGGCAAATGTGGGAGGTGTGTATCTGAGCTGTACTGCTGCTGTTGCCTTCATAGTGACCAAAGGAGCCAGGTCAGTGAGGTGAGGCAGCAGTGGGGGGAGTGTGCCCTCCAGCTTTTCACCACCCTGATTAAAACTAGTGGTGTAACTGTCCTCGCAGGTAGCTCATAAAAATGTTATAATTAAAAGTATATTCAGTGTTGGGATC
The DNA here is from genome assembly GCF_964289735.1 of Phaethon aethereus. Lineage (NCBI taxonomy): Eukaryota > Metazoa > Chordata > Aves > Phaethontiformes > Phaethontidae > Phaethon > Phaethon aethereus. The sequence continues at coordinate 33,368,488 of NC_138577.1, read as the reverse complement.
TATAAGCACAGGTCTTCTAGGTGGGATGTAGTTCTACTCTAAAGCTTAATTGCTTCTTAGGCTGCTTACAGTCTCACGAGACTTTTTGCTTTGTGCCTTGAGTCATTTTGGAAACTGATTTATTTCAGGGAGCTCTAGCACAAATTCAGTATCTTCATGTGGTTGTTGTTGGTTGTATTTGCTGAGAAATGATGCTGGAAGAAACATCCAGTCGAGCAAACAAAGGAAATGCCATCTGGCACATAGTACAGTATTTGTGGTATGTGTTTACTGCAGAAATCTCACTGTTAATGCATTTTTGTGTGTGACATTGGGCTAGTGAGCAAGTTAAATGACAGCCAACTTCTGCCTTCAGCTGCATTTGGAGTTAAGAAAGAAAATTCATTACCATTTAAAAAAAAAATCATTGATGTTTGAATTTTGCAATAATACAACCCTCCCTCTCAAACTGCACCCAAACTGTCTTTCATCAAACTTTTGGCTTTCAAGTAGTAGAGGAAGATGCAAAAAAACCAAGTGCATCTTTCTGGAACAAACTGTGTGGGAGGAGCATGGGGGAATGGAGCTGCTCACTACGCTTTAGAAACTTTGCCCTGGACATTGCTGAGTTCAAGTGTAATAAACACATGACTCTTGAGTCTCCAGAAAAAATTTCAGTTTACCGAAAATAAAAAATTAATCTTTATACATTAGATCTAATAGTAACACTGAGTAAAAGGCAGAGAGGAAATGAACTTTGAAGTGAGAACTGAAGATCAGTAAAAAAATAACTTTGTAGAAGGTATAATGAGTCTGTGGAAGAAATTAGTTGAAAACCAGAAGATTTTTTTTTTTTTAATTAATCTTTATACCTCGAATGCAATAGTAGCACTTTGAGCAAAATGAAGAGCAGAGAGGAGTTTTGAAATCAGAGCTAAAGTTATAATATCCCTGTTTATGGCTGCAGAAGAAATTAATTCAACACTGAGATAATTTTTTGCCACCAGATTCCAAAGCATTAACTGTTTTGACTTGATCTCTCTTGCTGGAGTAACTTATGGGAAGAAAATAGGTTTTGAGACATCCAGGGCCCAAGCTATTCTGCTTTGGCGATTTGTAGTCTTCTATTCCAAAGTCCGCTTCTCAAGTTGCAGTGCAGAATGAACAGAACTTGGTGCAACTGCTCCAGCACAGCAGTTTCCAAGGTCTGACCGGGGGGGGGAAGAAAAGAAGATCTACTCCTAGGAGGCTTGGTGTCCAGTTCCACCCAAGTCTGTTGGGTTGGGCAGGCCAATCTCTGCATAATCTTAGACAGCCTACTGACCATCATTCTGCATCCTTGGATACTAAAATATTTTGTAGATCTTTTCCCTTTGGCAGGTATTGGGTAGCATTATTCATTGACTACTAGGAACAGGTTGACTGAGTGTGATTTTTGCACAGCCTTCAGGACACTGAGAAGTACACAGAAGCAAGACCAAAGACTAAACTATGGTTGAGGGAGGGAGAGAGTGCAAATGCTTTCCATCTGAACACTTCGAAAGAATTCTGTTGTAATCACTCCAAACTAGATTGCCAGACTCATTTAGAAGTTAATCTTAAATGGAATTTCTTAAGCTAGAAATAATGTATTCACACTTTTAATAAACTGGTGAGGCAGACTCGAATTAAAAGAACTGTTCCATTTTATCAGCTACTTAGGGAAAATGTGAGAAAATAAAGTTCTTGAATACTAAGAAATTACTCCTGGGTGCTTGGTGTGAGCCCAGTTTGTGCAAATATGTCTCTGTTAGTAACACTAAATCATAGTGTTTCCTGGGCTGTATCAAAAGCAGTGTGGCCAGGAGATTGAGGGAGGTGATTCTGCCCCTCTGCTCCCTCTGGTGAGACCTTATCTGGAGTCCTGCGTCCAGCTATGGAGCCCTCAGCACAGGAAGGATATGGACCTGTTGGAGCGGGTCCAGAGGAGGCCACAGAAATGCTCAGAGGGATGGAACACCTCTCCTGTGAAGAAAGTCTGAGAGAGTTGGAGTGGTTCAGCCTGGAGAAGAGAAGGCTCTGGGGAGACCTTACTGCAGCATTCCAGTACTTAAAGGGGGCCTATAAGAAAGACAGGCACAAACATTTTAGTAGGGCCTTTGTGATAGGACAAGGGGTAATGGTTTTAAACAGAAAGAGGGTGGATTTAGACTAGCTATAAAGAAGAAATTTTTCACACTGAGGGTGGTGAAACACTGGTACAGGTTGCCCAGAGAGGTGGTAGATGCCCCATCCCTGGAAAACTTCCAGGTCAGGCTGGACGGGGCTCTGAGCAACCTGCTCTAGTTGAAGATGTCCCTGCTCACTGCAGGGGGGGCTGGGCTAGGTGACCTTTGAAAGTCCCTTCCAACCCAAACTATTCTATGATTCTGTGATTCTGCAGTTGTGGATGGCTGTGGCTTCACCCAGTGCTGATTCTGCAAGGTGTAGCTAGTAAAAGTTGCCTTCTGAGATGTATTGTAATGCACGTGCAAGAGGCCCAGAGTCTACATTGCATTCGCACAAAAAGGGCTCCATAAGCTCTTTGCCAGCAGCTGTTTCTCTCACTAGTGTTTCCACATTGGTTGAAACCCTGTTATTATTGAGTTGTTGCATTTTCCAGAATTTTGGCAGAATTTAAACTTTTCCAGAATATTTTACCAGCTTATTGTTTTATCTTTACCGTTCTTGGTTTGCACTTTATTCTGCTACTGTTTATACATGCATCACCAGTGTTGCTTTTTTTTTACACAGGGGTACAAGGCATTTCAGTTAAAAACTGTTAACGTTATATGTAACTGTGGTTTTCTGACGTAATTTCTTTTCAATTAGGTGAAAATGAAATCCTTGAAACTCTATACAATATTGCAAGCAAGAACAAGATATGGAGGTCTTATATAGGCATGGGTTATTACAACTGCTCAGTTCCTCAGCCCATTGCACGGAATTTGTTGGAGAATGCAGGATGGTAATGTACCACATTTTCTTTTTAAACTCATATGTATAAATATACGTTTGAAGTTCGTCTCGTGAACCAGCATAGACAAATACACCCCAACCTATTTTTCTGAGTAAGGCTTTCATATATTTGATAGTGATGTGTAAGTGTGGGAACTGTCTGGTTCAAGCTGAAGCTGGAAAGGAAAATGAATACTTCTTACTTTAGAAGATGCTTTTTCTGTAAAATATTTCATTGATTTTTGTGACTTTCATTCACAGCTTCTATTTATTATGAAGTAAAACAAGAATATTTGTTTGCTTTAAGGCAGAATACAGACTTAACCCCTAAACTAAAATAATTCTTTCCTAACTTCTGCCTGAATTTAAACCAACTCCCTCTTCCAATATGCAATTTTGGGTGGAGGTAGTTAAATACTATGTAATACTGTGATTATGGCTTTCTTATGAGGAAGCAAGAAGCCTTGAAAGTTTTAAAAGCTTTTCTCTTGGTGTATTCCTTTCTTGATTTTTTTTTTTTTTTTTAAAACCAGAGACCTTCAAGAGTTTGAATGTGTATCCATAAAGTACATTCTTGTCTGAATAAAAAATTATCTGGTGCCTGAAACTAGGTAGAGAGCAATACTTGATAATTCATTTTCAAAGAGGCTGAGAACATTGTACTTCATTCTCATCACCCCACTGATGTTTCAGTTTTTTGGGACAAGCAGAAGAGTAGCCTGTCTGACAGACTTGAATTTGGATGTTGTTGGTTTGTTGTGTTTTTTGTTTTTTTTTTTACTTAAATGTAACAGGGAAAATATTTTAATGTATTGATTTGTATCTTGTGAACAGCATTAATCTAAATAATAATGGGGTTTTGTCTCTTGATGGACTTTTCCTGACAAAAGCGCTAAGGCTTGATTATAAATACTCATTTAGCATTGACATTTCTCTAAAAAACTGTAACTCGGAAATGATGCAACAGAAAAACTAAATTTAATGTGGAGTCTCACTTTCCAACAGACTGAATGCACTGATATGCTGCATTGTCTCATTTGGTTTACAAGTTCCCTTACCTCTAGGCAGTAACATCCTTGTTTTCGTACTGTATTAAAGTAATAACTGTCGTCTTTATTACTGAGTAATTTTTATTTTAATAAAAGCACTATTTAAAGCTGTTTTTTATATATATATATATATAAAAACCCAACCAACCAAAGAGTCAAATTAGTCAGTGTAAAAAGCCATTGTTACTTAGATGCTGTATTTTTTGTACTTTGGGTTGCCATAAATGGGTCTATGTATCTGTAGACCTCCAATTCTATGTATTTTTTAGACTTATCTTCTCTATTTGCATCTCAAATTTCTGAACTGATGAAAAAGTTGCATTGTTTGGATTCAAGAAATCTATGCAGTACATCTATGCAAAGTTGTATTTGGCCTTATCCCCACCCAATTTTTGCGATCTAAATGTTTCAGTACAGTGCTGCAAAACAAAAAATCAGTTGCTAGAGGCAAAAATAAGAACAGTTAAAAAGTGGACCAAAATGAACTGCATATTCTTAAATCCAAAAAAATTATTTAGTGCTAATAAAACAGAATCCATAAATCTGTTCATGGTTTGTCCAGCGAAGTCAAACTAGATGGCTGAAAGCTAAACTTTTAGATGGCTCAAGTGAAAGCCAAAAGGCTTGTTGGGGAGAGGGTGTATGCGTGTGTTCACGTGTGCAAAAGCAAGTGTACAGACTTTCTGGAAGCTGTTTTAAGAAATCAAACCTCTCCCTACATCTACTGAGTGTGTAAGGCTTTCCGTCCTAACACACCTCACGCCGCAGCTCCAAGGGAAGAGCTGCCAGCGCAGGCTTATTGTGTCGGGTCAGTTCTGCCCCTCGCACGTGACGCGTAGTTCCTCACTGCTTGGCAGTCATCATTGCACTGGAAGTTTCTAAAAGATTGTTCGCAGACGTCTGTGAACACAGGAGTGAAGGACTTCACAGCATTTAGGACGCTTGGGCTTGCTAGGAGAAGGTAGGAAGCAAAGGGGTAGATTTCAGGAGGAAGCTGTTCAGAACAAAATGTATTTTCAGTCGAAAATGAGACCACTGACACACACTGCTTTCTTTAGAATATTACCACAAAAGTCTTCCCAAATCTCAGATTCTGTTAGGAAAATACTCAACACTGTTGGAGTTTCAAAACATTTTGAAGCATTTGGACAATGATCTACAATATCTCTCTACACAATAAAATCTGAATGGCGTAATTACTGTGAGATAAAACTGTCTGACCAAAACTATGCACCGGTAAGTGCCTGGGAAGTCAGCATTCAGGAATTTCTTGTGCTGGTAGCTTTAGAAAAGCACAGGCGTCTTTTTTCTTTGTCTGAATCCCATTTAAACTACTTCTATGTTCGTGAAAGAAGCTATTTCAAAACACTTGGGGTAGATATTTTTCAGATAACTTTTTATCCAAAGAACACTTTGATTGGTGTAATTTCTCTTGTGGCCCTGAAATGCTGCAGTTAAAATTCCAGTCCCCTACGTGAGGGATTTGATGTAGTCACAGAAGGTAGAGGATAAGAATCCCTTATATTTGATACTCGATTTCCTTTTGGCCTTGGTTACTGGCTGCTAACACTTCCTTGCTCCTAGCAATCTGTGACTAACAATTCTATGGGGTGGTAGTCTTAGAAGTGTTTTCCATACACTGCTTAGTTGGTACTAACAAAAGTATTAGCCTGTTTTTTCCAAACGAATAAATAGCCGTCCAATGTGTAACTTACTTTATCCTTAGAACATCTCAACTCTGAAATGCAGGCAGAAGGATTTATTTTGGGGCATACCACCAGTTATATGACTTTCAGCACAGACCCCTCAAATGTATCTGTCATCTGTCTGCTGGTATGGATGCATAGTCCTTCTTCTGCTGTAGACCATATTAACATATTCATTAAATTCTTTCACACCCAATGTGCTGAGCTCTTTCCCTAGTAGCATACCGAATTAACTCTGTGCCCTGCCATGAACATAAACGAATAACTGAAGATGTGGAGAATATTTGGTTTCAGAAATAAGCTTACATATAGGCTTCTTATTAACATTTATGTCAAAACAGTATAGTATTAATTTCAGGGGCTTAAATAGGGAAAAATACCTATCAGACCTTGAAAATCAAGAAGGCCTTTAAAGTCACACTAAAACCATACAACGGAGCATGATGCAGAGGTCTCCAAATTACAGCTGACTTGATGCCTTTTCCTCCAGACATTAAATATGTAAGGATAAAGTACCTGTACCAAGGACATCTGCAATCTTTACATTGGTAGTGTAACTTAGTAAACTTACTAACTAGTAGCACTTGTCATTTAGGTATTGCATTCTGAAAATTACTGCATACTGTGCAAAAATCTGATATAAACATTATGTAGCCGGTTTCTACTTGAAGACCAGATACAGAAAGCTGCACAATGAGCGACAAAACATGCCAAATTGGCAGTAAATTCAGTGTTTATGCTTTGAGGGGAAACTGGCACGTCTCCATGTCTTATCATAAGACTATCCAGCTTTCTCAAACCCATGGGTAAGATACTGTTTTAGGAACACCCTTACAACTGCTCTTCAAAGATGCATCAAGTGCCAAGTGATGCATCTGGAACTCTTATATACAGTACGGCGTTTGGTAATTTTACAGGCTGGATTGAACTTCTTGCTGCTGGATGGCTCCTAGTTGTACAGCTTTAGTCTGTCTCTTTCTACACTGCAATATAGGTACATATTTAAATTAAATACAGCTTGTTTTGTTTTGTTTCAGTTTTGGCCTTACCAGTGATGTCAAGTCCATAAAAGTCAGATAATCAAAAAATTTCATGTATTCATGACTGAACTTCAATCTCAGTTTTTCAGTGTTTTCTGTAGCTCATGTATGTTGGTTTCAAATTCTACTAGTGGTCTGTCCTTTACTTTAAGTTTGTTTCACCTTATCAATTGTCAGCTCTCAAAAAGAATAGTAGTTTCATGTCAGACTTGGCTAAGAAGCAGGGAAAACCTTCCATGTTTGGGGAAATCATCAATATTTATCTAATGTAATATATAGCTATTGCTTTCTGTTTCTGTACTGAATAGTATATGTAAGAAATTTGAGAAGATGCATCATTTAAATATACAGTAAATACATTAGCATCATCTATTACACTTTGAGTTCACTTATTGAGTATGTCCTCCTTTCTAGCTCTTCCATTCTCTTCTTCAGGACTTTTTTCCTACCTTGTCTCTTGCATTGCTATCTTATTGTTCCTCTCATCTTGTTCCATACCACAGGATCTGCAGCTTGTTCTTGCAAAATCTTTGTTGCTCACCTTCTATTAACTTTACATGACTTGAGCTTCCAAAAACTTCACTGTCTTTTTAAGGATTATACATTCACCCATAAGCATATTTCAAAAGTCTTGGGCTTATTACTGCCCTTTCAGGAGACAAACTGTTGTTTTCTTCCATCGTTAGAAAACAGAGGCCACAAGTGTTCCCACTTACCACTTTTTTCTGGCCACTACTCTGAATTCAAACTGGCATGAAGTCTGTCCTGAAAAACCGTGGAATCCAGGACCTAAATTTTCAGCAGTGAGAGGAGAGCCTGATCTCTGTTCTTGCCTTTCATCCCTGGATCCATGCTGCTTTGTTTTTCTGGACTGTTAAAATGGAGTGTTTCCCTTAGATTGTTGCTTTTTCTCAGGAATTGCTTACATTGCCTCTGTTTTATTCTCCAAATGACAACAGATAAAACTCACATCAGTCTCACTTCCCTTCACTAACATATATGGAAACTGTCGTTTCACAAGAAGTTGCATATTTCTGAGCTTTGATACTGTGAAATGCTGAGTGCCTTTCCTCCCATAACCATGGAGAAGATTTGGCAAGTAAAGACCTGCGAAATAACATTGAAAGATAATGGCAATATCTAGATATGATTGAACTAAGCATTCTCATTTGGATATTGTGACTTGACTCAGTTATTCCACCCTTAGTGCTTACTTCCCCTCTCCCTTCTCCAAGATGCACTCACACCTATGTCTTAAAAGCTATTTCCCTTTTCAAGATGGAGAAATAGAATTCTTCTTCTGTATAAAGCCAAGTCAATACCAGAAGAGAAAATATTTTCAGGTTTCCAAGACAGTAATAAATTACAGCCATCTAAAAATAACTGTTTTCTAACAAACTTTCATGTTAGTGAATTATGCTTTATAATTTATTTTTCCTACGACATAGTTCAGTTATATATTGGCATAATTCTGTTACACATCGGTTTTCCTAGACCCAAACATAGAATTCTTTTCTTACAGGGTTACCCAGTATACTCCTTACCAGCCTGAGGTTTCCCAGGGCAGGCTGGAGAGCCTGCTAAATTACCAGACTATGGTGTGCGATATCACAGGAATGGATGTGGCTAATGCATCTTTGCTGGATGAGGGGACAGCTGCTGCAGAAGCCATGCAATTGTGTCACAGGTACTATCTTTAAATGTATGGTTAAATCACAGCAGGAAGGAATTCGGGAGCTTGGAAGGTGTCTTTCATGGATAGGTGAGTGGGTTGAAGTTGAGTGTGGTCTTTTCTCTGCGAGCAGATCACTAAACAACTATAGCCCATGTTATTAAGTTCCCAGAGAAGTTCCCAGTGTTGATGTGAATGTTTAACTCAGACACCTAAAGCCTTAAGAAACCTAAGGACCTAGAAACCAGGGGGAATTCTAGAGTAAGTGGAGGAGGGTCATGTTAGAGAATACTTAAGCAGACTGGACATACACAGGGCCATGGGCCCTGATGTGATGCACCCATGAGCGCTGAGGGAGCCGCCTGATGTCATTGCGAGGCCACTCTTGATTATCTCTGAACCATCATGGCAACTGGGAGAGGTGCCTCAGCACTGAAGGAAAGCAAATGTCACTCTTCTTTTCAGGAAGGGGAGGAATGAGGATGCAGGGAACTATTGGCCAGTCAGACTCACCTTGGTACCTTGAAGACAGTGGAACAACTACTAGTCCTGGAAACCATTTCCAGGCATGTGAAGGGCAAGAAGGTGATCAGGAGTCACCAGCATGGATTCACATGGGGGAAGTCATGCCTGACAAATCTGATAACTTTCTAGGATTAAATGGCTGGCTTGGTAGATGAGGGAAGAGCAGTGGATATCATCTACCTTGATGGTGTCCTGTAGGATCCTCACAGAGAAGCTGAAGAAGTATGGGCTGGATGAGGCATGAGTGAGGTGGATTGAAAACTGTCTGAATGCCTGGGCAGTGATCAGTGATGTGAAGTCTAGTTAGAGGCCAGTTATTAATGGTTTACTCCAGGGGCAACACTGGGTCCAATTAATGATCTGGATGATGGGCCAGAGTGTACCCTCAGCAAGCTTGCTGATGGTACAAAACAGGGAGGAGCAGCTCATACACCAGAGGGTTGTACTGACATAGAGAGGGACCATGACAGGCTGGAGAAATGGGCTGACGGGAACCTCAAGAAGCTCAACAAGGGGAAGTGCAAAGTGCTGCACCTGTGGAGGAACAACCCCAGGCATATAGGGTACATGGTGGGGGCTGGCAGGCTGGAAGGCTGCTGTGCAGAAGAGGCCTATGGTGGTCCTAGGGGACACCAAGTTGAACATGAGCCAGCAGTGTGAATGGTATCCTGGTCTGCATCAGGAGGAGCCTTACCAACAGGTCAATGGAGGTGATCCTTGCCCTCTCCTCAGCACTGATGAGGCCACACCGGTGTCTGTTTCTGGCCTCCTCAGTACAAGAGAGACATGGACCTACTGGAGGGAGTCTGGCTGCCCTACCTGTGGCACCAGCCCAGCCGCTGGCACCCAGACACATACCTGCCCCAGCTGCTGCCGCCGCAGACACGCAGGCCCCTATGGCTGAGGTGCTCCTCCAGTTGCTGGCACTGAAGTCCACTCACTCCCCTCACTCCAGTTGCTGCACCGTGGACATGTGGATCCTCCATGGTGTGACTCCAGACGCTGGCACCCAGCCACATACACCCACTCCCGCGCATGGAGTACAGGTTCCTCTCACCCATGGACAGAACCAGAAAGGAATTTAACACGAAGAGAGGACAGACTGCACCAGTTGGGTGGAAGTGCATCAACCAGCAGCTATTTATACATGACTGTCCCTTTTTACCCCCTTACCCCTCTATTTCCTTACACTTGTTCCTCCCAGAATCACCTAGCTGTGTCCCTTTTCCCTTCCACATCTCATGAAAAGCCCTTGCAATCCCAGAATGCTCTTGCCCTGCATCCCATAATGTCTCTGCCCCGGGGGGGTCCAGACAGCGTGTCTGGGTTAATTAATTTGGCTGCCCACCTTCCTTGGGGCTGCTCTGCTCCTCTGTGCTTGTGGAGATGGGTCCCTGGTGGGCTGGTAGCTCCTGTGGTGGGCCTGGGAGCAGCAGGGACAGGGTGTTATTTGGGTGTCCCCCCCAAACATTGCCTCTCTGTTGGCGTGCAGAGCAGCTTTTATCACATAACCTAACATTATGTGGCGTGAATCTCCGGTGTTCATGAACACCGAAGGCAAGAATTGTTTTTTTCTACTAGTGGTTAAAAGGAGCTTTAAAAACTGGTGGAGTATGTCAGTCCTAAGTTGCTAAAACTGAAACTGTTAACTGGTGTATCCGAATTTACTGGCAGGGATCGGCATTGTAGGGGCATTTGAAAGGCATCTGCAAATCAAATTAAATCTGAGAGGTGATTGAAGGTCACTGTAGGTCTGTATATCAGGAAGGAGATTACATAGCAGAGACTGTGTTGTAACTATTTGATTGTTCAAAGCATCAGTCTGACATAAAATCACGTTTACCAGAGAAAACTAGGCAATTGCCTTAGTCTCCATTTTACTATTATGATGGCCCATGTTTGGTTATCCAGGCAACACTGAAAATCTGTATTAAAGACCACAGCTGTACTCCTTTAAAAGAGTATATATGTGTGGAGGCATTCCTGCAGCTTCTAAAGTTGTCTCCTTGTTCTGTTTCACAGTCTGTTTCAATTTTTGTCATGTACGAATCTTACCTGAGTGTCTGAAATGCACTTTTCTTATTTTAAATGGACCAGAGCTTTCATTTAATCTTAAACTTAATTTGGATATGACAATCAAAATTTAAAACTGCCTTTGAACTTAGGAGGAGTCACATTTAGAAAATGAATTAATTTTATTTCCATGGAAAACAATATATTCTTGATATGTAACCCTTCTTTTTTTCCTTTTCTGAAAACAGGCACAACAAAAGAAGGAAGTTCTATGTAGATGCCCGATGCCACCCTCAAACTATAGCAGTGGTCCAAACTAGAGCAAAGTAATGTTTTTCTCCATTTTCCACCATGTCTTTTCACTTATATTAAATAATTTTTCATGTATGCCTCTTCACCATATACCTATCATTTTTGGAACGTAGGATTATGCTTTCTTTGCAGAATAGAAGCAGAAGTCTGTTAACATTTGCTTCTACTTTTCCATTCAAATACAACTGCAAAGTAATTAAAGATGTTTAAAAAGAGACTAAACATCTGATAAAAAGAAAGAATTTAATTGTCCCCTTAAGTTGTTTGCGCAGATACATACATTTGGTTATTGAATTCAGTGTGATCATTTTTTTTAACTAGGAAATTAATTACCCTAGATAGCAAAACCTCTCTTTTAATGAAAGCTAAATCCATTTTAAGTTTACAGTTTAAAGTAACCATCTTCTAAAAATATGACTTAGTTCTCAAAGTTAAACATGCCAAAGCAACAAAATGTTGATATCAAGTAGCTTATGCATCCTCTGCTCTGCTTTGCTCCATATTTATGATGATGGTGTCAAATGCAATTATTTTTCAGTATTATATACCATGACATGAAACTTTCTCAATGTTTAGTGCTGCAAAGCAGGTTCAACTCTCTGTATGTTAAAGAAAAAAGTCATATGTAACTCCAGGAAAACATCATATTAAGTATCACTACAAGGCAGGATGTGGTTTGAATATGTTGTCTTCTGCATGTTTTTGTTTTCCAGTTATACAGGTGTTATTACTGAGCTCAAATTACCCCATGAGATGGATTTCAGTGGAAAGGACGTCAGTGGAGTATTATTTCAGTATCCAGACACTGAAGGGAAGGTGGAAGACTTCTCTGAACTTGTTGAAAGAGCTCATCAGGATGGGGTAAAGTAAATTTTATACGTCTCTCAGATTTCAAGCTGATCCATCAGCCATAGCCATAGAAACTGTTACATGAGATAACATCTAAAGCATTAGTCGTCAGCTCCATGCAATTTATAACCATTACAACTATTGCATCTCAGCTCTGTGCAAGTGGTAGGGAGTCACCTGAAGATAGGCCTTGCTCAAATTTAGCTCCCGTGCAAACACCGTTCCTTCAGAAAAGAGGCTGACTGCCCTGTGCACCTCTGTTTGCAGACTCTCACCTGCTGTGCGACAGATCTCCTGGCTCTCTGTATTCTGAAGCCTCCTGGAGAGTTAGGGGTAGATGTTGTCCTGGGTAACTCCCAGAGGTTTGGCGTGCCGCTCTGCTACGGGGGACCCCACGCGGCATTCTTTGCTGTCAAGGAAAATCTAGTGAGAATGATGCCGGGCAGAATGGTGGGCGTTACGAGGTAAGGGCTCCCTTCGCCGCTAATGTCTTCAGGGAAAATCGAAATAAAACACGTTATGACTATCTTCTGCAGCCTTTTTGAGTAACAGCTGACCATGTTGTTGTACCGAACACCTTTTTTCTTGAAAACTGGAAGACAAAAAGTTCCCTTCAGTTTTTAGGAAGTAAGGTTAAAGAAAAGAACTGCATTTGCGTGGAATGAAGCTGTGACCTATCTATAGTGCTTGCTGCAATGTGGGATGAAGCGATAACCGAAACAGCAGAGAGGTTAGTTGTGATGGCATGAGACTTTGCAAGCTAAGTTATTTCACTTGTTCTGTACTGCTATACCTCTTCCTCTGACATACAGCCATTAAAAACATAAATGTAAGAAGTAGAAAATTCAGTGAACCTCCTAAATAGAATCATATAGTCATAGAATCTTTGAGCTGGAATGGACCTTCAAAGGTCATCTAATCCAGCTCCCCTGCAGTGAGCAGTGACATCTTCAACTACATCAGGTTGCTCAGAGCCCCGTCCAACCTGACCTGGAAGGTGTCCAGGGATGGCGCATCTACCACCTCTCTGGGCAACCTGTGCCAGTGTTCTACCATCTCCATTGCGAAAAAGTTCTTCCTTATATCAAGACTGAATCTACACTCTTTTAGTTTAAAACCATTACCCTGCATCCTATTGCAGCCGGTGTCACTGAAAAGTCTGTCCCCATCTTTCTTATAAGCCCCCTTTAAGGACTGGAAGGCTGCAATAAGGTCTCACTGGAACCTTCTCTTCTCCAGGCTGAACAACCCCATCTCTCTCAGCCTGTCCTCATAGGAGAGATATTCCATCCCCCTGATCATTTCTGTGGCCCTCCTCTGGACCCACTCCAACAGGTCCATGTCTTTCCTGCGCTGAGGGCTTCAGAGTTGAATGCAGTACTCCTGGTGGGGTCTCACCAGAGCGGAGTAAAGGGGCAGAATCCCCTCCCTCGACCTGCTGGTCACGCTGCTTTGGATGCAGACCAGGATACGGTTGGCCTTCTGGGCTACAAGCGCACATTGCCGGCTCATGTCCAGCTTTTCATCCACCAGTACCCCCAAGTCCTTCTCAGCAGGGCTGGTCTCAATCCCTTCATCCCCTGGCCTGTATTGGGGTGTTGCCCCGACGCAGGTGCAGGACCCTGCACTTGGCCTTGTTGAACCTCATCATGAGGTTCACACCTCGGGCCGATTCCTTGAGCTTGTCCACGTCCCTCTGGATGGCGTCCCACCCCTCAGGTGTGTCAGCCGAACCACTCAGCTTGGTGTCATCTGCAAACTTGCTGAGGGTGCACTTGATGCCACTGTCTGTGTCATTGATGAAGATGCTAAAATGTACTGGTCCCAATAGAGACCCCTGAGGGACACCACTCATCACCATTCTCCATCTGGGCATTGAGCCATTGACCACTACCCCCTGGATGTGACCATCCCACCAATTCCTCATCCACTCCATAGTCCACCCATTAAATCCATCTCTCTCCAATTTAGAGCGACGGATGTTGTGGGGGACCATGTCAAAGGCCTTACAGAAGTCCAGATAGATGACATCAGTAGCTCTTCTCTTCAAATTTTAGTCAAGCTTAAACAAAGCAGAGGAATAGCATGCAAAAACTTACCTCTAATTCCTGTTATTGGTGACATATTTTGAATTTTGGCAGGATTTCTAACTGGGAATAGTAGAAACGCGAAGTAATTGTCAATGGAAAGACTTCATATCTTTGGCGCAGAAGTTATTCAGAAGTATTTCAGTAACCAAAATAAATAATGACATTAACAGTTATCAATAAGCTTAGCAATATTTCATTTGTATAGTAATACTCCTTCAAATAGATCTTCAATCATCCTGCTTATTGTAACGGTATCCTTAGGCTTTACTCATAGATCTGAAATCTGATCCCCAATTCAGACTTTGGTCAGAAGTCTGGTACAATCTTTTACAAAAGAAGATTAACCCTATTTATCAAAGTCATGCTACTGCTACTCTGTGACTACACCTAGTTTAATATTTTTAATCTACTTTCATCTTCCTACATCTCAAGAAAGTTGGAAAAGAAAATGTTAAAATGAAAAAGCTACAGTACTTTCTCAATGCAGCTTTCTGCCATGGATTTTTTTAAGTTTTTGATCACAGAATCACAGAATGATTGAGGTTAGAAGGGACCTCTGGAGGTCATCTGGTCCAACACCCCTGCTCAAGCAGGTTGACCTAGACCTAGTAGCCCAGGACCATGTCAAGATGTCTTTTGAAGATCTCCAAGGATGGAGACTCCACAGTTTCTCTGGGCAACCTGTGCTAGTCCTCAGTCAGCCTCACAGTGAAAAAGTGTTTCCTCATGTTCAGGAGGAACCACCTGTGTTTCAGTCTGAACCCATTGCCTCTGGTTCTGTCACTGGGCACTGCTGACACAAGTCTGGCTCCGTCCTCTTTGCACCCTCCCTTCAGATATTTATATAACGTTGATGAGGTCCTCCCTGAGCCTTCTCCAGGCTGAAATGTCCCATCTCTCTCGGCCTTTCCTCAGAGGAGAGGCCTGGTCCCTTCAACACCTTTGTGGCCCTTCACTGGACCCTCTCCAGTATGTCTGTGTCTCTCTTGTACTGAGGAGCTCAGAACTGGACACAGCACTCCAGGCGTGGCCTCACCAGTGCTGAGAAGAGGGCAGGGATCACCTCCCTTGACTTGCTGGCAAAGCTTTGCTCAATGCAGCCCAGGATACCGTTCACCTTCTACGCTGCATGGGCACACTGATGGCTCATGTTCAACATGGTGTTCCCCAGGACCCCCAGGGTCTTTTCTGCCAAGCTGCTTTCGAGCTGCCTGGCCCCCAGCATGTACTGATGCATGGAGTTCTTTGCCAGGGGCAGCACTTTGCGCTTCCACTTGTTGAGCTTCATGAGGTTCCTGTCAGCCCACTTCTCTAGCCTGTCAAGGTCCCTCTGGATGGACTGAAGACAAACTAAGCTGTATAGTCAAAATCCCCAACAACTGCTAGAGTAAAAATTATTTAAATGTCATATAACGGGTGCGCAAGTACTTGGGGCAAGTAGTCTAGTTATTCAAACGCCAACATATGTGCATAAATATATATTTTTTTATATATACATATATATATATGTACATAGTATCTCCATCTCTTTTTGTGGCTATTCTGAAAGTGTTCATAGTTTTAAAGGGTATTAGATTGTCTCTTACCCCTCCACTTTTAACATGTTAGGAACCCTACAAAAGGACCTCTTAAAGGATGGATTGGCCAGAGCACTTTCAGTTATTTCACACAACCTTGTTGGATGGGTTATTTTTATATACAAACTCAACATGCTTTTACTTAACATCATCAGAAAAGATGCTGCCATGCTGCCTTCTCAGTGTTTGTTCAAATTAAGTTCTGGATTACTATTCAGTTAAAACAGCTGCAATAATCTGTGGCATTTTAAGTCAAATACCAAGTTTTGGTGTAGTACGTTTAGAAAACTCACTGTGTGCTCTACCTGACCGACACACTTGCCAGCCATGATGTAAATAGAAATCTAGAGACTTTAGTCTCACTCTCTGTTTGATATCACAGCTGTCCTGACTTATGCTTTATTCTCTCTAGCACCCTTCTGTCTCAGAGGATAGGTGACTAGTTTCAGGTTTGCATGCATAGAGACCAGTGTCTTAAATTACTGTAAATGTAAAGTAACGGAAGCAACATTTTCACTTGTGACTTAGAGATGCAAATGGAAAGGAAGTGTACCGACTTGCTTTGCAAACACGAGAGCAGCATATCAGAAGGGATAAAGCTACCAGCAACATCTGCACAGCACAGGTAACCTGTCACGCTTTATTTTCAGCAGTAGAAAGGAACCAGTTAAACCAAAAGGTTATAGTCCTAATATCACAGTAATTTGAGTTAGCTTTACTTTTGAGAGTTTCTACTAGAAAAATGAAGAACATTGAAATATTCTGGTGTTTGTGGATTTGTTTGGAGTCCTTTGAAAAATGGAACCCTGCTTGAAAAGAGTGTATTAATATCTGTTTCCTTTAATAAAGACTTTAGCCCTGAATTTTATGGCATCATGAGTCCATCTGTCACATAAGGTGAATGCCACTGAGTAGTGCTGTGTTTGTGATGAATGAGACAGATTTCTTAATAAAACAGGGGGAATTCTAATAATCTGAAATTGCCCACTCAAGGCAAAAAAAAAATCCGTTTTAAAATTCTAAAACTACTTGTTCAAATTACCACAACTTGTATTTTGGCAATGTGATGTGATGTAAAATTACTACATTGCCAAAGAGCTATCTTTATAGGAAAATACCATGATAAAGTAAGTAATTATCCAAAATAGTTATCTTCAGAATGCCTCCGCAGACCTCCAGCCAGGCAAGTTCATAATTTTTCTACTCCTATCAATGTTTTGATCATACCCTTAGTGTTGTGCCAGATTTTGAGAAGGGATTATTAATATTAAAAGGAGCTTAATTACTAAGTATTCATGAGATATTCCATAAATGTTTTGTACTGATCCTAAACAATGAGTTTCCTATGAGACTAACTTTACTTGCAAGTCTTCAAACGTCTTTGTTGTGGTAATTGAATTTAAGTTCATGTTAATGGCTGATAAAATTACATTTCAATGGGTCTTGAATTAATAATCAGCGCTTACAGTTTCATAAAGGTATTTTGCCTTTCCCACCTTTTGTTTTGTAGGCAACACATAATCAAGCATAACAGCAGCTGATGATATGTGGTTGTCCCTGGTGCTGGAGAAACTTTCCAGTAAACTAACATGAAATAATCTTTGATGATGGTGGTGATGATAGTAATAATGTCATAAATTGTATTTGGATCCTAGGCTCTTCTGGCTAATATGGCAGCCATGTTTGGTGTATACCATGGGTCTGATGGATTAAGGCATATTGCAAGACGGGTACACAATGCTACTCTAATCTTGGCTGAAGGTGAGTATTTAATATTTGCAGAAACTGTTCTTAAATCCTTACACCTTCTTAAATAATACATCTTAAATAAATTTATGGGGGTTTTTTGCCAGCTGATGTGTGTTCTCTCAACTCTAGGGATAACATTTTAACACAAAACTCATAGCTAATGTTTTTGTGTACTTCTGATAATGACATACAAGAATTAGGTATCAATGACCTTGCAAGCATTAGTTCTGCTTCTCTGGGAAACTAACAGAAGTCTACACAGCAAATCTCTAGATGATAAGCTTCAAATGCTGTTTTCCAGCTGCAAGCTCTGTACTTCACTTACTGGACCATCCTAGCTTACACACAGAAATCTGATCTGCACAGAGTATTAATAACATAGCAAAAATAAGAAATAAAGAAATAGGAACATTTCAGTTCAGTTGGGTGGAGTATCATACCTGCTATGAACACCGAAATCCCAAAGCTTAACAGCTGACCAAAAGTACAGAATCTGTAGTGGAAAATAATGATTGCAGCTGGACTATGTGGTCTGGTAGGTTTTTTTCACTGGCATGACTATCATTGCTGTCAGGAGGGGCTATGCAGAACTGGAGTGCTGGGAACTGAGGAACGATTGCCACAATTATCTATGCTTTATTTGCCAGCTTAGCCGGAAGACCTTTTGCTGCTGTGAAAACCACTAAGACTCTAAACTTTGTTATGGCAAGGTCCATGATGGTTAATATCCATTTACATAACAAAATTTTTCTTTCCAGTCTTGTGATTTTGTCCTTATTGCATTGATATACCAATTCTGCTACTGTATATATTACAAATCTGATGTATCAGAAGGATCTTCCCTAGACTCAATCTGCATTATTAATTAGGTCTGAACCTGATTTAGATGCATTTTGTGCGCAGTGACATTTCACTAAAAAGCCGGTCATTTTGCTGGTCTGTACACAAGGGGAATACTTTGCTTTATTATGTAAAAACATTTACTTACAACGTTGATAATGTTATTATGCAAGTATGGTGTAAGCAAGCAATACAGTATGCAGCTAATAAAGTTAACTTACTGTTTTTTATAGGTCTCAGGCGAGCTGGTCATAAACTACATCATGATCTGTTCTTTGATACCTTGACGATCACATGTGGATGCTCAGTCAAAGAGGTTTTGGACAGAGCAGCTCTTAGAAGGATAAATTTTCGGATTTATAGTGATGGCAGAGTAAGCAACTCCCTAAATCTTTCAGAAGTTTTGTAGCATGACTTTTTCTAGTTTCTAGTCATTACATGTGCTAAACAGAACAAAATTATTTAAGACTTACTGTAATTTGCTCAGATATATCAGTCAATTATAAAGATAATATAAAGAGTGAAGTTAAGGGATGTACTGAACTTCCAGAAACAATAGTTGTGTTTTCATTTTATGCCTATTTAAAAAGTTTATCTAATTGTTTCATGTTAAATGTGCCACTAAGGGCTAGAGTGGAGAGACTCAGATGAAATGCAAGGTGGCTTACAGAATTCTGGTCCTGTGGCAGTGTTTAAAGACAGGTTAAAATCTAAACCACATTTTAGTAGGCACTAAGGACTTTTTGCAGAGTCTAATATGTTCTGTAAAATGGGATGGGGGGGAGGGGGCGGTGTAGCAAAATGGGCAATTTTCATATTTCATGGAAAACACTTAGAAACATTAGAAGTGAGGTCACAAGTCTTGAAGCTTGTGAGCCATCTGTCTTGGATGGTTTAGTATGGGAAAGATAGGAATTGGAAAATTTTATGTAAATAAAATAGATTTATGTATCCATTACATAAAATGAAATTACATTTACATATTGTTGGGTAGGTTGATTTTTTTTCTTTATTTTCTCATGTGTTCTGGAATATTTTGGCTCAGCCAGAACAAATTAATTAAGGGTTTTGAGTAATTACTGTTACCTTTATCCATAGCTTGGAGTATCGCTGGATGAAACTGTAAATGAGAAAGACCTAGATGACATATTATGGAGTTTTGGTTGCGAGTCTTCAGCTGTAAGTAGGCAGTAGTTCCTAGAGATTAAATTATCTGTACGTTTCAGAAGTTTATTGAAAAGCAAAACTGCTCTTGGGACAGTGGGTGTCTATAGGATGACCATTTGTTAAATACTGAGAATTTCAGATCCTCTCTTAAAGAAAGAGGCAGCATGAGATAACAATGATTTCTGTAACCGAGTAATGCCATTTTCTGATTGTGACACTTAGTCCTTTCAGTCAGCTTGGACATCTTGCTTTTAGGCTGTTACTGTTTTTGTGAGGGGTAGGACATGTTGGTCAATTATTTCTCTCCCACTGGAATTCTCGTTGCGTGTCATTGGTAATTAGCAGCAACACTTCCAAGACGAGGACTACTGAGACATCTGTACCCAGTTTTAACACAATGCTGTTGTCATGCTAGACATGTACAGGTATGTATACTAATAAGTCTTCTTTTTCACATCAAGCTAGTTAAATTATGAGGTAAGCTGGTAGTATAAGCTAGTTCTGATAATAACTGTGAAAAGAGAAATTTCTGTGAAAGTATTTGACTCCATGTTTCTTTGTGTCAAGGAGCTAATTGCTGAGGGTATGGGCGAGGAAACCAAAGGCATCCTTAGCACCCCATTTAAGAGAACTTCCAAATTCTTGACACATCAGGTTTTCAACAGGTTTGTGAAATTGCTTTATATTTTATATTTTAATGGAATCTGAAGCTATCTGCTTTCAAAAGTCATACTGGAGTTGGTTGAGGACAGTTTTACAGCCGTATTCACACAGTCACTCATTACGCTGAAATTATCTACTTAGTAGCATATTTAAGTATCTTTCACATTTTAAATGAGCAAAGCAATACTCATGGTCGCATGGGGGACGTGTTTTTCCATTAATCTGCCAGATTGTACAAGCTATTATTTGAGTACATAGTATCAGCAGACTTACTAAAGTGCTTATATTCCATATTTACTGATAACATTTCTGAGTGAATGATAATAGGCATTTTTCATCCACATTGCTGTTAGCAAGCATAAAGTACTGATTTGGAAAGAAGTACCTAGTATACATTAAAAATTATCCTCAGTCTTAATTCTTTTTTTATGGCTTTTCCTGTATTAGAGCACAGATCAACCAGCTGGTATAGCTAATCTGCTTGCCTTAACACCACATTTTGTGTTCTCCAGCTATCACTCTGAGACAAATATTGTGCGGTACATGAAAAGATTAGAAAACAAAGATATTTCCCTTGTTCACAGCATGATTCCTTTGGTAAGTATTTACTAAAGAGAGAAAAAAATAGGTACTTACATACATATTTATATATTTCAATAAATACTGACAAATGTGTTTGTATTTTTAGGGATCCTGCACAATGAAGCTTAATAGTTCAGCTGAACTTACAGTAAGTTGCGGTAATACTGTCTTACTTGAGATCCACATAACTAAATTATCTAGACAGTGCCATTGGAGAGAAATAAAGACTGCTTTTGGTCTAGTTGAGATAGACAGCTGAGGAGACAGTTTCAGAAGTAGCTAAAGGCATCGGCTTCCTTTTCCGCTAGGAAAAAAGCTCTGAAAAGCACAGTAGGAGTGCAACAACAGCAGGAGAGTGAGTGGCTTTGAAGATTTCATTCTTAAAAAAATAATTAAAATAATTTTTGGAATTAGGTACCACAGTCCTGTTCCCTCATTGTGGCTGCAGTACCTAACTTCTATCTGCTTTAGTCTTTATCTTACAGTCAAATCTTCAGAAATACGGAGTCAGGTGGAACTGGCAATTCATGCTTCTATCAGTTTGCTATTTCTTAGGGTAGCACTCCTTTTTCTCACATGAGGAGCTGCAGTCCATGGATATCTTCATTTTTCTAGCTAGTAGCAAATGAAACAGAGCCTTAGCCAGGCTATTTGGTACCAAATGGCTTTTTGACTTAAAACGAGCTTCCTCTCCTTTCTCCCTGTTGGTTTCTTGCTTTGGTCTTTCACTGGGTTTCCTTTTTCCCCTTTCTCTCATTGCCTTCTTTGTGTCTTCTCCGTTTGCTGTTTTCTGTCTTGTATACTCCCTTCTAATTATAATGGATAGCAGCAAAACTGTGTGAAACTGAGTTCACATGACTCCTCTCTGTTTGCCATGTGATCCCACAGCTCTGCATAAAGGTAGGTTCTCCTTCCGACCTAGAAGGAGAAACTAAGGATTTTTAAGCATCTTCTGAATGTTACAAAAAATATTACTGGAAGTCATAGAATCATAGAATTGTTTAGGTTGAAAAAGATCCTTGAGATCATCAAGTCTAACCATTAACTTAGCACTGCCAAGTCCACCACCAAACCATGTCCCTAAGCACCACATCTACACCTCTTTTAAATATCTCCAGGGATGGTGACTCAAGCACTTCCCTGGCCAGCCTGTTCCAGTGCTTGACAGTCCTTTCAGTGAAGAAATTTTTCCCAATACCCAATCTAAACCTCCCCTGGTGCAACTTGAGGCTGTTTCCTTTCCTATCAGTTGTTACTTGAGAGCACACCAACACCCACCTCACTACAACCTCCTTTCAGGTAGTTGTAGAGTCATAAGGTCTCCCCTCAGCCTCCTCCAGGCTAAACAACACCAGTTTCCTCATAGAGGTTCTTGACAGGACTTGTCCGTTCACCAGCTTTGTTCTCCAGCACTTCAGCATCCTTCTTGTAGTGAGGGGCCCAAAACTGGACACACTATTCAAGGTACGGCCTCAACAGTGCCGAGTACAGGGGCACAATCACTTCCCTACTCCTGCTGGCCACACTGTTTCTGATACAGGCCAGGATGCTATTGGTCTTCTCAGCCATTCGGGCACACTTCTGGCTCATGTTCAGCTGGCTGTCAACCAGCACCTCAGGTCCTTTTCCGCCGGGCAGCTCTCCAGCCACTTTCCCCCAAGCCTGAAGAGTTGCATGGGGTTGTTGTGAACCCAAGTGCACCTAGGCTTTTTGAACCTCATGCAGTTGACCTCAGCCCATCAATCCAGCCTGTCCTCTCTAGAGCCTTCCTCTGTAGAGACTTCCTACCCTCAAGGAGATCAACACTCCCACCTAACTTAGTGTCATCTGCGAATTTACTGAGGGTGTGCTGGATCCTCTCGTTCATGTCATTGACAGAGATATTAAACAGAACTGGACCCAATACTGAGCCCTGGGGAACACCACTCATGACTAGCCACCAACTGGATTTAACTCCATTCACCACAACTCTCTGAGCTCAGCCATCCAGACATATTTTTACCCAGCAAAGAGTACACCTGGCCAAGACATGAGCAGCCAGTTTGTCCAGGAGAATGCTGTGGGAAATGGTGCCAAAGGCTTTACTAAAGTCTAGGTAGGCAACTGTCACAGCCCTTCCCTTGTCCACTAAACAGGTCATCTTGTCATAGAAGAAGATCAGGTTGGTCAAGCAGGACCTGCCTTTCATAAACCCATGCTGACTGGGCCTGATCATCTGGTTGTTCTGCATGTGCCGTGTGATGGCACTCAAGATGATCTGCTCCATAAGCTTCCCAGGCACCAAGGTCAGACTGACAGCCCTGTAGATCCCCAGCTACTCCTTCCAGCTCTTCTAGATGGGTGCCACATTTGGTAATCTCCAGTCAACTGGGGCCTCCCTGGTTAGCCAGGACTCCTGATAAATGATGGAAAGTGGTTTGGTGAGCATTCCTGCCAGCTCCCTCAGTACCTTTGGGTGGATGCCATCTGGCCCATAGACTTGTGCATGTCTAAGTGCTGTAGCAGGTCACTAACCATTTCCCCTTGGACTATGGGGGCTTCATTCTGCTCGCCATCGACATCTTACAGCTCAGGGGCCTGGTTGCCCAGAGAACAACTGGTCTTACTATTAAAGACTGAGACAAAGAAGGCAGTGCCTCAGCCTTTTTCTTCATCCTTTGTCACTATGTTTCCTTCCGCATCCAATAGAGGATGAAGATTCTCCTTAGCCCTCCTTTGGTTGCTAATGTACTTTTTGTCTTTTACAACAGTAGCCAGATTAAGTTCTAGTTGTGCTTTGGCCCTTCTAATTTTCTCCCTGCATAACCTCATGACATTCTTGTAGTCCTCCTGAGTTGCCCGACTCTTCAGGTCATAAACTTTCCTTTATTTACTGAGTTCTAGCCAAAGCTCAGTGTTCAGCCAGGCCACATCCTACAATGAGTTTGGAAACTTGTTTTGCTGCACAAGAAATATTTGATTTTTATTTGAGGACAGGGCAGCTTCTTTCCTTCATAGAATGTAACAACAAAACAGGGCTGTCAGCAGAATTTTTAGTTGCAGCAGATGCTTTTTCTTTCTTTTTTTTTTTAATAGCCTATTTCATGGAAAGAATTTGCCAACATCCACCCTTTCGTGCCCCTGGATCAAGCTCAAGGGTATCAGCAGCTTTTCAAGGATTTAGAGAAGGACCTGTGTGAGATTACTGGCTATGACAAAATCTCCTTCCAACCAAACAGGTAGGAATTTTTTTCTAAATGTTTGTTCCTTAACAATTGCAAAAAATTTTCTCTAAAGAAAATGTGCAAGCCAAAAATGGAAGAAGTTTCTAAGATTAGATTTGACAAAGGGAAGCCTTGAATGCAAGGTTATGAAAACAAGATTTATTTTTTCAAAACTGTAGAACCTTATTTTGTCTTCTTTAAAAGTTTAATGATTTGGTTTTTTCTATTATTTTAATCTTTTTTCACATGATTTCCTCTCTATAAAGGCTTGTTTGTCCACCATTGCTTGCTTAAAATGGTGATGTTACTGATCTCCTCCTATGAGCTAAAATTAAAGATTTGAAATAGGAATAAGCTGTATGACCTGGCAACTATATTTGTTGAAACTGGTATTTGATGCAGTAGGTTTGACTGAAGAATGCCTAGGATCTGCATGCTCACTGAAGTAAATAAAGCAGAGTTGAATGAGTACTGCTGCAGCCTATTTATGCCTGTTAGTAGTTTTGATACAAAATGAGCAGCAAGGACATACTCTGCTCTTAGGATGTCACTGAAAGAATTCTTATGTTTCACTAAATACACTGTACTCTGCATTTCAGTATTAGTTTGCCTCTCTGTAGTCAAACATATAGTCCCCTGCTAGGTGCAGAAATGGGGATAAATTCAAGTCACCAAAACGATTTAACTTCATAGTGTAAGCACATAAAATGGCATAATTTTTTTCATCTACTATTTGCAAAATAGACAAGAGCTGTTAATTAATGCTTGTGCATTTGTAATTTAATCCATGGGATGTGTTTCTTTTAATTTGCTGGCACTTGCCTGAAGCTATTCAGAAGGATTAAGGCTGGACAATTTTGAAGTTTCAGTAGAGAGCTGGCACTTTCTGGTTTGTGTGCTTGTGTAACAGGGTTTGTGTTCCTCTTGCAGTGGAGCCCAAGGAGAGTACGCGGGTCTGGCTGCAATCAAAGCTTATTTAAATGCAAAAGGAGAACGTCACAGAACTGTAAGTGTCAACGCTCATGTGGGGAGGAGCTTTGGGTGGCAAGTGGAGAAAGGAGAGTTGGTTCAGCAGCTGGGACTCACCTAGAGAGAAATTAGGTTGTGTATCCTCATCTGTGACAAGCTTTCAGTATTCCCTGCTCTCCTCATGAATCATGGGTTCCATCTTAAAAGTTTTTCTTTACAGACAGTGGGAATGAGGAAAGGGGACTCCCTCAAAGGGTGATTGTACTGGGTCTGACTGGGATGGAGTTAATTAACTTTCCCCATAGCAGCCCATATGGTGCTGCGCTTTGGATTGCGGCTACAGCAGTGTTGATAGGGTTGTTTTGGCTATTGCTGAACAGTGCTCGCACAGTGTCAAGGCTTTCTCTCTTTCCCTCTCTGCCCTGCCCACCCCCCCCCCCCCAGGAGTAGGCTGGGGGTGGGCAAGAGGTTAGGAGAGACGCAGCTGACCCAGACTGACTAAACAAATGTTTTATGCCATATAATGGCATGCTCAGCGAGACAAGCTCAGGGAGAGGAGGACAAAACAGGGGAGGTCATAGTTGTGGCATTTTTCTTCCCAAGCAACCATTACATGTGCTGAGGCCCTGCTTTCCAGGAAGTGGCTGGACATCTGCCTGGCCATGGGAAGTAATGAATTAATTTGTCTTCTTGCTTTGCTTGCACATGCATCTTTTGTTTTCCCTATTAGACAGTCATTCTCTCAGTCCATGAGTCTTCTCACCTTACTTCTATTTTTTCCTTGTCCCACGGGAGACGGGAGTGAGTGAGCATCTTTGTGGGTGTTTGGCCATTGGCTCGGTCAGTCCATCACAGTCCTTTTTAGCACCCACCATGGGGCTTGAGGTTTCTTAACTCTGTATTAGAGTCTAGGGCTTTTTAATGGGTGTGTTTGGCTCTTGCTGTTTGCTGTGCTGCTTATCAATGTATTTCGCTGTGCTTGGAAACGTTTTGATAAAAGCAATGGCCATATGCCTGGACTGGCATATGGCCATGGCTGTGATGGTGTTCCTGTGCTGCATGAGCTACCTTGTGGAGAGAACAAGGGATTACACATCCCTCTTCTTCTCTGGGGTTCATGTGCCCAGCTCTGGGCTCCCAAGTTTTTTGTACATCATTATGTAAGATGTTTAATCCTATTATCTAACACTGTTGGCTTGTTGGGTGTGTGGAACCTGGCGTAAGAGTAAGCAACTTGTTGTTGAACTGACAGAGGAATGTGCCTCCAGGCAATTGACCCCTCGGTGACAAGGAATGTAGGAAGGTTTGGGCAGGTGCCTAGGGCTGTTATGCCCTCCTATAACCTGGGATTTTACACCTGAACATGCATGCAATCCCATTGAATTGGCACACTGCTTGATGGAAGGGTGCCTTGCCTTCCCCAGTGAGACTCAGCAGCTCTTAGCACTGTTTTGGGGCTTGGCCTGTTGCCTGTTGGGCCTCTGCCTAGCACCGTCACAGCAGCAGGGGAAAATGGGCCTCTGCCTCTAAGGACATGATGGTTGAGACAGGGAGCCAAACCTCAACCGCAGTGGTTGCCCAGTAGTAAAAAGGAAGCACGGGCAGTGGAGGTCAACAGGACTGTACATCATTTAGTAGAGGAGGAAGGGTCTGATCAGGAAGCCAGTCCTTTGCCAACGAAATGTAAGGAGGAAGTGATAGAAGTCATCCAAGAGGCAGAGACCACCCCATCACTAACCCTGAGCAAGCTCCAAGATATGTAGAAAAATTGCGGCTGCCAGCCAGGCAAGCATATTGCTGCTCGGTTGCTCAAATGCTGGGATGCTGGAGGGGACAGTCAGAAATTAAGGGTAGGGAAGCCCAGGAGCTGGGATCCCTCGCTAGGGAGCAGGGAATCAACAAAATAATCAGAAGAGAGTTAACAAACTGTAACCTCTGCAGGAGGTTCCTGTTAAGTGTGAGGTGTCCTTTCGAGGGTGACCTTGTCACTTACTGAGGCAATTGAACCCATGCTGAGGAAAGTGTTCATTATCTAAGAGAATTAGCAGTGGTGGAGATGGTCTACAGTGACCTGAACAGCAAGCAGGTCTCCACAGATCTGCATGACATTAAGTACACATGGGCCATGTAGAGGAGGTCTGTGGAAAATGCATCGGTGTCATACGCCAACTCACTGGCGATGATGGCCTGGCCACATCTTGAGATACCAACTGTGGAAAGACTTTCTTGCCAGTGCCAGGGTGTTTCAAAAGGAGTCCTTCCACTTCTTATCCCCACAGACAGTGTCTTGGCTGTCAGAGGTCCTCTATGGAGTCAGCCTTCTCCTGTCAGAGGAAAAGGGAGACCCAGGTGCACACCACTTAGCACCCTCTGGTTCTTCCTGCATGGCTGGGGTGAGACACGAAGAAGAGGGTCATGCACTCACCTTGAAGCTAGAAGCCCATGTACATGAACTTCAGTGGAAGACAGCCACTAAGAAGGGACCAGCCAAGAAGGCTGCTGCACCAGTTGCTGCCAAGACAGTAGAAGGCAACCAGCAATCCCCCAGACACAGAATAAGGGCTGAAAATGCCTCTCCTCCCAGGTTTGGTGAAGTGACTTCTGGTCTGACACCATGGGAGTCAGAGAGTGAATACTCCAACAGGAATAAAGTGTCCCTGCCTCTGGATAGGCAGAGGAATGGGATAACAAAGTTTAATGGACCGTATGGATTCAATGGCCTGGCACATCAGATCCCTGGGGGTATAACGCTCCAGTGGGTACTGGTACAGAGCGTACCATAATGCCATCAGGGCAGGAGGAGCTGGGACCCATATGGATTTGTGGAGTGACAGGAGGATGCCAACAGTTGTCTGTGTTGGAAGCTGAGGTGAGCCTAATGAGGGACAAATGGCAGAAGCATCCTATGGTGATGGCCCAGATTCTCCATGTATCCTTTGCAAAGGCTACCTTAGGAGTGGGTATTTTAAGGACCCAAGAAGGTACTGGTGGGCTTTTGGTGTAGCCACAGCAAACATAAAGATTAAACAACTGTCTACCTTGCCTGGCCTCTCCATTGTAGGGTTGTTGCATGACGAAGAACAGAAGGTGCTGGTTGCTATCATGATGGTACACCAGTGGCAGTATGGCACCAGCTGAGACTCCCTGGTTACCATCTGTAAGTTGATTTGACTATTGGAGAGACAAGGAGTGATAAGCAAGACAATAACCCTTAAATAGTCCCATAAGGCCAGTGCAAAAGTCTGACAGAGGGTGGAGGTTAACAGTGGACTACCATGGCCTGAACAAAGTGATGCGACCATTGAGTGCTGCCGTGTGGGACAAGCTAGAACTTCAGTATGAATGAGTGTCAAAGGTGGCCAAGCAGTATGCCACAACTGATACTGCCAAAGCATTTTTCTTTATCCCTTTGGCAGCAGAGTGCAGGCCACAATTTGCTTTGATGTGGCAGAGAGTTCAATACACCTGGAACCACCTGCCACAGGGCTGGAAGCACAGTCCTACCTACCTATCAGTTTTTGACTGATACAGACTGTACTGGAGCAAGGTGAAGCCCCTGAACATCTGCAATTCATCGATGACATCATTGTATGGGGCAACACAGCAGAGGAATCATGTGAGAAGGGTAAAAGAATAATCCACATCATTTGGAAAGCTGGTTTTGCCATAAAACCAAAGCAATGTCAAAGGACCTGCGTGTGAGATGCAGTTCTTGGGACTAAAACAGCAAAATCGACGTTGTCACACCCCTGGGGCTGCAATCAATAAGATAATACCTATGTCCCCACTAGCTAACAAGAAAGGAACACGGTCTTGTCTAGGCATCATGGACTACTGGAGAATGAATGTATATACCAGGTTACAGTCATGTGAGTCCTCTCTATTGAGTGACCCTAAAGAAGAACTATTTTGAGTGGGGCCCTGAGCAGCAACAGGCCTTTGAACAGATCAAAGAGGAGATAGTTTGTGTGGTAGCCCTTGGGCCCATCCAGATGGGACCAGCTGTGAGAAATGTACTGTACACTGCAGCCAGGGAGCAGGGCCTCAGCTGGAGCCTCTGACAGAAAACACCTGGAGAAATATAAGGTCAACCTTTAGGGTTTTGGAGCTGAGGGTATGTAGAATCCAAGGCCCACTACACCCTGACTGAAAATGTATGAGGGGGGCTGAGTTGCTTCAGAAGTTGTTGGTATGGAAGCAGAGCTCCTCTTGGCACCATGATTGCCTGTGCTGTACTGGATGTTCAAAGGATGCTGCATAGAGTAAGTGGGTAGTGTTGGTCATGCAACAGGCTTGGATGGGGAACCCCAGTCGCCCAGGAATCCTGGAAGAGATCATAGACTCCTCAGAAGGCATAAATTTCAGAGCATCACTCAAGGAGGTGACTCATGCACAAGAAGTGCCACCATATAATAAGTTATCAGAAGATGAAAAGCAGTATGGTCTGTTTACCAGTGGACCCTGTTATGTTGTAGGAAACACTGGAAGTGGAAGGCTGCTGTGTAGAGTCCTACACAATTTGTCAGAGTTACCAAAGGAGAATGCAAGTTGAGACAGTTTGCAGAAGTTGGTCCTAGAGATAGCTGAACGAAAAAAGCAGCCAGTATTTTATGTCACTACTGACTTATGGATGGTGGTAAATGCCCTGTGAGGGTGGCTGCATCATTGGAAACAGACCAGCTGGCAGCGCAGAGGTAAACCCGTCTAGACTGCTGCCTTCTAGCAAGACATTGCTGCCCAGGTAGAAAGCATTACTGTAACATTACATGTCATATAGGTGCTCACAAGTCCAAGGGCAGCACCACTGAAGAATGTCAAAACAACAAGCAAGCAGACCAGGCTGCCAGAATTGAAGTTACTCAGGTAGACCTGGACGGGGAACTTAGGGATGAGTTATTCATAGCTGAGTGGGCCCATGAAACATCAGGATGTTTAGAGAGAGACGTTAAAACCTACAGATGGGCTCATCATCAAGGGGTGGACCTATCCATTGAAGTCATCACACAGGCTATTCATGAATGTGAAACAGAGATTCAGATCTTCAGTGAGATAGAACTTAAGCCCAGACGTCCATGCTTCTAAAGATGGGCAATGACAGTTTTTTGCGTATTCAAGGTGGTACGATACTCTCTCTCCAGCTTTTTCAGTTGCAAAGAGAACAGGAACTGATTATCTAAAGCTTATACTGCTTATAACATCAGTTGGTTCCCAGTACAGCCACTCCTGACAGGAGAAGCAGACAAACCTCTGGTATGCCCTGGTACCTACTCATAGAAGTCTCTAGATTTGTCCCGTTCTTGTCCGTTCAAACTGTTCCAAATAAATCTCTCTATGATATATGGAGGTAACCTTGCCTTCACAACGTCCACAAAAACTGTAGATGAATAATGCAAAGCAGTTTTGAGTCACTGAGGATCATCTTCAGTTGGTGACGCTAGGGTCTAAAGGCTTGATTTGTATCGTCTTCTATACTAACTACCTGAAACTTTGACCTCAAGGAGTCACTCCTCAGATATACCTTTGCAATCTGACAAAAGAAAGTTCTTGTAAACTGTGATACAAGTGATACAACTGTAGTTAACCCCAAAGAAGAATCGATTCTTATTAGTACACTAAGTTTAATAGAATTTTGAGTTCTCATTTTCTTTTAAAGAGAATTCTTTCTGAACAAAACGTGATCCCTGGAAGAAAAGCTATGCTAATTTTAGCTTTTAGTTATAAATTTAATTGGAAGTTAAATAGGTTGAAATATGTAAATGTGGGAAGTTGGTGGTAGCAAGTTTTATTTTGGAGAGATGATTGTATGTTTGTGATATAAGAACATTCAGATTAGCCCAGACCAAAAGTCTGTCAGTCCCAGTATCCAGTCTTACAGCAGTCAACAGCAAACTGATAGACTCCTTTTACAATGAGGAGTAAAAGGATTACAAAGCAAGTATACAAAGATATAAAAATACCCAGCACATGGCCCCCAGCTTCTTGTGGTTTGGGAACTTCCCAACCCAAAGGAATCCAAAGGCACTGCATTTTTCTACAATTAAATCTAACCGTTTTACCTTTTATTAGGAAGCTTCTAATATTTACAGTATCTTGGAGAATATGTTCTGTGGCTTCATCAGCCATTATCATAAAATAATATTTCTTCATTAGAAATACTTCCTCTCATTTTTTGAACTTACCGTCTTACAATTTCATCTAATACCCTCTCACTAGTGGAAGATAATGAACAATTCTTCCCTGTTCACATTTGGCCTATCATGAGTTAATTCTGAGATTTTTATTATAGCCTTATCCATCCCCATTTCTGTCTTCCTAGTTGGATCCCAGTTAATTTGTCCATCCTTCTCATCAAATAAGCCATCTCATAGCTTTGGTTATACTCAGAGCTTCTGTGTTCCTTTTTCTTTGTTCTCTACTTCCTTTCTAGTTTTCAATGCAGTTGTGTCCCCCCCAGCCCCAACACTGCAAGATCTTTGGAGTGGCAATAGGTTCAAAACTACAATACCAGTTGTGTATTGTTAAGATTTGTTTTCTTGTGTAATATTCTAGATCTGTTTGGCTCCAATATATTCTATTTTGAATGTTATTTTATATTTTATATTTATGTGGGTTATTTTCTGAACTATGCAATGAGTTCTTCTGGTGACCTGGGTGATTTTGTATTAACAGGGTATTTGGCATTTCACTGTATGTCTCCAATATAAACCAATTATGAGTAAGTTTTAAATGCTAGGGAACCAGCACAAATATTTATAATGTTCTATTAGGATGGCCCTTCTCCACAGTGAAAACTGACTTTTCCTTCTCCCTCTCCCTCTCCCTCTCCCTCTCCCTCTCCCTCTCCCTCTCCCTCTCCCTCTCCCTCTCCCTCTCCCTCTCCTTCTCCTTTTCTGTGTTTTCATGAAATATTTATTCCTGCGACTCTTCCCACTTACCCCACTGGAAAGCAGTTTGGGAGCATTTTGGGGTATCACATCAAAACCTTCTTGGACATCGGACATTAGTTAGATCTTCCTCTTGTACATACTCATAGAGTTGGCCTTAAATGGTAGGAAAAAAGTCCTTAGTGCAGTAATATCTGTGTTTCCTGAGCCTGATTTTATACTTGGCTTTGGAACTCATTTGCCTTCCTAAAATGGAAGGGTCATTGTCCTGACCTCTTCGGAGCTGTAGCCTCTCTGTGAGGAAACTATGTAAAATTGAACAGTGAGTGTTGTCTTGGCCTGTTTTGTTTCTTTGTTGCATCCAGATCACCTCAAACTTCTCGGGAATCAGCCACTCTTTACAATTGCAAGCTTTGTTTTGTGAGTAGTTTACTCAGAGGGAAGTGAAATTGGGTTGAAATTTTATTCTTGGGCAGTTATCTTCTGATTATCCACGTACGCTTTGCTGTTTCTCTTATTCTGTGCAAGATCCTTGGGCTTCTGTGAGTGTCTGTGGTCCTTCTATGTTCAGAAATACCCAGAGGTTAACTACACAGAGGAGAGAGCCTGCAAGGTACTTGCGGTTACTCACACTGAAGAGATTTCATATGTTACAGTAAAATCAAGATAATCTTGGAAAAAAGGGGTGGGGGGAAGAGAAAGACCATGAAATGTTGAGCTTTCAACTGAAGTGACCTTTTCTCCGGGGCTGGAGAAAGTAAGCGAGCCTGCAGATCAAGCACCTTCCAGTCAGCCTCGTTTGGAGCTGGTGCCCTCTCGTGGGAAGAAAGGTGCCGACATTAACTTGACAGCTCGCGTCTGCCTGCTTTGCTTCCAGATCAATCACTTCTGTACCCAGCAGCTGCAGATGCAACCCAGCAAGACTGGGTGGCAACCGAGCCTCACGCTACATTTCTGCTGTGCGGCTAAAATGACCAGAGATGTGCCACAGTGCGTCTCAGCGCTGGGGCTGGGACCCTTGCCTCCCCTTCCAGCGCAGCGGCACAGTAGAACATGGGCAGTTTGCTGCCAGAAGAGCCAATATCCAGGTGCTGAGACAGATGGGCCAGTTCCTTGGAACAGCGTTTACAGTAATTAACATTTGTCTCAGCATCTCTGTGGAACGTGAGGTAGAGACCATCGCGTACTTTTTCATGAAAACAAAGTGCTTTACTGTCAGTCGATTAATGCAGCTAAGTTTGAGTAACTTAATAAACATAGTTAAATTAATCCTTCCAAGAGAATCACAATAGACAAATGTTTCAATATCCTCCCTGAGTAGTAGCAAAGGATTTTTTTTCAGATAAGATATATTTATTGTCTTCGGAAGGGGTGGAGTTCCTAGCAAATGGCTGGAAATATCCTGAGCTCCATTTTCCTAACAAGAACCTACATTTACTTAAGTAAAAGTACTTTTTTTTTTTTCTTTTTACATGAACTGTATAGAGCATGAAATTTCTTAGCTGTATCCAAAATGTTTCAGTCTAAATTTTTCTTTTGAATAGAATGCAGAATAAAATGCTTTGGAAGTCAGCTGAAGATGTAGCAGAAAGTTGGAATTAGGCAGTTTTTCCTTTTAAGTCATTGTACATATGGACACTGATTACTGTAAAAAAAAATTAGTCTTTTTAAAAAAAGGGGGGTGAGAGGAAAGGATTTTAAATGTGAGTGTCTGAGTTAGTATTCTGGAACTGCAGCCCTAAATATGATTTATGCAGCAAATACAACTTTATTTTCCTAATGAGTAATTAGATGCTGATACTTGAATTGATTTTCTTCAAAGAAAATTGCATCGCATCCTTCAGTACAAGTGGCAATTTGCCAGTAAACATTCCCCCAGGATCCCTTTTGAAAAATTTGATAATGAGTTGTAGCTGAGTGTACACCATAATGCTTTAAGATTTTTAAACTAGTTATACTTTATCCCCTGCTTCTTTTTCCCGTTTAAGGTTTGCCTTATTCCTAAATCTGCTCATGGTACAAATCCAGCGAGTGCACAAATGGCAGGGATGAAGATTCAGCCAATTGAAGTGGATAAAAATGGGAGCATTGATATCTCCCATTTAAAAGCAATGGTGAGTATTTAATTATCTTTATTTTTCAAGGCAGGAGCACTCCGCCTTTACAGGTAATAGTGTTGGCAGCTGAATCAGATTTTTCTTTGAGGGAAAAATAGGGCAATAATAGTGAATACATGCTTGAAAAGGTTGAGTAATTCTTTCCTTTTCTTGCTCACTCAAGACACTAGCCATGTAACACTTGTGAGATTTCCTTTAATTTGAGGATCTTTGGAGTAGGAGTGGCTCAGAGAGTCTTTCTACACAGTAGGCTCTTTTATAGCAGACCTTTTTGGTCAACATCTAGTATTTTAAATGAATGAAGCATGTTCATGAGTGTGAAGTATTTGAAACTGCACTTTAGCCTTTGCTTAGCGAAGTTCAAGCCCACCTCTGTTGGGGAAGGTGTTGCTAGGCAACTTTTTTCACTTTTTTGAGTAGATTGGCTGCAGATCTTGGGATTCCAAGGGATTAGCCGGTCACATTTCCAAAAATACATATTTGAGCAGGCTTTTATGGTAGTCATGGAACTGTATTGCTGAAAGTAGGGGAATGGTCATTAGCTCACATTACCTTGAAGGCCAGATGTTTCACTTTGGTTGCTGGTCCCAGAAGTGACTATTATGCATACATCTTTTAATACCATGCCTTCTTCCCTGATGTAAAGTTCTGTTTTATTGAGAAAATGCTCTTTTTTCCATAGGTATTGCTGAAGGAAAGAGCCCAGTATCTTTTGCTGACTATAAATGACTTACACTACCTGCTGATAGATTTATTTCTCACCTGTAAAACACTTTATGATCTTAATTACATGTTTTTGTAAAATTCTTCTCTTAAGAAGTTTTCGGAGCCTCAATGACCTTTTTTTCCTCCCTCCCTCCCTGCCACCAGGTGGACAAGCATAA
Source organism: Phaethon aethereus (assembly GCF_964289735.1). Lineage (NCBI taxonomy): Eukaryota > Metazoa > Chordata > Aves > Phaethontiformes > Phaethontidae > Phaethon > Phaethon aethereus. The sequence continues at coordinate 33,333,642 of NC_138577.1, read as the reverse complement.
AGAGAATTTGGCAGCCATCATGATCACGTACCCTTCCACCAACGGCGTGTTTGAAGAGGAGATCGGAGATGTGTGTGACCTGATTCACAAACATGGAGGCCAGGTTTACTTAGACGGAGCAAATATGAATGCCCAGGTACAAAATATCCCCGGTAGATTTATTATAACTGGGAGTGTATATATCCTTGGAATAAAAATATAGCACAGCAGTACTCAGTTCAGACCATAACACAGTTTCCTTGCAAGATGGCACAGTGTTTGGGGGAGGAGGTGAGCCTTCCAAGAACAGTAATAAAAATTAGACGGTGAAAATAAATCTCTTTTACCTGATTTTTCCCTGAAATGTGTTGTAAGATGAATGAGTTGTTCACTGAAATTGGCTTAGTCTGCCTACTGTTTGTCAAAAACATTTTTTACAGTCATGAATAATAATTCCTAAAGCAAAAGTTTGTTTGCATCAATTCTTCTTCATGATGCATCATGATAAAGAAAAATGGAAAAACATATAGCAACTTTTCAACCTGTTTTTTCTTGAATGAAGTAATAGGTTTTAAAATCACATGTAAAGAATATTTTGAGACAGAGTATTCCCTTCACAGGTGGGTCTATGTCGTCCTGGAGATTACGGTTCTGATGTCTCTCACTTAAACCTTCACAAAACCTTTTGCATTCCCCATGGAGGAGGAGGACCTGGAATGGGGCCAATTGGAGTGTGGGTATTGTATTATTAGCCTTTTATTAAAAAAAAAAAAAAAATCCCTTAGTGAATCTTGGTTGGCAGTTCACTTAAGTACAGAGCCATGAATGCGTGAATGGGAGAGGTGTACTGTTATTTGTAAACTTTTGTCCTTCTCCAGGTAGTCCAGATGTGCTCATCTCATGAATGGTGAGGTTCACGTGTATTCCCAAACACTGACTTTCATCTTGGCCCTTTAGTGTGTATGGTAGACCTTGCTCATCAGTCTGTTTCCTGAGTAAATGCAGACATGATCTGTAGACTGTGAGGTCTGATATTGTATGTAGTCCAGAATGCAGTCCATGGACTATGTGAATATATCCTATAGGACAATCATAGCCCTTTGAAAGAAAATAACCTTACTCTTAAAAAAAAAGAAAATTGATTTGGATAGCTGCATAAATATCTTGCGTTGGGTTGAAAACTGAGTGCCATCCTCCATTGTCACCAGTTACGTTAATAAACTTTCTGTTGGAATAGACCATACTTCCTGGAGGACTCTGTTTGGAAAAAAGGTGAAGAGAGAGAAGCTACTGCTGAAACTGCCGAGAAGTGGTAACAGAGGAACACACATTTAAGTTTTAATATAAACGTTTTTGTTTTAGGAAGAAACATTTGGCTCCCTACTTGCCTACCCACCCTGTCATCAGAATACAGCCTGATAAGGATGCATGTCCTTTGGGTACTGTCAGTGCTGCACCGTGGGGTTCCAGTGCTATATTGCCAATTTCCTGGGTGTATATCAAGGTGTGTAGACTGTTTCTGTTTCAGCAAGTCTGAGGGCCACTGGAACCACATGAACAGGTTTAAGAGCAACTCATCGTAAGATGTTTGCACAGACTGAATGCATATGACTACAGCATGGTTATATTTTTTTTACAACCTTCGAACCTCCTTGTTTTCCAGTAGGATGGTGGAACAGCGTATTGCCATCTGTTGCAATAGGAAAGGATGGCAGGACAACTGCTGTGTCTATGCAACCTGCATAATTCTTCCGTCTCTTGTCTGTAGTAACTCTTCAGACAAGTGGACACAAGGCATAAAGCTGCAATAAGGCTTGCCCCTCCACTATATCTGACATCAAAGTTTTCAAGTTTAAAAGCTGCTTGGTAATTACTATTCTTCCAAGAATATTTGTGGTTATATGCTGCACTATTGTTATGCTCAAATCCCAGGGGATTTCACTGAATTTGAAAACTGAATTTAATTTTGGCTTTGGATGTGTGACAACTTGATCATGACCTATGTAATTTTTTAGTGCCTTGCAATTTAGTGATAAGCCTGCAAATACTTAGTTACATATATGTATGGATACATATTTAAGTAATTCGTAAGTATTTAGCCAACAGACATGAGTGTATATTCAAATTGTGTTTGAGAAGAGGGTGTGCTGGGACTCTGAGCAACATTTAAAGCATTCAGTGACAGAAAGAGTTCCAACTCCAATGACGAGTGTCAGGGCAACGTCATTCAGAGTACCCTGTCACCAGGTTGATACTCTAACCATAGGAACTTCCACTCCTGGGGAAACCAGCTCTTCTGGAATTTGAAATGAGTGAATATCAGCTTGTACAACCTCCATGGTGGCTTTTCAGCTGTGTGTAAAAATCACTTGTCACTATAAGCTGGTTCCTATTACAGAATACTTAAAGTCTAGTAAATTTTTAAGGGAAGCTGTTTCTTCACAATGCAAAGGGCTATCTGTTTACACCGTCCCATCTAAAGGGGCTACCTTGAAGGCTCTTTTGGCTTTCTCCTTTGCCAAGTTAACTTCTAAGTGCACTGTTAAGAAATTCAAACGCAGCTCAATTCCAGCACTGTCCTTTTCACAGTGCTTTAACAAAGAAATAAGTGCATCTGTGTTCATTTGGCTCTGGTCTTTGTTAACGCACAGTATCATCCGTGACATGACACCAGCAAGCAGGGTTTGAGCTGCTGGGATAATCTGTAGAGAGAGCACACATATCTTTTTGGGTAGCCCTCTGGATGCTTTTTCCCTGGGGGTAAGGATGGTGACAGGCAAAGTGTGGATTTCTTACAAGCGTGCTGATGACATTCTTGAGTTCTGCTCACTTTTTTCCATTCACTTCACAGCTTTTCAATTGGAGGAGAAGTTGGGGTTGTTCACATGCTGACTTAAGCAAAAACCCTTATACAGTAAGCAGTCTCACAAGATATGCACACCAACGTTGCTCTCAAGTAATACCCAGTGCTTTTCTGTGAGTGTAGTGTAGAAAAGTGTAATAGCGGTGTGACTGCCTTAAAGATAGCCAGCTGCATTAAGGTGCTGTTGTCTATCATACTTGCCAGTACAAGAACACACTTAGCTTGCTTGGGAGTGTTTTTAGATCTGTTTCTTCATGTTATGTCTCTTTCAGACAATGGGAGCAAAGGGTCTGAAACACGCTTCCGAGATTGCGATACTAAATGCAAACTACATGGCAAAGAGGCTAGAGAAGCACTACAAAATCCTTTTCAGAGGAGCAGGAGGCAAGTATTGGACAATTTGTTTTCTTCTACAAAGCTGACTTTTTTTTTTCCTAGTGTAGAAGTTGGCTTGTAATATGGTTCTTTTTTAATGCTACATCACAACTTCTCTTGGTGTTGTTCACAAGGAGAGAAATAACCTGCCACACTGCTTCAGTGGAGGTATTGCAATGAAACTGAGATACTTGGAAGAAGGAAAAAAAAAAAAAGCCTGTTTGTAATTAGATGAAATGATGACAAAAGATGGAGTAAACCTTGGCATCAGATTGTTCTCCTTGAAGTCTAGTAGCAGATTAATGAACAGTAGAAAAAGGAGAAGAAACAAAGTTGTGACCTGTAGATCTCCCACAATCAATGCACAACAATTTAAGAACTGGAAGCAGGTTTTGGATCTGTACTTTCTCTTGCACACTTTCTCTGGAAAAAAACCCCAAACAAACAAACTGAAATTTCTCTCATTTCCGCTCCCTATTCTCCTTTGTGAGACAGGGGAGAATCCCCTTGGCAATGCAAAATACTTTAGCTACATTCTAGTTCCCTGCTACGGCCCTCCCTTCAGTCTTGCAGCAGGACAGAAGTAATGAATAAGAGGTGAAAAAATTACCTGTTTTAGTAGAGTAACTATCAGAGAATGCTATTTTGCTTGTTTAAGCTGAATGACACCAAAGAACATTTGAGTACAGTGTGTATGCTCTTCAAAATATATGTCTTAAATTTAATGGAGTACACCTTGGCTAAACCTGCAGGTTGCATTTTAAGAGAATGTATTATTTTCTCACAGAAGTGAATGGACACTGCAAATTTTGGAGGATTCAGCAATTAAATGGAACAAGGTTCTCCAGGATCACGGATATAAATTTAGATAACTTATGTCTTTAGCCTACCCGTAACACCACATCTGAGCTTTTCGCTGGCATAACATGAAACTGATTATCTTGTACATGGCTAATTCAAGATAGCCTAAGACCCAAATGGTGTTGGGCCACTGACAAATGCAATTATTATTCAGACTACTTTTAAATTATAGGAGCTACTGTGACCACCCTTTCCTAGTTCTGATCTTTGAAATGAAGCCTCTTCTTAATGTGACATGACTCAGAGGGGCAGTCTTCAAATACTGAGTTGAATATCGCTTACCTGATAATTTCTCAGGTTTGAGTTTTTGCCCAAGTGGATATTTTTTAATTTTTGCCATGTTCTCCACAAAACCAATCAGAATAGACTGCTTCCTAGATTACTTTATTCTCCTAATAAGTAAACATAGCATACACTTTTCTGTTTACAGGTTATGTAGCCCATGAATTCATTTTGGATACAAGGCCTTTCAAAAAAACAGCAAACATTGAAGCTGTAGATCTTGCTAAGAGACTTCAGGATTACGGTAAGGCAAATGCCTTTTTTTAAAAATAGTAGCATAAGCAAGAATTTCCTAAATCTTTTCTAAAAGGAGCCAGAAACATTCTAGTCCTGTGTTTATGGATAGTGAATATCACAATTATTTCAGGTCTCCTCTATTAAGGGCTTAGAGAGATATCTGCATCAACTGAGTTGTAATAGCTACTTACAAGTCTGCTGCTACCTCCCCAGTTTTGTCAACTGCCCCTTCAAATTTGCGATGACATGACTCTTAACCATTGGAGCAAATGGGTTGGAGCCAAGAGCTTCATAAGATTAAAAAAAAAAAAAAAAAAAGGGAGGACAATAGGATTTAAACACTTCCATTTTGTTACAGTTTAGGCAGTTTTGTACACACGCTCTGAAGAATCTGACCATGGCTACTCTTTGGCTGCCAGAGAAGATGACCCATTTAACTGCTTGATCCTCTGCAAGTGGTCTTCTAATGAATATGTATAAAAGTTGTCAAAACTCTAACTAGTAATACCTCATCACTGAAATAATCTAAAGCCCAGTTGTGATACCCAAAAAACCCACTCTTTCTTGTCTTTGTAAGTGGGCTGCTATGGTCTTAAATAGCATGCGCTACTTCAAATAGACTTTTCAGTAGGTATGGAGGTGAGTTACAGAGTAAGTTTAGTAAAGTTCCATCCTCTGCGGCCGAAAGTGAAGTCTCATGAGGCTTGTAATGAGCAGTAGTACAGGAAGGGCATCGTGAGAGATCACCTTTTCTTTTTACATTGTTTACCAGTGCAGAAATCTGTACCTGTCTCATTTTGCCATTCAGCCTGTCATAAGAAGGTCAAGTGACAAAACGAGTGAGCAGCAGGAACAGAAATAACCCATGAAAGAAGCAATATACTTCGGTCTGAAAAGTAACAACACAAAAAGAGCAGGTTTTATGGACGTTTCATTAAATCAGTGTGTGTAATTCTGTTGTAAATAATACAATTGCATTACCCTTCAGTGTTAAGAACTGAGATACTTAAAAGTCTGTCTGACCTCTGCCAACACTACCAATGAGTTCAGTCCTGTAAAGATTATAGAAGGGGTTGAATTTGTGAATCGATTGCTAGCTATGCATATATTAACTCATAACCTATTGTCAGTGACTGATTTCTTCTTTATCAGGTTTTCACGCTCCAACCATGTCCTGGCCAGTGGCAGGGACGCTTATGATTGAACCAACAGAGTCTGAAGACAAGGCAGAGCTGGACAGATTTTGTGATGCAATGATCAGTATTCGGCAGGAAATTGCTGAAATAGAGGAGGGCAGGATGGACCCCCAAATTAATCCACTAAAGGTAAGGTGGTGTGTAGAACAAGTTACCAGCATCAGGTTAACCCTCGAGACTTACTTGAAACTATGTGAGCCTGCTTCCTGGTCTTTCAGTACTCTGAAAACAACTGTGTGCAACAGTGAACAAATTAACTTCTTGAAATTTGACTTTTTTTAGAAACCTTAAAATTTCTCAGAATTTGAATTTTGACTTTTTCAAGTCAGAATTCTGGTCTTTGCCGACAGAGCAGAAGTTATTTACTCAAGCACATCATCTATAAATTTCAAGGCCATCGCAAAGTAATAAAGAAGAGATGCTTATTTATCTGGTTTAAGAAGGGAAGTGGAATGATCTTAGAACTAACAGTAGAAGAAAGATTAAATGAATTATTCTAGCAACTGCAGCACAAAATTGCTATAGGCTCGATTTCTGTTCAACTCTTGTAATACTGTACTGACTTTTTAAATATGAGGGGATTTAGTGAAAAGCTGGAAGCACGTTCAAACCTTGGGTAGTGTCTTCAGGAAAACTGAAATAAAATCTAGATACTGACTTGCTTCCTGTTTTAAATCTGCCTTTTTTTTCTGACTTTTTTTCCCTAGGTAAATGGTATTCTTGAGAGACTCTCTTGACAGTAATTATTTATATGTAGTAATGTGAACTCGAAGGAGGGTTCACACTGATACGTTCAACTGAATTCAGCAATTTCAAGTGCTAAACATGTATTTTTGCTTGTAGATGTCACCACATACTCTGAACTGTGTTACTTCTTCCAAGTGGGATCGTCCCTATTCCAGAGAAGTGGCAGCATTCCCACTGGTGAGTAAATAATGGGATCCTGATGGTGTGGTAATACATAAATGTGCTTTCTGCTCTGTGGTTTTCTGGTCAGTTGGAGATGAAGTAGTTTGGTAAGAATAAAAACTTCATAGCCTTTTTTACTGTTGCTCAATTTTTATGTGTGTGAGCCCTACAGTAGTTCCATTAGTTTTGTTCTTCCAAGACAAGGAAAAAAGCTCTTGAAAAAAAGTCTCTACACACGAAGTGCAGACTTGGATTTCTAAATCTCAGCCCTTTAATATTGGATACTCCTACTGGAAACAGGCCGTTCAGTTCTGACATACTGCACCAGGGGCTCCCAAAACAGAGTCCCATGTCCTGATGTTCACAGCTCTGCTCCAAAGAACTTTTGGATGAGGGTTTGACAAGATGCACGGTCAGCATGGGGCAAGAAACATCAATGTGCTACAAATAAACGTCAAACTGGAACTGGATACATCAGACTTCTTCAGAGCACTACATAAAATTGCTTCCACAACCTTAACAGCTAAATACATACGTAACTAACTACATACGTAACTAACTTTTCTCACCTAAAACTGAATTGCATGTATTTTATTGCTACGTACCACTTCAAAGAGCCAGAACTTAACTGCACCTATGAAGTTTGCCACCCTGTTTTATATATTATCTTATAACTGTATTGAACAGCACGGGTCTTCAGGTGGTCTCCTCCACCTTCTCTTCGTTCCTATCTATAAGACACAGTGTGCCTTTACCCCATGACAACTGCTGCTTTGCAAGCATTTGTTAGAGGACGTGGCTGCCCTTTTTTTAAAATCTAAAGCTTCTTTTGACTGCCAACTCTATCATACGTGCTTGTTAACTTTCAGGGACTTCAAATAGATTTGAAGCATGACTTCACTTAAAAAAATCCACTTTTCCAGCATTTGTCATTCTTCAAACTTCTAATGATGTCCATTACAATTATGTAGATTTGCTTGGCAGAAAAATTAAAATAGTTGTTTTTTCTTTTATACTTAGCCATTTGTGAAGCCTGAAAGCAAGTTTTGGCCCACAATTGCTCGCATTGATGACATTTATGGAGATCAGCATCTGGTTTGTACCTGCCCACCAATGGAAGCGTACGAATCTCCCTTTTCTGAACAGAAGAGAGCATCTTCATAAGACTGCTTCTACCTGCCTGGATTTCTGAGTCCATCAGAATGGCCTTTTCTTCCCAGACCTGATAGGGGATTTATATACTATGTATATTTTGGATAATCAGCACTTTTGTTAATTGAATCACTGCTCAGTTAAAATGTAAATACAATCAATATGTTAGGTGTAAAAAAAACGTGATTGTTCCACAGCAGCTGATGTTGAAGTTGCCTTGATTCAGCATTTTGTCTGTTTTGTGCTAAAGTTCTAACAATTAGTGGCATGGAAGATACGGTTAAAGTAGAAAAGTTGCAGATGCATAAGGCAATAGTAATGAATATTAACTGCAGGAGTAATGGTTTATATTTTGTAAAAAAGATGAAGTAGATTGTTTAATTTACTTTACGTAATGCCACTAGCATTGCTAATGGTAATTTCATACTGTTTTTTTTTACCTAACGATGTTAGTACTCTAATAAAATTGATCAGAATTTTACGTGCTGTCATGTTCTGGATTTTGACTTCTCAGCTGGATTTATCCAACAGAGCCGAATGAAATTATGAAGCTTAAGTTCTGATTTGTCAGAATTGCACAGCAGTAACAGCTTCTGCACAAAGCAAAATACTGGCAGAGATTAATATGGAAATAAATCTCTGCTTTTTAATAAGCTCAAATGATCAGTTTACTGAGCAGTAACAAACTTAACTTTTTTCTGTGTCACATCAATTTTTCCTTGTAGTTCCATCTAATTCTCTGGATGGACTCTTACACAGTCCATACTGTGTAAGTTAGAAACCTTTTCTAACAGACTGTGAAATACTTAGTATGAGTTAGATCTTGTCTAACAAAGTATTCTCCTTCCACAGTTTCTCAAATCTTCTATTTTGGATACTGGCTTTGGTTTATACGGTGCACTCAATTTTGCTTGCTTTGTCATGTAAGACTACACATGAGATGATACCCACACTACACGTAAGAGTCACAGCTTTAGCTCTGGCTCTCCAAGGACACCGACAGCACCTTGAGACCAGAGCCCTGCTGCTACACACGATGCCACATTCAATGACTCCGTCACCGGAGCGCAGACCTTAAAACAGGAGCCTCTCCTAGTCTGCTTCCAGTCAGATTTCTATAAAACCGATCTCTCTACCAGTTGCACAAACAGACCGTACATGTTACAAGCACATTTGAAAGGAACCCGAGAGGGAGTCTGCATTTGCGTTTGATGCAAGTCAGCGCCCCGGCAGAGACAAACTCATTCAGCCACACCAAGCCGGGTTTTGGTGAACGAGGAGGCGGGTACCAGGGTAAGACTCCGACTGGGGAAAGGACCGCACAGCAACTACTCAAACTCTTTGAAGGCCTACAGGCACACTCATGCCTGGGAGCTTGCTTTGAGGTGACACAAATAAAGCTACTGTTCACAGCACTGTTCCAAGTACTGTACTTCTCTGTCCTTTACAGTGAAAGTTTTGAGATTGCAACTTTTCATTACCTACCTTCATACTTCAGTGGGGGCTTTAATTACACAAAGAGACTGCGGATGACAGGAGATGGTATAGATTTCATTAATGAAAGGTTAGGCCAGATACCAGTTTTGACGTGAAAAGCTGCACCTAGGTCCTGAAACGTCTAAACATGTAATGAAGAAAATTAGAATTTTATACTCTAGAATTTACTGTTGAAAAGGGCATCCTTCGGTAGTTACTGATATAGCACTAGGGTGTAAAAAACTGTGGAAAAACACTCCCAACTTGTAAGGTGAGGAAAGGACAGTCTGCATTGCCAATCTAACTTCACAACATCTTGTCAAGCTACTTTAATGTTAAAAGCAGTTTCATGTTACTTAATTGTGTCTGTCACTGGAAAGATATATTAAAATATTGGTTTACACATTTTTGTATTAAGCAAAAAACTTCCCATTGCTGATCTCAAACTGACAAATTCATCTCATCAATTAATTGGTAAAAGCTATCAAATGGAAAAAAACATTAGAAGATATAAAATATTTCACAGCACTCAACTATGAAGTAAAAAGCCACAATGATGCAAAGTTTGTTATAAAGGTAAAATTACACCTGTTTTCCCCATAAAATACTGGGCTACTGTTCTGTAAAACACAGAAGTTCAGCAGGACGTTAAGGACCTGCCTACAGCTCTTTTAAACTGTATGCTTAACACTAATACCAGTTCACCTACTGGTGAACAAAGGCTGAATCCTCAGTCCAGTAAGCACAGCAAAAACCGAGCAGTTACACCTTTCTAAACTGTTCAGCAATGCCATTAAGTTAACTTTCAGCTGCAAAAAAGAGCACTGCCACGTGCATCATAATGGTTCATGACCAACACCGCTGTAAGGGCAAGACCTTCAGTCACTGAGAACGATGTACATACTTCCATACGTACTTCTGTACACGCCTGCTACGCGGGCTGCAGGCGACGGGCTGTCGGGGCAGCCCCGTGGTCACGGTGGGAGTCGCTGGCTGGTGGCCGTGCAGGGCACCCACAGCTCCCAGCTGCGCCCGCCTGGCTCTGGCAGCACGCACCGCCGAAGCCAGGGGGGCAGGAAGGGCTCCCCCCCGCCCCGGTACGTGGATTCAGCACTAACAAGCTTCCTCCAAATGCTCGGTAGAGATGGAAGCAGCTACGTGACAGCCGCTGCTACTGCTGCTACGGAGCGTGTGTGAGCCCATGCACGTCGATGTCAAGTTGTTTTGTTTGTTTTCATTAACAACGTTTTTTTTCATTGAGAAATGAGTTAAGGAACATAAAGCCTCATGTCTGAGAAATGAGAAGCCCACCTGACGAAAGGATTTAGTAATCTGAAAAAAAAAAAATTTCTATAAAAATGTTACAATTTAAATAAGTGGATAATAGTAAAAACAAAATTAGCAACTTTTCTGAATCATAAAATATTTAATAAGGTATATTTGGGGGGATATATTGTATATAAAATTTCAGATCACAATATGAAGCGATTTGAACCCTCTCCAAGCTAGCACTGCCTTCAATGCCGTGTAGATGTATTGCCACTGATACAAGACCTACTAAAAGCATACAGTTTAACTAATACAGAAGTGGCTTTTTTATTTGAAATATTTTTTACACAACTAGAGTGTCTTGAATACGCTCTTTAAGTGCAAAAAACACAGATCACTTTACACTAATGCAGCAACAATGCATTCATATTGTTCTCATTAGTCATTAGTAGTCAACTTGCATAAGATACAAGAAAAGCACAATGAAGCTCACAAAAATAGACTAAAAATCAGCCTGTTCTTGCAAAAAAATACAGCATAATGGAAGAAAAAGACAAAAAAAGGATTATGCACACCACAGAATTTGCTGTTCTTTAATCCAGCTGGCTTAAGTGCTGTTTCTGTTTTTTTGCTGTTTTTTGTGGGTTTTTGTTTTGGTTTGGGTTTCTTTTTGTAAATCAAACCACATGGACCAGGCACAACTAATATTCAGGAGGCAGTGTGTAGCTAAAACTTTACTAACTTTTTGTCATCCCCACAATTTATTATCCTCTGTCCTGAGGTAGTTACAAAAAAAACAAATCATAAATTAAGCATCAGCTAGGCCAGTAAGAGCTGAGGCTTTTCTTTTTTTTTTTTCCTTTAAAAACTATCTGTTAACTGGCCAAAACTACCCTTGATGTTAAAAGACAGCTGAGAATTAGAGTTCTCACTACACCAAAAAGATGGCTATGAGGGGAAGAGGGTTAGCTGCTTCAAAATGTGACAATATATTGAGTCCCATCAAGCTGGCTGGTCCGCTGCTGAATTTCCCATGGTTATTCTCCTTTACTGTCTATAAAGTCACTGGGAGAAGTACGGAAGGATCTGAGCACATCATCGTCCTTTACTGTAACCAGGGAAGAACTGGTCCAGTAGTGTCTGCAGTATCTTGTTGGGAACCATGGTGTAGCCCTTTCCCAGGTCATAGCGGCAGGCAGGGCAGGTGAAGACTTCAGCTCTGAAGGAGCGCTGTAAACAACTCTAGGACATGCAAAGACAGAGAAGTACATCGTGAGAGCTTTGTTTTAGACTGACAGCTTAACCAGCAAAAACTAAGGGATCACTACAACACAAAAATGCTTTATAGCATCTGCTGCACTACCAGAAAAAAAGGAAGTCATTACCAAGACCTCTGGCACCTCCCTCTGCCTCTATGACTAAAATGTCCTAACAAAGGAACTCTGCTCTGGGCTGGGATGTGAAACATTGAGCTCGGGAGGAATTAAAACAAATCACTACTGATACTTCCCCTTCATTTCCACTAATGCCTTCCTGTGACTCACAGCCACGTCTGCAGCTTCCTTCTAGTTTCCCGCTTATTGCTGCAGTTTTCCAAACCTTAATTTCAAGAGGAAGGTGAGTATACCAGCTATATTGTTTATGTAACAATCTCCATATACCTCATCAGATGAGATTCAGTTAAGCCTTAAAGACACACACAGAGCAACTCAATCTCTAACACATTAGCATCAGTGATGCCCCTTACGGCGATACCACAGCCTGCGTATGGCCCAAGCGTGTGAGCTGAGTATCAGAAACTTGTCAGGGCAGATCTGCGCCCAGACAGCAACAGCAGCTTACTATCAAACTGTTCCTTACAACTTTAACTGGATGTTTTTCTGTCTTTCCAAATATTTACTGACATCTTCAAATTCCGTGCTTTCTGAGTTTGTTGCCATTCAGCTTCCTCTCCTCCATGGTCTTCCAATTTCCATAATTCTAAGTATTAACCCCTTCATAATACTTATGTTTTTTAAAGAGACATAATGATTCTGTGTGTGCAGGCCATCCATAACAACACTGATTTTCATTGGAGTGATGCATATCTTCAAGATACAACAAGAATAACAAGATAATATAACTTACTCCAAATAAGCCCAAATAATTTCCTTGTATTTACCCTGTATCCTTTCAACAGCTCTTAATAAGAGGGTTACACAATTATAACATCTGATTTTATTCCTTAACTATGTAAAATTAAATTATTGTTACTGTACCAACGTCTAGCTCCTGGACCAAACCAATTCCTAGCGCAATTCCACTGATCACAAAGGAATGACAGCAATGGTAAACTTCTCTTGTTATGTCTATCAGGAACTATACTAAATGTACTTCCACTCTTTATTACATAAAATTACGGTTGCACAGCCATCACTGAATGCAAATTTGTTGCATGTTTTTGCTCAGAATGTTAGGCAATATTTATTGTCTTTCTAAAATACATATGGCTTTGGTGACTGGTGTCTCAGAGCCAAGAAAACAGCCCAGAGCAGGACCAAGTTTATTCTTACTTTACAGACGTTGTGGAGGCACTCTGTTGTCACTGGCTGGTAAACCAGCTCCTGGCAGCAGACACACATAAAGGATTGTTCCAGTTTCTTCAGAAAATTCTGGTGTAAGGCAAAGGAATAAAAAAGACAAATTCTATTATAGTTCTCGGAAATGCCATTTATTACATAAAGATGATGAACTGCCAGAAGTTCGTAAGTCCTCCATATCCATGAGTGCAGCTTTCTAAAAGTGATCAGGAAGCAGGCCAGTAACTGCTTAATGTTCCTGCTCTTCCACAAATCAGAGAACTAATGTTTTAAAGATTTTTTTTGTTTGTTTGTGTGAGTATTGTTATTAACAAAATTAAACAGACTGGAGGGCCCCTCATGCCTGATTCTTGGCACAGGTCAGAAAATTTAGTAGTTGTGTTTAGTAACTGCTGCTAGAATTTTGCATGTCCCTGAAAGATCTCTGCTTCTCTGACATGGGAACTTCTGCTAAGACAGGCACTTCTGAACCTCCTCCTGTGCTTACAGATTATGGCTAGCTTTATGGCTTCTTCTCTCCTCAGGTCAAATTCTCTGCAGTGTGCAAATCAACCTCCCTGGTTTTTAAATCTTCTCAGAACTTCTCTTGAGGAATCAAGAGACACACACAAGCTTTACACACACAAGCATGCTTATCGCCAGCATGTCCGTGATCTCCAAACATCTCAAGAATACAAGCTTGAGTATTGAAAAAAAATCAGATCTATGGGTAATCAAAATCTGCTTCTTTGTAATATTTTTTAAAATACCAGATTTATCTTAAAACACATTTTATTTAGCTAAATGGGAAGGTGGTTGTTTCAAGAAGAAAGATTTAAATTTTCACAGTAGTGACCCAAAGTTATCAGTGATTCCCATTGCCTTTAGTGGCAACCAAATGGAAATCTTACCAAAATTATGGGTAGGAATTTGTAGAAAAATGACTTCTCGGGAAGCTTTTAGATTACTGTTTTCTTCTTCCTACAGACACATATCTCTATTCCCTGTCATCATGCACAATTTTAAGAGCTGAAATTCCTTCTAGTCATTACAAGACACTGGATAGAAGACACATAACAGCAAATAACTTTACACTATCTGTTCCTACACAAAGACAACTGCAGTAGCATTCTAGCAAAAAGTAGTACTGTAAGTGTCTATAGTCTCTTCATTCTTGAGCTATTCTTGCTATTTGCTTGACATTTAGGGGGAGGAAAGTATTTTCTCTCTTATTTAAGGATCTCTACTGATGCATTGGCATAATCTAGATTTGGATGAAAATATTTTCATTTCATATCTAAATTTGAAGATGACATTACTTCTATCTTTTTAAACAAAGCAAGCAAGCTGTATTTTCTGTCATAATTTTCTGTCTGAACAAAAAGTAGTGACTAGAACTATCTTTCTTCATGTCTGATTTCTCATAACAGCACAGCACAAAAATACATTTATAATTTCAGAGAAAGGATGCTCTCTTCAAAAATGAAAAGAAGAAAAGGTACTTCTAACTTCAGAATGTTTTTTGAGCAAGAAAATATCTCTATTATGCAGGTGTAAACCAAGCCATCAATAGCAAATTGTACAAGCGAGGATTATTTTCTTGAAATCAAAGTCCTACAAATAAAAATAATGCTAGACACAGTGGGTATTCAACAAAGGTTCAACAAGTGACTTAGGTTTCAAGAGAGACTCAAGTTTTCTCCTAACAGTCTAAAGAAAAGGCAAACATTAAAAATTATGCATGCAGCAAACATACTGGTCCTTCCTTAAGAGAAGCAAGTACTTCATCCCACAGTTTCTGGTTCATACAATCTTCTCTAATAAGCCATTGCTGCTCTTGGGTCAGCTGGAAAGCCTCTCCTTTCCCTCCATCTCCCATCCTCATGGCTTTGGGTGTATTCGTAGGTTCCTCTATACCTGCTTAAGATTATGACCATCAGACAGAGTAACAACAGAGTGTTAGTCTGAACTAATAAAAGGGGAAGACAAAACTGTTTCTAGAAGGCTAAAACATGGATTACAGTGATGAAATGCAGCAATCAAATCCCTACTCCAACTCACACTGGTCAGCATCGTTTTGGACTGCAACATGCAGTTGCACAGAAGACTGTTCATTTTTCTACAGAGCTTAAGAGATAAAAAACCTGTGAGAGTAGTAGAATAAGATCCCTACACTACCACTTAATTACAGAGCATGTGCTTATCAGGTTTACATTAGTATTCCAAATGAGTTCATTGCAACTTCTGCAAAGTTTTCATGCTACTGGCTTAATAAATGTAACATGACAGACTTCGCTGACGAATGCTAAAAAAGTAAGAAGAAATACCATCATCAATTGTCCTTTTCTGGTTTCCATTACTCTGGCTGGTTGGCTCCTGTTTCACAGTTTGCTTTTTAACCTTATCTTTCTTCTCCTTACTAGCCATGGCTTCCAAATATCCTTCTGGATACTAAAATAAGAAAGCATAGATTTAGAACAAAACCCATTGGCATACAGGAATTCTCAAATACCAACAACACTAATTTCTGAAAGACTTTTAAACCCTTTTATTTCAATAAACATATTGAAATAACTACAATATAATTTTTAAAACCCCAGATGATGGAGAAAAAATTTAAATTAGTATCCATTATTAAAAAAGTGTAGTGAAGCCAAAGAATCTAATCCAGACTGGATTGTATTAAAAGGAACCCGATATCCATATCTATGCCCTTACAACTATACAAATCAGTTAGACAAAGTTGAAGATGATGGTATGCTGTAAGATATACCATTGCTTTGCTGAGAAAAAAACCACTACATTAATGCTTTCCATCTTCCATGGATTCTGCAGTGCCCAAGTTCTCATGGGTTAGTTTCTTGCTGTGCCTGAAATAAACTCTCTATACAAACTCACATGGAGAGAAAAATACATAAAAATGCACAGGTTTTTTGATTTCTCAGACTCAGCTATAACAATAATCACTTGTAGAAATTCTTTCCAGCCTAAGGATCACAAAACTGGATTCAAACTCTTAATTTTTCAATTCATATATGCAATGCAATTCACCGCCAAGGCAGAAGCTTCATCCACCATGCCCTCTGTTGTGTCACTATTACAGGTTCCTTTCATTCTGCAGATAATCTGTAGTGCTTTTTGGCACTAAATCCTGCCACAGCAAAGTACCAAAAAAAAAAAAAAAAAAGGAGGGCTTTAATTTAACTGATTTCTATTTCTGGAATTAATTTAGTGGAACTGAGAATAAAAACAACTCTGCAAGTCCTGATTCGAACCTGTACACTCAGACCCAGTTTCTTTGACCTCTCCATTCCTTCTGAAGTCCAAGGTGCAGGCTCAACGTCATCTCTCCTCAGAAGATAGCGCCAAACTAAAAATCCACATTTTCCAATTTCTGGCCAATATTTCACCACCTGAAGAACAATATAAAATTACTGGCATTATTTTATCACAAGCCAAACACATGCATACAATTACACTTTATTTGTTCAAGAAGAAATTAAAAGACTAAGTTATACATTACTATTATACAGCAGGTCTTCCCTCAGGTGTGAAATTTTTGTATCTTTGATAAATACAGTGCTCTTAAAATGCACACACCTTTATTTTAGATACTCAGAAGTCATTAAACACACAAAAAGCTAGGACATATTCGGAAGGAGTGAAGAAATAATTTGATTTCCAGTGATGAATATGACTCAGTAAGCACATACAAAGTAGCTAACATATTCAACTTTATATATCCTATTATGGATTATGTTCTATTACCACTGCTCTGAATAATTTAATTGCAGTTCTTTGCAGAATAAGGTAAGCCTAAACAGCAATCATGGGGGAAAAAGAATTCTTTAAGGAATGCCAAAGAATTTGCAACATAACACATATGACTAAAACAGCTGAAGAAAAATGCTTCTTTTTCAGTAGAAATCTGAATACCTTGTAAATGCCATCGTATCTGTTGCCTTCCTCTGGGGCATATTTGCTGATTCGCCGTCCTTTTGAACTGCGCACTACTCTGACTGGCTTGCCAGCTCTCCAATTCTTCGACTCTGCTCCATTTTTGTCATCCAGTGGGGCATCGCAGTTAAGGGCCAATGCCCTAGAAAAGAGATTTAAAACCTTTATAAACTGGATTGCTTCACACGACAGATTTTTAAGAATTAATGTAATTAAGTCATACCTATTTCCCTTGTCTACTTATGCTTTATCAAGCAGCATAGAACTTTTCAGTATATTTTTTAACTGTGGAACTGATGGAAGCAATGAGATCCATGCTACCATGTATAAAGAAAAAAAATGGGAACACAAAATATTTTGTTGCCAAGATGAAAATTCAGCTGATACTGCTAAATAAAACAAACCAATCTTTTACATTTAATATTCTTCATTTTTAAAAATAATCACTTCCTAAATAGCATTGAGGGAATTACAAGAAAATTATAACAAAAGGCAAACTTTCCCCATCACTATTCTAACTAACTGCAGATTTTAAGGTTTTTTAAGTGTGTACACAAAAGCAAGGAATATGATGAAAAACACTAGAGACAAAAAGAGTACACAGTGACCATCAAAAAAACTCCAAGAAACTGAAATCTCTCACACAACACATTAATTGCCTCAGAGTAGGAGTTAAATAATAGCAGCTAACCCAAGGTCAAGCAAACCTTTTTATCCACTACATGAAGACCCTCTTCTAGAAACTTGGACCAAGACAGTGCGAATACCTACTAATCCAAGCTGCCGCAATGAACAGTGTTTCTACTAACACAGCCTGATTTGACCAGGGATTGAAAACCCTTCAGAATCAGACTCAAACCAAACCATGGATCACAGAACAGAAGAAATAATACTGTTTACAAAGAGCCATGGCACAAGTATAAAACCCATGCTCTACAGAACACTAAGAGACAGGCATACAATGCCGGTTTTAGAAATGTTTCTTATATAAAAACAACACTTAAAAAAGGAAAAATACCTGGACAAGCAAAACCAACACTGATTCAACCACATCAAATCATGATAATCTGCAGTATTAATGTGTTTGAAAACTTGTATCAAAATCAGTAACTGAGAGGAGCACCTTATTGTACTCCATGCACACTAATGCTTGCAAAGCTACAAGGCAAGCTTTGCCAGTGGATTTCTAAGAGAATTGCTAAGACCAGGGAAATGCTGAGACTAAGGAGTCCAGCTTTTAATTGTTTCCCAAAGCAAGTTTGCTCTATTCACTAAATATGCTTGTAAACCTATTGCTTAACCCACTTCCATCTTCCTTCCCTCCTTGTTCTTGTTCACATCACGCCTGCTCTCTCTCTCCCTCCCCCCTTTTCTAAGCAGCCAAGTCAGGCTTTTCCTCTCCTCTAAGTACCACCAAAAAGCTTGAAAGGATCCCTCTCCAGTCTGCTTGACAGCAGCAGATCATATCTAAAAGCAGACCTGGCAAAGTAAGGTCTCGGTCAATCTCAGCACCCCACAGCTGTTAAGTGGTCAGTTGCGTAACAGAGATTATGCTCTTAGAAATAGAAAAGGATGGAGAACTATTCGTTCAGTCAGGCCTTCAGGGGGTGTAAAAAGACTGTAAGCAGATGTCTAATTCATCTTTTGAACATGTATTTTCTTTTTCAAGCACCTGCTTTTGATAAAGCAACACCCAATTTCCTTGCTTTTCATAGAAAACCATGATGGAAGAAAGGTCTAGCAATACAGGAGAGAGTTCTTTTAACATGGGAAAATGAACATGTTTTCTTCCTACTTAAATTTAATAACTCATTTAACCATTGAAAAAGAAACTTAAAAAGAAACACCCAGAATAGAAAACTTCCACCCAAGAGTTTTGACAAACTTCTCACTGAAAAGAGGGTCCTCTGAAGGAAACTGTAGGACAATTTCACCCAGAGACATGACTACTATTTGCACCAGCAATACAGCAATGTATTTCAGTGAGGTGCATGTTTCTTTAAATCAACAAAACATAATGCTTGATAAAACACCTCTTAGCAGCAAGAGGCACCAATGTTTACAATAGCAGCATGTACAGCAGTGAATGAATATATCAAAATGTTAATTTTAAATTAAAGCACTACAACCCAACTCCTTCTTTTGGAATACTTTTTAATTTTATCTTCAAAACTTACCTATTCATGTGTGTTAATGTCTGATCAAATGAATGTTCTCCAATCCTTTTATTGCCAGAAAGATCTCTACCTCCACTCCCAGTGTAAGTGAATTCATCTCCTCGATCCTGTGCAAGAAGATTATCCTTCGCTTTAACACTCCAAAGTAAAGCAAGTTAATTTAAAAAAATGCGACTTCATTTGTTCTGTTTACTCAGAGAAAATGTATAATCCAAGGCGTGGAAAGATATGTTTCCAATTTCAGCATCACTGTCTTTCTACAGTAGTTGTGCAGCACAAAGCTACTGGTCTGGATGTAACATATTCACCAGAAAATTCTTATTAAAAAATTGCCTGCCTTAGAAGATTGGACTTTTGCATCTTTTAAAAAGCTGGGTTTTTTTGGGGGCGGGGGGAAATCTGAGGAAGGGAACACATTCTAGCAAGTGGTTATATGCTCTAGAGCTTTTCTTTGGTTTACAAGAGTAGAATGTTTGTAAAATACACATAAATACCTTGTAGGGATCACTTCAGCTTCTGCAAGGGGCTAAGTGCTAGTAAGTACAAACAGCACTGCCCTAGGTACAGAGCAGGTGCTTTAATGCACTAATAATGCCAGCTCTTCTGAACTAGCAAGAGCTTAAACTCATTTAGATTCCCATTTTGTAAGCTGATATAATTTTGTAGTATATTTCCAAATAGAATTTTCTTTAAATTGAAGGAAGTTTGATAAAATCTTTTACCATGAACCGTAAAAACAGTCAAAATCTACACGTACATAAGTAAAGCCAGTATTACTATTTTCTTTAGGAAAAATGTCACCGAAATTCATATTACTCCTGGCAAATTCAAGTATTTCTAGAATTATATATATTCTACAAATATGTTTAATATGATATCTCTTTGGAGATGCAAATTTTGTACAAAGCATGAAGCAATAGTAGAAGATAAATACTTAATAGGAAAATAAATTTTACATATATTTTCATTGCAAAAATCTGAACATACTTGTACGCAGTTGTAAAATACAGTCAATTTCTTACCACTATTAAAAGGCTGACATTATTAAGGATCCAGTGCAAGATTGTTACAGATATTTCATGACTGACAACAGCAGAAAAAGAGAAAGTTAGAAAGAGAAATGCTGGTTGAACAAGGCCCTAGATTAATTATAGAAATTATGTTTATTTTATTCTGTGTAGGGAAAACCTAACAGAAAGTCAGCTGCAGTATTAGGGTATTCCTCATTCAAAATTTATCTAGACATAATAACAAGCAAGCAGTATGAAATTAAAAAAATACTCAAAAATCTAACAAAGAAATGTACTGATTCTGCTCAATGAAACTAAAAAATAACAGAAATAGAATGATGTTGTACAAGGACAATATATGAAACAACTTGGAAAGAATGAAAGACTGACAAGAACTATTTATTAAGAAAGGATGTAAAATAAATTGTATAAAATGAGGTATCAAATTGAGCTATTTAATTTTTCAGTTATTGTCAAGGCAAACAAAATGTGCAGATCACAGAAAGATGATTGCGATGATAATAATAATATGAAAAAGGGATGTATTTGCTTGATGGATCAGGCCCATTCAAACAAACCGCATTTTAGCACTGAATAAGAAGTTTGTGCCAAGTTCAGAAAACCAGAAAGATGTATCTTGGAAAGTCATGAATCCAGAATGATTTGGGTTTCATAACAAAGCAGAAACTGAACACATATTCATGGTGTGGCAGACAGGGAAAATGCTAAGGCAGTTTTTTGATGTACTAGGAGAAATACACTAAACACTGGATGGTGATTTTTCCATCTTTTTAGAACAAAATGTTGACAAAAATATTGAAATAATATATATAAGAATGTAAAAAAATAGAGAAAAGACAGAAACACCACATACTCAAGCAAGATGGAGAAAATTATTTACAACACAAGACACATTCTTGACAAACTATTTTGTTTATCTACTGGGTAGAACAATCTTCATGAGAAGAAAATACCGAATAGGCTTTTTTTGGCATAACAAACATAAATCAAGGACAAATTGCCACAGGCTTAATCAAAAAAACTCAAGCAGGAAGGCATAAATGCAATAGTATTCACAGCAACCTGCTGGAACACACTTTTATGGAAAATGGGTTAAACGTAAAAGGGCTAAAAACATCAAACTTCCAAAGTCTTCAGAGAAAGACTGAGTGGTTTTCTGAGTGGTACTCTTTAACAGGCAACCAGAAGACATTGTGCTTGAAGAGACAGTATGGATATAAGGCCTTATGCATACATGCACACCTCTTGAACAGATTCCACACTTGAGAGGTTACATTTGCTTTGCTTTATTTATCCAAGTGTTCTATGCATAAATAGGTAAAAATACCTGGATTTGGGGGAAACTGGAAATCCAGGGGAAAGCAAATGGAGGGGAAATGGAACAATTACGGAGCAGAATTGTTACAGGTCAAATAACAAGAAAACGGCATCTTTTAACACCTCCCAGCATAAGGAATTCTCATTTCTGCTTTACTATCCAGAAGAACTACACTCACTTATTTCACATCAGATATCTTTTTTTTTTAAAAAAAGGGGGGGGAACAAAGATTAAATTCCTAGAATTGGAAGGAAATGACAGAGATCTTTCCACACAGGGCACTAATCTGGATGGGGTGAAGAGAAATGGGGAGGACACTTGCACCTCTGACATGACAGCAACTCCTAAACAAGGAGAGGAAGAAAGCTCGGGAGAATACGTAAGTGTTTGTAGAGAGAGAAAATCTAGAATGGCAAGAGTAAGCGATGCACAGACATAGAGTCCTTACAGTGGAATAAATGTGAATATGAATACAGCCCATGACAAGTATAAGTGTAACAGTGGTACTGTTAGTCTGGAGACATAATGGGAGACCTACAGAACCTACTTCCATCACGGTTACGGTGTTTTACTTTGAAAGTGGAGTATGCCAGGAATATTCACACAGCTTATTATTTGGGAACTTTTGATGAGTAATGACTCACTGAAACAATTTTTCAATAGTTTTGAGTTCTTTGTCTATCTATAGACAACGCAGAATCTTCCTACCACCCATAACGATGTTCAACTGACAGCCTGTATGTGACAGGTAAAGATGGAAAGCTATTTTTTTCTCAAGATGATCAGAAAGCAGAGCTTAAGATACTGATAGTGCTGTAAATTCTGCATTGAACTGTTAAATAAAATATCTGGCAAAACAAGTTATTGATGGCGTATGTTCATTAAGAAAAAAATAACTGTCAAAAAGGGTATTAAAACAGTCTTATCTTTTCCCTTTTCTTCTCTTCCTTCTTCCTACCTTTTCCCCATTTTCTTACCTTAAAATATGTAATTCTGCCATTTTTCTTCTGCTTTCCACAGCTTAATTCAACTTCCTTGCACCAAAACTTTCTTTCAACAGCTAGTAAGACCTTTGTTATTCTGTCTTCTCTTAATGCCTTCTGTATGTCTCTTTTTCTTATGTTGTCTCCATAAAGTTATTTCTTAACTGTCCTGTTTGTAAAGTTTGATCACATTATAGAGCAAATAAGCTTCAGACACAGTAGCACTGAGCCAGTATCTCATACAGAGGCATTTGAGTGGAAGTTGAACCCGAAGTTCTAGTCCTACAAGCTGGTCAGCCTCAGACATACAACATAAGCAGATGGTCAGCTGTATTAAATCATACTCCACTATTTCAGTGTTGTTACATAATCAGGTCTAAGTCTAACAAAGAGATAATGGAGAATGAAAAAAGTAAGATTTTGAATTCCACCTAAGTGTTCGACCACATTATTTCTATGGGTTGCTTTTATGCAGCAGCTGACAGGAGCATTAGCTACTTCAAGTTACGGGAGTATCAGCTATCTCAGGATAGCTCTCACTCATTTTCTCTTCCCATTAACACCTTTGGTATTATGCTCAGATTTCAAAGCTTGGTCCCAGCATATACACAAAACCTGCATTAATCAATTAGCAAGATACGCTATTATGAGCACACAGATTTTCTAGATGAGCTTCAACCTTCAGTTTGAACAAAAAAAAAGTCTTACTGTCTTTTTTGATACAAGAAATCCCAAAATTTCATCAGAACACCCAACCCCTCAATTCATCAGTTTCTCCTCAGTAAAACATGATGAATAAAGTCTAAGATTTTGATTAATATGACAAAGCAAAATAAAAAAGCACTAAACCTTTTAAAATGCAATTATTAAAGCCAAGACAAATATTAACTATCAGACAATTACATTTGAATGGATTTTCTTTCCCTAGTAGAGAAAAGAAACCTAGTAGGGTTTCAGGGATACTTGAAACCGAATCATGTCATCATTCATCTCCATTAAAGTCTCACAAGTCTATATGCTTGTAAGTGCTGACAGAATTAGTCTTATCTGCCCCATTGTCTGATTTATTTGTAATAATTTCATGGTTTAGCACTGCAGTAAAGGGTGCCAATTAAAAAGCAAGGGGTCAATTATGTATTTCATTCATAAATCAATCAAAAACCCCTTGCATTAAGTGCAGAGCTTGAATATATCATAATTGGTGTTTCTGAGTCTTCCCCGCAACCACCCTTGACAGCAAGAACCTGACAGTATCATGGCATATTCCATCACAATGAAAACATTTAACCATTTTAGTGTTAGCCAAATCTGGATCTCTTAACAGTAAGTGTCCTGGCTGCAGCTGGGATAGAGTTAATTTTCTTCCTAGTAGCTGGTATAGTGCTGTGGTTTGGATTTAGTATGATAATAATGTTGATCACACACTGATGTTTTAGCTGTTGCTAAGTAGCGCTTACATTAGCCAAGGACTTTTCAGCTTCTCATGCCCTGCCAGCAAGACTCAACAGGTCAGGACAGCTGACCCAAACTGCCTAAAGGGGAATTCTATACCATATGATGTCATGCTCAGTATATGAATTGAGGGAGTTGGTTGGGGCACTGTGGCTCAGGTGCTGGCTGGGCATCGGTCAGCGGGTAATGAGCGATTGTATTGTGCATCACTTGCTTTGTGTATTCTTTTATCATTATTATTATAATTATTATTATTTTATCTTCCCTTGCTGTCCTGTTAAACTGTCTTTATCTCAACCCACAAGTTCTACCTTTTTTCCCAATTCTCCTGAAATATTTATTAGGAATAATAATATTTAACATGAAAGTATTTTAGTATGTTAGGCACTCACAACCAGAAACCAAGGCCTATGTCCTTGACCTAAGGAACTATTCTAGAGAGAGTATTTCTTAGAAAGCATGAAATATAAAAAAGACCTAAATGGTGCTCCACTAAGCATTGGCAACATTAATTTCTACTTTTTAATGTGCTGTATCATTGTGTCAAATGGATTCTTCAATGCTAGAAACAGCCGGGTATGCAAAGTCCTGGGAACGAACTTGGGAATGAACTGGGAATGAACTCTCAGGATCTTTTACAAGAGGATGCAAACTATCACAGCAGATATTATTCTCCAAGAGATTCTGAACCTCAGCTGAGAAATTTCCCATATTATCCTGTATGTAAAAGCACTTAAGGAAGAAACAATCTCTGTTCAGATTAAACTAAACACACCACACAATTAATTTACCATCTTTGCAACACTACCTCAATCCAGTGAAACATGGATCTTGACGTTTTTGAAAATAAAAAGCAGTTTTGAACCCAATACATAAAAATAATGGAGGGCAATTTTTCAATACAAAAGTGATATTTCATGAACATTGTGATTGCACAATCACTGTTACTGTCCAATATCTAGTTTTTAAATGTTAGTCTATTCTGAAAATATTCTGAAATATTTCTTAGAATTTAAATTCCTGAAAGATATCTTAATTTCTTCAGCTAATGTTCTTGTTATGGTTACTATCAAGAACCAGACCAGGAGATCAGCAATATTAACATATTCAAGACTCTAAAGCTATTACTAATACTAATTACTAGTGCAATACCGTATCTTGAATCGGTAAGCCACATAGCTTGTCACTAAAATTCAAGATTAAATGTTTAGAAGAGAAAGATTAATGTGCAAACATTTTATATGCTTGTAATTAAGAATGAGGTTAAGCTTCATGAACAAAACAACTTCACCCAGTGCTCATTTTGTAAACTATGACTGTACACCTTCTCAATCTTGAGGGCAGATACTCTACTCACAGAACCTGTTGTAAGTGAGCACTCCAATACATCCAGAACATCCCAACCTGAGCAAAACTGCGGACAAGTCTGGGTCCACAGGATTGTAAATTTCCAAAGGCACAGCATAAAAATTATCTGAAAGTTAGACAGTGAATTCTATTTCCTGCACTATATTTTTGCGATTATTTTACCCCAGTAGAGAACTCCTTATTTAAAGCCACAAGAAGAGCATGAAGACAGCACATGTCAGCAGTGTGCATAAATAATGCATAAAGTTTATAAACCTACAGTAAAAGTCTTCCAAAATTTATTTCTCAACTTTGTAAAAACTTACACACAAGTACCTATGTAATACCATTGAAATTCAATGTAATCTCATTGAAATTCAAATAACAGTCATCTCTCTCTTTTCATGTTCTCATACAGTAAAGTGACTAGATGTGAGCAGAGGATTTTATCTGAATTTTTATTTAGAAACTTCGTTCCTGGAATGAGATACTGCACTTAGGATACTTATAAGTACAGAACTTGAGTTTTCTGTGGATATTCTTATAGGACTTTAATTTCAACCTTTTCAAAAAAATAGAGGAAACAGAAGTAAATTGGGAAATAAAGTCTGATATATGAAAAAAAACCTGACGAGAAACTAATTCCAAAAACACACCTGTAAAAAAAATTTCCCCCTTGTATTCTTAGTTTAGAGAACCACAAAAAAGCTGACAATATACAAATTTGTGCTATCTTCTGCAATACTTCTCCCCAACTTCAAAATTACATATGTGTCATCTAGACTATGACAGGACTTAGGTGTCCACAAAAACACATGGTAACAATGTCACTTAGGTGAACTGGAAAAGACATGCAATCCAATTAAGTTTATTAAATATTTTGAATAGAATAATTACAATAAAGCAGAAATAAGGGGACATCACTATCACCATCAAAAAGAAAAACAAACAGAGTCTGCAGCATCCCAACATAGCAGGTACAGCTACTAAGCAACAGTATTCTTAAGATTCACTGACTAAGGGCCCTACAAGCTTGAGTTGTGGTTGACTGTAAGGACGAAGTAATGTATCCCAACACCAAGTACCTCCTTATGTGACTTGTTCAAAAAGAGGCACAGACTCCTTCAGAGGCAATACTCAGCAGCAGCAGCAGCAGCTGGTAGGTGCTGTTGGCAAAGAATACACTACATGCTGATGCTATTTCAGACGCTTATTTCTTTTTCCAGTGCCTTTTTCGTTGTGATTAACAGCTATGCATGTTTTAAAAAACTGGATTGCTTAGTGCTTTTATCCTTCACCTGATGCATGATTCAAAATTCCACCTGATGAAGCAGAACTGCAGGAAGGAATGTAACCTCTGTAAACATTATTTAATTGCAGAGAACAGTAATCTATTCATCAATAAATTTTGGTCAACATCATGAGATGGAAGTCAGACGCAGTTACTGTTTTGTTTAGCAGCGTAACTGCTTCTATTGCTCTACTTAGATGTTAACATCAAAGTACAATTTTTTTCCAGGACCTTTGGTGATCATAATACAAAATATTGAGACTTTCCTAAGAAGTTCTGAAAGTGCTCATCAGTAGGAGTCAAGAACCTTCAGAACTTCACAGAATCAAGTAACATGTACCTGTTATTCTTGCTTCATTAAAATAAATGTATCACATACTTAGAAACATAACAAATCCAAAGGAGGAGGCATCTATGTATTTTGAAAACAATAAAAATCATGATCAAAGCAGAACATAAAACTATTATTTGCATATAACTACACTATCAGATTTTACATAATACTAAATTCAGACTCCACAACTACACTGAAATTTAACTACCCTAAACAATGTAAAATTCAGCTGCAATTGAGATATTTTGCTTGAGTATGAGGATAAGCATTCTTTAAGAAAGTCTTGCTTACTTCTCCCTAAGAGACTGAAAACTGTTCAATTTGTTATCAGTAGCAGTTATTTTTTTCACAGTCATATTTGCATAAACATTAGTTTTAGGATCAACAAACATAACTCTATCTTTACAAACATTGATACATTACAGCAGCAAAGCTTTTGCTTGCATAAATGACATACCACTTCATCTTCAAATCCTCCAGCTAATACAAGTGAATAAGCTCCATCATTACTGCGTCCATGGATTCCACCCACATGTGGTCTGTGAACACCTGCTTCGCTCACCTGGCAACAGAAAAAAACCCCAGTTTCTAGCATTTTTTTCAAACCACTAGCCATCTACTATCAGTTTTAACAATCAACTTTCTGCTTAAAATATTGTACAGGAGTGTCTGTGTAAATTGTTACTGTAAGACTGCCATTAAAGGTGAGAATTCTATTTGTTTTTAAGGAAGAAAAGCCAAACGTAAGGA
The DNA here is from genome assembly GCF_964289735.1 of Phaethon aethereus. Taxonomy (NCBI): domain Eukaryota; kingdom Metazoa; phylum Chordata; class Aves; order Phaethontiformes; family Phaethontidae; genus Phaethon; species Phaethon aethereus. The sequence goes on along the minus strand of NC_138577.1, from coordinate 33,305,845 downwards.
CACCCCAAAAAAGGGAGGACAATGTAGGACAGTGGTGACACTGGAAGATCTAAGGGTACACTTTCCTATTTGGGAAAAATCTCCATGATTCTTTCCATAAGCAGTATTTAAGACTGTACTCACTGCTACACTTCATTTGCACAGTCATTTAGAACAAACCAAAGCAGATGGAGATCTGCCAGTTTGCTAAAATTTTACAATTCTTAACTAAGGAAGATCACAGTGACCCCTGTAAAGACAATGATGTCAGGTACTATTAAAGTAACACATGTAAAGGCGACCAACTTAGAGTAATATTATCACACTGCCTAAGGACACAGAAGAAGCAATTGCAACAACGTATGGACCATAAGCTAGCTCTCCAACCAGGACAACTCTCTTGTAATGAACGTGCAACTAAGCTGCAACCAGACCAGCTGAGAGCTGCAGCTGTACCATAAACTGGAAACATTATTAAGGTCTGCTGGAAATATCTCTCCCACAAAATTTATTAAATTGTTTCAAAGTACCAAATCATGTTTAAAAAAAAAAACACACCTTTGTGAATAAAAAAGTCTGCATATTAAATACGTATTTTCGCAGTATGTGATGACAAAAATGCTACTATTAAAATGAAGCTTCCCAGCAGAAAACCCATTAGGATCCTTCTTCCTACCTTCATTATCTTCCTTCACACCTTGACTTGGCCTGTTTTTCTCATTCTGCCTCTCCCACTCCTGAACTCGTTTGCCCAACCTACACTTTTAAGCAACTTCTGTGAAAGTTTACCTTCTTCACCTCTAGTATTGTACTTTCATAATACAATACATCAGATCAAAGGTCCAGACGGGCAAAAAAGCTGTCTCTTAACAACCGACAAGAGCTATGCACAGTATGAAAACTATAGACGGACACAATAGTACTTCCTCACACAATTTCTCAGCATCCAGCTGTCTGTGGCTTAGACTTCCTAAGCTACTTAAAACTTTTGGATCCATAGTATCCAAGAGAGAAAAGAGTTCACATTAGTATTGCTTGTCATATGAACTAATACTACTTTTGTTCATTTTGAAGTGGGCAGCTGACTTTTTTTTATGACCCCTTTTTGCATTACAAAAATATGCGTATTGGTCCCTAAACATTTTTTCATACTGTACATCATTCTGTAGCCATCTACAATACACCAAATTTTCAACATTCTTCCAGAATGAAAAATCTTACCTGTCCAATTAAAACCATTCCATCCCTTTAATCACAATAATGTATTGAGTATTAATACATTACTAACACTATATATTAATAGAATATCATTTATTAATTATAATTAAGTGATATTATAATATATCATAACAAAACATTATTAAATTGTGATTATTAATATATTATATTATTAATAATATACATTGTTAATTATTAATAGTGCCGTTCATAATAATGTATTTTATTTTCCTGTCCTTTCCTGTCACAACAATTTAACATTTGGTTTTTTTGATCACTATACTATATGAGGACAGGCTGCGAGAGTTGGGATTGTTCAGCCTGGAGAAGAGAAGGCTCTGGGGAGACCTTACTGCAGCCTTCCAGTACTTAAAGGGGGCCTATAGGAAAGATGGGGACAGACTTTTTAGCAGGGCCTGTTGCTATAGGACAAGGGGTAATGGTTTTAAACTGAAAGAGGGCAGATTCAGACTAGATATAAGGAAGAAATTTTTCACAATGAGGGTGAAGAAACATTGGCACAGGTTGCCCAGAGAGGTGATAGAGGCCCCATCCCTGGAAACCTTCCAGGTCAGGTTGGACAGGGCTCTGAGCAACCTGACGGAGCTGAAGGTGTCCCTGCTCACTGAAGGGGGTTTGGACTAGATGACCATAAAAGGTCCCTTCCAATTCAAGTTAGTGTATGATTCTACGATTAAGGTGACATATTTTCAAAATTAGCTATTGCAGGATCTCTTTCTTAAATAATAAGTAGCTGAAAGCCCATTACAAATTATATAGTTAGAACTCTTCCCACCCCATCTTTACTATGCACAACAACTTAGCCCTCTCGCCTAACTTGATCAGATATTTGCCCATTTTTCCAGACCATTTATGAGTATGCTGAATAAAAAGGCCCCACTATTGCGCTCCTCTTTCCTGCTGTATCAAACATCCTTTCATTCATTCCTCCCTCCATTCTTTCATTTCCAGGTTTTATCAATTAAATTTAGGTTTCTGGTAGGTGATTCACCCCAAAGATGAACTCTGGTAAGTAATTCATGCCAAAGATGCTCTTCAGATGCTCTCTCCAGAAGCAATACTTAGTCAATTTCCTTCTAGGGAAAAGAGAGTTTGTGTCATAAAAAACTACGCAAATCAGAAATGAAGAAACTACAGTCTCTAAATTCTCATAGATTTGCCGAGACAAACTCATTTCTCATACAAAAGACTAGTCATATGAGAAATGAAAGTGTAATTTAACTTTCTACATAGAAAACATTTAAATCTTAAAAAAAAAGTATCTAATTTGTATGCAAAATTAAATAATTATGTAGAAATGGTAATTGACTTTTGATGTCTAGTCCACACAAATATATATAAAAATTAACATTCTCTGCTTAATTTTCTGACAAAAACAGGGCTCTAATTCTGTTCCTTTTTCCTACCAGCACTAGAAAGATCTGAAAACTATTAGCTTTTGTGTTATCAGTGGAATTCCTAACAAAAAGATGAACTATATAATTAACATTATTGTTGAAGCAGTGAAAATAAAACTTGATTTTGAGTTTGCGTAAGTGATTTCAGAAACTACACTTACTTATGAGATTTTACTTAATCTGGAAGTCAACAAAAAGATAACTATTTATTTTAATTCTAACCATTTAACCATTAACTGTTAGCATTTATTTTAATGCTAACCATTCACAACAAAAGTTCTTTAAACACAGGAGATGTCAACAAAATATCCCAAAGTATCAAAATTGAATTTTCCTGTTAAGCAAGTAATTTTATATAAAATCACTGGTATGATGAATGGCATAATGTTACATTACAAATTAAATTTGCTTCATCTAAGACTTGTATTGATGGTAGTGTTGATGATGGACATCAAGGTGAGACAGGACCAAAAGAACTAGTTTCAGTTTCAACTGCTTCACTGTGATTTCTACCAATGAGACAAACTGAAAACTGTTGCTAAGCAGAAAATGTCTGCTGCTAATCATATCAGCCTTAAAACTTGCATGGCCTTGCAAATCCAGAATTCTTCACACAGTACTAGAAGACACCAACTTCAAGAGGAAAATTGCCTGCTAAGTGTTCTCTTCTACGAATTCAGTAATAAAATATCTGCTTTCTTCTCATGAGAAAGCAGGTGATTAAAAGTTCATAAAAGTAATCAGAAGAGGCTTTTGATTCTTGGCTTGCCCCTCCTCAAGCAGTTTAGAAAAACCTGTTTCTATTCTTCCAAATATGATAGAATACATTTAATTACAATCCTTTACACATGCAACAGACAAAGAAATAACTGATTTTAAAAATAAAGAAGTATCTATTTCCCCAACTAAAAACAGCAATTAAAAATCAAAGATAAAACAAAAATCAGTGCTATCATATAAGGCTGGAGGAAAAGGAAGTAAGTTTGCTGGACACTTCAAAACCACAAAAAGTCAGTACTGGCACAAAATGAAGCTTTGTTTTTTCCTCCCTGCTTTGTTTTTTCCTGCCCCTCTGAGTATTGGCGTATACTGTGCGTATATAACCAAAAAGTAAAATGGACAGGGAAAATTAACTCCCCTCCTACCCCAGATGGGATTATTTTTCTGCCTCTTTTTTTATCAATCTAATTTACCATACAGCCTAAAGAATATTTGCAACAGAAAATGAGTGCAAGAAACAACAAAGGCTGAATGGACGGCTAATTTCAGTAGGAGTACAGGGTTACACTGGTTTAAGCTGTTCATCAGCCTGAAACAAGATTTGGATATCTGTTATATATGACCAAAAAAACCAACAGGGAATCAATTTACAGTGCTATCACCTAATGTTTTAAAAATCTACAGTCTACACCTCATAAGTGGGATAATCAGTTCATGTGAAGTACACTTCAGAAAATACTTGACTCTATTCACTAAGTATCCCATTTAGAGTTTTAACATGTGAAATTTGTTTATCCTAATGACAACAGAATTCTTAAGCTGTATTGTAAAATCAGTTTACTTCAACCTTCACTACTATGAACATCACTTCCAGGAGTAGAATCTTCATGTATTTGCCTTGTTTAGTCCTGGTGAAAATGGCAATTGTCAACCTAAAATTATTTTAGTGCCCAACCCATTCAACCAATCTTACTTACTTCAACTACAACTAATTCTGACACAACATACCTGAACTCTGAATTTCCAGGTTGTCCCAACAGGAACACCAGGTATAGGTCCATAATGATTTGAAGGAACAATGGTACATTCCTTAGTTCGACCAACACAGGCCATGCCCTAAAAATATATCAGACAAAATGTATTAGTATTATAATATTGCAGACTATTTGCAAATTCAATGCAGATATCACAAAATCTGATCATTATTACAAATACATACTTTACAATATGTTAACAATTGTTAAAAGGAATGTTAATTAAGTAATATGTGTTTATGGGTTTGGGGGAGGGATCAGGGGTTGTGGTTTTTTGTTTTTACACCTAGTCACCTTAATAATTCTTCAACTGCCAGTAGATAGTGGGCAGGATTAAACATTGTCTTATTGTCTGTACAACCCAGTACTGAATTTTGTGTAGTGCATATATATGTAGAATTATAGATGTAGCACATACATGAACAATCAGAGTAACAGCTATTTCTAGAATACACTCTACCTTGCCCCAGTCTCTCTGGCTTTCAGTACTGGCAGATGGCATCTTTGCTTTCTTTTTACTCTGTTTGAGCTTTTCTCCAGCCTTTACAACTTCATTAGAATCATTTTTGCAGGAAGGACAATACCTAAAAAAAGGTTTTAGTAAATTCTCAATTACTTCATAATAATGGCAATGCATTTCTTGTAGCCAAAATAGTGTCAATTTTTTTATCTTGACTGAATATTTCAAGCTAGCAAACATATACCAGTCTTAAGCAGCTGACGCCTGTGGCTTAAAAAATGAACCCAACATGAATACTGTCAACTTTTTTAAAAGGGCATTTCAGTATCTTTGAAGGTAGAGTGCTAGAGGCAAAACATTTAACTATTCTTTCTCACATGGTATGTCTCCTGTATTGTCTCTTCATTCTGTCCTCTTTTATTCAGATCATGTAAGGAGAAGATAGCTGAGATGAGAGGACACTGCTAAGCAGTACTCATGGTTTGTTTCTACATCCTGCCCACTCCACCCTTATTTTTTGATTCTAGTGCAATAAATTTCACTGCAGACAGCTAAATATCCGAGCCAAGGTATCATGTAATGTGCATAGACACACACACATGCACACACACTCACTCACTCTCTCACTCCACGACACTGAAGCCACTTAAGAATAGAGCACTTGAGAGTCATTCCAGGTAACACAATGCCATCCTGGTAGGAAAGTAGGAGATATTAGTATGCAGTACCTACAGCAGAGAGAGCAAGGGAGTACATCAGTCCTTTCGCTGCTTCTAATAACATTTTTATCCCACTCTAGGGATGCCAATGCAAAGGCTATTGTCCATGTTTCTGGCTCCCATGGGCTGGATTTGGTGCATACGCCACTACTGGAGGAAGCCTGATCTACAGTAACATTGACAACCTAGTTTAGATAACTACCACTAGCACTGCTACTACTACCACTGTTTCGTATTCATTAATTAACTTTTGTATGTGGATATGAATAGAAGAATTAATGATTAATGTCCACAGGAACAGATTTCACTATGTCAATAAAGGTGCTGAACCATTAAGACAATGCAGCTATCTAGATAAAAAGAAATTAAAAATAATACAAGATGTTGAAATTGTCTAACACTAAGACATTGAATGATATTACAGTTGTTTAAAAAAAAACAGTATGCAATGACTGATTAAAAGAAGGAACACGACACAATGCAAATTCACACAGTGAATTAACTACGGCATTCCCTGCTTCTTATTAGGGTAACCATATTACCTTAATATTTTTTAAACTGAGTTTTGTATGGAATATTAAATACTGTTTCGCACACAGAGTGGTTTAATCTCCGCAAGAGAAATTTATCATCCTTTCCCAAATTGCACGCTTAGCCCCTGCAGAGTTTGCCAAATTTTACACTATAAAAATACTAAATGCAAAGTTTTTCCGTCAAGAAGTTAAGGATCAGACAGCCATGACTTTTTGCTAGAATGCAAGAAGAAGGGAGAACATAGACCTCCTCTTTGGTAGGCAACATAGCTTTGCCCAGTGCAACCACATTCCTTCTACACACGACCAAGCATTAAGACTGCACAGGGCTGGCACCACTAAGTATCCCAAAATTAACTGTCACAAGTCAGCTCCATAACAGTACCTCTCCCACACAGTGATTTCACCCACAGATGCAGCTATCTACTTAGAGTAATAAATCTTAAGACTTACATTGTTACAGAGCAATCAAAAACAAGTTAAAAAGCTTGACAGCCATTTTTCAAGACATTTTAATTACATGAATTAAGCTTCTACTACTTGCGGAAATTTGTAATTTTTTGGACAGAAATGTAAGCAGAAAGGTCTAAAACTGCATTTAACATATGACCTGAGGGCCTATAAAGACCATATTGTCAGTCAATTTAATTCTTGTGTGGTAGCCTCAGGAGCACTGAATATTCTTTATGGAGGAAAACAGTCCAGGGGACCTACGCAGCACTGTTAACAGTGATATTAACGGAACAGTGTAAGGAGAGCTGAGCAGTAATGTCTACACTTTGAAAAAAATTCTATTCTTCAAATTTTCTCCATAGCCATCTGAAATACAATGAGAATAACTCATAAGAATGTTTCATAAGAAGCTTTTGAAAAAGAATGGGTGCCAGTGAAGACTAGAACACTAATACCTAACCTGAAAAATCATTTGGAGCACTCAGCAGGCCAAGATAATCTTAGCACACTAGCTAAATGACAGCTGGTGCAATTTCAATATCAGTATCCTGATGTGCCTATCAAACCTTTTGTGTATTTGAGGATGTAGAATAAAATAGAATAAATTGTTTTCAGGGTAGAACAAAGGATTTGTGGGTTTTGTGGCAGGGGGTCACTGGCTTGAAGTGCATATAAATTCTTTATGAGATACTTTCCTGTGACTAATTCCAGAAAATAGATGGACTTTACTGGTGCTGGAGTTGGGATTTGAGCCTGTTCTGAGTAAGAAGCAACTGAAGTATGGCAGGACTGAACAGATGTGTACTTCCAGAGAGACAGTCTCATTGAATATTCTGAATGAAGGAAGCCAAAAAAGAACTTCTCAGATGCTATATCCAAAGGTCAGGTGCAATCAGGTGATGAGAGCGGTTTCCAACACGTGACATCAACTTACTTATGTTGACAAATAGTAAGGAAGCAAGAAGATGTCATGCACAGAAGACCAGACTGCCTTGACAGTAGAAAATTTGAGGATAGTTCAGACTAACATGCTATGTAATAAACACTGCTGAATAAACACTGCAATAATTTTGCATATGCAAGAAGTGGAAGGCACATAAGCACTATTCAAATAAATGTTATTTTTAGTTCCAATGACCCATAGATATTTCTAGTAGGTACTGAAAATATTTCTTAGTGTTTCAAGCCAGCAGTTCCTCCAAAAATAATGAATACCACTTTTTCAATTCATAAATTTCATGGGAAAAAGCTCAGCTTCCAATGACAGTATCCCTGTTGGCCAAAGGTACACATTGAAAAACACCTACCAATGTTAATGGTCTTGATCGCTAAATCACACGTTGGCATAAACACAGAAGGAGGTCAGAAAAAAACACCAGAAAACATGCAGACTACTAGGCACTGCCCAATAAAAAAGTCTACTATGGCATCCACTATGGTACAGGAGATTGAGCTATTTATTTCCAGAAAATGTTAAAACTTCCAAAGCACTTACACAGATTTTTACATAAAATTTAATCAGAAGGTCCAAAGAGATTCCATAAAATGTACCCATAGACATCTTAGACATTTATTGATGTCTATGTAATGGAAAAATTCATTAGAATAAAGTTCTATTTATTACTCCTTTATAAAGGACAGGCAGATGATAAAATATGAACAGTGTAAATTGTAAATAGCTAATAAAGACAAAAAATTATACAGAGCCCAAGATAACTTAATGGGCTGCTAATGGGTCCATGCAGATTCACTTCAAAATACAATTATCTTGATTTAACAATGCCAGTTAGCTTGGTTTTCCTGCTGGCAGAGCCAGGGACAGTAGAAATGAAGAGTAGCAAGATGGTGGCCCTCCCACAGCAGGAGAAATGAATGGAGTAGAGGCAACGAGAAGATACAGGAAGGGCACAGGGGCAGCAACAGGGACAGAGGATGAAGTGAAAGAGAAGGGTGAGCGTAAGAGAACTCTTCAAGCAATGAAGCTTGAATGAAATTAAAAGGCTGGGGAACAAGCACTGTTGATAAAAACAATCAGATCAGAAAATGTCACAGAAGATCATAGTGATCATAATGAATAAAATGAACATACCAGTTTTGAATTAAAGCTTACTACTAATCCTTTGTGAATGATTTAAAAGAATTACCTTGACAGAAAACATAAGGTTTATATTAAGTAGATAGATGAAAAACACAGCAGGATTTAAAAAATTCTTCAGCACTGTCTCTCATGAAGTGCAGGTAACAAAAAGGTACCATGTATAGAATGGCAATATAGGTAAGTAAATCATCCTTGTATATTTACCAGTCCTCATCTTCTGGTATCTTGCTTAAGGGAGGGTTCAGGCAGTATATATGATAAGCCATATTACATTCATCACACAGGAGTTGCATGTGAGCATCCTGTTTTCCACCACACAAATAACATGAACAAAACCGGCACTCCTTATCTGGATCAGCCCTACAGTGCTTGCATTCAGGGCCACTTTTTCCTGTCAAAAACAAAGAAAAAGTCAAATGCCATGTATCATAGAAAAATGCATTACTGTATCTACAGGAAAAAAATATTTCTGCACATGAACACTGCCCTCTTAAAAATGCTTTTTTTTTACAATGAGGTATTTGACTGTCTAGGTTAATGGGATTTCTTCTGCTGCATAAACAAGCAGTAAAGAAAATTACTTATCAGCAGCTTCTCTTATTTTCTCCCCTCCTGTTCCCAACGTGCCACCAGCACAATCTCTAGCTGGATTTTTCTTTAATACAACCATGAAGAAATTCCAGTTAAGTAACTGGTAACAGTCAAATGAAGATGAAACTACAATTTGGAACATCTCTCTCCCTTAAATTAAATTTACAGTTGGATAGAAGAATTAGTAGTCTGAGACCACAGACAACCCCAAATTACCAGTTGTTTCACAGAAACGGTTTAGTTTACACACAAAGAAACACTAAGTTGCTGTTTCAGCTCACTTGGAAATTTGGACCCATGAACCCCACTATGAAACAAAACCATTGGCATTGGTTCCTCAATCAGGGGAAAATGCTTTTACACAAGAGAAAAACACTTAGTAGCCTAAACTAGATATGAAAGAGGAGACGGAAGAAACATTGAATATTTGTAGCAGAGTTAACACTTACAGGAGAAATGTTTGAAACAAATAGAAGGTCCAGAGAAATGCGAGAAGAATTCAGAACAGAACTTGATCACAGCCAAAAAAATTCCAAGATTAAAATTTTTAAAAAATGTATTTATAGGTTCTGTGCAAAACTCATCTAGAAATGCCAAGTAAGTGAATTTGAGCTTCAACTAGTCTAATACAATAATAGAGTACTTCCAAACTTCTGTGGAATTAGTATTTTATTTGAAAGAAGTAATTGGCTTTGAATCAGAAGACAAGGAAGACTAGAGAGACTATCTCAGAGTTCGGAGTTGGAAGTAGGAAGCTGAAGAATCTAGCCATCTGAGAGAATAGAACATTTTTCTTAAAGTTTAGAATGGGCCAGAAAATGTTCTTTTGAGTACCATTCTGGAAGAAAAAATAACCACAGGTTACAGAAGTTCAGAAATTTCTGCAGCTGGAATACCAACACTTGGGATAAACTTTTTGTAAGTCCAAGGAAAACTATCTGAGGAACTTCTGAACTGTTTGACAATGTCTACTTAAAAGGCCAATTGGCCTAGGACAGTGTGATAAGGGCAGACAAACTTATCCTGTCATAAACTTTGCCAAAAATACCCAAAAGTCATCAGTCGCACAAAAAATAACATATTCATTTTCTGGGACAAAACCTTACTGAATATATCCATGATGTCACAATCAAGTTCATTAATAAGGAATTTGAAGAGCAGCTTCACTACAAAAATGAAAACAAACAACTCCTCCAAGCCCCCCTACAGCTGTTCAGAAGCAGCATGCACATCAGATTCTTCCAGAGGTGCTAAGCAGAAAGAATATTAGACAAAAAAAAAAAAACAGGCACAATCAACAAATCATAATTTTAAGAAAACACTGCCTGTTCTCATGCAAGATTTAACCCACAGAATTTTTTTTATACTAAAGGACTGCTGCCTTTCTGATACATTTTTAGGGGAGACTAGAATTTGTCAAACCCCAAACATGGAGAATTACCTCAGGTTTCTCTGACTAGCATGAGAGAACAATATTCAAGGAGAAGCTTCCATCTTCTCTCAGCTTTATTTTTCTTCACCATGAGTCATTGTCTAAGTTGCTGCCCTCAGAAACTGTATAGCTTATCAGATCCTTTTAAGTTACTTTGCTTGGACAACAAAAGCAATCAAAGTAAATATTTGTTAGGAGGTGATTCTTGACGAGAAAGATGAGGTAGATCCCTGATGTTTCCAGAGGAGTTCTTGATACTTTTATGTTTTTCCTAAGCGTACTGAGAGGGAAAGGAATGACTAAGGGTTTGCAGAAATCCCAGTCCCTTCCTGCTGAGGAAATACTTGCTCTCCCAACTGAATAGACTTTACAGAAAATTTGATCCACATGGATAATGTATCAGTGTAAAATATCTGTGGAGAAAAACTCCTGACTGCAAGTCTTATAAGAAGGAGGGGCTGGAATGCCAAGTGTTGTATTATATCTGCATTCTTTCTGGAGCACCTTGAAGAATACTTGTAAAAGGTTGAGGTAACCAGACTTAGGGAGGGAAGGGGATGGAGTTTTGAGTGTCAAAGAAGAGTCATGGGCTGCTGATGTACTAGGAACCAACAGAGAAACACCTGTGAAATGCCCCAAACCACACAGGGCTTTTTCCTGTAAAAAGATGACACAGTTGGTAGCTCAACTGAAATGTCTCTACACCGATGCATGTGGCATCAGTGCAACAAGCAGGAGGAATTGGAAGCAACTGTGCAGCTGGAAACCTATGATCTAATCACCATCACTGAAATTTGGCTGGACAAATCACATGACTGAAGCACTGCAATCGATGGCTATACACTGTACAGAAGGGACACGCAAGGAAGGAGGGGCAGGTGATGTGCCCTCTATGGATTGATTGCACAAAGCTCTTTTTGCAAAAAGAGCAATAAACAGGTTGAGAGCTTGTGGGTGAAAATTAGAGGCCAAGCCAACAAAGGAAAACTCATGGTTGATGTTTATTAGTGGCGACCCAGTCGATGGGAGACTGTTCACAAAGTGCTCTTACGTCAACTGCAGGAAGCATCACGCTTGCAGGCTCTGAAGGGGGATTTGAGTCACCCTGACATCTGCTGGAAAACCAGCATAGCAAGCTGTAAGCAGTCCAGGAGACTCTTGGAGAGCACCGAGGATAGTTTCTTTGTCCAGGTGACAGACAGCCCAACCAGAGAAGCATTACCAGACCTGTTGCTTACCAACATAGATGAACAATGAATGTTGTCTACCTGTACTTTAGTAAAGCCTTTGACAGCATCTCCCACAGCATTCTCCTGGAGAAAATGGCAGCTCGTGGCTTAGACAGGTTTACTCTTTGCTGAGTAAAGAACTGGCTGGATGGCTGAGTCCAGAGAGTTGTGGTGAGTGGAGTTAAATCCAGTTGGCGGGCAGTGACAAGTGGTGTTCCCCAGGGCTCGGTTCTGGGGCCGGTCTTATTCAATAACTTTATAAGTGATCTGGATGAGGGGATCGAGTGCTCCCTCAGTAAGTTTGCAGATGACACCAAGTTGGGTGGGAGTGTTGATCTGCTGGAGGGCAGGAAGGCTCTGCAGAGGGATCTGGACAGGCTGGATCGATGGGCAGAGGTCAACTGTATGAGGTTTAATAAGGCCAAGTTCCGGGTCCTGCACTTGGGTCACAACAACCCCATGCAGCGCTACGGCCTTGGGGAGGAGTGGCTGGAGAGCTGCCCGGCGGAAAGAGACCTGGGGGTGCTGGTTGACGGCCGGCTAAATATGAGCCGGCAGTGTGCCCAGGTGGCCAAGAAGGCCAACAGCGTCCTGGCCTGTATCAGAAATAGTGTGGCCAGCAGGAGTCGGGCAGTGATTGTGCCCCTGTACTCGGCACTGGTGAGGTTGCATTTCGAATCCTGTGTTCAGTTTTGGGCCCCTCACTACAAGAAGGATGCTGAGGTGCTCGAGTGTGTCCACAGAAGGGCAATGAAACTGGTGAGGGGTCTGGAGAACAAGTCTTATGAGGGAACTGGGGTTGTTTAGTCTGGAGAGGAGGAGGCTGAGGGGAGACCTCATCAATCTCTACAGCTACCTGAAAGGAGGTTGTGGCAACGTGGGTGTTGGTCTCTTCTCCCAAGTAACCCGCAATAGGACGAGAGGAAATGGCCTCAAGTTGCACCATTGGAGGTTTAGACTGGCTATTAGGAAAAATTTCTTTACTGAGAGAGCAGTCAAACTCTGGAATAGGCTGCCCAAAGGAGGTGGTGGAGTCACCATCTCTGGAAGTATTCAAAAAACATGTGGCAGTGGCATTTCAGGACACGGTTTAGTGGGCATGGTGGTGTTGGGTTGGTGGTTGGACTTGATGATCTTAAAGGTCTTTTCCAACCTTAATGTTTCTGTGAACTAATTGGAGAGGTCAAAATCAGTGGCAGCCTGGGCTGCAGTGATCATGGTCTGGTGGAATTCACAATCTCGAGTGATATGGGCCAAACAATGATTAAAGACAGGACTCTGAATTTTAGGAGACTGAACTTCTAGTTGTTTGAGGAATTAATGGATGGGACCCCCTGGGAAAATGCACATAAAGGGATAAAGGAGCAGAACAGAGCTGGCAGCTCTTTAAGGACATTTTTTTCAGAGCACAAGAGCTCTCGATTCCCATGTGTAAGCAATAAAACAAGGAGGGCAAGAGACCAGCATGGCCGAGTAAGGACCTCTTGGTCAAACTGAAGCACAAGAAGAAAATGCACAGGCAGTGGAACCAGGGACATCTATATTGGGAAGAATAGATTGCCCAGATGTGTAAGGACAGGATTGGGAAAGCTAAGGCACAGTTGGAGCTGAATTTGGCAAGGGATGCAAAGAATAATAAGGTCTTCTACAGGTATGTTGGCCAGAAAAGGAAGATAAAGAAAATGTACATGCCCTCCCCGCCCCCATCCCCCTGTCTGACCCCATAAATGAGACCAGAGAACTAGTAACACCTGACATGGAGAAGGCTGAGGTAGACAGCAATTTTTTTGCCTCATTTTTCACTAGTAACCACTCTTCCCACATCTCTCAAGTCCCTGAACTTCAAGGCAGGGACTAGGGGAATGAAGTTCCTCCCACTGTAAGAGAAGATTGGGTTTGAGATCATCTGTGGAACCTGAACATACACAAATCCATGGGACGCAATGAGATGCATCCTAGGGTCCTGAAGGAATTGGCTGATGTAGTTGCTAAGCCACTCTCCACCATACCTGAAAAGTCATGGCAGTCAGGGAAAGTCCACAGTGATTGAGGGAAAATTACTATTGCACCCTTTTTAAAAAAGGATAAAAAGGAAGACCCTAGGAATTATTGACCAGTCAGCCTCACCTCAGTGCCCAGAAAGATCATAGAACAGAGACTCCTGGAAGACATCCCTAAGCATATGGAAGACAGGGACGTGATTCAAGACATTCAAGCCAACATGGCTTCTCCAAGGGTAAATCATGCCTGACTGATCTAGTGACCTACAATGGACTGGCTGCCTCAGTGAACGAGGGAAGAACTATGGTTGTCATTTAACTGGACTTCTGTAAGACCTTTGATTTGGTCCCTCACAACATCCTTTCTGCTAAATTGGAGAGATACAGGTTTGATGGATGGACTATTAGATAGACAAGGACTTGGCTGGATGGTCCGCATCCAATGGCTCAATGTCCAAGTAGAAACCAGTAACGAGCAGTGTCCCTCAAGGGTCCATACTGGGACCAATACTATTTAATACCTTCATCAATGACGTAACAGGATTGAGTGCACCCTCAACAAGTTTGTGGATAACAAAGCTGAGTGGTGCAGTTGATACGCTAGAGGGAAAGGATGTCATCCAGAGAGACCCTGACTGGCTTGAGGAGTGGGCCTATGCGAACCTCATGAAGTTCTACAAAGCCAAGTGCAAGGTCCTGCACAGGACAATCAATATCAGTAGAGACTGGGGGATGAATGGATTGAGAGCAGCCCTGCTGAGAAGGACTTGGGGATATTGGTGGATGAAAAATTGGATATGAGCCAGCAATGTGCACTTGGAGGTCAGAAAGCCAGTCACATTCTGGGCTGCATAATAAGCTGCATGGCCAGGAACTCGAGGGAGGAGATTCTGCCCCTCTACTCTGTTCTTGTGAGATCCCACCTCTAGTACTGTGTCCATCTCTGGGGTCCCCAGTACAAGAAAGACATGGACCTGGTGGCGTGGGTCCAGAGGAGGGCCAAAAAAATTATCAGTGATGGAACACTTCTATAAAGAAAGGCTGAGAGAGCAGGGTTTGTTCAGCCTCAAGAAGAGAAGGCTGTGGGGAGACCTTATTGTAACCTTTCAGTACTTAAAGGGGGCTTATAAGAAAGACAGGGAAAGACTTTTTAGCAGAGCCTGTAGTGACAGGACAAGGAGCAAAAATTTTAAATTGAAAGAGGGTAGATTTAGATTGAATACAATGAAGAAAGTTTTGATGATGATGGCGGTGAGACACTGGAACAGGTTGCGTAGAGAAGTTGTGGATGCACCATACCTGGAAGCATTCAAAGTCAGGTTAGATGGGGCTTTGTGCAACCTGTTTGCTGAAAGACATCCTCGCCTATGGCAGGAGGGTTGGACTAGATGATCTTTAAAGGTCCCTTCCAACTCAAACCATTCTATGATAAGAAGTGCTAGAACACTGCATTTTGTATTGTTCTTTTTAAGGGAAAAACAAAAGCGGAAGAACATAAAAGAAGAATCACTGAAGAGGGAAAATTAGCAGCTGCAGATAGAACGTCTAGTGAGATGTACTGACTGGAAAATATGAGGAGCAAACACATAAGGCTACTAGCAGCAGTTATTTTACAAATCCTCAAAGGCAAAGGTCAGATACACTTAAAAAGAAAGCCAAAATTTTTCAGTGTACTGCTTCTACCGAAGTCTAGCCTAGAAGGCTTATCTGCATACTATCCAAACGGAAGCAGCCTTCTCGTTTAAGACTTCTCTCTCAGGGTTCATTTGAAGAGAAAGGTAACATTGTAAGAGTGCTCATGAACAAATCTGTGGATTTCCCAGCACAGCTAAGCAAAACTCACCATCTGTCCAAGGTGTCAACACCAATTTCAAGTCAAGTCAGACTGAAAATATCCCAGGTAACTGGTATCGCCTTTGAAAAATTTTAACAGTGATGACTGAGCACTCCCTAAAGAAACTCACTATACTGTCTACATAATCAAATAAATAACAGTCAAAAAGAAACTGCATATTTTTCTGTATCTCTTACCACCACAGATTGTTTAGACCTATGTAATTTACTGCTTTCTGCTAAAAGACCAGTTTCTTAGGTCAAAGGTTACTAATAATATTTTTTTTTAAAAGAGAAAAAAGCAAAAAGGTCTACATGTTTTAGTTCAGTTAAATAACACCTGGAGCTTTCAACTTTCTTCAATACACAAACAAACAACAAACCATCATTTTCAGGAATGACTTTAATTTTCCACACTTCTGCTTTAACCATGTCGTAAGTCAAATGCACTGATTATACCTGCATAATTGGTCACATGAATACAAGTATGTTCACCCTGACCAGCACTGTAGAGTTTAGTTGCATATAAAGCACTTCATATTCTCTTCTTTTGCATGAAGAGTTATCTCATGTTCACAGCACAAATTTGGATTCTGATGGAAGTAATGTATGTTGATATCTATGTCTTATTTCCGTTTTGCATATAAATACTTGAAAAGTATTTACAAGCATGTTGCTTCTTAGTTTTCTAATTTTCTAATAGGTTTAGCCCTCCTCTTTTTCTGGGCTGCTGATTGACAGCTGAAATTTAGATTTCCATTAAATAATTTGAAAATTACTACCTCATTTTTAACTGTAACTGCTAGACGTATATTGACATGTCATACACATTTTTATCTAATTTATACATCCAAATCTGACAAACATATGGTCATGCTCAAGAAAAATGCTCAATTTTTCTGCAGAAGTAGCCTACATTGTTTATCTGATGACGATTATTTCTAAAGTAGGCATTCTATCTTTTGGAAAGGACATGGAGGGAAGCTTAATACAGACAAAAATACAGCCAGTGCATTTTCTGACTGTGCTTGCAACAATGTCATAGAGTATGCAAGGCCAATTAATTCTTTGAATTTCATCTGCCATTATTGTAACAAAAATCTGCAGCTTTTCAAAGCATATAAGCTAAGGTAGGCCTGTGTGTGTTTATATATACATGCATATATATTTTAAAATTTTAAATACCAAGTATGAATAGGGATATAAATACAGTCCAGAGGTAAAGCGTATACTGCTTACGGCATACAGATCAACTGATGTGCAGTGTGCACAGGTGAACAAAGGCAAGACAGCTTACAAAATAATCAGAAACAGATTTCATGAACAGAAATGAAAAGGGCAGTGTGGTGAGAAAGCTGGCCTCAGGAAAAAGGCAGTTCACAACAAGAAATAAGGCTAAATGGACAGATCAATTATGTTTTCAGGACTACATTTTTACAGACTGTATTTCTGTGTTACATTTATTTATGAAGGGCGTAAACAAAAGTGACTAGGAAGAGAAGGAAACAAAACATATATACAGGTGCAAATCTCTACACAGATGGCAATACCTGAGTAGTTTAAGCAAAGAGGTTACAAATAAGGAAAGAGCTGTCAAAATATGAGGGAAAGAGCTGTAAGTGAAAATAAAGTGCTTAACTTTGAAACAATAAAGGTGGTAATCAGTGTTGGACGTATAGAATGGTGAGGCCACATCCCAAATACTGTGTTCAGTTTGGGGCCCCTCACTACAAGAAAGACACTGAGGTGCTGGAGCATTCCAAAGAAGCGCAATGAAGCTGGTGAAGCATCTAGAGAACAAATCCTATGAGGAAGTCCTATGAGGGAACTGAGGTTGTTCAGCCTGGAGAAAAGGAGGCTGAGGGAAGACCGTATCACTCTCTACAACTATCTGAAAGGAGGTTGTAATGAGGTGGGTGTCAGTCTCCTGACCCAAGTCAAGAGATAGGACAAGAAGAAAGGGCCTCAAGTTGTTCCAGGGGAGGTTTAGAGTGGATATTAGGAAAAATTTCCTCACTGAAAGGGTTGTCAAGCACTGGAACGGGCTGCCCAGGGAAGTGGTTGAATCACCATCCATTTAAAAGCCATGTATGTGTGGCACTTAGGGACATGGTTTAGTGGTGGACTTGATAGTGTGAGATTTACGGCTGGAGTCTATGATCTTAAGGGTCTTTTCCAACCTAAACGATTCTATGAATCTATGATAAATAAATACTCATGTCAGATCAAATGCTGCCACTGTAGACAATTTTGTATAGTCAGCAATATAGTAATCTTTTATTTCCTTAACACACATGTGATTTTAAAAAACTAATTCACTACACAGTAGCTGCAGGAAAAAAATAAATGAAATGTAATAATTTTATATGCCCTTTCAAAAGTTTCATAAACAATTAGACTTGCAAAATAAGTAGGTATGTAATTGCAAAGCAGTATCTATACATTTTAAAAATTTCTCATACTACAATTTTTTAAAAATAAAACCATGTTTTAAGATACTGCAAAAAACCTTTAACATGGCCAATAAAATATAAACAGAATGGATGGTTAATTTTTTTTTTTAGTAATCTGAGGACAGTAAATCACAAATAATGAAAAATGAATTGTGAGAAGTTCATTTACAGAAATTCATATTTTTACTTTTAAAAACACCACAGCAAATGGTATTTGCTCCTCTTGACAGCAAATAAACAGTAAGCAGACTAGTTCTTGTGCATTGAGAGCTACCTACAAAGGTTCTGAAAAAGTGCCTTGGAGTCAGGAGTCTGACATATCTATATCTATATCTAATAAATACCTATTCTTAGGGCTGCAGTCCAATCTCTCAGTGCTGCTACCACAAACACTTATCACTTTAATATATTTTTAAATTTAGGATAAAGTATTACACTACTTTTTAGATAAGCTGCCACTAACTCCTTCCTGTGGTTGTGAGTAGAATGAGGAGGTATGGCATAGTTATTTTTGTAGAAGGTCATGCAGGGCCAAATAATAATCCAAACATTAATTATCCCTTTTTTCATGGGACAAGTAGCTTTGGCACAAAGACCATTATCTTTTTTTTTTTTTTAAATTCTGACACGATGACAGGGTTAAAGTGCATCACTACAGACTGATTCTATTGGCATTTATTAATTTATTGAAAGTTCAAATGACATGTCAATTTCAGTAGCAGTTTTGGTGACCTGGACACCTGTCTAGGAACTTAACGAAGACTACAAATTCATTCTGCACAGTTCATTCATAATGTTATCAGCGGTTCCCCTTTTTCCTTGCTTATGACTGATAGCACTAAGATGTTATCAGTTTCTGAATATGTCAAGTAATAGAGCCACCTTACAGTATATATACTTTTAGAAAAGAAATCTAGAAAGGATTCTATGTTATTATTTTCCTGAACACACAAAACAATTATTATTACCTCTGCATGCTGATCCTTCTATTTTTTTAAAGAAACATCATTCAATTTGTACTTCTATTCAAATAATTTAAAAAAGCATACTTTTGAAATCTCCATCCCCAAATGTCAATGGATAGGCTCCTGGCTTTTCAATCTTGTACATTTCCTCTATAAAAAGGATTTTACAATCATTTATTGTATCTTCTGGGCCTCTGCAAAACAAAAAGAATAAAAAGTACATTCAACTTAGTTCCTCAGACATAGGTTCCGTACTTTATGAATCCTAACCAATGAGATAAAGCTAACTAGCATCTATTTTTTTCACTACTGATAGGATAATTTATTTCAATTCACACACAAAATTCAGCCTAGTACTGTAACTTCTAAGAAAACCAAAACACACACTTAAAACTTGCATAAAGAAAAGACTACTCCATTACCCTCAGACTACCTGGCACCTGAGTATGTCCTTATTGACAGCCATCCATAACTTTGTAATTCTACCTCTCAATGTTTTTTTGGCTGAACACACAGACCAGACAAAATCATATTTTCTTGAATACAGCATATCAAACATTACTATAGAAGTAGAGTGTCAGAAATGAACCAGAAACATGACTTAAGACATGGTAATGGATGCTACTTGGAACCCACAGAGCAAGAAAAGCAATAGAAAGCTTCAAAAGCCCTTCTACAACTTCTAAATGTTTTGGAAACCTAAACCTCAATCTTGCAAATACACCTACAATACTGAATTATGTATGTAGTGTGAGTAGTCCTGTTAATGTCGCCATATCTCAGTAATGAGTAACAAATACTCCATGACTCCACAATACTAATGCTGAAAGACTTCTAGAAAAGAATTAGGAAACACTAAACGTAAAGTTTTTCACCTCCTCTTATACAATCTCTTTGTATTTCCTAAAATTCTAATTCAAATGTAAACCTATCTAGGAAGAAAAGGCCATAAAAACGCCAACAGTTTTAAAACACTCCTTTTTCTTCCCTCCTCAGGATGACATTATGCCTTCTTCAACTGCCTGTTCTCCTACCATTTTCGGTTTACTACCTAATCTAGAACCAAGTAGGAATTTTCAGTATAACCCATGTTGGAAGTATTAATTATTGAATGAAGTCTCTCTGATTTCATTGAATCACATGTGTTGTTATTGAGCAGTTTGACACAAGAGAAAGGAATTTACTAGCTGGAGAGCTTTATTTCTTCCAGGGTGAGATCCAGCCATTAAAAAAACCCAGAAAATCTGAAGGAGATTTGGGTTTGTTGAACTACTTTCCTCTTCAAAAGTTAATCTAATTCTGTTGTACTGCTGCAGTCCTTGTTTTGGCTCTAGAAAAGCACTTCAAAATCTGAAACTACAAAAGCAACTACATGAATACAGGCCACAAATACCATAGCTTGAATTATTAAGATTATGAAGTTTAGCATTTTACCAAGACTGTGATGCTTGTAGTTAAAATGTCCAGTGAGCATCCTGCAACACAAGAAATAGCATAGCTAGTAGTACACAGTCAGCCTAATTCCAAGTTACAGAAGAGTGAAGATTATAGTTTTTTTTGAAGGCTTTATTATGAATGAAAAAACAAACTATTGTATTGGTTACTGTTCAGTACTTGAAGGAGGTTGTGCAAGATTCTGCTAAGCAGAGCTAAAGTGCACTGCACCATTACAAGTGCCTCTTCAGAAGCAGGGAAATAATGAAAATTAATAACTGTAATGATAATGATTAAATATTGCCACACTGGAGATTATCTGCCAGGTGAAGACCACCAATAAGTTAAAATGCTATTTTTTTCCCCAAATATTTACAGTGATAAAAGGCCTAAGAATATGTCTAAATCAGGTGAACAAGTCTTCTAAGTCCTATTTGTACGACATCAGTAAGAGGTGACTTCAAAAATCCTCATGAAGAAAGTGAGCCAGGAGGCATATCCCTGTAAAAAGGTCTAGGCTGTGAAACTAACATCTAGGCTGCGAAACTAACTCAAACTATAGACAGGTAGGGAAACTACGTCCATCTTAAATAAGGATAACCGCAGTAACAGAGCACCTCCAGAAACACCGGGCTTCAGTCTGGGATCTGTTGCTCCCTGCATTACTACTTTGTTTGCTCCCACCACTTCTCTTGTGCTGACTCCAGTTCTTGGACTCTGCCACATGTTGACTTAACTAAGGCAGAAAAAAACTAAGCCAGGGAAAAAACCACAAGCAACAAAACACTTTTTGGTGGCCCTGAGCATTGCAGTGATTAGGTCTCTATGGAACTGGAGTTGAGAGGGCTCTGATAGTGTCTTGATTCACTGTAGTTGTCTTTTAAGTGTATCATCAACAGATGTTCATTTTGGCATATGTATTTATTTTGACCCTTTTTCTTCCTTGCAGTTTTTGGAGGGAAAACCTTCCCCATTGTTGGTCATATGCATAAACAGCAATGCTACCAATTTTCAAAGATTTGGGATATTTCAAGAGAACAAACAAATGCTACATCAATGCAAATACATCCATCAGACAGATAACAGTTTGTTTTCCTGACCAGGAAAATCATGTATTTAAGATAATCTTCATTTGCACACTAGGGGGTATTACTTAAAAGCAGTTCTGGCCATTGTGGGTTGCAGTCCTCAGATTTATTTAGGTTTCCATACAGAGTAGTGAACACAGGAAGTCTGATTTTCTGCACCTCAGTCTGGATGAGACCACATGGTCTTACCCAACCACCCATACTAGAATGCTAGACACCAGCTTCTATTATGACAAAGAATGCCTCTGACAACATCAGGGTATGGAGATACTCCCAGTCTGTGAATGGCTACAGCACTTAAATTCCTCCAGCTGTTACCAAACCTGCAGCTCTATTTACAGCACAATTTCCAGGTTTGGTTTAAAGTGAATTATTTAAATAGAAAATTGTCCCTGAGACGGATAGAAGAGCACTCCCAAGAACAACTACCCCTCTGAAAGGACTGTGGGTGCCAGTACACCTCTGTAGAGAAGGTGAGAGTGGAAGCTTCTCTCTTCTGCAGTAGCATGCAAAGACACTTTGAATTACCTGCAACACATACCCATTAATTCATAGTCATAAAAGCACTACACATTCAAATATAGAGAGGACAAATTGTAAACAATCTTGGGCAGGAAAACCAAATTAACAAATACAGGGTGAGGTTCTCAAAGCATCAAGGTTTCCCTGCTTGTTTTCTGTACCTTGGAGAGTCTTTTCTTAACTGTCCTATACTTTTTGTTAGTCCTCAATTATTTAAAGTTAAAACCAAAACAAATCTCCTGACGCTCTTTAATGCTATAAAACTAGTTATGTTAGGACCTTCCTTAGTTATACCACTGCTTGCCTACCTATCCAGCTTGATTCCTCTGGGACTTATTTCTAACATAACTCAAAAGCAGTGAAACTATTTTAAAACAAAAATACAGAATCATGCCTTCTCTCAGCTAAGTAACATGAAAGTTTACATTCATATCAAAAATACGTGCATTGGTTTGTATATCTGTATGCATACAAAGCAGAGGATAACAAATAAACAAGCACACCTTAAACTTCAAGCAGATCTGTATGGAAAAGTCAAAATAGTTATAAAGTTGAATAATATGTTGGATATTAGTAAGTATACAACTACATGTGCCTCTGCGGAAAATCTGAAGTGTAATTTATTAAGGTAAAATCTTGTCAAGAAACAAGTGACAGTCTCAATACAGCAGCTACAAACATGACTACCCATCATGGGATACAGAGATCTCAAATTTCAGTACGCTTCAGACAAATTTCAGCATATTTAGAGAGCATATTTTTCCCCAATATCTGCATCTTGCAAATCTTCAACATGTGTGTAGTCTAAATACACTATCCCTACTATGACCAAATCTGCATTTAGGAAAAACTTGTAACATTTCCTCCCTTCTCTCTACACTGCCTTATTGTTTAGAGCTGTTTTACTTTACCCCTTCTTTACTGCATTTTCCCTAGAAAAACAGAAAGTAGTTGTTTAAAAAAAAAACAAACCACTTTTCATCACATCTAATTGTCTGCATACAGTCTTCAGATAAGAAGGAAGGTGGCAAAACACCACAAATCTGTATTCACAAATGTACTGACTCTTCTGCTACTGCTATCCATATATTTGGGGAAACAAGCCAAACCTGAGCTCAGTAGAATATTTATTAGGGGTAAATTCCAGTGGTGTCAATTTAAGCTGTTAAAATTACTTTTAACTACAGTGGTTACCACATTGTTTTCTTGAAAGATACTATGAAAATATTTGTAAGTTGGCTCAATAGTGTTAGTGTTCCAAAGGACAACATAGCAAAACATTTTTGTGAAGTATGCAGAAGCATGGATTTTTACCATCAACTTTATTACAAAAAAATCACATGTATATTATCTCAACCTCGAAGTGCTGAAGTGCAACATACTTTTTTAAACAGAACTAGTTAAATAAAACAACTCCTCTAATTAATACCAGAAAACACAGAACTCTCAAAATAAAATAAAAAAAATTTCAGTT
Source organism: Phaethon aethereus (assembly GCF_964289735.1). Lineage (NCBI taxonomy): Eukaryota > Metazoa > Chordata > Aves > Phaethontiformes > Phaethontidae > Phaethon > Phaethon aethereus. Next base: position 33,282,192 of record NC_138577.1, on the reverse strand, counting down.
GTGTGGAGGTAACAACTGGTAAAAGCATATTTTTTCTCTCATAGCACTGCAGTCCTACTGACATAAGCAATACTATTCCCATATCTAGATGGAACTGATAAAACAGATGGATTTCATAATTTCTGTATCACATATTAGGTCATGGTAGGCATTCCTTCTCTTTTGGGCATCTCCTTTATTTTTCTTTTGGGATAAAGGCACTCAAAAAGTAACTTTCAGACTAAGTTTTTCCTAAAAGATATCCAGTATTTGAACCAGAAAAAATATTTTCTTTTCTGCTATGAGTTACATAAGGAGCAAGCAAATACTACCAAATAACTTCACAAAGCTGGTATGTTCCAGCTGCATATATGGAACTACAGAGGAAGATCAACTACCATTGTGACAAATAATGGCTAACAATAAATGGCTAAGCCTTACCAAAACTAAAAAACTCTGCTCAGCTAGTTGCACTTAAAAGACTAATTCTTCTGCCACATTACACATACAATATCTTTAATAAAGATCAGGCTACACATCATTTGTCTTAAAAATTATGGTTATCTAGTAAAATTGAGGTTATATTATTCTGTCAAATATACAGAAGAAATATCACCTTCATTTCTTCACCTTACCATACCAAAAATGAGCTTAAAAAAATATATCGAGTTAGATATTATGCACAGTTAAATGGGGCTGCATTTCATATTTCATGTAACTACATTAAATCTTTTAAAGAAATTAAATGCCAGAACAGAGCCAGACCCTTCAATACAACAGAATTCCTAAAACAAGCTTTCCTTTTAGACAAGTTAGCCATAGTCAGTTAGAAACTTTCAACTGAACCTTCTTATATCTGTACATTTTCCCCCCACGCTTTTTTTTTTAAATTTCAGGCTGCAAAACACTGTAGACATACATAATCACAGCTGACTAGAAGCATGACAACTGGGCGTTACCGTGGCTATTTCAAAGGTCAACAATGAAGAAAATAAAAGCTGCTAGATGACAATTAACATACCATGAAAACTATCAGTTCCTATTGTCTGACAGATTCAGTTACAATTGCTAGATCTCTCTCTGGCTTTTTTTGGTTTTATCACGTTACCATATTGAAATTAGAAGAAAAATATTTCAACAGACACTAAGAGTCAAAATACAAAGCTGAATAAAAACAGGGAAAAAATTACTATTAAAAAAATTCACACCAAGAATCATAAGGAAAAGTGTCTAATGACAATTCATCTTCAGGCCTCCTATGAGCAAAACCTTACTCACGCTAAATCTTGTTTGCCATGGAGAACTAACTCATTTGTCAGCTTCTATAGTTGCTGTCAAAGGGTACTGTCCTGGTCAGCAGAGAAACAGCCATAATCAGAATAAAACCTAATAGAATAGAATGTTGCATACACTCTCCAAATGTATGAATTCAGTTAACAAATAAATAAAAATCAAACCAGAACCAAATGTACTACCACTTTCAGTACCTATACTACCATTTTCGGTATCTATCTTTTCATATACATTACTTTGTTTACATCCCATTTATGATCAATCAGCCTCTATTCTGCTTTTGCAAAGCTTTGAGCCAGCAGCTCTTTTATTTTCTCCTACATCATCAAACAACAGTTGGATAACTTCTTCAGAAATATGTAAACAATCTTTTCAATATTACCATTTAAAATGCTTATTAGAACTTTTATTATCACCCCCTTAGAAGCAGTTGAGACTCTACAGTTCATGTCTACTGTATGTATCAACAGCATTTCATTGAGTCGCTACACTTTGTGCTTTCACGTTTAACAGCTGCATGAACTTGTGCCCTGGCTTACTCAATATACACTTTTTAAAGCGAGAACTTTTTAAAAACACTTTTCTTTGCCTTTGAAACAAGAGAAACTGTGTTCCTGAACTGAGCTCATGAAGAATTGTTTATCAACTTTTATTATAAAATACTAAATTACAAGTATGTTAAAATTGTTAGGCTAGAGAATTAAATATGTGCTACTGTAACAAATAATCTCTACAGAAATCTACTCTGGAAAAACAGAACTATGTGGTGACGTTCACTACAATATATTCACTCCAAGTCACTATCAGGCAAAAGAATGTTTTGAAATTAAAGCAAATATATGTAACAGCATGCATATTTCAAAATATGTTAAATGGAAAAAATCTCAATCTGATATCTAATGTTGCAATGTTAAAATTATTACTGTTTGCTTTACATTTAAACATTACCTGTAACTTAGGCTAAACTGTAGTTTCAACAAACTGCAAACACACATTGTCTATATAGAATGAAACAAAAGCTAAAACATACCCATAAAACAATTACAATCCTCACCAAACAGGACTGGAGATTTTACTTTGAACAGCCTTGTTTTAAAGGTAACTTACAAAATCTTCCCACATGAAGACAGCATATTACATGGATAATTTGACCAAATTCTTCTAGATTGCACCAAATTACATAGAGGTCTTTTATTTTGTATTGCATGCAATACAATGCTTTTAAGTTTTTTCAGAATATTCCACACCCATTTGATTTATCATGAAAACACAAATGGACAGGTACAAAATGGGACAGTACTGGCTGTGCTTTTACTTCAACTTTATTTATTTTTATTACACAAGCCACTATAATGAGAAAGACATAAGACAACTTTTCAAGTATGCAAAGATTCTATTACTCTACATATATAGCTCTAAGATTAAAAAAAAAAAAAAAATTAAACTCCAAAACTATCTCCCAGAATATGTTGAAGACCTTAGTATCAAAGACATCATAATCTAATACAAATTAAGGCCTTTAAAAACAAAACAAAACACACACCCAACTACCAAACCTACAAATTCACATTGTGGATACACAGAAAAGGCAGCCAGGATTTTTTTTTTTTTTTTTTTTTAATCTCAGTAGTGGGCATAATTCTTGATGCATTTACAAAACAATGTATTATAGTTCATAGTGCCAGACTCTGGAAGCTGAGGTTTGGATGCAGGGACTATCCTTTTTCCCTCAGCCTGGAATCTGTGAAGGAGATGAACATTAGAAAAACAAGCATAAACTTAGCACCTGGGAAAAGGGGAAAGCACTGGTCTGAGAGAACAGCACATCACATTGTCAGATCCTAATGATCTGTTTACCATAGGAGCAAGACTCTGCCCTATGCCGTGAAACCCAGCTGAGGAGACAGAGCAAACGGCAGCGGATGAAGACCAACGCCGCGCACCCAGCCGCGCCCGCACGGGAGAGGCGCCGGTGGCCGGCAGCGCGGCCGCAGGCGGACCTGTCCATGGTACTGCAGGAACGCCGCTGGATCGAGCAGGGGCGGAACCGCGACCTGCCAATTACTACAACTACTCCCTTCTTGACCCCGATTAAGTTTGTGGCTGTCGCTATCACCATGCTAAATGGGCATCCACAGTTTCCAAAGCCAGGGTCAAACACGCAGATGTTAATGCCTACTTGATAGGATGACCATAAAGAACCAGGTAACAAGAGCTGGTTGAAGACCCACAAAGGTGAAACACCAAAATGCTTCATATATGAAGAACAAAGCTACAGGAGCTGTGTTTGGCATGACAGAGCATAGTCTAAGCTCAGTCCACGGCTCCGTGTATTTGTGGACTAAATTGTAAGACTCAGAACAATAAAAAGAGTCTGCTCAAGACATTATTCCAGGGGTCTGGATGGCTCCATAAGCTCTTTTATGTTAGAAAGAGACAGAGCTACAAACAGGTGATTCTTACTAGAAGAGGTTATAAGCCTCTACCCAGATTTTACATTATGTTACAATTCTGAGAGTAGATGCAGCACACATACTCATCATGAGCTTAGATACAGTGATAGGAGATTAATCAGCTGGATTAAGTGAGAATCTCAATTCAAAAAGGCATGAGAATCACCAGCTCCCTTCACAACAAAACCTCAGAGGGATACTATCAGGATGGAAAGGCCTTCCAGAAAACAAAAGATAGTGAAGGAAGAGTCTTGCAAAGACAGAAACATGGTAAGTAGACTGTACAATAATGAAAACAATACTAAGTGAATAAATAAATATATTTAAGGTGCATTAAAACCAAACAAAAACAAAGCAAAACAAAACAAAAACCATCCAAAATAAAAAAAGACATTTTCCCCAGTATCCTTCATATTGAACAAAAGGCAAACAAGAATTGCTTGCAAACAAGGCCAAAAACACGTTTCTAGCCTTGGAAGTTAGTAATGAATAGATTATCATAACTTGAACGTACATGACAGCATTAATTTAATGAAAAAGCTTGGTAGTCAGTGATGATCCTGCTCAGAACAGGATGAATCTCATCTCACCAGGAATTCCTGAAAGTCAGAAAGTACATGGTGACCTACAGAGAGACAAAGTCCTAATTAATTTGATATTTAGAGGGCAGTTGCTCATTTTGGAATGTCTTGAATCCTTACATAGCCCAATTCTCTTCAGACAAATTACATCACATACCTGTGCCATGATGTCCAATTTAGTGCATGATATTAAATGGCCCATTTAACTGCCCAATGGCTATTACATAATGGTAATACAGCTTTTCTAGGTCTTAAGTGTGTGTTTGGAATCTGTGATGATTCTGTTATTATTCATTTCTATGTAGATATATACAAGTGTTCATAGACTTTTGAGTAAAGCTGTTGGAGAGATTCCTCAAACAAGTGAGGAAACTGCAGATGGGGTAGGCAAGCAAAAGGCTTGGGGTGATCAGAAGAGAAGGAACATAGCAATCAACAACAACAAAAAAAAAGCAGAAGTGCAATGACTTGAAGTGTAAGCACATAAAGAAATGCCAGCATAAGAGCCTTACGGGGAAAGTGCTCCAGCACCTTATGGGGAATCAGCACACTTTGGTGCCTCCCTGAAACATGTATACACCAATGCATACAGCACAGAGAATGAACAGGAAGAATTACAGAAGTTTGTGTAATTACTGCAGGTCCATGACCTCACTGGAATCAGGAAGACATGGTGGGATATTTTACATGACTGGAGTGCTGTGACAAATGGATATGGGCTCTTCAGGAAGGACAGGCTAGAAAAGCAACAATGGGGAGCTGCCCCTTATGTGAAGACAGGTCAAGAGCCAGTTGAGAGCTTACAGGTCAAGAATAATAGACAGAACAACATGAGTGATCCTGTAGTAAGTGTCTGCTATAGACCTCCTAATCAGGGATAAGAATATCAGGCATTCTTCAGACAACTGGAAGAAGTTTCATGTTTACAGGCCCTAGTTTTCACAGGGAACTTGAAGCACTCCTGTATGTGCTAGAAGGACAACAGAGCAGAACACAGCCTAGGAAATTTGAGGAGTACAGTGATAACTTCCTGACACAGGTGCTTAAGGAGAGCTGCACTGCTAGATCAAATACGTACAAACTAGGAAGAACTGGTCATGGGACATTAAATTGGGGCAGTTTGGCTGCAATGATGATGAGACGATGGAGTTGAGGATCCCTCAAGGAGGGAGCAAGGTAAAAAGCAAGACAAGCCTGGATTTCAGGACAGGACAGTGTAACCTCTTCCGAGATCTGCTTGAAAAAAATCTGACAGGATACAACCCTGGAGAGAGGAAAGGTCCAGTAGAGCTGGTTGACATTCAAGGATCACCTCCTCTAAGCTCAAGGTCTGTCACCACCTGCAGGAAATCAAAGGCAGCAGGAGGCCTTCATGGACAAGCAATGTGCTCGCAGACCAAACTCAGACATAAAAAGGAAGTGTATAAGAGGTGAAAGCAGGGGCAGCTGACCCCCAGGGGAGTATGGAGTTCCTCTGCAATACTGTAGGGATAGACTTGAGAAAGTCAAGGTTTTACTTTGATTTGAATCTGTCAAGAAATGTGATGGGCAACAAGGAAAGATTCTACAGCTATAAAAACAGTAAAGAAAAACTAGAGAAAATGTGGGCTCACTGCTAAATATAGCAGGGCCCCTGATGACAACAAACACAGAAAAGACCAAGGTACTCAGTGCTTTCTTTGCCTTAGTCTTTACTAGTTAGACCAATGTTCAGGAATCCCAGGCCCCTAAGACCAGATGGAGCAAGGAAGACAGCCTCAGTGGAAGAGGGTTAGGTTATGGAGCACTTAAACTGGGCATATATTAAGTCTATGAGGCCTAACAGGTTGTATCCATGAGTGCTGAGAGAGCTGCCTGATGTCTGGACATGGCTACTCTGAGTCATCCTTGAAAGGTCATGAAAATGGGGACACCTTCCTGACAACTGGAAGAGAACAAACATCACTCCTGCTTTCAACAAGGAAGATCTGATGACAGACTGGTCAGCCTCAACTCAATCCCTGGGAAGGTGATCCTGCAAATAATTTCCAGACACAAGGATATGACTGGGACATGTGAGCATGGACTTACAAAGGGGAAATCATGCTTAACCACCCTGACAGCCTTCTACAATGAGGTGACTTGCTTGGAAGATGACAGTAGAGCCAATGTTCACATCCACTTTAGTAAGGCTTTTGATATAGTCTCCCGTAACATTCTCACATATAAGCTAACAAAGTATGGGTTAAATAAGTGCACAGTAAGGAGGACTGAAAACTGGCTGAATCCACAGGATTGTGACCAATGGCATGAAGTCCAGCTGGAGGCAACCCCAGCCAGTACTATTTAACATCCTCTTTAATGACCCGAATGATGGAAACAGAGTGGACCCTCAGCAAGTTCACAGAAGATAAAAAGCAGAAGCAGCCACCAATATACCAGATGTGTGTGCCACCCTTCAGAGTGACCTGGGGAGTTGGACAGAGAGGAATTTAATTTTGTTCAACAAAGAGAAATGCGAAGTACTGTACATAGGGAGCACCCCATGCACCAGTACATGCTGACTGCCAACTGGCTGGAAAGCAGCTTGGTAGAGAAAGACCTTGAGGAACTCATACACAACAAGCTGACCATAAACCAGCAATGTGCCCTTGTAAGCAAAGGTGGTCAACAGCCTCCTGGACTACATCAAGAGCAGCATTGCCAGCAGGTAGAGGGAAAGTGAACTTTCCTCACTACAGCATTGGTCAGGCCAGGTCTGGACTCCCCAGGGTAAGACAGACATGGGCTTACAGGCGTGGTTCTAGAGAAGGGCCACAAAATTTAAGGTACTAGAACATCTTTGATACGGGAGTGTTTAGCCTGGAGAAGACAAGGCTTGAGTGTGGAGGGCTCTTATCCATTTATATAAACAGGGAGCCAGACTCCTCTCCCTAGTGCCTACAGCCAGGACAAGAGGTAACAGGCACAAACAGAAACACAGGAAATTCCCAGTGACCACACAAAATACCTTTTTATAACGATTGTCCAGAGAGGCTGTTGAGTCTCCACGCATAAAGATATTCAAAATCCAAGTGGACATAGTCCCAGCCAATCTGATCTAGCTGACCCTGCCTGAGCAATCTCAAAAGCACCTTTCCATCCTCAATGACTCTCTTAAATGTATATATTTCAACACCACCCCTTTTTAATTCTATTTTCCTAATGCTTTTCCTAATATCATGCTCATCACCATTTTTACACACACACCCCCCACACACACTCTTTGCCTTTTTGCCCTTGTCTGTTTTCTTCTGTACTTTCTCTTCTGTTTGGATTTACTTTCCTCAGTGGGAACAAACTAAGCTTTAGAGCACTTCTAAAAATCAGGCCCTAGAAAGCAAGTCAAAAGACTCTATGGTTCCAAGTCCACGTGTTTATTAAAGAAAGGACAGTGTTACAAACACTTAAGATATAGTTTATTTTCTGGGAAAACAAATAAAAATCCTCAAGATCCAAGTCAACCTATTATTCATCTTCAAAACATACTTTTATCTTACAGTAATTATGGCACGGTTATGAAATCCAAAACATTCCCACTTGGTACTTATGCTTTTTTTTCTGTTGAAGCAATTAATACCTTAACACATAATTAATTAACTGAAAAGTTAAGCTACTGAATGCAATCCAAAGAACCAAGCTTCTCCCCCTCTCTCCTTGTTGCAATTTATGTCCATCACCTCTGGTCTGCCTTCCATGTGCCACTGTGCTCCCTAAACCATCTCAGCAGCCCTTTGCCGAATTCACTCTACTTTACGTGTCTCTTGTGTGTGTTGGAGTGAGATGGTGTTTGGGGATGAGTGGAATCTAGTACTCTTGATGCAGTCTAATCAGTGCTTAGTAAAGGGGAATAAAGCACTTGCCCGAGTCTTCTGATTATACCCCTTTTCATACAGCCCAAATATTGTTAGCCTTCATTACATACTGCTGGCGCATGTTCAGTTTGCTGTCCACCAAGACCCACAGGTCCTTCGCATCAGCGCTACTTCCCAGCTTGTATTGCTGCAAGCAGCCCTGCCTTCCCAGGTGCAAGAAAACTGCATTTATCATTGTTGAATTTCATGAGGCTCCTGCCAGCCAGTTCCTCCTGCCTGTTCAGGTCCCTCTGATTGGCAGTGCCACCCTTGAGTTTCCATCAGTTTGGTGTCTCTGCAAACTTGGTGAGAGTGCACTGCACTGCCACTGCCATGCTGTTGCTCAAGATGTTGCACAGTACAGGTCCCAGGATACACCAGTGCAGATCCCTGCTTGCTACCACTTTCCAGGTAGTGTACAACTCATTAACCACCATCCTCTGAGCCTGATCATTCAATCTTACCCTTTTTTAAACGCAGCTGATTGCCCATCCACCCAGATCACAACATCCTAATTGGGATGGGATATTACAGGACACAGACAAAAGACGTGCTACAAGTTGAAGTAATTGACATCTGTTGCTCTCCCCTTGGCCACAGAGCTAATCATTTTGTCACAGAAGGCAGACAGGCTTGTATGGCATAATTTGCTCTTGGGGAAAAAAAAAAAATCTACCCTGGCTATTCTGAGTCATCTTCACATTGCCAGCACTTCCAAGAGAACTGTTCCATGGTTTTCCTCAGACTGAACTAAGGCTGACTGGCCTTAAGACGGGTGCAACATTTGCCCTTCTCTAGTTTATCAGGGACCTCCTCAATCTCCATGGCTTTCCAAATATAGTACAGAGGAGCATCACTACAGCATCAGGCTCTCTTTGACTGTTTTCACTAGGCACAGCTATCAGAGAGAGCTTCTCAATGGAAACTAAGGCAATGAAGATAGTGTTCATTGATACTGTATCATCTGCTTTTTTCATGAGTTGATCCCTGTTTGCCTTGTTCAGTCTTCTACAGCCAAAGCTGTGGTAAAAGGTCTTTGTGTTGTCCTTGATGTCTCTTACCAGTGTCAGCTCTAGATGAGCTTTGGTTCTCATAACTCCATCCTTACATGTTCAAAAATGTACCCGATGCCAGTGGTTTACATGGCACCGGGCCTGCTGGCAGCAGATGGAGTGCAACTGCCTCCAAGGGGGAAAAGGATTCTAGCTTACAAGCTGGCAGGCCTCATCAAAAGGGCTTTAAACTAGATCTGAAGGGGGAAGGGGATAAAACCAGGCTCACTAGAGTTAAGCCTAGTGGTGGCATGCCAGATTTGGGGGTGAAATCGATAGCCCAGCTCAAGCGCATCTACACCAATGCACATAGCATGGACACCAAAGAGGAGGACCTGGAAGCCATTGTGCAGCAGGACACCTACGATGTAGTTGCATTCACAGAAACATGGTGGGATGACTCTCATGACTGGAGTGCTGCAATGAATGGCTGTAAGCTCTTCCGAAGGGATGGGCAAGGAAGGAGAGGTGGTGGGGTGGCTCTGTATGTTAGGGAGTGTTTTGATTGTATAGAAATCAATGATTGTGAAGACCAAGTAGAGTGCTTATGGGTAAGGATGAGGGGGAAGGACAATGAAGCAGATACCTTGCTGGGAGTCTGTTATAGACCACCCAACCAGGATGAAGAGACAGACAAGACATTCTATAAGCAACTGGCAGAAATCTTGCATTTGCTAGCCCTTGTTCGTGTAGGGGACTTCAATCTACCAGACATCTGCTGGAAGTATAACATGGCAGAGAAGAAACAGTTCCTGGAGTGTGTGGAGGATAACTTCCTGACACAGCTGGTAAGTGAGCCTACCTGGGGAGATGCCCGACTTGACCTGCTGTTTATGAACACAGAAGGACTGATAGGACAGGTGGTGGTTGGAGGTCATCTTGGGCTTAGCAACCATGACATGATAGAATTCTCAATTCTGAGCAAAGTAAGGAGAGGGGTCAGCAAAACTGCTATAGTGGACTTCCGGAGGGCAGACTTTGGTCTGTTCAGGTCACTGGTTGAGAGAGTCCCTTGGGAGACAGTCCTGAAGGACAAAGGGGTCCAGGAAGGCTGGATAGTCTTCAAGAAGGAAATCTTAAAGGCGCAGGAGCAGGCAGTCCCCATGTGCCATAAGAAGAGCTGGCGGGGAAGGCAACCAGCCTGGCAGAGAAGGGAGATTTTGCTGGGACTCGAGGAAGAGAGGAGAGTTTATCACCTCTGGAAGAAGGGGAAGGCAACTCAAGAAGAGTACAAGGATCTCATTAGGTAAGCAGGGACAAAATTAGAAAGGCAAAAGCCCAGCTAGAGCTCAATCTGGCCCCAGTCGTAAAGGATAACAAAAAATGCTTCTACAAATATATTAACAACAAAAAGAGAGGCAAGGAGAATCTCCATCCTTTACCAGATATGGCAGGGAACATTGTCTCCAAGGGTGAGGACAAAGTTAAGGTACTTAATGCCTTCTTTGCCTCAGTCTTTAATAGTCAGTCCAGGTATCCACAGGGTATTCAGCCCCCTGAGCTGGAAGACAGGGATGGAGAGCAGAATAAACCCCCCATAATCCAGGAGGAAGCAGTTAAGGACCTGCTGCACCATCTGGACACCCACAAGTCTATGGGGTCTGATGGGATCCACCCAAGAGTACCAAGAGAGCTAGCGGAAGAGCTTGCCAAGCCACTTTCCATCATTTATCAGCAGTCCCGGTCAACAGGGGAGGTCCCAGACAACTGGAAGCTTGCCAATATGATGCCCATCTACAAGAAGGCGCAGAAGGAGGATCCTGGGAACTACAGGCCTGTCAGTCTGACCTCCGTACTGGGGAAGATCATGGAGCGGTTCATCTTGAGAGTGCTCACAAGGCATATGAAGGACAACTAAGGGATCAGGCCCAGCCAGCATGGGTTCATGACAGACAGGTCCTGCTTGACCAACCTGATCTCCTTCTATGACCAGGTGACCCGCCTAGTGGATGAGGGAAAGGCTGTGGATGTTGTCTACCTGGACTTTAGTAAAGCCTTTGACAGCATCTCCCACAGCATTCTCCTCGAGAAACTGGCAGCTCGTGGCTTAGACAGGTTTAATCTTTGCTGAGTAAAGAACTGGCTGGATGGCCAAGCCCAGAGAGTTGTGGTGAACAGCGTTAAATCCGGCTGGCGGCCGGTCGCAAGCGGTGTTCCCCAGGGCTCAGTTCTGGGGTCGATCATGTTCAATATCTTTATAAATGATCTGGATGAGGGGATCGAGTGCTCCCTTAGTAAATGACACCAAGTTGGGTGGGAGTGTTGATCTGCTGGAGGGTAGGAGGGCTCTGCAGAGGAATCTGGACAGGCTGGATCGATGGGCAGAGGCCAACTGTATGAGGTTTAATAAGGCCAAGTGCCGGGTCCTGCACTTCGGTCACAACAACCCCATGCAACGCTACAGGCTTGGGGAGGAGTGGCTGGAGAGCTGCCCAGCAGAAAGGGACCTGGGGATGCTGGTTGACAGCTGGCTGAACATGAGCCGGCAGTGTGCCCAGGTGGCCAAGAAGGCCAACAGCGTCCTGGCCTGTATCAGAAATAGTGTGGCCAGCAGGAGTAGGGACGTGATTGTGGCCCTGTACTTGGCACTGGTGAGGCCGCACCTCGAATCTCGTGCTCAGTTTTGGGCCCCTCACTACAAGACGGATGCTGAGGTGCTGGAGTGTGTCCAGAGAAGGGCAACAAAGCTGGTGAGGGGTCTGGAGCACAAGTCTTATGAGGAGCGGCTGAGGGAACTGGGGTTGTTTAGTCTGGAGAAGAGGAGGCTGAGGGGAGATCTTATCACTCTCTACAACTACCTGAAAGGGGGTTGTGGTGAGGTGGGTGTTGGTCTCTTCTCCCAACTAACTAGTGATAGAATGAGAGGAAACGGCCTCAAGTTGAGGTTTAGATTGGATATTAGGAAAAATTTCTTCACCAAGAGAGTGGTCAAGCATTGGAACAGACTGTCCAGGCAGGTGGTGGAGTCACCATCTCTGGAAGTCTTCAAAAAAACGTGTGGATGTGGCGCTTCAGGACATCATTTAGGGGGCATGGAGGCATTGGGCTAATAGTTGGACTTGATGATCTTGAAGGTCCTTCCAACCTTAGTGATTCTGTGAAAATTCCTCCTTTTTACACTGCCCCCATTTCCAACTTTTATATATTGACTTTTTGCACTGGAGCAAAGTCACGAGTTTCCTGCTCAGCCTTGTCAGTCTCCCAGTACATCTATTAGTTTCTTGAGTACCAGGATGAGCCATCTTTGCATTTGGAGGAGCTTGTCTTGAAGCACCTGTTAGTTCTACTGAGCATCTTTACCCTTCACAGCTGCCTCCTATGGGATTCCATCAACCAGTTCCTTGAATGAAATTGAATGCTGCTCTACTTAATTCCAAAGTCCCTGCTCTGCTACTCCCTTTCCTCTGTTCCAGCAGGATCTTGGCATCTACTATTTCACAGTCAGTATAGCCAAGGGTACCATTGATCATCTGATCACCAGGCAGCTGTTGATAATAAACAGCAGATCCAGTTGTGTATCACCCTGTTGATCTGTACCAGTACCTGTAGTAAGAAGTTATCCCTGAAATCCTCCAGAGAGCTTCTTGACTGCTTGCATTCCAGGAGATGTCAGGGAATTTGAGTCCTCCATGAAAATCAGTGACTGTATTCAAAGACTTTTAAAGAAGGCTTTGTCCTCTTCCCCACCCCAATTGGGTGAACCACCACCATTATGTCATCCTTTTTGGTCTCTCCCATCCTCATCCACAAGCTCTCAACCAGAGACTGTTGTCATCCCACTGAAAAGCTCCCTACATCCAAACTTCTTCACATCATGGCAGCCCTACCTTCTATCTTCACCCTTCCTGAGTTTATATCCATCCATATCTCACTCCAGTCACGTGAACTGTCCCATCATGTCTCCACTATACCAAATGTCATAGTTCTGTGACTATATGCAGAACTACTTCCTCCCACTTGTTTCCCAGGCTGTAGGTATTTGCACAGATGCACTTGACATGGATATCCCTCTTTTACCAATCCCAAGATTGCACTTGTTCCCACCACCCTGTACCCTTTGCTTTCCATGCAGATGCCAATACCTCCCTTAACCATGGGTCATAATGTCCCTTCACACCCAAAGCTCTACTCACCAGGTTGGCCAGCCTGTTGGCATAGATGCTCTTGTCCCACTTGAGGATCAAGGGCCTTCAGGGACAGATGGGAAACCAGTTACGGGACCCATGGTATTAAAAGTCAAATGCCTGTTGACATGAGCTGTGCAATTAACCAGGTTTTGATCCACAGGATTTGCCTGCTCCCTTTCTCCCTTGGAAGGATTTGTGCTCCAAAGTCTTACCCTTTCACTAGCAGGACTGAGAAGCTCTTACATAACTGAGCTACTTTAGCTTGAGAGATGACACTACTTTTACTAAGTAAGACTTGGTTTGCAACTTAAATTTTAAAGTTCAAGATAAAAGAACAATACATTCAACAGTCCAAAAGACTCACCATGAATTACAAGCACCTAGTCTCTCTTCCCTCCAATTTGGGAAAGCAAACTGAAACACTCAGTCAAATACCAGTTTCTCCATATTGCCAGTTAAGAACAGGTAATGTGCAGGGAAATGGCACAATGGACAAATAAATTACTCTTCATGCTCTCTCTTTAAGAATTGGGAAGAGGGAAGTATCAAGAGATAAAAATCAGTCTTGCATGTAAGAGAAATAATTATGCGTCAGCAATCTCAGAACTCTTATCCTTCCACTCCTCTCTGCACAACGGAACCTCCTGAAGATTTGTCCTCTTTAAAGCAAGAAAACAAAGTGTGCAGGAAAACAAAGCCCATGTAGGAATAGCTGTAATCTGTGTATAACCTCGCTGTCATACCTATTCAGGAATGTTTGTAAAACAGAAATTTTTGTCTTAACAGAAAGCAGGGAAAGCAGAAAGAAGAAACATGAAAAGGGTATCTGTAATAATTAGTCAGCCAAATACCCTTCAAAATGTAGTATTTCTTTCAAAACTTGCTGGTTTTGACTTCACAGGTGCTGAACCAAGGTACTATATGTCATTTATGACTTTGGAGAGGTCAATTACCACAGTGAGTGGTTAAAAGATTCACTCTGTTCATGCTCTCTTCATGAACTATTCTCAGTCAGATACTGTTCTTCAGTCTCAGATTTGACCGAAACAACACATCCTGGACACCAACCTTTCTCCAGTCCCAGCAGGCCAATCTTTCTCCAGTGCCAGGAGCTGACAGTGTGTTCCAGTATCTTCTAGGCAGTTTGTCCTGCACCCCAGACTCCTTTTTTATTGCGCAAGAGGTGGCACTGTATGCTACTCAAAAGTCTCTTTAATAATATTCTATCTTCATGTCCATTCTATCTTTTAACTCTTGAGTTTCTCCTCAAGAATAAAATCACAAGTAAGACCAAAAACCTAATCTAGAATTTAAAAATAAGCAGTTTGATTTCAAGTGAATTCCACTTCTTATGTGCAAGAAGATAATTATTTTTACACCCCCTCTCCCAAACATGAGTTCTTTTGTTCAGCAGGATAGTTAAGTGGGACCCAAAATACTCCTGTTGTTGTTGTTAAGAGACCTTCATGTTAATAATTGCAAGACTATTACCTAAGGCTGTGTATCACAAAGAGAGCCATGTCTAGCTGTAGAGACCATGGAAAAGCAGTTCACAGAAGTGCTTAAAAAGTTCTAGGCATCACCTCCTGAGAATCACCATGAAAAATCCCAGCAGCTTCTTGGACAATCAGTATCTATCTCGATCTGAAATAGTTGCATTGATACAAAAGGAGGTCTCTTCTTCAAAAGGTGGTCACCAGCTCCACTGAAGTCATAAGGAGGAGAGGAGAGGAGAGAGGGAGATGCAAATTCACCCTTTCAGAAGTTTTGTGCCTAGAAGAAATATGCCATTTTTATGTCTGTGTAAGAAAGCTGCAGGCAAGTTCTTCAGCAATTAGAATTCTTATTATTAGGATACCTGCTCATACAGCACGAAAGCTATTTTTAAAAATGGCTCCAAGTATATCTTGTTAATATTCCACATATCAGCAGAACAATGTCTTCCCAGATCAACCAGCAACAATCAAAGATGTTACATTAAAACCAATAAACTGAGAAGTTATTTTGGGTAGAAGATATTTTGGGTAGAAGATTCTACCACAAAAGTATATAAGCATCAGTAAGGGATAAACCACATAAAAATTCTGCATCTA
Source organism: Phaethon aethereus (assembly GCF_964289735.1). Classification (NCBI taxonomy): domain Eukaryota; kingdom Metazoa; phylum Chordata; class Aves; order Phaethontiformes; family Phaethontidae; genus Phaethon; species Phaethon aethereus. The sequence continues at coordinate 33,266,742 of NC_138577.1, read as the reverse complement.
AAGAAAAAACATAGTACAAGAACTACACTACTGGGCACCTACAAAGTATGACAACAACAGTGGCATGTTGATTGTCACAATACATTTTGAAAGGGACAGGAGGTTTGGTACTGTTATTTTTTAAGTGTCAAAACAACATACAACTGCCAATAATTTTTTTTTTTGGACCAGTTAGCTAGAAATCCACAGAAGCACAAAACTCTACATCATCCATAACAACATGCAAGAATTGTTTCACTGTTAGCTCACCATTCTGTAATGTGTTTAAATTCTGTACCTTTGCAAAGCAATAAAAACAAATATTATGAATGACTTCAAAAATCAGAAGTTAAATATAAATTGAAAGACTTGTTCAAAAGAAGTAAAAGGAGCAGCTAAAAGTAAAATCTGTACAGGTAGCATCAAGACCACGTAAAAACACCATATTGCCTTCTGAGACATGAATAAAAGGAGTCTAAAAGAAGATGAACAGGAATGTATCCTACAAAAAATAACAGAAAAAAGCAAAAATTTTTTTCAAACGAGAATTAAATTAGCATACTTAAAAGCTAGAGAGATTGATCCAAAACCAAAACAATCCTTCCTTTTTTGGGAGCAGGAAGCCTCAACGCAAAAAACCTGCAGAACTAAAAAAAGGACAAATATAAAACTGAAAATTTAGTACCCTTTCTATTACTTTCCATTACTACTGCTTGGGTAAAGGCCTCAAATTCATTAAATGTTCACTTAGAGAGGTATAAAATCTGCAGAGTGAACAGATTTTTCTGATATTCTTGTATAACTTCAAAGGCTTAAACAAAATACAAGCCTTGGTATTGATAGAGTCCTTGCCAAATTCAAACTCTCAAAGGCTGACTGAAGAAAATTAAGAGCTGACTTCAAGTCTAGCAAGGAGAAAACTCAAAGCACCATTTGAACTACTTTGATTTGGTGTGGTGATTTTTATCATGTCAGCGAGCTCTAATATTAAAATAAATTGTGAACAGTTTGCCTCACAACTACCCACCACGAACAGACATTTGATACATGCCCTTTAAGTGCAAAGGTGGCAAGTCATATTACTCTGGATTACAAATAGCTGCTTTTATCATGAAACAGAAGATACTCCTGAAAAAGAAAAATAGAGGATGTTCAAAAATAGAGGTACACTCTGCAAATTCAGTTAAAATCAGTTCAGGGGTACCAGACAGAGAGACCACTTGGAACTGTAAGCATGCACACACAGTCATGAGACACTTATGGTCCTAGGCTCGTGTATATATTCCATGGTCAAAGCGCTGCTGTTTCCCTAGTATTTGTATCTAAGACACAGTAAGTCAAGTTTGGGCAGGTTTTAGACATCCTGCAATTGCAAATTTCAGTTGCAATGCAAATACAGTACAAATAAGAATTATTAATATGTGGTCAATTCTTCGGTATAATGATGTAATTTTCTCCCCTGATAATCTCTCTTCTCTTTGATAATATTCTCTAATCCATATCTGTTTCCCAAAAGATGATCTAATGATGACAGACTGTACAGGACATTTCCTTTAGGTTATGACTGAGACAAGTAAAAGTAACACCTAACAAATGCCCATGTCAACAGATACAGAAAAAGGAAGTACTCGTCACATATTCTACCAGCTCCAAGGCATTACTGCAAACAGTACATGTTCTTTCCTGTCATTGTGCCAACCGTTTCACAAAAATTTTTGACATAATGCCAGAAAGGGAAAAGTCCAAGCCATGAATATATCTGAAGCAACCATAAGAACTCTGCCTCCCTTTACTGCCTGCTGATGTTGTTCTTAAGTAGTACACAAATAATTAGTCATTAACATACAATCAACTAATCACTAACATATACTCATTAAGCATTCAAAATAGATTTCACCTTTATTTAAAACAGTTAACTAATGCTAACATTATGGTAAGAACTCATGATAACATATCAATAATATATTAAATTATAGAATAGTCATATATTAATTATATTATTCTAGATTAAAATATTACAACATAACATGGTTATAATTCTAAGCTAGTGTATATTAATAAACACTGAAACACTACGAGATCGGTTTTTATTTTGCAAACCAATATACCTGAAATGTAAAGTGATTCTTGTTGCATGTTCCTTGCACAAGTTTATGAATACCAGCAGATTTACCCTGTACTTTTACTGCTAATTGAGAGGAATGACTTAAGTAGTGCAAGTGATACAGAATTATTCCTTGATAAATTTCAGAAATGTCAGAGTTCAGATAACCTTGCTTTCTGCAAACTAGTTGGTTACTGCATATGCAATCCATCCACATGTAAATGAAGCCTGAATTCTTAGTCAGGAAGAAAATTAGCTGCAATAATGTTTTATTTGAAAAACGGACTTAAATTCACCAATTTAAAATAAGATATTTGTCAGCTGTGCCTTTCTTCCCCCAACTCCTTTCAGAGGACAGTGTCAATACTATGGGGAATCCCATGGTACTTGCCACAGTACCCATGGTACTTGAAGTTATCATCTTCAAATGTGAAGTACAACTATCAGCTTATTTATATTAAAAAAAGAGTACCCGATAGAGTTCCAACCAGCATGAACAGAATTTTTTATTAGCCACCGCAGGCTTGCTTTTGCCATGATAAAACATATCCTTGATTATTCTATTTTAGTAAATGGGAAAAATTCTGAAAGAATCCATGCAGACAACAGTTTTAAATAACGTTATCAATAGACATTTGAACTTTGTAAACTGATACCTGGACAGTTCTCTTTGTAGAAGGTCGTAAGTCCACCTCTGATTCACCAAAGGCCATAAAAATATTAAATGCACATACAATGAAAACCTTCATTTCTCTAGACTGGCCTCTATTTCTTAACCTCTTCTCCCTTCCAAGTTAATAATTCAAAACTACTTACTCAATTTCTTCTTGCTTTACATTTGAAGAGGGTTTTTTTTTTTTGCTTCGCCTACAAAACAAGTTCATATGCCTGCTCTACTTAATACAAGACAACCATAATATACTGAAATTGTCTAATGAAACTCCTGTTATTCTAAAATTAAAAACCATCCACAAAACAGATTTTCATTCATTTGCATGATTGACCAAGTCGATGTCTTTCCTATTTCCCAGTACTAGGTATGACTGCCTTTTTTTGAACACAAAATCTTCAATTGCACCTGATCATGTCTTCTGTATGTCTCTTCCAATTAACCACATCCTACACTGGAAGCCCTCCCACAAATACAAAAATTCTCCTTTCTCATAAAGAAAACTACACTAACATGTAAACAGTCCAATTCATTTTTAGGAATATACTCCCAGAGCAATACTACTAGTTAAGTGTGGGACATGCCAACATTAAATCAATAACCTCTTAAGTAAAAAGAAATTTCACTTTAGTTCCAGTTTAATTTTAACATCAGTTTCATTCCTAACATAGTACTTCTATGTTAGTAGAAGTGCCTCTTCTGCAAGGATGGAGGTGGCAGACTGAATCCATTTGCTCTTAGTTCTTTTCTATCAGAAAAGGATAATATTAAGGTAACGAGGAAAGCTGCTCTGGTTTGGGCTGGGATAGAGTTAATTTTCTTCCTAGTAGCTGGTATAGAGCTGTGTTTTGGATTATTATGGGAATAATGTTGGTAACATACTGATGTTTTAGTTGTTGAGCAACGCTTGTACCAAGTCAAAGACTTTTCACATTCTCATGCTGTGCCAGTGGGGATGTGCACAAGAAGTTGGGAGGGGGCACAGCCAGGACAGCTGACCAAGGGATATTCCCTACCATATAACATCATGCTCAGTGTATGAAGTGGGGAGAGTTGGTCAGGGGGCCGCAGCTCAGGAACTGACTGGGCATCTATCAGCAGGTAGTGAGCAACTGTACTGTGCATCACTTACTTTGTATATTCTTTTATCACCATCATTATTATTAGTCTTCCCTTGCTGTCCTGTTAAACTCCCTTTATCTCAACTCACAAGTTTTACCTTTTTTTCAATTCTCCTCTCCATCCCAACATGTGGGGCAGGGTGGGGGGTGCATGAGGAGTGTGCGAGCAGCCACGGGAGGCTTAGTTACCACAAGAAAAGCTAATGAGAAGGAGGAGGAAGGTTACAGTGAATTCCTCAAGGAGACTACCAATAAAGATTGGTCATCTGTTCATCCCTAAGACGGCAGTTAAACAGAGCTTACTGACAGTAATATCATATGGATTTCTGTATAGTTCTTTAGCAACAGTGTTCTCTGCAAAATTTTGTAAATGGAATAGGAAAACAAAGCAAAGACACTTAAGTGACTTCAGCCACACGGAAACTCATAATTCCCACATCCCACAGTTCCACATTTTACTTATCAGAAGCTACAATACCCACATAAATATTTTATTCTCAGAGACGACTAATACTCAGTGAGACCTAGGGGTTCCCAATTATCTAAAGAATTACTGAAAACAGATTTTTCAGTTTTCAATAGAATTGAACATATAATATATAAAAATTAATATAAATGTATAAATATATAACCTATAAAGGAATATAAATAAAACCACATTCTGATCAGTTTGAATCACAGATAATACATGAAACATTATGGTTGCCTCCAGCAATCTTGGGAAATGTAAAAGTTCTGATTCATAGCTGAGACTGCACACCATAAAAACCATGCACTGTAATTCCATGACTCAGGCAGCTGTGGAATCAAAGTATGACATTAATTTTAATCTAGTGATGACTAGTACACAAAAAAACAACAAACATACTTTATATTATATGTAGAGACTTTATGAGTTGGTCAGATAAATCTTACCCCAGCAGAATTTTAGCATGAACCTCTTTGTTAGTCCTTGAGATTTCTCTCAAAGAGGTAATTTCTGCATCAAACCAAAATCCTCTTTCTTCTGGAGTCTCAACATTGTAGTTAACCATCACCACATCACCCACTTTTAGTTCACTCCACTTCAGAATGGTTCTTGCTCGGGGTCGAAGATTATTGGTGTCGATTTCTACTATGCCATTCTCTGGGTACCTTGAAAAGTAAAACCAACAACAGTAATGATTATGACTCCTGTAGCAGTAAGAAGTCACAGACAACATATAAGAAACATAGTATAAAAATCTAACCTAATACCCTTTTGAAAGTTTAGTTTTTATCTAAACACAGACCAGGAATTTGATGAATGTCAGATGAAAGAAAATAGCCTTTCAGGAGTTTTCTCTCTCAAAAAAATATTTAAATAATTAAGTAAGTCTATAAGCACAGGATGACTTTTTTGATTGGAATGCAATCAAGTTCAAGGTTTTGGCACACACCAGTTTACTCCCAATGAAAAAGTAATGAATATAACTATATTTCTCAACTCTGCACATTTCTAATTTAGCTTTGCTTTCATGTATTTGTTACATTTCCACTAACTTCAGTAACACCACAGACAGTGCTTTTTAAAAATTTGACCCTACAAACACAGCGTATCAAATTAATGTGGTGCATATAGTCAAAGTCCACATTCTTTGCACCATGTTTAAAAAAAAGTCTTACTACAAAATGTAGTAAGTGAGAAACAACTAAGACTCTTAATGAGACACATGAACTAACAATTTGAAAGTGTTTCTCCCTTTAAATTACAATACCAAAAAAATCTAGAAAGATAAATGGGGAAATCATTCCTTCTCCAGACAACTTACTATATCTTGCCAAGAGAAGTGTGAAGTGCAATATAAAATGCAAAATAAAATAAATTAACGGTTCACTACATCATAATTAAGAAATTTTGGTTGATTTATTTTCCTTGAAGCTTGGCAGCTTTTTACACAGTATTTTACATAATATTGCCCACAAATTGCTAGGGTTTGGAAGAGATTGCTTTCTTCATCCTGTGTTGGTGTATGCCACCACAGCACATATAAAAAAATAGAGTCATGAATAATTTCTGAAGAGCTCCAATTTCTTTCCAAGCTGAGAAAAACTCATTTAGCAGAATTAAGACAGTAATATTTGACAGCACTACAACTAAAATCCCAATGCAAGAAAGAGGAGCTTTTAAGATTTGAGATGTTAACTTCTCAGTTTAACACCACAGCCTTCTTAAATCCTCTGCATAAGGCAATTATTTAATGATAGTAGAGCCTGTATAGTTTGTGCATGTGCTGGAAAAACAGTACAATATGGACATGATGAAAACCCTGCTGGCAGAAGAAAAAAGCTGGCCTGTTACGAAGAGTAAAAAGATGCTAGACTGAAACAATGAAGTTCCTTTCTGATACTGTGTGTAAACAAATAAAGAATCCTCCATCATTTAACTAGTACTAGATGATGTCACAGTACAAATTTAACAGAGAAAATGAAAGTAAGTCTACTACCTATAAACAAGTACTATTAAAAGTTATTCATTCTTCCTTCTTAACAAATATTGCTGAGGATATATCTTAAATTACATTTCCATCATACAATTATTGGCACTTTAGCAAGGGCACTCATGCTGTATAGTTAATATACTTTTGTCAAACAGTGTTGTTAAATCTTAATGGCAAAATCCTACTCTTACTAACAAAAGCATGGCTCTGCCACTTTCTAGCCTGCCTCCCTGTGGTGAACAAGATCATTTCAAGGTCTTGGGGAAATCACACATTATAACTTACTACATTACTACATAGAGAAATACTAAAACTACTGTCATTAACAGCATGAGGCTCTGATAGACTACAGCCTGAAATCAGAATGTCTGCTCCTGAACAGTCGACAAAGCCCACTGATGTAATTGAAGACATTTTAAACAAGTTCATTTTGCTTTGTGTTATGCCTTCTATTAAATCTCACACACCAGTTTGCTGCTACAGATAAGGTGGGGGAAAGAGGGCAGCCATCTAGAATGTGTCTTAAATTTGTGGGAAGATTTATCCTTTTTTTTTTTTTTTTTTTTAAGAAACACAAACCACAACAGTTTAAAAGTGGCTGTAGCTTTACATAAACCAATGGCCAAGTAAAAAAACACATCTATAACTATTTACAAAAAATTAAATACAAAGAGTGGTTTTTTCCCTCCAACATTTTCAGATCCTAATTATAAAAATCTGCATGACAGGAATTGTATCATACAAAGACAGGTCCTTGGGATTGAGCCATTATTCAAATGACAGTCTCATATGATGTAACTCTCCACAGTTCCCACATTTTATTTGGTTTTGTATCCAATTTGAGTGTGTACTACAAAGCTAACATTTGTTATTTTACCTTTACGTAGTGCAGCTTTCCCTTAGAAGAACTATTATACAATTCTACTACAATAATTATAAACATTGTAACTGTAATACCCAGAAAAACCCTAAGACAGATTCATCTACAGGTAATAAGACAAAGCAAAAAGCAACTACAGAGATAATGTCTATTTTATTGAGTGCCTGAATAATGACATCGCATTACAGTACAACAGGCTACTGAACTCTTAAGACATCTATGTTTAAGCTACTAGTCAGTTCCAATCATCTTACAATAAACCCTTCCTAAAGTTTGGAGAAGACAGCAAGTAGCACACAGTAAATGGAGACTCAGTTTACTTGAACTCCGAAACAAAAATAGGGTTTAAACATCAGGAAACTAAAGAAGATAAATAAATAGAGGTAATTTTTGTATACAGTGAAACCATCAAGTAAGAAGTACATATGAGATCAATGAGACTGTTAAAATATTAAATACACATTAGAAAAGTTCCAGTGTCACTATCAAAAAAAAGTGTGACTTGCAAGAGTTTATATTCATAGAAACTTAGCTTTAATCTGAAAAATCTATTCTCTTCCAAAAATAAAATCCCTTCAGGTTCTGTTTTTCCTGGGAGACCTTTGGGCACATATATTTTTTACTTAATGAATAGGAAATATTTTCTTTCCCAAATTAAGATTTGTCTCATCTTTCCCACCCTACACAACTCAGAACAGAATCTTTCCTACTGTACTGCTGAGGAACTTCAAAGATTGTCATTGTTAACAATGACTCCACCTCTGTTCTTGGAGGTATCTGACTAAAGAACCCGAAGAAGATAGTTTATCAGCATGACTTGAACAAGATCACTTACCAAAATAGAGGCCCAAAGTCTCCCTTTACAGACAGAAAGAAACTAACTCCTTTCCAAAGAGAGACAAGAAAGGGGACTCTTCACTGAGTGAATTTTTCCTCTTACAGGCTGGTCAGAAACTTACACTTGGAAAGTTTGAAAGGAAAAAAAAAAAGCAGCTTACAGGTGAGATTTCCCATGTCAGAATTCACCCTTCTTTTGCATCAGGTTCCCGACCATGAATGTTTTGCTTCTGTGCCTTCATCACAGAAATAGGCTTTTATGGACATCAGTGAATGCTAGCAGATATTTAACATTCACATTTGTCCATAACTGGCACCCCAGGCAGAACCAGAGAAGCAGCATTTGTCACAAGCTTTTGAGTTAGGCTCAAATCAGAGTCACACTACATATGCTAAGCACAGTACCACTATTCCTCAATATAGGAAGTAATAAGTAAACTACTTCCACAGTAAACTTATGCCCTCAGATGTATCTAATGCCACAATTTACCTAAGTATAGGAAAAACACACACTTGAATTAGAAAATGCTACTACCTCCATGTTTATTTTACCAAAGTTTAACATGTTATTTGTAAAAATCTCACATTAACCTAAAATCTTATCTCCTAAATATGCAAGAGAAGTATTTAAATATAGTACCACAAAATTGGAATATGTGGAATTACGTAGATAAACCAAAACATAAAGAGAACAAATGTGATTTTTCAAGAGCCTTCAAGAATGATGTGAAAATCCCATTCCAGCAAGCTGTAATAAAGGACTACTGTTAGACATAAGTGTTTACTGAAAGTGTTTTCTTATTTATTGAGTTACTTTTAAAATCCTAAGTTGACCCTGAAGGGAAAACAGAAACATTTTCACAGCAGTGTTCTAAGTAGACTAGCATAAGTTTGGTACAGTTGAAATTAAGATTATATGACACAATCCAACCTTTAAACTTAAAACAATTGTAAATATTTCCTTGGGTTTCCATGTTTTTCATGACACTTGGCACCTAATATTAAGAAAAGCAGACATAATAACAGTAAGCATAATCATAACAGTTTAATGAATACCACCCATAAAGAAGTCTCATGTTTATCATTAAGCTGTACTGCCCTATAATTTAATTTTTCCCTGTAATATTTCTAACAGCAAATACTAACACTAGCATAGCAAGGATTTCTTAGGACTTCCTATCTGTACAGACAGTTTCCAAAGCAAAGAATTATCTATGAAGCAAAAATTCCAGTGTTTCTTGGCTATGGTCAGTATTGAAATAGCCAAGACTTCCCCAAACGATCTCCATATTGGTATGGTAAGGAATGTTAGTGCAGATGTGCAATTTCTTAAATCGTTATTTTCAAATATAAATAGAATGAAAGTATTATTTGTTTTCCCAATCAACAAACTCAGAAAAGAGTCATTCAATATAGACCCAGAAATGAAGGAATAGAAGGGCACAAATAAAAGAAAAAGGAATGAACTCTAAGGGGAGGTAAATCTGATTAAGAAGGTAAACCTGAATAAAAACTACATTTTCACCACTACCACCCCCTGACAATTTGCTACCTGAGGAAATAATGAGCATAATTTTGCTGTAGTATTTTGAGAAAGCAAATGAGACTATACTGGAAGAGCACCTAAGCCACAATTACGAAAGAAAAAAAAACCAAAATCACTGTGATAATAAAAGTGTGAGTCTGCACTTCCAAAAGAAGACGAGTAGGTCTGATAGTCTGTTATTACAAGAAAAAAGGTGACATATTTCAAAAGACAAACTGGAAGCAATAATGAATGTCAATAAAGATAAAAATCAAGTCACATGGAACACAAACGAGATCTTGAAAACCTTACCTAACAACCAAGAATTACAGAATTAAGCAGCTTAAACACTGAGAAACCATATTAAGAGCCTGAAAAGAAACATCTTACTTTCCTAATTACTTTTGTCCTGAGTATTGAGAAAAATTAACTGCTAGACTTAAACTATTGCCGTGTGTGGACAACACAGGTAGTCTGAAAGATGACAAACTGGAAACAGGAATATCAAATCAGATGTTCAAAAGCTGTAAGAAATACATGTAAGGCTGAATTTTTAATACAAAACTGTTTAGAACGAGTCTAAATACTGTGAATTTAATGAAAAACAGGTTTATTTCACTACATGTCATGCTATGTGCTAAGTCACACAATTACTGACTTATTTTTTTGAAAAACCTTTCCTCAGGTGTTCAATCCTGTGACTATGCAAGGAGAAGACTTACAGCTAAAGACTGTAGAAATACAGTAGTAGAATACGAAGTATTCTTCTACTAGAATACGAAGTAGAAAGAGTTCAACCACATTCTCACTGACCATATCATTTTTTTCAGCCAAGTATCAGATTTAAAGGAAAAAAAAGTTTAACTGTTGACATTTCAGTTATCTCAAACTACTAGGACAGCAAAGCTTTCCTCCCTTCATTTCATATGCTTTCTAAAGAGGCACAAGAAACACCTGGATTTTCTCCTCAACAATTGCCTTTTCAGTTTGTGGAAAGTGTCTACACCCTTAGAAATCAAAGCCTTACAGTTAATGCCATTTGTCAAAATGCTGAAAACTAATACATGCAAGTACTTTGAGATTATAAAAGATAGATTATGCAGTCATGAAATCCACTGCAAATGGGGCAAAGAAACTTACAAGGAATCAACTTCTTGAAATTAAGCACAGTAGCATGCAGTCTACTCCCCCAAAATACTTGTAAGTTTGAACTCTTATGCCTAGACAGCCATATCATAGCGGCACACTTTTTCTAACGAGTGTATAAAGAATGAAGACTTATATGTGACCTAGCAGGTCTTATTGTTTTAGCATTGTCTAATAAACTGTATGAGAGAAAGTTTCGAATGAGTAAACAAATCACCAATACTAGAAACTAGAAAACAAAATTATGCAGCTAGGAGAGGTGCTCCAAGTAGTCATTCAGACCAATTATAAAAGAAATTTGTTATTGACAGAACATCAAAAAACCACATTTGCCTTAGGAAAAGATTGTCTTAAGAGAAGATTCTACTGGGCAGACAATACAGTTCTCTTTCCTCTTCCTCTTCTGAAATTCTGAAGTGGCCAACATGAACTGAAGATAACAGGTGCCATAATGAAGCTATGATCTGTAGCTCCTGACACTTCTTCATATTTCTAGCCGTTAACTTAGTGTCCTTCAAAAGAAATCACATCCCAGTCTCCTCACTTCACCTGTCAAGACTACTGCCAGGGATTAGACAGCATACACCTTCCTCTTATTCATGATCTCCTGTGCTTAATGTATATAAAGAAAAAAGTCAAATATTTCAGTAAACATGTTTACAAGGGGTATTTGAGAAATGCATTGTATGCTTTTGGCATTTCTTCAAAACAGAACTGTGTGCATCACGCACTGTCACTAATGCTGCCCAAAGCAGCTACCTCTCAAAAAAAGCAGTGATACTTTCCCTTGTTCTGCCCCCACCGTGCACCTACATCATAGTGGCAAAAGCATTTGATTGGATCAGTGACATAAAAAACAGTAATATTCACTTAGTGAACAATAGTTTTTAGATATATTAGGAAGCAAGAACACTTCACTGTACAGCCACACAACCACCAAATTCAATGCAACTTAACTATCAGGTGTACATAGTAAGGAAGTAAGGTAAGAGGAAGAAACAGTGGCCACCTCATCTGACAATTGCCCATAATGTCATTTGGTCTCCAACATCAATTTATCAACAGTGCTACCTGTGTGTATTCTCAGATATATTCTATTAAACCCCAGTCTAATATTTTTATTTGAACATTTCACATTAAAAACATTCGGGAAAAAAAAAACCTGTTAAGCGAGTCTAATCTTCAAACCATCCTTGAGAACGGAATAACAAGTTTAAGACTATCCTCATGACAAGCTCTTCAGCTAAGGAGACATTTTCAAGGAGAAAATGATGATTTTTCTTGACCAGGTAGTACTTAGAATTTTTCTTCTCATTTCCTCAAAATATTCTGTGCTCCCCAACTATCAACCTGTGTCTTGCACGTTACTTATGCAGCACACAGGATGACTAAAATTTCTGACCTCTATGACAACACAGTGAAAGCCCAATTTTCTTAATATACATACATATTATGAAAATACATATATGTGTATATATATACACATACACTTTAAAAGAAAAGGCAGAATTGTGCATAAACACATTGTTTTTCAAAGGTTAATGACAGTCTGGACTACAAATGACAAGCGAAGCTCACCTGAAATAGGCAAGACTTTTTTGGCAAAGCTAATGGCTACAGCAGGACAGAGCATTTTAGAGTGCTAGGCTATCACAGTCTTTCAAACAGAATTCCTTATAGTTTTTTTTTTTTTGTCTCCTCCCTTTATAAAAAGGATGATCAGTAATACCTTTAGCCTTCATTGGGAACTGTTTCTCCTCACATCACTTTCAAGGTGAACTTCTCTTACTGTCTGCAACCCTGATTAGTCCTGAATAAACAGAATACATGTGTAAGAAAAAAAATTAAATTAAAAAAGTAACCTTCCTGACAATGAGAACTCCTCCTGTATTCAAAGATCTTCCCTTAAAAACTTTTCAAATCTCCTACAACACGAAATAATACAGGAATAAATGTCTTCCATTTGAGGAGAATGAGATCTGGGGAATGAACAAACATTTGGGGGAAAAAAAAAGTATTCAAATAGGGAAAAAGGTTGGGAGGGATCCTATCTGTCCAAATAAAGTTCGTTGCCCACGTTCCTATTTTTGTATCTCTTTCAGGTCGCATGGGTCACCTATGACCCTAACATGACTCAAACACTTCAGAAGCAGAAGCAAATAAGCTTAAAATGGTAAAAAAAGAGAGCCAAACTTTCAAATGCTTCTCAGACAGCAGCAGAAACAAAAATGAAAACACAGGAGTACTGAGTTGACAGGTCAATGCATTTTACTAGTGTTTAACAGCAAATCTTCCATCTCAGAATAAAAGCTACCACTGACAGTCTGATACAGCCAAATTAGTTCAATTTACACTAAGGAACTGAGTGTAATGAACAGCAGTCCCACTGATCACTGAAATCAGTCTCCTTTTATTACAAGCTACCACATACACTAATCTTTTCCTGGATTCCATTTATGATCTGAGGGTCTAAAATTACTGTGGTATTTTCTACAATAATTTTTACTTTTATGACATTTTACACATCTTATGGAAGACTAACTGGCTAATGAGAAAGATGTACTGACTGAGGCATACATGTATGGTAATGGCATGTTCTTATGTGCCTTTACCTTCAAAGTAGGCTGTAATCTCTTGGGGATAAAGAATGTAATTTTGTTAAATGATTCTACGAAATTCAGCACAACAACAGGTGCATTTATTCTTGAGGACTACAGGTCCTAATTAGTATTTGATAAAAGTATATATAGTACACCAATACAAGCTCTTTATTTGGATGCAAGAGCATCAGCAGTTTAAGGACAGAACCAGTAAGAACAGACATCTTACTAGATACTGAGGTAAAATCAATGCTGTTCTTAATTCTTCACACTGAAGAATGAAATAGAAATTATCCATCAATAATTTTATTTCTTAGAAATGCATTACTCAGGGTTTTTTTGTTTATTCTGTAAACAAAAATGCCTCCATAACAGGCATAGATCTGTCCACACTCTCCTTTTCCCATTCCTCCTGCCCTATATGTTTGGTACAGGGAGTACACAGGAATGCATCACTAGCAGCAACTACATAACTGAGTTCTCTACTAGAAACAAGGGTCAGCATACCCAGAGTGCATGAGTGTGTGACCCTATGAAAGCCACATTCACGATCATGCCTGGTTTACCAGGCTATGAGCAACAAAGTTCACTCAAAGCAACCTGTTTTGCCTGCACGAAACAGCTGTTGGTTTCTTACTCGACTTCAAAACCCCAACAGCATACAGGCTTCAGGATTGGTAAGTGATGAGCATGCACATGGAAATCACACCTCAGAGAAACCAGCTGCCCTTAAGTACTCCTTCCTAACTATCTACACACCAGTCTACAGGCACAGTCAGTAGCTCCCCACACCCAGTTTAGACAGAGTGGGCTTCAGATTTCTTCGTTACACAGTAATCTGTAAGGACACCATAGTTTCTAAACACATCTAATATTCTATAGATACCCAGAATGGTGGCATTCTGTAATAATGTCAGTTAAAAGTATATTGCAACTTAAGCTCTGCCTTAGCAGTCTTGCAACAGATTTTCAGATTACCAGCATCTATGGAGACCATTGCTAAGACCACTGTACCCTTTGATCTTCCAGCTAGCAGCAGAAAGAGACATAGGGACTGCATGAAGTAACTGGTCCCAAGCAAGTTGGATGACACCTAATCTATCCAACTTATGAACGGCTACACAATTTAAGGAGAAGAATATAGGAAAGATAGAAGAATATAGGAAAACTAGTTTTCTAACCAAAATCAGAAGCACGCTGAATCTTAGTTTAAGTCAAAACCTAGACTAGTCCCAAAAGAAAATCTGTAATAAAAAAAAAATTAAAAAAAAAAGAAACCCACATGCAAGCTGTCATTCTCCCCGCAGAAGTGAGAGAAATCCTGAAGTCATCTTGCTGAAGAACAGACATAGCAAGCTGGTTGCCAGAAGCTCTGAATGTTAACAACAACTATCAGTTTCCTACTTCATTAATGATGAGGATCCCTCAGAGACTGCAGCATTCTCACCAAACCCAGAAGAAACATTAACTTCAGTAAAGTTCAAGGAGAGAAGCCTGGGAAACTCTCCGAAAGATGGTGTACTGATATAGAAGCAAGGACTAATGTAATAACCCTCAAGATCCAGCAGGCAAACAAAAGTATCAACCAAAGAGCTTCTCTTTGAAGGACACTAACGGGCAAGAACCCTAATGTACTTGGAAACCTAAGTCCACCACGTTAAAGTCTTCCTGTTCACCAACAATGATAAAGTCTGTTTTAGTAAAATGAAATATTAAGAACTATAACAAAAAAATCTACTCTTAATAAATCTACTATTAGAAATACTAACTTCTGCCTGCACAGATCCAGGAACTTGGTGAAGCTTTTAGGAATACTCATGAATAGTAATGGCCATCTGGCTACCTAAATTGCCAGAATCAGGCTGGTCTTGTAACTCATTTATAGTGCACAGAATCACAGAATTTTTGGGTTGGAAGGGACTTTTAAAGGTCATCTAGTGCAACCCTCCCTGCAGTGAGCAGGGACATCTTCAACTACAGCAGGTTGCTCAGAGTCCCGTCCAACCTGACCTGGAAGGTTTCCAGGAATGGGGCCTCTACCACTTCTCTGGGAAACCTCTTCCAGTGTTTTACCACCCTCATTGTGAAAAGTTTCTTCCTTCTATCTAGTAAAAATGTACCCTCTTCCAGTTTAAAACCATTACCCCATGTCCTATAGCAACAGGCCCTGCTGAAAAGTTTGTCCCCATCTTTCTTATAATCCCCCTGTAAGTACAAGAAGGCTGCAGTAAGGTCTCCCCAGAGCCTTCTCTTTCCCAGGCTGAACGACCCCAAGTCTCTCAGCCTGTCCTCAGAGGAGAGGTGTTCTAGCCCTCTGATCATTTTTGGGGCCCTCCTCTGGACCCGCTCCAACAGGTCCATGTCTTTCCTGTGCCAAGGGCTCCAGAGCAGTACTCTAAGTGGGATCTCACCAGAGAGGAGTAAAGGGGCAGAATCACCTCCCTCGACCTGCTGGCCACGCTGCTTTGGATCAAGCCCAGGACACCTTTGGCCTTCTGGACTATGAACACACACTGTCAGCTCATGTCCAGCTTTTCATTCACCAGTACCCCCAAGTCCTCCTCAGCAGGGCTGCTCTCAGTCCCTTCAACTCTCATCCTGTACTGATACTGGGGGTTGCCTCAACCCAGGTGCAGGACCCTGCACTTGGCCTTGTTGAACCTCAGGAGGTTCAAACAGCTCCATTCCTCAAGCTTGTCCAGGTCCCTCTGGATGGCAGCCCATCCCTCAGGTGCGTTAACTGCACCACTTCACTTGGCGTTATCTGCAAACTTGCTGAGGGTGCATGCTACCTCACATTGCTTTTCAGACCAGCTCTTTACAGCATTAAAGACAAGATATCCATGTAAATTCTTAAGGACCATAAAAACATCCAACACACATCCTACACAGACACACACTTGACTATAATACCTTGGGCTGAGAAACAAAGAGACCTCAGACTACTTCCACATCTGAAAGTGTTCAGAGGGCATCACTCCACAGCTCATATTAAGAATTAAGTAAATAAATGATCCCTCTCGCTAAAGTACCTGGTTCCCTAGAATAACTAGCCACAGTGTACTTTATGACACATCATGCAGCTATTACCTCAAGGTTTAAGTCAAACTTCTCTCTTGATTGATATAAAACCTGAGGGGGGTATATCAGCCAAGCACGATGGCCCTGAAAAAAGTCACCTACACTTGAGGCATGCTAAATCTATACTTGCATACAGGTAGGCATACTGACATTTCCCAGGCTGCAGAAATGTCTAACCTTCTTGTGACTACCTTGAGAGCCTTCTTAAATAGAATACCTTCATTACAAATGACTTAAACAGGAAAAGACAGCATTTGTTTGTAAATCAGTAAGTCTTTCCACCATTTCATGGAAGAGCTAGCCATCAAGAAGCTAACGCCTGAAGTGAGAGAACTGTCTTCCTGAAACTAAGACTATATCTACTGCTCTACAAACAACAAATATGAAAGGAAATAAGAAGAAAGGGCAAACTTTCACATGACACAGCACTGTAAGACATGTCCTTATGGCGCCACATTAGACTACTGAAATGTCCTGCTCCTGACCTAGAAGTGATTCTCAAGCAAGCTGTGGCAAGGATTCTAGCTACAGTTATCTCAGTTAACTTTAGGATCTAAGCATGTGTTGTACTCCTCATGACTCTTTTCAAATAAAGATTAGGCTTTCTTCTGTTCAAGACAGGTTCACATCTCCTTCTGTATTAAAAGACAGTTGCCACAACTGGATGCCAAGAGAGTTGGTACTGACTGAACGTCTGCATTGATAAAACTGATACTTTGGTCTCTTAAGCACCACAAACCTTTTAAATCTTTGAGCTTATCAAGAACTGTGACTCCAGTTTAAACCAGAATTGAGAAGTTCTGTTCCTCCAAATGGCACCAGGTTTTCTATAAGCAAAACCATCTCTCTGCAAAAACACATAGGCCTTACAACTACTGCAGCAATTTAGTTAAATGCTAGGCATACAGCCTCAGGTGGGGAGGGAGGGAGAGAGAGGAGAAACCACAAAACCAGAAACAACTCAGCTACCCTGTTGCCTACAAAATCAAGGAGGGACATGTAGTACCTCCTATCTGTAGCAGTCACAGCTGGTAAGAGAACTCTGTTTAGTCATAAGGTAGTTACCCCTTTGAAATGATTATAACTAGGCTCTTGCCCAGAAAGGTTAAATTTCTCTTAATCATACTCTTTGCTAGAAGACCAAAAAATATGCTCTGCCATATTCTTCCCCTTCACATTCGCTGTTAACTATTCTGTTTAAACAAGAAGTGGAAAGACAGGAAGAAATGAAAACTCAGCCCCTTAAAGGAGGTACAGTCTTATGAAAAAAAGGGTTAGAAGAAAATGGGTTTTACCAAACCTAAAACTGCAAAACAACTTCTTTTAAGTTTTGCACAGGACTTGTGATATGTAAATCTAGCAGCACCACTGCTAGAACCTGCTTTCTCACCTAAGGGAAAGACAAGTCCTGCTTCATCCTTTAAGAACAGCTGTTCTTAGGAGAGCATAATGACCTGAAAGTTACCCTTCTGAGAAAGAATTAATGAGTTACTGGATTCTTCACTTGATGGGACTGTCAAATATTTCCAGCTAGAAAACCAAAGCCAGATGAATACCAGATCTGCTGATGCTGTTCTAACTACTTTCAAAGAATCAGATGTAGAACATACAAGCAAGCCAGCACCGACCCAGCCTCCTCAATGCAGCCACAGGACTACATAGAACCACTAGCTAAGGCAGCATTATCCCTCACTGAAACTGGTGGAGGGAGAGTAAACACACCACAATTTCTGGGCACATTTTGGATGAAAATTCTTAATTAATTCTAATGCTCTTTGACAGATTTTCTTACCACCCCCAAAAATTTCTAAGTAGACAGAAGTGGGCTCCAGTACAAATTAGTAAGGCAATTAAGGCTAACTGTGAACTTTCCTGACAAGTGCAGTCCAAGACATAATTACCGAGGTGAAGCTTCACTTTTGGATAAAGTTCCCAGCTACACAGTTCCAAGATAGATTCAGGAACGAGTTATGTGTTGGTTGACACCATTGATCAATACAGTGTGAATACCCATGGGACAACTAAGAAAAGAAAGGAAAGAACAGTTTCAGGCCCTCATTTGAGCCAAGGTGTGGATTTGCATGTTTTGGAGACAGCGAGGCAAGACAGGCCTGCCCTACAGGGCTTTGTTGCAAGAACTAGGCCTATGATGATAGAATACCTGGTCCTGGGACAGGGTTGCACAGACTTTCAGTATCTCCTACATAAACATCACAATTAGTATTACTGGCTCCAGATATCAAGAGGAAAAAGGAAAAAAAAGGATGTTGCTTGAAATTTTTTTTTGCAGAGGCTCAGATTAAGTCTGCCGTAACACATGGTACAGTGAAGTATATTTACTATTCACCACAATGAAGCCTTGGGGCTTCATTTTCAAGAGGCTGGAGTAGAACAACTCAGTGCACTACAGGTGACCTATCCCTCAGCTGTAACCTTCTTTTTGGTGATTTTTTTTTCCAAACTGGAAGGATATAACAGGCAGAGAGGGAGAACCACTCTGGAAACTGAGCATCAGTGACAATTTGAAAAATTGCAGACCTGCGTCTACCTCTGATACATAATACTTCCAATGTATTCAAGTAATTTTCATGGCTTTACAGGCACGAGTCTCATGTCATCCATTGGTAAGCCATTTTCATTCCGTTTCAGATAATGGCAAGTGTTTTCATGTCTTGTAAGACTATACCTGTTGTAGGCAAGGCGGAGCTGAAATTATGCCACCCAAGAGAATCATCTTCTTTAGGAGATAAAAGGGAAAAGAGCTTCTCCAAAACAACACAGCAAGGACAGACTAGAGAACGCCAAGTACATCCAGCAGCAAAATGCACAGTCCAAATCTAAAGAGCAAAACACCCAGGAACAGGTAACTGTGCAGAAGATAGTGCTACCAGTAAAATACGAACCTGAAAGAACAGGAGATAAATTAGATTAAACAATTTCTGGAGCAGAGAACAACTGTGTGGCAAGGCACACCATGACCTACCCCCATCAAGCAGATAGGTGTCAGGATACACGTGGTCTACAGACACCAGAGGTAAACACTAATGCATGAAAACAAAGTCACATGAGTGCACACATAGCTACCATATGAATATGCACATTAGGTAACACTAAAAGCAAAAAGTGAGACCTTGAAAGATTTATAACAACAGTCAGTAGCATTCGCCAAAAACCCAATCACTGGTAAGTAAGTGTACAAGTCCCATTTTCCACAAAGCCTTCAAACAGTTTTTCTTTCCACAAGTTCAAACTTCCAATAACTTTAGACTCATCAGTTAAATAACTGTGACTTCAATGACTACCTTGCAACATTGTTTCTGTGCCTTAGCTAATTTTGTTGGCTAAGAATATAAAACTGCTACACATAATCTCATAGCAAGAATAAAAAGACTGTCTCCACCTGCTAAAAGGTAATGGCTAGATCCTGCAGTATATATAAATAGAGGTCAATCTTTTTTCTTTAGTACAAATATGCCAAAGAAAAATCAAACCTGTAATGAAACATTCCCTACTTCTATACCTTTAACTCATGAAAAACAACAATATCTACAAAAATGGAACATAATTTTACTGCAACAGTTACAAACATTGTTTCTCAGAAATGTTTGCCCCTGGCTAACTTACAAATATGCACGGGATTGTAAAATTAGGTAATCTTAAAGCCAGGTCTTTGAAATCACACCACAATAGACATGTAATTTCAAGAGAGAAATATTTTCATTTTGATGATACTGGTTGAATAAGTTTTTTTTCACATATTTCTTGCTATATTCAATTAAATACTTACATTTCTACTTCCACCTTCATAATTCTCCAACATTTTAAGTAGAAAACTTACAGTTGCAGACATAGAATCTGAACTTAGTGAGTTAAAAAAGTGCATTCAGTTGCATCTGCTACTAGTAAGAGCAACAAAAAAGTGCTCTATGTAAGTCAGAGTTACAGTTACATGTTAAAGTAACTGAAGTTCAAATAGGTGGTCTAAAAATGTATTTTGGAAATCTACATTTAGTTAACACCGAATATACTCTGCATCCTTCTACCTTAATCTTACATTGAACAAACTACTATATTTTCACTAATCTCAGTACCAAAAATTAGAAACCCTCAACTCATTCAGTTTTATTCATTTAGCTTAGCTTAATGCTTTTACAGATGTTACTTAAAAAAATATCCAGACTAATTTCTCAAGCAAATGAAGTGGTGAAAAACCTGTTCATATATAAGAAACCCCTCCAAACTCAGGTTTTCCCACCCACACATTGCAATTTGTTTTTACTACAGAATTTGTTTTTACTACAGAAACAACAGAAACCAAGAAAACCACAACCCACCCTTAATGCCTCCTCTCCAGTTCTGAATCAGTTTCATGCCCTCAGTCACAAAGTTCTCTATAACAAACCTTTACTGTAAGTGCAGACCTGCAATTTTGTGCACAATCGTTCTATTTGGAATAAAAATGAACTAAATTAAGGAACAAAATTTGCTCTCGTGTGGGTTCTCCTTCCAATGAGAGGAATTGACTATACACAGGGAATAGTTAAAAAAAATTAAAACAATACTTTACTTGGAAAAACCCACAGTAAAAATTCAGTTATATAGTTTCTTTTTCTTATATAAAAAGGACGGATTTTAAGTTTCATAAAGACAAAGAAATGAATACTTGACAAGTATTTAGGCATGAAAAAAAATCATTACTCCCAGCAGATTCACTATATCCAACCGAAAAGTGTTATAGATTTAATTTTTTTTTCTTGGTTGCAATATTGAACTCGCTTTCTTTGATTCCAAGCTTCTTCAAGAAATTCTTGGTTTATACAAACCAAATAACAATATGTGATGTCCTCAAAATAGTATCAGGAGCACTTACTCATCGTACTTGATATGATAAATAGCTTCTTCATCAGTGTCCATACAGTCTGAATAAGATGTGGATGGTGCACTGTCCAAATTATTTGCATTTTCTCTAGAATGATCTTGACTTAAGTTTCCATTAGTCCTTTTGTAAGTGTTACCACTCTTTCCTTGAGCTTTAGCATTCTTATGTCCTTTTGTTGCTCGGGTAACATTTTCTATATGAGCTTCAAACCAGGCTCCAATGCTGACATCACGGGCATCCACCAATTCATTTATCTAAAAGGAAAATTCAATAATGAATTTATGCTTACTTTACATAATCCCAATTAAGAAAAAAAAATAAATACAACAACTTACTATGCTACTGTTTGTTTTACTGATAGCAAAGTTAATCAACTCTAGTAACTAGCTGAGCTTAAGCAAGTCTAAGCAACATGCAGTCATGAATATATTACACTTTCATTATTTTATTACTATTCCCTCATTAAAGCCTAGTATGAATATAATCTGCATGTAATTTTAAAAAGAAAGGCTCAGTTACTTCCTCTCCACCCACCCACCCTGAAAGGTAGATCTCTTTCATTGTTCTTTCCTCTTGCTTCATCAGTTATTCTTTATGGCTAAAATAAGCCCACACAGCATTAAAATACTAGCTCAAGGACTAGCTCAAAGACTCAAGGAGATAGAATGAGGAAACAAGTTTAACAAGGTTGCCACCACACAGTCAGCCAAAATCTTATGACTGTAAGAAATGGAAATACCCCAGAATTTCTCCCTTCTGTACTCATAATACTGGTCTTAAGCAGCCAAACCACTTTACTATTCTACATCATGTTTCATTTTCTCAAGTCTTCAGCTAGTTAAGTAGATGTTCCTTTAATAATACTGAGAACACTGAAAAAGATATTTAAAGAACACTTCACCAACAGCACACCAAGTACAAAAAAATTATTACAACAGAACTATTGCACAGCAATAAATTGGAAAGCATTTGTAATAACCGATGAGAAACATACATATATATATATAGATATATATCTGGTTTAAGCCACAGCCTGTTAAGTACCAACATAGCAGCACACAGATACTTCCTCTTACTAACCCCAAGGGCTAGTTTCTGTAAACTGAACAATCCTGTATTTTCACAGGAGCAAGCCAAAATAACATGGTCAGTAATTTTTAGTATTTAGAGTGAGGAAGATCTTAGGTATCTGGAAGTGCAATTGACAGCAATTTGAGCTAACAAGTTTATCCCCAAAAAGCGATACTTCTTATTTTACTCTTTTCATTCACCTTCTGAAAATAACCTCCAAAACTCAAACCTTTATTTTTTCTCCTATGTAAAATACCAAGACGTATTTTTAAATTTTTATTACCGAATCACTAAGGTTGGAAGGGACCTTCAAGATCATCAGGTCCAACCATTAATTCAGCACTACCATGTCCCCTAAACGATGTCCTGAAGCACCACATCCACACGTTTTTTGAACACTTCTAGAGATGGTGACTCTACCACCTCCCCAGGCAGCATGTTCTAATGCTTGACCACCTTCTCAGTGAAGAAATTTTTCCTAATATCCAATCTAAACCTCCCCTGGCGTAACTTGAGGCCATTTCCTCTCGTCCCATCACTAGTTACTTGGGAGAAGAAACCAACGCCCACGTCGCCACAACCCCCTGTCAGGTAGCTGTAGAGAGCAATAAGGTCTCCCCTCAGCCTCCTCTTCTCCAGACTAAACAACCCCAGTTCCCTCAGCCGCTCCTCATAAGACTTGTGCTCCAGACACTTCACCAGCTTCGTTGCCCTTCTCTGGACACGCTCCAGCACCTCAATGTCCTACTTGTAGCGAGGGGCCCGAAACTGAACACAGGATTCGAGGTGTAGCCTCACCAGTGCCGAGTACAGGGACACAATCACTTCCCTGCTCCTGCTGGCCACACTATTTCTGATACAGGCCAGGACGCTGTTGGCCTTCTTGGCCACCTGGGCACACTGCCGGCTCATATTCAGCCGGCTGTCAACCAGCACCCCCAGGTCCCTTTCCGCCCGGCGGCTCTCCAGCCACTCTTCCCCAAGCCTGTAGCGTTGCATGGGGTTGTTGTGGCCAAAGTGCAGGACCCGGCACTTGGCCTTGTTAAACCTCATACAGTTGACCTCTGCCCATCGATCCAGCCCGTTCAGATCCCTCTGTAGAGCCCTCCTGCCCTCCAGCAGATCAACACTCCCACCCAACTTGTTGTCATCTGCAAACTTACTGAGGGAGTATTCAAAGTACAGATTTTTACCAGGATAAAAATTTCAGCCACATAATAAACAAATCAGAAGGACAACCTCATTTTACATCTATTTTAAACATAAACAGTGGATTCTGGCATTTCTAGAAGGAACTCTCATGAAGGCATCCCTACACATCCTTACATGTTTGAATCAGTTGTAGCTCAAAGTGCTTCTTTGCTTCCTCCTCTCAAAAAGAGAGCTGAATGAGACACATGCTACTAAGCATTCCCCCATCTGCTGCTACTTCTTGTGACCAGTTATGAAAGTGCCAGAGAAGCCATGTTATCCAAGTCAAAAGTCATCCTCAGATACAGAACAAAAAAAAACCAAAAAAAAAAAATCAGTGCAAACTCCCTTAATCATTATCCTCCAATGCACCCTGCCATAATTTGATGTGCATACTCACAGAACAGAATTCCCACCCTTGCAAAGAGTAAGGGCAAATAATTATCACAGACCACTGAGGAATACCAGAGAACTATTTTATGTTAGTGGTGTCTGTTTTGAGAACTGAGTTATTAGCAGGTCTTTGTGAACAGTATTAAACAAACAAATACTGATTTTAATTACAGATTCAGTTTCTATTTTTTACTTCAAGCTAGTTAAGAGTTGTCAGCTAAACTGGTTTTACAGCAGCCAGAGATTCCTGGATGAAAAGTTACAAGGACTGGGAGAATCAGAAGAAGCTTCTGAATCCATTTTTTTTCCTAACATCATTCCTGCATGCCCAACCAGTGTTACTGTAACTCCTCTCTTGTAACTTGTCTTGCATTCCTCCTTTTGTCATTGGACACCAGCCATGGGTAGCCTGCTTAGCTGAGGTGGTGTCCTTCACACATACTGCATCCATCTTGGGACAGACCCCATCCAGTTTTTAAATCAAACACCACTAACAATTCTCAGTCTTAGTAACAAGGAACAGGACTTTTAACATAACTTTACCCACTACTAGTCCTTCAGAGCCCATTTAAAGATCACATGTCAGGTATAACTGGAATATAAAACAAGCTACAGCATTCTGCTTTACATAATATACAATGACAACACACAGGAACTCTGTAAAAATCACTATTTTAACAAGCTAAAATAAATTATTAATAACTATTTCCAATATCAACTCTACCACTTTTTTTTTTTTTAAATTATAGGTTCCATACTGGCTACCTTTCCTTTCAGTAGTTGAAATCAGAAAGAGAACGGAGGGCACAGAGGCTGACGCTTTTCATAACATACGAGTAAGTAACAGGCATCTTGTTGGGTCTAGCTCTGGATACAGATCCAGTGATACATAGGATTTACCTCAGACAGAAAAAAAAACTGTAACAAACTATTCCTTCCTGTAACTAGACAATTCCTTATTGTTTGACAAAGAAGCAAATGCAAAATAATTAAATATATCCATCTATTTAGCCATCTAACACAGCTTAGTTTATGGCCTTTTTTATTGACATCAAAACAAGTTTACTACCTTGGAATTACATTCTGTAAAGTTTCCTGAATCTGCAAGTAGAAATCCTCTATACACTCCTACTGTCATCTACAACTAGCAAAGAATGCAATGACTGTATCCTTATTTTTTTATATATATATATATATACACACACACACACACACACGTATTAAACAATATATGGTTGGCTGAAAAAAATAACCAGTTCACAGGTAATGAAGGAGAAAGTATTAGGTCCCTAGTATTAGAGATTGCAAAAATTCCAGCTGACTCAACAGAGCCGGTTTCCTTGAGTGTGTTTGCAAAGATCACCATTCCCTGTTCTATCTTCTGTTTTAATCCTGAGCAAAACAGCAAAGAGACTACCTGATACAGTTTTCAGTGTCCTTGAAAATACACATTTTAATATTCCTTTCCTTTGATCAACTGATCTTGTGCAGCCTCCCATCTCCCCAGTATTCTCCCCATCCTTTCTCTTATTACCTTTTACACTCATTGATTAATTGTAAAGCATCAGAATTGAAGAACTAGGGTTTTTTCCACTGTAATAAATAGAGATTAAAAAAAAGGAAGTACATAAGCTTGTGTCTCCATATTCAGGGTACTGAATTTTTAACTCCCCAGCTCCTCAGAGAATGAGTAAAACTGACTGCACAGAATGCTACAGGAACAGAGAGTACTTAACTTACCATGCGTCCTTAGTACCCGAAATACTAAGTAACAGCCTACATGAAACTAAGACAGCTTCCCATTAGGATGATAGTGTTCCTCCAACTTAAATTAACTTGTATACATATGGCAGCCTCAACTTCCTTTTCGTTCTCTGTAATTTTGGACATTTTCCAGCAAAATAATTACTGTTACGTGTATTTCTTTTCTCAGAGAAACACCCAAACAGGAAGTAAAATGCTACTATTCCCTATACATACACATCCTACTAAATATCCAATGAGCTAGCAATCTTGAAACTGCTCATTTTCTGTTTAAATTGAACTTCTGGTACTCTGATTTAATCCTACATGACAATATCAAAAAATTCAATGAGGTACAAAACTAACAATGAATATGATGCATATGATTCCAAAAAACTTATACTGAAACAGCAATCATATCACATACAATTTAAAGAAATTATGTATTTCCATAGTTTATGTAGTTCTAATGCAGCACGGAAACACTAGTATTAAAATAGATATTTGGCAAGCTTGAATAAAAGAAGTAGGGGAAACGCTGCACTTTTCCACTGACTTTTTTTATTAGCTTCTTCTGTTCACAGAAAGTATTTCTGGTTTGCAGATATTCCGAACTTTTTGGTGAACACATGTCAGAGTTTATGAACTCTTCTGAAATCTGCAACACCAGTGAGGTTGGTACAGAGACGCTTTCATTACTCTGCAAAAATCAGCCTAAATGAGATCAATTTGACTTACGTCAATTTGGGGAGATATGTCAAATCATGAAAGAAAGGAATATGGATACACTCTTTCATACAACAAAACAATGAACTTTTTTAACAATAAGATTAAACCCACAAGTGTGAGGTAAGTTTCCAGCTTTTAAAGTTTATACATACCTTGTACAATCCAATGCCAGGATCAATGAGAAATGAGCGAGATGATGTAGATGGCTGACTGGGTGATCCACTATTTGTTTTTTTTACTTTGATCTTGCAGTTGGAAACAGCACAAGGATTGACTTCTCCATCCTGATCCATCACAGCAGCAGTGGTAGGAGCTTCAGATTCAGAACGTATCAAAAGCTGAACTATGTCATTTAGCCCAACATTGTAGTCAAATAAAGTGTGTCCATCTTCAAGCTGTCAAAAGAAAGGTATACTTGTAAAATTCTACCTTGAGATACATAAGTAGTTTACAAATCTTTTCCTTTTACAGACAATAATTTTACAGACTAGAAGAGGTAAGCCAGTTATTCCAGGTAAATAAAAACCTATGTCTTGAGTATATGCAATAGTAAACTCTCATCATGTTACCTGCAGCCATGGTTTCATCCAATTAAAAAAAAAAAAAAAATCACTGAAAGACTTAAAATTAGAAACAGACACCTTTACAGACTTTGGACCTTTTAATTATGTGTCAACATCCAAGATAATGCAGTGATTTTCTATTTAAAAAAAACGGGTAAGTGGCAACACAGAAGCTACATGATATATGCAATAACTATAAATACATGTGAGAAATTTTAAAATAACAATTATTGTGTTGTGTACATTTCAGCTACATAATTTCACAATTTGCTCTTTCTCAATCTTTTCTAGAAAGCAAGGCAGTACCTCATACTTCCATAATATTTTGCAAACTTCTATCTAGATGTTTTATCTACTTCCTAGATAAAACATCTAGGTATCAAAAAACCTCATACACCCACAACTCCATTTACTTTTCAAAACTACAATATCTGAAAGTATTTTGCAAGGGCAACTACACTTAGAGGGAAGCAACACCAAAATGTACTGGGCTTTCAAGTTTATGAAAGGAAATCTCCTAAATTGTGAACAAGCAAAATCATTTTTATTCCAGATTTAGCCAGGTTCCACACTTCCCAGCTCTCCATCCCCAAGATCAAAACAAGATTATTCACAGAAAGTAAGTCTTTTAACTGGTCAGTTTAAAAGCTATTATAAAACTGAAGAAACATGCACTGGGTAGCACTCCCTCAAACAACTTTGTACAGGCCCCATGATATTACAGATGCAATCAGATGCTACAGAACACCAGAATATAAATAGAAGTAGACTTTTTAAATATATAGCACAGGGTTACTAAGCATTATTTTGGGCCGCACTCTGCACAGCTTTAAGATACCTGTTGTTATCTTTATTCTACCCGATGATCTCATCTACCTACAATTAAGCTAAGCAACTAGCACCAAAAAAGTCAAGTTGTACGCTAGGACAGAAAAAAAACCACAGCAGTGACCACTGCTGCTTTGCTCACTTAAACATTCTTAATGACCTAAAGCAATTTTGAAGAGATGCTTTAGATTTAATTTACCTAAAAGTATAATGCACTGCTTTGGGACATCAAAACTAGAATTTGATTAGTTACCTTTTACTTCATGTTGCAGTGGGAGAAAAACATGAATGACTAAAAAACTCCCACCTGTTTCCAAACTACTTTTGCAACAAAAAATGACCTGACATTTTTACACAGTAGGTGCTATTTTCAACATTGCTGTTTCAGGAATCTTATCAGAGAGATCTGTTTTCATGAGCTTATGGGCAGTATAAACACAACAAGAAAACACAGGGAGCCAGAAGAAACAGAAAAAATAAAGAAGGGGGAAGGAATTCTCCAGCTTCTTAATACAGTTTTCTGTAACATTCAGGTGATCCCAGGATGGACAAAAGTGGAATGCACATTTCTTCCTTCATCCCCTGCTTTTTCGAAAGAACTCTAAAGGCCAAAGGACAGTTATCGACATATACTGACACTCAAGAAATTAATCAGTTCTTCTGTGAGTTTTAAGATCTGTGTAAAAAAAAAACCACACCACAAAATTACTCTCTGTACTGCTGGTAACTGCTCATCCTGGTTTTGGCTGGGATAGAGTTAATTTTCTTCCTAGAAGCTGGTATAGTCCTGTGGTTTGGATTTGGGATGAAGATAATGTTGATAACACACTGATGTTTTTAATTGTTGCTAAGGAGTCAAGGATTGTTCGGTTTCTCATGCTGGTGGGCCACCCAGAAGTCAGGGGGTGCACAGGAAGCTGGGAGAGGGCACAGCCAGGACAGCTGACCCAAACTAGCCAAAGGGATATTCCATACCATATGACATCATGCTCAGTATATAAACTGGGGGAGTTGACTGGGGAGGGCCACTGGTCAGGAACAGGCTGGGCATCAGTCAGCAGGTGGTGAGCAATTACATTGTGCATCACTTGTTTTGTATGTACTTTTATCCTTTTTTCTCCCTCACTTTCCTTTTCTGTCCTATTAAACCATCTTTATCTCAAGTTTTACTTCTTTTTCCACCCAATTCTCTCCCCTATTCCACCAGGGAGCAGGGAGTAAGTGAACACTGTGTGGCATTCAGCTGGCTGACAGGTTAACCATGACACTAACTGTACCCACAGCTGGGATGGGTAAACAGAAGTACTCCTAGTTTCAAGGTAATTGAATCTGACCCAGCTGTCTGGTCAACAGCTATGGGAAAGACCCTTGTTCAGCTGACTGTTTTCAAACCAGTTCAACACAAAGCAGATGAAACTGTGCTGAAGATTTTGATGCTGTTAACTATTTGAACATATATAACTATATGAACACAAAGTCTTAAAATGTCATATATAACTAAATGAACACAAGTCTTAAAATGGAAGTCTCCAGAAAGTATTACGCTACAGATAACTACCAACACTGTTTTAGGTTAGGGCTTCATACTGGGTAGCAAGCTACTTTAAGCAAGTTTAAGTAACCTTCCCTGACCCACCATGTTGTACATTCCTTCACTTTTGACAACTCTTTAACGAAGGGGACAAAAGCATTCTTGCAGCCCTACAAAAATCCAGATTTGGGGGCTTTTCACACCACTGGAAGTTTCTGGGTTTGCTGTTAAGATTATTAAATAAGTTTAAAAACAGTTATTATTAGATTCAAAGTACAAATAAACCCAAACCAGAGACAAAGAATCACCTTGCAATAATACACATACAGGGGGGAGGAGAGGATCAACACTTCGGGAGCTGCTACTGCTTCTGAGCACTACTCCAGGCCCACTTTGAAGATTCAATCCCTCACCAAGTGATTTTTTTTGTTGCAAAATGTTTAAAAAAATTCAGCAGTACATCTGCAAAATAGATCAATTCTGAAATCATGAATAAATTTGATGTTATTGAAGACAACATAATTTCTGCTCCATTTTTCTGTTCTAACTGGACTGGACAAGCTGTGGCAGAGATTCCAGTGTGCAGTTTCCAGAATCCTATGGTATGAGGAAATCTTCTGAAAGCTAAAGCAGTGGACAGAAAAGGATAACCTTGCTCCTGGTAGACTGAGGTATGTAGGCAACTCAAGTGACAGCAAAGAAATACCATCATTGTTCTCTTTCTTAGGACATGTCATGTGCAGGCTGATAGGAAAATATTTTGAGGTACTGCAGTTTAAAGCCAATTCAGTCAAGATATGAATCTGAACAGCCTGAATGATCTACCATAACTAGGTAATCAGTGTTAACACTCAAATAAAAAATGTCCTATGTCTAGTCTTTGTGATGTACTCATCAGTTATGACTGCAGAGTAAGTTATATCTTCGATTCACAACTGTGAAGCCTCCCTATTAGCATGAGAAAGAGGCAAAAAAAGCAAAAAGCATCTTAAAAAAATCCATCTGCCCAGGGATAGTTATATTTAACATGTTCAGAAAGCATGACACACCTCAGCTAGGCCTTGTGTAAGAAGCCTTCTCTAATGACACACACACCCACCCACCACCACCGGAATCAAAGGTGGCAGCTTTGATGAACATGAACTAAATGGTCAGCAGAATAAACTGGTGACTGCAAAGTCATCTACTTAACAGTATTAATTTACAATTAATTAGCACAGCATTGTAATTAGCACCCAGGTGGTTGTGGGGGTTCTTTTTTTGCTTTTACAGTAAGTATTCTTTGCAGGAATGTTTTATGACTACAGACTATTCTATAACTAGTGGTATCATGCTTAAGTCTGAAAGCACAGCAACAGACATAAGACTACTACAAGCACACTCTAAATGAGGCAGGATGGAGTGTTTGGCAATGTGATAGGGAAAGAGCACTTGTTTACAACATGAGCAAAAATATACTCCCAGAGTACTAGCAACCGTCTAATTCTAGACCAAGTCAATGACTCTGCAACAACTGCCTGTTTCTAGGAACAAAGTGGAGAAACACAAAAACCTCAACTAGTAAAATCAAGTTCACGCGCTATCTGATTTACAAGATCTAATCTGTCTGTCTACAAGTATACCTATACCCAGCATTACTGCATCACCAACAGTTGAAACGCCTAGAGTAACAAAGTTGGAAATTAACCAGTGTTTGAAGAACTCCACTCCACAACAGAAGGAGAGAAGAACTATAAAATGTTGTTTCTTGAATTACTGACACTATACTGCTGTTAATACAACAATGGGATCTTGGCGAAGTAAGGCTGTAACCTCACAGACTACTAGAGTAAGAAAGCAGTAATGCAGTATATCACTCTACAGTGTACCTGTCCCTCCAGATAGCTTAATAACTCCTACTCCATTCCAAGCTGGCCAGGGACTCTAAGATGACTTTTCAAATTACATTATTGAAGAAGTATCAGATGCAGAAAATTCAGGACCTATCTATATCCACTATGTCTGGATATGAACAAGCAGTTGGAAAAAAAAGCACGAAATCTTCCTTCTACAGACAACTAGCATTTTAATTCCATTCTGGAATACAGTATTTCTTACCCAAAAGAACCACACACACAAAAAAAACCACCACACCACACCAAAAAGACACCCCCCCCCCCCAAAAAAAACCCAGCATGCACAAACATATCCCCCCCACACACACACACCCACATCTGTTATTTTCCAGCAAACACTGCCTTACTATCTCATCGACATTCATGAAAGGATTACTGAATTGATTCCCAAACAACCTCACAAACAAGTTAAATATTCAACCTAGAAAGATAGAAATCTTCATCAAAAACAGTCTGGCAATTTGTGGGAATAGGTGCTGACCAGTCCCACTGATAGCTTTATGGTATGCTTCTAACAATAGTTACTTATATAAACAATTTCATCCCATTCTGCTGCATAAAGATTCTAAGAAGATTCCCTGAGAATATGTTTGGTGGACGCTGTATTAAAAGAAAAGAAAGAAATACTACGTTTACTTAATCATTCACTAGGCATTTAAGGACACTTGTGATTCACAAGTTTACACATGCAAACCAGAAACAAAAGTAATCAGGCAAGTACCAGATAATCAAGCTGTATCTTATTCAAGTCAGTTAAGATGTCTTAATGGATGATTGGAACATGTATTAAAGCAAAAAAACAACTGAACAGGCAATTTCATTTATGAAATTTTGCTAGCTCTTCTGATCCTACTGTCATTAAAACAAGATGCATTTATTTCCTTAGAAGTAGATTTCCCTTTCAATTTTTCTTCCTCTTAATGACTGGCATGCTTCAAAAACATTTAAAGCTTCATTAACACATTCTGAATGAAGTGACACTAAAGAGCAGCTAGATCTACTGTATCTAACACCCTTTCACTATACTAAATATCCCTAAGTAGAGAAAGAGGTTACATCTTTCAAATATCTTCATAGCTCACGTGTTATAGACACTATCAACTTCAAAATACTTCTAGAGAAGGTTTTTATAAAAAGATATGGTAACACTGTGCTTATACTACTGCGCAAGAGTAGTAGTAGCAATGCAGTATTGGAATTGATACCTATCTACTATGACTGTTAGAAAACTGTGTTGTAACATCAAGCCACAAATGACTTTAAAAGCATGTAGAATCTGCACTTAGACAAATGTGAATGATCATGAAGAGTGCAGTATGATACTACATTACTTGGAAAAAAAAATATGCCCGACAAGTAATTCATCAATTACTATCAC
This sequence comes from Phaethon aethereus, assembly GCF_964289735.1. Classification (NCBI taxonomy): domain Eukaryota; kingdom Metazoa; phylum Chordata; class Aves; order Phaethontiformes; family Phaethontidae; genus Phaethon; species Phaethon aethereus. Next base: position 33,234,139 of record NC_138577.1, on the reverse strand, counting down.
ATTAACTTGTCTACAAGTCCCAGCAGAAGCACAGCTCATTATAGGTTGTATGGCATGTACAGAGGCCTCCCAAACAAGCACATAATCATTCTTGTAAGAATACACTGCCCACTGTTTTTATCTTAAAGCGTGATCCAAGAGAGTAAGTTCCTGGGTCACCTTAATCCAGCCATACCAATTGACAATCAAGATCTTTAATCACTTATGGTAGTGTGCCTTTTAGCATCTTCTGAGGTCTTATTTTCCAAAAACTAGAGCAGAATCTACATCTAGCAATAAAGATGAAAGGAACTATAATGAATACAGAAAAGCTCGTTAATTAACACAGTATGATGAAAAGTTAAGTGACATCAATCTTTTATTCTGCACAATCTTTTACTACATGCACCGTACAAATTTCTTGTTAAAAAGACATGCATATGGGTAAAGAGCTTCAAGCTCAAGTTCAGCAGAAAAGCTTGGTTAAGAGTTGTTTACAGGAGTAACCCAGAGGGTAAATTAGTCTGAAGAAATCAAGAACACTTAAGTTCCAGCTGAGGATTCACTGAAAGCAAGCAAAGTAGAGAATATTAGAAATTCTGGAAGTCTATCTCAAGACTGATGAACAAACATAACTTCTTCCTGCCTGCAAGAAGGCTGATGGAATTGTGAATTCCACTTACTATTTTTACAGAAACATTGAAACATATCTCCAACCAGCATCTAGTAATGGAAAGCCTAACTGTAAATTCAGAATCAGCTTTTCGGTATATAACAGTAAGTTTTGGGCCAATGGAACCAACTCAGGTCAAGAAAATTTCAGTAACTTTACTACATGACATTAGACACTTAGCTCATGGACTTCAACCACTCACAAAGCATGTAAGTTTGCTTATACTTTCAAAAGAGAAAGAGAACCTGAACAATATTTTTTATTCCACATGGAAAACTGTAGCCTACACCTGGATTATCTGCTATCTGAAGAGAATGCTTCAGGATTCTAGGATCTTTAAATTCATGTGTTAACAACATTCAGAGTAGTAGGCACATGGTCGGGTTTTTACAATAACTGTACTGGAACTGTTTCCCAAGCAAGTACAGTTGTCTCAATTGCAACAGAGACAAAAACTAAATAAAAGGGAATTTAGTAGCCAACCACATAAAGAAAGTGACTGTCTTTATATAAATTGGAATGTTTACTATGTGTTGCCTTAAAGTGTTTGGAACTCTAGGAGATCCACTTCCTCCTCAAGCAACTCTAATTTCAATAGCACTTGTTGCAGCTCCCAATACAGGCTGCTCCATCAAAAAAAAATTTTGTCTAGAGATCACTCTACTGAAACATCCCATCTTCCTGCACATGGGACTGTTCTGCTGCTATCAGTCACATTTTCTGAGTGATGTATCAGTAATTGGTGAGGGTCCAAAAAGATATTCCTGGCCCTGCACAATGAAAAGCCACTCCAACAATCCATTATAGTAAGAGAATAAAAAGGCAAGTAACCACATGCAGACATCTTCAAGCAAAGACTGCACATCCACGAGGTTTAGTGGCTCCTTCTCACATGTCTACAGAAGATTGTTTCTGAAGTGCAGGCTTAACTGTATTATCTCCGCATTTTAAATTGTGTTTTGCATATACACTGTGCAATCTTAAAGACACCCCATTCATACTGTTTTCACCTTGGCACTCCGGAATGTCTTCTCCTAATTCTCCCTTCCGTACTGCTGCTAGCATTTTTAGCTAAGATCCTAACAGAAACTAAACAGCAACACCTATCAGTCTCATACAAAATGACTTATAATAAAGGAATACTTTCCTAAACGGGAAATAACTTTAATCTCGCTTGAAGAGACCCTAGGCCTCCCTTATCAGTGCTGTCAGTCCCTCACGCTGTAACAAGTTCTTCAATGAAACGAAAGCCCAAATAGAAACAGATTGAGACTTTACAAACACATTTCTTGCTTGCCACTAGAAGCACTTCAATTTACATGGTTTCATTAGAAGTCCTAGCATTGACAATCTGTTCTCCAAGATGCATGTTAACTTTATTTCTTAATAGTTTGGACTTCATAGCTTGCTATTAAAAATAAACAGACGCACATGGCAGATCATTCCCTCATTTCACGAAGGAGAATTTACTCATCAATAAAAAAAAAAAAGATAAAAATCATTGCTCTGTCTTATTCACTCTCTCATAGTACTCTTCAGAGATGAAATCATAATGGAACACATGAGTCATTGAAACATCTGGACAAAGAAGTTCTGTGACAGACTCTAGATCCATGTCCCTCCAAAACAGCATACAGGCAGATCACAACATTTTAAAAACCAGTAACCAAACAAGTTATTAGTGTCTGGAGAATATGGTCCAAATTAGACTCAGTTCTGCTGATTTTTTGCCACAAGCAAAGCAGCCTACAACAATGTTTGAAGACATGACCATTAGGCCAATAAAAATCCCAACAACACGGTATCAGGAATTAGTCTTTATATCAGAAAGCATGCTCCCTTTTGACTGCTTATTGTTATACAACAGCTAATTATCTGCCCTGGACTCAAGGAAAAAGGCGGTCATGACACTGGATGGTATCAGATGTCTTACTCTCAATAAATCATCATCTAGATCAGTAACATAGTCTTCAAGAGACTCCCACGTTACTCAATAGAAAGCGTACAGCAAGAGGAACTCCTAGAGAAAGAAAAACATGAAAGCTTCCAGTATCCGAGAAAGGCTTTTCTACAATTAATAGTGACAACCAATGAGTTTGATCATAGCAGCGTGAATATGCTGTGCTTCTCCAACTCTCCACACAAAGAGGAAGTCTGGCATGCTACACAAAGCCACACAACCTAGGAAGAAATTACAGAATCTTGTTGCTGACACTGTCTGTAATCACACATCAATCTCAGTACAAACACCATGATAGATGCATGTTAGTCATCTCCATATTCAATCTTAGCTTTCTCTAAGGAGAAATTCACACTTTTCCTGAAGTTCTGTAACTAAAATTAAGTATAGAAGCCTACATTTTAAGGCCACATTCTCCAACAAAACAGCATTTTTTTAATCCCATTACTACAAAATTATTTGCAAAGTGTACAGGTGGTACCAGCATATTTTACCTTTTGATCTGGGCTACTACAATCCAAAAAGGATTCCAGTGTACAAGATTAGTGCCAACATGAAAACAGATGAAAGTCAAGAGCTATAAGAAAATACATCTTTACTTAATCAGAGGATCAAGGTGAAGGCAGACATTCTCAGTCTCACAGAATCACTAAGGTTAGAAAGGACCTTCAAGATCATCAAGTCCAACCATTAACCCAATGCCACCATGCCCCCTAAACCATGTCCTGAAGCGCCACATCCACACGTTTTTTGAACACTTCCAGAGATGGTGACTCCACCACCTCCCTGGGCAGCCTGTTCCAATGCTTGACCACCCTCTCGGTGAAGAAATTTCAACTAATGATTTCTACAGGGTTAAAAGTCTGCACCTCCTGCAAGTTAAACTTTTTAATAAGAAGTTCAGGTTTTGAAGGTTATTTTTTTCCTTTATCACTAGGTGAGATACAGGAAAAAAAGCATTATTTTACATAAATTTATTACATTTTCTTCTTGGATGCAACTCTAAATCCTATTAAAGGAACACTTGCTCATTAAATTCTAGCTGGAAGATTAAGTTAGAGCAGCAAGGTTTCTCTTCTTTTGCAGTTCCCAGGAGTCTTCTGATCAAGTAAATAAAAGTTCATGGCATCTTCTGGCTGATATTTAGGATTACCTGATACTTTTGTAATAAAAAAAAAGTCAAAATATAAAGCTGCATTGAAATCCTTAGAAGCATGGAAAGGCTGTTTGTGCTGATTCTGTTTCTGTGCTGATTCCATTTCTGTGCTGATTAGATGAGAGTGGTCAAGTGCCTCCTGTATGATGGATCGGCTTCTCTAGCCCAGGCAACTGAAGTTCAGCAACAGTGACATCAAGGAGAGAAAATGACTATCTGCAGGTTGTAAGGATACCTGTAATGAAGAACTGGTTATTATCGGAACCTTATCTGAACCTTAATTGACAACAGTCTAAAAAAATAAACACAATAGACTAGTTATTTTAACATAATTTAACAGTTAAATAATTAGGAATAGAGATCCAGTTAATGACTTTTAAAGAAAACGATTATCTCATAACTTCAATTAACATAAATGATACCAACATTTGATTACATTTCATCACTGGAAATTCTCATGATCTAGTTGTCGGTGTAGGCCACACATCAGGTGTGTTCTGCATCTAAAGGGAGGGGGGGGCTGTATATAAAAAGAAACATTCAGTTTCCAAGAGCTTCCAGATTAATTAAGAAAGCACAAGTACTAAACTATCCTAACTACATTACATGAAAAAATATACATGCCACAAAATACAGCCTTAAAGCTGTCTGCAATTTCTTACACATTATATTATGGTTTCCCAGCTTCCTAATACTAAACTCATACATGTAAAACAGTATAAAGCATTACACTTTCACATATGCTTCAGTTTTTCCTTCCGATTGTTTAGGTGCTTGGAATAACAAAGATAAAGGTACCAAGGGAATGGTAAGTTGCATTAGTAGCTTTACAATAAAAGTTTAAGAAGAAGGTAATTTCAGTAAACAATAACTGCAATCATATTAAAAGCTTGCTAATAGGGTACCAAACCTACTGCCAGTTAAGTTTGAAGTATACTGCATGAACCTTTCCGGAATTTTGGAATGCAGTCTGATCACAGCTGTCCTAAGACTCCAGATGACACACTCTCATCAAGCTACACAGCTACTTGCTACCAGCTTCATCAAAGAATGTCAATTCTTTCTTTTCTAAGACTTCTTCAAACTATTTTCTCCAAAATATAAACTCAACTGCTCCAGTTAAGGATTTCTCACACCCAGATTCTGCCTGAAGTAGATGGGGTTTGGACAGCTTCAGCTGAAAACATTTACCATTTTCCAAACAAAATAAAGCTTGGAAGAGATTGTGTTAAGAAACTGAACTGTTTTACGAACAGGTCTAGCACTCCCATTCTTTGGGGAAAGACTCCACAAATAAAGCTTTTCTATCCTTCTGGAAATTCACCCAAGCTGTAAGTATTTAAGAAGCCCTTAAACATACAGTTTACAAAACTGACGCTTAAAAGCTCAAACTCACAGGAAACTCTACCCACTGCTCACATGCCAGCCGAGGTCAGCAGAAGTTAGAGATCTTGCATAAGAAAGGCTGTAGGTAAACAAAGGCAAGTCCTATTGACAGACTTATAACGGTGTTTTACTGGGGCTGCTTTATCACAAGGATGCTCTCATGCAAAACTGCAGCTCCTCTAGCCCTCCTACCCCCCTATTGTTTCAGCTCAATTTACTGCAGCAAAACCCTAAACACTTGGGCATTACAGCACAGACCTGACAAACTATGCTTAACAGCCAACTTGCACAGCTAAGTAACACAATGCATACTACCATACTTTTTTGTGCATAAAAGCAGAGCTGAGTTTCTTCTAATGAAGTAAGCCTGATTTGCAACAACTTTCACATCAAGTAAATAAATGGCTTCAATACTCTCATTTCCACCTGTTGACTTCAGTTATCACGAAACAGGTTTGGAGTGTCTTCCTCACCAACAAGATTAACAATTTCAAAAGCAATTTCAGTCACTGCCTTTTACATATACTGGGAAGAAATGTTTGGGCTCCTGTGCCTTTTCTTCCCTGACTCTGGTAAGTAAGGATTATGGAAAAGCCACTTGAGATGACGGGGTTTTTAACAACAATAGCCATTTACCAGTTTTCACTGAATTCAAATTCCAAAAGGTAGGACAGGATTACGGAAGAAGCTGACACAAGATTATTTTATTTTATCTATTCCATAAACAAGAGATATTGCTGAAATACAACAGTGTGCATGTTTAGTTCTATGTGAAACGTAAGTTGTGTTAATACCTCTACAGTCTTATGTCCTTTGGCAAGTTTTCAAATTTAAATAAACTTCAACATACCTTTATTGCTCAATTTTTACAGCATTGTAACTGAAAGCTAGAAACCCCACAGTGACTATAGCTTGCTCTTATAGAAAATCCACTCTGGTAGGTCAAGATGCCAAGAATTTGTCTACTATAACATATCCTTCACTTTCATGAATGAAATTGAGAACTTCTATTCTTATCCAGTAGTGCTATACAGGTTTTCCAATTAGGACAGAGAGTATGCTGCCAAAAGACAGACTGTCTTCTCTTGCTTTTCTGAATTTTAAAGGGACTCCACAAAATGCATTGTAACTTAAGAGTTTACTCAGAGTTAGCATAGAACAGCACAGATAAAGCATTAGATAGGAACAGTCTATGGTGGAGCAAGGTTAAAATATGATTTATTCCAGTGTAAGGATGTATTTGTGTCCTTACAAGACACTCCTTCCAGCCAATGATCCAACTTCTTCAACAAAAAAAAGTGAGAGACATCACCATGGATTTCAATGTTCAGTAGACTTCCCTGGCTAACTGCAGACTGTATTACTGCACCACAGGAAAGAATGATGCATGCACTACTATTCCCTTACCTCAGAAAATTCTACCTCAACCTACAGAATGACTTGATTTCTCTGGCTGACAGACAGTTACTCAGCTCTGCAGAAGTGTGGATCTCTAGGAAGTCCAGGATGTCCTCACAGACCAGACCAAGTTATACAGTAATACTATCTTGCTCAATCTTCAGTGCCAGATGTGAACAGTAGGTCTTCCTGGCAGTAAGTTAAAAACCAGAAACTAGTCTCTTCAGCCAAGTAGTGCATTTCCTGGTTTTACAAGAGAAAAATAGTAACACAAAATGCTACATTAATCACAACACTAGATTGTCATCAGTCGTTCTAGGGTATTTTAACCCTTAAGAACAGAAGCGTGAAGTACCGCTCACTTGAGGTTCTGCATTTGTGCTTGAAGATCAGACAACAGCAAATTACAGTATACCACACAAACTACGTTAATTGGACATCGAGACTCCTGAAGAACTGCAGAGTAACTGCTCTAACTCAAAATATTAGTTGAAGCTGTTCTCTACTGCACGCTAAGAACATGAAGTTGTTGAAATCCAGCCGCAAACAGTAACTCACTTAGGTTTCTGTACCCTTATAACTTCATACACCTCCCATTTTTAGAAGAAAGGAGGTTGTTTAGCCAGTCTTTTGGTACCCACCACTTGCAAGGTCCAAGTATTTCTAGAAGTTCCCAGATAGCCTACAGTAAGCAGTACTCAGTAGCAAGATCGCAGTTCTACTAGCAGACCACACAGATTTAACCATACTGAGTGCTAAACAGACAAAATAGGAAGACAGTTGGGAGTAGATAATGCTTTTTCCAACACATGCAGAAATCTTCAGTTTTTCCATGTTTTTTACCTTAGTATACTGCTTTCTAGTCACCTCACATTTAACTGAAATGCCTTTTTTTATTCTATCACAAGCCTGTGAGTGTTGAAGTTGTTCACAGTTTCCTTTCCTTGTCTCTCTCAACATCCAGTTTTACTTGTGCAAGAGCAATCCTTCTGACCTTTTTCCTACTTACTAGCACCATGGGATCAGAAAAGTTATTCATAACCACCAAGGAAACTTCAAAATTAACTACAGTAATTGCAAGAAAATGGATGTAAATGGTGAGTGAAGCAATAAAAAAAGAACATCCTAACTCTTCACTGAACATGATCCCACTGTGTCCTAAGCTGGATAAACTAAGTACCAAACTCACAAATGCTGCTCATATAGGTAACTTGAGCTACAATATTTCACTGTTCTTCTTTAAGCAGGACATCTGTTAACTAAAACGTTCCAGCTAATTGGTCTGGCCACTGACAGACTACACAGAAAAGCACAACTCATTACATGCTCATCTTCCCTGCTTCTCAGGTAAACCTTGTGTCCCACATCAAGCACTGTGCTGGAAGAAGAGGTGTGCTGGCACAGCACAAAGCTAAACAAGTTACACAACTTCAGGACTGATGTTCCTTGATTCGGTCCCTGCAGAGAAACATGAGATTGTCCATAACGATTTTAATAGACACAGGTTCACTCTCACCAATCTGCAGAAAACAAAAATCTACTAATTTGCTATTGGGTTCACAATCTAGGCTTAGCATCTAGCCACTAATGCGTGCTTCCTGGTCATACTTAAATTCCTACTTTTTTTTTTCCCCTTATTTGTAAAGGTACACACTTCACCTGTTTTGAGGCAGAAATCTCACTGCCTCGCATTACTTACTTCAGGCAGCCACTGCAACATTCATCTGTTTTAAGAAGGTGCATCTTAGAGCCACGCTGACAGAAATGTACCACACATCTGATACCTTTCTGGTCAGGTAACAGCTGTGCCTCACTTAACGACTCAAGCACCGAGTACACCTCATAGTTTATGTAATGCAGCTTGAAAGGTTACACCCTTCAGCAACAAAGACGCAGCCTCGGGCAATCTATTCAGATCCGCGCGTAGCCGGCACGGGAGGGGAGGGGAAGCACCAGCTCACAGGGACCTTTCCGCCAGTCACTCCACTCCCACTGGGCGTCCGGCTGGACGAAGCGCCTCGCCGGAGTGCCCCACCCGCGACACACTAAGTCCCCGTGCCGAGGAGGGCCGAGGCGCGCAAGTTGTGCCCGCACAACTAACCCCGCGCCACCGCCCCGCCCATGCGGGAAGGCGGGCGGACCCGCGAGGAGGCGGGAGGGGAGTCACAGCCGGCGGCGCCCGAAAACCGTTACTTCGCGCGCGGCGCCGGACGCCGGTGCGGGAGGCGCCGCTTCGGCCCCGTAGCAGGTAGTGACGGGACACCGCGCTTCGCACCGCCCCCCGCCCCACGTGCGGGCCCCGGGGGCGGCGTCCCGCCGTGGAAACCCCTCGCGGTACGCCCACGCCGCGCGCTGCCCCCCTCGCCGGCGGCGGCAGGGCGGGCGGAGGGAGCGGGACGGGCGAAGCGCGGCCTGGGCGCTCGCGGGGACGCCGTGAGAGGATAGCGGAGAGGGTTCCTCCGCCGGCACCCCGCCGGCCGCCCTGTCACTTCGGTGCGGTAACGGCAGGGGCCGTGGGAGGAGCCTCCCGCGGTCCAGGTGGGAAAACAAACACACACAAAGGGCCTCTCCAGCAGCCGCTCACCCTCGGGGCAAAAAGGCGGACAGGATGGCGCGGAAGAAACCCAGAGCCTCCTGTCAGGCCTGGCGCCTTGGCTTCCTCCTGCCCCTCACCTCCCTCTAGGCCCGACGGGACGGGAGTAAACAAAAGCCGAGAGAACGACACATGGGCGGGGATGGGTACCGCCGCGGCGGGCCACACAAAGAGCCGAGACCAAGAGGGGATGCGCGGGGCGGGAGAAGGGGAAAGCCCCCCTCCGTCTCCACCCCTGCCATCCAGGTAGGGGCGTTCCCGCCTCACCTGCTTGCCCCGGTAGAAGAGGCGTTGGCGGTCGGGGCTCACGCGGAAGGTCTCCTGGATCTTCTCCCGCAGGCACTCGATCTTGGTAAGGCGGCTCAGGTCGTCGATGGTCTGGGTCTGGGTGCCGTCGATGGTGCGGACTTGGATCCACATGGTGCGCGCCCTTCCTCTCGCTCAGCCAGCCACAGGGAAGAGAGGGAGGGCTGGGGCAGGAGGTGGAGAAGGGGTTCGCTCCCCCGCTGTGCGTCTGCGGCGTACGAGGGAGAAGGGGAGGGGGCCGGGCGCTTCCCCCGCTCTTTGTTCGGCTCAGTGGGGCAGGGTTCTTAAATCCCGCGGAACGGACGCAAGCCTCGCCGCCCGCCGGGCCGCCGTCCTCCCTCAGAGGGGCGCGGGGAGGAAAGGAGACCTGAGCCGCTGCCCCGCCGCTTCCCGATCGCCCGCGCCGCGAGCTCCCCGAGGCAGCACAAGGCGAGGCGGAGTCTGGCGGGAACCGCCGCGGCCAGGTCTAACGGGCGCCTCCGGGAGCCATCTCCCGACCCCGGGGAGTGTTTACCAGGCGCCGCCGCTCTCACATGGAGGTCACGGCGCCAACGCCGATCTCGCGAGAGCCGCCGGCCGCGGCCGTAAAGAGACAACAACACGAGGGCGGGGGCGGGAGGGAGCGAGGCGAGCGGGCGGTACCACGCCCCCTCCCGCTTGCGCTCGGGCCGGCAGCCCTCGCGCCGCATTCGGCACAACGCGTGGTCCCGCCCCCTCCGGCCGCGAGCTCCGCCTCCCCCCCCGCGCTCTCTGGCCGCTGGCTGGCGCGATTCCTGCGAGGGGGAGGGGTTGGCGCGCTGGGGAAGCGGCGGTTAATGTCTCCATGGCGGCCAAGCGGGACGGCCTCCCCGGCCGCCTTTCGGGGCAGTGTTCCCTGGCCTCTGGGGCCCGCGGGGCCTGCGGCGTAGCCCGTCCCGGAGACTGGCAGGCGTTAGAAAGGCTAAGTATCCATTGGCAGCCAGGAGATGGGTGTCCACTAGTGAAATCCGGGCCCCAGCATTTCCAACGACGTAAAATCTCGCCCCAGCCAGATTTAGCTCTACCAAAAAAATAACGGATTAAGTCTGGCTGTGCCCATTACGCTAGATATATGAAAACATGGGCCAAGAAAAAAAAAGGCAAGCCTCATATAAATGATTAAAAACCTTAAAATCTGATGTGGCTTCAGCTTTCTGTATTTTTCTAAATTGGGTAATTCTGCAAATTAACGTTAGAAAAACCTGGATTTACCATGATGTTGTGGGCTAGCCCCTGTAGGCTGCTGAGTCCCATGCAGCCACTCGGTCATTCCCTCACAGTAGGATGGGAAAGAGAATCGGAAAAGCAAAAGTGAAAAAACATGGGTCAAGATAAAGACAGTTTAATAGGTAAAGCAAAAGCTGTGGACGTAGGCAAAGCAAAATGAGGAACTAATTCAGTATTTTGCATCAGCAGGCAGATGTTTAGCCATTTGCAGGGAACCAGAGCTTCATCACATAAAGGTGACTTGGGAAGGCAAGAGCCATAACTCCAAACTTCCCACCCTTCCTGATTCTTCTCCCAGCTTCTGTTGCTGAGCATGACATTGTATTGCCTGGGATATCACTGGGGTCAGCCGTCCCAGCTTGGTCCCTTCCCAGCTTCTTGCAGGCCCCCAGTCTGCCACTGGCAGGGTGATGTGAAAAACTGATACATCCTTGATCCTGTGTACTCAGCAAGAGCTAAAAGATCCAAGTGTTATCAAGACCGTTTTGGCCCCAAATCCAAAACACAGCACCGTATCAGCTGCCATGAAGAAAATTCGCTCCATCCCAGCCAAAATCAGTACACATGAATACTGGTTAAATACTATAAGTATGTATCTGATACAGGGCTCACTAGAAACCAGGAGATGTAATAATGGATGCTTTTGGGAGGAATTCTGAGCAGCTTTATTGTCTAAGACTTTGGCAGCTGGATTAAAATACAGACTTACAAGATCCAGTTGACTCCTATGTACTTTTGTGGCTTTTTTGTAGCAGGTGGTGTAAATATTGCTGATAGAGTATTAAGTCAGGGAAAGAAACAGATCACAACCAAGAGTTGTTAGAACATTGTAATAATTAGACTGTTATTATTAATAGCAGATAACTGTTTGCGTTGAACATGCAGTTACTGCCTCACGTAGTACACACGCTCACGGTCGCCCAGCTGGAGCAGCAGCAGAGAGGCCAACCCCAGCAGTTCACTCAGGAGCAGCGGCTCATACTCACACTCCGGGGGTTTCCAGGATATCACACACAGAGTCCTTCATTTCAGTAGTTGTGTGCACATATACTGCCCTGTAGTCTTCATCCACCTATAGCAGCCGCTGCTTTCTTGGATGTGGTGTGGCTTACAATGACCTGTCATGAGTACCAGTGTGTGCTGGAGGCCTTGGGCAGGCTCAGCAGCTCCCCACTCTCCCGAGGTTACCAATTTTTGCTCCAAGACAACTATGAGTTCTTGGGAGGCTTTCATATGCTGTCTCCCAGCATGTATTTTTCCTCTCTTCGTCCTGCTGTTGTCTGGTAACTATTTGTCCATCCACACGTAGAGGCACCTGTAGAGCCCACATGCACAAACACGGCTTTTATGACACAGTATGGCAGCAAAGATTCCTGTACTTTGCTTTCCGGTCTGAGAATTCCCACTGCAGTTTTGAGTGAGTTTCTTAAGGCTTGATTTTGAGGTATTGAGCATGTGCACAGGCAGCAGAACAATTAAAATTTTCTTGATTATTCTGCAGATCTGTTCCTTTCCTCTTCACCCTTGCTAATCTACCTCTGCTCTTGTGATAGTGCAGAACTTTCTTTACTGCCGCTGTCACAGCATGTCACGAAATCGCCCTTTACACAACTTCAGAGTTTGGTTTTCAGTTTGTTGGTAGTAACACAGGCTCAGACTCAAAGGCTGTAGCACAAATGACCTTTTGCAATCTTTCGACACCAGCCTTCGTGGGTTCACTGAAACATTCAATGATAATTTGACACAGAGGAGTACAGGAAGAATGTGGTTTAATAGTCCCATCTGAAAAAAGGAGTGAATCAAGCTGTCTGCAGGTTTACCTTAGCTGATAAAACTCTACCTACAGTTTTGTCTCTGTCAAGCTCATCTCTGGCTGCTTCTGTCCCATGACTTTATCCACATTAAGGCCATTCAATCAAAAGGTCCCCTACTCACAAACATAAAATATGTAAGACAATCTCCAGAATTTTTAAGAATTCAAACAGAATTTCAAATACCAGAAAAACCAAAAAGAGTGTGTAAAAATTCTCATTTGGGTGTCTGAACAAGGATGTGAAAAGGGGCAGTTATTGAGGAGGTTAGAGGAAAAGAAAGCTAATTATTTAGAGGTCAATAAAATCCTCTTTGGGATAGGGTTATGCTGATGAGGAAATTAGGTAACGCTATGGAGAAACTGACTGAGCAGCAGAGTATGCATGATAGCCTGGGGTGATGGTAGCAGAAGAATTACTAGAATGAGCAGGACAGAGAGGAAAGGAATCAAGAATATGAAAGTAAAACATAGAAGTAGTGAGGAGGGTGCAAAGTTCTAACTGGAGACAAAATCAGAAATTGGTGGCAAAAAAGCATAAAGGTGCATAGGAAAGAAAAATTTGAAATGAGATATTAAGAGAAAAGACAATGCTAGTTTTCCTAGAGGAAAACTATAGAACAAGAATGAGAAATAAAATTAAACTTAAATAAATTGAGAATGACATAATGGTAAGCATGAACTTGTTCTGAAGTTAAGAGATTTTTTTATTATTAAATGTTCAAGACAAAACCATGACACAAATTGGGTTTTTTTGGTGAGATAAAATAGTCAAAGGTTTAAAATTATGGGGTGTAATATGGGAGCTGCTAGAATGGGGCCTTTGCATGTGCAGGCATTTTCATAATGTCCATGGGTAGGTTGCTGTAGCATGTAAATAATCACTTGCTTGAGATTATATTTGTTCTGGTATTTGAAATTCTGTCTGAATTCTTAAAAATTCTGGAGATTGTCTTACATATTTTATGTTTGTCAGAAGTGGACCTCTTGACTGAATGGCGTTAATGTGGATAAAGTCATAGGGATAGACAGAAGCAGCCAGAGATGAGCTTGACAGACAAATGTGTAGGGCACAGGAGGAGGGGGTGCAAGAATGGAAGCGTAATACGAAGTGAAGGAAGCAGAAAGAAGCCAGCAGAAGAGGGAAATGCATGCCACTGAGTTTCAAGAAGGAGCTGTGCAAGAGGAGCAGCAAGCCAGGAAGGAGAAGACAGGAAATCTTTTTACAGGCTTACTTTTCTAGTGAGCTTTACAGCTGAGAGCCTTTTAATGACCTGTAGGCAGTATAATAACCTGTGTGGATGTTTTGTTACTATTTTGCTCAGGTTTGCTGGTGTACCTTCCAGGGAAGGGGAAGAGAAGAAGGAAATTGTAATTATCCATCAACTGAACTTAGTAGAAATGTGTCACTTAACTCCCATGAAGTCAATGCGATTATTCCAGCATAAACATGTTGGGAGAGAAAACCACCCTGGCTGACCTAATTCACCTTATTTAAACTTGATGAAGAGGGCAAAAGCAAATGGAATATAATTGTTGCGGATAATGCAGCAAACATGCATAAGAATGGTATCCTATATGTAGAGCTGACTGTTCTTTCCATTGTGCAAGGGGAGTTGTGAAAGACAGCAAAGCTGTGACAGTAGGAGTTCATAACATAAATATTTTTATTTGACTATGATAGGAACAGGGCTGCTAACAACTCTGCTTTATTAAAGATGATATATGTAGCAATGTTTCTTGTGCCAGAAGGGTTCAGGCATTTAGAAAGTGTGAGTTCTATGGCACCTGGCATGAGAAGAGACATTCCCTAAGCAGGGTAGGAGTTCAGTGCAACAAAGCAGTGAGTGTTTTGCCCTGATTAAGAAATAAGTGTCTATTTTTATTTACAGTGAGAAAAGTCCCTGTCCAAAGGACCATACAGCCCGGAACAGATTAATACATTGTACCTGTTCATGGAGTGATGTACTTAAAACACAGTGAAGTGAGCCTTAAATAATATTTTATATAATCGTATTGATATAATTTTATACAATTTCTACTGTGAAAAAGATAAAAAGAAGTAAATCATTCTAATAATCCCCAACCAGAGTTAAGTCAAAAGTCCACATTGTTTCCTCATGTAATTCTTCTGATTCTAGCAAAGTGCTTTATGAATTAATTTATCTCAGTATATGCTTTTGTCTTGTAAAAGTTAGCTAGTTCATTTTAGTAAGGTTGTCATCCCTAATTATTTCAGATGTCAGTAATTTCTACAGTGAAAAGTAACACTTCATGAGATTACAGCCTCTTCTGTGTATGTGATTTGAGATTTTTTCTTAGTTTGAATTGTTCATTTCAATTCAGGTATAAATATGATATATTACAACGTGTAAGAACAGTTGATTTTTTTAATGGAAACACAGTGATTTTATCAAGAATTATTGTATTAGAATTGTGTTTCAGATCCTGCATTACTGAAATGAGTAATGAGACGTTATATTTTCCCTCAAATTTTTATTTATAAATTCTGTGATATTATGTCCAGATCTAACCATATTGCATTCTTTATATGCATCCTTCTAAGAAGATGCTTAAGAGCAAAACTATGGTGTTGAATATAGTAATTATAGTTCTATAGTGTATAGTTATAATATAGAGAAGTATTTTATATGTATGATAAAGCCAGTATTCTATAGCAAGGCAGTTTTCTGTAGCAAAGACAGAGTGGTGTAAATCACAGTGTTACCCTACAGTTGTATCCCGTCCTCAAAACTTGGCTGAATTAGGAGAAAAAACACCAAAGCCTTGGGTTTTTTTGGAAGTCCGTATGTTTCCTCTCCATGGTTTCAGACTTGTGAGATTCTTTTCATATACTTTTTAATGATATTTTCTTAAATTTTTCTCAATGTGACAGAATATTTTCCAAAGTTACAAAATTTTACAAAGGAAAATTCAGAAACCTTTTATGAAGCTATAGAATTTATTGTGGTAGGCCTGGAGTTAGTATTAATAGATTGCCTTGTTCCCAAATGCTGTCACTCTACTGTTGGTGAGAATTAAAGCTATTTGAATTTGCAGCTTGTGATCTTATGAGATAACTCAGGCTAGCAAAATAAATAAATAAATATGATAGCAATTGATAGAGTCCTGATATGACTAATACTTGAACTTTACTGTAAGCTACTGTTCGATTGCAGGATTTATAAAAAACATTAATTTTCTTGATAATCCCATATTTCTATTTCCATCTGAACCTGTATGATTTACATAATCAATTTCTATTGCACTAATACATTTTTTGCTTCACGTGAGCACCCTGTGGTACCGGCTGTGTACATGCCACTGTTGTTGGCATTGCACAAGTAAAGAGACACTGTTGTGACAGAATAACTGAATCTGGAGCATTAGCAACTGGAAGCAGCTTATGTAAAATTCATAGAAGTATAGTGAATCAAGTCCTCCATTAGTTTTACTTGAACGTTTTCAGGGAATCATAAATTAGGGTGTTGTGATAGAAATATTCTGTTAATTTCGAAGGAAAATTTGTATTGCTTCTGAACCAAGCTTTGTAGAAAAGCTCATTTAAAATCAGTAGAATATTTATAAAGCTTCCTTGACTTAGAATTTGGTAACATTACTCCTTGAAAACCAGTGGAGCATTCGTATTGAATTTTCCAAAGTGGCAAATCTATAGTTCATTTCCTTTCATTTCAGTGAAGTTGGATTCATGAAGTAGAAGAAATTTAGAAGATAGATTTATTATATGTGGGACATGTAGAATGGCAGGGCTTTCAGCTTCAGTTTCCCAATTGTTTTAAAAGATTACTCCAAAACTTTAGTTTAGATTAAAGAACTAGATCCTGCAAAAATGATCACTGAAGAACCTTTCATGGTCTCCTTCATATTTCTGAAATCTCTAGGCATGCCATTCAACTCTTCTATAGTCAATAAAAAAAACTCATCTCACCCTCAAGACTCTGTGATGAACTGTATTTTACTTAGTGAATTTGCTGAAATGTGGAAATATATTTCCATCTTCAGAGTATGTGAAAAATAATCACAGTGAGAATTTCTACTGTAAGATAATAAACGTACAAAACCAGGCTAATAGTAGAAACATCAAGGTAAAGTTAATTACCTGGGTGTTGTGATATCCAATGCTAATGTTATTTTTCAATAAAGTTTAAGAATTTATTTGTTGTAAGCTATTGTAGACTTCTTGGACAATTACTGTTTTATCCATGTAACAGGGGACCCCTGCATTCTTCTGTACTCCCAGTAATGTAAAAAAAAGTGTATTTCAGCAGTTTTGCAGGTAACTTTATAAAAAAACAAATCAGAAAGTAATCTTTTCAGTGGTTATATTAAGAAAAAAAGATGTGTGGAAGCCTTGTCACTCACATCCCTCAGGAAAAGGTTCCAAAGTTTAGGAAGGCATAACTTAGCATATAAATCTTATTTTTTCTACTGGACTTATTTTGCCATACATACAAAAGGAATCTTGAGAATTTTTAATATCCTTGGGCTGTTCAAACTAGCATGTGCCTGTTACTCCTATTCCTCAGTATGTTTCAGGTCTTGTTTAAAGTTAAACAACTATTTAAGAATATCATAGAGATCTACCCCAAGGCTGGATAGTTATGAGTGGCAGGATGTATGGAATAGGATGGGCAAGTACCTGGGACGGCTAGCAACTAAGAGTTGGTTTCTAATGAGCAGAAGTTGAGAAGTGAAGGGAGGTCTTTATATTTAGATTATCATGCAGCAGTAGCATTCTGTATGTTTTTTCAACATATGTACCTTTCCAAGACATGTGAGATAATTTAATAGGGAAAGGAGTTGCATGATTGATGGCTTTGCTATGTCAAACTGGATCAGCTAACTGTAGATCAACCCAGAAAATTAAGCTAGACCCAGAATCCCATCGTTTCTTTGTGGCAAAACACTTCTCACTACAAAATCGTTTCCAGTTTGAATTTGAAGTGCCACTTTCTCTTTAAAAATATTCAGGTGGCTTGTACTCTTAGTACCTAAGATACCACCATTTCTCTATGAAATTATCACTATAGGACTGAAGCTGTCCCATGATCTCAGCATAACCCTACCTCATCAACTTAGACCAAATTCAGTGTTCTTTTCCAAGCTTGAAGCGATGGTACCATGTTTAACCCAAGTCAGCAATTTCTTGTGGATCTAGGTATGTCTGGATGTCAATTGGATCTGGTCAGCCAAAAAAACAATATTAACCCTAACTGTTAAAACAGCTCCCAGTAAGACAGCACTAACCCTAGCTCATCAGTCCTAAACTTTCTTCCTAAATTAATGTAACTATGATCCTAGTACACCAAATCTACAAGGCCAAGTGCAGAGTCCTGCACCTGGGTCCGGGCAACCCGCAGTATCAGCACAAGCTGAAAATGAAGGGATTGAGAGCAGCCCTGCTGAGAAGGACTTGGGGGCACTGGTGGATGAAAAGCTGGACATGAGCCGGCAATGTGCGCCTGCAGCCCAGAAGGCCAGCCGTATCCTGGTCTGCATCCAAAGCAGCGTGGCCAGCAGGTCGAGGGAAGGGATTCTGCCCCTCTACTCTTCTCTAGTGAGACCTTATCTGGAGTCCTGCATCCGGTTCTGGAGCCCTCAGCAGAGGAAAGACATGGACCTGTTGGAGCGGGTCCAGAGGAGGGCCACAGAAATGATTAGAGGGATGGAACAGCTCTCCTGTGAGGACAGGCTGAGAGAGTTGGGGTTGTTCAGCCTGGAGAAGAGAAGGCTCTGGGGAGGCCTTACTGCAGCCTTCTTGTACTTACAGAGGGCTTATAACAAAGATGGGGACAAACTTTTCAGCCAGGCCTGTTGCTATAGGACAAGGGGTAATGGTTTTAAACTGAAAGAGGATAGATTCTGAAAGAGGGAAAAGGATGGACTTCACAACTCTATGAGAGTTATATTCCGAAGCCGTTTATTGTCTTGTCTGACTCCAATATATATCATAATTTTTGTTTAGTCACTGTGCACACACTCATGATTGGTTACAGCTTGTTACACACACTATTGCAATTGGCTGTATACAAAATATCACACGCTGTCCACGCACCTCTCACACAGTCAGGATTCGCTGCTTGCAGGTGTTCCTGCACTCCTTTGCTTCCTCTTAGTTGTTTACCACAGCTCCTTCTCCTCAAGGCTGAGCCGAGCAGATGTCCAGCTGTTTACCAGCTTCTCAATGCCACAGCTCCTTCTCCTTAAGATCGAGCCGTGCAGATCAACGCCACAGCTCCTTCTCCTTAAGGTTGAGCCATGCAGGGTTATCCCAACAGATTCAGGCTAGGTAGAAGGAAGAAATTTTTCACAATGAGAGTGGTGAAACACTGGCACAGGTTGCGCAGAGAGGTGGTAGGTGCCTTATCCCTGGAAACCGTCCAGGTCAGGTTGGACGGGGCTCTGAGCAACCTGGTCTAGTTGAAGATGTCCCTGCAGTGAGCAGGGGTTGGACTAGATCACCTTTGAAGGTCCCTTCCAATCCCCTTCTGTTATTCTATGATTCTTTAAAAACATGCAAGAATAGGCATAGTGTAATTCAACTGACCTTATATTACTCAAATATTTGTAGCATTTAGTCTTTTTGAGTACACATCCTTGCTATCTTGATTGTTGTATTTCCTCATGCTGAAGCAATATACAGTAGGGACAAACTGATTATGAAAGACATTCTAGTTCATTTGCTAACTTATGTTTTCTGGAGCTTATCCTGCTGAGAAAAAAATTCTGGCCTTGGTACACACAGTTTCTGTTTTGAAGTAGTTTTCTCTTTGACTTTTAATTAATAAGCTGACTACTATATAAGGAGAATAACACCCTTATATATGAATAAATTTTCAGCAGATCAAATTTAATATATTTTATTATGGAACTAAAACCAGCTGTACTTAAAAAATCCAATAATTTGGCAAGCATGTGCTCCCTAATGAAGACTAATTTCTTCAGCTTTCATAAATATATATATTTATTATTAAGCTACAATTACCTGAAATATTTCTCCTTTTTGCACTTTTCACTATTTTAAGCTGCTAGGCAAGTAGGATTTAATATGAGTGCCTGATTTTTCAAGTATTTTTAAGTTTGTTTCTGGGTAAACTGGTAAAATATCAAATGCATTGTTTGAGAGCTCCCAACTTTATCATTGTTTTCGATGGGGCCAAGCAGGTCCTGCTGTTTTTTTCAGAGCAGCACTAATTTTAAGAGGTAAAGATATGCACTAGCATAATTGCAAAACCAGAACATTCAGTGCTAGGGTAACGGACACATAAGAAGCAATTAAAGACAGTAAAATGAGGTTAGCTTTTCAGTTTGGAAATAAAGTGGCAAAAGGTGATGTTCTATGGTAAAGCCTGGGTCTGCCGTGGGTGAAAGGCTAGATCAGGTTGGAAGCTGACTCGCTGCCCTAGGATTTCAGGGAGGATTAGCAGGCATTGCTGAGCTAGAAAAAGACCTAGAATTAGACTGATGTGATCCATCCTAATAGTGGTTCCTTACATATTTATAGATTATTAAGACATGTCGTTAGGCCTAGGTTTAGACGTGAAACTGGTTTCCTGAAATGTGCTCTTGCTAGTGCTTGCACATGCAGAGTTTGATCACAGAATTATAGCATAGTTTGAGTTGGAAGGGACCTTCAAAGGTGATCTAGTCCAACCCCCTGCAGTGAGCAGGGACATCTTCAACTAGATCAGGTTGCTCAGAGCCCCGTTCAACCTGACCTGGAAGGTTTCCAGGGATGGGGCAACTCTCACCTCTCTGGGCAATCTGTGCCAGTGTGTCACCACCCTCATTGTGAAAAATTTCTTCCTTCTACCTAGTCTGAATCTGCCTTCTTTCAGTTTAAAACCATTACCCCTTGTCCTATAGCAACAGGCCTGGCTGAAAAGTTTGTCCCCATCTTTGTTATAAGCCCTCTGTAAGTACAAGAAGGCTGCAGTAAGGCCTCCCCAGAGCCTTCTCTTCTCCAGGCTGAACAACCCCAACTCTCTCAGCCTGTCCTCACAGGAGAGGTGTTCCATCCCTCTAATCATTTCTGTGGCCCTCCTCTGGACCCGCTCCAACAGGTCCATGTCTTTCCTCTGCTGAGGGCTCCAGAACCGGATGCAGGACTCCAGATAAGGTCTCACTAGTGAAGAGTAGAGGGGCAGAATCCCTTCCCTCGACCTGCTGGCCACGCTGCTTTGGATGCAGACCAGGATACGGCTGGCCTTCTGGGCTGCAGGCGCACATTGCTGGCTCATGTCCAGCTTTTCATCCACCAGTGCCCCCAAGTCCTTCTCAGCAGGGCTGCTCTCGATCCGTCAATCACGCATCTTTTACTGATACCAGGGGCTGCCTGCACCCAGGTGCAGGACCCTGCACTTGGCCTTGTTGAACGACATGAGGTTCACACGGACCCATTCCTCGAGCTTGTCCAGGTCCCTCTGGATGGCATCCCATCCCTCAGGCATGTCAGCTGCACCACTTCGCTAGGTGTCATCTGCAAATTTGCTGAGGGTGCACTCGATCCCACCACCTGTGTCACTGATGAAGATATTAAAGAGAACTGCTCCCCTGAGGGACACCACTCATCACTGATCTTCATCTGGACTTTGAGCCATTGACTACTACCATCTGGATGCGACCATCCAACCAATTCCTCATCCACCCAACAGTCCAGCCATTAAATCCATCTCTCTCCAGTGTAGAGAGAAGGATGTTGTGGGGGACCGTGTCAAAGGCCTTATAGAAGTCCAGATACACGACATCCGTAGCTCTTCCTTTGTCCACTGATGTAGTCACTCCATCATAGAAAGCTACTTGGTTGGTCAGGCAGGACTCTCCCTTGGTGAAGCCATGCTGGCTGTCTCAAATCCCCTCCCTGTCCTCCATACACCTCAGTATAGCTTCTAGGAGGATCTGTTCCATGATCTTCCCAGGCACAGACCTGAGGCTGGCAGGTCAGTAGTTCCCAGGGCCCTCCTTTCTCCCTTTTTAAAAATGGGTGCAATGTTTCCCTTTTTCGAGCCTCCAGGGACTTTGCCTGACTGCCAGGACTTTTCAAATATCATGGAGAGTGGCTTGGCAACTGCACCAGCCAATTCCCTCAGGACTCTGAGGTGCGTCTCATCAGGTCACATAGACCATGTTCAGGTTCTTCGGATGATTTTGAACCACGTCTTCTCTTACAGTGGGACAGACTTTTCTCCCCTAGTCCCTGCCTTGCAATCCATCCACTCGAGAGGTGTGGGAAGAGAGGTTGCCTGTGAAGACTGAGGCAAAAATGTCGAGTACCTCAGCCTTCTCATCTGTTGTTGCCAGTTTGCTAGTCATGTTCATTGGCAGGTATACTTTCTTTGACCTTCCTTTTCTGGCTGACATGCCCATAGAAGTCCTTCTTACTACTCTTTGCATCCCTTGCCAAGTTCAGGACTAGGTCTTTTGTGGCTTTGGCTACAAAAAATGGTTATCTGAAAACTAAGAGATTATAAATTTGTAAAGAAGATGACTATCTAATTTACATTTTGAAAAGCTTTATAATTTTAACAAGCAGTTTTTAGTGGCAATAGAGTATATCTTTTTAGAAATATTTCTATTCCTGACTATCCATCAGAGAAGTGATTCATGAACTATGCACAACCCAAACCAGCAATGTGCAAGGCATTTCTAAATGATTCACATTTGGTCCTCATTACACAGAAAATGCAGAACATTCTTGTCCTCTGTGGCTAGCCCAGTGGCCTATGAGAAAGTTGGAGGACTTTCTTGTGCCAGCAGTTCGCTGGAATCACTGAGCAGCATATAACTTTCTGGTTAAACAGAGAGACCTTTGTAATGATTGGTAGGGTAAGTGGAAGTAACCTCACAGCAGTGCAATACCTAGCAGTTTCTGGAATTGAATGTAGACCTCTGAGTGAAGCATTTAAGCTAACTGCACATCGTGTGCTAAAATTAGATGCCCAAGAAGGACATCCAAAACAGGCAGCCTGATGAGTAAGGAGCTATTTAAATTCAGTATGGACAGTTTGTATCTGTCTAGATCTAGAAGGACCGAAACAATAAGGGAAATCGTAAATTCTGTTTTGCAGATAATACAAACAGCTCAAACATCTAATTCTGGATCTTAGACAGTTATGGGAACCAACTTTTATAAACAAAGGCTTATTTTAATTCTTTCAAAGATATGGACAAAGTTCACTTTTGTAACAAAAAAAATCAAGGATATGTTAGGATGGCAAGTGATAGTGTTGTTACCAGTTCCATTCCTCTGAGCTATCTTGTGCAAGATGAAATTTCCTGGGACATACGAGTTTTTTTGTCTGTATATATGTGTAGGTATTTTATTACCAATTTGTTGTACCCAAGTTACAGACCAGGTTGAATCTCCATCATTTAGTTGCACAAATTCTCCAGTTGTGAGCCAAAGAACATACCTGATATGCAAAGCCAAGGATTTACTGTTAGTCTAAGTAAAATCTTAATAATCCATTTAAATTCTTAATCAAGAATTAGTGTGTTGCGTTAAGAGGCAGAGCAATTTAGCAGAAACTAAACCCCCTTGCTTTCCGGTTGATCCTCAGGTATCAGAGGGACTGGGGGCAGCTGAGCTTAGGTTCTGAGTGATGCCCAAAGTTAGCGTTAGTAGTCCGGTCGCTCCCAACACCTTTGTGTGGACTATCACAGGCCCGGATGCACTACTAACATCACACTACCTGCTCAGCCAGACACCTCCTGAACTCACACGGCCACACTGAGAGGTACGGTCGCATTCAGGGACAACACACTTGGCTGAGTCAATCGATAGGGTGATTTATTGAAGCAACAGATGCACAAGTTCTTTTGGATTGCCGGTGATAAATTCACTGTCTGCAAAGCACGTGTAATAAATTAAATACGGCTGGGTTACACACGCGTGCGGTAATAAAACAACTCTATATAGAGATTCCTAAAGTTCCCGGGGATTCACTCGGGATAGCCGAGTG
Organism: Phaethon aethereus; assembly: GCF_964289735.1. NCBI lineage: Eukaryota > Metazoa > Chordata > Aves > Phaethontiformes > Phaethontidae > Phaethon > Phaethon aethereus. The sequence goes on along the minus strand of NC_138577.1, from coordinate 33,210,651 downwards.
TTTGAATCTTACCCAAAGGCGTCCCAATGGAGGGGAAGAGAGGGTCAGCCCGTCGGCGGATCCTAAAAGTCAGGAGTGATGGTATCTTCCCTGACATCCAGCTCTTTTCACATTATTTTATAGTGTTTTGCTTTGCAGGTGGAGCTTGAGTGACTCTAGTCATACATACCTTTATCAAGATTGGTTCAGAATTCTCCCGCTTCGCGTTTAAAGGTACAGACTAGGAAAAATTCAGTGCGCAAGCTCATTGAGGGGTGGTCGCACCTTGGGAGGTGCATAACTTTTGAGAGGGGTGTGCGTTTTAGTGTTATAATGGTATTATAATAAGCAAAGTTCACTCCAAGTACAGCATTTTGTCAGAAACATGACAGACGGTTGGCTCAGGGTAGTGAATATGCAGCTTATCAGTTCCCTTGTACCTTCAAGTTCTCTATATCTCACAGAGCCTGGCCGCAGTGTCTCCACTCCGCTCCACCCTCCGTACAGTTCCTCCTAGAGTCAGCACACCAAGTTCCCCTGGTGTGGTAACATCTAGGGTTACAGGCCTAGGGAACTCCCGCGGAATGGATCCCTTGCATACCAGCCGCACTACATCCTGGAAGCTTCTTCAGTGCTGTACCTTTCTTTAAAATATGGATATAAGTTAGATTTCTAGGTCACCTCCAGCAATTATTCCACATAGTGGTAGTCCAATTTAAATGTATATCACCACTTATAGGTCAGAATATGTACAGTTAAAACTGATATAAGCAAACTTTCTAGTATCTACCCGCTTCTTTAAGTGGACGCTAACCTTTCTACTGGCCCTCTGAGTATGAAACATTAATGGCTACAATTTGTGGGCTGCATCTTCAGTCCGTTACTGAGAGGGTCATGGTATTGATGGTAGGATTTCCTCCTCCTCCTTGCTATCAGCAGTAAAATACTGCAGATGTTGTCTTTCTCCTCACTCTAGGATCTGTTTGGAATCACTTTCATATGCTTGTTAACATATTGTATGCATTGCTTTTTCTTCACCAGACCACAAGTTCAGGGTAGATCAAAATTTACTACAAGATGTGGTTTACATGTGTTGGATACTTGTTCTTTGTTCTGTTACCACTAAGACCGGTTTTATCCACTTCCCAAGACTGCACTCCTTTAATGACCAGTAATAAATGAGTTGCTTATAACCTGAGTACCCCACTATCATTCTGTGCCTAGGCCTCTACTATTATCTGATTTCTCTAGCCTTCAATGCTCTGTTTTATTGTAGGGTCAGAGATATTTCATTCTACAGAAAATAATGACGTCCTGTTGCCATCTGTTAGTTCCAAAAGGCAACAATTTGTTACCGTAGGCTACAACTGGAGTGTAAGTGTAGACATTACAACACACAGCAGTGCAACACTAAGTAAAAGGTAGAGTATAATACAACAATAGGTAATAGTCACCTAGGTAAAATATAATACAATAATAGTCACCTATTACTTAATTGTTGTTGTTTAACCCCAGCCAGCAATTAAGCACCACACAGCCACTCGCTCACTCCCCACATGGTAAGATGGGGGAGAGAATTGGAAGAGTAAAAGTGAGAAAACTGGTGGTTTGAGATAAAGACAGTTTAATATGTAAAGCAAAAGCCACACACACAAGCAAAGCAAAACAAGGAATTCACTCACTACTCCCCATGGGCAGGCAGGTGTTTGGCCATCTCCAGGGAAGCAGGGCTGCATCACGCGTAATGGTTTCTTGGGAAGACAGACACCGTAACTCCAAATGTCCCCCGCTTCCTTCTTCTTCCCCCAGCTTTATATGCTGAGCATGACATCACATAGTATGGAATATCCCTTTGGCCAGTTGGGTCAACTGTCCCAGCTGTGTCCCTTCCCAGCCTACTCACTGGCAGGCCAGCATGAGAAGCTGAACGCTCCTTGACTGCTTAGCAACAACTAAAAACATCCCTGAACTATAAACACTGTTTTCAGCACAAATCCGAAACACAGCACTACACCAGATATCAGGAAGAAAATTAACTCTATCCCCACTGAAAACAGGACAGTAATACTAGATAGTTACCAAAAAAGTTAGACAATTGTTTGTAGAACAAAATGAACAAAAGCAGAACTCCAGGTAGGCCAAAAAAAATCCAGGCAAGTCCTAAGGCTTGCGTTGTTAGCTTAACACAAAATCTGTGTCCTACTACAAGCAATGCATACCCACGTTTACTGGGCTTTAAGGCTACAACTTTAATACAACTACAAGCTAAGAAAAGCATGAGAAACACTGCATATGAATTAGAGTAATGTTTGCAGTTACTCAAAGTAGTATCAGTATTAGTTGAGCTTGTAGACCTCATGTTTGCAGGATACACATTTTCAGCTGAGAGACAGGAGGAGGGCGGTTCCTCTGCCAGGGCCATGGTATAGTAACACTCCAGTGGCTGTGCAAATTAAATTGGAGGTTGCCTTTGTCTGAAATTAAAATATGATTGTACTATATGTCTTAAATATTTAACTGTCTCAATACTTCCAGTGACAGGGCATGTGGGAATGGCTCAAAGCTGCACCAGGGGAGGTTCAGACTAGATATTAGGAAACAATTCTTTATCAAGAGGGTGGTCAAACACTGGAACAGGCTTCCTAGAGGGATGATTGATGCCCCATGCCTGTCAGTGTTTTAGAGGCATTTGCACAATGCCCTTACTAGCATGCTTTATTTTTTGGTCAGCCCTGATGTGGGCAGGCAGTTGGGTAAGATGATCATTGCAGATCCCTTCCAACTGAAATACAGTATTGTGTTGTGTTGTATTGTATTGTATTCTATTCTGTGCTAGTCCAGTCCAGTCCAGTCCATTCTATGCTGTTTACAGCATATAAATATGCCAACCATGACAGCCCAACTTAAAAAAACTCTGTGAGAGAGAGAAAATTAAGCACCCTTTTTTGTTATCTAATGGCTATTCTGATGACTGCATGTACACAAGGTCTTTCTGTTCCACTATCTGATTATAAGCTTAAATATATGAAACTTCCATAGCTATATATGATGTTATTTACATAAACAGTATCTGTAGCCAGAGCCATGACAGACCCAGCCCTACAAAAACATAGAATAGGTGTAGTATAGCTCAACTGACCTTACACTACTTGTCTTAGCTACAAGTGCAAGTCTCGTATCAGCCTCTTACAGTAAGATAGGTATTGAAGCCTTTTAGTAGAACAAGCACATTATTCCTGACAGAGAGGACAACATACACCTGCATTCTTGGTCCTATATCTTGCATCCCATTCTTAGGCCTCCTCTGCTTTTGTTCTGCCTGTGAGTCTCTGGAACTTAGTCCTGATTTATTCTAAAGACTGCCTATTCCACATTGGAAAGTAAAGGATTCTATTTCATTTAAGAATCAAGGCTTGCTGCTGTTGCTCCAGCTGTTCTGTACATGTATAGATAAAGACATTGCCTGAATCTGTGATCAATATGCATTGACACAACTGTAGGCAAGTAGACAGGATTTTACCTCTGTTTATGTTGTAATAACATTGACTCTCTGTTTCCATCTTCCATTATCTTATTTCATTCTGTAAGTAATCTGCTCTGTTGAAGAAGGAGTTATAAACTAGACTCAGCCTAACTCTGTAACTGAGCTGGCTATTCAGGGAGTTCTCATTTTGTCAAATTTAGCAGTTGGCAATAAATAGGTTGAAGTTTTCTTCAACTAAAATCTCCATCTAAGTACAACGACGTATCAGTTCCTAAAAGGCAATGTAAGACAGTTCTTCCAGCTGGTTACTTGATCTGGTATAAGTGATCTTGATTTTGGTTTGTAGTGATGGTATTCTGAGCATTTATATGCCCAGTGTGCTATAAAAATGTCATCCTTCTGTACACCAAGGCTGCCATCCTTCATTTCTGAGAAAAAAAAACAACAAAATCCACCACTTTTTAAATCCCCATGGTGCACACACTTACATGTTCATTACCTTCAACACACACAGAGTGACACATTGAACATATCATTGTATTAAAACAGTAAGACTGAAAAAGATTGAATGCTATAGTGACATTACAATATTCAGTGAAATAGTTCTTGGACATCAGTGGAATTTTATGCGGGTAAGGAATGTAAGAAGATTTCCCAAGGGAATGAAGCTGTGACTGGTGACAGAATCAGCCCATTATCTCCATTATTTTTGTGATGCCTTTATTTTATAATGTTGTTTAGTTGTCTGGTATTTAAGGGAATTAGTTGGAAAAAAAAAAGGAAGAGTTAAGTAATTTCATACTGCTCTATGGGATATAGACTAGAAATCTAAGACATTTTAGGAATTTTTTCAGAGATGTTCAGGAATTTTATAACTTGTGTTGTAGATTTTATCATATAGTAGCCTCTGCAATAAAATCTCTTTAAGAATACTGCTAAAATGCAACCAAATGGAAGAAAAGATAATTTTAAAAGCCTTTAGCTTTTCGGCAGAGGATGTGGATTTGTGTTACACTTTATCCATAATAACTGAAGACCCTGCCTTGTGTTAAATTGTGGAGATCATACAATGACAGGTTTTACCATCTGATCTAAAACTAATACATCAAAAAAATTCCGTGTAATCAGCTCTTTGACCTGACATATCCTGCATTAACACTATTGCTAGATCTAACTAATGAAAAGAGTCAGCAGGGCTGCCTGTGTTAGGGTCAACTTGTTAAAAGAAATGTGAATCCACAACTGCAGTCTTGAACTGCTGCAAGGACCAAAGTGTGCACTGACTGACACCTCTTCTTTTGATCATTCTTGACTCCCACAAGCCAAGCGTTTTCAGTGTGCCTCTGTTCCTGAATTTTCTTTGCCATGTTGCCTTTACAAGGTTTCTAAGGAGGATGGATTACTTAGTGTAAGGGTGACTGTGTCTGTCACTTGCTCTAGGGCATTTTAAGAGGACAGAAGTGCCAGAATCTAACCCAATTTATTTTAGTTGTTTGTTAGTATACTTCGTGGGGTTTGGGGTTTGTTGTTGTGGTGGTTGTTATGTATAGCTGTTCCACCATCTTTTACACTTGCAGATTATCAGCCACTCTTTTGTACGGGAAATAGGAAAAAAAAAAAGTTCATTGTTTTGGGAGGGCACCTTGCGCGTGAAAACCTGTGGACCACAAATGCAGATGCTTTTCGGGTTGTTCTGAGCAGTTTTCAGAGGCAGTGGAAGTGCCTCAGGCAGTTACAACGTGGTAATACGGTGCTCAAGGAAATGCAAAACCAGAGAGCAGTAAGGGAGCCATCCGGTGGACTGTTGTGAAACATACAGCCAAAACAAAATTAAATAATCTGAGTTTTTTCTGTGTTTTCCGTTGCAAGATGTGGGTGTTGTCCTTTTGTCCAAAATCTGCTTGTATTATTAAATGCCAAATTCCGTGACTTTTTGTGTGCATTGTAAAGAACTAATTTTCCCCAAAAACGTGAACATTTTTGAAGATCACGACATGGAGCTGCATTTTGTAGAATACTCACTCAATTAAACCGTGAACACTAAGCTCCATTTTTTTTCCAGTTTTCTTGTAATGGAAAGGGAAATGTACCATATAAAAATGAATGATGTTGGAAGATATTAGTGCATCTCCTTGATTCCTATTCTGAAATACAGTTTGATCCTAATGTTTTTAGTTTTAAGTGTGTGATCTTTTAACTGAATTTAAAGGGGTTCCAATTTTTTATTAGAGATTTATTTAGATTCTTTGTTCAAAGATTCTTACAGATTATTAATGGATGATTTATATATAATTTGTTCACTTATCAGAGTAAACTGAAAAGCAAAGGCAAATATTACTTTTAATGCTCATAGCAGCACAAGATCATAGCTCAAGGAGTAAGGAGAAATTGCCAGTCTTTCCTAAGCTTGGAGAAAGTGTTAATTGAAAAGAAAATTAAGATTTATCTTTACTTCCAATAACCTAGCACATAGTAGCTTTTTCCTATCATTCTTACTGATCAAAACTTGTTCAGGGATTGATCTTCAGTAAAACCAGTTGACTTTATTTCTTGGCCAAGAATGGCTTAGATAGTTATAATGTTAGATACAGTCACAAAGTCAGCAAAACAGGCAACTGAACAACAGTTAATTGAAAAGGTAAGAAGAATTCAGCACAATACCAAAGATGGCTTTCAAATTTTTATACCTTCCTGTACAGTATGCTCCTCTGAGAGTCTGCATCAGTCTTTCTGATCACCATTAAAAACTGTCAGGATAAAACAGAATCTTCTGCTGAAGCTGACCTGACATAACAGTAAGTGTAGTTTGTGAAGTAAACCTGTACTCAACTTTTTTATTTCAGGCAACTTCAAGTACTTTGACTTTTTTTATTCACCTTTTACTAAAAGATAAGCAGAGCAGGTTTTGCATAATCTTCATGAGTAGTCTAGGTAAGTATGTGAAAAAACTCTGAGTGTAGCCAAGTTACAATATCAAGTAATTGATGTAGTTCCACAATAAACAAAAATATATCAAAATCATGTTTATATAATTTAATTTTCTTGTATTATGAATACAGTAAGAAATGCAGGCAATATTATTTGTTACTTCACTGTCTTTTTTATATAAAAATTTGAGAGCTTTAGGGACATTTTAATCAGTCTTTCAAACTTGTTTATTTGTTTTACTACAGAATCTGGAAGACCATAAGTCTCTTACGGGTCTAAAACAAACACACATACAAAGTTGAGAGCTACATATTCAGTAGTTCACGGTGTCATTTCTAATGCTGTAGTATATGAACTATAGGTCTGGCTGACACAGCATTGCAAGGCCTTACATCAGGTTGGTCAGCAATTTCCTCCTGTGAGTTTTGTCATACATGCCTATGCAAATTTGCCTGTTAGACAAAAAATGGGCTACAATTCGTATTCTTCTGTGTTTGCTGGAAGCTATGCTCAGAATTATGTTAAATTGTTACAGTCATGTTTTGCTGCTCTTCCAGTTGATTCTTGGACTATTTTGGGAGCACCCCTTTAGTTTATGACAATGTGTTTGCTACTGTTGCATTCAAAATACAGTTATTTTACATTTCAAAGAGGAATAAAGACTGGATAATTTTTTTTATATTTATGCTAATATTACTAATTTGTTTTCATTGAGAAATTAAAGCACTTGAAAATCATGTATTCCATGAAAAACACTCCTCCATTTTGTATGTTTTTGCAGAATCATAGAATCACAGAACAGTTTGGCTTGGAAAGGACCTTTAAAGGTCATCTAGTCCAACTCCCTGCAGTGAGCAGGGACATCTTCAACTAGATCATGTTGCTCAGAGCCCTGTCCAACCTGACCTGGAAGGTTTCCAGGGATGGGGCATCTACCACCTCTCTGGGCAACCTGTGCCAGTGTTTTACCACCCTCATTGTGAAAAGTTTCCTCCTTACAGCTAGTCTAAATCTGCTCCTTTTGATTTAAAACCATTATCCCTTTCTCCTGTTTCTACATAACCTGCTAAAAGTCTGTCCCTATCTTTAAGTACTGGAAGGCTGCAAGAAGGTCTCCCTGTCCAGCCTTCTCTTCTCCAGGCTGAACAACCCCAACTCTCTCAGCCTGTCCTCACAGGAGAGGTGTTCCATCCCTCTAATCATTTTTGGGGCCCTCCTCTGGAGCTGCTCCAAGAGGTCCATGTCTTTCTTGTGCTCAGAGCTCCAGAGCTGGACGCAGGATTCCAGGTGGGGTCTCACCAGAGAAGAGTAGAGGGGGACAATCATCTCCCGCGACCTGCTGGCCACGCTGCTTTGGATGCTGCCCAGGATATGGTTGGCCTGGGCTGCAAGCGCACGTTGCCGGCTCGTGTCCAGCTTTTCATCCACCAGTGCCCCGAAGTCCTTCCCAGCAGGGCTGCTCTTGATCTCTCAATCACCCAACCTTTACTGATATCAGGGGCTGCCCGGACCCAAGTGCAGGACCCTGCACTTGGCCTTGTTGAACGACATGAGGTTCACATGGACCCATTCCTCGAGCTTGTCCAGGTCCCTCTGGATGGCATCCCATCCCTCAGGCATGTCAGCTGCACCACTTCGCTAGGTGTCATCTGCAAATTTGCTGAGGGTGCACTCGATCCCACCACCTGTGTCACTGATGAAGATATTAAAGAGAACTGCTCCCCTGAGGGACACCACTCATCACTGATCTTCATCTGGACTTTGAGCCATTGACTACTACCATCTGGATGCGACCATCCAACCAATTCCTCATCCACCCAACAGTCCAGCCATTAAATCCATTTCTCTCCAGTGTAGAGAGAAGGATGTTGTGGGGGACCGTGTCAAAGGCCTTATAGAAGTCCAGATACACGACATCCGTAGCTCTTCCTTTGTCCACTGATGTAGTCACTCCATCATAGAAAGCTACTTGGTTGGTCAGGCAGGACTCTCCCTTGGTGAAGCCATGCTGGCTGTCTCAAATCCCCTCCCTGTCCTCCATACACCTCAGTATAGCTTCTAGGAGGATCTGTTCCATGATCTTCCCAGGCACAGACCTGAGGCTGATGGGTTGGTAGTTCCCAGGGATATCTTTTTTAAAAATGGGTGCAATGTTTCCCTTTTTCGAGCCTCCAGGGACTTTGCCTGACTGCCAGGACTTTTCAAATATCATGGAGAGTGGCTTGGCAACTACATCAGCCAATTCTCTCAGGACTCTGGGAACATATTTCACTTACTTATTTCACAGGATATCCAGTTCTGTATTTTGAATAAAACAGTAACATTTTATTGTGTTCTTCCTTTCTGTCCATAAAATCCAGTTTAGGCTGTTTGAAAATATATTTTTTGTGAAGTAACTGCTTTTAAAAACAATCATTAAGGAACTTTAAGTAACATACACTTTGTTAAAGGAACAATTTGATAATTTAATTAATGCTGGCAAAGCAATTCATGCTGCTATCAGATACAAGGCTTTCAGACCTTATATAATATACACTGCATGCCACATTGCCTGCTAACTCAACCAGATAGAAAATGGTGCTTTCTCTTTTCTCATGGTAATTTTATTCCTTGGCTTCCTTGCTTCTTGTTTTTCTGTTTCTATTCAATTTCTTTTTTTTTTTTTTTTTGGTAGTATTGGCCAGAAAAATATAGTTTCTTGCCAATGCTGGGCTGTTTTGTATGTTGGGGGAGGAAAGATCAACAAATAGTCCTTCTGTATTGATTTCCAGTAGAACTGAGAGTGAGTAATCCAAAAGATATCCTTGTTGCTTCTGTTTGTAAAGGTCTGGGAGTGGTGAAGAAGTCTGACTTTAGAATATAATAATAGGTTTTTAAAAAATGGTAATTTAAGAACATATAAAAATTTTCCATGGTGGAGCTGATAAAAAAAATATTCAAACTAAAATGACTGTTCTGTTATAGAATATATTTCATTGGCTTATTTTTATTGTTAGAAATATATCAGTATGTTATAGGATTCATAGCTACTATATGAGCAGCTCCTTTGTAGAAACTAAACTACTAGATGAGAAGGTAAAACAGTCCTTCTTATAATCTCTTTCAGCATCTAAGGCAAAACGAGATATATCTTTCCATCTAGACATTCAGGGGTTTTATCGTCTTCCCATATAGTTGTTAAAAATGAGGCGGAATAGCTGATCTTTTCCTAGACTTTGATTATGGGGCAGCATCAAGCTATAGTTAGTTCATCTGTTTGTTGAACTTACCATTTATTAGAGCATACAAAGCCTTTTCACAGTGCACTCTGAGAAAGGGGCACTTTATTTCCAAGATTAAATTTAAAGCCCATGAAATCATATTCCAGTTAGGGGCCTATTTTCAAAGTAAATTGCTTTCAAAACATGAGTTAAAATTACTTTCAGGTCTGACATCTGCCTCTGACCTTCTGTCAAATATGAGGCTTTAGCACTGTATTTTCATATTTTTTAAGCAAAGTTATTCTCTTGTTGTTATACTAAAGCCCCATTCAAACAGAAGAGGATTGAAATACAGTCTTCATTGTGCAGCCGAAACGGCAAGTGTTCAAGAAACGGAACAGTTACTAGGAGATCTGAGAAACCGTAATTCACAGTAGCCCTAGAGCCTTTCTGGGGTCTGCCTCTGCCAACACTAGCAGGTTCCAAATGAAAAACCTCAGAGCAACTGTTTTCTTAGTGCCAACTCCTCAGCGTTGCCAGCGTGCACCACTTCTTTAAAAGTGTCATTGGTGATTTGGCCTATTTTAGGCCAAAATAAGGGCAGCGTGAAAGGCATTGGTGTTCTCATGCAAGATGAAGCATAACATTCAAACCCAAGGAAACCGATGGTGGCAGTACCAGTGCATTCAGCAGTACAGTTGTACTTAGCATCTTTAAATGCAGCTGAACTTTATAGTTCTGCAGTGGAAGGTACAGGACTCAGGGGCAGGTCTTCCATTAGGGACAATGGAGTTCATTACCCCCACATCTTTACCATGAATCACCTTGGTAATATCTTTATTTTCTTATAACATACATTTATCTATAATTTATCTGTATTTATCTTTTAATGCAGACAGAAGCAGTCCAAATGCCAGCAACAAGGCGGGCATCATAACCACAGAAAACAATGGTGCTGTAGCCCTCAGGGAGGGCTAAAAACATCACAAGGGCCACTGTTACATCTCAGATTATAGCTCACATTGCAGTATCTCTGTCTTTGCCCCAAAAGATGCCTTCAACAGAATGCCTTCTGCCTTCATCAACAGTTAAGTAATGCACAGAATAGTTATGTGATAAAATTATTTTAATATTAACCATTTATAAATTAGCATCTCCATGTACAGCCAAGAATATCTTTGTTTGCCAAATGCATATCCCTCTGTGCTAAAGTGTAAATCCAGTTTAACAATGGAATTACACTAATATGTCTATGGATTTTCTTATCCACAACTTATTAGATAAATAGTAGCTGTTCTGTTCATTAGCACTAATACTACAGAATTGTTCCATGCTGGGAGTGGGAGAATCACTTGTCAACAGCCTAATTCATCCTTACTGTTAAAAAAATGTTGTTATTATTAGAGTTGTTAAAAGAGTAAATGTGTTCTTTGTATTTATTTAGTGATTAAAGGTCTGTAGACAGAACTGGGACCTCATTGAGGTGTTATTCAAACACAGTTTGTTTAGATTTCTATTTAAAGTAAGAAATAACAAGAGAGTATAACAAATTATAGAGCGAATAGGATTATAGGCAAGAAAGGATAAGGATTAATAGTGTATTTCTGTGTCTGATCTGCCCTGTCCTGTACAGCATTATACTTCTTGTGGATTTTAATGCATTTATGTGAGTTAAGGGGAAGCATAGGGAGTAAAAGTCCTTCTGGGCTAAATGACTGGAAACTAAATGTCTATTATGCCTCCAATTTCACAACCAGACTTTATGACTTAGATGACCCCTTCCATTTCCATGATTGTATTTGCACAGGTAGTTCATAACTTTCAGCAGTCCACGGTAAACTCCTGGCCCTATGAAATCCAATTTCAAAGTCAACTTCAAGTCATATCACTAGGCTTAGGGTATTATCAGATGGAACCTGAAAAAATTATGACAAATATATTGAGATTAATCTTAGGTTGTAAATAAAAAGATTAGTTCATCATCATGAATTAAAGTAGTGCTTTCAGAAATTGAACAGATGACTGAAAGACAAAAGAGAACATTGTCATATTGTCTGTTTGCCCATAAAAATAACGGACCCTGTCCTGCCATAAAGACTACAGGACTGAAGCCCAAGATATATTCACTCAGTGTGAAGCTAAATATACTGTCACTTAGGTTTGCTGTTGGCTTATAATCAAGATATGTTGTGTCTGTATTTCTAAATTGTCAATTCAAAGCTATCAAAGCCTTAAATGTGTTTTGAGTAATCAAGAGGAAAGCTGCGTAAAGTTAGCCCATTTTTTCTGATCTTTGTCACCCTATTAAAAAGTACCCTGTGACAGACTTAAGGCAAATATATGTAGGTTAAATTTTATGGCTCAACTTAAAGCAAAAAAGGATTAAAGAAGTGGATATGTGTAATAAGGCAAAGCACATTAAATGTTTTGACTTAATTAACTAATTGTTTTATAATAAACCAAATACTTTTTATGTCTCTGTAAGGAAGATTGTGGCAGGGCCTTGAACACACCAGCAGGCTCTAATTGCCATGAGAAGCCTGTAACCCTCTTTCTCTATAACCCCCCTCTGCAATCTCTTCCTTTCACTGAGTGCTAAACTGCTTTTATTTAAGGTCAGCTCACTTTCCCTTGCAGGGAGGCTGACTCTTGCTGCTCCCTGACATGTAATCTGCCATTTCTTCCTCCACATGTCTGTTATTAGTGCCTCATAATTGTATCTCCACTTTTTAATAAAAATAAATGCAAATTCCAGAAAGTTCTTTTGTGAGTCTCACAGTCAAGTTAACCTAAATAAATTGAGCAAAATCTTTTTGAGTATTACGAGCTTAATAAAGACCCACAATAAAGCTTTGCAATAAGTTATTTTCCTCTGCCTCTCTGGGGGGAAAAAAAAAAAAAGAATGCTGCATTTGGAAGGAGAGACCAGGTTTACTTCAACAGGGTTTGCCAAAATAGATTATAACTGTAACACTAACAACCACTAATTTTATAGCAAATTTCAATTGCCTTCTAAAATAATTTATGAATCTTCTGTTAAACTTGCCAATTCTCTGGTGTCTGAATTTCTATATATATTAATTTCTGCATTACAGTAGAGGCAGATAATGTTTCTATTTTTAAGGAATTTCTGACAATTAGAATCATATATTAAACTTTGTAACACAATGCTGGCAAATCTGTGTCCATAGTTAAAACTTGTTAAATTTATTGAGATTTATATAGTAGACATATACTTAGATGTGTAGATCATCTCATCTGTTAAAACTAAGTTCCAGAAAGTATTCACATTGAAGTCCTTTCTAGCTTCCTGTCAGTAGCTGGTTACATATCGTTAAAATAAAAAAAAAAAGGAAATTACGTTGATTTCAGTTTTGAAAAAAAGCAATTCAGTATTAAAAGGTCAAAATCAGTCCTGATTGTTACATTTGCAAGACACTTTGATTTGCTTTAAGTTCATGCTCAGAAGTGCTCATACCCTGACATTTATGGAAAATCTGTTAGAATCCTATTATTTAGCTATGAGAATGCATGTGGGTGTTGGACACGCCACAAAGCTGCAATTCTGCACTAGAACAATACCAGAGGAATGTATGTAGGACTGGGAATCATGAATTAGAATTCTGGCTTTGCCATTTGCTATTGCCTGGTCTTGACTAAGTAATTTTTCTGTCTCTAGTTTCCTCTTTTTAAAATATACACAATAAAATTTGTATTTACCTTTATTGCATGTTACTATTTTACAAAATTTTGACTCATAAAGTCCTATGGGATTGTGAAGTGTTATTGCAGGCTACACCAATGCAGACTATGTCACTGTTTACAATACCACAACTTCAGTAATTTTGCTTATTTACAGTTCTAAGGTGTGGAATAAGTGGAAAAAACAGTGGGTTTTCACACAATCAGTACATTTAGAGCATGGTACATACCAAATAATACCATGGGAAGGTATATGAATACAATGAGAGTTAGGGAGCTAAATTTATAGTTTTAGTACAGATGGTACAGCTACTGTTTTCAGAATGAATTTTTCAGCTACCTCTAAAAAAAGTAGATAATGCAATACTGAAAACACTGGACACAGAATTAAGAAGACATTGTAGAACTCTCACAGTATTATAATCTATCAACAAAGAGATTACTTAGGGTTCATATTTGAGGATTTAGCTCAGTGGCCTTTTGAACAAGAAATTTCATGCAAACAAATGCTTTATTCTCACCCAAAGTATTTTATTCCATTTCCATGTTCCTGATGATCCTCCCAGAAGCAATTCTTCCTGGCATAAATTCCTCTTACAGAATAGAATCACCAGCAGTAGCCGTAGAGTAATTGAAGTTGGAAGAGACCTCCAGAAATCATGTAGTCAGCTCTGCTGCTCAAAGCAAGGTGAGCTCGAACATGTTACTCACCACTTGTGATGGACATCATCACTTTTTGTCTAACTCATGGCTGATCTTGAGATCCATCTGATCATCAGGAACAAATCTTAAAGTTCACGTTTCCATCTATTGCAAGAACTGGGTTTTGTGCTGCATCCAGTTTACACTTTCTAAACTCTAGTTTCAAAAACATTGAGCAATTATCCCTGTTAATTATTAGACTCATTTAAATGATAGATAATTGAGAAGGATGAATACTCTCCAGATACTGAAATGCCCCTAGATACTTTGTCAGATGGTCTTTAAAAGCATAAATAGTTGTTACCATCTCAATAAGATGGTTTTGGGAAAAAAAAGTTCTAGCAAAAGCACCTCAGTGTGACATGGTGAAATATTAATTTCTCTACTCTTGAGCCAAATCCACACAATGGTTTTAAGGTTTATCTTAAGAGTGAAGCTTAATTGTCAGCAAAGATTGCTTAACTTTGTAAACAAAGAATATATTCGTTTATAATGTTAGCAGTCAATATATGGTAGTGGTTAATACTAGCTTTAATACTAATGTATTAGTATGACTAGCAGCCTAGTATTTAGTATGACTTTACTCAAGAGAATTACATAATTACGAAGAAAATATTCAATTAATTTCAGACAGAAAATGTGGAGTTGCCAGTGCAGTAAGCAGCAAAGGTCTGAATGTACAGGTCTTTTAAGACTGTACTTTGAATGCTATATCCCCTATTTCTAAACAACTTTGTATATAGAAGCTCAGACTGAAAACAAAGCAAACTCATAATTAATTACAAATTAACTATTTTCTGTCTTTCTAAGCTATCAAAGAATTGAAGCTGAAACTGGATTGAGAGATCCAGCAAATTCTGTCATCAAGCTGAGGCTAATAATGAAGAACATATGACTTTCTAAATAGCCAAATTTTAAGTACCCCACATACATGCATGGCTATATTTAAATCTTTTTTTATTTCTGCATATCTTCTCATACAGGAAAAAAAAAGTAATTTGATAGGCCACTCAGACAGTTAACATGATGTCTACTGAGGAGCTAAAGCTTCAAACAGGCAATAGACTTAATTTCTGTTGTGTATGAGCACATACCTGTTCTCTTACAAATACACGCAGGGCACCATTTCAGTTACTCTATCTTATTTGCAGCTCCCTGCACAACTGTAGAGTAACCTGAGGCCAGATGTGAGCATAGGGGTAAAATAATTTGTTTAACACTTTTATGGGAATTATTGGGAACTTATGGGTACTGTGATAAAAGGGCTTTGGGACTGATACAGAGATTTTGAGACATTGTCCTCTGCTCAGCTATGTGAGAACTACCAATTTTTACCCAGGGTTAGTTTATTTAACTCTTCTATTTGTCACTTTTCTAGAGGGAGGAAGGAATGCACATAGAATTATGCTATTCTTTCTGTGCCTAATTTTCAAACTTTTCCTTTATCCCTCTCCATTTTACACCTTTCAGCTAATTTGTTCTTGTGTATCTTTCTGCTTTCCATACTGTGTCTTTCTGTTCTCATCTGTTCTCTCTATATATGTTTTTCTCTCCAATTTCAATCCCTTTTCTAGACTTTCTCATCCCTTTTTTCAGGTACTTCTCATATTCAGTCTCTGTAAAATACCTTAGAATCCCTTTACCAACAAACTGGCAGCAAAGGTACTGTCATGGCCCAAAAGGAGCCGTTCAGGACGACCACCCTCCCCACGGGACCAACAACCAAGTTCGTGATTCCCTTGGACTGAATTAAGGTGAAACGACACCAGACAACCAATTCAACAATTTAATGATACAAAATGCAAGGCATGAGGTTACATGAATGACTCAGCGGCAACTGCTCTAGCTAAACAATCCAACTAGACGAACAAGCCCTGTGCAACACCTCTTTTACACTTCAACAAAGAGAGGAGGAGAAAGAGAAGGGGAGAGAGAGAGACAGGGAGACAGAGACAGAGAGACAGAGAAGATATCACCACCCATGGATCCAGGGGCATCCCGTTGGTCCTCTTGATGTTCCTTAGTGGTGGGGATCCCCCCTTCAGTTCTGATGGTGTCATTTTTATACAGTCTGAGTCCCACAATCTCTGTCTGATTCCAAGAAACTTTATGCATATGCAACAGGCAATAGCACATCTGCAGGCTTTAGTGTCTCGCACCTACACCGTATCTCTGCTCTGCAGGAAGTGGTAACTCATTCTTCTTTGTGGTTTCCTCCGTTGTACCAAGAAAGGTGTGGTTTCCTCAGAACCGCGAAATGTTTAAGACAAAAACCACATATCAGTTCGCCACAGGTACAATTAAACAACATTTTAGTTTATCTTATCAGCATCTGCTAATCACTTCAGTTACATGCATTGACAACAGCTAGGCTTGAAGCCCGCTACACCAACAATTTGACTAGAATACTGGAAATCTAGTTGCTTTCTCTTTGGAAATATTTTTATGAGAAAGCTGTGCAAATGCCAGTTTTGCTGGTGTAATGCCTAAGAGGACAGCCTTAATGTTACAGAAAATACCATACCTATCAGCCACAACTTCAATGTCTATGAGAGAAAAATCTATTTGTTTCAGGAATTAATTATTCTGGTAGTAATTTGCATAACTTGTGGAATTTAGGTAGCACTTGTAGCTAGGTGTATTAGAACTTTTAGTTTTTAACATTATTAGAATATATGTACCTAGTGTACATTCTGATTTATTTAATAAAATTGTAGTTTATTCATTACTTTTAATAGCATAGGTAGGGGGTGGAGGGAATCCTCAGAGAACTGACCAGACTTCCATATATGAGATGTGCTTACTGTATTTCCCGAGATCATTCAAATATTGAGAAGACTATTATTGCATGAAAAACTACACCAGAAACAATCAGGTAGAATGATGGTAGCTTTTAAGTTTACCTGATAATCATATTGCAATTACTTTTTGTTTTCCAAATGAACCCTTGTTTTCCTTACAGGGTTTTCTGCTTTGAAATAGTCCATGTATTTCAATTTGAGTTTTCTGGAGATCAAGAGGGAATCTTTCACTTGTTATGACAATTTTTCTGACACTGAATGTATTTTCCCTTGGGCTCAAGCACGCCTATAGTCATGAAAACATCGTGCTTTGGAACGAAATCAACAGGATTTATTTTATGTGGTTCTTTTATGTGGTTCTTCTGTATGTTTTGTAGGTTGTGTTGAATACTTTTGCTCTTTGGATTAAATATTCTGCAAGTTCTAAGACACTGAAGCTGCCTTTGAATCATAGAATCACAATATAATTTACTTTGGAAGGAACCCCTGAAGGTCCTTTTGTCAAACAACCTGCTCAAACCAGGATTACCTTCGGTGTTAGATGAGGTTGCACAGGACCTTGTCCAGTTGAATTTTGAAAAACTCCAGAAATTGACACTTCATCATCACAAAACCTGTTCCAATTCCTACATATCCTTATCTTTTTTTTTTTTCTTTACAGGCAGTCAAAATTTCACTTGCTGCAACATGTGACCACTGCCTATTGTCCTTCTGCTGTGCACCTGTAAGGAAAGTTTGGTTCCATCTTCCCTACAAACTCCCCTCAGCTCGATGAAGAGCCACCCTTCTCATCTCCAGGCTAAATAAACCCTGCTGCCTTAGCCTCACCTCCTCAAATGCTCCATCCTCCTAACCGTCCTCGTGCCTGTACTCAGCCTTGCTCCAGCATGTGCTGGAAAGTCCAAAACCGAACACAGTACTGCAGATACAGCCTTGCAAATACCAGATAAGAGGGGAAAGTTTTCTTTCCTTGACCTGCTTGGCTGCCCCTTCAGTCATTCCAGACACAGGAGATATAGGCCCTGTATCAGTTGGAAATAAATATCAGGGTTTGGAAAAAGAAAGAAATTTTGGTTTCAACTGCTGAGAACTTTTTTGTATAGCTTGCTGATGTGATAAAATTTGGATGCAGATTTACTACCGTTCACCTGAAGTCCACGAGATGGTGCTAGAGAAGGATGGCTTCAATAAATTGTATGCTAACATGCGAGCTGTAAGTTAACAGCTGCTGTCTTTCGTCCTCGGTACTAGTTAGCCCATATAATTTGCCAGAAGCAATAAATAGAAGAGCTGGTAGAGAATCCGCTCCTCTGCAGCTCTTCAAATGTATAGGGAATATGAAGAGTCACGTTTAAGACACACAAATGCTGGAGGAATTTAGCCTGTCCATGATTTCTTTGGTTAGACAAATTACGGACAAATAGAAATCAAAACAAGATGACATTAAAAAAATCTTTGTTTGTACACACTTTCTGCTTCAAAACTCATGTCATGTATATCTAAAAGCAGCAAGACTCAAAACAGAGTACTCTTCTGCCTAAATCAGTGGGGAACTATAAGATACATATATAGTATTATATCTGTAGTAATGGCAACATCATCACATCATCCTACCTAAGAAAAAAGAGCCCTTGACTTCAGACTGTGAGTGACTGGAAGGGTGAGAACTTCACAGGAGGGATGAGGCATAAATGAGTCTTTGTCTATTGATGTGTTCTTTTACCAAGGATTCTTAATAGAAACTGCGTGACTTGGCTTACTTACAGGATTTAGTACTGTTGCAATTGCACTAAAGCATGATTGTTATATTTTGTTTAGACTGTAAAAGCATTCATTAGACTAACAATTTCTAATTCTAATTTCTAGTTCTTTTGGCTACCCACAACAAAGGTTGTACGTAATACAGTGTATATTAGGCATGTATTTCAGGGCTAGCAAGGCTGGCTGCCAATCTCTTGCTTTAAGGTATGACAGTTGTTCCTAAACTCACACTTTAATGCAGTCATTCTTTCACCAGCCTTCAGTGCTTCGTACTGTAAATGACCATTCCCTTCTGCATGATTGAAAGAACTCTGGCTTCCTGAAAAGTTAGCACATAGATCCTGAGAAGATATGGTCCCGTCTTTTACAGACATTATTTTGGTTAGCTTTTGTCAGATTAACTAGCATAAGAATCACATTCTTTATAGTTATTGATGTTCTTCTCACAAGTTTTATTCTAACAAGTCACAAATATGGTCAAAGTACTACAAGATACATATGGAGAATACTTGCATTAAATTGTTTTGCAGCAAACAGAACATGGTATTTTCTTTAAGACACAGCTTCTGAAGAGGAGAAACATAACAGCAAAATAGTAATTATGTTTAATATTCAACTATTAGACACATTGGATTGATTTTTTTTGTATTGTAAAGTGTTAGAGGCTACATTTTTCTAAAAGACTTACTAGCTTTTGTTTCCTATTTTAAAATACGATTTCAACATGCTTTCCACCTCGCAGAATAAAACCTTATCTGCCACTTATGAGATACTCATATTAGTGGGAATTCGAAAATGTCAGTCTGAAGAGTTTGTATGAGCATAATAAGAATCCAGGGAAGATTAGAATCCAGAAATTGTTAACTTGTTTTTCTATGTACATTTATAGTTACAAAGCTGGCTGAATTTATTGTGTCTTCTAAGAAAAATTGTCAAATGATATTACTATCTTATATATCAAATCTGAAACTTTATAAAATTACCATTCCTGCTTTCTGTAATGGCTTTTGTGCCTGAAATTGTTTTTAAAATCTTATTTTTAAGGTAGATGGTAAAAGTACAAAGTTCTGCATATAACCATAATTTAAGTTTTAACTAAAAACAGATTCAAAATTAATGGAGGTCAACACTACTTTTTTGCTGGCATCAACAATGCTGGTTTCATTAGTATGCTTTGTACGAGCTTTATGATGAGTTGTCATTGTTTCATTAACTTACCATCTAGAGAGCATGCTCTGTAATTTAGTAAAGTGATCACATTACCAATAATAAACATATGACTATGAAGTGTTAGTGTGTCAGTTAGTGAAATTATTGTACCTGATACATAATTGAATTTATTTCTTGTGCAACGTAAGAGATAGTGCTAAAATAATTTAATTCTATTAATTAATATAGTAATTAATTGAGTATTACTAGAATATTAATAATACAGTAATGTATGCTGAAGTCAGTATCTAGAGTTTGGGTTTTATAACGTCCCACTGACTTCACTGAACTCCTAAGAGATCAGAAGTTCTAAGTATTATTTGGGGAATACTCAAAAGCTCTCTACTGTTCAGTCAGCATTGGAAGCAACAGAATGATTTCCACTATTTGAAGAATCCAACAAGCCCAGCAGTGAAACTCCATGCTGCTAGTAAAGGGGGAAAAAATAAAAGTCTTTTAAGGTCTCATAGATCTTTGGAGTTTGGTCTACTATAGACAATTGCTTTATTGTAATGTGCATTGGTGTGACTGACTGACGTTAGGATTCCTGTTTCAGGTATACAGTTTATTATATTTACACAGAACAATTCCTACAAGTACTGTGTAACTTGTAGGTTGTTCCACTGCAACTAAGTGACATCTCTTGGCATAGGTGCATGATGTCTTATCATTTATACACATACATTCCCAAATGACTTACATCAAAGAAAGTTGCCACTAAATCGCAGTGGGAGTCCATGCACAGCAGTGGAGAACCAGATCTTTAACACCTAGTGATCCTGGGTACACTTTTGGTTTGTCTTCTCTTGCACTTCAAATGTTTTGTGCCCTGCAGGGCACTTAAATGTCTATAGACATTTAAGTGTCAGCATCTTACATTTCACACTGACAGATCCTGTTGCTAACAGGCAGGTACTCTTACTGCTCCTCCAGTGTACCCCACATAAGCACCCAGTGTTTATTTTATTCAGTCATTTTGAACATTTAATTACTTTTCAGGTGTTGTTCTGCACTCTACTTTGCAGCTGAACACAACTGCATTTCCCTCTATGATTCAGAAATGGCAGCCAATATGTCAGAGCAATTTTCTGCTAGTGTTCACAGGCATCTGTTATGCCCCATCTGTTCAATGTGCCTCCTTCCCTTTGCCTGCACATTGTGTGTCTGATGCTCTGTGTACATCTTCTTAGACAGCTGCTATGCGGGATAGATGCTGAAATTGCATCATGGAGTATATGAGCTGACTTGGAGCTACAGGGGCACAGAGATCTTCTGTCTAACCTTCAGCCTCTTCCTTTGTTCTCAGTCAGACCCGAGACACCTTTTCCACTCCCTTCCCAAAGTCAGTCAGTCAGGACATGCACATATGCATTTAATAACTTCTAAATGTTTTCTTCTCAAATTCAGGTGAGCTTGTAAGAGAGACATTTTAAAAAGTAAAATGTTTGCCACATGGAGAACTGTGCTTTATATTTCACACCCGTATATGCTTCCTTCTTTTTCCCCTGTCTTCGAAATATCACCTGTGTATTCTTCCCCTTCCAGAAGAATTCAGCTCCTTAAAACCATAAGTGTGCAGGTAAGACACCAAGAGACTGATCAGTTAGTATGTTTTTTCAAACTTAGCCTTTCGCTTTTCCTATTGAAAGTAAAGAAATAAAGGATGTTACTTGTGAAAAAAATGGGACTCAAGAAATTACAAAAAAGTAAAAATTAAGCCAAACTGAAAATTAGTTGATCTCAACCTTCCTTCTCTTCTGTTAGCTTATTATAGGAGTTGTATGGGCATTTAGGCTACTGAAAGGTAGACAAGTTACTTTTCCTGTAAATATGACACCCTGAAGTAAAAATTCTTGTCCTCGTTGGGTTCTTTGTTTTCCAGCTTGCGAATATCAAGTGAGTCATCATTCACACACAGGTAGTAATTTGTATCTTCATAGCATTGGAACTGCACTGAATCTCCTTGGTAATGCATGATGAAAAAGTGATTATCTTCACTCAGCTGTGAAAATAAAGTAAGTAAAGAACATGTTATATTTTATAGAGCCTTTCTATAGGGTTTCATGCGACAAAAATTCATGCATGTTGATGGCTTGTTATATTTTGAAAGTTTTTCTCCAGTGACACATATTTACCAATATTTAGATAAATCTTTGGCAACACCTAATCATTTTGGGACACATTCTGTGGTAACTATGACTAAAATAATACCTCTATTATGACCTCTAAAATGCAACTGAATGCTTGGAGAACAGCAGGAGGATATAAAAGGGTGCCAGTTATGCTGGAGATTACAGCATTGGCAATAACCAGCTTTCCATGGAAGGAGGTATGTGTTCTTTCAGCCCATATGACAACAGGGAACATTGAAAAGAATGTCCTCCAGTTATTGCAGAGTACGTGAAAGAAACTTGAGGATACACCTCCTGTATTAACAAAGCTATAATGGGAAGCAGCTAAAACTTTCTGTCCTGATCAAGCCAGTGTAACAGCAGAGTATCTGCAGCTTCAATCGAAAAACTCTGTTTTACCAAATACTGTTAAGGAAGTTGAAGACAATTTGTCTTTAGGAAAGAAATACCTTCTAGGGACACAAAAATGTAATAAGGAAGTACAAATGGAATAAAAGAATCTGTTGACCTAAAAAAACCCCACAACAACAACAACAAGCAACCAAAAAAACAAACCTAAAGCAAACAAGAAAGTGGGGTTAATGCGTACAATGCAGAAGTTCACCCTAGAGCAAGGGAGTCTCCAGTGGGAACTGATAAATGTGAAGGCAAAATTAAATGCTTGCAAAAGCAGATGGAGAAGCAAAAATTAAAAATATGTGCTGTATCTGCATGAAATGATGGAAAATTAGACAAAGAGCCACAGGAAGATGATTTGGGGAATGATATTGTGTGACTGGGAGAAGAAAAAGGTGCTGAAGTAGAAGGATACCCAAACACTGCTAGGGCTCAGAGTTGCAGCAAGACATTGAAGAACAAGGTGTTTTGCAAGAAATCATGACACAGATAATTCTCTATTATGGCCTGTTAAGAAGGCGGATGAGAAAACCTGGGGAATGTGTTGGACTACTGCCAGATAAAGTTCATCCTGAGGACAGCTCCTATGGCAGCAGGCATGCCTGAGAGATCATTTGCAAGTTCCAAGAAAAAAACAACAGGCTTTCTGTTCTAGATCTATTTCTTTGCCATTGCATTAAATGAAGAACCAATTTGCAGGTTAGGTTTCACATTTAGTGACAAAAAAAATACACCTTTACTCATGTCCCACAGGTGATTCACAATGCACTTGTGATAGAATATGTATGCTTATGTTAGAAAAATGCTACAAATGTTGTCTCCACATGTTAAGGAAAGCATCATCTTATGGAATAATATGTCAGTGGTTGGAGCTACAGAGAAAGATGTGAGAGAGTAGTTTTAAAATAAATAGACTCAAAATTATTTAAACTCAGTTTCAATAAGGCACAATGAGCATAACCCCAGGCTAACTTCAACTGCTGCACTCTAAACCAGGAAATGGCCAAAAGATAAGAAGGAATGGATATGAAGGCCAGCTGAAAGAGAAGAAATCATCTTACGTTATCATAACATGTTACACAAAGGAGTATAGGGCATACTACAATCTGCATTTTTCCTCAGATCAAACAAGGAAATGAGCAGAAAAACTGCATGAGTCGTACAAGGATGTTAAGCAACCTAGTGAAACACAGCAGCCACCTCAATTGCATCAAAGAAGCTCTGGGCCTTGGAAGGTATTACAAATTAATTATTTGGCACTTTGGTGACAAAAACAGGGTTGATGACACACCAGTGTCTTGGCTATTGTTGAGCAGTGCATGCACAGAATCAAGGCCACCTTTTTTTCCCACTCTGCCCCAGCGAGTAGGCTGGGCATGGACAAGAGGCTGAGAGGGGACACAGCTGGGACAGCTCTCCCAGACTGGCCAAAAGGATACTCCATGCCATATAATGTCATGGTCAGCCACAAAGACTGGTGTAGAGAAGAAGAGGGTGGAGTGGGTTTTTTGCTTCCAAGGTGGCTGTTGCTAACAGACTGGATGGGCATTGATCTGCTTACGGGAGAAGGTTAAGTACTTTTGCATCACTTGGGGTTGTTTCTGATCACATATTACACTGTCTTTATCCTGACTCACAAGTTTTCTCGCTTTTGCTCCTACTATCCTCCCCCCTGCTCCACTGGCGGGGCACTCCCTTGGGGGCTTAACCGCTGGCTGGTGCTGACATACCTCAGTGCTTTTTTTCTCACAGTGGACCCTATCCTGACAAATGGCAGGGCTGTGCTTCCAGCCCTGGGGTGTATTGGACACCTCTCCATGTGAAAGGGAGCTGTGGCCTGCACTCTGCTGCCAAAGAGAACAAGAAAAATGCTTCGGCAATATCGGTTGTAGCATACACTCTGCCACATTTGACTCCCATTCATGTTGGAGGTCTAGGACATTTGATACAAGCAGCACTCAATGGTGACATGACTTTGTTCAGTCCAGAATAGTTCACTTTTAACTTCCACCCTCCACCAGACTTTCACACTGGCGATATGGGACTACCGAAGGGTGACTGAACCTTGCTGATCACTCCTTGTCTCTCCAACAGGTGAATGAACTTATGAAACCAAAAAATCCCTCAAACTGCATGCTGGGCACCAAAAAGGACTGTGGTGGGTTGACCCCACCCAGCAGCCAAGCACAGTAAACATGGCATTGTCTGACAAGGTCAAAAGTTCTGATCCAACATAATTCTGTGGACCTCACTTGCCAAATTTTGCCTGTTTGGAGCTTTATTTTCTTTATTTTGGCCTATTTAACTGGAGTAAACAGTAAATTTCACAATAAGATCTTTCATGATTGTATAGCTAACCTCTGACTTCATCTGCCTCTGTCTTGTTTAGCTTCATCTACCTACTCAGCAAAGTAGAGAGGACCCTAGAATAAAAACTGTTACAGCTCTTAGTGGAGCTTTGAGAACGGCAGCCATTCAGATCTCATTTGACTGAATTTGGGAAATTGCTGTCCCGTTATAATAACCTAATAACCCTGCATTATCTGCCAAGGGACAACAACTTGACGAGGAGTAGCCAGATCTAGTGATAGAATTGTTGACTTCAGCAATCGTTTAAGCAAATGTGTTCAGAAAAAGTCAGGAAGGGGTTTAGGAGGGGTATCAACCAAGAGAGGAAGGAGAAAGGAAGGTTTGAAACTGAGGGAGAACAGAGTACTCAAGTACTTAATAAGAGCTGAGAGGTTTAAGTATACATATGCAAAGGTATACTTATACTTTGTTTAAGTATACATATGCAAAGGGTAATAATGTATCATGAATAGTAAAAATATGGTTGAACCAGAACAGAAAAAATGCTGAAGGGAGATACTGCAGGTATGTACTGAGGGAGATGTGTACTTCTCTGATAACCAATATGTAATCACTGAACCCTACAATTCTGGAAGAGTAAAAAAGAAATATTAAAAATTTATATATAATAAATGAAAATCATAAAATGAGATCATTAAAACCTATACATACGTGTAACAACACTGAATGTGAACAACTCTTCTTGGTAATTCCCTGTTTTACTATTTGTTCCCTATGTACTTCCTTCTCCTACAATCTGTTCAGCTGCCTGTGTCCCAAGGATACAGACCCAGCTGATTCTACATGGCTGCATAATTTTGGTTCAGACTTCTAAGGAAACTGCTAATTTATGAGACAGCCTGCAAGAAGATAAGAAGGACATGAGACAGTAGCAGTCTAGTTGAGAACTCCAGGTCAAATCAAGCCATTAATGTCAACAGTGAATGCTAAATAAAAATAATTTCAACATCATAACCATATGCTCTTTTTTTCAGAAATGACTGGGATTAAGACTTTCCTGTGTGTGGGCTACATCAAGTGACAAAGTTTGTAAACATAATCTTACCTGTGCTAAAAGAGACCGTATTGGCTAATGGGAGAATTACATAAAAGGGCTGGGAAATGCCCCATTATTGTCAGCATGTTGTGGGGAGATAGTTGGGAAAACCTTCCCTGCGGTGGAGCTAAAGGGAAATACTGTTCTGTATCTTTTAATTAATCCTGTTGTGTGGTTAACTGCATTTGCTTGTATGATATTGTTAATCACGACAAGCATGCTCTATTATAGGGTTAAAATAAGTTATGCGTAAATAAGCCTGCTCCTGAGTGAACTGCTGGGGTTGACCTCTCTGCTGCTGCTCCAGCTGGGCGACCGTGAGCGTGTGTACTACGTAAGGCAGTAACTGCATGTTCAACGCAAACAGTTATCTGCTCTTACCAGCTTAGTGTTGCAATAAATATTGGTTGCAATCTATGTTACCTTCCTGACTTAATTCCCTATCAGAATAAGATGTTATTATAACATATTATTTGCTGTTACAAGCTGTGAATATTTTATTGTGATAATAGCAGCCTAATTAATAGAAGATTTTTTAATAAATATTGATTGTGAACTGTGTCTCCATAAGCCTTGGTTACAGAAATGGAAATTTACAATACTGTATGCAACACTTCCTGCTGGTATAACAGCAGGCTCCACAGATTCTCATCTTTCTGGTAATTCTACTGGGCAGTCTTCCAATAACAAAAGGAAAATGCCTGTCTTAAAGTCTTATAGCAGACAAAATATCACATTGCAGCAACACAGCTTTGTCATTGTCCATGAGAAGTATTTCTCCATCTTAGTCAACTACTCCCACACTTTTTCATCCTAAGAACAGTGGAGGCTTAATTCATCACACCAGAAATTATTTTCTGATCAGTGCACTCATTCTAGAAGTTTTAATAAGGATCTCGTGATTCAGACTTGACTGATTTTGCCTCTTGGTAAACCACTGGATGTGGTTCAAGTGCAGGCTGCTGATTTCTCCTCACACAAATAAATAACTTTTTTTTCCTTCTACCTGAAGGTACCAGCAAGAAACCATGATGACTAGATCACTATCTGCCTTGTTAGGTAATGAATGGGTTCTCAGAATGAATTTTTGATTTTAATTATCGGTTTAGAAACCTGGAGTGATGAATAGGTCTCTACAGGCAACTGTTACAGCCCTTCTTTACAGCTGTCCCCCAAAACTTGCAGACATCAAGACACTAATTCTTTATCTATGAACAGCTCCACAGAAAAAGGCAAATCGTTTTCTATAAAAAAGCGTACAAATATATTTTGGAAGAATGCAATATGACTATGATAGCTTCTATCATACAAGGAGGGAACTAGAAGTTGCCGTATACATTTCCTAAGCTTTGTTGCTTTCTCCTTCTATGTAGACCCAAGGAATATTTGTAAGTACCTCAGCAGGAACTTAAACCGAAGGACCCACTTGGATTTTCCAGGCCGAGTATGCAGGAGATTTGTTCATTATTTATTAAAAAAAAGGTTAATAGTGTTGTAGCTCATACCTTTGAAATACCATTTCAGAACGACTTCAAACAAGGAACTTCTTGTAATTTCAAATTACCAGAATTCCCTTCTGATTTAGGAGAAACGTTAGCAATGTTAGAAATATTAGGCTGGGAATTTTAGGTTTTCAGTGTTTCACAATATTATGGAATTCTGAAAGCTGTCTGATCCCAGATAGCTTTAATTTTGCTCACTGAAAGTGCAAAGATTGTCTTTTCAATCCCCCTGAATAGTAAATCCACTGAACTACAACCCTAGCAAAAATTATTGTTAGCTACATTTCCTTAGTTTTTCATTTTCTCTAGGTTAGAATGTCTGTCTAAGATATCTTGTAGAACAACTAAAGTAGTTTCCTTCTTGTCACAGTGTTTTATCATTTCTATCTAGAGAAGAGCCAGTAAAATCAAGCTTTGGTCACAAAAACATGTTAAGAAACCACTGGCTACCTGTATTTCTATACACAATGCATAACTGCAGATTTCTAATCATCTGCTGGTACAGAATTCAGTCTGAAACTATTTCATGGACTGCTTGCTTTAAATTTCTTATTTATATTAGCCTATATAGATAACTTTTATGGTTTTATTACTTCACAGAAGTTTTGACTGATGCATTCACTATTTCTTAAAAACATCATTACTCTTGTTATCTCTCCCTTCTACGTCTGCTAATACACTCATCCAGATTTTTGAGAACTTGTCTAAGAATTTGCACCAGGTAAAAACTACTTTGTATCTATCTATCTCCTGCATTTTATATAAGCAAATTAATACAATAAACATTTCCATCTCTCATGTTTTAATTGAAAGTGAGTTATTTTGCCTGTAGATTGTAGGATGTACTCATACATAGAAGTCAAGTCAAAAGTACAGAAAAGTTCTTAGTATCCTTTCTCTGAGGAAAATACTAAAAATCAGCTGAAGTAGGAAAGTAAACTATTAGTCACTTAATGAGTAACAGCAGGATGCATTTAGCTGCACTTTTTTTACACCTATATTTGCACACACTCTCACACACATACTTTTATTTATTTGATCATTATTATATACCTGTTTGAAGTCAGGATCTTCATGGTTGAATGTTTTCATGCTGCATCTCTCCAGTGAAGGATAATCTGGCTCTGAACAGGATGCTTTTAAGACCTGTATTTACAACCACCCAGATTGGTAATTTTGTCTTCATATTTTTCTCTTTAATCCACCAAATGTAGTATTAATACTAAAGAAAACTCTCCTTTTTTAATAAGATTCATTAATGATTACATTCAAATTATCCAAGATTAATAAATTGATGAATATATTCTTCTTTTACCACTTGCAATGCAAAATGAATTGTGTTGAAAGAAAATACCGAAGACAGTCCTTCAAACTCTTTAATGCCCAGATTCTATTTTGCAATGCAGCTAAGACTGAACCAGGTCATAACAGAACACCAAAACTTTATCACAGATAACAAGCTTTGTCACCTGACATATCAGAATTCCTGCTGAGATTAAGAAAATTATTTGTATTCTGCTGGAAAAAGAAAGGTCCCTGATCTTTCCAAGTTTTTACATATTTGGGAGACACTAAACATGTCTTACCTCACTTTCAGATAAGAACTGCTTTTAACCATGTCAAGAAACATTATCTGGTACTTGAAAACAGGTGATTGGGAAGTAAAATCCATTAGGGCTCAACACTCAGTTCTTTCCTTAATTTGGTGGAACACCTTTCAAACAATTAATTAATGAAAACGTAACCCCTGAACCAGAAAAATTCTTTTAAAATAGTTGTTCGTTCAAGGACGGAAAGGAAAATCCCAGTAGGATAATAGGCTATAAATATAATTAATGAATCTTGCAACATACATTTCCCAGATAATGTCAGGAAATAGATTTTATGGAAAGTCATCTGTGAATTAAAAACAAATGAAAAACATCAAAGACTTGATTTGAGGAAGCATTAGGCAATTTACATCATGCATGGCCAACGTCATTCTTTATCGCAACATAACTTGTGTAAACAGAGCTTCTTAGACCTTTGCCCTGTTTTAGAGGGTAAATTCCAATATAATGTTCTTCCTCAGACAGATTTTAGAGAAGGTTATAACTCTCCAATAAGGAAAACTACCCTTGCCTGCTCTTCACAAAAGAAATCTTCACAAGACTGGACAAAATGAGGATGGTCGGACAACAGATGGTAAATGTTTAAAACAGGATACCATGTTCACCTGTATTTTCTTCTCATCACACTCCTTATCTTGTAATTCGGGTTGATTAGGAGAAAATAATTCCCCTCAAACTCATCTCTTTCCAAGGTAGCATTCCTGCTTCTTCCTCCCCTTCTATTTCCTGCATGTTTTCTGGTTAAGAAGACCCCTCTCCTTCCACAGAGGCTGGAGCCCACAATCCCCAACTGGCTTCTGGTGACAGTAGTCAATTACCTAACCCCATGATTTTTGCAATAACCCACTTCAAATCTTTTCCCAGACAGAATAGAGGAAGGTAGCCAGAAGTTGTGAAATGTGGAAGGTGGTAAGTAACGGAAAAGGAATTTGAAAAGGTCTGTGGGGGAAACGATCCTATCATAAGAAAGAGCACCCACAAGTTACGAAGGGTATAAACTTCTGCTTACCTTCAGAGAGAGTTGCTTCTTACCCTTGCATAATAGGACAAATTCATTAAGCTTTGACTTCTGCGTGAGGATCACCAAATTTTTAGAATCTGTTTTACACAGAGGAGAATGTTGTAATAAAACGTGTATCACTTTGTAAAGTGAAGCATAGCTGAAAGTATTTTGTAAAGAGACAACATTCAGGTTCACTTTACATTGATAGGCACAGGAATAGAAACAAATATAATCACTTGATACCGTTCTCTTCTGTAAAGTATTTGAAGTCTACGGCTTTATGATGCTTTAAATGTGCCATATATATACTTTCTCTATACTTATAGTTAATGTATAGAATATCAATTATACATTAATATATATAATATGAACTACATCGGCATATATTTTAGTACTTAATGCATACATGTAGTATACATGTTTATGTAATATGCCTGACTATGTATATGTTACTATGGAAAATGTAGGATGTTTTCCCTTTTATTTTCTGCATGCTTTCTAGGTCAAAATCTTTTCTGTGTCATAACTGTGGGTGCGTTGGATTTGCTCCCTTTAGAGATAATACTGTATTTTCAGCTGCAGGAAATAACAGTATATCAATAATATAGTATATTCCTCAGCCTGATAAACTGACAATATTCATTCTCTTTCAGTATTTCAAGGCCTCAGCAAAAAGTAAATAAATTAAGGTACCCTTTGTCAATTGATACAGCATACAAAAGCATTACCTCGCAAAGCTCTTAACATTAATAACTATCCAGTGATGCTATAATTACCTGACTGCCTTGCAGATTTACTTCGAATAATACCACTTGTGCTTTTAAAAGTATCTCAGGTGTACTGTTTAAGACAAAAAATATGAAAGTAGCAGTTGCTCTATATGTCCATCACTGTAGCAACTGAATACAAATTTTACAGAAGTTAGGTAATTATGCATTAATAGTTACAGTTAAGGAGATTTTTTTTTTCATATTACCAAAGGTATTTTTTAGCCTTTGAAGGATATTCAGAACTGGCAGAACATACTCATCCCACCTGACTGATTTTATCTGCTTTAATCCTGGCCCTGATTTTAGTTGCCCTAACTTACTCTAACTGCAATATTTTTGTGGAAGTCTTCTGAAGGAGTTTTGTCTGAGCCAGCTACAGCATGAAAATAGCATAAAAATCCTTACTAAAAATTGAGACACACTCCAGCCTACTGCATTTTGCTCAGTTTACATATGTATTCAGATAAATGTAGTAGAGTGTAGAAGGTCTAAAATTTGCCATTTTTATTACTTTTTCTGACATTGGTTTTAGATTGCCTCAGCCGCAATTGTCCAACTTCAGCTGTAGCACGAAAGAGGCACATCAGCAGGCAAGAGAGTTTTCATACCCAAGCCAAGAGTGTTCCTAATATCCGGTCTAAGCCTCCCCTGGTGCAACTTGAGGCCATTTCCTCTCGTCCCATTGCTTGTTACTTGGGAGAAGAGGCCAACACCCACCTCGCCACAAGCCCCTTTCAGGTAGTTGTAGAGAGCGATAAGGTCTCCCCTCAGCCTCCTCTTCTCCAGACTAAACAACCCCAGTTCCCTCAGCCGCTCCTCATAAGACTTGTGCTCCAGACCCCTCACCAGCTTCGTTTCCCTTCTCTGGACACGCTCCAGCACCTCAGCATCCTTCTTGTAGTGAGGGGCCCAAAACTGAACACAGGATTCGAGGTGTGGCCTCACCACTGCCGAGTACAGGGTCACAATCACTTCCCTACTCCTGCTGGCCACACTACTGCTGATATAGGCCAGGATGCTGTTGGCCTTCTTGGCCACCTGGGCACACTGCCGGCTCATGTTCAGCCGGCTGTCAAACAGCACCCCCAGGTCCCTTTCCGCCGGGCTGCTCTCCAGCCACTCCTCCCCAAGCCTGTAGCGTTGCATGGGGTTGTTGTGACCGAAGTGCAGGACCCGGCACTTGGCCTTATTAAACCTCATACAGTTGACCTCTGCCCATCGATCCAGCCTGTCCAGATCCCTCTGCAGAGCCCTCCTGCCCTCCAGCAGATCAACACTTCCCCCCAACTTGGTGTCATCTGTAAACTTACTGAGGGAGCACTCGTTTCCCTCATCCAGATCATCAATAAAGATATTGAACAAGACCGGCCCCCGTCATACTCATAACTTCCTAAGGCAAATTTAGTGACTTTGAAGACTTTTTCTGGTGGAACACAGAAAGGCTCATTCATTTTTAGAATTGTCTAGCAACCTGACCTAAATGAAAATCTGGTATAATATGTTACTTCTAATGTCAAGTCTATGAATAAAACATGGCTAACTTCTTTCCCTACTCTCAAACATCTCTTCATAAACAAACCCTAACAAAGAGAATGATAGCTTTTATTCCCACAAGAGTCTTACCAGTAACTGCTGGTTCATTCCTTGTGAATACGCTTAACCACGCAATGTCTAAAACAGAAAATATTTAACAAATAATGTGGGATTAGATAGTTACATGCTTCAAATTTAAAAACATCACAAACAAAGAATCGTTTTAAAACATCATCTGAGAAAGGGCGTGTAATAGCAATAGGCATCCGACTTCATTTCCTGCAGGTCTCTGAATTCATATAAGCCTTTACAGTTAGGCTTGTGAACGGGTACCCTGAAGACTGAACTCTCAGTTTAATAAATGATTAATTAATTATCTTTCGCAAGAGTGAATGCACCTGAGAAAACAGAGGTCAGTAATGAGATGTAAGGCCTAAAATGCTATCAAAGAGAAGCCTGAAAGTCTTTGGCAGCAGATGTGAGCACCCTAACATGGAATGTACAAGACTGGAAAGTAACAGGGAGCAATAGCAGGGGGGTTTCCGGCTTTTCTAACATCAACCTGAATCCTGTAGCCAGCTATCTAGGGAAGACATCACCCACTTCAGGTCCAAGTCACAAACATCCAGGTTCCAGATGGTTCCTAATATGATGTTGCCTTAACTGTATCATCATGAATATATGTTTGCGGTACTTGTGTTTACCTGTACAAGAATATCACATATCATTTCCTTTGTTTTCTTTTTCTTCTAGAAACATCAGCATCTTCTATATCAGGACTGTCACACTGCAAATCTATTCACAAACTGCTTCTATTGTATACCTATACAGGTTTTGGTTCTTTTCATAAATTAGCAATACTGATTGTATGAGTTACTTCAAAATACTATGAAGTTATCAAGTAAAAGATACTTCAAAAGATATAAAGCACACTTAAATATCTTATCAGTGCAGCTGCCATTATTCATAATTTAATAGAATAAAAATAACATTAATTTAGCTTATAAATATATCAAACAAACTTTTCTATGTCTTTATCTGAAGCATATATAATGAACTCCTCATTCCTGTAAAGGCTGATATTTTGTAAGAAATAAAGTTTTTGTAAGTTGATAGCTATCTTATCGATCTCAACTTTTTCCTGTATTAGAGTTTGAAATATGGTTTACTGTTTTTTCTCCCTACTTTCATATATCTGGAAAACCTATAATTCTAGAATAATTGCATTTGTTATTATTTGCCTCTTCTTTACCAAAAGAATAACCTGTAACAACTACTTCCATGATGTCAGTTGTGATACCATTTTTGGTGTCAATTAGAGAAGCCCCATTTGACATAAAAGAAGAGTTCCATGAAAAATAAAATAATCCCGCAAATTCAAAAATCTTCTCTGTTTTTCTTCATTTTGCCCTTGTGTCTCAGGATTATCTCTGCTTTCACTCTCTTAAGAGCTAAGCATCTAGACTTCCCATTAACTCAAATGGCAGTGAACAAAATAGTCTTCTTATTATTTAAGTATATTATGTACCTACTATAAACTGGCATAAAAGTTTTCTTACATCACTATCTATATTCACAAAGATGCAATATAATGTTACGTCTACAGAAAACATAGCATCATAGAATCATTTAGGTGGGAAAAGACATTTACAATTATTGAGTCCCACTGCAGACCAAATATCCAATCTAAACATTCCCTGGCACCACTTGAGGCCATTTCCTCTTGTCCTATTGCTTGTTATCTGGGAAAAGAGGCTGACACCCAGCTCGCTACAACCTCCTTTCAGGTAATTGTACAGAGCGACAAGGTCTCCCTCCAGCCCCCTTTTGTCCAGGCTAAACAACCCCAATTCCCTCAGCCGCTTCTCAGAGGACTTGTTCTCTAGACCCTTCACCAGCTTCATCACTCTTCTTTGGACACGCTCCAGCACCTCAATGTCTTTCTTGTAGTGAGGGGCCCAAAACTGAACACAGAATCACAGAATCACAGAACCACATAGAATCACAGAATCACTCAGAATCACAGAATCACAGAATCACTAGGTTGGAAAGGACCTTCAAGATCATCAAGTCCAACCATTAATCCAGCGCAACCATGTTCCCTAAACCATGTCCTGAAGTGCCACATCCACACGTTTTTTGAACACTTCCAGAGATGGCGACTCCACCACCTCCCTGGGCAGGCTGTTCCAATGCCTGACCACTCTCTAGGCGAAGAAATTTTTCCTAATATCCAATCTAAACTTCCCCTGGTGCAACTTGAGGCCATTTCTTCTCGTCCTATCACTAATTACTTGGGAGAAGAGGCCAACACCCACCTCGCCACAAGCCCCTTTCAGGTAGTTGTAGAGAGCGATAAGGTCTCCCCTCAGCCTCCTCTTCTCCAGACTAAACAACCCCAGTTCCCTCAGCCGCTCCTCATAAGACTTGTGCTCCAGACCCCTCACCAGCTTCGTTTCCCTTCTCTGGACACGCTCCAGCACCTCAGCATCCTTCTTGTAGTGAGGGGCCCAAAACTGAACACAGGATTCAAGCTGCGGCCTCACCACTGCCGAGTACAGGGGCACGATCACTTCCCTACTCCTGCTGGCCACACTATTGCTGATACAGGCCAGGACGCTGTTGGCTGCCTTGGCCACCTGGGCACACTGCCGGCTCATGTTCAGCCGGCTGTCAAACAGCACCCCCAGGTCCCTTTCCACCGGGCAGCTCTCCAGCCACTCCTCCCCAAGCCTGTAGTGTTGCATGGGGTTGTTGTGGCCAAAGTGCAGGACCCTGCACTTGGCCTTATTAAACCTCATATAGTTGGCCTCTGCCCATCGATCCAGCCTGTCCAGATCCCTCTGCAGAGCCCTCCTACCCTCCAGCAGATCAACACTCCCACCCAACTTGGTGTCATCTGCAGACTTACTGAGGGAGCACTCGATCCCCTCATCTAGATCATCTATAGAGATATCGAACAAGACCAGCCCCAGAACTGAGCCCTGGGGAACACCGCTTGTGACCGGCAGGCAGCCGGATTTAACGCCGTTCACCACAACTCTCTGGGCTCGGCCATCCAGCCAGTTCCTCACCCAGCGAAGAGTAAACCTGTCTAAATAGTACACATAACATAACACAGTACACATAACTGTACGTTAAAAAAAGTCCTATAGTACAACACACAGAGTTGGTGAGTTTTGGTATAAAAAGCACACTACCTTCAAGGGTTTGTGAATCCTTTGTTGATATTTCATGATGACCGTCTTTATCTATGTCAAAATGCACTGTTTTTGAATCTTCGGTCAGTATATAGCATTTCAGTGTTTCTCGCAGGCTGAACACTAATCAAAAATGAGTTGTAATTAATTTTACTAGCAACAGAAAAATGTTAAAATTCCATAATAAAAAGATCAGCTGTATTTTTGTAGCAATCTTTGCTTGTTAATCTACATATATTTGAACTGTGAACAGTATAGCTACCATATAATAGAAATTACACAGTGGGCTTAAGCAGGTGGTTTTGAGGCTTGACAGTGGTACGAAGAAGGAAAGCAAAGATTTTTTTGTTTGGAATGTTAACTCAGTGAGCAGAAGAGCGCATGTGTAAAAACTTGAGCTTGAAAAAATGTCTTCCAGCCCAAAAACATGAGGGATAGTGTTAGAAGGGGGATTGTGGACAACCTGCAGGTAGCTGTGTTGAAAGAGACTAATGGGGACGGGAGGAATCTGAACATGAGAGAAGGGGCCTAAATTAGCAGTCGTTTGGTGAATGAGTAGTCTTACAGTGGGGGAGAGAGCCCCATGGGGAGCCAGACCTAGAGCAAGGCTGTGCACAGGAGCCTGCACTCAGAAAGAGATGTGAAAAACACAAGAGTTAAGTTATAAGCTTTCATTCTGCAGAAGAGAAGAGGTGAAGTAGGGAAGTATCTCTGCACCATACTGTCTCTAGACTAGTTTCCTCTATTTCATAGATAAATACCTGGTTGTTTCCCAGTTTTGCACTTTTAAATTTTGATCTGTGTACAGACAAGAATTTTCGATTAGAGTACATATGGATACCTAAAAGAGCAGCATTTATTTTGGGGACCTGCCATTTCTTACTGAAAAAAAAACAGGTCTTCGTAGCGAAAAGCTGTCAGGAGGGAAAATGTCCCCTAGCACTATGGAACACAACTGTGCTGGTTTGGATGTCAGAAGGATGTAGGTCCAGCCACTTGGGTGTTAGGCACCTACAGAATAACACTGTAGGGCACAATTCTGATTATGTTGGGCTGAACATCGTTTTACTGGAATAGGTTTGCTACTTTGAAATTCAGTTAAGACATTTCTGAGACCACACAGACCTCCAGAGTGTGCTGTTAGATAAACAGTCCTTTGTTTGCCAGAACAATTAGGTAAGTAAAACAACAGCACACTCAAAATGCACCAGCAGTGACATAATGTTCTGGTAATGCTTGACTCCTCCAAAAACTTTGTTACTCATACTGAATCATCTGTATTTAAGCAGACATTTCGAAAAAAATAAGAGTTGCTTAGGAGAAGCTTTCTTTCCCCCCTGTTTAGGCTGAGCAGAAACTCTGAGCACATAGTCAACAAAAGAGAAGGACAATGCACACCCTGACAGCCTAAATCACACCCTCCAGAAGTGGCAGGTCTAACATGTCCTGTGTTGGACCTTTGGCACGTGCATAGCTGATCCACCTTCTCTTCAAAGGCCTGGCAACTAAGGCTATTGGGCTTCCACAAAAAAGATGGGTTCTTCTAAAAAGCAACAGGACAACAACTACAATAATTAACACAGCAAACCTTTTAAAAAGTATTATAATAGTTATAGTGTAAGAATTTTACTTTTAACTAAAATGACAAGAAGTAGTACAGTGCCCCAAATGACATGGCTGGCAGGCCTGCTATGTCATTCACTCTTTTCCAGGGAGGTATAGGTGTGCTTTAGGCATTACTGGTCTGAATTACTGGTGGTGTGAAAAATCTAATGTTGCTATTTTGAGGAGTATTTCTACACTGGTTGTTTTAAAGGCAGCTTTCATTTGTTTTGTTCCTCCAGGTATTTTTATTTTTTACTTTATTACAAATAAGCTGTTCCAGATACTTAATTTGGTTATATTCTGCCTTGGACTGGAATCATCTTTCCAAGATCACAAACATACCTGTCACTCAGGAAAGAGTTACCTGACTTTCCAGAAGCTAAACGTTGCCTCTTAACAGCCTTCCTTCCATGGAGAGGCACTTCATATGGCTTTCTGCAGCCTGAGCGGAGCAGCATTGCAGAAGTACTCGAGAAATCCTTATAATTTGAGCGGCCTCTCATTTCCAGTCCTAAAGCAGAATTTAGAATTTGTCACCATGCTTCATGTTTTGGTTGAGAAATGAGTTTGCAGAGTATCATTTTGATAAATGACAGTTAAAGGATGCAGGATAAACTCAATAAATGTTTGACTGCTTGCATGACCCAAAGCCTCTGTCTTGCAAGGCAAAATGGTGTGTTTCCAGTGACAGTAGATCAGTTATCTGTCTACACTTCCACTAAGATGCAGGTTATCAGGATACAGTTGTGTTGAAGGAATACATTTTAAAAGACTTCCTTCTAGATAAAATATAAGCAGTTTATGTGACCTCCATTTTATTTATTTATGCTTCTCAATCATAGGGAGCTAGCTACCCTTTGCTAGTTGGATTGAAAAATCATATTCTTTTCGTCCTTCAGAATACAGTCTAAGATAATTTTCAAAATATTTGTAAGTGATTGAAAACGATGCTAACTTCAACACAGCATAATCTGACTTTCAGTACAGACATGCAGCCATATAGCAATCTTAAACTGAGATTGAGGAAACTTTGCCTCAGGAATGAGGACTGGAGATTGGAAATTTGAGGAGTATATTAGAATTATTAGTGAATATCAGAAGTGACCAGAAAAAAATCAATCTCCTACAATTAGCAGCCACCCATATTTTCAAATGATTAATGTTTCCTTTACAATTCAATAATTTTACTTCAATCTGTGCTGCATTTTTCAAATGATGTTGTATTTTTAGCTACATTTACAAAGAACTCTTCAGTTTTTGAAGGCTAGATGAATAAAAGGATTTAAGTATTGCTGAGGCTAGATATCCTAAGGAGAGGTTGGTGTCTAAGAATGGAAACTACATTGACTCAGGAACCAGCCAGACAGCTGATAAGATATGCTGAGGGTGCAGCTTAAATCACTGCATTTCAGAAAAGCTGAAGATTTGAAAAAAGGAAAACTGGAATTCTCAAGTCTACACACTCTCCAGAAGTAAACAGTTTATGACAAACTTTTATGACAAGTGCAGACCAAAGAAAACAACGAGCTTCAATTTTGACTGGTACCCCAGTGAATGAACTAAGCGAAGGTGGTTATAATTTTAGCCCCATGCAGCTTTGCACAGAATAACTAAGGATCTGGTAGACCAGAGAGATCATGGGTCTGACCCTAATGTAACGATTTCTCAATCCACCCATGGAGGCGAGTTTTATTTTCTGGTTTAGTTCAGTTCACTGATGCTGAATTTCATATTAAATATTTATGTGAAAAGTTGGAAATTAAAGACTTCTGTCCCCGGCAATTCTCTTGTTACTAGACTACGAAGGCTAACTAAGGCTCTTTTCACTCTCTTTGCCTCTTTATTTATAACTAAACATTCAGTTAGGCCACTGAAAAGTGACACATTTATTAATTATCTTATTATTCTTATTATTTTATCTTATTCTTCCTAGTAAAGATGTCTCATTTTTCAGATGTCTGATAACTTGTAGTCAGAGGTAGAAAGTAAAGGCTGAGTCTTCTCCATCTTGCTGAAACTGTTTTATCACTAAGCATGCTAAACAAAAGAGAAGACCCTTTGTGGTTTTCCACTAAGTCCTAACTGGGACCTGACCTTTGCAAACATCTAACTGAATCAGGCTCTGCAGAGTATGTGGGCAGTAATACCAGCTTGTGGATCCTGAGAAGCATTAGTGTGCTACGTGTTCAGCGCTAACAAAGCATCAAAACTTCGTTAAACTAGGACGCTCAAGACCAGACATTTAATCCCTTACAGAAGATTCCTACTGAAAATGCAAGTGCAATTCTAATTTAGCTGCACTTGATCAGAAGTTCTGAAGATCACAATTCCTGATTTTTATGCCCAGTGAACCAGTCAGGGAATTGTCTTCTGCTGGATTTGCCCTTCATTAGTAACCGCAGTTGCTAACGCCGATTTATGTTAAGTTAGTCCTAAATGCTTAATGAATTTTTTTTTTTTTTTAGCAACCAATGTGATACCATGCAAGCTGTCTAGAGTCTTGCATCTGCGTTATTTACACCCATCACTGTAAGAAAAGGAGGATGGTTACAAGCCAAGACCCTGAAGAATTCCTGAAGAGGGCAGGCCAGTTCAAAGAAATTTTCAGAAGTATGTTTAGGAAGTGGGTAAGTTCCCAGGAAACTTTCTATGGAGACAGACAGACAGGTAATCCTAAAGTTTTGAAGGACAGTACTTAAGTTTAATTATTTTGCCTTGTTTGAACAAGTAGAAAATGGAAAAGTCTATGGTAGAACTTCAACTCTGTTAGCTCTCCAGAACAAATACAGCTCTCTACAATATATAACAAAAGCTTATTTCCTCACATATCCCTGAAGACTGAGTGACATATAAATACTCCTATTTCAAGAAGCCTTTCCTCTCATGATGTGTTCTTACAAAGATGTCACTTACTCCCACTTTTCTCATTCTTACTCATAGTTTTTAATGTTGTGTCTCTCCCGGTGTCTATTTCTTTGTTTTAATGTCTTTCATGCCCTTTTCTTCAGTTCTTTTCTCTCTTCTGTAAGGTATACGCTGCTTGAAGAGGGCTAGGACGAACTGGATACTGTTCTTGGCTGCAGATCAAGTCAACCACTGTTTGTTTTGGAAACCTGGGTCTGTTTTTTCCTGCATCTAAGCTAAGCATAAGGGAAACAGAAAACTCAAGCTATAGCTTTTTACACTGCTGAAATCAGATATACTCGAGCACATTTGTGGTGAATGGCAACAAGATCGCCCTAAAAGCACAGAGTTTGAAAATTTTTCCTGCTACATAGACCAAATCAATTCATTTATATGAAGGAAGCAAAGAAAATCTGTTATATAGCTTTTCTTGACACCTTAGTGATCCTGTTTGTTCTTAGCCATCATTCTCTCTTCCGCTTAGCCCCCAGACACATCTGATCGTAAATATAAATCAAATTCAGTACACAAAAACAGAATTTAAAATTTTGGAGTTCATTCACATGGTGGTACAATCCAAATATTATCTCATACTATATTAGTACATTCATAACAAGGTATCTCTAAGACTGCTAAAAGTTCAGAACTGGTTTTGATTGCAGCTGACAGTCCTGTTTCCAAAGAACAGAAGAAAGTCCTCCAAGTTTGTTACAGTTTAACAGTGGATTAAAAAGAACTTTTGACATTCTATAGCCAATAAATAATGAGGTTATCGTCTCATTTCAAATCAGACAGACTTTACAGAATCTATACACTAACCTAGATATAAGAATTTATAAAAATACACATAAACTAGACTAAGGAAGAGATTTCAGAAGAAAACTTTAAAGTCAACTGAAAAAATTACTATTTGTTAGAATCTAAACAAGCAGTCTGAAAAAATAATATTAAATTCAAGCATATTTAAAATGTTGCTGTTATCTTCCACCATTGCTTACCTTATTTTGCCTGCTCTTGTCTCTGCTGGGATACTTCTACTCAGCAGAATGCTAAAAGCAGCTCTGTTACAGCCAATTTATTGGCTGAACACATGGCAGGAAGCCGAATCTCCAAATAAAAGAAAAGTCTGACGTGTACCTAATCTTTTAGATCTCTACATTCAGTCATTTACATCAATATTCTCATTGTTCTAACTGCTGCTGGAATTCCAGGAGAGTTGGAAATAGTGAGAACAAACTTTTAAACATCCATTTTAAACATCTCTAAGATGCCACAGAAGCTGTCTTTCCTAGGACTGCATGCAAATTTTTAGCCTGTAGTTCTGTGTAATGCCTGAATATGCTCATAAATATTATTCTGATATTTTACGTCACTGATATTGTTCTTGCTATCTGTCATTCCTTCCAAGGCTGATTCAAGGGCAGATGCTGGGTTTGCTGTAATATAGACATATTAAAAGTAGGAGTGTAGTCTCAGTTGCAGGGAGCTTGAAACGAGTTAAACTGCTTAAACATTTACCCAGATATTAAATGTTCTTTGCAGATATTGCACCAACAGCAATAGCTGGACTGTTTGTGACATGAGTGAACTTGTTTAAAGCGGATGTGCTGTATTTCTTTGCCCATAAAGTCCAGATAATGTTTTTTATCATACAAGTTCAATATCACATTTGGCATGTTCAGCAGGCTTTATCTATCCACCTACATACATTCCTAACCCTTCACTCACCTATTGGTCCTCTCTATTCATACACACCAAATTTGTTTTAATAAGTGAGCCTGGCTTTTTTAAAGTTGTGAATTATACTTTTCTATACCTCACTGAAATAATGAAACTTCTCTAAAAACAGTGACGACTTCTTTTTTTGACAGAGTTTTCTTAAAGTCAAGGAGCTACTGCTTTTATCCAGAATTTGTATACTATATCAAGAAAGTTCTACATTTTTTTTATCTTTGGTTTAGGAAAAGTCTTTTTTAGTTCATTAAGTCCTCCCTGGATACTGGTAGCATATTGGGTCAGCAGAAAGGCTTTGCTAGAAGATATATTTAATGACAATGCAATGTGAAATTTTGAAACCTCAAGCCTTTGGCTATTACTCACATAATGACATAAGACTATCGTTTCAGTACAGGACAAATGCAGTGAAAAGTGTATGATGTGGCGAAAGCATTTTTTTTTAATACAGTTATTCAGAGGCTACACTGGGTCAAGATCTGATGACACAGCAGCAGCTGCAGTTTTTGGTAAGGAGCAGATGGATCCAGGTTGCAAGATGTAGACAGCACGTCGCATGAACCTTCCTTACAGGCTGTATCTGTTCCTGGGCCATGAGGTAACATTCCAGGTTTAAATGAAGTGTTTGTGGTCCCTACAGCCACAGCACAGAACAATTTTTTATTTTAAATGACCAACTGTTACGAACATTATAATGCACTACACCAACTCTACTGTAGAATAGCTAAACAATAACATATGCCATTAGCAGCCACAAAAAGAAACTATCTTAAACTAATTGTAATTGATACAATCTGGGTAGATTAAGCCATGTAAATACTGAGGATGCATCTACATTGCAGCTGACCTTCCATCTTAGCCTTTACAGTTTATTTTAAACTTCGCTATTGTTTAGACTGTAATTGACTATGAGATTGAGCATTTCTGGATCGGAAGAGTGTTTCTGAGTCCAGACCCGTAGTGGTATTCAACAATAAATAGAGGTTTTAGTTTATTGTATCCCAAAGTTAAGTGTTGGCAGAAAGCTCAGCAACGAACCAGTGTGCAGCACCTTCCCTGACCAGCGCATGCTCCCATCAGCAATAACAGCATCAAAAGCAGGAACAACCAGCGGGGAATTTGTGCACGTCCTGACAAAAAATACGAAGTTATCACGGGAAGAATAACATTTGGGGGGACCACCTGGTCCACTGGGGAGGGAACTGGAGGAGGACACTCAGCTGGGGAGCCCCGCACACTTCTCCTCCTGGCTGGCCACTAAGAAGCGTTTTCCATTCTCTCTGTGTGTCTCCCCGCCCCTGCAATCTCTCTTTTTCTGTCCTTCTAGGTGCCTACGTCTCCCTTTCCCTTTCCAACACTCTCACTCTTCTTTCCTGTTTTTTGGTTTTTTTCCCCCTAGCTTTGCAATTAGAGTGGATGTATTTCATCAGCTACGGACCCTGCTAACAACTGTATCCCCACAGTTGCAATGCTAGGTCTAGTCCATCACTGGACATATCTTCAAAATTTTCTTCTAATTCAAATTATTACCTCACATTAAATTATCTGGAAAAGCAATAGCCTTTAGGAAAGAGTCATATTGAGAAAAATGTCAACAAAATTATTGGCATGGAAAATAACAAGGAAAACCACTGCCTAAAACTGGTTTGTTTAGGTATTTTTTTAGGTAAAAGGATATTCATCTGCAAAAAGTCAGTATTTGCACAATGAGAAGGAAAACATTTCCTGGTATCACATGCTATTGCATGAATAATATTGAGCATACAGTAAATACCAGCAACTACATTTTATCAGCCAGTTAATTTGCAAACAATTTGCAGGAGACCTAACTCAAAGTCTCTCAAGCTGGAACAAAACTGAAACATAGTCAATGGACTGTACCAGAAAAAAAGATCAGTTATAAAAACTTTTTTCTAATTTGGACTCCAGTGTATTGCCAGATTTACACTAGGGAAAAGTTTGATCACAAATAGTAATATTCTAAAAAAAGCCTATCCAAAACATTTTCAGTTAAAGTGATTGAAAACATTACAACAGTTGTAAAAGATAGGATTTTCAGATTTTGGACATGTCAGGTCAAAAATACTTGCTCTAGTTTTGAATACAGAGTTCCTAGTCTAAAATCTAGTGACTTAACTATTAGGGAATACAAATTATATATTTTTTATGTGTATATATTTATATATTATATCTATTTGTATATATTTCTATTTAATATATATACACATTATACCAGAATATATATTGATATATGTATGAGAATTTCCTCTTTTTCTTAACATTGAAGTATTTCTGCTGCAAAGGCATGAGGATACCAAATTAAATATATTTAGCAGCTTAGTGAAACAAACTGACATGGCAATCTATTAATACTTTTTTTTTTCTTGGAAACTGTAGGTTTTT
Organism: Phaethon aethereus; assembly: GCF_964289735.1. Lineage (NCBI taxonomy): Eukaryota > Metazoa > Chordata > Aves > Phaethontiformes > Phaethontidae > Phaethon > Phaethon aethereus. The sequence continues at coordinate 33,166,687 of NC_138577.1, read as the reverse complement.
TAATATTCTAAGAACATTTTAACATGGGCATGTAACAGTCAACTTTATCTTACTTCACCTCCTGTTTACATGTCATGCCAAAGACATATACAGGACTAAACGGAGTCTACTGTAGCCTATCTATTGCTCCCAGTACTTCCAAACTGTCATTAAATAATTCTGTTCTACTGTACAGTGAAGTTTGCTACTACTCAAAACAGCAGGTACTTATTTAAACCTCCACGGGTTTCTGTATACATCAGAATACTAATGACTTAGTAATGCCTATGCTGACCACTGCTGCAAAGTCCACCGATATTTGTGGAACATTTTTTCTTAAAAACAAACACATAGAAGTGAAAAATGGTGCTGCATAAATGGAAGCTATTTCTGCTCCAATGTCATTCTACTGTTTTTTAACGTTTCTCAAAGTGTACAGTTCTTATGCTGAATGTTACTGCAGCTGTTTTTTACTCATTATAGGTTACATCATTTTTGGTGCTTCCAGGAATAACAGAAGGATGACATCCCTTGAACTTGAGATCACAACAGATGTGCTAATCTCTTCATTCACTAAGGGACACACAGGTCCACAGAAGGGCCTCAGCAAAAATGGTCCACTGCACAGGAATATGCTGCAATACCCAGCAGTGTTATAATCCATGTGCTTTCACTGCATAGAGAGGAAAACCCGGAGGATGTCAGGATATCTCCTTGGACTACAGTGGCTTCTTTTTCTTACATGTACAATCGAGTCACATTCTTTTTGGCTTTAGCTCTTCTATTCTGAAGGAGAGTAGGGTTAACTTCAAAAGAGCGTGCGAGTGACACAGTACAAAGGGACATTCCAGAAGTTTACATTTTCATATCCAATGTTACACAAAGGGAGGCCATGCTGTATCTTTAAAAAGAGATCAGTTCTTCTCTTTATCTTCAGCTGTCTTGATTTCAACAGGGATTTTCAGTGAGGCACAATGAAGACATCTTCAACAGAGAAGGAGCCATTTGGGAACTTTTAAATAAACTGGATGTAAACAAGCCCTTTGAACTTAACAGAGTGCACCCACAAGTGCTGAGGGCACTGGACAATGTCATTGGCCACTCTTGGTTACCTCTGAAAAGTCATGGCAACTGGGAGAGGTTCCTGAGGACTGGAAGAGAGCAAATGCCACTCTTATATCCAAGCAGGATGGAAAGAAAGATCATGGGAAGTAACGACCAGTCAGCTTCACTGTGATCCTAGACAAGGTGAAACAAAAAATACTAGAAACCGTTTCTACACTATGCAAAAGACAAGAAGGTGATTTGGAGTACTCAGCATGGATATATGAAGGGTAAATCATGTCTGACCAACCTGACAGTATTCTGTGATGAGATGACTGGCATGGTAGTCACAGGAGAGCAGTGGATATTGTTTATCTTGACTTTAGTAAGATTCTCGACAGTCTTCCATTGCATATGTATTGACAAACTGACAAAATATGGACTAAGTGGACAGTGAGATGGATTTAAAACTAGCGCCAGGCTGAGAGGGTTGTAATCACTGGCATGGAGTTCACCTCAGAGGCCAGCCACTCTGGACTGATACAAGGGCTATTACTGTTTAACACCTTCATTAATGAGCTAGATGATGGGGCAGAGTTCTCCCTCAGGAATTTTGCAAACAACACAGAATTGGAAGGAGTGGTTGATACAGCGGCCGGATACACCAAATGCTGCCGCTCAGCGGGACCTTGGCAAGCTGGAGAAACAGGCTGACAGGAACTCCAGGAAGTTCAACAAAGGGAAATGCAAAGTGCTGCACCTGGGGAGGAATGACACCCCACATCAGCACAGCCTTGGGGCTGATTGATGGGAAAGCAGCTTGGCAGAACTGGAACAGGTAGTCTGGAGAGGTTGTGGAGCCTCTGTCCTTGAAGATACTCAAAACCCAACTGAACAAGGCCCTGAGCAAGCTGTTCTAGTAGCCCCTGCTTTGAGCATGGAGGCATGGAGGTAACAGACCTATCTATCAACCTCAACTATCCTGTGATTCTGTTAAATTAATATTAAGAAAAATACTCATTATTTATATTGATTGATTCATTTATTTACTTTGACTTTTCTAAATCACCTATTTGGAAATAATTGTGTTTTTTCTTTGAACGTAGAGTTAAAACAGATGTACAGAAGAGCTATGGTTGGATGAGACTGAAGACTGTTACATTTTAACCAAATTTTACTGATGGATTCCTACAACGTCTGTGAAAACACTTCAAAACAAGCATCAGTATTTGTAGTTACCCAGAAATACAGATCATCCTTTTAATTTATACTTTTCAAGTATTGCCCAGTCTTTCCACTATTCTTCATTGATGGACTGGTACAGTATGATACAAGCGTCATGTTGTATGTGTGTTCAACGTGTAAGGCGACTAAGCATTGCCACAGCTTCTTTTGTTTGACACCAGCCACCAGGCACAGTGACATACAATGCATACTATAGGATTGTTGACAATGTGAACATATTTGGAGTCCTCTTTTCACCTATCAGCAGCAGACATTCATATCTTGGTGACTGCAGTTTTAGCCCCGGCCCATGATACGTCTTTTCAGATACTGTAGACCATGTTTTTTACAGTTAATGATTATAAAGGAACTGAATGGGCAGTGAACAGAGTAAATGTTTTAGTCATCTAAACATTGCCTCTATGTGTACTTTTAATGTCCATATCTGGCCTCTCTCAAAATCTCTCTTTGCTATTAAAATTACATCCTTGTATTTTTTCTCTACTTTTCAGCAGTGGGAAAGGGAAATAACTGCCATTTCTATAATACCAGAACAATGAAAAATGAGTTTCAGCTCTGCAATTAGACATAGTAAAGTATAACTGCAAAACCTTCCACATAAATAAATGTTAAGTCTGTATGAAGAAATTTTCTGGTTGCCTTTCTTGTGTTGCACAATTACAGAGAGATGAGTAAAAACATATGGTTGGAGATTACTAAGTTCCAGTTACCCTGATTTTCTAAGGAACTGAGGCTTATGCAGTTGTGCTGTCTGTCTTTCCTCTCCAGTCACTTTTGAATCTGCTGGATAATTTTGAAACAAGTTTGGCAAGGGCATGGAAGGAGGAAGCTTAGCAGAAAAAAACACACATTCTTTCAAATTTTGTGAACATCAGCAGCTGAATAGCAGACAGACTGACATACATTGCTGAATGAAAAACTGCAGCCTGATATCAACAGTTATCTTTTCTCTTCAGCTAAGGACCTAGTTATCAGCCTGTATGTACTGGCTGTCCAGCTGTCTGGCTGCAAAGAGGGTGAATGACAACCCACATTGGATCTGAACGCTGGAGTTTATTTCAGAACCAAGGAGATTAGGGCTTTTACCCTACTTGATTATCCAGCACCGTCACTCACTTGTGTCACATTCCTAGGTCTCTGCAGGAAGGTCCCTGCTGGTCTGGGAAGGTCGGGCAGAAAATCATGTTGGTTCCTGCAGTGCCGCCTCCTGCAGCCTCCAGTCTTGGGCATTACTGGCCAAGGTCCCAGGGCATGCCATAGCATTCATGTCCCCACAGCTCTCTGGTCTCCAGGATCTTCTCCACTTCCAGGTTCCTTCCTCCAACCAGGATTTCGCATTCCTCTTTCTGTGCCCCCTTCCACTTTCTGAGACCAGTTCTATTTTTTGGAGCCAGGTCTTCTTTCCAGGGCCCCAAGCCCTTGGCTTTCCAAATCCAGATTGTTTACATGCAGAAGAACAACGCATGATCTGCCTCCTAACTGGTGGTTTTGTCTCTTTATTAACTGGAGGATTCAGGACATTACACTTTTATTTTGTCCAGATATTACCAAAATGTACAGCCAGCCCATAGCAATTGCAGTTAGCAGGGTTGTGCTTCAGAGTTTCAAAGATCAGTTTCGTATATTCACCACCACCCCAAGATGCAGCCATTATCTGCCACCCTTCAGCATTCACAGTTTAAGCTAGTTTTTCATCCGTGACACCAGCAAGCACATATGTAGCTGAACCAGTCACAGCACTGGGCTGTGACACTCTTGCCTCACTGTTAATGGAAGGTAGGGGAGGGAATGCGGGAAGGTTTAAGGATGTGAAGACTGCAGCAGAGTAACTTCGTATCAGTACACAGCAGTTCACAGGCAACAGGCTGAGATTAGTTTTACTGTTCAGGAGCCAATGTTACAGCTACATCCCTGTTCTGGCTGTCAAATATTTAGGTGAGAAAAAGTAATTTCAGTGCAGTGTTATGGGGAAAAAGTAGCTGGCACTAGGTAAGTGAGTTACAAAATGGAGAAATGGGAAAGAATATAAATTTTCAAACTTTTAGAATAGAATAAAGATGGCAAGTTCCATCACACTGCTTTTCAGGAGGAGCTTGGTTTATTAGTCTAATCAGAAGTAACTAGCTCATGCAGTAGTCTTCAAAGGCAATGTGGAATTGAGAAAAAACATTTGAATTTGTTCAATTGCTTTATTCTTTCTCTAGTTCTAAAAAGACATCATAACAGAATTTTGAAACATAACAATAAAAATTAAATATTTTTTCATGCTTTTTGCAAGAGAATGGGGTTTTGATGCATTGAACACATTGTAAAATTTCACTTCTGCTTTACTTTAAATTGCTGAGAATGACTTATTTTAGTGAGAACTGTAGTTTTTCAGCACTATTTGTTGCACAACTTTGGGTGCAAAACAGTTTACAGCTTTGAGAACTCAAAAAAGGGGGAATGTCTCTAACGTGCAAAATTCAAGGACGCTTCCTCTGTTTTCTGTCAGCTTGTATATCAAATCAGCAATGAGGACAGCATTAGCAATAAAAAGTAGTGCTGTATCCCTACGTGGGAGGAAGACCTAAGTAATCTTGGTGGGACATGTGAGAGGATGAAAAAGTTCAGCAGAATAACTCATTTCAAAGATGGATTATTTTCTTCACATGCCAGAGACCCCGTTCCCCCAGAATTTTTGTGCAGCTGATAAAAAGGAAACTTCAGGTGGCAGATCTTCAAAAGAAAAGAACTTTGATAGTGTTTTCTGGAGTTTGATGTTGGTTTTATTTCCCAGTAGTTTATGTACGCAAAAGGAGCATGTGGTTATTTGGGCACACAGTTTATCTATTTCTGCTGGCAGTGCTAACTCAGTCACCTCACAGAATAGCTCCAAGGACCCTTAATGTGGGCTGCCTTGTATGTCACTGTGGGGGTCATTGATAGCAGAAAATTGAATTTTGGAACTCTGGGTTTAATATATGAAGTAAAAGAAGCAGAATGAAGGCAATAGTAAGCTAATCAGTCACAATTCATAACACTGCCAGGAGAAGAAGAAAATGATGCACCGAGTGGATGTGTGTCCTATAAGGAACACGTTTTTTTCTGTTATGTGGAGCATAACCTAAAGTTGAAGGCGGAATATACTTTTTGATCCTCCTTTACTGCTCCAGAAGCAAACAGATAGCATTATTTCAAGGTTCAGAAAGTCCAGGGCTTCACGGAAGGAAACAGACAATTTTATTCTTCTTCCTAAACTCTCTTTCTGTACTGCTGCTGCAGAGTTCATCCTTCTTTCTCATCCCACACCCTGAAAAAGTCAGCTTCTAACCTGTTAGGACACAACCTTCCAGTGTCCTAATATGCATATTATAATTTTGCCAGCCTAAATGATTCTTTGAGGTGGTGGAATGGCGATATTTTCCTTTACAAAAATGCTGTAGTCCTCTTGAAAAGGTCCTCAACAACTTGAGCTAAAGGGCCTTTGGATTTAAGAGGTTTAGAGTAGTTCTTGTAAAGTATTGTACACGTTTTCTGAGAATTATGTATAAATCTGTGAGAATGCACATACAGTCTGTTGTTAACCATAGACAATGGCTGCAAGTAACTCAGGGAGTTAAAACTTTTTGGGTTTTGCCTAGTAGTTCATCTCACTCTATCTAGTATCTATAGCCACTAGCTGTTCCTTTATGGTCTAATAACACTGATTTCAGTTTGAGAGCATGTAAAGGCAAAGTACCAGGCACACTATAAAAACTTGTAATAATACCCAAATCAAGTTTCAGGAAGAGACTAAATATTTACATTGTCAATGGGTGTCTGTAGAAATTGTCGATACTTTCATGGTCAGCCTATGATATTCTCTTAACTTTAGATACCTGGATTTGACCTCCATGACCTGCTAAGGTTCCCTCACCCCACAATCATGTCAGAGGTAGATACTGATCATGTGTGATAGTTGTCTCTATTCCTTTACAAGATCAACCTGTCATTTGTGAACTCTATATGGAAGATCATTCCTTCCCAGCATATCTCACATTTCTCCCTCATGGCATACCTTTATCCACTTGACACTTGCAATTTTTCCTAACCATTTCATACACTGGATAACATAATAAGTGCAAAATTTCTTGTCATTTTTGTAACATTTAATGTAACATTCTGTCTTAGACAAGATCATGCAGATCCACATTTGCAATTATTTTTTATGGTTAAAAAAGATGTAAATCTATGTCATGACATTTTACAAAAATTGTATATCAATTCAGATCTATGGACAGAAATTAGAATAAGCCTCACTGAAGTGTTAAATGTATCAGTTCTATTTATTCTGAACAGTATTTTTTCTAAGTGGATCATAGCTCCTATTATTAATACTGAATATGGTAAAACACAACTCCATTTTATCACTGTTACATATTTTCTAAAGTTTGTTTGCTTTTGGTCCAGCAGTCATATCCTTGTTACATCGAAATGGAGTACTACCTCTGACTCAAAGCAGGAACAGGGTATGGTTTTTATTCAACAGTGCACTCATGTGGCAAGACTTAGAAAGTACATAGACAGTATATCACAAGATTGGTTAAAAGTAATATATTTTTTCATTACAGAAGAGAAAATAACATATAAAAGTTGTTGACGACAAAAACAATGATCTATTCTCCAGTATAATTCATTTCAGGTCCTTTTTTTTGTTATTCTTTTATCCTACTTTGATTGCATACATAGAAAAAATACCCTTTTTCAAATATTTTGGTGATAAAAGTCACAGCTCCCAATAAAGGATATTGTCGTGTCACATGTGGCCTCATTCTTCACTGTAAATTTAATTTCAGAGTGTAATCTTGATATCTGTATTTCTTTCATCACCATAGACTAAAAGATCTGTTTTCTAAGGCAGACCCGAATACAGCTGAGATGTTATCACATCTATGGACATCACATTTTGTGGATTCTCAGGTACTAGTCTATGAATTGTATGCATAATTCTGACTACAAGGTCTCAGAGCCTCAAGGCAAGGCCAGATGTATATCAAGAAGTAACAACTTTTATTAAGCTACCTGGTATTGTCGAAGAAAGTATAAATGAGCTTTCAAGCTTGTTTGTTTTCAGGACCAAACAAGCCCTTCTTCAAAAAAAAAAAAAAAGTGGCGTTGAAAGCTAAACATACATTGAAAACAACTGCTTTTTTTTACTTAGATATGCAGCATATGATATAACCATCCATGTTACCTCAGTCCTGACTCACAGGGGAGACCTGCAAAACACTTTCAAAGGATAAGCGTTGAACTAAAATTCTAAGTGCTAATACAAAGAAAGTAGAAAACAGATGCTGTCTTTGTAGTTCATTATAATCTCTCTCCCCATCACAAAGGTACATATTCCAGAGACTACAAATTCTTTTTCTTTCATTAAGAAGACAGCCACCTTGATGTTGGAAGGAGAGAGTTAAAAAAAGAAAAACTTAGAGGTAAAAAATTTTAGGCTGAATAAGCATATAATAAGCTGGTTTGAAACCAGGATAACAAAAATGGAAGGCCCCTAAGGTTAAAGGACATAATGATCTCCGAGGTTAAAATAAACAGAAACAAGACAGTAATTAAAACCAGTATCTAAAGATGGTAAAATTGTCAACCCTTGTAGATAATGCCTCATTAAAACTTCTTTACATAAACCAGAGACAGATTTGGATAAAGATCAAAAATACAAAGTGTCCGCTACATAACCTACGGTGATTTTAATACTAAAAAACGCACCTCTAGGAGAAGATTTTAAATGTAAATGCAGGACCATCTTAGTATAATGAATTAGGTGATTGATGGAGAATGTATACAAAGATTTCTGTGATGTAAAATCATGTAACTAACCATATATAATTTCTTTGTTATTTGTACTGTATATAAACTGTTGCTGTTTGAGCTAATGGCGTGCTGGATTTGCGGTTTATCGCCTAGCACCCCACTCTGTAGGCTGGTAGTAAAGACAAATAGCTCAACTCAGTTGAATTGCTGACTGGCGTTTTGCACACTGGCTGAAAGAACTCTTCTTTAGGGACAACACCTCAAAGAAACCGTAATAGGCACCTGTACACCAAGAGCTTTTAGGCAGCTGGAGAGATGGTAACTGGTCAGCTGACATAAGTCTAACCAATTTTAGTGCTGCCATTTCTAGTCCTTCTGAAGTTTCATTTCAAGGAGAAAGAAGCCCTTTGGAGCACACACTCCAAACATTTTAGGCATTGACAAGCAGGGTAGATCAGTATAGTGTGAGTGTCACGAGCAGAAGGTTAGCCAGGAGCAGAGGCAGAGCAAGGCATGCAGGGCAGAGCACTCACTAACAAGAGCTGCAGTACACACAGAATCACACAGAGAATCACTAGGTTGGAAAGGACCTTCAAGATCATCAAGTCCAACCATTAATCCAGCGCCACCATGTCCCCTAAACCATGTCCTGAAGTGCCACATCCACACGTTTTTTAAACACTTCCAGAGATGACGACTCCACCACCTCCCTGGGCAGCCTGTTCCAATGCCTGACCACTCTCTCGGTGAAGAAATTTTTCCTAATATCCAATGTAAACCTCCCCTGGCGCAACTTGAGGCCATTTCCTCTTGTCCTATCGCTGGTTACTTGGAAGAAGAGGCCAACACCCTCATCGCCACAATCCCCTTTCAGGTAGTTGTAGAGAGTGATAAGGTCTCCCCTCAGCCTCCTCTTCTCCAGACTAAACAACCCCAGTTCCCTCAGCCGCTCCTCATAAGACTTGTGCTCCAGGCCCCTCACCAGTTTCGTTGCCCTTCTCTGGACACACTCCAGCACCTCAACGTCCTTCTTGTAGCGAGGGGCCCAAAACTGAACACAGGATTCAAGCTGCGGCCTCACCACTGCCGAGTACAGGGGCGCAATCACTGCCCAACTCCTGCTGGCCACACTATTTCTGATACAGGCCAGGACGCTGTTGGCCTTCTTGGTGACCTGGGCACACTGCCAGCTCATGTTCAGCCGGCTGTCAACCAGCACCCTCAGGTCCCTTTCCGCCGGGCTGCTCTCCAGCCACTCCTCCCCAAGCCTGTAGCGTTGCATGGGGTTGTTGTGGCCGAAGTGCAGGACCCTGCACTTGGCCTTATTAAACCTCATACAGTTGACCTCTGCCCATCGATCCAGCCTGTCCAGATCCCTCTGCAGAGCCCTCCTACCCTCCAGCAGATCAACACTCCCACCCAACTTGGTGTCATCTGCAAACTTACTGAGGGAGCACTCGATTCCCTCATCTAGATCATCTATAAAGATATTGAACAAGACCGGCCCCAGAACCGAGCCCTGGGGAACACTGCTTGTGACTGGCCACCAGCCGGATTTAACGCCGTTCACCACAACTCTCTGGGCTCGGCCATCCAGCCAGTTCCTCACCCAGCGAAAAGTAAACCTGTCTAAGCCACGAGCCGCCAGTTTCTCCAGGAGAATGCTGTGGGAGACGTTGTCAAAGGCTTTACTAAAGTCCAGGGAGACAACATCCACAGCCTTTCCTTCATCCACTAGGTGGGTCACCTGGTCATAGAAGGAGATCAGGTTGGTCAAGCAGGACCTGCCTTTCATGAACTCATGCTGGCTGGGCCTGATCCCTTGGTTTTCCTGCAGATGTCCTGTGAGCACTCTCAAGACCAACCGTTCCATAATCTTCCCTGGTACAGAGGTCAGGCTGACAGGCCTGTAGTTCCCAGGGTCCTCCTTCCGGCCTTTCTTGTAGACGGGCGTCACATTGGCAAGCCTCCAGTCTTCTGGGACCTCCCCTGTGAACCAGGACTGCTGATAAATGATGGAGAGTGGCTTGGAAAGCTCCTCCGCCAGCTCTCTCAGTATTCTTGGGTGGATCCCATCAGGCCCCATAGACTTGTGGGTGTCCAGGTGGTTTAGCATGTCCTTGACTGCTTCCTCCTGGATTATGAGGAGTACATTGTGTTCTTTCAGTTCAGGGGGCTGAATACCCTGTGGATATCTGGACTGGCTATTAAAGACTGAGGCAAAGAAGGCATTAATTACCTCAGCCTTGTCCTCGTCCTTGGAGACAATGTTCCCCGCCATATCCAGTGGGAGATAGAGATTCTCCTTGCCTCTCTTTTTGTTGTTAATATATTTGTAAAAACATTTTTTATTATCCTTTGCGACCGTGGCCAGACTGAGCTCTAGCTGGGCTTTTGGCTTTCTAATTTTGTCCCTGCTTGACCTAACGAGATCCTTGTGCTCTTCGTGAGCTGCCTGCCCCTTCTTCCAGAGGTGATAAACTCTCCTCTTTTCCCTGAGTCCGAGCAAAATCTCCCTGTTCAGCCAGGCCGGTCGCCTTCCCCGCCAGCTCTTCTTATGGCACATGGGGACCGCCTGCTCCTGCGCCTTTAAGATTTCCTTCTTGAAGGCTGTCCAGCACAGTACCCAAGCAAGAAGAATAGGACTAATAACTCCCGCTGTCCTCCAACGGTACATGTTTGGTCCAACTGAAATAGTTGGATTGTCTACAGGCTTGCTAAGCTTTCTTTTGCTCTGCCATTTCCCATGGCTAACAGATTTCTTGTGAAGTGTCTGGTGGCTAGCAGGTCCCACAGCAGGGATGCTGCAAGCAACATGCATCTCAGTGGGGCTGGAATACAGGAGAAGGACATTCACAGTCCTGAAGAAAGAAAAGCTTTACTTTGAAGATTACTGGAGACCTGATCCTCGTTAATCCAGGGCAAGCCTGATCTCAAGACTTATAAAGACCTGTGGCCTTATGTGTTGTTAGGCCGAGGAATGAAGGGAGAGAGAAGCCACTGTGTCCTGTGGGAAGAGGCCTAAGAGTCCTGCTTGGATGAATTTTCCCCTCTGATTGACCCAGCAGTACCAGAGAGTGAGTGTTGCTGACTGAAAATCAAAAATCCACAAAGCTGCTAAAAGAGCTGCCAGCCAAATCTGCTTTTATTTAATTTGTACTAGAAATTCACACTGTGACTTGGCTGTCTGCTTTCCATCATCTTCAATCATGCTTTTTCTACAGTTGATTTAATCTCCACATATGGTGCAGAAAGCCTTCCACCACTTCCGTCCCTCTGATGACAGCCCTCCACCTTCAGCTTGGAGTTGGAATTAGACTAGCTGAACATTCTTCCCAAAATAAATTATCAAAGAAAACAAAAGACAGCATTCCTTCTGTTTTGCACCAGGGCATGCTGGTCCATTATGGTCCCAGTAAGAAAGGTATTCAGAGTCTGCAAATTATAATTTCAAATGTGATTTATTAGAGTTAACACCATAAATGGAGAACTGTTATCTTACAGCATTTCAGACACTGTGAACCATGAGAAGTGGGAGCTGCCCGCCGTCTCCCCGAACAGAGGATATGCAAGGCACAACACAGGCCTGAAGGTCAGGCTGACCTGGCCACACTCAGGTTAACTGTTGCATGAATCACTAACATCTCAATGCACAATGGTGCTCCAGGCAGGATCGCCTCCCTCCAGTGTGGAGGCACACTAACAGCCTCTGCTCCAGTACCACACCCTGCACACTGAGGTGTCTGATCTCATTTCTTTCAAGTCTGCAATTCAAGAGGAGGTTTTGGAGGATAAAACCAGGTAGCTGCAATGTCAGTAAGGGATCAGGAGAGATGGCAGGACCTCAGGGATCAGCCTTCGCTGTACCGGGGCTTTGTAGACTAGGGTTGGAAAACAGTGCTAGAAGGGACTTTTGCTAACCTTGTGGGTCCCAAACTTCTGGCCCGCAGGCACGGTCTGCGGGGGAAGCACAAAACCAGGAGCAGCGTACGACACCTGCAGCCTCCATTCAGGCCCATTCTGCAAAATCAGCTTGACAGAAGCATTTATGAAAGCTAGCTGTGATCAAACGGGGATGAAGGGGACCGAAATTTCCTGGTGTCCTTAGAATGAGAAACTGCAGTAACAACAGGGGAGTGGTTCTACATCTCTTTATGTTGCAGTCTGATTTATTCCCATCAAGATAGTGTCATGAGCAAGGTCATTGGATTGATCTCTGCAGAAAGTTACCTTGCACAATGGATGAGAGTGCCCCTACAGAAGTAGAGGCTTGATCAAAGAAAACTTGATTCCCCACCCCCAGCATTCATTCTCTCTCTTAGCAAGGTACCCTAGGCTTTTGAAACAGTTATATATGTTGGAGAGGATAAGCTCAAAACTGTGCACACAAGTGTTAATGCTTACCAGGTGCTTAATGCTACTACTGTGGAGTCCCCTGGAGCCCAGGCAATATTCCTCAGGACAATGTTGTAGGGATGAGGACAGGCTGGATCGATGGGCTGAGATCAATTGTATGAGGTTTAATAAGACCAAGTGCTGGGTCCTGCACTTTGGCCACAACAACCCCATGCAATGCTACAGCTTTGGAGAGGAGTGACTGGAGAGCTGCGCAGCAGAAAAGGACCTGAGGGTGCTGGTTGACAGCTGGCTGAACATGAGCCGGCAGTGTGCCCAGGTGGCCAAGAATGCCAACAGCATCCTGGCCTGTATCAGGAATAGTGTGGCCAGCAGGAGTAGGGAAGTGATCGTGCCCCTGTACTCGGCACTGGTAAGGCCGCATCTCGAATATTGTGTTGAGTTTTGTGCCCCTCACTACAAGAAGGACATTGAGGTGCTGGAGCATGTCCAGAGAAGGGCAACGAAGCTGGTGAGGGGTCTGGAGAACAAGTCTTACGAGGAGCAGCTGAGGGAACTGGGCTTTTTTAGTCTGGAGGAGAGGAGGCCGAGGGGAGACCTTATCACTCTCTACAACTACTGAAAGGGGGTTGTGGTGAGGTGGGTGTTGGTCTCTTCTCCCAACTAACTAGCAATAGGACAAGAGGAAATGGCCTCAAGTTGCTCCAGGGGAGGTTAGACTGGATATTAGGAAAAATTTCTTTACTGAGAGAGTGGTCAAGCATTGTAGCAGGCTGCCCAGGAAGGTGGTGGAGTCACCATCACTGGAAGTGTTCAAAAAATGTGTAGATGTGGCACATCAGGACATGGTTTAGTGGACATAGTGGTGTTGGGTTGATGGTTGGACTTGATGATCTTAAAGGTCTTTTCCAACCTTAATGATTCTGTGATGAGCTGGACCAGAGAGTTCTTAAGGGCAAATCTGAAAGGGCTGCAGGTGCACCACCAGCATGGTTCAATGTGGTTTCTAGTAGCTTCCACTCACAAAACCCTAACTCCTCAGCTAAGTACTTCAGTATATAGCACCGAGTGCTTTTGCAAATTTTCTCACTTTAACCGCTGAGTCTTTAATGGTACACCCTTAACATTCAGGAAAGCTGTTATTTGGGTGTCCTCTGAGGAAATTGCTTATCCACAGTACAAGAGCAATAGACCACTTATGCTTTGGTGAGGCGGTGGATGTTATTACACACCTGTATCAACAACCGTGCCGAGTGAAAACAGCGTGAAACACTGGGACCATTCACCCGCCCAGACGAGAGCACGGCCTCACCGACTTTGCTGCGGGACGCGCTTTGCCCCACCACGACGCCCACCACCCCAACCCACCGCTTTCACCCTGTCCCTCCACTCCCGCCCAAAGCGCCCACCTCTGCGCATGCGGACCAACGGCCACCGCCCCGGTCAGCGCAGGCGACCTCAGCCCCCCGCGCCCCACTCCGAACCAGGCGCCCTCTGATGACGCCACCTCACCTGGCGTCCAAAACCACCAGCGCCCTGCCGCCGCCACTGGGGCGCATGCGCGCTAGGTGAGGCGCCTTGTCCCTTTCTCTCGCCCCTGTCCCGGGCTGCCGGGGGCGGGGAGGAGCGCGTCGCCTCCCTCCCTCCCTCCCTCCCTCCCGCCCCGCACGCGCCGCCCGTTAACTGTCACCGCTGCCCGCCACGGCTGTATCCGGGCTGTGAGGCGAGGAGGGGAAGCGCTCGCCTCGCAGATACGGGCTGGCCGGGGCGGCCAGCGCAGGGCTGGCACCCGTGGCCCGTCCGCCCTCCTCCCTGGAGGAAGGTGCCGTGGGCGAGGGGACGAGGATGGCCCCAGCACGGCTGGGGGGGGGCGCGTGAGCGAGAGGGAGGCGAGGCCGGCGGAGGGGGCGGGATGCGGGATACGCCGTTGCCCGCCACCGGGGGCGGCCCCGGAGGGCGAGGGCGCGGCCCCCTGGCGGGCGGAGCCGTACGCAGGCCCTGGCGCGCTAGGCGGAGGCCGGGGAGGATGGCGCTGGGGAGAGGCGGGCCAGACCGGGGCCGGCCGCTGCCTCCTCCCCGGCAGCCGCGGCCCTCCCCCCCGTAGATGGGGGCAGGGCTGAGGCCGTCTCGGCGGAGCGTGGCGGGGGGCTGAATCGTGTCTCTGTGCATAGGTGAGCCCGATGTCGATTCGCCGGTTGGGTGAGAGGGAGCGCGGCGGTCCCTAGCTGATGCTGAAGAGTCGGCCCGGGGCCGGCAGCCCCCCTGGAGCTGGCGAGGCCCTGTGCGTGCGCGGGGTGGTAGACATGGACTCGACAGAGCCCTCAGGCGCCGCGGGCGGAGACCTTTCGGCGGATCGGCCCGCGGCTAGCCGCCTTCGGTGCGGGGAGGAGGAGCCGGACGAGGAGGGCGATGATGCTGGAGGGAAGAGCGGCAGCTGCTCCTGGGAGCAGAGCCTGAATCCGGAGCTGCAGCAAGGGTACCGCATCTTGCGCGAGTTTCTCACGGAGAAGTACCGACCTCTGACAGCACCGTTTTTGAAGCCCATCGTGGATCAGGCATCCATCAGGGAAGAAGAAGCTGGCTCCTTCTCGGGTTGTAACAGTAGTCACTCCTTTCAGCAGTCGCCAGCTGGAATGTGGTTGTTGAAGATGGAAGAGAAATTTTCCAGCGGGCAGTACACAGGAATAGCAGATTTCGTGGGTGACTTCCGGCTAATGTTGGAGACATGTTACCGGCTGCATGGTGTAGATCACTGGCTCTCCAGACAGGCCCAGAAGCTGGAGATGATGCTGGAACAGAAGCTGGCGCTGCTGTCCCGGTACGTGTAGAAAACGCTGCAGGGGCCCTGCCAGATGCTGTTTACGTAAAGTAGAATAGGGGGATGTGTTTCATTATGTAAAAAATACCATTTGAATGTTTTTTTAAAAAAACACGATAGAACATATTTGGCTCCCATTCAAATCCTTGAACTCTCAATAATTCCACAAATAGGAACATTTCCTACTGGGAGCTATTAAAATCTTAATTCAAAATGCTGTGGAGATTCCAAACTCAAAAATAGCAAAATGCAAAATAGGGCATAGCATTTCCTGGCTAAGATTTTCCTTCTGAAAGAAGCCTTCTATGAACACGGAGGCACACTTATTTAGACAAGATGTCAAATGCGGCTTTATTTTATGCTGTCAAAAGCAAGTGAAACTACCCATGATGAACATGAACAACTGGCTCTTTAAAATTGTGATTTTTACAGTCTGTGAAATGTTTACTGTCTTTAAATTTCAGCCAAAGTACCTGCCTTGAAATGGGTAATTTAATGTCAGAGTATTTTTTGATAATCATAAAATGAAAGATAATCCTTGGCATATTATAGTCTTGAATGACAAAATGGAAATTGTGATATGTTTAAATATAAGTCCCTGGCAGGAACTTGTTTATCAGCCAAAGCAGCTGAAGCATAGAAAGCTGTCAAGCTATATGGTAGAAAGCCCAGTGTAAATCACAGTTGGAAATACATACTTTCTCATGAGTTTGATGTAAGCTTAGTTTAGTCATATTCAGAAAACCAACGTGGCTTCTTGTAGTGAAAGGTCCACCAGTCTTACCAGTGACATAGTATTTTGCATGTAAAAACCAATAGGATTTTTTGGCAAAGGGTGAAGGTGAAGAAGGAACAGTATAAGGAAATGGGTAAAGCTGTGCATGTCCATCAACCTTAAACTCGCTAGTGACACAGAGCATTAGCAGCCAGCTGCTAGGAGCAACCTTGCTTGTGTGGTAGGAACGTTTGAGGAGCGTGCTGCAGAACTCAACTGAGTAAGCCAGAGTGAATGTGTTGGTGTAGCAACACTATGTTTGGAACAGGTTTTGCGCAACAGCAGCTTTGGGACAGGTCGGGAGTAGAAGGGAATGAGCTGGACCTAATGGAGCATGAATGTTGCTCGTTTGCTTGACAAAAACTTGATTTAAAAAAAACAAAACACAGAATTCCTGGCTTAAAAGAGTTACTGCTGGCAAACACGTAGCTAACTATAAATGCAGCTTGGAAGTCTTGTGCCAAGTTAATTTCTGTATGTGGTGTGACTGTAACATCTCAACTGTCTTGAATTGAAGGGCATTTTGTTGAAGGCTCTTTGATGAATTACATGACTGCTCACTGGATTCGGTAGCACCTGAGAATGCTCAATGCTTTTTTATTAGAAACTCCATGAGAAAGTGAAGCCAGTTCATGTACTGTGTCATCAAATAGTAATATATGTATATATTAAAAAAAATTCAATTGCTGTTGTTATTTCACAAATGCAGTCTTTGTTCAAATAAATATTATGAAATAATAAACTGGCTAAAAATAATCCTACTTCAGTATATAGTTAATTTCTCTTACATTAACTCTTCAGAGATCTGTAAAGTTTTTTTAGTATGTCTGTGTACACTAGTTTGGTAAACTATGTACAGAAAGGATTATGGAATCTAGAAGTCTCAAAGTTCTTTTACAATTTTTGATCAGACAAATTTGTTTTAAGTTTTCAACAGAACTAATTTTATTAATAAAATTAAATTCAAGAACTACTTCTTGGAACAATCATTCTTGCTTCATTACAGAGCAGTTATCTATCTGCATCAAGTGACTTGAGGGAAGGCATCAGTGTTGGTTGTATGATTCTTAGATGTAACAAGCCACAGAAAATTACCTTAGAATGGAGGTTGGATTTTTCAGCCTCCTCTCAAATGTTTTCAGAGGTTGTGTGATAGTCTTACTTCTCATTCCAGTTTTGCTGGAGTACTTTGAAATGATGTAAGATGAAATGTAACTTTACAATGAAATTTGTAGTGTCTTGCTTTTCATCTTTTTTAATTTTTAACAAAACTAAGCTGCTGTTTAACACATGCCACCCCACAAGGGCAACCACACAAACCAACAAGGGCACATTGGGGTTTTTTTTCAGTATTTTTAGGTATCTTCTAAAAATGATAGTTTCTTATCTCAGGCCGTGTGGAAGTATTCTCTTTCCAAATATTTATGGATTAATGTAGGAAATTAAATTTCCAAATACTATTTGGTTACTTGAGATGAATACCCACCATTTTTAACAGATGTGAAAACATAGCTTTTGTTAGCTTGTTGGATTTATGTTAAAAATTTTGTAAAGAAACTTTCAAAGTGGAGAAGGTGGCAGTGAAAAATAACTTTTTCTGAGTAAATATGCTTGATCTGTAGCTGGTAGTGTAGGCATTGAAGTGCTGTTGGTAAGGGAAATTGTAATTGTGAATTGGCTTGCACTTTTTTCTAGGCATTTAAGAGAGAAAACATCAATAGCTGTAACATCTAGAGGATGCTGTGGGCTGGAAGATGAGAAAGGAGCAGCATGCATTTCAACAAGACGTCGTGCCACACCTCGCAATGTAGTAGGCTTGTCAACAGGCATGTTTGAGTCTGTGATGGTTCAGGTTCTAAGACAAGAGGAACAGCAGAGAGCAAAAGAGGAAAAGAGGTAATAGAAAAAACTATTGGTTTGGTTTTGAATAATTATGTCTTCCTAGTTCTCTACATGGGCTAGCTCCATAAGGGTTTTTTATGCAAATAAATGTTGTGGTGCTCTTTGTCTTAAGTTCATGAATGAACCGAGGACTTCAATACAGTGCATCCACAAAGTGAGAAATTTGATTTACCACCTTCTTGAAAAATTGCTAATGTCATATAAGTTTTAAAATAAACTAAGGCTGCTGTTATTTTAGGATTGTGAAACTTTTAATAGTATCTGAAAGCATCCACAGCAGTTTCCTCTTAGCTCAGTCATGGTTTATCATACCTCTCCTTGGACTGTTTTCCATGCAAGAACTAGATTAAAAACTACCGGAATGCTTAACTACAGTCCAATTCTGTGATCTTGTCACTGCTTCCTTCATTTTTAGCCAGAAGCAAATGATCTCTGCCAGTGCTACTCCTGTTATCTCACTGATGTGGCATTTCAGCCTGTCAGTTAGTTAACAAATGTAGAATGTGTGTGTAATTAATTCTGTGGGATTTTGTGGTTTTCATAAATTCGAGAGGTATATAATTCCAGGCAGTGTTTAATGTTGATTGTGGTATGTTTCACTTTGAGGAAAATGAAGCTTATAAGCTTGTATAATTTAATAGTAACTGTGTCTGAACACTGAGCATGACGAGGAGACTGGTACTAACTTTAGGAAGCAAAATATTTCCAACTTTTTCAAAGTTCGCAGTTTTGGAGATTTTCCCATATATAACCAGTTCACTCTCATTTTGCAGGTAATCTTCATTTTCAACAGATTTCAAGCCACACAGTTTTGGCTGACTTGAGTGTTAGCCAGTACTTTCTCCCTAGAAATGAGTGAATCTTTCTTCTTGTAATCCACCTCATACTTTGCAAAGAAAGCAAAGATCACTAGGGTTATTGTTTCTGTGGTAAAATTCTCTTGATTTGTGTTCAGCTCTGTGTTCTAGATCTCTGAACTTGATAACACTGTTATTGAAGAGGACATTTTGGTTGTGTTTTAATTCATCCATCAGTCAGTAGAACATATTAACTGATCAAATCAAAATGTTGCTTTCATACATCCGTTTTAAGCATGTTCCTGCAAAACTGTAGTAATTAACAGTTAAATCCATGTATCTGGATATACTCAAAAGTCCCAAAACCTGCGCCAAGGATACTCCATGGTGGTTGATTCTACAGACTCTTTTACAGTAGTGGAGGAAGATCGCAACTAGGTTGCCTCTTTATGCCCTAAAATTTTGAACTACGTCATTTATTAGGAAGCAATAAAAATGTGTCAGTAGATAGCTGGTTGAATATTTCTTGGACTCTATTGATCTTCTCAAATAATCATGCTTCAGATACCTTCTTAACTTTTCTTATTTCCTAATGGATCCACCATGTTTTCAAAGTAACTTGGACCTCTCTATACCAATTGTTTCCCAACTTACCAAAATACAGATGTTCCAAAAGTACATAGTAGAGGTATTTTATGAAAAGGCTTGGAAATTGGAAGGCATATAAAATTAGTAATACATTACCAGTGGAGATCATATGATTCAGCATATATACATTTTTAAAGTGTTTTATATATAAATGCACATGTGTGCAACACTGGATGGGACACTATTTTTATTCAAAAATGTGTTACAATTTCCTCAACTTACGTTGGATTATTGCTACAATATAGATTATGTTGAATATATTGTTAATCTGTTAAGAGAGAACTGTTATTCAGCATCTTTTTTTTTTTTTTTTAGAAATCTGAGGTTGGCACAGAATAGAAACTTTCAAATCTATATGCAAGATTCCAGACTTCGGTAGTTTAACTGGAGTGCACAGTGCCTTCCTTTTGGTAACCCCACTGCAGTATTCCTTAGAGCTACAGTCCTGGTCCATTGACAGATGTGCATTTTTGTTACTGAATTTGGCTTTCATTCACTCTTCATTTTTTTGGTAACAAAAATGAAGTTTGATGAACTGTAACTGTGTTTATACCTGATTAAACTTTATACTAAACTGCAAGGAAAATTCCAGTAAAAATACGTGATCCTGAACAATTATCCACATCTTTTTCAGGTCACAAACTGTTAATGCAGAATTCCTATTTATTTTAATGTATCCCAGTAGAATGCATGGTATAAACTATATTCTTAGAACTAAAGTGCTACTTTAGTTCATACAGATTATTTTATTGATTGTTTCAGTTAGTCTTTCATCACAGTTGTAAAAGAATGAGTGTCCAAATCTGTTGCTATAATATAGGCTATCTTGTGTCAGAGTGTAATTATGAACGACTATGATGGTCAACTCAAATGAGTGGGTAAATTATTAAGGATTTTAGTTTCTACTGTACTGAACTCTGCCTTCCTCCTGGTCTTGCTCTGCTGCTGTTTTCCCCCATAGAATTGTGTGTCAGAGTGGCAGTATAACTTGCTTGTGTGTTGGCAAATGAGTTGTGTTTGGATAGACAGCACCTGCTGTTCACCCAACTTACAGATGAGCTATCAGGAACATTAAAAAGTGCTCACTTCCTGGCCATCCAGCTGATCACTCAGCATACATGTACTTTCTAGCTAGTAATTATCTTAGTTTAGACTGCTCAGCCTCCTGACTAGGAGTTGCATACTTTCAGTCCCAGGTAAGTAAGGTTGCAAATGAAAGTGTCTTTCCACAAAACTTAGCCTTACAGCTAAAGAAACTGCCTGTTGAAGTCCAAGTGAATATCTAATCCTTTGCTTTAGATACTTTTGTAAGGCACACGCCATCTTATGATGAGTAGAAAGAACTTCAGTAAATGAAATCTTTAAAATAATTTTTTGGTTTTTTTGTTTTCTTTTCCCAAATCCTTGAAATTTATTTTACAAGCTTTTTTTTCAATTGCATATTTTGGAAGAATATCCTGAAGTGTGGTTTTTATCTTCTTTTCTGTAGTTAAATTCATGGAAATCCAAATTATTTCATTACGTTTGCTACGTATAGGTATCTTTTGTAGAGAGGTTTTTTCCTTCTTGTAGTTTATCCATGTCTTAGACAATCTATTTAATTTTTTCTTTATTTAATGTTTTATAGTCTCCCCCAAGTGATACATTCATCATGGTAGAGTCAACATGTAAAAACTGAGAAGATGTCTTTGCAAAGCTGATTTCACTATTTTGCAGCTAATAGTTTCTGTACAGCAGCAAAAGCACCTCCCCCCTAAGTACATATATAACAACAGCTGATTTACTTTTCTTGTCAGTCTTGTTTATAAGCTTTCCTTTTATTCAGTTGTTCAGAATATTGAATATCTTCTTTGGATTATTACTCTACATTCCCATGAGGTTCCACTTAGCTGCTTGATTACATGCTAATTAAGTAACATATCAATATACACATACTAACTTACATATTATTTAGCAATAAATAATTGTGGAATTATTATATAATTGGAAATGTGTGCCTATTTTGAGGCATTTAGATACTGAAACATAGAGGTAGATTACTACTGACATTTTTAAAACCACCAGTGAATGACAGGTAATTAACTGTTTGATTTCAATGGGAATTAAGCGTCTGTATGAGTTTCGTTTGTTGAAAGTTATGCTAGGCAGCTCTATGTCTGCAATTTCTGAAAACATTATCCTGCAGTAAGTTTCAGACATGTTCATTAAAACATTTAAAGAATTCAATTCTATTGAAATCTAGTCAATTAAATTAGCAAATTGTGGAATGAGGTATGCTTATACAGTCAATTTTGCCTTTTATGAGGATGTTGTCAGCATGGAATGAATTGGGTCCCATGGAAAAATATATGTCATAATATGATGTAAGACATTACAGATACAGAATTAAGGTCACATGGACATCTCCAAATTTAATTTCTTCTGACTATTAAATCTTGATTTCATTTAGAATAATGAGTAATATTGCTATTTTGTACATAGTTTTCTAGTTTATTTTTTAAAATACAGTTTGTAGAAACAAGTTACTGTAGAACTGAAACAGTTTTCTCTACCTTGTCATCAGAGTTTTAATGCCTTACCTTTTACCTGTGAAAACTACTCAACAATTAAGTGGGCTAGAAGTGGTAACTGGGGGAGGGGAAAGTATAATCTAGTCTTTGCCTCCTGTGCCCTCCAAATTAAATCTCTTATTGCAAGTGAGGAGGAATTAGCTGGTGAGATATGTCTGCTGTCTGAAGTGAGAAAATGCTAAAAAAAGTCGCAGTTATATCTGGACCCTTGTTTTAGGTCGTGTCTGCTGAGTTTTAAGGTCAGGTGCCATGGTTTTTTCCGTGCAAGAGCTGCAGAACAACTGCTGCAACCGTGTTCTAGAAACATTTGTCCTTTGTTGGTCTGGAAATGTCAGATTGACTTTCTGTTATTATTGTAAAGACATTACATCTGCAAACATATTCCTGATAAAAGTTGATACAAGTATGAAACAACAGGGTTTTTTGTAATTGCTGTCAGCATAAAAGCCAAATATGTTTGTCCAGAGAATTTCTCAGGATATTTGTTCTACTAAATATCAAATGTTTTTCTCTCTCTGTCTTTCTCCTTCCACTCCTGCTTCCTCACCCCACCTCCTCTCCTCTCTTCATCCCCCTCCTCCCTCTCAAAAAAAAAAAAAAAATCCCAGGGAAAAACTATGCCCTCCAAAAGAAGGGCAGCTAGTAGGAACACCTCAATCATGAAGATATGAAAGTGTGCTGTTATTTACATTTTGTCTTTAATGTCTACTGAGAATGGAACAATTACAGATAATGTGATAAAATGATAGCCTTAAAAAACCAAAGGAAAACGTTTTGCAAGTGAAACAACATACTTTTTTTCTTTTTAAAAATACTGTTAAAATAGTATAATGACTGTCATTTTATGAAGTGCAAGACAGGTGAAGCTAGGGTACTGTATTTATTTTGAGAATTCTCCCTTAAATTATTAATTGTTCATAAGTTGAAACTGATTGCAAAGATGATATTTTTAGATCATTTACAGCTTGTGTTTTTATTAAATAATACTGAAATGTGATTGTTTCTACAAATGCTCTATCTCACTGTCTGTCTATTCATGTATAAGCTTATTTCCATACTATTTTAATAGAGTCCACATATTTTGGAGGCAGCAGGTTTTTTGGAAGTATGTTTTACAGTCAGGAGGGGTGGGGGGGATTCAGGAGTGCTTTGAAATTTATTTTTAAGAACACTTTTTACTTACTATCGTTTCTTCCTCTGCCCCGCTTGTAAATTATTTATTTTTCTTTATTATTTTCAGTCATTTTAGTTTATTATATTAATGCAATATTAACACATGGAAATAGAACAAAAGTCAGAATTTAAAAAATGTTCACTCTACCTATGCAAGTAGTATTGTTGAATTTTGGCTGGTTTATTCACCTAAACTGGCAAATGCCATTTTGTCATTACACCACATTGTTTATTGATATGTTTAAATTAGTGCTGCAAAGTGGATTTTTGTCTTTTAGATCCCATCCTTTATATGGTTAAATTAATGCTGCATTGGGAGAGTGAAATTGAGACTTGACTGATTTTTTGCTTTTGCCTTTTAATTTTGTTTTACATGAAGCTGTCTTTCTGCATTTGATAGGAACATAAATAACAAGAAGGCATGTATGTGGTATTAAACATTTCTGTTCAAGTTATGGTAACAAGTCACTTGAAATTTAATTTAATTATAGAAGATAAAGCATTCAGTGGAATTTTTCTTTATTATATGTCGTTTTGCTTACACAGAGGATGCAAATTTTAAGTTTGTGGTCATGGCATATTTCTCCTGCATTGATACTAAAATGTGGGCTAAGCTACGTTTGTCACATTTTTTTACGTTACTGAGATATCTGGTCAATACCTAATGCTTCAGATACACGTTTTTCATGCTAGAAGCCACTACTAACTTCATGTTGTCAAAAGAGAGATTTTAATATACCAATACTCTTTGGCTGAATTTGGAAAGCATGGATACTTTGAATGGATACGTGGCATTTATTTACTACTTGTGTAAAAAGAAATATAATTTAAGGTTATCAATCTGGAAATAAGGACATGTAAATTCCACTAACTGGTCACATTAGTGATAGACACACGTAATTGTTTCTGGCAGTGGTCAGTGATAGAAACTTCTGAAAAAAAGATATGAGAAGCTTTGGATGAGCTCTAGAAAAATTTTCCTGTAAGTACAGCTGTGTCCTAATCCTATCTTTTGGAATCTGGTCATGCCTTGAGGTAAAAACATTAGCTTACCATTGCAACATTCAAGAAAAATCCCTCATGTTACTAGTAACTCTTGATATTCTTGTGATTCATGAAGATGTCCTATTTTTCACTTTGGAACTAAATTAACATGTCCTGTGTTCTAGGAAGTTAGATGGTAAGCTATGCATGATTGATTGACTGAAGTAGAAGCATTTCTTCCTCTTAAACTTGTTGCCTTTAAATTTCATGATGAATTTACAAATAAAAGTAAATAGAAGTTCCCATTCTATCATATTAGCTTTGTATGTTTCTGTCATGTTTCTTCTTGCTAGTGTTTTGTGTAGAGTCCCAGATTTTTCAGAAGTTTTTACAGGCCTCTGATTACTGACAACCTCTTTCTCTGAACACCCACTATTTCTGCTCTATCCTTTTTTTAGATAGGGGGACCAGAACTGAATACAGTTTTTCAGGTGAGGGCAAACCATTTATTAATGTAATGACATTTTATTTCTGGTGTTATTTTCCATCACATTCTTCATGCATCCTGATAATTGTTTCCTTTTTGACCACCATTGCAAACCAACTAGTAACACGTCTATGGGTGGGAGGGAAAATGGCTTTTGTATGTGAATGAAGCACTTAACAGTTAGGCATGTATATTCGTGTACCGAGGAAGGGAGTTACAAGGTAGATGACACAAGACACAGGGCAACCATTTGAAAGCCAGACTTATCTGGAGTTTGTTTTCAGAGATTTTTATATGGATGGTTTGTTGCAAATACTTAATCCTGACAAAAAGGGATTGGGGAAAGGAATGTATTTAAAAAAGAAAAATCTAAACCACCCAGAATATTGATATCTGCCAGGTTGGGTTTTTTTCTTACCTTTTCCCCTTTTTTAATCTAGTGGTGATAGAAATAAAAGACTGTAATTTCCCATTTTGGTGCATTGATGCATTGTGTAATTCAAAGTAAGACGAACTGAATTAAAACTTTATGTACTTTGTTCTTTATTACTTTGATAAGTATGTTTGTCATGCTGCAGTTCTGTTTTTTTTTTTTTCTCCCTGGTGCCTTTTCTTTCACCTGATTCCTGAATTTTCATGAACTTTCTTTTAATAGGCTGAGAGAGCAAGAAAGAAAAGAAGCAGAAGAAGCTAGTCAGAAAGAAATAGAAGAGTGGGAAAAGTCACTTTTAGCTCAAGCAGCACCTACAAGGATGGAGACAATGTGGGAGATTCCAGCTATTGGTCATTTTCTTTGTTTAGCACAACAGATTTTAAATTTACCTGAAATAGTATTTTATGAATTGGAACGTTGTCTTCTGATGCCTCAGTGTAATGCTTTTTTATCTAAAATAATGACTTCTTTGTTAAGTCCTCCTCATCGCAGATCTACGTTACATCGCAGGCCTACCCTTTCTTACAGGACTTGGGAAGCAGCACTCAGACAGAAGGTACAACACTGGTATACTGTCGTAGGGCAGACTGACAATCCCAATAGCTCTGCAGAAAAACTTGGATTGTGTCCCCAGTTTTTCAGAGTCCTTGGAGAAGTCAATCCCTTGGCAGAAAAACCATTTCACGAGCTACCATTCTACCAAAAAGTGTGGCTGCTAAAAGGTCTCTGTGATTTTGTGTATGAAACACAAAAGGATGTTCAGGATGCAGTGCTAGGTCAGCCTATCCACGAATGCAGAGAAGTAATTCTTGGTTATGACTACTTGGAGAATGCATATGTTCATTTTCCACAGTTCTGTGGTGCAGATGTTCGGATTTACAAACAAAAACCTTTTCAGGCTCCTCAATTCCCATCTCCTCCCATCAAAGTTAAAAAGGTGTCACGTACTAAATTGGAGAAAGTAAAACGTGAATATGTACGCAAAAGCAATGGGGAGGTCAGTTCTGGTGGTAGACAAGAGCTGCTACATCGTTCCAAGACAGAAGTAGAGAAAAGTATGGACTCCATTGTTATCCGTCCAGAAAAAAACCCACATTTAGGTAGCTTTAGGGTCACTACAGAGGAGATTAAGATTAACTGTGAAATCAAGAGCTCAAGAGTCTGTGACTTCAAAAAAACTGGTTGCTGTAAAGAGAACTTGAGGAATTTGATTAGTTCAGGAGAGATTGTTGGTGATCACCCTAGTTCAAGAGAAGTAAGGGCTGTGGAGAATGGACAAGGTTGTGCTGAAATGGCCAGAGTAAAAGCTGAGATCAGTGCATTCAAGGAGAACACACTGAAAGCTTGCCAAATGCATGTCAATGGCACTCATAATGACAACCAAGACATAAATTGCCATGAATCTGCTAGAGAAACAATGCTAGAGAACTCGCTGCGAAATAAGAAACTAAGTAAGTTGCGGGCAAAAAAGAAGAAAAAGAAAAAAAAGAAGTTGAAGGATATTCTAAATGAAAATCTACAGAGAAAACTTGATGACTTGCAAAGAAAGCGTGAGATTCATCTTCATCCATTCAAATCTTATAAATCTGAGATCCAGAACAAGTTGTTTATAATTAAAAAGAAAGCAAAACACAAGAAGCACAAGTCTGGTAAGTTGACATTTTTACCTGCAGTAAGAACTAGGAGGATGCTGATTTCTTTTTTTTTTTTTAATTGTTTTCTTAGCTTCACATTTTATTTTGTGAAACAGGACAGCCTTATTGCACTAGACTTTTCTGTTGTTAATTTTAGTGTGAAAGTTTTCCATTAAATAGCACAAGCATATAAAACAGGCTCATCAGATGATTAAACTATGATTTAGAGAACATAATTCATTGGAACAGTTTGTATGTTACAAAAAATATTTAGGAGAATGAATCTTACTGACTGGTTAGCATTGGAGAGTGTAGCTTGAAGTTGTTTTATGCTGTCTTATATCATAGCAAATGTGGACATATTTCTCCCCTCTCTGATTAATACCACCTTATCCAAATTAGAAAGAAACACAGAGTAATTACATGACATCATGAATCTAAAATAATTTCTTTTGGAACTGTGCAGTCTTAGGTCACCAAACAGTACTCTTTGACTGTGGGCCTGACAACATTTCTGCTTAGTCCAACAATTGAAATACAGAAGTTACGCAGATAGCATTTTTATTACAGATGTGGGCAGCATCTAGTTAAGTGTTTCCGGTAGGTAATACACAATCCAGAGTTCTGTTAACTCACTGGAAAATTTTAAAACAATTTTAAAACAGTAAAGTTAGGAAGTCCTTAAGTCAGCTCAAACTGTCAGATATTTGTAGTATTTTTGATGTCACATGAAGCACCATAAAGCTTGATCTGCTATCCTTGTTGAGTCATGGGCTAAGCTATGTGTGCTAGATATTAGCAGACTGCTTCAAACATTACATTTTTTGAAGCAACCAGCTTATTTTCAGAACAGTGTAGATTGACAGGTAAATACTGGATTTCAGATGAAAAGCAGAGAACCAAAACCAAAAATCTGTGTAACAAACTGTCTTCTAAAGGGTAAGAAAATTCAGAGATCTGATGTGAATGCATTTTATGTAGAAGTTGAGTGGGAATTTAAAGCTAAGAAAACAAGTAATACTTAGATCACAAACAGTTGTGCAGAATACCCAAAGAACTGTCTTACCATATAAATCACAAACTCCTCCCTCAAAAATTTCAATGCCCACATCTAAACATAAATTTTAGAGTTACAGTTGAAATTTATATATGTAGTATTCAGCAAAACTAATGTATTTTACATTCACTTTTGTGAATGTTGTCTTTCCAAATGTATCACTGTTTTCATTCTCCTTAAAACCAAACAACAACAAAATTAATAATAACCCAAATTGCAAATAAGATGTCTTTAATTTCGAGAACTACTGGGAAGAAAAGTTGGGGACTGATGTCCTTTATTTTTCTGTGAAAGTATTTCAAGTAGGTCACCATCTTCATTGTAACCCTAATTTTGCAACGCGTGCTTAAAAATATGTGTTCTATGAATTAAGCAATGCTCATAGAACAGCATGTGTCGTTTTTTAGAAAGACAACCACTGTTAGCAAAACAGACTGGCAATATTTGAAAATAGCGTTTGAAGTTAAGTTGATAAAGATGTTTACTGTGATAACTGCTTTTCTTATATACAAATAACAAAAGTTCAGAAAAGCTGACCATTTGCCTTCATCGTGATACTTGATATACTTAATAGCATGTTAGCAGAATTTTTTTATTGTTACAAATTATGTTTTGTTTTTAAAGATGAAAAGAGACACATTTTGAAGTGCTGTTAGAAGAACTGTAAATACTGGCATGTGAGTTTAAGAAGAAGTTTAAAGAAGTGCATCATGAACAGCTTTTACAGAATGATAGTATTTGTTAAAAAAAAAGTACTCTATACTATAATATCAGTGAAAATTCTCATATTTTGAATTCCTAATTTTTAGTCTGTAACATTAAAGAATTTTTGGTCTTGAGTAAATCCCAGACTAAATCCTGCACTGCTAATGGAAACTGTAGTGCTTACTGCAGTATGCTTAATTGCAATACCTAAATACAGGCAGTTCTTTCAGTTCGAAATTCCTGTCTTTTAATTGACACAGTGGAAATTAAGCTCATTAATAAAACTGGAATAGAGAGAAAACTTTCCTTCAGTCAGTTTCCCTTTTGTATCTTGCATATGATGCACAGATGCTAAAGTGAAAACAGAAATCCCCGGCTTTTCATTGTCCCAGTTACCTTACATATATTGACCTCTATAGCTATTATGTGATCTCCATTTCTTGCAATAAGTATGATTTGTTTTCTGAAGTGCTAAAAAATGTTTGGGTTTTGTAATATCTTAATACCAGTGCTCATCTAATGCTGATCTGATGCAGAATTATAATAGAGATTATTTATCCATTATTGTCCTTCGTGCTTTATGCTGAGCTTCATTAGAATATATTATAGGACCCATATATGTTTCAGAAACTTATTATAAAACAAGCTAGTTTTCTATACCACCAGAAACATGGGAGTTAGTTGTTTTTTCATTTCTTATTTGTGGTTTTACATGACTGAATAGTAGATTCAGCAGTAGAATGCCATGTACCTTTGTTTTTCCGATCCCAAATTGTGTCATAAGGAGTGTAATTTAATATAAAAAATAATTTGTATATAGTTTTGTTAAGAATATGTATCTGTAACTGTAGACCAATACTAGATGCCATTAATCATCTGAATTTAGGTTTTAATTATACATATTTTCATCATCAGAGAACACTGCAGGTGTAGTATTACTCAGTTTCATCATCTGCTTCGCATAGGAAGGAGGTATGTCAGTGCAGGTGGCAATCCAGAAAAGAGTAACGGTTTTCGGTAACGCATTCTATTGGTGTTTGCACAGTTTTGCAACGCTGACTGCTCATGGAGACATGATGTGTGTCTATTCAAGGAGAAATGATGGAAATTCCTCTTCTTCACTTTTACTTTTCCCATATCTCTAGCTACTTGATCTGCTGGGTCCGATAGTCTTTAAGTTACACTCAGATGGCGTGTTCATTTCCATTCAGGTGGAGAGCATAAAACATTCTTTTTCATCTGCAGGTGACAGGCATTGTCCCGGGCATGATATGAAGGGTCATATTTCTTTTGGTACTCTTTTGTCCTTTATTTCTTAATATGGTGAGGCATTTCCCTTCTTATTCTGCCTACTTCAATTTTGATCTCGCCAGAGAAAATTTTCCTAAAATGTTACAGTATTATGAGAAAGAGCTGTTCTTCCTACGCTTATTAAGTATCTGTTAGTCCTGTAGCTTTTAGGCCGAAATGGGTAGGATCGGATTGAATTGATGCTAATGCCTTATTGTTTTGTAATGCTTCACAATGTTTAAGGCTAAGTAATATTTCTCAAAGCTCTTCGGAAATTTTATCTTCTGTTTAAAGATACTCCTACAATGTGGAACAGAGAGATTTGGTAAAACTGGTTCTGAATTCACAAAACTACTTGATTTAAATCTGATCCTAGCCATAATGACTCTTTACAATGCTGTTTAAAAGTACAGGAGGTAGACGAGAGCATCAAGAATGTAAAAGTGAGTACCCTTCCTTATTTTTTAATAAGGTGATTTTTTTTAATTTGTTATTGGTTCTCCACATGTAACTTTGAGTCCCAGTTCCTGTTTCTGTTGAGACGATTTGCACATTCCTGACTTGCTGTGGCAGTGATACCCAAAAGATACTGTTCACTAATGCAGACCAGGTGTGCAGGTTTTTTAGCTGAAAACTTCCCATAACGATTGTGAGCGAAACTTACCGGAGAACATGGCCATGTTGTGAGCATTGCCATCATTATGAGGTTTTCTTACAAGTTATGAAAAGGAAGATATAACCACTTTATTGAATCTGTGTCTTTGAAACAAGGTGATGGTTATTACTGTGGCAGTATTGTATGTCAATGTTATTGACAGACTAGTACTGAATATAATGAAAAGACAGAGCCCAAGAGAGTAGTTCTGTAAACAACTTGCATGCTACACATTCATTTTAAATGTTATTTTATTACTGGAGTTAGATAACTTAGTCTAGAAGTTCTTGAATTCATGACAGTGGTGATAGGCTTGTTGGATCTGGACTAAGACAACTATGGTGAAGTAAATCCTGCTGTACAACAAAGATTGCAGTGCAAGGCATGATACAAAAGCATGAGAATTCTATGACTGCATGTTTGAAATGGAGATTTGGGTGAAATTCAGAACATCCATAAGGTTGAGAAAATAGGAGGGACCAGAGGGTGTTTGAAATAACTGTGATGTGCCTGAAGGTTGAAGTGTAAGTTGAATCTCTTATGCCAATTGGTGTAGAAAACTCCAATACAGCACATGCCTTTGGAACAACCTTGATGTAAATTCTATACCCTCTACTTTCATAGCAATCCACCTGCTTAAAGTGTATTTCACAATATATTTTATTTCTTTACAATATCGTTACATTTTGTATATGTAGTCAAGCATTGTTTGAATACGAAGAAATTAATTTAACAGCTTGGAAGTAGTTTTGTAGTGTCTGGTGTACTGTCCTTTGGAGTTTAACCTTCAGTTTTGCCTTCAGAGTTGTAAAAACTTCCTTGTAGTGCTGTCTAGCCTCTAGATCTGGAACAGCTTGTTAACCATGTTGAAAACATTAAATGAGGTGTTCTACCAGGTTGTAACAGTGCACTTCATGCAGTAAGCTGCAGTGCCAGTATCTTCAGAAACATATACCACTGAGGTTTTATTGGGTTTACTTAAAATGTTCTGTAAATCAGCATTATTAATGCATTTGTTCAGACCTGCTTTGCTGTTTTGACTGTATAAAAGCATATGATGTGTCAGTGTGGAAGCTTCAAAAGTCTATAGTAATGCTTCATTTTCCAGATTATTGCACGTTATATTTTCTAAAAGAGGAGCTGTTGGGAGCAAGATAGAGAGAAAAAAGAGAAAACAGGACATGATCAATAGTTGCCAAATCTTTGAAAGGCATGAAATGTGTCTTATAAATCTGTGAACAGGAAAATTCAGGACAGTTTTTCAACTTGAGAACAGTGGAGTTGCTGCTACGATGTAATGAGAAACACGAATTCTTGCAACTGGAGGGGGCTAACATAACTTTATTTTACCATTGCAAAAACTACTGAGTTAGTGTTTGATGTCAAAAACATGCGTTTCCCCATCTGGGGGAATGAGGCTGTGCTGCATATGTGGTTGACATTGTGGCTTTGTTCAAAATCATTATTAAAATCATTTTTTCTTAAAAATTGCTCTATGTTGTCATGTTGTAATTTGAAGCACTGATTGACATTACTTTTGTTCTTCAGGGAGGAGCCATGAGGACTCAAATACCATAATTCATAACAAAAAGTTTTATTAGGGCTGTAAAAATGTTCCTGTTTTCAAGTCAAAACAATTTATGTTATGATAACTTATAAATGGATTGTATTGTCCTTTCTGAGGTAGCTTACAATGTCAAGAGCATTTCTGTGGCTTGGTGTTTTATTTGTCTACATGCCTATGCCTCCAAAATAGGACTAGAAGAGATCTGAAGTATTATTTATTTATTTATTCCCCCTTGTTCACCATGAGATGGCAAGCCCAACATGAGATGGCTTCTGTTTTAGTTGTATCTAATCTCCCTAGCAAGTTTTTTGGGTGCTCATAACTAGCATCCAGGCCCTAGTTTTCATGTGTACCTTGTTAGTTGCCTGCACATCTATTCAGTGATAACATCTGTGGAATTTGTTTTTGCTTGAAAGGAAAACCAATGGCAGACAGACATCTTCTGGACCTACTGAACTTAAGTAACATGTAAGAATTTTCTCAGAGCTGACTGAGGGGCTCTTGGCTAGTAAAATGTTGATTTCCAGTGAATCTTAGAACATAAGTTCCAGCAGTGGTGTTATTTAAAAGGAATAAATATGAAAAATCTGTAGATCTGGATTTGTTTTTTACTTTCAGCAATGAGTTTGTTTACCAAATTACTTGACAACAATTGTAAATACATAGCAAGAAAATTGATAAAAAACAGCTTTTAACTATCAGTTGGAAGTATAAAACAATCCAGTGTCTTGGAATTGAGGTTAGAACAGATGATAAGTCAAAACAGTATTAATTCAGGGAAGTCATATTTCTCCCACTCCCCCTGTTGTGATCACCATTGATTTAGCATTAAAAATTAAAAAGCAGTAATGTAAAAATTGCTCACCTTTTGAATTATTTTATTCATTTATCTTGGTTTAGTTTTGGTTTGTTATATAAAGTACTGTTTTTACTCTGAGACTGAGTCATACATGAAACCTGGACTATGCTATTTCCAACAGTACAAATATTTCAATGCTTTCCAATACGACATTCACTTACTTTGAAATCAGCTTTTCTCAGAATAACATTTGTTTCAAATTCACTACAGTGCTTTTGCTAACCTCTGTTACTGGCATACACTAATACTCACTACATAGGTTTCTATCATCATCAACTAAACACTGTCTGTGTGGACAGGGCAGTATGTAAGTTAATGTTACTTGTTCTGTTTAATACGGTTTTCAGGGTTTTTTTGGCAGATAAGTAAAGTCTTGCTCAAGTAAGTTGACTGTGGAAAACCTGTATTTTACTGCATTCCTTCTGTGAGATGGACTTTGTTTTCATTCAGAAAAAGCAATGGTGTGATAGCTAAAATGTTATACAACTGCCCTGTCCTTTACTGCAGATTGTATGCATTTTGACAGTGTTCTTGTTTCAATTTAATATCCAAGTGATTTGTTTCAGCAGGTAAAGTCAGGAAATGTGCAGACTGAGCTTTTGGGCTCTGATGCTGCTGACTCTAGGTATAGGTTAGTAGCATGTTATTGGAGAGAAATAGTACCTCAAATTAATAAAGAGTTCTAGTTTATATCCACAGATAACTGAATTATAGTTTAATTTTGTATTTTCCCTTTATTTTCTGGTAGAGAATGAAAAGGACTTTATTTGTTGCACAATCCTGATTCGTCCACTGGGCGTGGAAGGGCTCTTGCCTTAGCTGTCTGTAGTTGTCGCCTCCCTAATCTGAGAAATGGCTTAGGTCTCTGTCAATATTGGAGGCAGTATAAAAAGATCTGATCCTCTCCTGCAGCATGGGAGGGGGGAAAGAGATGATAGTTACAACTTCTAGCGAAAGCGGAATGACTCATAGTTGGGTTTCAGTTCAGAGGAGAAGAGACTGAGATGTGGAGCCTGTTGGAAAAGGCAGTGTGGACACATAATGACTAATTGTGGCACAGTGAAATCATGTTAGTGAGTGAATGTAAGGTTACACAGGAGTAATACAGGCTGACATTTCCTAGTTTTAGAATAGTTCCATTTGCATCAAAGTAGATTTTCTTTTTAAAAATGTAGTTTTGATGTGTATATATTTGAATACGAAGCTTTTATTATTTCATAATGTTATTTTATAGTTCTGGCAAGGGGGAATAAAGCTTTTTTTTTTTCCTCTCCAAAGAAGTGTTGGCCATATTTGAAATGGAATTTTGTATGAAAAAGAAGTAAAACTTTAATCTTTATTACAAGTATTGCCCTATAGGAATCAGAACAAATAGATATTTATTTATCAATATTTATAAAACATTTATCAAATACTTGTCCGAGTAAGTATTTCTCTACTCTGCAAAAAATAATTTTGTTGTAGTGTTAGTGTAGCGTTGTAGCTGTTGCTGGATAAAGAGGCCACCGTTAGTGCTTTAAGATGGTAGGCCTAAAAACAGGTTTTATGTAATTGCAGCTGTTGAAGGAGAAGGCGTCTTCAGCTGTTTCAAGATTTTTTTTTTTTTTTGACTTCTTGTTTTAGTTTGGGAAACTTTTAATTTGTTTTGGTGGAGAGTGTTTATCTCATTTCATTCTTACATGATTAAGGAGAAGTGTAAAGAAATTAATTGGACAAAAGCATTTTCTGATTTATCTTCCTTCTGACATTGATTCCTATGTATTTGTAACTAATACATGTATACTGTGCAAGATACTCTTTTCAAGAGTCACAGAGCCATAGAAAAGCTGGTTGGAAGGAACATTTGGAGATCACCTAGTCTGATTCCTTATTTAAAGCAGGACTGTCACAAATACCAGATCAGGTCATCTGTGACTTGGAAGACCTTGAGAGATGGAAATCTGTTGAGACACTATTCCCCCTTCCCCCTTCAAGAATTTTGGTACTTAAATTACTTTATTATTTTGTCTATGTGTAGAGCTCTTAAAGTGGCTTGTAAATTACGGCCAGTAAAAGCTGGGGACCGAGAGGTGGGAAGCAAGCAGGGTTTCTTGAATTGGGATAGGTGACCTGAAGACACAATGTGTATGAGCTTCCTCATTAGAATTTTTTTTTTTTCATTATTTCTTAGGTGTATTTTTCTAACTGATTGCTTTCAGTCAGCCATTAAATGTATTTGTACATTGAGAACGCTCTGAAAGGTACAGTGTGCTTTCATTCAAAATGTGTCTAGCTGCTGTCAAAAACATTACTTTATCTGCTAAAGTAATTTAAGCCATTTTAAATAGTCTCTTTACCTAGGATTATGGGCAAAGGAGCTCTAGCAGACCTCAGTGGCGTGTTTTGAGAAGTTGCTACTCACAGTTGATGCCTGTTCAACCCCTTCGTGATTTTATCCTCCATACAGCATCTATGCCCACCTCAGCCTGGCAGTTGAAGCTAAGTGACTGCTCTGTGGTGGCATGGCTGAAGTGTTCATGTGCTTCTGCTACATGTGACAAGGGCCAGTAGCAGGTAGCTAAGCTGGTAGAAGCTGACTTCCCTTATCATTGCTGTTTTTGCTGAACATGTCAGCTTGTGGTCTCAGAATTTAAACTAGCAGATCTCAGTAGATTTTTATGGTGGAAATCTGATCCTTGGTTAACTTTATCCAAAGATTTTTCTGCTTAAAGGTAAGTGAATTGGAATATTTTTAGGTACCAACATCAGTTTGGAAACTGGACACAGGTGCAGCTGCATTGTCTCACTAATACTAAATAGAGGTTTTCCTTTATCATCTTTGGGTTTTTTTCCCCCCTTCAAAAGCTATTTAAAAAAATGTTTTCTTTTGGAACTTGGCAAACGAGAAATACTATTCTTGGAAAACCAGAGATAACTTCTTAAAAAAGAGATTATCAGTACTATTCCTGTAACTCCTTTTGAATTTCAATGTGTTATTTTGTAAGGATATTATTAAGGTAGAAGACAAGTTTGCCAAAGCTAGTTTGCTGTATATATTAATTCTCTCCCATTGTGCAAATAATTTGTAATGTTTTCTTATATTTTGGTGTGTGGTATGTGCCTGCACCATAGCACATTTGATGAGTATAGTCACAAAGTGGGAAAGAGATTGTGGTGTTGCTCTGTACAGATATATTCTTAGTTCATGGCACATGGCAGCCTGGGAATTGTGTAAGTCGTATGGTACATATATTCTAGTAGGCATGCTTTATGGTAACCCATATGCCATACTCTTATGTTCAAAGACTTTTTTTCCTTGATTCAGTTTATACAGAAGGTAAGGCTCATTTTCCTTGTGCTTCTAGTAATTTTTTTTTTAAGTCTTTTTCTGTCTGTTACCCCATATCTTCCCTAATGCATGCTTTTCAGATGCTGCTGTGAAGGAAGAAAGATTTAATTTCTTTTTTTGGTAATTAACTATAATTCTTCCTAACTATTCTTGCCCCCTTTTTCAGAAGGAAATATTGGGGAAAAAAGAGTATATTTCTGTTAACTTTGTTATTTTTTGAAGTACACTGCATCATACAGCACCACATGCTAAAAATACTCAAGTAAATATTTGCTGAAAAGTGTCTTGAAAATGCTAAAATGAAAATTTTCATTTTAATCTTTTTGTAAAGAAGCATGACAGTCTAGCTGCCCCATTGTTTTATCCCTTCATATTCTTGCCAGATAACATTCTTTTACAGGGCTATAACAAGGAATGACCATATGACCAGACTTCTTTTTGAGTCAGTTTGTAAAGAAAGCTTATATTGGATGTCTGCTTTAGTTCATTAAATGGACAGCACTGTTCTCAGTAGTAGCAATAATGTTTTTAATGCAGCTGGATTCATAAAATGCTGACTTTTTTTCCCATTGTGAAAACGTTTGGGTCATTGTTCTAATAAACATGCTTCTATACTTTATCACCTGTTCTGTAATGTCAAATCTGTGAGTGTTTATTTTTGGTAGTTAGGGGTCTTTAAATTTTGTTATGTGTTCAGTATGTTGAGTTTCAAGTCTAGGTTGATTTTTATATGGTTTGGTTTTATGTGGAGTTTCAAATCTAGATCCTTCAAGCCCTGTGACCAGTCTCTTAAGTGTGTTTTATTTCAGATTCAGGTAAGATGTTCAGGAAACTCAGTGTTATAAACTGAAAATATACTTGCCTAGACATCTATGAATATGTGTATTTATATGTACATATGCATTTGCACATTCAAGCAAGTATCTATTAGGAAAAAATTAAATGTAATTCCTGCCAATGTTATCATTAATATAAATATAAAATCTGCATTTGCTTGTGTTATTACCAAGTGCCTGTAATGATTCTATTTGACAACGAATTCCACATACTTTATATGGTTTTGGTTGGTTTTTATTTTTCCTTAAGTTTTTAAATTATTCTTTAGGGCTCCTGAGTGTGAGCACAGTGGTAATCTTATAGTGATAGTTTTGGTCTGAAGGAACAGGTCAAAAGTAGGATTGTTTCAGTTTACCGTGTGAATGTAGAAATAACCTTAAGAAACTCCATTGTCTTGCATATGTGACTTGGTGAGGTAACTACTTGATTTGAGAAGTGTATGGGACTTGTGAACCTTGGTACTATAGGCAGTAAACCACTTGCCTTACCTTCACGGAGGTTTTTAGTTACATCCATGTTTTTAAATAGCACAGTTGGGTGTAAAAGGGATTATAGGAAGGAGTTTGCTTTCTTTTAAAACGTTAGGTTTTGCCAGAGCCAGAAAAAACAAATCAGTAATCTGATTTCATTGGTAACTTCAGTATGTTCATTCAGGGATTTCTAGATATCGCTTGTGCTTTGTGGATATTTTTTACTGTAAGATAGAGCGGTCCCAGACCCTAACGTGTGGTTCACTTTACAGTGTCAGAGAACAATCTTGCAGGTAAGATGCTATATTTCTTAAGTTTGTGGCATAAGTTCTGGATTTCACTCCTTTCAGAACAGTGGTGTGAATGTTTCTTTTATGACTTTTAGGCGGTATATTATGGACATTGTAGTAGGTTTGTTCCCCCCCCGCTGCCTCAACTGCCCTACACAGATACTTGTAGTTTACTGTTTGCTTTTGCTGAGTCTAGTTCTGATTCATCATGTTTACGTGACTTACTGTTAGCCATCTGTTAGTTAGAGTTTAACTTTCAAGTTTGTATGTAACTTGGTTTTATTAATGAAGTACAACAAACAGCATTATGAAGCTTTTCTCTTTTAATCTTACAAGGAAAAAAAACGGTATCTAAAAAAGCAATCACAAAGAAGAGGAAAAGTGTCACAAAGTCTACTATACCAGAATTTCAGGTAAATTATTTTAATTTTTGTTTTAAACACTTGAAATCTGAATGTCTGTAAAATAAGTCCTTTAGTTTCTGATAGAGACCTTGGAAATCCTAATCAAAGATGAATTTCCTTTTTCTAGTTCAAAAGGTTTAATCTGATAGTGTTTTTAAAAGTGCATTTCACCTTTTCTTGGTTGAGAATGTTTTAACATTTTTTATGTGCAGCTTAGACACTGTTTGACAGTATTGTTCAAGATCCCAGATAAATCTGTTAACAGGACAAAACCTGTAAAAACTATGAGCTCTTCATGGAATTTTTAAGATAGATACAATTTACTGGAATAAAATTACTTGGGTTTTTTTTGAGGTGTGACACTGTGGTCCTTGAATTGAAATCTAGCTTGATTTACTGAAGGACTTCCAAAAAATTTGTAGGCTCCTGTGCTCATCTTGTTTGCAACTTTTACCCCTTATCTGCAGATGACCTTTAGACCAGAGAGCACTAAGAAAGAAGTGCTAGTTATTATAATGTGGTTTTACGGTACTGTAATAGAAATGTTAACAGTACTTCAGTTCTACGTCACAATTTATTTGTGCATGCCTGTGTGGATTGAAATTCTCCTTTCTCTATAAACTTCTTTTTTTTTCAGAAAGCAGTCTGTCTCATTCTGAGGAATAGACCCACATTAAATCATGAGTGTTCTGTAAAACCCTTACACTGAATCAGTTTATTCCATGATGATCATGTGTATAGCTAGTATAGCTAGTAGAATTTCTGTTGAAAAAAATGGTTAGTAACACTCAATATTTAGAAAAGACTGATATTTAAGTGTACACTGACTTTTGTGTATATTATAATGGGAGTTACT
Source organism: Phaethon aethereus (assembly GCF_964289735.1). Taxonomy (NCBI): domain Eukaryota; kingdom Metazoa; phylum Chordata; class Aves; order Phaethontiformes; family Phaethontidae; genus Phaethon; species Phaethon aethereus. The sequence continues at coordinate 33,127,740 of NC_138577.1, read as the reverse complement.
GAAGTGTTTCCTAGCAGCTCCAAAAAATAGGTACAGTGTCTAAAAATTTTATTTTTTTTTCCCAACACATTACCTGCATGCCATGGATGTACATGGTTAGGTTAGAAATCATTTTTTACTGTATTAAACTACTACATTTAAGTAGCCTGTCTAAAACATTATCTAAAACTAGCCCAGCTTTTTATCTAACCAGGGTAAACTGTACATTCATCTATCTATCTAAGTGTTAAATTAACATTATTACATTTACCTATATAAAATGTTAATTAAAATGTAATAAAATAATTCTGGCTCTTTTGATCAAAGCTAGGTTTCATACCTGTTTTAGGTGAAGCTGAGATCAATTAGTATGGAATTTTAATCTTACTAGGGAACCTTTTGGCAATTTAGCCTGCCTTTTTCAAGAGGTTGGGCAGGACTGGTATGACTGTTAGAAATATTTGTAAATATTGAAACATTTATATTTGGAATACTACTGAGACTTTTACAGCCCGGTAAAGTATGCCTCAATATAACTCTGCTCCACATGCATGGATGGCTAAACTTAATGAAATTGTGTAACTGTTTGAAGATGAGAGTATATTTTTTTAAATATTTGGTAAGAGAGCTTGAGTGTACACAGGCCCTGTGAGGTATGCCAGGAAGGGTATAGCCATAAGAGTATTCATATCCATGTCTGAACATAAGTTCTTTTGGAAAGAAAGTAAATAAATGAAAATATGTAAGATGCTTTATGTGCCTGCAGCCTACAAATGTAAAAAAAAAAAAAAAAAAAAGCCATAAGGCTCTTTATTTCATAAGACTAGATCCTGTACTTAAGTATAGATTCTTTACCTGAAAATCATAACTTGACATTAAAGCTGAGAAATTAGTATTAATAAATCTTTTAATATGTGCAATGACCCAAATTATACATTAAAATAAATTATTAACAAAAAAACCCGCAGGAGATAATTGTACTACTTAATCCTAACATTTATAATGCCATTTTTAAACAACAGTTTGAGGAAAGATACTGCACAGATTTTCTGCTGCCATAGTTTGAATGTCATGGACAAACCAGTAAAAGCATAGGTCAGTGAACATCACTCCTTCCTTGTATGTGATTTCAGACCTTATATTAATTTCTCAGCTCAAGACTGCTTTAAAAAAAAACCCAAACAACAAAACAAAACATAAAACAACCCCAAAACAAAAGCAGATGCAAGTTAAATTCTCTTTACCAAATAAAAACACATTAAAAATATGTCCCATTTTTAATATTTTGAAAATTATTTGAGAATTGAGTTTACAACTTCACAGATCATGAGTTAGTTGGCTGTTACGTATTTTCTTTTAAAAGAAATTCTGAGTTCCAAGCTTGTTATTACTGTTGCTCATTAATGTTTTAATGAAATGACAGTAATTATATTGCTGTACAGAAGGGACACCAATACGAGGGGGTTTTTTGTTTCTTTTCCAGTTACAAAGTACGTTTAGGAGTGATAAGAGGTACTTTGTCTCACTCTTTCCTCCTTTCCCCTCACATATATATACATGTAGCTATATAGACATACATGTACTATAACTAAGGAAAAAAGAAACGCACAGATTTTCAGGAGCTGGGCTAACTTCAGCTTTTCTGTTTTAACTGTGCCTTAACAGTTTCAGTTTTATCAGGTATGGTCTATATTAAATACAGATCCTGAAAGGGGGCTATATGAACATTTTCCACATGGAGATGGCAGCAATAAAAGAGCAGATTCATAGGAAATAAAAGTATAACTTGCAATCAGTACACAGATAACTTAAAGTTAAGCATAAGAGCCCATTGCAGTGCATAAAAATTGTGCTAGAAGATTGGCTGAAGTTAAGGGGGACAAGGAGGGAGCATCAGTGATCTGGGGGAGTACGTTAGGTTTGTATTTACAAGTAGATCCACAGAGTAGATTTGTTTCTATAATGATAAATAGTTCATTTGTAATTTCTGAGAAATGGATCACAGAAGAGTCCCAAGTTGGAATAGAACTTGGTCCCCCGTCTTTCCTTACAAAAGTCAGGGGAGATTTCCTGTCTTTCCTCCTTGAAGTTCTAGGAATCAGTGAGTGTCTCAGAGACACTACTGAGATCTGAGACTGTATCGTAAAAGGAATGTTGAACACAGAGTTTGAAAATTTACGGGAATACTGGATATCTGAAGCTTTCATTGTATTCATCTGAAAGACAGGATGCTTACTGCCTATGAAAATTAAGCCCATATTTAGTAAGTACTATGCCTGATGTGAAAATGTCAGTGTTGTAGTTAGTATGTACCTAACTAATTACACGACTTGTACATTAATGGAAATGTTTACAACCTGAATCTTTAAGCCACCATGTAGTGCTCTAGAGAATAGGGACTAATCTTTCACTACCTTTGATAAGTCGTAAAGGAAACATTTTTTCTCTTCAGATTCTTTTTCTTACAATAGATGATTAAAAGGCGTGTTCTTCAAGAGCAGGATGTGAAACTACCAGTGAGCTATGGGAATGTGACAGAATGATTAGATTGCAACATTAATATCTTTCTTTTAACCTTCATGCTAATTTACCTGTTAAAACATACATAACAATTTAAAAAGGCAGTGTTGTTTGCAGAAAATTTAATTGCTAAGTTCAGCCAATTAACACCCATGAGCAAAGAACACTGCAACGTTCATTAGAGTCTCATAAGAAATATCAGCTAGATTCCGTAACATACAAAATACACTAGATTTTATTACTGTTCTTCTCATCTTTCCTTCAAAATGCTGGCTTCATTCTGTAACATGGGAAATGTTAACCAAGTGAGAGAAGTTTCAGAAATAGCTTCTTCCCAGTTAGTGTGCATCTTTAATTACCTCATCTCAAATCCTACTGTGAATGAAGAAATACCAGTTTCTTCTTGAACCTTTTTACAGTGGTCTTCAGTACAGTATTGGAGCATTTCAAATACTAAACTCATTTTGACAGTAAATCCTCTAAGTTGAGCTGCTTTTACCTTCCTTGTTTTACCAGTGGGTAATTGACACACAGATAATAGCCTCAAATGTACACCTTTTCCGATGAAGATTTGGACTCTGATATTTGATTACTCTTCCCTGTCTCCCCCAGGCCCAAGGCAACTAAACTTTATATGTTTGTATTGTTTTTCCCATTGATGTAGTTTGGATTGGTACACATTAATAGTTTTGCAAACCAGATCCTTATGTCTCAAGGGACGGTTCCGAAAATGAGAAACAAGACTATACCTGTGAAAATTTGGCTGCATGAGTTTTTTGATGACATGTAGGAGCTCTATATGGTAGAATCAAGGATAGGCTATAGATAGACTATAACAATAGTGAAACCATCCTTCATGTAAACTCTTACCTTTTCAAGTAGTGAGTTCCTAGAGAGACATTCACCCACTTCTAGAGAATGAAGACAGTATCTTTCTTTGGTTCATAGTTTTGCTTTATCTTTGATCCATGGTACACTGAATTAAACGTGTTTCATAGGAGAAAATCAAAAGCAGTGATAAAATTTAAAACTGAATTGTCAGGTATATGGTCAAATGAATGGATTATAATTGTGTGGGGTAAATCTTTATCCATGCTTTTATTGGCTTTGTCAAGGGCTTGATGTGACAAACTTGTACTGTTTTGTATATTAATACAGTATCATAGATTTCTTTGCAGGCCAGAGGGGAAGAGAAAAGCCAGTTTTTGTCTTCCAGTTTACATCTTATGTATTTGGAACTTCTTTAAGTGCAAGACAGACATGCATATTGAACCTAGTAGAGTTACACATAGTAGTACTATTTTCTGGGTTGAGAGAGAAACCTTTTGCTAGTTAATTTTATATACAATGTCAAGGCGGTGCCAATTTCCTTATTCACTTGCTATTTTAAACTTGATAAATGTGAACACTGTAAAGTTAAGTTTGAGTCATTCCAATTTCCCAATGCTCTCAAATGTACACAGGTGTTATGACAATAATGGCATTTATGTGTTACAGGTTTCTGAAATGTATGTATTTTGGTAAAAGTGTCAGTTCAGTGTTTTAATAGTGAAACAAAGATTTTTTTTTAATAGGAATTCGCTGCAAATCTAAACTTCTTGTGTAAATGAAGTAAAAATATATTGCTAAGAATTACTGATTTGGGGAAAAAATAAAATTAGCAGGTGTATGATAAAAGCATTTTTGTGGGGTTTTTTTTTTCCTGTTTGGTTTTGATTTTCTTAAATTATTTCAACATGTTTTCAGTAGTAATGAAAACATTTCCACCTAAGTGTGTTAAGAAAGAAGCAAGTCTTAACATACAATGACTTGAAAGAACCTAAGAGCTTAAAAATTTCCAGTTTATTAAGTCTTTAATCACCCCAAATTATGATAAGACAAAACATACAGATTACTTTTGATGGTTTTTTAAAGAAAATGACATCCATATTCTGAAAGGAAAAATGTAAAAAGCTGTTTTCTCAGGACAGGAGTAAGAATATAATACTTTTTCAAAACATAGGTAGATAGGTAGATTTGATAGACATGGGAAGGTTATCTTTCAGAACACTCTGTGTAAGCATGAAAAGTTACATTCAGGAAGAAGGTCTAATAAGTGTAATTATGTTATAACCACAGCATAGTCCAAAGCTAGTACGCTTTAATTCACCAGGGAGTTGTTTGGTACTGAAACCTGTTCAAATGTATTACTATACTGGAGACAAATTAGGTTGCCATTCACAGAAGTTTTAAGAAAATACGTACATTTTGGAATGGAAGCTTACAAGCAGGGATATGGTTTATGTCTGAAGAGTGAAGTATTTTCTTACTAGATTTTCTTCCTTCCAAGAACTCCTATTTTTTTACATTTTAAAATGCTATAAGAAAATAAAAATTAAATGGTGGCACTAAGTAATAACATGTGCTTTTAGGTTTTATTTAACTTCATTGTACATTTTCCAAGTCCCACATTACCAAGTGTTTGTGTTCATTTGTTTTTTAGCTTATTTGCACTAATCTTGATGAACTCAGGGAATTAATCACAAAGATTGAGAGTGAACTCAAAGATCTGGAGGACATTAAAAAGAAATCGGTATGTGACATTAAAAGCTTTCTCTTATATGGGTATAAAACGGTGCCAATTATTTGCTGAGGCCTGTCAACTGAAGATTTTATGCCTGTTCAGTAACTGCATGAAGCCTTGTAAGGTTGATACCTGGAGTATGTAATCTTAATCTTTTCTGAATATAATGCTCTGTTCACAATGTTTTTCAGATAAGTAAATTCAATAACTGCATTAACATTTTCACTTCCAAAATAAAATGTGGATGGTGACAATACCTTAGAAAGGGTATTTCATTTCTATTAAACATGTAACCATTCTTCCCTGAGGACAAACACTTACCCAACAAGCAATTACAGAATAGAGTTCTCATATCTGCCTATGCAGTGCTGATCAGATCTTCTTGTGAGCTGACTCTTATGTTGCTTATTAGGATTCCTAACTCCTTTTGATTGCAAGTAAGTTATTAAAATTGGCTTTGTTTAATTTTTATTCAAGTAGGTTGTACAGGAAAGTATTCTATCTGGCTTTTGATAACAGGTTGTGATACAAATTTTAGCGATGTACACTGGATCACCCAGTCTATGCTGCTGAAAACCTCAAAAAAATAACAGATAGACAAGAGAATCCAACATGTTTGGGGTTTTGTAGTAGGCAATGATTCTCACTAAGGTGGTTGATGTTTTTAAAAACATAAATAGTGTAGTAGGCAATGATTCTCACTAAGGTGGTTGATGTTTTTAAAAACATAAATAGTACTCATTTAAATGGCTCTCTACAGCCAACTCTGCTTAGAGTTTTTCATTGCAGTTTTGTTCATTAAACCTTTGGTAGACATTTCTGTGGCATTTCTGTGAATGAAATTAAAAATGTTGCTTTTTCTATACCTTAAAAATTAGGCTGCTAATTTCTGTGAATGTTTTTAGTGTCATGCAGAAATAATTTATTCTTAAATTAGTTAAATAGGGGAGAGAGAGATGGTAGGTGAGAGGCAATATAAATTAGGATTCAGAAAGGCAAATTTCAGTGCAGACACTTAGCATAATAGTTGCTGAAATATCCAAAGGAATAAAAACAGACTTAACTTGAAATTATTTTGTAGTTGCTAAATTGCAAATTGGTTTTCTGATAAGATTGTCAAGAGGTTATCAGAAAGGCTATGTCAACAGTAGAAGAAAAAGCCAAAAGCGAGAGTGCACATACATCAGCATATCAATAATCTTAGTATAGGTGAGACTTTTAGTCTACTAGTAAAACCATACCAACAAGACTTCTTCAAGGGTAGACAAATGCTAAATATGTCATAATTGCTCTTTGAACTGAAATCTGATAATGTCATTATGTAAATAAGTTGCATGACTTCAGCAGGAATACTATGTTTAGTTCTAATCACACCACCTTAAAAAAAACAAACACTTAAGTACAGGGGAGTTAAGATACAACTCATTCAGCATTCAGAAGTTGTGAGGTAAGGACCGTCTTTCTGTGTGCTTGTATAGATGTATCAGATCATGATTCTGTGTCTCTAAACACTTGTGTTGTTAGAAATCTTATGTAAAGAAAAAAGGCTCAGATTACTTGCTGAAGAAGTGATTTTAAGGAAACAGTAACGTGAAGTTATTTTTTTTAATAATTATCAGGCAAATTTCATATTCACTTTGAAAAAATACAAATACAAAGATGTTAGATGAGTAGTCAATAAACTTGACTTGCTAAAATGAGGTTTCACTTTGCAAGGGAAGTCATTAGAATTTCATTTTCTGATGTCTAACACTATGTGTAATTAGGTTAGATATCTTACAAACTGGAGGAGATGCAGATTTTCATTCTTCAGCTCTGACACAAATGACATTGGCAGTTTCAGAAGCATCGAGAACAGAGTTTGTTTCAGCTTTACTGAAGTGCCTCGTCTATTAAGTAGAACATTTTCTAATTTGATGATGGAAACTTGACCTAATGTGAAAGCTTATTTTAATATGATGGTATTCATTTTGGTGCTGTTCATGGACCTTTTTCTTGTTTTGACCCAAAGATGGCAGTGTTCTTACTACTTCCTGGTAACTTTATTGGTTTTTGTTTGCAATAATGACCTAGGTGAAACTGTAAGAACCTTTCTTCTTTATGACTAACCTGCTTGGTAGTTCCAGTTTTAGTAGTTGTTAGCACATGCTACTGAGAGAAGCCCTCAAGGCAAGCTTTAAAGCTTATATTAAATACTAACAAGTTAGAAATACAGCTTGGCTAATTAAGACTTTAAAGTATAGCCATTTTCTTAGTCCTGACTGCCCTTTGTTTCCTAGGAGACCATTCTAGAGTATGTAAAGGGAATTTCTTCTCCAGAACTTGGAAGTACTGGAAACTGTAATGAAAGAGCTGACCTGTAAGACTTCTCTAACATGAATAAACTTGCTGTTTTCGCGTATTTTTTGTAGGTAGTTGGACTGGTTGTGTCTGACACTTTTCAGAACATCAGCTTGAGCCAACAAATGACATGAGAGATTTTTAGCCTAAATAAGTTTTGCTTGGCAAATTAAAAGCAAATTAGAACAGGGTTATGCAAATGGAAAATCATGGGTAATTTTAACTTTAGGCGTTACTACCAGTTTCTCCTACAACAATGAAATAATAAACCTGTTGAAAAGCATTTTCACTGCTTGGTTGATTAAAACAGTTTGGTTCTGTACTCTTTGGTACACCTGTACTGTATTTTGAATTAGCTATGAGTAATATTTTTCCATTTAAAAAGTCTTTCACTTTTGCTTGATTACCAGTGAGTTTGTTGTAACAATGGTGAGGTTTGCCTTAGTGTCAGTTTGCCATAACTCTTTAGAGAGGAAAATAATTCTTTAAACAGAAGTTCAGCTCGGTGTTAGTATTACCTCTTCCTGGCCTGCTTCGCTTTTGAACTCTAGCTTCAGTTCTGAAGCGAGGCTGCAGTTTCACATATGCTTTCAACTGACATAAGCCAAAACTGCTGCCAAATAGTTCCTACTCTCTGTGTCTCTGGCAGCTTGTGTCTTCTGTGCCACCCCATGAGAGAGGGTAGCAAAATTCTTTGTTCACCTGCATGGTGAGAGAGTTAGTCTGTGATAAACCTAACTACTTTTTTACTGCTGCTGAGGTGTGCGTAACCCAGATCAGTTTTCTAGCACAATTTATCATGCATTTGCATGAATACCTGTGCTTGTGTTCTGCCACAATTTGAGGAGCCATTGTAAGGATAGGAATGAGCATCTTGGGGCAAAAGAAAGTGGGACTCCTTTTGACAGGAAAAGGACCATTTTGTGGCAGATGACGTTGTACATGATATTACAATCAGGAGTGCTCCAAAGTCTATCCCTTCAGAGCTACTACCAGTTCCTCTCCTTACCACCTGCTACATCCCAGGAGGGAGAGGAGAGAGTAAGTTCGTCAGCTATAATGCTTATTTGAGTGTGTGACTGAAAATCAAAAAGCAGGAGGTGCAGAAAGGAGACTTGAAAGGCTTGAGTCTAATGCTCTGTGAACTGCCTAGTGAAAGGATGGAGGATGGTTCCCCAGGAAGTGTCTAAGCTAGAATGTCTTCTAGCTTTGGTACATTCCTTAGGACATGTGAAGTGACGTAGGACAAGAGGAAATGGCCTCAAGTTGTGCCAGGGGAGGTTTAGATTGGATATTAGGAAAAATTTCTTCACTGAGAGGGTGGTCAGGCATTGGAACAGGCTGCCCAGGGAGGTGGTGGAGTCGCCATCTCTGGAAGTGTTCAAAAAACGTGTGGATGTGGCGCTTCAGGACATGGTTTAGGGGACATGGTGGCGCTGGATTAATGGTTGGACTTGATGATCTTGAAGGTCCTTTCCAACCTACTAATTCTGTGATTCTGTGATCCTTTCACCTTAGAGCAGTGTGACTAGAAAGTAGAGTAAAAATGGAATTAATAGAAACGACATAGAATTTACAGTAACAGGAATTAGATTCTAGTAAAAAATATGTCTGGTTTTTTTGCTAATACTGACATAGATAAGATGTGGGGGAAGTTACAAGCAGTCAGCAGACAATTGTAAATCTGAAGTAAAAAAACATATTGGCTAAAAATGCTATTGAGATTTATTGCATTTTTACCTCATGTTTGCTGAAAATTTAGACCGTGTATATGTAAGCATGCAGTTCAGTTGAATGTGAGCTCTTAGAAATTTGCTATAACTAGTAAATTGATCAAGACGTGCAAAGCAGCCTAATTCCACTTAAAAATCTACTTGCAGTGGTATTGATGAAAAAAAGTTAGTGAAGCATTTTGCCGATATAGTTAGAATAACTTAAAGGTTTCTGTCTATTACATGAAATTCCTTTTATGAGACGAGATGGTAAAAGTAGCACCTTCTATCCCGATCAGTATGCAAGATGACAGCGCTCAGTTACTGACATTCTGTATCCCATTTTTACCTGTTGTCTTCTATGTCAGGTAAAACCGGTGTGAGTTGCAGTGTGAATGGATATCACTTTATTGCCTTTCAGATAATCAACTTCTCTTGTGATCTGAAGTCATTGGGGTTTTGTGAAAAATAAAGGTATTCTGTAGATCAGTTTTATTTATTTAACTGTTTCATATCATAGCAAAACTTGATGTTTTTTTTTTAATCACTTCCTGCCATTGTGTAGTATGAAACTGACAGGATTGCAGATACTTGTATCAAACAGTGACCTTTGAGCGTTTCTGCAGATGTCGTTTTGCAACCTGACTTTGTAGTAAGCATGCTTATTGTAAAATGAACTGGGTTTTGACATGGACAGTTAATTCTAGATCCTGTCCTGATTATGTTAAAGCATAGATTGTCTTGGAGAGAACAAAAACATTGAAATATTCTTGTTTACTGAAATGTAAGTCTTTACTTTGGTAGTGGCATTTGATTTGAATAATTTCCTGGAAGTCTGATCGGTAAGTGCATAGCTGCCTGGGAATTGAGAAGGGAGGCTGGAGCCCAGGATTCCCACAGTTAAGTTGACATGGTTAAAATGGATAAAGAACAGTACCTTCCTGAGAAGAACAGACTCTCCCTACAGGGAAAGAAGTCAGACAAAGGTGAGGTCAAGGAGGATTATTTAGTCCAAGGGCACCAGTCAAGTTCAAAACTAATTAAGGTTTGGAGAAAATGCATTGAAGATTTTATTGTTTTGCAGAGGTTTGTAACATACCGATGTTCTTGACTTTAATAGTAAAAAAGTAAAAACCTCCTTTAAAAAGGTTTTGGGTTCTGCCATCTTCTAGTGTTGTTCCCAAAGCTTCTAATTAGACAGTTTTACTTCCCAAGACAGGTGAATGTCTTTGTCAATCTTTGGGAGTGCATATATCTTTTAAGCAGGTGAGTCAGAAGGTCTGAAAGCAAACTGAAGTTTTATGCAGCTCTGAGTCCATATCACCTGCAGAAATACGTATTTTGAAGTGCACCTGAAAATTCAGAGTTAAAAACCTACCGGTTCAGGTCAGAAGTTTTTAGAACCTAAAACATAAATTCATTTGTAGGATACTGAGGCTATCCAAAGGAATACATTGGGCCAGGATGGAACATAGTATTTTCTGTGTCTCCTTTTTTTTTGAAATTCCAAACAAGCTGCTTTTAACTTTGTTCCTAGGAAGTGGAAGTATCTAAACTAAGAGGAGAGACTGTTTTCTCGTTTTTATTGATTTGCTACACTTTACTTAAAAAAAAAAAAAAAAAAGTTAATATATGGCAAAAATAATGCAAAATGGTTCATTTACTAAATGAAAATTTATAAAATATTTCCTCTGTTTACAGTAAGAAAATGAGAGATATTGCCATATGTTTGAAAATGTTTGGTGGGCAAACTGCGTTTATGCAAGACTGTACAGGCACTTTCCAAAAATCTTCAGCAGAAATTCATGTAACCATCAAAAAGAGATTAGGGCTGTTACCAATATTTTAGTGAATCGTATCTCCACTTTACAAACAATAAAGTGGAAGAACTTACTGTGTCTTCTCATTTGGTCCCTGTGGAAAAAATTATTACTGGGTTAAATCTTCTTCACTTTTTAGGAGGAGATGGACTTCCTTCTCCCCATTCCTGTCTTCTTTTCTGGCCCCTTGTCCCATTCCCCAGTGAAATACGTACCATGCTTGAGACTTGGATGTAAGGAGTTTTCGGTTCTACTTGTTTTCATCTGTATTACTATATCTACATAAATGTACATGCAAACAAGTAACATTATAGTCTGAGAAACCTGTGTTTCAATAACATTTGCAGGTTTAAACTGCAGGTGAGGAGCTCCTTATTCCAATAAATATTTAGGATAACAGAATTCTAATAGACCTGCTTGAAGTCTTGCAGCTGAAACATTTTCTTTTAATTTCAGCTTAGGTTGTGTGTTACTATGCATCTTCATCTGTAATGTATCTAACATACTCTCTTTTTCCATTCTTTGTCCCAAAAACTTGATATGAACTTTAGTCACTTCCAAGTAGTCTGTTATTGCTTCTCTTTGGCTTGCCCACATCTTTTAAAAACACTGATATGAGCCCCAAAATGTTGTATTTTGAGTCCGAAGTTTACAGACTTACTTCCGTGCAGTTTCCTGTACTTCTGAGGAGACACTGAGCATGTGGAGCTTTTGGAAATCCAACCAGCTATTTAGTTGTCAACCAGCTATTTAGTTGTAAAATATGAATGAATAAAGCCAATTTTAGGCTTCAGATTTTGAAATCTTCTCCACAGTATTTCTGTCTTCTGCTTATCTCACTAGCTTTCAATATTTTTGTCCCAGTCTTCAGTTTTTCTTAGATTCTCTAGTATCTCTTTTTCTGTCTATATTGTCTAGGTTTTTTCACAACTATTTTCTGTTAGCTTCCCATGGTCTTTCATGCCTTTTCTTGTGTGGCTAGCCCCCCAATAAATGTTTTCTAAGACGCTTTCCTTAAGCCACTTTTATAGTGTTCCTTTCTACAGTTCCAAACGTAGAAAGTGTGGATTCTGCATCAAAGATATAAATGTGTAGTCATACATTTAACCTAGAATGTTTTTGTCATAGAGGTACTACTGTATATTCAGAACATTCCACAGTGCACTGGATTTTGAAAAAAAATATTCAAGGCATTCTTGGCAGCACACAGTTACAACAAAACAGCTGATTTTAAGATGTTCAGCTGAAGAATAAAGAAATACTTGTATATCCAGAGTTAAGATGATGCAAAATTCAGCTGTATGAAAGGGAGTTAAGTAAGATCCATAACAGCTTAAAAGACGCAGCTTTTTTGTAAGTAGTTTAAGATACTGCATACATCCAGTTTCTTCATGAGTTACAGAAGTATAAGTTAGTTAATATCTTGAAGTTCTTCTAATAAAGAGTAAAATGTGATAGTTCAGTGCTGGATAATGTCACTGTTTTGAGTTAGGTTCAAAAAGACAGTAAGGTCATGCTGATAATAAACTTTCACCTGTGTTTTATATCTTTAAAATAAATGTGGTAGACTACACAATCATCATTGTGTTGATTACTAACTTTGCCTAAAGAAAATTAGAACATGTGCCTAAATGTCTGAACAAAAAGTTGTTTCATAGTAATGAACTAAATCATGAGATAAAGATACTCTCAGTAGCAAGAAATTGCCTTTTTTTTTTTTTTTACTTCATTTATTTGCGATGTTTAATAAGAGAGTATGGGATGCCATTTTATAATACAGCTTCGTGTGATCAGATATCTAGTCATGGAAGTGCAAACTGAAAACTTTTTTTTTTTTTTTTTAAAGTTTGAGGGCTGATACATCTTTTCATTAGTTGCCGGTAAATGCTCAAAGATAAAATTGATTAAGAGATGTCATGAGTGAATTTCTTTCATAATTTACTACCAGTCATTCTTCCTGACTATACTCAGTCCCAGTTTTCAAATAACGTCGGAGGTTAGCAGGTTAGCTGTTGATAGATATTTATAATATTCATAATGACATTGCAGAAGGTAAAATACAAGATACTATTTTCAGGAAATTTACTGTAGAATATAAAAGTATTTTCAAAATGAAAACACTTTCAATTATACAGGAGTTTGTATAGTGTGAATATATAATCTCATCTTGCATTCTTATTCAGTCAAAACTGCCATTGAAGTAAGTGTCTGAAATTCTGGTATTTGGCCCATAAATGGGTTAATAAGAACATTCAGTATCAATCCATATCTGAATTGAAAAAGTTACCGATCTCTTTTCTTTAGGTATCTGATGTCCAAAGCAGCTGCAGATCATCAACTCCCTCTCTGTGTGACATCACTAGAAAACGCTAGACTGGTGATGTCACACATACCACAGAACCCCGCTGCAGAATGGAGCAGGCCTATTAAGGGTAAGGTAAGTTTTCTCCCTCCACCACCACCCCTTTTCAACAATATTGAATGGTTTTATAAGATTTCTAATTTTCTTTATTTTATATCCCTGGGATATAAAGTAAAGATTAAAGAAAAATCTTACAAAACTGCATAATATTGTGGTTGTGTGTGTGTTTGTTTAAAACCAAAACAAAAACTCCCCTATAAAGTTCAGTCCTTACCCCATATATCCATATCCTGGCTCCAGTCTGCTTTGGGGTTCCATGATGAATATGCCAGAATAGTGTATGTTGGGGCATCACGGAGAGTGGAGTCAGCATTTCCTGGCTGCTCTGGATGTCAGAAACCTTTTTTTAAAAGGTAAGTTTTCAGTTGAGAATGTGTTGGATGTATATGGAAACATTCAGCACATTTCTAAAACGTATTTTTATTGTGTTTGCATTTTTTAAATTTACTTGTAACTTAACGCAGCTGAAATTCACATTTTATACTTGTCTTCTGTCTAGCCCTTTCTTCTCTTTTATTCTGTTGTTAATACCTTACATTCTGTTTTCAGAAGTAAGTAATGTTTTGTTTGTCACTACCTGGAACAAGATGGTGACTAGAAGTCAGGTTGAAGGTACAGAAGCAGTGGTACTGGGAATGTGAATTACAGACCACGTAAGAACATAACTCCAGTACACACTCAAGTTAGGTACTGGATATTTCTATTTAAATAATCAGTTAGGAATGCAGGCTCTTATCAAGGTTTTAATTAGCTCGAGTAAATTGAAGGGGAACGGTTTCTTCACACATCTATGAAGAGCAAGTTCTTCAGTGATAGAGGAAGAATGTTTTTACCTCTGAAGTACTGTCTTGTGTTGATGTAGCTGGATAATTTTAGTTCATGTCTACTAATACAATCCTCCTGGATTTCATAAATACCAGAAAGCAATCATCCAGATCTCCATTTCTACAGATCCCTTGTTGACAAAAGGACTGAACTACAGGGCTATAATAGCTATTCCTTTGTACTTACCCTGCTGTTACACTAAACAACTACTTGTGGAATTTCCTGAACAGCTACATTTTGATTACTTTGAGTGGAACTGTCATGGCTACTCTGCTGTGGTCAATTCCTGCCGTGCCACTAGATGTTGTATTCCCTTTATTTGTTAATCCCATAACACATGGAGTCATACTCAGAGGCTTTTCTGTTTCATCATAAGGAATCCTGCGGTCAGTGGTTGAAAGGGAAGTTTGAAGATCTCCCCACATTGAATCAGGACTATTATCAGTGCTGCATTAAGTCATCCATGACCTGACTGTCCAAGTTCTGAAAACAAGAAAGAAAGAATGGCGATTCAATGGCTTCTTTGCGCAACCTGTTCTAATGCCATATGTTTCTGATGAAAACACACTTTCTAAGGTCCAGCCTGAACCTCCTAAGCTTCAGTTTGTAGATGTTCTCCTGCATTATATTACTTGGTATTACTGGGAAGTGTTTCCAACACAGACACTTGTAAAGGCAAGTTTATTATCTATAGAAACTAGTAGGCAGCTACGTAATGCTGAAGTAGGGAGTTAAGTCATAGACTTATGAATTATTGATTTACCTTTTTTTTGTGTCCTGGAAAAAACACAAAACTGTGTTAGAGAATGATAATGTGTAGGAAACGTAATGCTAGATTTTGTAGTGATGTGTCTATAACCGTAAGACTTTATTTATATACCTTCCTTTTTGCTATTTTAATATTTAACGAATAACAGCAGATCATTTATGTAACATCTGGGCAGAAATCTTCTGTCTTTTCACAGAAAACCAACAGAGACACAAGAATTTAAAAGATAAGGTGATTCTATTTTTTTCAATCTGTTTTTGGCCCATATTTGTTCTGAGTCCTGACTATTTCTGAGGAAAGAAAATTCTTCTCACGGATTAAATTTGTGTATGTTACACACAAATAAAGAATAATAAGGACTTTTATAGGTATGTCAGCCAGGAAAGGAAGGTCAGAGTAAGCGTATCCACCTCATGAGCAAGATAGGCAAACTGGTAACAATGGATGAGGAGAAGGCTGAGGTACTGAACAACTTCTTTGCCTCAGACTTCACTGGAAGTCTCTCTTCCCACACCTCTTGAGGGGATGGACAGCAAGATGGGGACTGGAGGAGCAAAGTCCCTCCCACTGTCAGAGAAGATCAGGTTCAAGACCACCTGAGGAACCTGAACATACACAAGTCTATGGGACCTGGCGAGATGCATCCCAGAGTCCTGAGGGAATTGGCTGATGTAGTTGCCAAGCCACTCTCCATCATATTTGAAAAGTCCTGGCAGCCAGGTGAACTCCCTGGGGACTGGAAAAAGGGAAATATTGCACCCATTTTTAAAAAGGGAGAAAGGAGGGCCCTGGGAATTACCGACCTGCCAGCCTCACCTCTGTGCCCTGGGAAGACCATGGAACAGATGCTCCTAGAAGCTATGCTGAGGCACATGCAGGACAGAGAGGGGATTTGAGACAGCCAGCATGGCTTCACCAAGGGCAAATCCTGCCTTACCAGTCTGGTGGCCTTCTATGATGGAGTGACCACATAAGTGGAAAAGGGAAGAGATGTCTGTCTGGATATCTGTAAGGCCTTTGACATGGTCCCCCACAACATCCTTCTCTCTAAATCGGAGAGAGATGGATTTGATGGGTGGATGAGGAATTGGTTGAACAGTCACATTCAGAGGGTAGTGGTCAACAGATCAATGTCCAGATGGAGATCAGTGATGAGTGGTGTCCCTCAGGGGTTTGTATTAGGACCAGTACACTTTAATATCTTCATCAGTGACAGAAACAGTGGGATCAAGTGCACCCTCAGCAAGTTTGCAGATGACACCAAGCTGAGTGGTGTGGTTGATATGCCTGAGGGACAAGATGCCATGCAGAGGGACCTGGACAAGCTCGAGGAATGTGCCCCTGTGAACCTCATGTCGTTCAACAAGGCCAAGTGCAGGGTCCTGCACCTGGGTCAGAGCAACCCTCAGTTTCAATACAGGCTGGGGGATGAAGGGATTGAGAGCAGCCCTGCCAAGAAGGACTTGGGGATACTGGTGGATGAAAAACTGGACATGAGCCAGCAATGTGTGCTCGCAGCCCAGAAGGCCAGCCGCATCCTGGTCTGCAGCCAAAGCAGCGTGGCCAGCAAGTCGAGGGAGGGGATTTTGCCCCTCTACTCTGCTCTGGTGAGACCACACCTGCAGTGCTGCATCCATCTCTGGAGCCCTCAGCACAGGAAAGACATGGACCTGTTGGCGTGGGTCCAGAGGAGGGCCACAGAAATGATCGGAGGGATGGAACACTCCTCCGGTGAGGACAGGCTGAGAGAGTTGGGGTTGTTCAGCCTGGAGAAGAGAAGGCTCTGGGGAGATCTTACTGCAGCCTTCCAGTCCTTAAAGGGGGCTTATAAGAAAGATGGGGACAAACTTTTTAGCCAGGCCTGTTGCTATAGGACAAGGAGTAATGGTTTTAAACTGAAAAGAGGTAGATTCAGACTAGGTAGAAGGAAGAAATTTTTCACAATGAGTGTGGTGAAACACTGTCACAGGTTGCCCAGAGAGGTGGTAGATGCCCCATTCCTGGAAACCTTCATGGTCAGGTTGGACAGGAATCTGAGCAACCTGCTGTAGTTGAAGATGTCCCTGCTCACTGCACAGATGTTACACTAGATGACCTTTGAAGGTCTCTTCCAACCCAAACAGTGCTATAATTCTATGATCAAACTTTGCAAGTGCAAGCACTAGCAATAGAATTGCTTTGAATTGTTAATGAAGTCAGTAAAGTCTGCTCTTGACGAAGTTTTCTACCTGTGTCTGGCTATTCAATGCATGATACAGCTACTACTTCCAAGTTTACTCAGGTAAGCTGATATTCATCTGCCTCATAAATACTCTTTTTTTCTATGTAACCCAAGATCTTAGCCTTACTTAAAGATAAATGAGTCTCAGAAATTAAGAATTTCTTGTTTTCACTTTGTAAACTTTTCACATCTTTTTAACACCACATTTTCACACATGCCATTCTTTTCTATATCGAATGCATGTACAGCATTTCTATATCCTGACAGGATTCACGAGTTCATGAAAGGCAGGTCGTGCTTGAACAACATGATCTCCTATGACCAGGTTACCCTCCTAGTGGATGAGGGAAAGGCTGTGGATGTTGTCTACCTGGAATTTAGTAAAGCCTTTGACACTGTCTCCCACAGTGTTCTCCTGGAGAAGCTGGCAGCTCATGGCTTAGACAGGTGTGCTCTTTGATGGGTAAAAAAACTGGCTGGACAGCCGAGCCCAGAGAATTGTGGTGAATGGAGTTAAATCCAATTGGTGGCCAGTCACAAGTGCTGTTCAGCCCCAAAACTGAACCCTGGGGGTCTTGTTTAATATCTTTATCGATGATCTTCATGAGGGGATCGAGTGCTCCCTCAGTAAGTTTGCAGATGACACCAAGTTGGGTGGGAGTGTTGATCTGCTGGAGGATAGGAAGGCTTTGCAGAGGGATCTGGACAGGCTGGATCGATGGGCTGAGGTCAATTGTATGAAGTTCAACAAGGCCAAGTCCCGTGTCCTGCTTTTCAGTCCAACAACCCCATGCAACACTACAGGCTTGGGGAGGAGTTGCTGGAGAGCTGCCCAGTGGAAAGGGACCTGGGAGTGCTGGTCAACAGCCAGCTGAACATGAGCCAGCAGTGTGCTCAGGTGGCCAAAAAGGCCAACAGCATCCTGGCCTGCATCGCAAATAGTGTGGTCAAGTGATCGTGCCCCTGTGCTTGGCACTGGTGAGGCCACACCTTGAATACTGTGTTGAGTTTTGTGCCACTCACTGCAAAAAGGACATTGAGTTGCTGGGGTGAGTCCAGAGAAGGGCAACAAAGCTGGTGAGGGCTCTGGAGAAGTCTTAAGAGGAGCATCTGAAGGAACTGGGGTTGTTAGTGTGGAGGAGGCTGAGGGGAGACCTTATCACTTTCTACAACTACCTGAAAGGTGGTTGTAGCAAGGTGGGTGTTGGTCTCTTCACCCAAGTAACTAGCAATAGAACGAGATGAAATGGCCTCAAGTTGTGCCAGGGGAGGTTTAGGATGGTTGTTAGAGTGAGTGGTTAAACATTGGAACAGGCTGCCCAGGGAGATGGTGGAGTCACCATCCCTGGAAGCATTCAAGAAACGTGTAGACGTGGCACTTCGGGACATGGTTTAGTGGGCATGGTGGTGTCAGATTGATGGTTGAACTTGGATGATCTTAAAGGTCTTTTCCAACCTTAATGATTCTGTGATTCTGTGACAGTAGTGGCATTTGGGTTTTTTGCCATTTTGATTTTTTTTAACACAATTCACTAATACTTTGTAATATATAAATTTGTCCTTATAAAACTGAAATATTTTGTATATCTTACAAGAAAGTTAAAACTGTGCACATAATATTCCTTCATATCTTAGCCATTAATTCTGTTGACCGCTAACATTAGGAAGTGCTACCAAATGCCTTGGTAGGCTACAGTATACACAACGGCTGGTTTCTATTGCAGTGCTCAGTGGCAGGTTTTATGCTGCTGCGCATTACATGTGGAAATATGACTAGCCATAAATGAAGGAAATTACAGTTTGCTAGCTTGTCTGTGTGCTCAACACTAACCATTATGTGGTAATGTGGCATAATTTCCTGCTTCAAATCTTTGCTTTTGTAATTGTAATTGAAGGATGAAGTAGTTATTTGTTTTGTTATGTTACATGTAAACGATTATCCGTGAAAAATAGATACCTGATCTTCAAACAAGCATTCAGCCAGACTGATCTTGCTGTACATTGGAGAGATGTGCTGATACATGTAGAAAGGAGGTATTCCAAAGTCCATAGAAAAAACATTATTGTAGACTGCTGAAAGGCAGCTGTGTCAAGCTTTACCTGCCCTACGTTTCTTGGTGTGCTGGACCACAGGAAGCCATGAAGGACACGAGCTCTGTCAAAATCTAAGCATTTATATGAAATAAACAGGTTCCCAGGTCTTGCTGCTTTTTCTTGCATAACCATTGTCTCTTTACTGTCTTACATCCTCTGTGAACAGTCGAGAGATAAAATCCTCCTTTGTGTAAAACGCACAGAATTATAGAGTGGCAGAGGGATTACGTATACCACATCTCTTTTTGTAGCTATTACAAATATATGCATTATTCAGTCTTTTATGTAATAAACAAGAGAATAAAGTTTTGGGAAGAAATACTTCTAAGGGGTATCTAAGAGTGTTAAGCCATGTGTTCTGCAGCATTATGGCCACCATGGTTGTGCTCTATATATGCATATATATGCTAATTATCATTTCTCGTGTCTTCTATCCTCATTCAGCCTTTCCGGATTTATTAATACATGAATTCTTCATGGAAGATCATAAGATTACATATAACAGTTTGGAGTTATAACCTTAAAGCTTTTGTGTTGGAAAACTGATCTCTGCTGCATAGTCTGTTACTTTCTAAATGACCAATTTGCAAAACTTTTTGTTTAAAAAAACCCCTTTAGCTAGAACTTTGAGTAAAATACAAAAATGTAATGCACAAACTGTGTGTTTTTATGCCTGAAAATTGTAGTAAATTGTTTTTGCAAATAATAAAAATTACATCACTTACGTTAAATGAGATTATGGTAAGATTTTCTATAGAAATTTTATCTCTAACCACACAAGTCTTATGAGGAGGGGCTGAGGGAACTGGGGTTGTTTAGTCTGGAGAAGAGGAGGCTGAGAGGAGACCTTATCGCTCTCTACAACTACCTGAAAGGAGGTTGTGGCGACGAGGGTGTTGGTCTCTTCTCCCAAGTAACTAGTGATAGGACAAGAGGAAATGCCTCAAGTTGCGCCAGGGGAGGTTTAGATTGGATATTAGGAAAAATTTCTTCACTGAGAGAGTAGTCAGGCATTGGAACAGGCTGCCCAGGGAGGTGGTGGAGTCGCCATCTCTGGAAGTGTTCAAAAAACGTGTGGATGTGGCGCTTCAGGACATGGTTTAGGGGACATGGTGGTGCTGGATTAATGGTTGGACTTGATGATCTTGAAGGTCCTTTCCAACCTAGTGATTCTGTGATTCTGTGAAAAGTGTACATACATGGTTGGTTTCCCTGACTTGAATGGACTGCTACCTGTGTTAGTTACTCATTTAAGTAATTTTAAACACATGGTGTGTTTGTAGGATTCTGCTTCAGTTTTAAGTTTGACCTGTAAAAAGTAAACATCCTTGCAGTATTGCTTTTTTAACTAACACATTATCTCTCTGTAGTATAAAAAGAAGTAGAAGTATTAATATCTTACACAGGTTAAGGGTAGATGTAACTGTGAAACTTACTAATATTTTCTTCCAGTTATTTTCCTCATATGCTGTATTAGTGCACCAGGATTACTGTAGTACTAATACCATATAACAAGATTCAGGTCTAATGCAATGATAAATGAATGGTATTTATGTTTGCAGGGAAGATGGTACCACCGGAAGCAAGCAGTAAAGGAACTGCATAGCACATTGATACGACTGCTTAATGAACTCTTACCATGGGAACCAAAGCTAATGAAAGCATTTCAAAGAAACAGGTAATTAGCTGCCTTTTTTTTAAATAGTGCATGGGATGGAAAACAGAACAAAATTCACCTTTTAAAAACTAATCAGTAAGTTGGCTTCTCAAATTAAATAAAAATACTTTGAGGAGAGGAGTGAGGCACTGGCAGTGCTTTAGTTGGAAGAATTATTTTATGTTCCAGACTTACTGTCTCTAAATAAACTTGAGTTTAACCCCCTAATATTTTTTTTCCTTTTGGGGAAATGGGGACCTTATCAATGTCTATACGTGTCTGAAGGGTGGCGGTCAGGGGGATGGAGCCAGTCTCTTTTCAGTAGTGCCCAGTTATAGGGCAAGGGGAAATGGGCACAAACTGTAGCACAGGAAGTTCCACTTCTTTAAAAAAACTTCTTTACTGTGAGTGTGACGGAGCACTGGAACAGGCTTCCCAGAGAGGTTGTGGAGTCTCCTTCTCTGGAGACCTTCAAAGCCCGACTGGACGTGTTCCTGTGCAACCTGCCCTCGGTGATCCTGCCTTGGCAGCGGGGTTGGACCAGATGATCTTCAGAGGTCCCTTCCAGCCCCTACCATTCAGTGATTCTGTGAAATGGTCTAGAATCCTTAAGCGTGCCTGTCAATAGTTGTATCACAATCCAGCTAGGATTTGTATTGCTGTTTATTTAGTTAAGAGGTACTGAAAACCTGTATCTAGAAAAGTACACCAGGGCTTCTTAGAATACTTTGTCAGACTACTTACTGTATAAAGGTACCTAAATTGGTTGTTAAGAATTGCTTTGTGGAGAATTCATTAAAATGTTGTTTTGAGGTCATTTGTAACCCTGTAAATTTGAAATGTGTCTGGAATGAGGTGTGTCAGAGAAATATTAGTGAAGCAGTGACTGATTTAGATCTAGTAAAGGCAAGTATTAGTAGCAGTGAAGATACTACCCAGATTATAAATCCTGGAGAGGCTGGAAATTGACTTGGTATTGTTATTGTGTCTTGAAGCTTGGTGCTGTTGTTGTCTGTTAGCCAAACGACTGTTTCTGTAGTCATACCTTAGTTTTGCCACATAGCCATTTAAAAAGCAAGTAATGATTAGAAGCTTGAACTGTTGTATCAGATGATAGGTAAATGGACCAAAGTACAAGTTTTGCTTTTTTTCTATTCCTTTCTATTCAAGTTTCTGTTCATTTTCCTTAGCTGTTCATTTCTTCATGTCTGTAGCAATTCAGACTCCTTTTGGAGATGTGGCAGATAGTAATACTATTTGAAAGGATTTCAGTTTTCAGTATATGTATATTTGTATTTCAGTATATTCCAGTTCTATCCTTTATGTAAATTCTGCCGTGGAATGGTTTGGTGCCCAGTATTAATTCTTGTTTCTTAGATGTGGTTATCGAATACAGAAGTAGATGTGTATCCAGAGTGTGTAGAAGTATGGTATACGAGGTGTGCCTAATACAAGTAAATTTTAGTCTGGAACTGGGTGGCTGAGGTCTTGCATGTACTACATGTAGCTAGAGAAGCATGCTCTTAGAGTGGAGGATAATTTCTGAAATTAACTCATATTTCTCAGGATGTATGTTTTAGGCTGTAACCCTAGTTTATTCAGCAATACTAGCCTAGGTATTTCCATGACATAACTGTTTGGACAGACACATAGTATTGGTCTAGGGAACAGCTCCAGCTGAAAAGCAATCTTCACAAATCATGCGGCGGAGAGAGAGATGAGTGGGGGAGTCTAGATCAATGTCTTGGTCTGGTCCATTATGCAGCTGCTAGGCCGCTGTGTGGCACCAATGACAGTGGTGAAGAAATGTGTCATGTGAAAGGGAAGGAACAATTGAGTAAAGATTGCTTATGCTGGTGTAAACAGCAGCACAACCACAAGTCTAGCTGCAGATGCTGTGTCTACAGGGTGTCTCAGCTAGCTACTAACATCTATTAATTGAATGACAGTGTTGGCCAGCTAGGTTGTCAAGGGCTGGGTAGAGCTCCTTTCTTCCTTCTGTGCAAGACCTCAGCGTGGAATAAGAGTCTGGAGTTTTCATTCCTTCCTTTTTTGTTGTCTTTATTTATTAGGAGCAGTCTTTATGATAAATATCCTTTTTTCCCCTTCTGAAAGGTCCTCTAGTCATCTTAAAATTATGACAGAGTATAATGTTGAATGGTATTTGAATGGCAGCAAGGTTTAAAAGGAAAGGTTACTTGTGCCCACTGATCACATTTGTTCACTGGCTGCACAGCAGAAGTTCCTCAAAAGAAAAAAGGTAATTCCCATCCAGAAGTTTTAGTACAGTAGTGATCCCTAGTGTCCTTTTATACACCTCTTCTACACCTAGACTTAAATCTCAAAGTCCTAATGACAGAGGTGAAGTATCAGCCACACTACATCTTCATACAGACTTCAAGGTTGTCTTTTCTCAGTGAGGGTGTCAAAGCTGTAAGTAAACTGTTAGGTCTTACTGACCCTGACCAGTCTCACCTGAGCCTCCATCCACATCACCTGCCCATGAGCCCAGGATTCACATTTCTGGTCATTCTGCAGCTTTCAATCTCTGCTGTAGGAATGCCAGTTTCCAGCTCGGCTATAGCAGTTACCCTGCCTGGCCATGGGTCCTGCCAATCTGAACTGACACTCAGACTGACCTTGAACATGCATCATCACTGTGGACCTGCCCAGAAATCACTAAACTGAGTCCTGACCCTGGCAGCCATCACTGGACCTGATCTGAACCTGTGAATTGACTTCCCAGCTTGACCTCAGACCTGTCTCAGCACCAGGAACTTGCCTGTTGATCTGGGCTCTTGGTTGAACCCAGTTATCACCCCTAGGCCTGCCCTGCTCCCTCATGTAGGAGCAGTGGGATGGTGTCCTGGCTGGTGAGGCTTATACTCTGCCAGCTGTGACATCGTGCTTGTGTCCTCCCTCTCCATCCCCTAGGGAGCAGCTGCCCATTGCTGCACTCAATGCAAACAACTGTTACTTCAATGCATAAGATTGGGTAAATTTAAGATCTTATTCTTACTGTCGTAAGGGTTAGATCTGGACTAGACTCTAGACAAGGTGCTAATTGCTATAATCTATTTATTTATTTGCTAAATAATCCTCCTGGATATTTGTGTTGGTTACCACCAGCCGAATCCTGTTGTTCACTGTATTTGTACACTAAAATAGCCCCTAGATCTCATTTAAACAATGGTTTAGAAGAAGGATGATGGAAATGTGTAGCAGTTCAGGAGTATCAAGGTAAGTGGATGTGTTTCTGAACAGTGTTCAAATATGTAGAGCAGCTATGTATTCCAATCATATGCATATTGTTTAGTGGAACGTGAGCCTATGGAAATGACAGTGGAAACTGTTCTAATGTTGCAGAGATGATAAAGTGTTCTTAAAGGAGAAAGTTACATTACAGCTGGGCCAAAAGCATGATGCATTTAAGAAAAACATGATCTACTTAATTCTGTACTTTGGATTGCCTTCAGCAGAAAGAGTAGACTTGTTACAGTTAATACTCAAGTCCATGCAGGTGTATTTGTCACAATGCAAGATGAAGGAAGAAACAGAAGATGGATGCTGTAAAACAGTGATGGTCATACGAGTCTTTTTGCCTGTTGTTAGAGGACTTTAATGACCTCGAATTCAGCTTTGGTGAGGGAAGGGACGTTACCATCACTTAACATTTTCTGGATTTTAGAAATTTGCAGACAGAGCTACCCTGAAATTTTTCGAGGGGCACAGGCAATTAATTCTACACCAACTTCTTACGTGGCAGAAAATATAAATTTAAAAATGTTAAAAAGAGTGTGGTTCTTTACTAAAGCTAGTTTTGCTCTTTTCAAGGTCTAGGTTGAAGAAGGACTATGATGACTTTAAAAGACATCCAGACCATGATAAATTTAACAGAGAATTGTGGAGTAATGATGAAAGTGAAGTTGATTCTGGCAAAGATTCTTTTGCACTAGTATGTGGTAAATCTTCAGAGTCTGCAGAACATGTGGAAGTTCCCCAAAAAGATTACCCAGACAACGGTAAGCATTTACTAGAATTTGATAGCTTGAACTTTATTTAGGAGCTTAATTTTTCCATATGAGCTTGTGTCCTACTTTTTACCTTAACTGCTACTGTGATAATATTTGAAATAGCTTTGTGATGCATGTCTGACAGATGTAGACTAGAAGATGGCACATGTGACCAAAATGAAAATTCTGATTAATGCAAGTTTTTGCCATTTTTTTCCTTAACTATTTCTGTGATAATATAGTAGGCTTGCTCAGAATTTACATTTATGGTGGGTTGACTATGGCTGGCTGCCAGCTGCCCACCCAGACGCTCTGTCACTGCCCTTCCTTAATAGGACAGGGAAAGAAAATAAAATGGGAAGGCTCACGGGTCAAGATACAGACAGGGAGATCACTCACCAGTTACTGTCAGAGGCAAAACAGACTCACTTGGGGATAATTAGTGTCATGTATTGCCAATTAAAAATAGACTAGGGTGGTAAGAAACTAAAACGCCTTCCCCCCTGCCACATGTCCACGTTCTTCCCAGGCTCAGCTTCATTCCCAATTCTTCCACCTCCTCCCCAGTCAAGTGGCACAGGGAGGATGGGGATTGGGAGTTGAGGTCAGTTTATAACACTTCATCTCTGCTGTTCCTTCCTCACACTTTTGCCCTGCTCCAGTGTGGTCCCTTCCATGGTATACAGTTCTTCATGAACTGCACCAGCATGGGTCCTCTCCACAGGCTAGAGTCCTTCAGGATAAGACTGCTCCAGTATGGGTCCCCCATAAGCCACAGTTCCTGTCAGGAGCATGTTCCAGTGTGGGCTCTCCTGCTGTGGAACGGGGTCCTCAACAGGCTGCAGTGTAGATACCTGCTCCAGCATGGTCCTTCATGGGAGGGGTTCAACCTGCTTCACCACGGTCTTCACAGGTTGCAGAGGAATCTATTCTAGTGCCTGGAGCACCTCTTTCCCCTCCTTCACTGACCTTGGTGATTACAGAGTTGTTTCTCCTACATTTTTTTCCTCACTCCTCTCTGTCACACTCTTCTGCGTAGCATTTTCCACCAGCTTGGTCCCCCTGCAGCCTTGCAGTGCTCACTGGCTAGTCCAGCTTGAAGTTTGCCAGTCAATACATACACACTGCCCCAATGCATACTGGATTTGGGGAAGGTACAGACACTTGCCCCCCAGCAGCTGGCACCCGGCACACAGGGTGTGACCTTCTGCCCTGTCCTTGCAGCTCCCCCTTCCTCTGTGCATCCCTTCATGGGTTTGTTTAGCTCTACGAGTTCCCTCACCCTTCCCAGCCCAGTGTCCAGGATCTCTCCTGGTTTACAGTCCTATCAGTTGCAAAGTCCATGTTCACCTTCCTGGAAGGGAAACCTGCAGTTTCTTGATAGGCCATAAATTGCTGTGATTGGTGCGGTTGTTTCTTGTCATTGTCTCCATGTTCGTTTTGTTAGCTTTGAGTCTGTGCATTTTTTTTTTTTTCCTGGCTTCTGTCTTTTTACCTCTGTTTCCCAATTAACCAGGTCCTTGATGACATAACACTGCTGGAATAAACATTCTCACACTCTCATATGCCTTCATCAATTAGTGTGAATGACCAGGTTTGGTTTTCCTCATTGTCTCCCACAGGTTTGTGTCCCTGTATGTTCTTGTTTACGACTTCCTCCTTTCCTTACGACACCCTTTTTGCACTGAAAAAAGTTCTAATTAGATCTAATCATCTAATCAGATGCCCTTAAAGAAGCAGACATTCTCCTTCCACATATCCTTACACTTGCAAACTAGCATTTTGCCTTTAGCTAGGCACTGTAAAATTGTTATATAGAGGTATCAGTTGCAAATGTGTAAAACATAGTTTCTGTTTTAATGTCCTTGCAGATGACATGAAACTATTAGAGATGAATTTACCTGCAGGAAAAAACAGAATTTTGAAAAAAGAATCTACTTCTAAAGAAATACAGAAGACACTGGCCAAATGTGTTAAACGACAGTCCAAGCAAAATAGTTGTCTGGATCAAAGCACTAATGAGCTGTCACCAAGGAAGAAAGCTAAGCTGAGCACTAATGAGGCTGTGGTCCAGAGTTCAGAAAGCAGCCTGCAGCCAAATAGTTGTTTGACTGAGCTGAAACAATTTGAAGAGTCAACTCTAGAATCTTTTTCCTTGACAGATCCTGCAACATCAGTATCAAACTTTCAGAAAGGGACCAAACCCATCCAGGCCTTGCTTGCTAAGAATGCGGGAAACAAAGTGACCTTAACAAATCAACTGTCACCTCCCGCAGGCATAAATGTATCTACTTCTGAAAAGCCAATTTTGTCACATTTGGAATCATCACTGATAAAACCAGCATTGCCCTGCCAGACCAGTTCAAAGACTCCATTACAAATGGTATACAGAATGCCAAATGGCCACTGTGTACCAATAGATCTCCACAACAGCTCTGTGAAAATTCAAATACAACCTGCGATTGACCCTAAAACTGGTGAAAAAGTCATGCAACAAGTTCTTATTTTACCTAAGAATTTTCTTGTTCAGCAAAAGGAAGGAAAAATTGTGTCCAAGGACATTCAGTTACTACAACAAAAACCATCTGAGCTGCACTGTACAACTTTACCAGAAATATCAAATGTCAGTGTTTCTTTAACACCTCTTCTGGTCACAGGCCCTGCAAATGCTACCACTCCATCACCTAGTACAGTTTTAAACAAGACTATTACCCAGTTGTCACAAGTGACTGGTCCCATGAACACTACACAACCGCTGCCTTCTGTAACTTCAGCAGGTAACTTATTATCATCAACAGTTAAGGTGAGCCAAACTGAAACCGAGAAAATCAAGACTACAGTTTCAACTGCCACATTCCCTGTGTCTTTGACTTCAGCTACTCTTTCCACAGCTAGCCAGTCTGTGGTATCAGCAACAGCATTAAGTGGGTCTACAAACACTGCTTCTGCCTGCCATAGTCTTGCATCACAGCAGACAACTGACTTCTTTGAAACTAGGCAAGAGCTGAAGACGGTGTGTATAAGAGAATCACAGTCTATTCTGGTCACAACACGAGGTGGAAACACGGGAATTGTTAAAGTGCAAACAAACCCAGACCAGATTTCACCTAGTAGTTTATCTTCTAGTTCAGTTTTCACTTACACACCTCCACTTCAGGCCTTTTTTGTGCCAAAAACCACAGCATTATCATGCTCTTCTCCTCCATCTGTAGCGACAGCCACATCTGGTCTCCCACGTATTGAGCAATCGTCTCTTTCTGGGTTTGTCCCCTCAACATCATCTTCTGTTAACATTCCAGTTTTCCCAGCTGATTTTACCCAGGCAATGGAGAAGAATATCAAATTCACATTACAGGAGCCTGCTGTTGGGGGTACTTTGGGTCAAGTAATGGAGAACTCCTGCTATGTGTCCTCTCCTCCTTTATCCTCTATTTCATTAGCTAGCAATTTGATGTCAGCAACTCCAAACAGTCCTGTTGGTGTGACTAGCATTGGACAAAATAACACTGTCATAACTCCCAATTCTTCTGTGCAGCAACAAGGTGATACTAAAATTAAAACAAATCGTGTTATACAGTCTGAGTCTAATTCAGCAACAAATGGAGATTTAATCAGTTTTACTCCAGTCCAGAAACTTACATTAGTCACAAATCCACCTATTTTATCACCCTGTGGCACATCAGGAGTCAGTATTGTACCATCTCCAGCATCCACTGGTATTAATGCTCAGAAGTTGGTTTTCATTAACACACAAATTGCTAATGGTCCATCAACCACCAATCTAGTTGCAGAGTCATTGAATCATAACCTTCCTTCTTCCCTAAGCAAAACCTTTGTTAGTGCCACAGAGCAACCACAGTTGGTTCTGATCCCATCTACAGTAGGAGCACCAATAAGAATAAATTCATCACCAGCTATTGCTCAAGTAAAAGATGTGAAAATTGGACTAAATATAGGTCAAACCATTGTAAATACTAAAAGCAATGCACAACAGGCTCCACCAGTTATATTGCACTCTGCCATTTCTAAGGGAGAAGACAAAAAGAGTATGGGCTTGGCGCTGTCTTTGACAAGAAGTGGTACGTTGGTTCCTGTTGCAAGTTGTGTAACTCAAAGTGCTGCGTCAGTTAATGAATGTGTATGTGTTGCAACAAAAGCTGAAAATGCCTTTACAGTAACAACAGCAAATGCATGTGTAGAATCTGTTTCAGTAACATCAAGTGGGATGACTTCTGGGACACGGCCCACTGTCTTGATTGGTGGAAATGATCCCTCAAGAATAAGGCCAGTTCTGGGTAATCAACTGTGTACGTCAAATATTGGAAATACTGTGGGTATATCAACTGTGAAAACAGGACATCTTGCTTCATCTGTGCTGATTTCAACAACACAACCAACAGTATCTCCTCAAAATTTAGCATCTGCTTTGCAATTCCCACTCATTAGCTTACCTGGATCTGTAGCGACGCCCCACAAAGTGTTACATACAATTCCTCAGTTGGCAGCAGTTCCAGCTCCTCCTCCAGTACCAAAAAGCCAGTTGCCCACACTGCTTCAGTTTCAGTCATCAGGAGTTTCAGCTTCTATGCCAAGTAATGCAGGCCTTCACAAACCTCAGAGTGTGTTGCCCCCTCCATCACCAAATACAGGTAAAGTCATTAGTTTTCCCAATTTTTCTTCCCTACAATGCCAGCAGGTGCCTCCCAGTACAGAGAAACAAAGTCAAGCTTACACTTGTGCTTCTACCGTTCAGATGTCTGCAGCTTCACCAACTTTAACAAGCAAAGCAGGAGGTCAGTTGAATGAACCTTGCATTCAACAGAAAATAGTCATTAACACCTGTATGCCTTTGGCACCTGGAACTCAGATAATGATTAATGGTACTCGTTTTGTTGTTCCACCACAAGGCCTTGGAGCTGGCAGCCATGTTGTTGTTCTCTCTTGTAATACAAAACAGACTTCTCCTTTAACTGTGAACCATGGTCAAGAGGCTCAAGGTGTGCCAGTCGTTAACCCAATAACCTCAAAAATCATGCTAGCACCAAGTAACTCATCAAGTTGTCAAATATCAAAACATCCTTTGAAAAGCTCTACAAAAATTGTGGACTCTTTTGGGTCTGCACATGCTTTACCCATCATACATGCAACACCCCAGATACTTAATACTCCAGCTAGCTCATGTACTCCACTGTCTGCAGCGACACTGTCTGTGTCTTCACTGATAAAATCTCCTGTTAATGTTGTAGCTACATCTTCTGTGGTTTCTGCTGTTCATCCTCCGAACTCTCATTTACCAAGCAGCGCTTCCATGTTTCACTTAGACACTTCTATCAAAAAATTGTTGGTCAGTCCAGAAGGAGCCATTTTGAATGCTATAAATACTCCAGCATCAAAAGCTTCTTCCCTGTCTTCATCACTGCCTCCTGTTGTTGTGTCCACCAGCAGGAATCCTACCACTGTCGTCTCTGCATCACAGTCATCTTGCCTTGATAAATCTGACAAAGCTGCATCCTGATTTTACCATAAATGAGCCACTTGGAAATTTTGGGGCATTCGTCTGACTTTTGAAGTTGTAACTATTGAATAATTTCTTACATTGTTTGAAACAGTTGATTTACTCAAAATTATTTAAGATTACAATTCTTTTCTGTTCACCTGTGAAGTTTAGGAGGAAGAAAAATTTAGCTTGTCAGCAGTTTTCAGAGAGTTCTTTAGTAAAAAGGTCAGAAATTACCAATGAGCTCGTTAAAAACTTTAAATTTGGAGAAATCTAGCCTTTTGCACATGTTCCATCTTAACAGTATGGGCTGTTTGCCAGTGTGTTTATGACAGTATATATATCCTTTTTATTTGTGAAATTTATTTTTGATTTGTTTCTGTAAAAAAAAATATATTTATGCATTGTAAATATGCAACCTATGGTATAGAATTGTACATATTCATGAATTCCTAACAATCTTTACTAAACTATATGTACAAAGAACTATGCTGTCTTATTTATGTTTTGTTTACATAATGTATAGTTTTTTAAGTATTTTAGTAACTTTGGACCAGTGTACTGTTTAGCAACAATGCAGAAGAATCTGCATATAATAAATCAAGTTGCTGTATGCCTTTGTCTTGGCAATAGTTTAAAAATGTGTATATCTGTTACACCATGGCAGGATACATATATCTACATCTTTCTACTTAATGCAGATGCACCTCAGCTTTTGGAATACTGTAGAATGAAATTATTTAACCTTTTCTGCTCTTTTTGTGGTTTGCATTTCAGATGATTTGATAGGAGTTGGAAGGAAGGCCATTTTGTTGATTCTCCTGATACAGAGTGGGATAACCCATACTTCATCCATTCTTAGTAAATGTTTGGTTATATTGCCTAAAATATCCAGTGATGTGATAGTGGTTTCCCAGGCACCGGTCTAAGTCACCTGGCTGCTGTTCAGGACTACCATGTTTTGACATAAAGCTCATAGATCTGTTGAATGTTATTCTCTTTTTTTACAGCCTTGTCTGCATTTCCACATGTCTGGTAACTGCAACAAGGTCACTCTTTAATCTTCTGTCTAGCCATAAAAAGCTACCCATTTTTTTCACCAGTCATGCTTTCTAGGAATGGGGTTTTTTTCTTTAAATTTTAATTGGTCTATCTGGAAGGATAGTGCTAAAACATCATGCAGTATTAAAGTACTTTATTAGTAC
Organism: Phaethon aethereus; assembly: GCF_964289735.1. NCBI lineage: Eukaryota > Metazoa > Chordata > Aves > Phaethontiformes > Phaethontidae > Phaethon > Phaethon aethereus. The sequence continues at coordinate 33,096,103 of NC_138577.1, read as the reverse complement.
TTTGAGTGGGAATAATTCACATATTACATAAACCTTCCCTTTTTATGCAGTGTATTCAATATTTGTTGTCTGAGGTTCAGCTTTTCATCTGATAAAACCCTTGTGTTATTTTCTGCTGAGTTCATAGGTGCCTGCTGCAGTGTTCATGGAAATAGAAAAGTTTTTTGGTATCTTTTGAGACTAGAACGGGTGCCCATCTAGGAGCTCTTATTTTATGGGGGATGATGATTTTAGAACTGCTGTTTTAAAATCTGAAGTCATAGTCTCTCTTAGTTGCTTGGAAGATGCACTCTTAGGCTGAACATCTTTGTATATGTGGGATTTTTTCGGGTTTTTTTCAGAAACTAGAAGGGAAAATTTCAGAAGAAATCATGAATATTATTTGCTTTTTTAATAACTATGACTTCAAAGGGGGATAATAGCCTACATATCTGTATTTAGCAGCATTCTTAGACTGTTTTTATTGAGATGAAGCTCAAGCTTTTGCTCCTCATCGTGTTGAGTTTTCTCCTTCCCTTCCCCATTTGCTATACACAGTTTGGCAGTTTGGATCTTTGGTTGAAGAATAAGACCACAGCTTACTCCCTCTTTGTTGGCTGCCCTTCATCTTGTTCTGAAAAGTAATCTGGTAACTACTTAACTAGAATTCTGGGAGAGTGGGGGAAAAAAAAGCTTGTGCCTTCCATAGGTAACTTCCCTTTCTGCACTAACTAAAAAAAATTGAATTGGGGAGTTGCCTCTTTGTGGATCAGCAATCTCCATCTTATCTCAGGACTAGGAAAGATGGAAGCTGTCAGTTTTGGGCTGAGAGAAAGTTTGGTTTTATTTTAGAAAAAGCTACCTGGTATACTTTTACTTCTCATTAAAGGTGTTACATAATTGATTTTGAAGACATGTAGTAGTAAGTGGTGTGTGCCTGCCAGAATTTACAATGTTAAAGCTTTTTAAATCTGACTCCATTTTGCAATTGAATTCTGCAGGTGACTTTTCCGGCAGAGGAAGATGGCAGAGAATGGCAGTTTCTTCATGGACATTTTACATAATCTGAAACCATATACACCACTTCATTTCCACTTCACTGGTGGAACCTTGGGACTGACTTTTTTGGATTTTTCTCTTCTCTTACAATGGCTCTTTTTCCTTTTTCCTTTTTATTTATGTTTGTTGTAGAGTGAATATCTGCACTGTCTGGAAAGCTTAAGATTAGGTTCTACTATTGCAGGCCGTCTGGATAGAGAAAAAAATCTTGCATGGAATTTTTCTGTGTGCTAATGTAGTAGAAAGATTTATGCTATAATTAATTCTAATAGAGAAAAGTTAGAAAAGCTTAATTGAGGAACTCTGAATTCAAGCTACTTACTTGAATGATTTCTTAGAAAATTTCTGAATTAGTATGATAATATTTTATAATTCCTTTATAAATATTTTATAATTTGGCAGGCATAAACTTTGCAAGATTTGATTCAGCTTGATTAGAATTTTCATGGACTGTTATTCCCTACTGGATACATGTTCAGATCCCAAATCCCATTGGAGAAAGGCTTGAGACTGCTATGTAATGGAGTTGTATGATTCATTATTTTGTAAAAACAAATTTTAGTCATTTTTAGGAATAAAATTCCTCTTCCCATCACTCTTCTCTGATAATATAAATGTCAGTCAGTGTAAGACTTTCCTTCAAATGAAAGTAAATAGCCATTGACGATTTGCTACATATCTTTTGTTCTTCGTACCAAATATATAGTGCTACCTATAGCACAAAAAGAACTGTAAAAAAGTAGATTGTATTCACAGATGCAATGAAAAAGCAGAACTACCTGCATCTTTACTTGAAGTTAAAAAGACATTTAATTGCACATACAAACCAATATATATAAAAATCAATCTTTGAAGAAAACATATTCAGCTTTTCAGAGCTTGTAAAATGCCTTGCTTTTAGACACCTTCAGGTATTACAAGCAGATATTCAGACACTGTATTATACACAAAACTTTGGGTTTATTAATGACTTTCAACATTGTGGATGATATCTTTGATATTTACCTAAATGGACATAGTTTGCACAATAATTTTGCTTTGCTTTGAGTAGAAAATTATATTCATTTTGCTTTGCTGTTCAAACCCACGTGGGTGTGTTCTGCCATTTTCATCTAGGGATTCTGCCTCTACCATAATAGAAGTAATTAAATTTCACAAGTATTAGGAGTCATAGAAGTACCTGTTCAAACCAAGTCTGTTACTGTCAAGTCATTCAAACCCCCTCTGATTTCACTGTGTGACATAGCAAAGAGGACAAATTGAAAAGTAAAGCAAAAATTCTCCTGATAAGTGAAGAGAAACTTACTTGTCTCATGTAAATAGGTCAGAAAATTACTAAAAGCTGACATTTGAACGGAGTCCATAGCCTCATCACAGAGTTTGTTTTGTAGCTGGGTTTGCTTATATTTTGTAGTATTGCAGAATTTTAGTAGCCTAAATTGATTTTAAAGTAAATTAATAATTTTCATTAAAGCATGATGAGGCTGTTTTCTTTAAAATAGAACAGCAGGAGGTGCTCACAAAGACTTAAATTCATGTAGCCTGTTCTCTGTAAGCTGCACCTGAAGTGAGTTTACTGACTCAAAATAAGATAAATAAAGTTGTATCAGACTAAAGGTCCATCTATCCTAGCATCATGTCTCTTAGAACAGTCAACAGCAGCAGTCCAAAAGAGCATAATAACAGGCCTGAATACTCTTCTAGTATCCACTAATCTGAGCCAGGGTCTTCCTCAGAGCTGTAATTTTTTTTTTTTAATCGATTTAATGCCCTCCGTGTATTTTTCTTTATGAAATTGACCAATCCTTTCTAGAATTCTTCTTGAATGCATGTGAACTATTACCATCCACAGCATCCTGTGGTACAGAGTCTTTCACACAGTATGCAAATAAATTTCCTGCCTGTTTCTGAACCTGGCACCTGCTCGTTTCATTTGATGCAAATAATATTTATATTGTAAGGTACAATAAGCCTTTGCTCTTTATTCATTTCTCCATGTGGCCTATGTAGACCTTTGCCAACCTTTGGTTGTGTCTTTTCCAGAACAAAGAGATATAGTCAATTCAATTATTTCTTATATGGAATATTCAGTTGCTGTCATTGCTATGTGTACCTTTTTCAGTTTTAATATATCCTTGAGATGTGGGATCAGAATAGTGCATGTTCTAAAAGCACTACAAATCTATTCAGAAGTGTGATGATGATTTTTCTCTCACAATAATTATTTCAAATTTTTGGCATGGGTTTCTGACTATTATTTAGCCTTATACTAAGTTTTTCGTAGAAATACCAACTGTAAACCAAATACACAGTAGTGTCAAAATAAACTCCGTTCTAGAATATCATGGCTGTAAAGACATGATCTTTAAACCAGATTATTGAAACCAGTGCAAATCTGGCACTCTGCTGTCTCTGAACTGTTACTACTTTTGTTTGGTTTAGCTCTCTTGAAAATGTAGAAGGACAAACTGTTGTAATGATTTTGAACATGATGAGTTTTTAACTCTCATTATTTTTGTGTACAGGATACAAGCTTAATTATGTATATTAGGTGTGTGATCATTCCATACATGTTGGCACCCAAATAAAATTTTTTTACTTACTGAAGAAGCCACATTTGCAAATATGACACAATTATGTTCTATTTTAAATATTTTCCTTGAAAGTACAGTGGCATAAAACAAACTTTAAGATCATGCTAAACATGTCTTTTCTTCTTTTCTCAAACTACCGAAATTCCTGATCAATAGTCATACCTGGATGTCTGGCATAAACTTGGAAACCAGGGTACTTTTTTGTTTCATGTGTGATTAATCCAGAAGTTCTGCAGGAAGTTGGTGTTACAGTATCTTTTTTTTTCAATCTCAGCTGAACTAAACATATTAAGTGGAAAGGGTATGTAAAAGCAAAGTAAAGGAAATGTAATTAATTTCTTATAATATTTATTGAAATTAAGTTTATTACACAGAAAGTGTATTAAAATGTAGATAAATATGATTTTCCACCTTTTGCAGATGAAGACAATGAAGTACAGCGTTCTCATAGCAACAGGGAAGAACTGAAAAGAGGATCCTTGGTCCCCTGACTCCTCTTCCAGCGTTCCATACATAACTGAAGGTTAGACAACTAGATTACCACTTTATTTTCCCCTATTCTTGCTTTTTACAAAGACAAAAAATTAATTAGAAAATGAAATTGTTTTCAAGAATGTGAGTAGCACTGACAGGTAGCATTTATAAAAATTAAGTAACTTAAAAAAACAAGATAGGAAAGGAACCACTGTAACTGTGATTTTTGTAATTGTCTTTAGGCTTTAGAACTTTGCTTGTCAATATTAATGTAATAAAAGGCAGACTGTACTTCTTTAATTAGTTGTTCATATTGATTCCTTTTAGTAAATGTACAAGTGTAAGATCAGACTATTTTGGCTATCTATAGGTCATGGGCATCTAGTACCATCATACACATTGTCATCCTGTCCTCATGACATGCTGGTATTTGTGGAATCATTCCTCACTCTCTTTTTTTTAATCACATGCAGCAGTGAAGTAGAATATCAAAGAGGGATTAGTGGTTGGGTATTAATAAGTAGTTACAAGGTGTCTTGGTTATAATAAGGAAACAGTGGAATTATGATGGAATCAATTTACACAATATAAAAAGCAGGTATTTAGTATTACATTCAATTTTAACTACTGGGGAGGAGGAATTGATGACAAATATTTATAAAAACCTTATCAACTGATATTAGCAACATGCTAATACTACAATTAAAATAGTTTGTTTGAGGCTTGTCTGGCCAGTATTCTACAGTTCAACTACATGTTACGTCTTCAAAATACTGTTCTTGCCTGTAGAGTGCTTTTCTGCAAGATAGTATTAGAAGAACCTTTGACAGACAAATGCAAAAAGTGGGGGAGAGCCTGTCCTAAAGTGTTTTTCTCCTTCCATGGCCTAAGAAATTGATGGAAATACATAAACTTTTATTTAAAAACAGCCAATATTTGAAAGTGAGTTTCTTTCTTTGACACATGGAATGCAAGTGACATGGCTGGTACAGCAGTCCAGTCCTTGTATGAGCTGCACCTTGGACTGGGCATTTATCTCACTGTAGTGGCCAGTAGCAAATGCTTAGTAGAAAGAACAAGAAATAGATCAAGTATGAGTTAATTTTCCCCAGTATGTATACACAGCTTCCAACAGTAATTCTAGGAGAATCGTGTGAACTCAGCTTGGACTTGTCTGTGACATGAAAGAACAAGTTTTGCAGCCAGAGAATCAGATACTGGAAAAAGGTGAGCAATAATTCAGAGAAGCAGAGCAGAAAAAACAGTGGACATAAAAGTGTAAAAATGCTTCTTCAGTTTAAGAAGTGGTAGGAGGTGTGGAGAGGTGCATGAATCCTGCTAAAAAGCAAAAGTTTTGAACACGGAATTGACTGTGAAATATTGTTGTTGTCCTTCCTGTTGGTGAGGCCAAAAAAAACAAGAGGTGTAGAGTATGCGGGCTCCATATCCTGGGGATTACAAATGTAAGAAAGACAGGCTTCTTGAATGTGTGTTGACACCAAAAATGTTCAGGAAGAGATTTTTGGAGATACATAAATAGGAGTAATTTATTGCAAGGTAGGCATCTGATACCTCTTAATCCTTGCAAGGATGTCTCTACAGGAGATTAATGTTTGGGGAATATTCACACTTACGATATGATTTTGTTGTTTTACTGCAAATTCTGAAGCAGTTCCAAGATTTTTCTGAATGCAGTTACCAGATGACAAGCTTAAAGTTTCTCCTGTGAACAACTGCAGACAGCAAATCTGACACTGAACAGTGTCTAAAATGAGCAGGTGTTTTGCTCCTGAATGTCAGTAAAGAGTCACTTGGGGTGTGATGGTATGCAGTAACAGAAATCAGTTACTTCTGTGAAGATAAATAGGAAAGGACAAACTGGTAGAAATTGAAAGGTTAGACCTCTTTCTTAGAAAATACTTTTCAACAAAAATGAGTCAGTTCTTTTCCCTAATACCTACAAGAATGTAGCTGATGACAAGGTAAATTCAGAAAAGAACTGGGAGGAAGGAAGGCTACTTTTCTGTGTAAGCAGAGGATATAGTGAATGTGCAGTGGAGCAGTCTGTTTCTCCCATCCAGAAATGGAAGCTAGCAGAGTTGAAAAGACATTACAAAACTAGTATTGAAGGACTAAAGTATTTATATTAAGCCATCACTCTGTCTTGTACTGATTTGTACTTGACTCATGTGGTGTACTTCTCAGGGAAGGAGCAAATAAAGCATGTGGTCCAAATGTGTAATTGGGGCTATACTAAAATGGTTTGGAAATGTGAAGGCATATCTGCGGCTCAAGCATTGTTCAGGTTTTGACCCATGTGAGTCCAAGCAAGAGTGGAGTATACCACTACCACATGGCAGGAGTTTTCTGGGGAACTAGAGAAGGCAATAACTGTGTCTTGTAGCTTAGGTGTCAGTAGTGTTCTCACACTACATTCTGCCCTTTTTTCCTGGTAAAATAGGGCTCAGTAGTCTCTGGTTCTCTTTTGATGAGTAAATTTGAGAGATGTTTCATGGTGGAATAGGGTTAGATGGACGAGGGTCTGTCCTTCATATTCCCATGAGCACAAGGCATTTAGGAGCACTGCTACCCCCAAAAAATGTGGTCTTTTGCATTGGCCCAAGAGTATAATGTATGTGGACAAAAGATCTTGAAGGGCTGGATTTTTGCAGCAAGGGAAGTAATAATTTTTTCTGTTTATTAGAAACCAAGCTGCCTTTGAGCCAAGGATTTTCTGGGGAAAGGAATTAAAGTGAAAATTGGAGGATTGTGTAAGGATGCAGAATAGAATCATAGAATTGTTTGGTTTGGAAAGGACCTTTAAAGGTCATCTAGTGTAACATCTGTGCAGTGAGCAGGGACATCTTCAACTAGAGCAGATTGCTCAAATTCCTGTCCAACCTGACCATGAAGGCTTCCAGGAATGGGGCATCTAACCACCTCTCTGGGCAACCTGTGACAGTGTTTCACCACCCTCATTGTGAAAAATTTCTTCCTTCTACCTAGTCTGAATCTACCTCTTTTCAGTTTAAAACCATTACTCCTTGTCCTATAGCAACAGGCCTGGCTAAAAAGTTTGTCCCCATCTTTCTTATAGGCCCCCTTTAAGGACTGGAAGGCTGCAGTAAGGTCTCCCCAGAGCCTTCTCTTCTCCAGGCTGAACAACCCCAACTCTCTCAGCCTGTCCTCACCGGAGGAGTGTTCCATCCCTCCGATCATTTCTGTGGCCCTCCTCTGGACCCACGCCAACAGGTCCATGTCTTTCCTGTGCTGAGGGCTCCAGAGGTGGATGCAGCACTGCAGGTGTGGTCTCACCAGAGCAGAGTAGAGGGGCAAAATCCCCTCCCTGGACTTCCTGGCCACGCTGCTTTGGCTGCAGACCAGGATACGGCTGGCCTTCTGGGCTGCGAGCACACATTGCCGGCTCATGTCCAGTTTTTCATCCACCAGTACCCCCAAGTCCTTCTTGGCAGGGCTGCTCTCAATCCCTTCATCCCCCAGCCTGTACTGATACTGAGGGTTGCTCTGACCCAGGTGCAGGACCCTGCACTTGGCCTGTTGACCCTCATGAGGTTCACAGGGGCACATTCCTCAAGCTTGTCCAGGTCCCTCTGCATGGCATTCCATCCCTCAAGTGTGTCAACTGCACCACTCAGCTTGGTGTCATCTGCAAACTTGCTGAGGGTGCACTTGATCCCACTGTTTCTGTCACTGATGAAGATATTAAAGTGTACTGGTCCTAATACAAACCCCTGAGGGACACCACTCATCACTGATCTCCATCTGGACATTGATCTGTTGACCACTACCCTCTGAATGTGACTGTTCAACCAATTCCTCATCCACCCATCAAATCCATCTCTCTCCGATTTAGAGAGAAGGATGTTGTGGGGGACCATGTCAAAGGCCTTACAGATATCCAGACAGACATCTCTTCCCTTTTCCACTTATGTGGTCACTCCATCATAGAAGGCCACCAGACTGGTAAGGCAGGATTTGCCCTTGGTGAAGCCATGCTGGCTGTCTCAAATCCCCTCTCTGTCCTGCATGTGCCTCAGCATAGCTTCTAGGAGCATCTGTTCCATGGTCTTCCCAGGGCACAGAGGTGAGGCTGGCAGGTCGGTAATTCCCAGGGCCCTCCTTTCTCCCTTTTTAAAAATGGGTGCAATATTTCCCTTTTTCCAGTCCCCAGGGAGTTCACCTGGCTGCCAGGACTTTTCAAATATGATGGAGAGTGGCTTGGCAACTACATCAGCCAATTCCCTCAGGACTCTGGGATGCATCTCGCCAGGTCCCATAGACTTGTGTATGTTCAGGTTCCTCAGGTGGTCTTGAACCTGATCTTCTCTGACAGTGGGAGGGACTTTGCTCCTCCAGTCCCCATCTTGCTGTCCATCCCCTCAAGAGGTGTGGGAAGAGAGACTTCCAGTGAAGTCTGAGGCAAAGAAGTTGTTCAGTACCTCAGCCTTCTCCTCATCCATTGTTACCAGTTTGCCTATCTTGCTCATGAGGTGGATACGCTTACTCTGACCTTCCTTTCCTGGCTGACATACCTATAAAAGTCCTTATTATTCTTTATTTGTGTGTAACATACACAAATTTAATCCGTGAGAAGAATTTTCTTTCCTCAGAAATAGTCAGGACTCAGAACAAATATGGGCCAAAAACAGATTGAAAAAAATAGAATCACCTTATCTTTTAAATTCTTGTGTCTCTGTTGGTTTTCTGTGAAAAGACAGAAGATTTCTGCCCAGATGTTACATAAATGATCTGCTGTTATTCGTTAAATATTAAAATAGCAAAAAGGAAGGTATATAAATAAAGTCTTACGGTTATAGACACATCACTACAAAATCTAGCATTACGTTTCCTACACATTATCATTCTCTAACACAGTTTTGTGTTTTTTCCAGGACACAAAAAAAAGGTAAATCAATAATTCATAAGTCTATGACTTAACTCCCTACTTCAGCATTACGTAGCTGCCTACTAGTTTCTATAGATAATAAACTTGCCTTTACAAGTGTCTGTGTTGGAAACACTTCCCAGTAATACCAAGTAATATAATGCAGGAGAACATCTACAAACTGAAGCTTAGGAGGTTCAGGCTGGACCTTAGAAAGTGTGTTTTCATCAGAAACATATGGCATTAGAACAGGTTGCGCAAAGAAGCCATTGAATCGCCATTCTTTCTTTCTTGTTTTCAGAACTTGGACAGTCAGGTCATGGATGACTTAATGCAGCACTGATAATAGTCCTGATTCAATGTGGGGAGATCTTCAAACTTCCCTTTCAACCACTGACCGCAGGATTCCTTATGATGAAACAGAAAAGCCTCTGAGTATGACTCCATGTGTTATGGGATTAACAAATAAAGGGAATACAACATCTAGTGGCACGGCAGGAATTGACCACAGCAGAGTAGCCATGACAGTTCCACTCAAAGTAATCAAAATGTAGCTGTTCAGGAAATTCCACAAGTAGTTGTTTAGTGTAACAGCAGGGTAAGTACAAAGGAATAGCTATTATAGCCCTGTAGTTCAGTCCTTTTGTCAACAAGGGATCTGTAGAAATGGAGATCTGGATGATTGCTTTCTGGTATTTATGAAATCCAGGAGGATTGTATTAGTAGACATGAACTAAAATTATCCAGCTACATCAACACAAGACAGTACTTCAGAGGTAAAAACATTCTTCCTCTATCACTGAAGAACTTGCTCTTCATAGATGTGTGAAGAAACCGTTCCCCTTCAATTTACTCGAGCTAATTAAAACCTTGATAAGAGCCTGCATTCCTAACTGATTATTTAAATAGAAATATCCAGTACCTAACTTGAGTGTGTACTGGAGTTATGTTCTTACGTGGTCTGTAATTCACATTCCCAGTACCACTGCTTCTGTACCTTCAACCTGACTTCTAGTCACCATCTTGTTCCAGGTAGTGACAAACAAAACATTACTTACTTCTGAAAACAGAATGTAAGGTATTAACAACAGAATAAAAGAGAAGAAAGGGCTAGACAGAAGACAAGTATAAAATGTGAATTTCAGCTGCGTTAAGTTACAAGTAAATTTAAAAAATGCAAACACAATAAAAATACGTTTTAGAAATGTGCTGAATGTTTCCATATACATCCAACACATTCTCAACTGAAAACTTACCTTTTAAAAAAAGGTTTCTGACATCCAGAGCAGCCAGGAAATGCTGACTCCACTCTCCGTGATGCCCCAACATACACTATTCTGGCATATTCATCATGGAACCCCAAAGCAGACTGGAGCCAGGATATGGATATATGGGGTAAGGACTGAACTTTATAGGGGAGTTTTTGTTTTGGTTTTAAACAAACACACACACAACCACAATATTATGCAGTTTTGTAAGATTTTTCTTTAATCTTTACTTTATATCCCAGGGATATAAAATAAAGAAAATTAGAAATCTTATAAAACCATTTAATATTGTTGAAAAGGGGTGGTGGTGGAGGGAGAAAACTTACCTTACCCTTAATAGGCCTGCTCCATTCTGCAGCGGGGTTCTGTGGTATGTGTGACATCACCAGTCTAGCGTTTTCTAGTGATGTCACACAGAGAGGGAGTTGATGATCTGCAGCTGCTTTGGACATCAGATACCTAAAGAAAAGAGATCGGTAACTTTTTCAATTCAGATATGGATTGATACTGAATGTTCTTATTAACCCATTTATGGGCCAAATACCAGAATTTCAGACACTTACTTCAATGGCAGTTTTGACTGAATAAGAATGCAAGATGAGATTATATATTCACACTATACAAACTCCTGTATAATTGAAAGTGTTTTCATTTTGAAAATACTTTTATATTCTACAGTAAATTTCCTGAAAATAGTATCTTGTATTTTACCTTCTGCAATGTCATTATGAATATTATAAATATCTATCAACAGCTAACCTGCTAACCTCCGACGTTATTTGAAAACTGGGACTGAGTATAGTCAGGAAGAATGACTGGTAGTAAATTATGAAAGAAATTCACTCATGACATCTCTTAATCAATTTTATCTTTGAGCATTTACCGGCAACTAATGAAAAGATGTATCAGCCCTCAAACTTTAAAAAAAAAAAAAAAAAAAGTTTTCAGTTTGCACTTCCATGACTAGATATCTGATCACACGAAGCTGTATTATAAAATGGCATCCCATACTCTCTTATTAAACATCGCAAATAAATGAAGTAAAAAAAAAAAAAAAAAGGCAATTTCTTGCTACTGAGAGTATCTTTATCTCATGATTTAGTTCATTACTATGAAACAACTTTTTGTTCAGACATTTAGGCACATGTTCTAATTTTCTTTAGGCAAAGTTAGTAATCAACACAATGATGATTGTGTAGTCTACCACATTTATTTTAAAGATATAAAACACAGGTGAAAGTTTATTATCAGCATGACCTTACTGTCTTTTTGAACCTAACTCAAAACAGTGACATTATCCAGCACTGAACTATCACATTTTACTCTTTATTAGAAGAACTTCAAGATATTAACTAACTTATACTTCTGTAACTCATGAAGAAACTGGATGTATGCAGTATCTTAAACTACTTACAAAAAAGCTGCGTCTTTTAAGCTGTTATGGATCTTACTTAACTCCCTTTCATACAGCTGAATTTTGCATCATCTTAACTCTGGATATACAAGTATTTCTTTATTCTTCAGCTGAACATCTTAAAATCAGCTGTTTTGTTGTAACTGTGTGCTGCCAAGAATGCCTTGAATATTTTTTTTCAAAATCCAGTGCACTGTGGAATGTTCTGAATATACAGTAGTACCTCTATGACAAAAACATTCTAGGTTAAATGTATGACTACACATTTATATCTTTGATGCAGAATCCACACTTTCTACGTTTGGAACTGTAGAAAGGAACACTATAAAAGTGGCTTAAGGAAAGCGTCTTAGAAAACATTTATTGGGGGGCTAGCCACACAAGAAAAGGCATGAAAGACCATGGGAAGCTAACAGAAAATAGTTGTGAAAAAACCTAGACAATATAGACAGAAAAAGAGATACTAGAGAATCTAAGAAAAACTGAAGACTGGGACAAAAATATTGAAAGCTAGTGAGATAAGCAGAAGACAGAAATACTGTGGAGAAGATTTCAAAATCTGAAGCCTAAAATTGGCTTTATTCATTCATATTTTACAACTAAATAGCTGGTTGACAACTAAATAGCTGGTTGGATTTCCAAAAGCTCCACATGCTCAGTCTCTCCTCAGAAGTACAGGAAACTGCACGGAAGTAAGTCTGTAAACTTCGGACTCAAAATACAACATTTTGGGGCTCATATCAGTGTTTTTAAAAGATGTGGGCAAGCCAAAGAGAAGCAATAACAGACTACTTGGAAGTGACCATGTCAAAGGCCTTACAGATATCCAGACAGACATCTCTTCCCTTTTCCACTTATGTGGTCACTCCATCATAGAAGGCCACTAGACTGGTAAGGCAGGATTTGCCCTTGGTGAAGCCATGCTGGCTGTCTCAAATCCCCTCTCTGTCCTGCATGTGCCTCACCATAGCTTCTAGGACGATATGCTCCATGATCTTCCCAGGCACAGAGGTGAGGCTGAGAGGTCGGTAATTCCCAGGGCCCTCCTTTCTCCCTTTTTAAAAATGGGTGCAATATTTCCCTTTTTCCAGTCCCCAGGGAGTTCACCTGGCTGCCAGGACTTTTCAAATATGATGGAGAGTGGCTTGGCAACTACATCAGCCAATTCCCTCAGGACTCTGGGATGCATCTCAGTCAGGTGCCATAGACTTGTATATGCTTAAGTTCCTCAGGTGGTCTTGAACCTGATCTTAGAAAATGGAGGGTCAATTCGAAAAAGTGCACAAGGGCTGATTTTTAGCTGTCAGCATGTATGAGATGTGTAGATAGTAGCTGTATATAGCTTTTTTTGTTTTATACTGCTGCTAGTTACCTTTATTACTGTACGTAAAGGTCAGTGCAGATGTGTGGCCAAAAGACAACACTGGAAACTTTCAAGCACTTTTCAGATCTGATGTGCAACAAAATATGTTTAAGGAAATGGCATGAACACACAACAGTCTTTCAGTTTTGTTGCACAGTTTAATATGCAGTCAACAGAAAAGTACAAATGAATAAATGCTACTTCTGCAAAGCACGGAGGAACTCATTAACCTTTTACTTTATATAAGAAATGAAAATTAGTTTGCTTTTAAAGGCAAGAAGTGTACTCTTATGTCACATTAAATATATGGACATATGTCAACAAAGTAGTGGATATTTGTCATGGTTTAGCCCCAGCTGGCAACTAAGCACCACGCAGCCGCTCGCTCACTCTCCCTCCCACAGTGGGACGGGGGAGAGAATTAGGAAAAACCTCGTGGGTTGAGATAAACACGGTTTAATAGGACAGAAAGAAAGAAGGGAACAACAATGATAATACCAACAAAGGAATGTACAAGAACAAGTGAGGCCCAATACAACAATTGCTCACCACCCCGTGATCGACAGCCCGTCCCCGAGCAGCGATTTCCGCCCCCCGGCCAACTCCAGTTTATGTACTGGGCATGACGTCGTATGGTAGGGAATATCTCTTTGGCCAGTCTGGGTCAGCTGTCCCGGCTGTGTCCCCTCCCAGCTCCCCGGGCACCCCCAGCCTGCTCGCTGGCAGGCCAGCACAAGAAGCTGGACTGTCCTTGATGGCTCAGCAACAACCCAAAACATCAGCACATTATCAACAGTTCCTCATCCCAAATCCAAAACACAGTCTCACACTAGCTTCTATGAAGAAAACCAGCTCTATCCTGGCTGAAACCAGGACAGTATCCACCCCTTATTCCATACCATTTACGTCATGCCCAGGTCCTATACTTTTCAATACATTCCAATTATTCATTATTACTCTTCCTGTCTTTTAATATATACACACAGATATCACTTTCTTAGTCCATGGGCCATCACTTTAAAATGTCTATGGAGTTCAGTCAGTCCATGACTCTGGGCTTCATCCATCATAGCAGTCTCTCAGGGCAGGGGAGATGGTATGTGGTGTTGGATTGTCATCTGGCACGGTCCATGTCCATGGTCATCTGCAGGTCGAAGATGTCGATCTCGAGGGATTTGTTGGGCGCAAGCTGCTGAAGCCAGTTCCGGTTTCATCACTGCTGCACGTTGCTTGGTTTCAGTGAAGCTCATTCTTCATCAGTCTGGGTGATTCTTACTATAATACCATTGATATGGTAGATAGCAGCCACAGTAGTAATGTCATACTGAACAATTAACATAATACAATTCAAATCATTGACTGTTTTCACCCAAAATCAAGTCTCCTTGAGGTACACATCGGACTTCCCCATCCTTCCGCATTACCCACCAAGTGCACCCAGGTCCCTGTGCAAAGGCAATCCCACGAACGGGTTTGCCTTTTCCTAATGCAGGAGTAACCCAGACTGTCTTCCCCAGCATGTTTCTCACATGCACCACAGGGACTTTATCCCCTTCTACAGTATGTAGAAGTTTTGATTGGGCAGGGCCGGCTCTATTAGTAGATCCCCTAGTGTTGACTAACCAGGTGGCTTTGGCTAAATGTTTATCCCAATGTTTGAATGTCCCATCACCCATTGCTCTCAGGGTAGTCTTTAACAGTCCGTTGTATCGTTCAATTTTTCCAGAAGCTGGTGCATGACAGGGGATATGATACACCCACTCAATGCCGTGCTCTTTGGCCCAGGTGTCTATGAGGTTGTTTCGGAAATGAGTCCCATTGTCTGACTCAATTCTTTCGGGGGTGCCATGTCGCCATAAGACTTGCTTTTCAAGGCCCGGGACAGTGTTCCGGGCGGTGGCATGGGGCACAGGGTATGTTTCCAGCCATCCGGTGGTTGCTTCCACCATGGTAAGCACATAGCGCTTGCCTTGGCGAGTTTGTGGAAGTGTGATATAGTCAATCTGCCAGGCCTCCCCATATTTATATTTCAACCATCGTCCTTCATACCAGAGGGGCTTTAACCGCTTGGCTTGTTTGATCGCAGCACACGTTTCACATTCATGGATAACCTGTGCAATAGCATCCATGGTCAGGTCCACCCCTCGATCCCGAGCCCATCTATATGTTGCTTCTCTTCCCTGATGGCCTGAGGTGTCATGGGCCCACCGAGCTATAAATAATTCACCCTTATGTTGCCAGTCCAGATCCACCTGAGCCACTTCAATCTTAGCAGCCTGATCCACCTGATGGTTGTTTTGATGTTCTTCGGTGGCCCGACTCTTGGGTACGTGAGCATCTACATGACGTACTTTTATGACGAGATTCTCTAGTCGGGCAGCAATATCTTGCCACAATTCAGCAGCCCAGATGGGCTTGCCTCTGCGTTGCCAGTTGCTCTGCTTCCATTGCTGCAGCCACCCCCATAGAGCATTTGCCACCATCCATGAGTCAGTATAGAGTATTGGCCATTTTTCTCATTCAGCAATATCTAAAGCCAGCTGGATGGCTTTCACTTCCGCAAACTGACTTGATTCACCTTGTCCTTCAGCCACTTCTGCAACTCGTCGTATAGGGCTCCATACAGCAGCTTTCCACCTTCGATGTTTGCCTACAATACGACAGGACCCATCAGTAAACAGGGCATATTGCCTTTCGTTCTCTGGCAGTTCATTATATGGTGGAGCCTCTTCAGCACGCGCCACCTCCTCTTCCGGTGATATTCCAAAATCTTTGCCTTCTGGCCAGTCCATGATCACTTCCAAGATTCCCGGGCGATTAAGATTTCCTATTCGAGCCTGCTGTGTAATAAGCGTGACCCACTTACTCCACGTAGCATCAGTCGCATGATGTGTAGAGGGGACCCTCCCTTTGAACATCCAGCCCAGCACTGGCAGTCGGGGTGCCAGGAGGAGCTGTGCTTCAGTACCAACCACTTCTGAGGCAGCTCGAACTCCTTCATATGCCGCCAATATCTCCTTTTCAGTTGGAGTATAGCGGGACTCAGATCCCCTATATCCTCGACTCCAAAACCCTAGAGGTCAGCCTCAAGTCTCTCCTGGTGCCTTCTGCCAGAGACTCCAGGTAGGGCCATTCTCCCCGGCTGCCGTGTAGAGCACATTTTTAACATCTTGTCCTGCCCGGACTGGCCCGAGGGCTACGGCATGAACTATCTCCTGTTTGATTTGTTCGAAGGCTTGTCGTTGCTCAGGGCCCCATTTAAAATCGTTCTTCTTCCGGGTCACTTGATAAAGAGGGCTTACAATCAGACTGTAATTTGGAATATGCATTCTCCAGAAACCCACAACACCCAGAAATGCTTGTGTTTCTTTTTTGCTAGTTGGTGGAGACATAGCTGTTATTTTGTTGATCACATCCGTTGGGATCTGTCAACGTCCATCTTGCCATTTTATTCCTAAAAACTGGATCTCTTGTGCAGGTCCCTTGACTTTACTTTGTTTTATAGCAAAACCAGCTTTCAGAAGGACTTGAATTATTTTCTTCCCTTTCTCGAAAACTTCTTCTGCTGTGTTGCCCCATACGATGATGTTATCAATGTATTGCAGATGCTCTGGAGCTTCACCCTGTTCCAGTGCAGTTTGTATCAGCCCATGGCAAATGGTAGGGCTGTGTTTCCACCCCTGGGGAAGTCGATTCCAGGTGTATTGGACACCCCTCCAAGTGAAAGCAAACTGTGGCCTGCACTCTGCTGCCAAAGGGATCGAGAAAAACGCGTTAGCAATATCAATGGTGGCTTACCACTTGGCTGCCTTTGACTCCAGTTCATATTGAAGTTCTAGCATGTCCGGCACGGCAGCGCTCAATGGCGGCGTGACTTCATTCAGGCCACGATAGTCTACTGTCAGTCTCCACTCTCCATTAGACTTTTGTACTGGCCATATGGGGCTGTTAAAGGGTGAGCGAGTCTTGCTGATCACTCCTTGGCTCTCCAGATGACGAGTCAGCTCATGGATGGGGATCAGGGAGTCTCTGTTGGTGCGATATTGCCACCGGTGCACTGTTGTAGTAGCGATCGGCACCTATTGTTCTTTGACCCTGAGCAACCCCACCACAGAAGGGTCCTCTGAGAGACCAGGCAAGGTGGACAGCTGTTTAATTTCTTCTGTCTCCAAGGCAGCTATACCAAAAGCCCACCGGTACCCTTTTGGGTCCTTGAAATACCCTCTGCTGAGGTAGTCTATGCCCAGGATGCACGGAGCCTCTGGGCCAGTCACAATGGGGTGCTTCTGCCACTCGCTCCCAGTTAGGCTCACTTCGGCCTCCAGTACAGTCAGCTGTTGGGATCCCCCTGTCACTCCAGAAATACAGATGGGTTCTGCCCCTATATGGCTTGATGGCATCAGGGTACATTGTGCACCGGTGTCCACTAAAGCCTTATATTCCTGTGGGTCTGATGTGCCAGGCCATCTAATCCACACAGTCCAATAAACTCGGTTGTCCCTCTCCTCCGCCTGGCTGGAGGCAGGGCCCCTCTAATCCTGCTCATAGTACTCGTTACCCACTTCTTGTAAATAGGAATCAGAAGTCCCTTCAAGAGGATCAGAGGTGAGATCAGCTCTTCTATTCTTTCTGGGAAGCTGCCCACTGGAAAGTGGAGCGACGATTTTCCTCGAGGAACCTGAACCCCCTTTTGTAATTGTCTTTCCTTGCAGCTCGCGTACTCATGCCTCTAGGGTCGAGGTAGGTTTTCCATCCCACCTCCTCATGTCCTCTCCGTAGTCACGCAATTGAAACCACAGGGTGGCTCGTGGTGTGTATCCTCTGTATCTTCTCTCTTGAACAGAAGAGCGCTTACTCCTAATGGCTGAGACACTGGTCCGTATGGGTGGAGGGTAGGGCATATCCTCTTTGAATTGCTGGAACTCCCGGGACAGTTTCTCTATAGCAGAGACGCAGGCCCGTAGGGAGGAAGAGAGACTTTCTTCGTATTGCCGGAGTTGGCCAGCCAATTCATCCACCGTTGGTCTCTCTCCGTCCTTCCAGGCCATTACTGCGAATGAGTTGGCATATGATGATGGTGCACTCCGTACAAACTTCTGCCACATGGGTTGCGTGCAGTTGACTTCATCTGGATCTTTGGATGATTGTCCATTGTCCAAGTCACCATAAATCACTTCCAGCACCGCTAGCTCCCTCAGGTACTGGATACCTTTCTCCATGGTGGTCCACTTGCCTGGGTGACATAGAACATCTTCCTTGAAGGGATACCTTTCCTTCACACCCGACAGGAGTCGTCTCCAGAGGCTGAGGACTCGTGCACCTTTTCCAATTGCTTTGTCAATGCCCCCTTCCCTAGAAAGGGATCCCAGCTGCTTGGCTTCCCTACCCTCTAATTCCAGGCTACTGGCCCCATTATCCCAGCATCGGAGCAGCCAGGTGACAATGTGCTCACCTGGACGACAGCTGAAATCCTTTCGCATATCTCGCAATTCACTCAGGGATAGAGATCGGGTAGTTACCGTCTCTTTTATAAGTTCTTCCTCTTCCTCCTCTTCAAGTGATGACTCGCTCTCTTCCCTCTTCCGTGCTTGTGATGGCCCTGCTTCAGAGCACTCTGCCTCCTCACTCTCTTCCTCTGGCTCCTTCTTAGAAATATCTTCCTCCTCCCTTACTAAACGAGCTGACTTCCGCTTCCAAGATTTCTTCTTTTGTGCAGGGGCAACTGATACCGGGATGGGCTGGTTCTCTGGTTCAGCTGCAACAGTCTGAGTAGCTACAGTGCCCGCCGTGGGGGTTGGAGTAGTCACAGTGCCCGCCATGGGGGTTGGAGTAGTGGCAGTGCCCGCCACAGGGGTTGGAGTAGTCACAGTGCCCGCCACAGGGGTTGGAGTAGTCACAGTGCCTGCCACATTGCCATCAGACCCAGAGAGCCCCTCTCCCCTTTGCATAGTGTTAAATAGGGTTCTGTAGGCATGGGCCAGGCCCCAGCACATGGCAATGATTTGTGTCTCCTTGGAGCTGCCAGGCTGACAGCATCCTTCTTCCAAATATTCTGCTAGTTTATCAGGATTCTGCACTTGTTCGGGAGTGAAGCTCCAAAACAGCGGAGGTGCCCACCGCCCCAGGCATTTGCCCATGCTGTTCCACACGCCCTGCCATTCATAACTATCCAGCCTTGGGGCAGATCTCCGGGTGATATTCTTAAATTGCTTGCCAACCTTAGACAAAACCAAAACAATGTTCCCCAGAAGTAGCAATAGAGGTATTTTAACTACCCAAGGGTGTTCAAAATACTGAAAAATTATTGTGATGAAGGAGGAAACGTTATGATAGAGGGTAGCAAAGGTACCATTCTGCATTTCCTCCATAAAAAACCTTTCAGAGGCAGAAGTATAATTGCTAATCGTCTCCACAAGACTGTAGCCAAAATACAGTAACGGCTTTAGTACAGAGCTCAGATGATACCGCATTAAGCTCAAGGTCAGTGCTCTAAAAACAAAACTCGCAGCCGAGACATTACTAATCATCGCAGAGTGCAGCAGCCCACAGAAACCAACACCGATCCTTAACATGTACAGCAAAGACGAGAGCATGATGCAAATCAAATAAACTGATATTGTGACCTGCAACCGTTATTATCTCAAGCCTCGTGCCCCACGTTGGGCGCCAAAAAGGACTGTCGTGGTTTAGCCCCAGCCGGCAACTAAGCACCACGCAGCCGCTCACTCAGTCCCCCTCCCACAGTGGGATGGGGGAGAGAATTAGGAAAAACCTCGTGGGTTGAGATAAACACGGTTTAATAGGACAGAAAGAAAGAAGGGAACAACAATGATAATACCAACAAAGGAATGTACAAGAACAAGTGATGCCCAATACAACAATTGCTCACAACCCCGTGATCGACAGCCCGTCCCCGAGCAGCGATTTCCGCCCCCCGGCCAACTCCAGTTTATGTACTGGCCATGACGTCGTATGGTAGAGAATGTCCCTTTGGCCAGTCTGGGTCAGCTGTCCCGGCTGTGTCCCCTCCCAGCTCCCCAGGCACCCCCAGCCTGCTCGCTGGCAGGCCAGCACGAGAAGCTGGACTGTCCTTGACTGCTCAGCAACAACCGAAAACATCAGCACATTGTCAACAGTTCCTCATCCCAAATCCAAAACACAGTCTCACACTAGCTTCTGTGAAGAAAACCAGCTCTATCCTGGCTGACATTGTTTTATTTGATTAAAAAATTGCAAGCAATATGGTTAATACTAATACAGTCTTGAGGCCAAGGTAATCTATCTACATCCTCAAGTGCAGTAGGTATTAAGCCAGCAGAGACTTCTGGAGGTAAATGTCACTGGATTGTCCTGGAAGCCAGCTGCATATGCCTGACCTGTTACACTGGGCTTGGTGAGACTCTAAGAAACCAAGTCCTTCCTGCGGAAAGTCCTTGGTACTTCTTTCTTTTATCATAGCTTTCTGACCTATACTGTATATACTCTATGGCTCTTGGCCCAGTGGCTAAGAACATATTATATGATCTTGGCTAAGAACATATTTAATGCTGATACTACTGAAAAATATGTGGGATCAAGTAAAGCTTTTTGAACTCTAAGCACTTCACTTCATAATAATTTATCTTTATAGAAATTACTTTTTTTCTCAGCCATGAATATGTGTGTCAGTTCCATTCAACTACAGTACCGCACAGTCTTTTCAAAGGATGTTGCCCCAGTATAGAGAGTTGCAGAATACAGAGTTGCCAACCATAATTAGCCTCAAGCTTTAGCTCACTAGTTCTGCAAAAAATTTAGTCAGCTGTTGTGTTCTGTGGCACTTACTACCTATAAGCTGGCATTTTGTACATTCTCCTGTGTATTCTTATTCTGGTCATTAAACAAGTCCACATAATTTTTTTTCTCAAATGTGTACATTGGAAATGAGACATGTAAGACATCTTTTTAGGCTAAAGTACCTCTTTAAATTTCTAAATACAAATATCAACTAGATTTACAACAAGATATATTGATAATGTTTCACAGCAATTACAGCTATTTATTACCTTCCAACAAGTATCTAATTTCACTAATCTATATAAACTTTTTTGTTAAAAAAGAAACATTTCTAAAAACCTATGAATTATCACTATATATAGAATTTGTTAGGCAAGTAAATCTACCTTGTATTTAAAACCTTTTTTTTGTTTTAAGATGTTTGTGTTTGCATATTTAATGACAAAGAACTGTATTCTTTACTAATAGCAGTTCATAATGCCTCCCTCTGTGAGATGTCAGGCCTTATGTATAAATTTCTTGATCTGTGTATCATCTTAAGTAACAATCTGGCAAGAAAACAATAACAAAAAAGGCAAAGTAAACAATAACTGCCAATTGTGTGTAGCCTGATTTATCTGTGTCACAAATCTTTGTTTTCTATTACTGCTGGTGTTCTGGCAACCTGGAATAACTAACATCTTGGAGTCTGCTGTCTTCTGTATTCTTCAAGGAACATGGGCTTCACACATTTTCTCATGTTGTTTCATCATGTTAGAAACATGACACATAAAGCTTTGTATATACCACGTTCTTTTGCTTTCTCACAAGACTGCCAGAAGGAAACTGAAGGTGATCATCATTATACCCATTGACCAATATGAAATCATATGGACTCTAAGCAGAAATTCGTATGTTGCCTGGATCATGTTTTATGAGGAATTATTTCATTACAGGTACATAAAAAATTATGTAGGATAAAAGCCTTTTTGCAGGTTAATGTTAGAACTGCTGGTAGGGAAAGTGGTTAGTCTTTGTAACATGACATGTAGTCAAATGTTTTTCCACATTTTATGACAGATTCTTGTAGATTACATTCTAGGGAATACTTTATTTCTTTTTTAAAGAAAGGAAGAGTAAGTGGGGAAGTTGAAAACAAAGGTGCCAACACTTTCTACTCTGATTGATACTCAATGGTATGTACTTGCTGCTGGTAGATCTATGAAGGATGCAAGATGCTCAGACTTGAGTATAGGGTATTAATCTGGCCACAGGAAATTAAAAACTTAAAACAAAAGCACATTCAGATTTATTGAGGCATTTCAAGAACCAGTTCTATAAACTAAGCAGGAATAATTTTTGGCAACAGCTAATGAAAAGGTGATGGGGGTTTTTTTTATTACTTTAGCTTTAAGAAAGTTAAGCATGTACAGGAAATTAAGAAGGACCATGAAAAAATTGAATCAGTATGTGTAGACTTTAAGATTTCATGTTATCATGGTGAATAAGGTGGTGGTGACTGATCTGTAGCAATTTTGTCATAAGCTGGAGGAGCATCAGGTACCTGTGGTAAGGAAAATGGGTGTGAAAGATTGAAAAAACCATAGAGGCACAAGAAAATTACATTAAAGATACAGTGAGCTATTTACCTTCATATCAGATATGGTACTACAGCTTAAAATAGCTGAGCTCATTCATTATGTCTTCATATTTTAAGGCTAGTTTTTGCTGATACGTTTTTGATTTTGCATCAGATTATATTAATTTTGTTTGTATCATTCATCCAAAGAGATGATTTTCAGTGTTAAAAGAAAAAAAGGAAAATTTTTTTTACATTGAGAATTCAGACTAATATTGTAGCTTTTCTTTAAGATACTTGATGCAAGTTAACATTGTCTTGTTTGCAGTGTTAACAATTCAGGCAGCTTATTTAAAATTGGTTGTCAATTAGCCTTTTCCCTATTGTTATTGTTCCCTAAAATTGTTAAACACACCCATAACTTGACATACATATATTTATTGATCAAGTTATTTTAACTTTTTTAGAATTATAGGTTTCAATGTTCATCTTTCCATAACGATTAGAGGAGCTAAAACATTAGTTTTATAATGTTCCCTGACAATTCTTGCCAGGGTATAGTATACCAGACACAGTCCATTTGTTGTTTGTCAGAATGGTGGAACATCTGTTAAGGAGATAATTTGTTTATTCAGTATATTTTGGTGTTACATCACTCTAATAGATTCCATAATGATCATACAACTTAAGAATAAAGGTACATGAAAGCAGAGAATTTTTTAAAAGAAGAATTCTTAATAGATTTTAAAAAACCTTTCACAGTAGAAACTGCGCAAAATACTACTTTTTAAGTTAATGTAGAGGCATTGAAGATCCAATCTAGAGAGCACACCCCAAGAAAGAAATCGTCAGCGAGTGACTGTTTACCAAGATTGTCTCACCATGTCTTACTATGTTGTAAGTAAATGAAACCTCAAGTTGCAACTTACCACAGCATTAAAGTTTCTGTACGCCTGCAGAGCCATTTTGCAGTCCAGTATTGTTCCCTCACCTACGACGGTTCGTATTGTGCCCACACTAGAGCTTTTGCTCTGTGACAGATCATAAAGAAATATAGGGAAGATGAAAGGAAGAAGAGAATGTGATGTTGGAGCATATTATGCATCATTCAATATTTGACAACACAGTATGTTTTAGAATCTGGGATTGGGGCCAGACACAGTGCCAGCCAGGCAGAGAGGTAATCTACCTATCACTTTTTGCTGTCTCTGAGAGACATACTCTCTCTCCTGTACTATCCAATTACCAGAAAAATGAGGATCACTTTTTTTTTTTTTAGGTCTGGGACTGCTGCAGGAACTGATACCTTCTCACATACCTGAATGCCTCCACCTTTTTATCTCCCCCATTTCTTTCTTTAATCTCCAACATTTTTCTTTTCCATTTTTCCACCATTTCTTTTGTATACATTCTGTACCAGTTCTTCCCTATCCAAAAAGCCTAACAAAAATGTGCTTTTAAAAACCAGAAGGCAGAAATCTGCAATGAGAAGGAATTAAAAAAGAGATTGTGCTTTTTGCCATGATGTACAAAGCAGGCATGAAAGAATTCTGTTTTGCTTCTTGAAGGTTTTTTTGAGTATTGCCTTCATTTTTGCACCATTTCACTATGAAAGTTCAGGTTTTATTTATTCTGCCAGTTGATACAAGTATTGGATAGATCACTGGAAAGGTAACAGGACAAAGTTATTGAAAACAAGAAGGAAATGGATTTGCTGACTTAGATGAGAGGTATGTTTTTTAATTCCAAATGGTCACATCTTTTTCGAAATATTAGGATAACTAACAGATATTTACTATAAAACATATAATTGGATAAAGCTTTCACTTTAAAGGATTAAAAGTGGCCTCTTTGATAGGAAAGAGCAGAATTTCAAAGATAAAGCTTTGAGACTTCTAACAACAGATGTTATGAGAAGGATTGTACCTTTTTTTAACATTTTTAAGAAGACACGAAGTTTTTTAGAAGTAGTGTTTAGAAAGCAAACCTCAAACCTGTCCTGCTTTTTGCTAAATCTTAAAACTGCAAGCCAACTTTTATACAAATAAATGATGCATCACCCATACATGAACATAATACTTAGTTACTTGTAACAGTTACTTTTCTTCACTGCTTCCTAAATTTAATCATATCTGTCCTTATTTAGGGGTAATTCTTATGAGTAGTGAATATGTTATTTTTATTTAAATGAAAATACACAGAATATATCTTGGTTTTGTGTAACTATTAAATATAATGCTTCCTAGAGATCAGTTTTTCCACTGATGTGTTGTGCAAAGTTCGGCAGCTGGCTTCATCTCCCAGCACTTCTGCTTCCTCTTACCCCTTCACCTGACTTGCAAGTTCTTCAGGGCGAGCTGTGTTTCATACTGTGTGGTTTTACCTGTGTATATGTCAGTGTATATATCGGCTGTGATAATGATGTCCTATTACAGGTTTGATGTTTTCTGCGTTAATGTAATGCAAATACTTATAATATGCTGTCAAAATAATAGCATGTGAGAAAGTGAGCTGCCATGCTTACCCGCAGACTTTTATAGCCACTACGTCTTTTGTAATACCAGCAGCCAAAGATAAGTAAAATTGCCAGCACCAAAATGAAGAGTCCAATACCCAGAGCTCTGTTGGGAAAGCAAAACAAAATAATTAACACCAGAACTAGATGCATTCTTCGGGGAGCAAGAATGATTATGGCAAAAGTTCATATCAGCATCCTTTTATCAGAGGAAGGCATGGAGCAGAATTTACCTCAGAAAATAGACGACGTATCAATAACTTCAGGCAGTCTCTGTAGATTAAGCAGTTAGTTAGCTAAATTCTCTGCCAAGTTCTGAAGTTTTTTAAAAATGAGGAATATATTGCCTCAAAGATAATAATCTACCAGTGACTATTGCTTCTAAAAAAATCCCTGCTTGTAAATCCAGCAAACAGCATTGCAATATTGGCAGAGAATGTGAAATAAATTCAATGCCACACCTGCAGAGACACAGCTTACATTTATTTGTTAAATTTCTCTAGGCAGCAAGTATTGAGAAATGTATCTTAACTGCATCATATTGCAACAACTGCTGGTGACAGAAGGATTTTCTGGATACATAAAACACTACACAACCTCAAAACCCAAGTAAGAAACTCTGAATTATTCATAAGGAGCTCTACAATTCTTTGGTTCTTGTTCCGTGACATACTGGGCACAGTATTGGTGTCACTGGGCCATTTTAGAGGAAGTAGGCTTTGCAGACTGTGCTGTAAGACGTCTGTCCCACTGCTTACCAGTGACTTGGGAGAAGCAGCACAGTTCCACCATCTGTCAGAAAGCAAGCTGACAAAGTAACTGCCAGTTTCCTGGTCACAAAACCCCTTCCTCCTGTGCTAATATCCTCCCTGTTAAGACAACCAGAATTCACTCCCCATTTTTTTGTTCTTTGCCTGTTCAGGAACAGAAGAGTCTAAAAACACTTAAAGGGAAAAGAGGACAGGAAAAAAAAACGACCACATGAGTCAGGATAAACCCTCTCTAACAGACTTTTATATATCTTCTATCCAGTTGCCCTGCAGTAATTGCCACCAGACTTTTCCACTGGGACTGAGGAGTGGGGTATGTGACTTATCAGAGATCTTTTATATCTATTTTCTATCGTTTTCACTGACTTAGCATCTCATGAAGGAGTGTCTCCTTGTGACCTAAGAAGCCTGAAAGACACAAGCAGATTCATGTGGCAGAACAGGCTGTCTTTTTGTCTGAACTGCCTGTCAGCTGTTTGAAGCACGAAGCCCCTCGGAGCCAAAGGGATTTTCTTTTTCACAGGTACCTGTCTCTTGCAAGTTGCTTCTGCCCCTTCAAGACTTTGTGTTGGCTGGAGATCTGTTTAACCCAAGAATAGAGCTCACAGCATTCACGTGCTTCCTAGTGCAGCCATGTTGCAGCTGATCTGCAAAGTTACGAGATGGCTCTACTGGTTTTGTTGCTCTTCCCAGCACAGTTAAAACTCAGAGAGCCTACTTTTCCAAACAACTGCTGCCTTTTCTACATTTTGAGACTGCTTTCTGCTTTTCACGTGCTCTGTAGTTTTAGCCATCCATTAGCATGCCTCCCACACAGGATACATGTCATTTCTGGAGTTGGTGATTTTAACGGTGTGTTTGCCATCTAACTCCTTCCCTACCTATTCAGAAGGTAGTATAGAGAGCATGTATGCAATTTCTTGCAATTCCAGTTAAAGTTGCAGCTGTGGAAGGACTCTGTGTTTATATCTTGAATACTCCTTCTGGTACCAGAAGGAGAGAATCACTTTTTCCTCACATATCTAGAAAAACTGCTTGCAATTGCAGCCACTGGAATTCGTGGCAGTTAGAGGTGAGTGTGCTTAGTTTCAAGTACTGAGACACAACTAGCCAGCTTTTTCTTTCGGAGAACTGAACTGCTTTGGAAGGACTACGAGAAAGCCTTCGCATTTTGTTTGTTCTCTCTGCCCATGGATGAATGTGGAGAAGCAAATATCTTGCAGGTTTGGGGGCCAGTAAACCAGAAGCACGTTCCACATACAGATATCCTAAGCATGTTGGAAATATTTGTCTAAAGTAATAACACATAACCAGTGGGATAGTGTCTCTGGTAATCCAAGACCCAACATATTGTATTGTAAGCCAAAACTAACCCAAGGATTAGCTTGACTTAGTTCTGCTTAAGTGGAGTCTCGCCCAGAAACCATTTACTGAGAGTCGCATTTGTATGGCATTGATGTCTCCATCTGCTTTTTGAGATGCTGTTTTACCATTTATCTGGGGTTTTCACTTACATTATTCTTTAGGGTGAGACAGTGTCCCTTTGAGGTTCTGAAGAGAGGTATGTGGATCTGGAGATAAAACTTAATGTAAAGATCACCTTGCAACAGCCTCAAAAGAAATTTCTAAATAAGCCTCAATAAACCTGGTAATTTGTGATCATATGGTCAAACTCTAGATTCCTGAATTCTGCAATTCTGATTTTTCTTAACTGTTGAGGGCTCTTTATGATTCTGCAATGACAAACATTAGAGCCAACTACAGGATAGCTAAAATGCACTCTACCTATATACAACGGTGACTTTTTCTGTTACTATTTTGTACAATTCTTTCAGGGTAAATTTTTTTTCACCAGCTTAGATGCTAACATAGATTTTGCTTTATGCTTACTCTTCTGCTGCATGATAGCTGTATCCTTCCCCTCTGAAAAAGTTGCCATCTGGGTGGTGGTTTCTTCTGGGCATTTTGTGAGCTTGGTCCTGCTCAAACCTACAGGACAAAAATACAGTGCCTCATTGCAATAAATAATTTGTTATCTTTAAAGCATAACATTATCCACTTTTTTGTTTTAACAGGAGCATTTTAGAGAGGCAGGATAATCTGATATCTTCAGAATCAAGTAAATCCATATAGATATGCAACTGTCCAAATTTAAGGCAAAACTCAAAACCGTAACTATAGTCTACATTTGAATAGCTCCACTTACAGGTATCTGCACCTGCATGCAAGAAAGAAGAATTTGACATGGTCTCTTTAGGTACTACACAATGACAGGCTTCTGAAGTAAAATCTCTAGAAAGAAAGGCAATTTACCTGGACAAGAAAAACTATCCAGAAGAAGAAAAATTAATATTGCATTTACAAGTAGTTGTTTCTTTATTTCTGTTATTCCATGTAAAACCTCAAGGGCCAGGTTTTCAATCAGCGTAAACTCTCAGATCTGTTGATTTTCAAATGGTTATACTAATTTATGTCTGTTGAAAATCTATACATAGATGTGCAGGAAATTTATATTTTTTATCTTAATTTTCAGTCGTAAGGGAATGATCATGCAGCTAAAAGCAGTCTGAACAATTTAAAAATGTAATTGATCAAACATAGTGAAGAAGAAATCCAAAAGTAATCATGTTTCTGTCATTTAAACAGCACAATAACAGATCCTACTTGATAGTATCCAGCTAATCTACCTACCTTACACAGGTAAAGTATAAAACCCGTTGACTTTACTGAAGAGAATTCTAGAGAATTCTAGGAAACAAAACATTCTCAGAGTTCACTTAGAGACAGCCAAGCCTATTCTGAAGCATAATTTTGAAGCAACACAGAAAATTTTGGGTAGAATAAAAAAATATAAATCTTACCTCCTTCAGACCTGTATTCTGTCTGCTAACTGAAAAGCATGTACAGCTTTCTTTTCCTTGACTTGGTCTGGTTTTTTTCTTCTTTGATCTGTTCTCTTATGACTATCACGAGTTTAAATTCCTTTCAGTGCAGCTTCTGAATACATTAATTAGCGTGAAAGAGGCAAGGAGACAACTTCTTGTTTTCTTCATACCCCTTGCATTCTTCCGTCCTAATAAGCAGCTCAAAAATCTGTTACTTCTTCATTTATTACATACCCTCTGAGAAGTGGCTCAACACCATTTTACCTGCTTTATCAGTGCAAGTGCCTAAAGTGGGAAGACAACTTCTAAATTCAAACATGTTTTTATTTAGGGATGATTATTTTGTGACAGAAGGCTGGTTGTTTTCACCTCTGTTTAACTATAGCTTTGCTTATGCACACTGTTTGCACCATTGTAACACTGTGGAAACTAGTATAGTTGGAGAAAAAATCACAGATGGATGCTGTAATACTGTGGTAGAAGTGTCTTAGATGAGGGCAGGTACAGCTTAGTTTTGCACTGGTAAGCAAATGCTGCAACAAAAAAGAGAGTCTGTCCCATGGGCTGTAGAACTAATGAAGCCTGGTTTCCTATGGATTTGTCTGAATTGCCTGTGCTCATGCTGCAGTAATTCCATTTACAACAGCAGGCAAGAAGTGGCAGTCTATGATTAATTCAGAGCTCTGGGTACCGTGATGGGCCAGCTACAAGCATGTTCTGCTTGCCATTTGTCTCAATGAATCATTAATTTGGGTCTCGCAACACTGCCACAGATTTTTTTTTTTTTTTAAGTTTGAAGGAGTCAAACTTAAAACTTCGATGTTTTCACTTAGTTTTGAAGCTGTGAATCTGGCTCTAAATGTGTTTGAAAATGGCTTACAGACTCAAAAGTGAATAGGAAAGAAGAGATAGTGTGAGAGATCAACATCCATTTCCTTAGGAAATCAGATGAAAAGTCTTAACATCAATATTCTTGGCAGACCATTCTTCTGCTTGTGTGTTTTGCCTAATTATGGTAAAAACCTGATCTTTCGTTGGATATTTTTCCATGGTGGTGCCCAGTGACAGGAGCAGAGGCAGTGGGCACACACTGAAACACAGGAGGCTCCAGCTGAACAGCTTTTACTGTGATGGTAACTGAGCCCTGGCACAGGTTGTCCAGAGCAGTTGTGGAGCCTCCCTCCTTGCAGGTATTCAAAAGCCGTCTGGACATGGTCCTGCGCAGCCACTCTAGGTGGCCCTGCTTGACCACAGGGTTATACCAGATGACTTCCAGAGGCCCCTGCCAACCTCAACGATGCTGTGATTAACACCAGAAAAATCTAATTGGTTTTGCTAGACCCACTGAATTTTGAAACAAAACATTTTTTGCAGAGGGAAAAATAAAGGGAGGAAGAAGAATGAACATCAGTGAAGAGCATAAACTTGCTCATTTGGCCAAATGGTTCACTGTTTCTCTTATATTATCCCAGATGAACTCAATGGGAGTTTCAAAGGTGAAAGATGCAGGGAAGGTTTCTATACGTACGCATGCGTGTAACACAGTAAGTGTACACTATCGCAGTCTATCAAGTTCCCATGCAACGTGTCAGACCTTGTGCAGTACTCTGAAAATGTCATAGAGCTCATTATCAAATCATGTGTTCTCCTGAAGAAAAGCTTCACTTCTGGGAGAGGATGATAACTGAAGGGTACTGTTTGTTCTTGTCAGAATCAAAACTGAGACATACAGAAAATCCATGTGATACCAAAACCAGTCTCTGCCCCTTCCTTGCCTTGAGAAGTGTTCAGGGCAAAATGTCAAATGATTGAATATTTCGTGTTTTGAATGAATCTCTTGTTAAGAGTGTAACAAGGAAGGAAGAAAAAGAACAGCTTTGCCATGGATCTGTGGTGCCACCAAGGTATTTAAATGCACAGTGCTGCTATTGAGGAATTGGGTGGATGAGAAGGTGAAACACCATGTCCTGGTTCTGATCGCAGTTTTTTCACAAAATCTTACTTCTCTGAGGTGGTGCTGCTAACTCCATCAGTGTAAAGTCACTGGAATTGACGTATGGGTTCCACAGGTGTTACCTTTTTAAAGATAACATTTCAGGAGAAGAAGGGGTTGGGAGAGAAGGAGTATTTAGCAGAAACCCCAAAGCAACCCAGGCCAGCAATCTGTGGCAAGCCTAGGACACTGATGAATCTTGATGGTAGGTATGAAACAAATGCTTCTAGTGTCACTGAAAATCACATGCTTGACCCTTTAAAAAGGATAGCAGTTGTTTCTGTGCTGTTGACAGTGTGATTCCATCTTTCTAGGACAAAGATGGATTTTTGGGATCCTGAAGATCCTGGGATTTTTATTAATTTTTTATCTCCCTTAATTGATCATCTTTATTTTTCTCTGGCATTTGAGGCTTCCTACTGCGGACAAATAAAACATAAGTACCTTGACACTTGGTTTAGTAAAGGATTTAGTTTTGAGTTTTATGGGAATTTCAGTGGAACCTCTCAAGTATTTCGTGCTAAATCTACGTTATCAGTAGCACAGTACAGTAAGAGTGAATAAGGAGATTATACCCCTTTCAGTGGTCCTGAGGATCCTCATCTCTCCGTGGTTTGGGGATTTACTTTGAAGCGGGTATTATCTGGCTTCCAGGGCTGAACAGTTCCACTGTAGGCCTGATTTGGAGCTTTTTGAAAAGAAGCTATTCCTCAGATTGCTGCTACCTTAACTGCAGGCACCTCCAGGAAGCAACATGTTGTCTTGCAGACTGCCTTGCACAGACACCATTAATGTTTTCATCCTGAAAGCCTGATTCATGAAAGTTCCTCAAGTAATTTCCCAGTGAAACTGTGGTCCTTAGTGTCAGACCCATCTCCCTCTGCTCCATCGTTGAACAATATACAGTAAAGAAGGAGTGGTAGTCGTAATCCTGTAGTAGCTATGCCAAGAAGATGCCACAAATGCAGTGGTGTCTGTGTTCTTGCACCTTGTTTTGCCAAAGGGAAAAGATTGGGCAGCTTTCTGGCAGTGTTTTTCTTTGCTGCTACTATGTCTCTGCTTGACTGGAGGTTCTGAGCCCAGGGTATTGTTCAGATTTGTGGGACTATCTCCATGAGTTGCAGGATGACCAACCATGGGTGAAAACCTTTTGGGTGCAGTCAGGCACTATCAAGGTGAGGCACAGTTATGACTTTTCTTGCATATAATTTCAGGAGGCCATACCTGGATTCAAGAGAATGGTGGTGCTTTCCAAAGCCTCACAGTCCTGTTTCAACCAGGTTTGGGGTGAGAAATTCCTTGCAGGTGAGCTGCAGATTTAGGTCTCTGAGGCCACCTCGGAAACTCTTTGTTTGAAGAAAGCGAATATAGGCAGCACTGACTACATCATTAGCATTGGAACAAAACGGGCCTTTGCAAGTCATCCCTGCAATAATAGTCCAGTGAAATTTAACTTGGAATATTGCTGCTACAGCTGAGGTAAAAGCAGTCCCCAAATTAATACAAACACTTGGTACTTTTTCTGTGCTGTTAAACAGATACATAGTCATCAGCTGACAGAGTGCCCAGGTGACCAGTACTCTTCAATGCATTTAGCAAAAAAACCATAGAAGAACGGTATTTCATTTTTCCCTTCACGGGGTCACAGGATCCTGTTCAGACGGGCAGGGATTTGGGGAGATCTCTGGCCCCAGCCGCTGCACAGAGCAAAGCCCATCTGGGCTCGGAGCAGGCTTCACCCAGTCGGGCATGAAATCCCCAAGTATGGAGATACTGGAGAGAGATGGAGATACATGGAGAGCCGGGCCCCAGCTCCACCGCCGCGTTGTGTTTGTTTCAGCTTGTGCCGCTTCCTCTCGCCCTCCCGCCGCGCGCCGCTGCGAAGACCCGGCTGCATCTCCCGCATCCCGCCGCCAGTGCCGGCGGCGCCGCTGCGCGCGGCCAAAGCCCGCCCGCCTCCGCGCGGAACCGGCGCCGGCGCCGCAGCCCCGCGGCGGCCCTCTGCTGCCCGCCGCCGTGTCGATCGACGGCTTTCCTGTAGCCGGTGCCCCGAAATGGACGCGCAGCTGCGGAGCGGCGGGGAATAACCGCCTCCCTGGCCTGCTGTCTGTGCCCCTGTTCCTGCAGCTCAGGACGCCGCGAGCCTTCTTCACTGCGCATGTCAGGCAGATGTCAGCACACACCAAAAAACAGAAATCGGTGACAGGGCTTGTAGATAAAATACAGTATTTTAACAGAAAGTGAGAGGCGAAAACTGTATCTGTTAAACATCTCTCCCTTCCCTGCCCCCCATCCCCCCAATTCCTCTTCCTCTCATTCTATAAAATGAAGAGTTATTTTAAATGTTGGAACACTGCAGAAGACTGAAGGATAATACTTTCTAGACAGATCTGATTTTTTCAGTTGACAGGATTGAAAAATGTTTTGTCAGAAATTTCAAGGGCTTGCTACAAGGCTTTGCCCACCCAGTTGTGTCCCTTCCAATGTGTGTTCGGCAGTCAAGCCCTCACAGATCACTGATGTATTAGTGGTTCAGCTAATTTCCTGTAAGTTAAATTAAATTTTTAAATAATTGTTATCAGACAAGAAATAATTATTTTAGATGAGTGATTTATGTTAAACTTGGCTTCACAGATGAAGTGTTTCAATGGTAAAAATTTCTGAAGCTCATAACTAAGGTATCTATGACATTTGTAATAGTTTGAAAGCTTTTAAGTTACATGTTTTTTCCTTTACTGTTTCTTTTTAAATGTGATCCAGCTCTTCCTCCCTTCTTTTACATTCTCTATTCCCCCTGACAAAATAAAATGACAAAAAAAGAAGTGATTTGTATACAGACTCTTTTTATTCTCATAAATCGAATATTTGCTCAAAGAGCCTCAGGATAGTTGAAATATGGGACTAAAGACGACCTCAGGAAGTCACCTAGTCCATCCCATTGTTCTGAAGCACAATTGAATATATTTAGATTCTCACGTCTTATCTATTCTCTGATATCTCTATGTTTTCATATTCTCCCTATAGTCTGTTTCTATGCTTAACAGGCTACAATGAATTTTTTTCCCCATTACATAAGTCTGCCTTGTTGCAGATTATATCAATTACTCATTGCCTTAAAAAGAAAAGGAATTAATTGTGTGGTCTTTATCACAACCTATTATGGATTTGAAGGCTGTTCTTATGCTCTGTACAACCTTTTGTCTTCTAAACCAGACTAAATTTATTTCTTACACTTTTTATTTAGGCTGTGTTTTCTTAGCTTTTCTGATTCTTATTCTATTTAATTCTTTGCAAGTTACGTACATAACAGATTCCAGATTCCATACAAATTCCAGCCCTGCTCTGTAGAGTACCTGCAAACCCTTTAGCTCAAAACTATATTCATGTACTCTTGCTTTCACATCCAACTTGTTTATGGAAAATACTGAACACTACGTCCCCAGGCTAAACTTCTGTGAGCTGATGCCTCTTCCTACTTGATAGTGATGGCTGCAATCTGTGTTTGCGGCAAGTGTCTCTATCTGCTGCGTACACGCTTCATATCACGGCCCTGTGGGATCATGTTGAAGACTTGTATAGTCAAAATGCAGCTTCAACATCAAAATAATATGATAATGGTTACTGGTGTGGTTTGCTTGTAAACTAATTACTTTCTTCCTCAGTTTCAAATATTCCTACCCAAAACGTCCATCATTTTATAAATCCTACTAATAGTGAGTTTGGAGAAAGCTTTCGTATGTCCTGAAATGATGTGAGATGTCCAATGCAGTCACACTACTACATCACGTTCTCGATACCTTCTGTTTTGAAGTTTCAGGAGATGGAGGGAAGGGTAGGGTAATGTTGACTTTTCTGGTTTAATATTAGTCTGGCTTCGTCTTTCTTTTCTCTGTTGGAGTTGATCTAAAGTAACTAAAAATCCAGCTGATAGGACAAGAGTGGCTCCTGCCATGTAGAAGCCTGCTCTGTAATCTCCAGCCATGTCCACAATCAGACCTGGAGAGAAACAAATGACAGCAATATGATTGATAGAAAACAGGCTAATGATGTGAATTAGCTCTGCAGTGTGAACATACCCTCTCGCAAAGGGACTATGCTTGCTACATAACTGTCTTGCAGCTTTTTACATCATGAGTACATGGAACATCACCCCGTTATACTGTTTTCAAATTGGAAACACAGTTCATGTCTCATGTACTTTGCATATGTGATTTTCTAGTAAAACAATAGTATATTGTATACAAACTATATAGTTTGAAGCACTTTCCAACCTAAACTATGGCAGACAATGAAGAAAAAATCCCAAATCATGCAGCTTTGTACCTGAGTAGCCCCAGGTTCTGTGGTGTAGCTGTCATCAGTTGCTGTAATTTGGACCATAACTGTACAGCACGAGAGAGTTTATAGAAGGAAAAGGAGAGGCCTCTGCTGGAGACACATTTGGAAAGGTTGTCTGCAGTGTTATGGGCCTTCCTGTTCATCATTTTACAACGGGTCACAGAAGTTAACAGAAAGACCCTGTTTTGTAGGTAGCTTTAAGCCAACCAAAATACCTAATGCCATTGCATACCGTACTGAAAAAACAGTAGTATAGTAGTGGTACTGCAGCAGTATATGCTTCGTGGGTATGATGGCAGGTTCATTTGTGGGCTGATGAAGGCTGCTCGCTTGGTCTCCCGTTGGAAAGTTTGTCCACATTTAGTGTACTCCCTAGACCTCATTCCAATCTAAAACAGTCCTGTTTGTTAGGCAAAGAAACTCTGAATACAAATCTTTTAGATTTTACTCTTAACGTAGGAGAGGAGAGCTTGAGAAGCATTTAGGTTTTCCTCCTCTTCCACACCTTCTTTTTCACTGACTATACATACACAAAGGGGTCGTACTGATCCCCAAGTAATCAGTACTAGTGACCAGCCACCCTATAAATGTCTTGTTATTGTTATATTTTATTCAGATCTTCCCAACATATGTTTGATACTGTTCTGTCTCAAATTCTCTATAAATCTTCCTGGTTCCTATATTTCCAAAAGTGTATTAAAATGTTCCAATATTCAGTGTGACCCATTTGCAACCTATTAGTGGTGTCATTACCACAAAACTGTCACTGTAGTGCATGAGCAGTGGTCTTTAGATGAGGTCTCAGATCTGCATTTTACAAGTCACATTGGTCATTTTTCTGCCATATCGCTTTGTAAAGTCCCTACAGCTTGCAGCTTGTTTGTCTTGCATTTTTCCAAGATGACCTTGTCTTGTTGCCAGACCACAAATACATGTCCTGTCTCATTGTCTGCTCTCTCGTTCCAATGTTTTTCTGAGCTGCCTCCCCCATTTATTGTATTTGTTAGTTCAAATGCTGCCTGAAAACAGCATGCATCTCTCTGAATATTTCCTTGAGGTTCACATGGCCTAATGTTTCAAGCTGTTCAATTTGACCTTCTGTAGAAACCCTCCCAACAATACCAGCATTTATGCAACATCACTAATCCCACATTTCAGTTTCTCCTCTGAAAGTATGGATCTGCCGCTTTTCCCAAAGGTACACTTTCATAGCAAGACAGTGGGAGTCCATCAAGTGGGATTTTGTGGTATTCAGAAAGAAGGAACATCACCATGCAAACCCTGCCATTCTTCCCTGCTTTCATATTGAACAGGTATCTCTAAAAACACAGAGAAGAGAGGGAGCAAGATATTCTGGAGAGGAATTAAACTGACTCTTTGCTTTTACATACTTCTTGGTCCAGTTACCCCTGAGTTAAAAAACAGGGAAATTTGTGTCCAGATCCAGATTTTTTCATTTTGGGTTACCATTCCCCTTTCTTCTTGTAAACTGTATTTGGCAGAGCATCATCTTAACTTACCAGCAAGAGGAGGCCCCACAAACCCTCCAGTGCTTCGAATGAGCATGAAAAGCCCTAGCGCACTGTCAAAATCTGGCATGCCTACAACATCTGCTAGCACTGTAATGTGAACAGCAACTGTTGTACCAAAGAAGAATCCATAGAAGCCAGTGAATATTGCCAAGGACAGGTAATTGTTAGCCAGTGGCAGTAGCATCAGGGAAGTACTGATCAGTGTAATTGTCATTGTCAGCAAATGAACAGTTTTGGTAACGTGGAGATTGGCATACCAGCCACATAGCAGTCTGCCTGCAAAGTCCACCACGGCCAAAATGGATAGGAGGGATGCAGTCCATGATTCATCTATTCCCAGGCTGTAGCTAAGTGGAACTAAAAATAATGGAGGAACAAAAAAACTCATGGCAGCTAATATGCCAAAAATGGCATAAAGTACAAACTCCGGTTGCCTCACAAGCATCCAGTTGAAGGTCTTGTGTATGACGGGAGACTTATCTTCTTTGTCTATCCTAGATGCACCATTGCCAGGTGGTGTCTCAGTTTCAGAATGGCCAGCCTCAATGAGGCAGCTGCTTGCAAGGGGTCGCATCAGTACTCCACAGACACAAATGTTGAGTTGGATGCCACCTATGATCAGGAGGGCGCCTTTCCATCCATATTGACTAATCAACCACTGGAAAAATGGCCCAAACGTGAATGCAAAGGCACATTCTCCAGCACTGGCAATTGCATTGGCCAAAGCTCTTTTCTTGGAGAAATAATGGCTAACAATGCTAATGGCTGGTGTCCATGAAAAGGAAATCCCAAGTCCTGAAAAACACCAATACAAATAGAACCAGTCAGACACCACTGAGGTATTTTATGAAGGTGGAAAATAGAGTAGTCAGTGCACCTACATTTTTAAAGGTAAAAACTGGTGAAGGAAAAACATTTTTGTTCCTAGCAGAAGCATGAGCTCTGTGCGCAGTAGTTGAGCTGTACACAGCTGTACTATGTGTAAGAGCATGTTTATGGCATATATTCTGTAAGAATAAGTTGTATGTTCAAGCAAAAAAGCAGGAGTATGAAGTATACACTATTATAATCTCACTGGGGAAAAAAAAAAGTTCGTTTGACAATTTTGGCACCGGGTGAGAAATCACATGCCCGGATGGTTGGAACTAGACAGATCTCAGAGTGTCCATGCTGTCCTAATTAAGGCTGGTACTAGATCAGATCACCAAGTTAAGCTGAGCTGTGTTCAAGATAGAAAGTGAGGGAGGACGTGAAGGAAGCTGGTGTATTACCTCTATTTGCTCTTCATTTTCTTGCCCAATTGCTTTGAGCAGGCTTCAAACCTGCTCTAACTTACAGTGATTTTAATGGTTCCCTAGAAACTATTTTGCAGCCCGGGACAGCCAAAGGGCTCAAATTCCAGACATTTTCTCAGGCATCCAGCATGGAACTGGGAATGGTTTACTTCATTCCCTGCCTGCTTCACTTCCTGTTCCAGGAAAATCTGCTTTCAGGCCTGTTTTCACCTGGAGTAAAGCAAAGGATTGGAATCAACTGAAAGCCTGGGCCTGTGTTCAAAACATAAGATTATTTGATAGAAAGTACGAAATTTGGGATCTCTATGTCCTTGTACTTCAGCACCCTTTAGGATGTTTAAACCCTCACAGAGCTCTTGGCTCTGAGTAAAAAATAAAACACTTTTAATTTTCTGGTTGCATATAATTTGCAGGTGAAAATTACTAGCATCCAATTACTCACCTTCTTTGTCATTGCAGCTTGCTAGCACAAATTCTTGCTTCCAGAGTGGGACATGAGGGAAATTACCTTTAAAAAGGATTGGTGGTTCTAGTTGCTCATAAAATCAAAATAGAAATCAGATTTTAAAACTACCATTAACACCCTCAAATACAGGCTCTGAGTTCCTGGTGAAAGAAATCCATAAAGCCATAAAGACATACCCTGTAGGAAGCCAGTCGTTGCATACATCCAGACCATGCTGAGTCCAAGAAATCCCAGTGCCATTCCTGAAAAAGCCAGGAGTCCTCCAGTGATCACAACTGCCCGATGGGTGTACCGTACACATAGTGAGCTGGCAACAGGAGCTGCACCAGCAGCAAAATAGGAGAAAAATAAATACATTAGGAACGTTAAGCTGGTCGACAGGACCGAACAACCAAATAAAGCATTATATTATTTACAATATAATACCCTTATAATATTTGTCTCAAACAGCCTGAATTCTGCTGGATGGGGCAGGTCAATCGAGATTTAACAATTGGATCCTTACTGGTAGGGAAATGTCTGTCCCTGCAGCACAGATTTTAAAATGTATTCAAAATATGTGGACTTTTTTAAAGGGAAAGAACATTTCAGTGCCTTCCTTGCAGAAGAGTTTTACTGAGTTTCATGTAAGGATAAAACTAGCAACATGACAGAAATTCATGTAGCCTTTTAGCAGAAAGAGAAAGCCCAGCCATAAAATCTGTAGGTTAATCTATAAAAATTCTATTATTGAGCATGTATTATTGATACGGCTGGCATGAAAACTTTCTGGAGAAAACGAATGTTTTTCTTCTAGAGCTTTGCAAAATCATTTGTTAATGGAATTGCAAATGTTTTATGAAGGACCAAAAAATTGAGGTTTATTTTTAGGTAATATTTTTCCAGGATATTTGCAGTTCATTTCTTAAATGTTTATTTTAGTAG
The DNA here is from genome assembly GCF_964289735.1 of Phaethon aethereus. NCBI lineage: Eukaryota > Metazoa > Chordata > Aves > Phaethontiformes > Phaethontidae > Phaethon > Phaethon aethereus. The sequence goes on along the minus strand of NC_138577.1, from coordinate 33,056,994 downwards.
TACAGTTTCTCTCAGCAGACTGCAGCAACTCTTCAACACATGAGGGCAAAGGTGCACCAGGTAGAACTGACTTGGTGCAACAACTCCAAAAACCAAAGCACTGGTCTCTAGTCCCTGTCTGGAAGCACCTGAAATGTTAGGGATATTTTTAGGATTAAATTAAGGATCAGTTATACTGCCTGGCTGTTTTTCAGCATCGTTTGATCAGCATCACAGAGTTAAGATCAAGGCCACACCTATCATGGAAAGGTACTCCCTGTTCTGTGGGGATAGTCTCAAAGCCCAAGTATAGGGTTCTTTTAAGATAACCACGGCCACTAGAGGGTTCCCAAGGAACATCAGTTCTCGGAGGGGTTTCCTTGTGCAGCAGGGAGTCGGCTCCCTAAAATTTCTTGATAGTCTGGAAACTGAAGTTCAGGGATAAAATAAAATTTGGTTAACGAGGACCATGCTTGTAAACTGAAAAAAGTAGTGAGGCAATGAAAAGAGGGAAATCAGCAAGGGAGGGTTTATACTAGTTTGTAAGGGCAGGTTGTTGTATGTTCACCTGTGTTAAGTAAGGTAAGAATGAAGAGCATCTTCATTCTAGGTAGGTAGAATGGCGCAAAATAAACCTGGCAGAAAACTATTAATGGCTGAAAAATCTGCAGGATGTAGACTGCCTGACAGCAGGTAGCTTGCAGAAGTTATACAAACCCCCAAACCGCAAAATGCTGTCTCATCAGCATTTACAGCAAAAATACAATGATTTGATAAGCATGTAAGAATGATACTGGAATTCAGTCATGGTCTGATGTAGTGGAAGGGATGAGACAGGATAAAGCATATACAGTTGGAGAATCATACATGTATGATGAACAAAAGAAGAGAAAAGTAGACTCGGGATAACAAGAGAGGTCCATGGAAGAGCTTAAAGACAAGAGAAAGATCTGCCAAAAGGCAATTTTTTTAACAGAGAATGAGAAGAAATAGGCTGGAATTGAATGTGGGGTAGCAGGAGCAAAAAGAAGCTAACACAGAACTGGAAATGGTGAAGATATCTAGGATCCAGAGTCTGAAAGGATAAAGGGCAATACACACAAAACTTACAAACAAGAGAAAGGGATGATAATCACAGTGCAAAGAGAAAGGTGATGGGAGATGTACATCAATACCAAGAGAAGGTTTATATGTGTGATGGGGAGAATCCTTGCTGTGGTAAATTGAACAGCCTGTTGCAGGTGCAAACCCCAAAAGTAGAAGTACGTGCTCTCCTTCCACACAAGGCACAGAGCTGCTGTTGAAAGGATCCAAATGGGAAAAATTAATAATTCACTGATTGTCCTTCATACTGAGCCAAATGACACTGAAGGTTTCCCAGAGGAACATGTTAAGAAAGACTAAGCCAGGCCAGGAAAGATGCTCAAATAACTGGAGGCTCAGATGATCTTCAGCAGAAACTCTTCTCGTTCCTATAAATGAAGCAAAGGCAGGAGAAGATAAGGAAAAACACCTAGTGACCTGAGACATTATGAACTGCTATACAGAAGGGTTTTGGAATGTTTGGCCATCAAGCTGTATTCACTGAAAAAGGATTATTTTCATAAGATTTCAAAGGATGACAAAAAATTTCTAATGAAAATTACAGATGCCGCCTTTGAAGTAGGCCAGCCTCACACCTGGCTAGGCAAAAATACAGTTTTGCTACTTTATACTTGATGTTATTATTTAATATGCTCTATCATTGATACATTCCTATATAATGTAAATATATATTAAAAAAAAACCACAAAAGCAAACAAAACTAATACAGGATGTTGAGTTCTTTTATTCTCCTATGTTGGCTTTTTTGTCTCTTATGAAGTTTATATACTTGAATGACAAAATAATATTACAATACGTCAGTGATAAGTCTAATTTGTAAACCAAATTGATAGATTCCTATTTTTTCATTTCCGTAGTCTGTGAAGTAGGTGAAAAAGCAGGTTTTTCATTGATTTTTCATTTAATTATTTCTGTCAGAATGAAACAAGCTCTAATACTGCAAATCAAGCAGCAAGGTCAGCAGTTTATAGAACAGATAAAATCTTTTCAACACATGACTATCTTTTTACTTTGACTTTGAATTACTGTTTTGTTCTTCTGAATACATTTTTCAAAGAAAGATCAGTTGCTCATGATCTTTGGAAGTACTGCAATTACAAGCAATAATACTGATAGGTGTGGACTGAGTAGGTTGTATATAATTATATACTGTCTATGCAATGAAGCGTCTTCACAAACAAAATTATGATAGCATTTATTATGTTAGGATACTTACCTGTTGCAACTGTATATTCTATATGAGAACATGTAGAGAGGACTTCACAAAATCTGTACAGTTCCTGCCTGCACATGCTTAGAATCCTCACCGTAATGGGGAAGGATCATCCAGTTTACAAGGGCACAAAGGACTCTGTAAACAACTAAATTAAGAGTCAAATGCTGAATGTCTGATATCTTTCCCCCCGTCATTTGGTGAGATGTGGTATTTGACCTATAGCGCATTGCCTTCGCTAGTTCGCTCTCTCTTCCCTTACACTGCTTGCGTGGTCTTGTTGCCCTTACGCTCTATGAGTGAACTGAATTTTTTTTAACTTGGTGAGTCTTCTGTTAGATCAATGACTTGTAATCATTCTAAGAGGTAAAAAGGAGAGGCAGAACTGCCAATACATGGAAGGAAGGGGGATCTTGTTGAAGATAAAAAGGAGAAGTGGGTGGAAAGCAGGACTGAGAGTCACCATTTCAGTAGCAGATGGCTCATCTGCTAGGCCAGGGTCACAGTTGTTATGTGTTAAATTGCTTTGAAAAAGTGACAGTCACTATGAGATCAGTGAACTTGCACAAACTGGTTTAGGAGCTTGATCCAACAAGCTCTGCAGTTCTTAGGATTATCTCCAATGTGTTTGATTCAGAGCGTATAGGAAAACGGAATCATGAGTCTAGGTACATGAAGTTCTTTAAGACAACCAGATTCCTTTGTATATACAGACTCCTCATTAACCCATTCCATGTCTGAGGCATGGATATATTTCTATGAGAAGAAGAAAATGCCAATTTTCTGTAGAGACAGAAGAAAGAAGTATTGCCCTTACTTGTTTTCATTTTGTGGATTTTTTTAAGGAAGCTCTTCAAAATTTCTTGAGTAATTAAGCCATTGAAATAAAGTGCTAGAGGAGCCCTTTTACCTACCTCCTAAATGAAAGATGGCAATAGTTACTGATGTGATCCAGGAAGTGGTGCTTGCAAGTTCATCAAAGTGCTGCTGGATTTCAACAAAGAACAGACCAAAAGTCTTGAGGACAGCGGCAGTGAGACCCATCACCATGAAGGCTGACACTACCACAACCCATCCATAGCCACCATCTGGTGGATTGCTGTCTTTGGCCTGCATATTTTCTAGTTCTCTGATCTTCTCTCAGGTTTTTTGTTGGGGTGGTAGTGATGATAGTGATGATTTTTAACAGATCTGCAAATTAGTAGAAGGCCCAGTGTTAAAGAAATTAATTAAAAGATTCTAGGAATGGCTTACACAGGTAATTACCAAGTGAAAATACAATATGCATTTCAGTGGTTTGAGTGAAAATATTACCTGGGAAACATATGCCCCAGGAGACAGAAGGCAGAGTAGAAAATAAAACACAAAAAGTAGAAAAATTAAGAATAGAAAAATATTCAGGTAAGGAGGGCAGAAATAAGAAGCATGCAGATATGAAAACAGGAGAGAAGATGATGGGAAAAGAGATGATGCAGACACTAAGATTTTCAAAGATAGGCCCAGAATCCTACCTGTTCTAGTAGAATGAAGTAGAAGAACTTTATCCCACCCAATTTTTAAACGAATACATCATAATAAACAATTAGAAAATTAAATGCCTGACGGGATACCATACTTTCTAATGTTCCCTGGGCATTGCAATAAACTTCACAAACTTCAAAGCCATAAAGGCAGTTGTTTGTACCCATGAGACTCACATCATAACTGTGTGTATGGATAAAGCATAATTATATTTGCTAAGTTGCTCCTATGAGTGGTATCACTAGTGTGACAGAATAAGAGGTAGAAAAAAATAAAAGATTCCTAACTTTAAAAGAGCACAAAATCTGTCAATTTCAGTCTTCCAGGTATCCACATAAATGGAAATAAATGGAGCTACTTCATTTATCTGGAAGTCTGAACCTAGTGGTTAGGTTCAGGTCCTTCCATTCCTGAAGTGGCAGCCTCTCTAATAAAGATTTCACCTTCCATCTGGCAAATACCAAAATGACATTTAAAAACAAAAGAATTCAAGTCAAAGATACTGGCTATGGGATCCTCACAACCTTGATACTGCCTATTTAATCACTGCATAAGTTTGAGGAATACTGCAAACATTTTTTCTGTTTGTGTTTTGTGTCTAAAATCCCATGTGAAGTGGCAACTTTGACTAACGTGTGGGGATGCATAAACTTAATACTAACTCTTGATGTTGTTGTAAGCAATACTCTAATTCAGAACCATGACAATAATTTCTTAGTAATTCCCATGGCAACAGGCCTTCTCCCTGAGTAAACAGGATGTATGTAATCTTGAAAAGGGCATTCAGCATGCGACTGGGCATTACTCTGGTCTCTGAGTAGTGTGTTAGGGAACCAGTATTAGATATGGTACTGGATGTCCGAACACTACCTCTACACTGTGAAACTTTGGAGCTCCCTGCCACATAATGCTATGGATACTAAAATTTACATGGAAATATTAGATAAATCTGTGCTGTACAAAACTACTGAGGATTACTGTCCTGGTTTCAGCTGGGATAGTGTTAATTTTCTTCCTAATAGCTGGCATAGTGCTGTGTTTTGGATTTAGTATGAGATAATGTTGATAACACACTCATGTATTTAGTTGTTGCTAAGTAGTTATAGTGCTCATACTCAGTCAAAGACTTCTCAGCTCCCCATGCCCTGCCAGTGGGGAGGTACACAAGAATCGGGGAAGGGGCACAGCCAGGACAGCTGACCCAGCCTGGCCAAAGGGATATTCCCTACCGTATGATGTCATGCTCAGTGAATAAAATTGGAGTTGGCTGGAGGGCAGGAATCATGGCTCAGGTACTGGCCACTAGTCGACAATTGTTGAGCAATTGTTGCGTTGTACATCACTTGTTTGTGTATTCCTAGTAGTAGCAGTGGTAGTAGTAGTATTTCCTTTGCTGTCCTATCAAACTGTTTTTGTCTTAACCTGTGAGGTATTTTTTTCTGGTTCTCTCCCCCATCCCACCTTGTGGTTGAGGGGGGTGAGCGAACGGCTGCGTGGTGCTTAGTTGCCAGCTGGGTCTAAACCATGACAATTACCAAATGCTTAAAAATGGTCCCTTGCTCACGAAGTTACCAAGCTGCATCTAGTCAGAAACTGAGAATCACTTTATGCCTAATCTATTCTTAATCTTCAACATCCCCTTTTGGCCTGAGCCAATATAGCTATTTTTGTAGTGTGAGTAACTTTCAAGGAACACTGCGTAAGAATTTTAGGGTCCTCAACATCTGAGCATTTATAAACATTCACGGCTCCAGCACTGCAGGCATTTTTGCCAAAATGGGGCACATGCTTCCTTGTGAAGCCATCTTAACAGGCAAGTATATCTTATTAAAGCATATTTCCCCTTAGAAGTTTTGTGACAAACTTGGAGTAATCATGCAGTGCATGGAGGACATAGAATCTGGCTGAGGGAGGGAAACATTCCTAACCTTTTTCTTGTTTTTTCTTGTTTTTTCATGAACACTAAATTCTGAGCAGGCACGTTGTACAAAATGCAGAAGACCAAAAAAAAAATGACACAGGAAGCAGTTTTGTTCTAAGAGGGAAAATGTGAGCTAAAGATAGCTAAAGATGTATTATACTTACATTTATCTTCCCTGTGCACAGCTGGGAAAGATGAGGTTTAATGGAACCCAGACCACTAGAAGCCATCCAGTACAAAGCAGCAGTCACTAGTCCCGTGATTTGCCCCAGTGTGGTACATGATGTCAGGAAGACCTAAAAGACTGCAGGCAGGTGGGGGAAAGAAGCTGTCAGAGCCTTGTAAAGATCAGAAGCAAAATCATTCTGCTGCCCTGTGTCTGGCTCAAACTTCAGACTAACATGTGGCACTGGACACATTTGCATGACAGACATAGCTAGACAGATTAATCAGTTGCACAAGGTCTCAGACAACATCCTGAAAATCTTAAAACTCAGCCACCAGAGAGGGAGGAATGCCTTGTGGCTGAGGTCTGTATGAAGGAATCTGGTTTTCATTCCCACCGTTTCTGGGTGACCTTGAGCAAGTTGCTTGATCTTGCTGTGCCCCTGTTTTCTCAGTTGTCAAAAGCAGCCAATACTTTCAAAGGTCATGAATTTTGTGAGGTTGAAGACATTAATACTTGTATTAGCACTCAGATACTATAAGAAAATACAGAAACTAGATCAAGCTGTAGCCATGTCTTCTTATGTTGCTGGGCTCAAGTGGCATGGTCATAATTTGTTTTGAGGCACTGAAGAACACAAGAAAGGATGCAACACTCAGGCTAAATAAGCCTGCCTAGACAGACTGATACTGATATTACTGCACTCTGCATGGACATGCCTGGGCAAGGGATTATGATTTCTGCCACAAGACAGATGATAGAAGAAATCCTGCTACTTACCAGGCAGCACCCAGACTAAAACAGGCATGATAAAATCTACTACTTCCTGACACCACCCAGCACCCTTCACCTTCATTAGGCAAACTCTGCCCCAGGAGGAGTATAAATCAGGCCCTACTGCTCACACGACTTAAATGAACAGTCTTTTCCCTGACCACAAATACATCTTTTATGTCACAGCTGAGGATTAAGCCTCCAGTCTCTTTTAATGGTCACAGTGTTACATGCAACTCCAAAATGAAGTCACTATTTCACTTGTGTGATTAATTAATAAGGTAGTTACCTCCAGGAGCCCTACAAATTTGAAATCAGTGCAGCTACATACTATAGGGGATTGCTGGGGTGCCTGAACAGAGTAGAAGAAAGCGTAGACGTTGCAAAGGGTGGGCATGTTGTTTCTGACAATATGCTCAGCTTTCTTCTCTCCTTCCCTTGCAAGTGAAAGTTTACTACAAGCATGTAATGAGAAAAAACTAAGCTACAAAACCACCCAGGATCTCTTTTTCTCCTCACTATTGAGTCCGGGTAAATGGTAAGGTTTTCATGTCGTCACTTTCCCCCCTTGCCCCTGAAACTAACCTTGTAAAAGAAGGGATGAAAAACCTGTAGGGCCCTTTCTGTTGCGCCTGGCCACACACAAGATCCCTCAGAGAATGTAAAGCCATGACTGGAAGCATTAGGATTCTGCCTAGCGGCCCACTGCCTCCTACCTCCAACCTTTCCCATGGCAGCTGCAATGGATGCCCTGTGAGACAGGGACTTCAATCACAAAAGCCACAACGCTGTCATCTTTGCTTGGTGCGTGCATCAGCAAGAGCAGACAGCTCTGCCAGTAGTATCATCCCCCTTACGGTGAAATTTGCCAGCAAGAACATGCAGGCAAGAGTGAAACCTTTATCTTTGCAGCCAGATAGCTACAAAGGCACTTTCTGTGCACTGGGGGTGTTCCTCTATTCAAGCTCTACAAGTTCTCCAAGCTATTTCTGCTTTTATTCATGTCAAGGATTCAGAATATTTATCAGACAATAATAAAAATAAATTATATAAACCTTGTCTGACCGCTGGCATTTTAGGGTGCCATATAAACTTGTGAAGACTGATACTTGTGTTACTTGGCTTTCTTGTGTTCCATGCTCCAATCTGCTTTTTATAATGAGTTTATTATCTTAATTTGCTGCACATTGCAGAACAACTTGGTGATGGAACTAAGAAAAGTCTGTTGCTGCCATGAATACTAGTCTTCTTGTTTTCATGCACTCGTACATAAACCTCCCCAGATAACTGTATTCACTCTCTATTAGAGGCTGGGTGGACTCCCTGTGAGCTGGTGATACTTAGCACTTTGCAGAAACAGGTTCCCCAAGAAGACAAAAAAGGCAAGTATTAAGTTTTTCCATGCTTAGATAAAGAAGCGTGACTTGTTAGTGGGGGTTTGGTTTGGCTTTCCAGTACAAGCATGGTACTTTACCTTGGATTTGGACTTAGCAAAAAAAAAAAAAAAAAAAAAAAAACCACCACAAAAAACCACAAGAAGAAAAACACACTTGATATACACAAATACTTTGGCAAAACTACTTTTACCAAAGGCTGATATTGAGACAGGACCACCAACTAGACTACCTCGAAGTAGGAACTATTCAGCAAAATCAACTACATAAAACTAAATACAAAGTAGATCTTTAATAAATTGACAACAGATTAACTAGTATAATCTTGATTTGATTGTTGTATTAGAAGAAAGATGGAAAAAAACACAGAAATAAATTGGAATTTATGCTGAAACTTCCTTCACACAAGTGCCTTTGTACACAGCCAGGGAACAGGTACTTACTATGTTTGTCACACTTCTGGTCTTCATCTAACACTCAGACTGGCTCTGCTGATGCTCTCATGCTGCCACAGTTTCAAATACAAAGAGCCATGCTAATTTCTGCTGTTCAGACACAAATTCAAGAGGACGTCTTAATAAAATTCTCCCTTCTAACTTCATTAACATCATTTTAACAAAAGCCAGTCTAATGAATATGATCTATAACACGTTACAGACAAAGCGTATCAGGCTGGAAAAGAGGTGCTGAATGCTCTGAGCAGACAGTTTGAAGTAACAAAAATGAAGTATAGCATAAACAAATTACCTTATTCAGGTAATCCAGGCTTGTATGGGATATGAAACTCTTCCTTCACCTTCCAGTTCTATGTAAGTTCTTGAGTTGTGCTGCAAACCACCAGGTCATCTTACTCATTGTTCCTCGTATGCACAGTCTATCTGAACAAACCAATCTGTCTCAGTCAGGATGTGTAAGCTGTCAGATTTTATAAGAATACCCTCCTCTCCTCCCCAGAAGTCATTTGACTCCACCTACACTCAGAAAAACAAAGTTCTGTCCGGATTACAGATCAAAGAAAGCAAAATCAGGGATGGGTAGAGAGAAAGAGAGAAAGGAAGGGAAATTTGATAAGAAGTTAGCACTGTACTTGTACTAGAATTGGACTGCTGTCCACAGTTTTTATTGAACTCAACTACTGGGCCAGCAAGACAGTTCAGATGTTACAGACGACCACAGATTCCCTGGTGCTCTGGGGCAGTTATTGCCAATGTTTTTTCAAATACGAAATCCATTTGTGGCTTCTCTATGATTGTGCTGTTGGGCAGATGTTGGCTACAGCTGAGCATCGCATAGCCTGCAGCAACTACAGAAACAATAGGAAGCTTGAAAATGCTCTCCTGGTCCTGAGCCTGCAACATCGATGGTCAGAACTTTTCGCCATATCAGAGCAGTCCCTTTGTTGTGTGATTTGTTTTTTTAAGGGCCCTCAATTCCTTACATACTGCTGGATCTCGTAAAGCTTCTACCTCCCAGCTTCCACTGGCAGTTTATTGTAACTGATCCTGTGTTTACTAACAATTTGCCTTGCACTAAGCTTGCGGTGGCTATAACCTGCTATTGTAATAGTTGGAGGGAGGGTGGGTTGTTGCAGTAGCTTGTTGCTTTTTGTAACCTTTTCTATTTACGTGCTCGTATGCTTACCTTATGACTTGATCAGTAGTAGTAGTTTGTTTGTGCTAAGGGGAAGTATGGACACACGGGTTGGTCAGTTGACTTGCATAACTGAGAAAGAGACATATTTCATACTCTTCGGCATTTTTGAGGTGGGAAGTCAGCAAGTTTGTGTGGTTACATTCTAATTTCCTTTCACTGGGAGGATTCTCTAGGACTGTTCTGTAGGGCTGGAGAAGTCAAATGCATGGCAAAGAAAAATTATGAGGTAGTTTTTGAGGTGTATTTAAGTGTGCACTGCTGATAGAAAAGTTGCTACCATTCCTTCTTCACTTTCTTGCTACTCTATGGGCTTTTTATGCAGTGAACAAGACCAGTGAGCTGATCCAGCTGGGCAAAACACTACGCTGGGGCAGCTCCTCAAGTCAGAGAAATACGTTGTGTGCCTTCACAACGTAGAAGGCAGAAAAAAGTGGCGAGGAACAGAACTTGGCAGATGGGGCTGCTTAACCCAGAGGAGAATTTCACATGGCAATTGTAGCACAATCAGTATATTCACACACCCTGTGGAGCTGTGAGTCTAGAAACTCTGCCTTATAGACAAGGAAAGACAGGTGACTCCACTGGTGCCAACAAAGAACAATAACTGAACTGTGGACTTACTTTAAGACAAAGCATCATAGTAACTTGTCGGCAGCAACACTGCTCATGTCCCTCTTCTTCCTTCCTCCCCACGCTGGAGGGAGTTATGTGCTATGTTGCTGCACAGCTTCTGACTTGAGAAACCTGGGAGGCTGTGAGCTGAAAGATGTCTTTATGCCAGATTTTCTTACACCCTGATACATATAAACTGGATTGGTAGGTCTAGTTCTTTCAGAGGCTCATTGTCCCTCCTAACTCTGTAAGCCTGCATTGCCTTCCAGAGACCCACTGTGAAAAAAACAAACCGCGTAGCAATTTTATATGCATAGATGGATGACACTAAGCTATATTGTCCAGACAGATACACATATGACAGTGACTGTGATAAACAAGACTACACTTCTTACCCAGTCAGAGCTGTAATCCAGATGGAGACAAACAGCAATCCAAATGGATTTTGTTGATCATAGCAGCAATGGACAAGAAGACTCTCTGGACAACCTGTGCCAGTGTTGTACCACTCTTACTGTGATTTTTATGCCCTGATACCTAATTTGAATCTTCCTCGCTGTAGCTTATGGCTTTGGCCTTTTGCCCTTTTCCTGTGCCACTCAATGGAAAGCAAAAGACAATTCTTCATACGACCATTGCAGGTCTACAGAGGGTTTTTTAAGTCTGTCTTGTCAGTTGCACTAAATTTCCATTCAGGCCATTAGAAAACATGGAAATGTAGAAAATGAGGTATAATGGATAGCTTAGTGAATGAAGAATAGCTGCTTGAAACTGCCAAGCCTATGAACTGCTAAATAAGGATACACCATGTAATCAAAATCAGAAGATTTCCATTAATAGTTTGTATCTGCTTTTTTGTATCCATTTTAAATGCATGAGATGTGTTAGTACTTAGGAATCAGACCGTAACTCAGCAGTCAATGAGAAGCAGCCTTTAAAGATTAACAAACTCAAAGGGTTTTCTTGTATCTGGTAAAATATATGGAACAAGAGCAAGATTCTTTGTAGAAGAGTCTTGGAAAAACTTCCTTGCTATTTTTAGTTTGTTTTTCATGAAGAATTTTTCATTATTCCCGTACTGTGTTATTTTTTAGTCATGGAGGTTCAAATATATATACAAAATAATGATCTCTGGAATAGTTTGTTGGTCAGTTTTTTATTTTTTAATAAAAATTAACTGAAATTATTGGAGATTATGTGCAAAGGAATATTGTCATGTCCTCTCATGACTGTGGCTTAAAAAACGAATGGTCTTATTGATAGTACACTGAATGTTCACTTTCTACAGTACTTCTTACTACATATATTTAATCTTTAGTCATATCATTTAGTTCCTGTTATCTAGAACTACTATTATGAGTTACTACCATAGCAGCTTTTGCTCAGCTGATCTGGCCAAAATATTATTTTCACAATTTTCTGTCAATATATGGAATCTTTATCCCATACCTGAAGATTTGTACAGTACCTCTCCCTAATCGTGTCTTGTTTTTCTTCACATTTTCCATTTCAAAATTAAATCTAAGCCTCTCTCAATTCTCCTTAAGAAATAAGAAAAAAATGCAGATTGCACTTCTATACTTCTATACTATACTTCTATATTCTATACTACTTACATTGTTTCTTGTTTAGCATTGAAGCATTGTGGAACACTCTTAAGAGATTGTTCAGGCTTCCATTCAGACATTGGAGGAAAGAGTTTATTCCAGGTGGCAGGAAGAGTCACTTCTGTTCAGATCTAGTTTGTCAGCTCAGCTTTCACTAAGTCCAAGGGCTAGCTTGCACTTTAAGTGCTTGAGTAAGCACAAAATATGTTCATAGGTGGACTGCTACATGAAGTATTTGGTGTGAAGTGAGCCTGGAACATCTGTACTTCAGAGAATAACAGTGATTCATGATTAGGAAGAGATTATGCTTAAATTCCGTCCAATGAAGTCATAAAGAATTATTTAACTATTCAGGAGTTAGCTGTGTATTGGCATTTACTATTAGGCTATTACAAAATTGGCAATGGCTTAAACAGAGGCTGGCTATATAGGCTTTTTGAAATGCCTTTTTCTCAATAATCTCAAAACTACAATTAGTGACTGTGTTCTCTGCCACTGTACATGGTTTCAGCTCCATTGATTTCAAAGTTATTTTACCCCTTTTGCCACCAGAGAGTTGCGTCACTGATTTCTCAGTTGGAACAGGGCTGCTTTTGAAGACGATACACTATCTCTATCTACTGGCTTTTTATTATTATTGTAGTACATATAAGATGTGAGAAACAAGTCTCTGGAGTGTAGTTCTTTTTTAAATAAATGGCACAAATGTAAAAGGCCAGCCTGACATAAATACACAAAGAGCCTGGCAAAGTCTCCTAGCAGTCAGCTGCGCTTAGGTGGAAGAACAGACAGCTTATGAAACCATGACTCCTGCATTCAGCAGTCCTTGGTGGTGCTCATGCTTGTCCCTCTACCTGGAACTACCAGCTCTTATCAATGCACACTCTTTTTTACTGACCAAAGCTTTCTGAGAGCATTGTAGAAACAGATATTAAGCCAAGACAAAGTATTGCCATGTCACCTGATTTCTCACTTAAGAGAATATTTATCAAAATGACTGAAGCAAAATTACTTTATGTTTGGTTTGTGGTGTTAAATATTGCTGATGTAATATGGGTAGCCTGAACATGAATTGTCTGAGGACTGTGTGTAGGAGAGATGTTAGCATGGGAAAGGATTGGGAAACTATTATGGAAGAAATAAACAGGTTGACATTACTGCCAAAACAGCTGGTATGGGATGTTAAACCAAACTGCGTAAGAAATGTAGGTGAGTGTGGAGAGACTTGAGGTTTTGAAGGAAAAAAAAGAGATTAATCTTGACATGATTGGAGAAGGAGAACCAGGGAGGCGATTCAGTTGCATAATGTTGTTAGGCTGATGAAGGAAGTAATTTCTGTGCTTGTGTTTTGTGGAAATAGGATAGCTGGCAGTGATAGCTGGTAGATATCAGAGGGGCTAAAGAGCAGAAAGAGGTAGCAATCAAGCAATTAAGTGATGAGGGTTTGGCAGAAGCTGTCAGACTGTACAAGGTGACGTATTTAATAGATAAAGGGAGAATAAATGGCTTATATTTGAACTGGGTTCCAGTTATTCTATTATCACTTAACAAATTATTATTAAAGACTGACTTGACTGAACCTTTCCAGGCTGGGAGCAAAAGGAGGAAAAGCCTTCTGGCCTGAAATCACAGCAGGGGGTGCTGACCGGCCCCCTCCCCTCTCTCCAGGGTAACATCAAGCCCTGCCCTCCCTTTAATAGCAAAGGGAATGCTGAGCTTGCATGGAAAAGGGAGCAGAGTATCCACAGGAAAGAGGGTGACATACAGCCTGAATTGGCTGCAAAGGGAGGGTACATCTATCTGAAGAAAGGTGGTTTGTTTTTCAACAAGCAATAATCAGTTCATTTACTCTATGTAATTATTGGTTGTGATTACAGCTCCCATTACAAAATAATGGGAGGGTAATTAGGGTAAGAGAGGGAGCACAGAAAATGAGTACTGCTAAACAGGGAAGAGGCAAAAGCACTGCTTAAGCTTATCAAAAGAAAATGGTTAAGTACAGTGCTGATGCAAACAACAGACTATCTGCACCCTATCAATATAGAATCTGTAGGTGGTTCTTCCACTTGCAGTTCTGACATGAGTGACCAGGGTTTAATCATTCTGCTTTAATTATAGGATGATGGTGGAAATGCCCAATTCTTGGGTATGTCTGGAGTGTTGATGAGGCATCTTCTGTCCTTGTATCTTGCGAAAGAGATGGATGTGTTTGGCTAAAGGAGCCCAAGTGTCCTCTGGTTGATGTCTGAGAAAGTTTTTTTACAAGGATTCAGTTGAGAGCACAGACATTGAGGGATATAAGCACATTAGGCTCCCTGTGCTATTTTCTTAAACTAGACTACCATGCACAACGTCATCCATGGCTAGATGCTGTATTGTGGAGCTACATGATAAAGTGAGGCAATAAAGACCCAGAAGAAGAAATGCAAATTTCCTTGACAGCATGAAGTCTGCCTGCGTACAAGAGTTCTCAAAGTTAACAGCTGCTTATATCTGAGCTGAGTACAAGCTAAACAAGTCTGCCCTGTATTTTTACAAGGGTGGATTCTTGCACTGAGTTTTTACAACATTCTTCCTGGTTTCATTTTTAAGACTAGGAGATAGCTACAGATAATGAAGAAGGAACACCTGTTGATTCAGAACAATACTGAATGCTTATACCAAGTTTGCAAGGCAAATGTTTTTAAGCTTGCAGTATACAGGATCAGAGGCAGGTCATAGTTAAGGCATAGGGACTGGACTATGGGTAGTAATGACCAAAAAAACCCCTTGAAGACAGAGTAGAAAACTGATTCAGTATGAGCTTCCAGTTACAACACTGTGGCTGCAGGAGTGAGGTGATTGGTGAGTATGTGATCGAAGAGAGGATAGATCCAATGCCTGAGGGAGGAGTGAAGATCCAGCTCCATTGCAGCAGGAGGGCTCAGACGCTCAGTGGTCCAACACTGGCTTCAGTGCAGGGAAGCAAGATTTTTTCAAACCCACAGATGTCACCAGGGAAGGCTGACACAATAGCCCCTGGAAACTCGGGATGTAAAATTTGGTTTCTCTTTCTCATAGGGTTTCCTGCTGAGTTCCAACTTCAGTGAAAGCTGGTATGGAAGATCCTGCCTGTCAGAGAAGCTATGGGACACTAAGTGGATGGCTGGAACATGCTGTAGTGACAGAAACATATTCCCAAGACAGTTGGACAGAGCTGACACTTCAGAGCTGCGGCAGCATGCTTGTGTGAAAGCAAACAAACAGCTCTGCCCCCCTGCAGGGTAGCGATTATTTTACCTTTGTATTCAGCACTGGTATCAGCAGTGGAATACTACTTCTCCTTTTGGTTCAGCAATGCAGGAAAGTTACTGAAAAAAATGGAAATCACTAGAGAACAGTTAGGAGGAGGATGAAAGAACTGGAAAATTAATGGCTTATGAAGTTTGAGCTTGAAGGCAAATGTAAGAGGAGTCTTGATCATGATGTATTAATACCCACAGTGGGCCAGAAATCTTGTAACAAAGAGATTTTCAATTTATTGCTCAATGATATAACACAATCCAGTGGATGGAAAACTGAAGGTAAAACATTAGTACCACAAATAAGTTACATTTGAATAAGAAAGATGACTGACTATGGGAAAAATTTACCAATTATTTGATAGATGCTTCATCATTATTTACTTTTAATCAAAAATAATTGCTTTTCTGAAGGCAGTGTTTTAGCTCTCTTACCCTAAATAGCTAATGGTGGCCTTAACTTATAAAACATTCATATTTGTATTTATTTGTTAAGCAAGAATGTCACCTTCCTATCATTTAACTTAGTTTTGCTACTAAGTTAGACTACAAAGCAGGCCCATAGTCCCTGTGGATGAGAAACTGGATTTTTCCTTCCTCTGCTTAAAACATAGTTTACAAGTATAATTCATGCTCAGTGAACAAGGGATTTCCCTCTGTTGTGAACTGACAAAATGAAGCAGCGTGGACTGCAAGATACTAGGTTAAGCATCAGCCTTCTTGACATAAAGTCAAACTGAATCTATGCTGAATCATTTGTTTGGAAATTAGATCCAATTATCATAAATTGATCATTCCAGACTAACAGAGCAATAAAGGGCACTGTATTTGTTGATGTATTTGACCCTGACATTCCAGTCAAGTCAAAACGTGTATGCATTATACTTCCAGCTTAATTCACATTGCACAGTGCCCTCCCAAGTTCTGTGCTCAGAACAGATGATAAAAGGGCTGTCGGTATTCCAAACATCAGAAGTCTTTCTGATCTAAAGCAGAAAGTTGCTTCTGAATTTCGAATTGAGAGAATACTAAAAATTGTTCTGACCTGTAGAGTACAACTGTCACCCCAAAATCAGCACAGTCAGGTCTTTTTCTTAACTGAGGGCTTTTGAAAGCTCAAATGAACGAATGAAAGGGAAAAGACCGTTAAGAAAATAATTAAATTCTTTTACAGCTCTAAACCTCAAGTAAGCATACAGCCAAAATAAATGAATGATGTGTAGCGCGTATTTTCTCAAATTGTGTATTACCCTCCAGATCAAGAATGTAGGGCCTGTTCTAACATAGTGAAATTGAAATGCAGCAAAATGTGTTGGTGGGTAAGAACTGCCCCTGCATAAAGCTGCTTAGGTGAGTTTTTCGGGAGTGGTGGCTCCCAGTACTTTAGCACTGATGGTATTATACATGAAATCAAAATAAAAGATGAAAGTCCATACTTGATTCCTTGCTTGACTTCTCTGTACAACTTTAAGACCTACTTAGGAATTTCAAAGGAGAAATGCAGATTTACACTGAGTATCTGGCCACATCTTTCTTTATTATGTATATTAGTAACACTACTTTACCATCATACAGATTATTAATATGACGTTTTCAAAGGGCAGCTTCCTTTCTATCATATGGGGGGTGGGACTTACATTTAATTAGCTTTTGTTACTTGTGTTGCAAGCATTTCACTGGACTAAATATGCACTTATATTTTTAAGAAAACATTTACATTGGAATTTTTCATAGTAGAGCTGTTTCTAATATAAAATCTACTTTTGAGAACAAAATCTGGGGGTATGTTTGTCTACTTGTGAAGAGGGAGGTAACACGGGTAACTGAAACAAAAGCAGGAAGGAAGAAAAATTGAACAAAACAATAAAACAAACCTCTCAGCCTATAACTATATTACCAAGTCTTAAATGTAGTAGCATGATCTGGAGTTCTAAGTCATAAACTGCAAGCAATAATCTTGTCTGTATTGGGGGTGCAGTGAATCAAATGAGAAAACTCACTAAGCCAGAATATGGAAATTTACTAAAGCACATCTGAGGTATGCAGAAGGCATAGTCATCCCGTTTTAGTGCACCACTGCTTCAGACTTTTTCATCCCAAAGGGTATTGCAACTGCTGTTAGAAAACTTCCCTGCAGCAACACAGAGGCAGGGTAGAAAGCAGCAATGCCCAGTGTTCATCTGCAACACTAGGTATGTTGAAACAGCCATTTCTCTGGATCATGTCACTGCATATTTTGTTTCCAGGTTATGTCACAGAGCACAAGAGAAAAGTATCTTTTAGAGTATCTTCAGGAGTAGCCCGTTGCGAAGCAGTATGACAAAGACAGGAAAAACGACCATCGAAGAGCTCTGCCCTGTCACTCAAAGGCACTGCCAGTGCAGGTGGAAGCGTGCTGCCCTGCAGAGAAGGAAGTGGAGCGCTGCAGGGGTGACGGCCTGTGTCACAGCTCAGGCCCCCATCCCCACGGGTGTTCCTCTTGGCGTGGCTTCACTGGAAGCCACTAGTCACTAGCATCTGCAAGAATTACTGCACTTCACCACGGGCTACCGGAGCTCCAGGCAGGGCAGTACCACAGCTATGAAATGCCAAAAATATAATGCAGTGAGGGGAAAAAAAAAAGAATAATAAAGCAACCCCGGGCACCGCCGGTGCTGTGACTCCATGCTTGCGAGGCTTCACCACCCTGCTGTCTGTGTGGTGGTTCGTGGCACTCTTTACTGCTCCCCACCGACACCACGGTTACTTCTGCACACCGTCCTTTGTGTTTCAGTAGTAACAAAAAAAGGAAAATAAAACCGCCGTGAAAACACGACGACTTGTACATCTCTGTGAGTGAGGCGACGCTATCCACAAAGGACGGGGTGACCCTCGGTCAGGAGGGTCGCCTGTGGCGGGACAGAGGGCTGCACCGCTACCGGGCCGCTGCCCTCCACCGGCAACCGCCGCCGAGGGCTGCCCGGCCTCGCTGGTGTGGCCGAACGCACGCCCGGCCCGGCAAGGCGAGAAGCGACCGTTAGCGCCACGAAGGACAAACGCGCAGCGCGTACGACTGTTCCCAGCGGGCGGGTAAGCGCGCGGGCGCTGAAGGGGCCCTGCCCTCGCCCCGTCATTCACCGGGGACACGCCCCCGCCCTCTGGCTCCGCCGTATCCGGGCGCGGGCGGGGGGGAGGAGGGGGCGCAGGTTTTTTGATCCTCGTCCGTTTCCGTATCGTTTGTCTGCGCGGCGGAGCTCGCGCCGGCAGCGGGTGCTGAGCGGGCGGCCCATGGAGAGGAGTGCGGCGGCGCCTCTGTGGCGGCTCCGCGCGACCGGCGGCCACCGGGACCGGGACCGATGCCACCCGCCGCCGCGGGAGGACAGCGACCGCGACATGGGCGGGAAAAAGCGGGGCGGGCCGCCGCGGCGGAGGGTGCTGCCGCTGCCCGAGGCGCAGGGGGCGTCGCTGGTGCTGCTGTACCTGCTGGGGCTGCGGGCGCTGGTGTACATCTCGCACCGGCAGCTGCTGAGCCAGCCGTCCCCCGCCGGGCCCCGCGACTTCAGCGCCCCCCGCGCCAGGTACGGCGGGCGGGGCAGGGCGGGGCGGGGGCTGCCCCTCGTGCCCGGGCCGTGGCGGTGGAGCCGTGAGACCTTCCCGGGTCACGCCAGCCGCCGGGCAGAGTCCGCCCGGCCTCGCCCCGAGGGCGGCGGTAGCTGCAATTGCTGTTTGCTTTCCGCAGGGGCCGCGGCGGGAGAGCCTGGCCCCGCCGCCGAGCGGGCGCACGGACGAGCCCGCCCCTGCGGCGTCCAGTTGGTAGGGTGTGGGCAGCGGGGGTTGCGCTCTGGGCGCCCCGCCGGCTGGCTGCGCCGGTGGGGCCTCTCCCGTCAGTGCGTGGGTCAGCGCCCCTTGCAGAGTGCTTGGGTCTTCCCCGGCCCTGGCAAGAGCTCAGAGCACGCCCGGACGCTTGCGGAAAGTAGGTAAAAACAGTGCAAGGGCTCCGGATCTGGTAGTGGCTGCCTCTTGAAGGTGCTGTTTCGGGCTGTTAAAAGACTGCATCTTCCATAGTTTAATTCTCGTAGTATTATAAAGTACTTACTGTCTGGGAATGTTTCTTTGCAAATACTTAGTTGGTGTAAATCTTGTTTCTTCAGACATTCACAGAAGAGCATGTATACATATACAGAACCTTGCTGAAGAGAAAATCTTTAGCTTCTCCATTCACCCTTTTGTTTCTTTTTGGATTGAGATGTTCAAAACAAAACGAAAGTAGTTTGGTTTAGTATCATCATAGATGGGATGAGGAGCCCTGAGTAAAGATCAGTACTATATGCCCATTGCCATAATGATTTTCGGCATCTTGACTACAGTTACGATCTAGTTGGCTTTAGTCTGTTCCACTTACTGTGGATTTTGAAGTAGAACAACGTACAAAAATGTTATGGTTGTAAGTTGCATACCAAATGTTGAATGCGTTGATGCTGAATGTGTAATTTATCTCTTACAGGGTATATCTTGACAACATAACAGCAATTGGGCCCAGAACAGTTGGAAGTCCAGAAAATGAAGTTCTTGCAGTTAACTACCTCTTAGAGCAAATTAGGGCAATAGAAAAAGAAAGCACAGATGCTCACAAGATATCTGTAGACATACAGAGGCCCACGGGCTCCTTCAGCATTGACTTTTTAGGAGGCTTTACTAGTTACTATGCAAACATAACCAATGTCGTAGTGAAGCTGGAACCCCGAAATGGAGCTGAGCATGCAGTGTTATCCAATTGTCACTTTGATTCTGTACCAAATACCCCGGGTAGGTCCATGTGTTCATTCTGTGTTTCTATATATTATATGAACCACAGAGCTTGGCTTGCTGTCTTTTCATACCAAACAGGCTTATAGCCACATGCTAGAATACTGCATATGTCATCTAGTCAGCTTGATTTCAGTGAGATTCAGTATTTAGAGTGACAGGTTGGTCCTATTCAAGTCAGGATTTCACTCTCACTTTCTGGTAGTCAGCAAATTACAGATACTATATTTAGATCTCTAGAAAGTTTGGTTATATCTGCCTTTCTTATAATTCTCTGCTTATACGTGTAGCTCATGTGCTGCTTCCACCTGTTGTTCAGGTCTTTCCATATTCTGTACTGATTCAATCCTGGCTTGCCCTTCACAGGATGCTTTGTGCCAGAGACTGTTCCCACCTCCACTAACTAGTCTGTGTTTTCCCCTCCCTTGCTGGTATGCTACTTCAACGCAAATTTTTAGTGTGATATCCTTAAGCTATGCCAATTTTTTTTTTCTTTCTCCATTCAAAGCTTCTCAAAAGACTGTAGTGATCAAAGGTTAAGGACCGTTGTTGCCTTGGTAGTGTGTGCATTTCTCTTACTGCTACTTTCACTGTCACTGTTGCGCACTCTGTTATTCTTGTCCCTCTGCATTTTTGTAAGTCTTATCATGTTAGATAATTATTGCAGCGAGGGTGTAAACAGCTTTGTAAATATATGGTTTTAACAGTGCCAGGAAGGTAGGGAACTGAAACCGCACGAAAACATTTGTTGTAACACTCAGCCACAGGTGTGTACTTGTTATTGCAGTTGAAAAATACCTACAGATTTCAGTTGCCAACAGCACAGCTTTTACTGAAGTGTCTTCATTCACTCCTTACACGATATTTTATTTTGGGGGTTAAACTTTCTGTTCTTCAGCGCATGCAAATAGTCTTCATTGTTAAGAAAAGGCTGAGTATTAGCTAGAGAAACAAAGCACTTGCTGTACTCTTTGTGCCTTTTTCTGTCAATCAGTAGTATACAGAACTTCTCAATCATATTTAGGCAAGATGAGTTTCCAAATTAAGCTTAATAATTTCATGATTATTACACATGCTCTGTGATTTAGGTACTGCAGAGATGCTAATTGCTGTATTTATAGTCTAAATATGGCTGCCTAGACTTAGAAAGAATACTTTCCAAGCATAATACAGTGATTATTGAAAACTGTCTTTAAATTGGTGCCCTATGTGCATTGTGTCTCCACATCTATGGCTTGTAACACAGGATTATGTCTACATAATTTATTTTCTTTACAGTTTACTCAGTAACATATTTTGCTGACTTTGCATAGAGGTGCCAAAAATATTAGTAATTTTTATAGGATTGTACAGAAATTTATGGAGGAGCTAGAAATCATCCTGTATGCTTGCCTTTAATCACGAAGCAGCCTAACCCTTTACTGCATTTTCATTTTCTTAGTGTGAAACTTGCACATAGCCTAACCAAGAACCTTTTGTTTTCTAGTCCCCTGTATTTCTGTCAGTTACTTGCTTACAGCTTTTTTTCATTACGAGAAATGTGTTATTTAATCAGAATCAGCAGGACTCAGTGACCAGTGAGTAATGTATTTGAAAATCAGATAATAAAACATAATTGCTTATGCATACAAAATGAGTAAAGCAAAACTGTAAACCACTAGAGCTTCAGTGTTAGAAAGCTTGAGTTACTTGCGAAGGAAAAACATAAACTGTAAACTCTTAAAACATGCCTCTTCTTCTAATGTTACTAATTTTCAGTTTATGTGGCCTGTTTGATTCTTTTCTAATAAACCTGAAGGGCAGAAACATCCTTGAACTTATCATCACAGACATAGCTGATAATGTGGTTTTCTTAGGTTACTGATATTTGCCATAAAATCATCAGTTTTGCTGTAGATGAAGTATTTGAGGATGCTACTTTCTCTGTGAGCTTGTATTGTAGTCTATGGCTACATGGCTGGTTTAATCAGATGTAAATCTGTATGTCTGTTGAACCCAAACTTTTATTTTTCTTAGCTTCACAGTGAGGCAGACGAGTGATTAATCTCACTGAAAACTGTAATCACTTCTCTGAGTTTTCAACACAGCATGAGTTAGATAAAAGAACTCAGTGTGGCTAGGAGTAGACTACTGATACATTCAGGTAGCAATGTAAACAGAGCTTTAAATCAGATATTGGGGAGGGCTTTTTAGAAAACTTTTGGCAGAACAAGGCATTAATTTCTCAGAAATATAGTAGAGAACAATGGATTGCAAAAGTTTTTGTTTTATTTATTCTGAAGTACAGAAGCTAAGGCTAAAATTTAGGCTGATATTTGTGTTTGTATCAGGAATATGCCCTTTTTACGGAAGGAGCAAATATGTCTGAATCTTTCTAAGTTACAAGCTTTGGAAAAGCTGCTTTTTTTAATGTGTGAATTAAAACAGTTTTAGCAGCTAATGAGACTGCCCTAATGGCATGCTGAGGCCTGACCACACGTTATCTCAGTGCATGTCAGCATCATATATGCAGCTCGGGCCTAAAGGAATAAGGATGAATTTTTCTGTGTTTGCTTCCAAATGGTATTGTTCAAAATGGGGTAGGGAGATGCTACAGCTTGCACCAAAGTGAGGGAAATGCGGCAATGGGAGACCTTGGCTAAAAGATGGATGCTTAATCAAGATTAAAAAAATGGCAGGGTGTGGGAGGAGGTGTGAGGAAGTGAGAGTAAGTCTAGAATAGTGTTGGATGATGAACTCAATGGAAAAGACTGCCAAGCTCAGAGCAAAGGGGTTTTCAGCAAAGAAGGGTTGTGCAAAGCATCTGATCATGAAACTACTGTATTATAATGTATACTTTCACTTTAAGAATGTTTTAGAGGTGTGAATTCTGGTGATTCCTTTGCTTTATTTTGCAGTCTTGGCCTTATGTTAGTTTGAGGTTTTGTCCACTTAACTTGAATGCATTGTAGCAGTGTAGAATGCTTTAGGGTGACTTGTGTGGGAATGTTTGTTATTAAAAATTTGAGTATGCTGTAAGTGAAAATTTCGTTCTTTTTTATTTGTATTGTTCTTGGAAAAATACATAATGATCACTTGCCTGCTTAGTAACATCATTAGTCTACTTTCCTTGAACAGTACTATTTGATCTGGTACGTTGTACTTCACTTCCTCAATTTTTGAGCATTATTTTTCTTTTGGTCCTTGCTTTTAACTAGTAGAGACACAGGGTACAAGCAGTAGCAGAAAATATACCACAGCTTGACATAACCTCAGTCAGATTAAGTGACTGAAATAGAATAAAGCTTTTTTTGTTCTCTGGTCTTTGTTGCAATTCTATGTGTTTGTTGTAAGACATACTATTCTGCTGATTATTTTAAGGTGCCAGTGATGATGCTGTTAGCTGTGCAGTGATGCTTGAAATACTTAACACACTTTCAAAATCATCAGAGCCCCTGCAGCATGCTGTCATATTCTTATTTAATGGTGCGGAAGAAAATATTTTGCAGGTGAGAATGTGCCAGAATTAAAAAATACACATCAAAGACTCTGATGAAGGAAAGAATAACTGCAGATACGGCTTGTATTTAATCTGTTGCAATATTAGTTAAATGTCAGTCTTAACATTCTGAGGAAAATGTATTTGACTTCAAAGAGAAAAATACACTTAGATTAAGAATATTGTCTGTATTTTGATTAGAAGACTTAGATTTTCTGCATCTGTGTTGTGATCTGACTGCCTAGTCTGGTCTTGAGTTATGATCATACGTGATGGAAAATAACATTGAGGCTGGTTTGGAAGATGTTTGACCTATTTTTTTAAATTTTTTTTTTTTATTTCCCATCAAGGCTAGTCACGGCTTCATTACACAACATGAGTGGGCCAAGTCAATTAGAGCTTTTATTAACCTGGAGGCAGCAGGTGTAGGAGGAAAAGAACTTGTTTTTCAAACAGGTATGAGCTTGCATTGTGTCCAGTTTCTACACTAGGGTAATTTGATAAAAAACAATGTAGACTTGAAGGAATATCTAAAGTGACTCATAAGCAAAAGACAGGAGAACCTTTATGCCTCTTTCCCAACTGTGTGCTGCAAGTAGGTTGCTCTCCATCTTTAGATACATGCAGGCTAAAGCACTGCCACAGAAGTTGACTTGTAGGTGGGAAGCCTGTGTAGAACAGAATTTAAAAAGCTGTATTTCCTTTTTACATCAAGGTAATAAGGAGAAAAACAGATTTTGGTATCTCACGTATCTTGCATACTCATACTGTCATATGCTTTATCTAATTTTCAGAGCAGTTCCTTCAAAATCTTTGCAGGGAGATGTTGGCATTAGAACTTCATCTCCTGCTCAGGAAGCAGCAAAACTTCTGTGTTTTGCAGGCTACAGTTAAACTTCTGCTCCATCCTAGTTGGACTGCAGACTTCCTTCTACTTCTGGAGCTGCTTAATTGTTTACTTGCATTGAATGTTTTAGTGGAGAGACTTTCCTCTAAACAACAATTTTCAGGTGTGATGGGTAGATGATAAATTGGAAACTCTGTTAAAGGTTGTGACTTCTTCATTAGTGTTGCGTCTTTTTTGGGAGATGGCTTACCTACTCTGCCACTGAATGCTCAAGGCATCAGTGGTGTTTTTTTTTTTTCTTGCAAGTGTAACCAAATCTTTTTCTCAAGTGTGAGGCATTCCACCAACACAAATGCACTTGTATATACCCTGTGGGGCAACAGCGTTAAAACTCTAGTGAGTTCCTTTGCGTTATTTGTTACTATAAGGATACGTATCTTAACTGAAGTTCAAAAAGTATTTGTTGTGAACTTTCTGCTCATTTTTTTGTTAGGACCTGAGAATCCATGGTTGGTACAAGCATATGTAGTTGCAGCCAAACATCCGTTTGCCTCTGTGGTGGCACAGGAAATATTTCAGAGTGGTATTATCCCAGCAGATACAGACTTCCGTATCTACAGGGACTTTGGCAATGTTCCAGGTATGCTATCAGAAGACATGTCAATGTGCATTATGCAGCCATTTATCTTAAGTTTATAATTCAGTGAGTGTTCTGCGATTTACTACGTGAAAGTCCTCAAATTTGGTTTGTCTTTCAGTTTGGGAGCAAATTTTCCTGCTTTTTTTCTAAGGCAAGAGCCTTTAGATTTAGTTTGTCATGTAGGTTGTTAAGGATGTTAGACAGACTGCTGTTCCCCAGAAAGAAACTACATGGTATAAAAGTTTCCTGAAAATCAGGAAAACACTCCAGTAATTAACAGTACACTATTAAATATTCTGTTTTGAAACATTTTGGTAATGATGCTGATAAACTGCTTGCAGGAATTAAATGTCTGTACCTAATGGATAAACCAAAAATCACCTTTTTTAAAGACAGTGACTTAGTAACTAATGCAATTTCATTAACCTTTTTTTTTGTTGTTGTTATAATCAAGCACAGGACAACAGTTTTTGATTTTGCTAATCTGTTTACAGTTTGATATCCATTCTGCAGGCCATGACCAGTGGATACACATTTTTGTGGAACACACAATGCAAACACAATTCAAAGGAATATAAACTTCTGTGAAATCCTTGCTGTCTGGCACACGTTGTCATTGGAGTCACTTTCAAGAAAAGTGATGTTTCTGAATTGATTCTTGGAACAAAACATGTTGACATATTGTGAATTGTTCCAAAGTATGCTTCTAGCCTGAAAATAAAGTAGCTGATTTTGTATAATCTGTTCTTTATTTGTTCATAATTGTTCCTGAATCCTAAATGGTAAATGAATTTTCACTGACCTCTGTTTTTTCTAAACAAAGAGAAATGAAATAATTGAGTTAAAGAACTAGTTTGTTCTTCTTTGTCCACTGGTAGAATTTAGGTCTGATTTGTTTAACCTTTGCAAAATTGTGAGGATTCAAATTGCAGACATCAGCTTTTTGCATATGCAGCTGAGGGGGTGTGTGTTTGGGATACAGTGAATGTATAATTAATCTTGCAGAAAACCTTTTTTTTGTTAATATTTTTTGTTTATTTTTACAAATTATTTGGACTTTAAGAATTTTCAGACTGGCTATTTGAAAAGCTGTTTACAAATTACAGGTAAAAAGAACAAGCCTAGTATTTCTAGAAGCTGTTTCTAAAGCTCCACGGTGCTGCTTTTTATTTTCAATGTGGATCTCTGTTTTACTAGTAAGTGTTTAGAAAGCACCTTGTTCATTCTTTCTGAAGCTGACATGATTAAGAATTTTCATGTGTTTCTTCAGTAGAGATCAGTTTGTGTATAGATGTCACGCAAATCAATACATAGGACAGATACTATAAAATGTTTTTAAAGTATCCTTTTTCAACTACACGTGGAATCCCAGTTAGTGTTCCTTCTACAAAGCAGACTATTTTGTTCATCTTTAAGGACAGTGAGTGGGATACATAGTAGAGCAATGTTTTGTGTGAAATACATCTGAGGCTTTCAAATTGTGTTTTGAGGTTTTAGATTCACATAATTTCAAACATGCTTTTTCTCTCTCTGTAGGAATAGATTTGGCTTTTATTGAAAATGGCTACATTTATCATACAGAATATGACACATCAGACAGAATTTTAACAGATTCCATTCAGAGAGCAGGTTGGTATTTCAAGAATATGGTAATTTACTCAAGAGTAGTGTTGTAGCTGCTCTTTCATTTTGCTGTAAGACTAGCATGGCAAGAAATTAATAATTTTAATAACATATTTAGAACATGCTAGACTTGTTCTAAAGAACAAAGAATTAACTGAATGCCTTTAAAATACAAAGGAAATATGTTTGGTCAACTTGGGAAGATAAACTTTATCAGCATCCAGTGATGTTAATTTGAAAGTAACTGTGGAATCTGATTAAGGTTATAATCTAGCCATTGATACCTGATTGTTCAGCGTTCTGCTTTGCTTTTTTCTCAGTAAGTCCCCTTATTGATTCATATTCATCATGAGAGGCTTATGGTTAAGTTGGCAGTACAGAGACTGATCTGCCAACAGCGGTTTTTATTTCAGAGTGTTTCTCAGACAAACTTATGTGGTAGCACACAGGCTGTGGATAAACAGGATTTATTTTCAACTAACAGTCTGTGCTCACAGCAGGCTATTTGACATACTGCAGTAAAGAAAATTACGGTAAGACCTTTAGTTTCCCAGGAAAAACTAATATAATCCTAAGTGCCTCCAGGATTTTGGCCATTTTCCTCTTTAAGCTTGTACAGAAGCCAGTTTAGATGACCAGCATGAATAAGAGTTTTAAACATTTTCTTGTACCAGTGCAGTTGCAAAACAAAGTCTTCTAAATTCCCATTGGAAAGATGATTTTATCGGTCATGGTGATTACATAGAACCTCTCTTGCTAAATGTATCACGGCTTAAAAAAAAAAACCCAACAAACTTTTCAGCTGGTAAGCACTTTTACAGGTCAAGTAAAAGCAAAATGAAAGTTGAGAACAATCATTCTCATTTGATTACATGTGTTTTGGCTGTACTGTGGGAAAGGAAAAGGTGGCTGGTACCTGTGGACTACGAAGGAAAATAGCCTCCTTGTCTCTTACCTTACAGTCATCTTGGGAAGGAAAGGCAGGTAATTCGTAGTCATTTGAAACATGCAGGTGTTAACTAGTGGAAAGGAGAAGAGGAGGAAGATTAGGAAACCCTAACCCAGTAAAGTCCTGTTCTTTAATATCATACCTGAAGAAGGGCTTACGGGCTGAAAGCTTGACTACTCCCTTCATTGCAACAGTGTTTAAATACATGAAGCTTCTCAAGTATGCTTATTTTAGTGGCAGCTGTATAGATTAACTCATGAAAATACTATGCTGTGCATACCATCAAATACCTATTTCAGAATAATCAATTGTATATTCATATCTTTGAGGACATTTTAATACTATTTTAATTTTAGGAACACTGATATTTGAAAGAATGCTGTGTGTCAATTCATCAACCCTGATGTAGTTGCTTTGTGTATGTGCTTCTTTAATAGGTGACAATATTCTAGCTATCCTAAAATACCTAGCAACATCAGATAAGTTGGCTAATTCCTTTGAGTATCGACATGGAAATGTTGTGTTCTTTGATGTACTTGGTTTATTTGTCCTGGCTTATCCTGCTCGTGTTGGCACCATCATGAACTACATGACAGCAGCAGTCGCTTTTCTTTATTTAAGCAAGAAACAATTACAGCCCAAAACCAGAGGTAAGTCTAGCTCTTAAAAAAAAAAAAAAAATCAATCTCATTACTCTTTAACAAATAGCAATTAGTAAGTGAAGAAGTGTTCAGGCATTAAGGCATCTTTTTAGATAAACTTCAGAAATAAATTTTAGGTGTGCAGCATGCCGTAGGAGTTGCTTTGTGTTTAAATCTCTTAACTGTGAATAATTATGTTGAAGAAAGACTATGGTAGGCCTAGATGTCCAGCATTTATGAATCCAAATTACCTCTCTTATCTTTTCATGAAGATTAAAATTAAATCTTTTAAAGATCTGAAAATGGGGAAAAAAATTAAATTTGCTTAGTATCTATATAAGTTCTTTGTTCTGCTAGCACAAGTAGGGCTTCGCAGTCACGTTTCTTTAACACCTGTCCATAGGCAGGCTCAAATAAGAAAACAACAAAGGGGGAAAAAGATAACAAAGATTAATAAAGGTGTAATAAAATATTAACAAAGCTTAATAAAGGCTGTAAACCGACTTAAATCTTCTAGTTAGACCTTTTCAGGTATGTGTAGGAACATACTTGTTTGCTTTTTAAAAAAAAAAAATCAAACCAAAACAAACACTCCTACCCTGACCCCTCCCAATCCAGGAAACATTTTTGGAACACGAAAAAGTTACAAGAAAAGCAACTCTGTTTTCTCTTTTGGTTTGGGGGTTTTTTGAGACTTCATGGATAGTAGAGTGGCTCCCCAGGTTCCCTAGAGAAATATTCACTATTGGTAACATGGTAATCTGCAAAATGTACTGTGGGAATAAATCTTGCAATGGGGAAGACTGCACAAAGACTTGCAAAGAAATAAGCTAAGCGGTTTAGACCATGCTGTTAAGAATCTTCAGAGTGGACTCCTCATGCAGTTTTATTTTGGTTATTACTGTGGGGTAATTACAGTCTGGATGATAGTCTAGTCTGCAGTAGAATACATGACTGTTGAATTAAACTTCTTTTTTCTTCATAGCTGTTCATAACCTGAAGGAATTCTTTACTGCGTTAGGCTTAACGCTGTTAAGTTGGGTCTGCGCACTGGTGACAGTCCTTGTAGTGGCAGTGTTCATCTCTGTCATTGGACGGTCTCTTTCTTGGTACACCCATTTCTATGTTTCTGTGTTTCTGTATGGCACTGCAGCTGCTGCTAAGCTCATTCTTGTGCATACGCTAGCCAAGAAGTTCTTCTACAAGGTAAGCTTGACTTCGTTGATGATGTTGACTGGTAATGTAGTGTTTAATCTGTGGAAGACTTAATTTTTGAGTTGATTAAAAAGATGCAAAAAGTTTTCTGTATTGGACAGAAGTATTTAAAATGCTTTAAAAACTGCTTCATTTAAGCATAGGGATTGCTCTACTAAATCAGGGAGTGAAGAACTTCGTGATTTAGGGCTTTCTCCTTGCGAATGACCTTTAGCAGCTGCTTCAGTAAAACAAGGCAAAAGCCTAGTAGAATACGGTATAAGGTACTGTTTCTTTTCCTCTCTACACCTTTCTTTCTGGCCATCACTTCAGTGATAAGAGAGCAGAGCAACAGCTGGAGAATTGAGGCTTTTGATACCTTTCAATGTTCTCTATAACTACAGAATCTACATATATGTTTGAATGTCCTTCGAATCTTGCCAGGTTCTTGCCTGTGAATGTACTCATATGGCAGGTTCCCTAAATTTAATATTTTATTTTGGTATGGTACCTTCTTATGTATTTTTTTATATTTTTGTTCTTTATTTAATCTAATTTATCATTCACATTTTATTGTAAAACTTGGAATTCCAGTTCTCTCTTTTTTTTTTTCTGTCCTTTCATTATGCATGTTGTTTTGGTGATGTCGTTTGTATTCATAACCTTGTAAGCAAGTACTGTGATTTTTTTTTTTTTCAGGTGGTTCATGCGAGAGCTTTTTTCTTACATCTGTCAGAATTTCTAGTTCTGTCATGCCTGTTCTAATAGAGAAACCTGTGCGTACAAAGCTTTCTAAATGAAGCTGTTGTAAAAATTTCATTAGTCACCCTTCCCTCGTATGATTATCCTGATTGTTAGTTGTTTTGACAACAGCTGGAGATGGAACAGAGCTCTTGATAGTCCATCTTCTTTTGTGCAATAGGTAAAGGTCATTTAGGCCCCTGCAAGGCTTGGTGAGGATTTGGTGTGTGTTACCTTTCCATTGATGTCATTTGTCGTGATTACTGTCTACATTTTTTGCTTAGAATTCTTTTTCATGGATTATCCAAGATGATTTAACTTGCCTAATAATGTCATAACTATAGCTCATAACAATCCCATGTGTTTAGATGATAGTTTTATAGCTTTGTATTAAAAACAAATAGGGCCTTGAGGTGGTGCCTTGAGGTATCTGACAGATGATGCTGTTCCAGGGCAGAAGTCAGCTACTTGAGCCTCTTAGGCTTAGGCTTTAGGCACAGTAATATTCAGTCATTCAGCTTCCTGTTACTTACCTTCTCGGCCATTTGTACAAGCTTTGGGCAAGGGAGTTCAGGAAACCTAAGTTGTTAGCCAAATCCAGCTTCATCCAAGTGTTTGAAGAAGCGTTAAGAACTTACTGAAATTTGATTTTTATGGCAAGTTCTGAGTGGATCCATCATGTCTTTATCTGGGAGTGGATTTTTTAATAGTTTGGGGAAGAAGAGTGTTAACTGGTACATGTATGTTAACAAATACATGTTTGTGATGTAGTCCTTTTGTGGAAAAGATGAGCCATTTATAAAACAGATGCGATGTTAGCTTTTCTAGTCTTCTGGAAGAGCTGACCCGAGAGCGTACTTTCACTAACTGTTCAGTTGTTCCAGGTTCTGGATCTACTTCTTGCTTGCTGATTGTCTGATCAGCAGATCAACCAACTCGATATCATGAGTCTCTTAATTATCTTTCATGCTGTAGCTTGCCAACCCATACAGTTTATGCTGCCTCTGTAACTTATATTGTACTTAGAGTTGCATAAAACTTTTGGAAGCTGATCTCTCACTTGGCTATCGTGGGCAATACCTGGGTGTTTTCTGTTAGTAGCTCAAGAACTTGTGAATTAATAAGCTTTATGTTTTTTGAAACGGGTTTGTCAACTCATGCTTCTTTAACCCCTATTTGTTTGTTTTTTTTTTTTCTTCTCAGCCTGACACTGTACTAGGTGCTTTCTGATAGCCATTGTTCATGTAAGCAGTCCTTCTTGCGACTAGCAGGATTCACAATTAAGAATCTTGCACTACAAGCAGCTTTGCCCATGTAACTTCAAAAAAACCCACAAAAACAAATAGCATTTTTGCTGGTTAAACTTCCTTCTTTATTGAAAATATGTCAGATATTAGCTGACCCATGCAAGTCTTTTTTTTCAAAACAAATAATACATTTAAAAAAGCAGACTTCTGAAGAGACAGCTGTTGCATGACATATAAAGGCACCAGTATAATATTTGTATGCTAGTAACAGTGCTTGTATAAGAAGTGTGTTAACAGCTGCTGTTCAAAAACAGGTTTAGATTCTCAGGAGGTATACATAACTTTTTTTCTATGCTTCACAAATACCAATGCCTTTTATAAAAAGGCCCTATTCGCCTGTGTACCTGAAACATTAGCTTTCTATCTTCCTGGTATTATCATTTGTACATTGTTCCTCCCTCTACCTCAGTCCACGTAATCTCTTTTCCAAGCTATGTCAGAGCAGATTTAAAAAATAAAAGTATACTGTCATGGATGAGAATGGTGAGATGATGCTTGTCAAATTTGTTTTGTCCAAGGAAAACAATTATATACAAGAAATAACGATTCTTCTGTATGTTCTCATGGGATGTGATACATGGAATATGCTCAGTAACTACTGTGTTTGGGTTTTTTTTTTTACAGAATGTGAATGAGCAGTACCTGGGAGACACTTTTTTTGATGCCTCGTTGATGATTTGGTCTCTAGCATTAACTATGATTACTCTGATGGGCCTTTGTTCAGCATTCATTTGTACATTATGGGTAGCATTTCCTTTAATCACTAAGCTGATGATCCATAAAGAATTCAGCCAAAAAGGTATGAGTTTTGAGATGGGGAGGCTGTATTTTGAAACATCTGCCCCTATTATTGTATATTGAGTGTTTTCCTCAAAACTATTATTTAAGCAGAAAACATCCCAAACTTCGAATTTGAATAGTCAAAGTAACCATGTGACATTCTTGTAACAAGAAAAAGTGTTTTGAACTAAAGGCAGTTTGAAAGTATGGAGACGCTCTTTAAAAAAATATTACACTGAAAAACTTCCTGTGCCTCAGGCTAAAAAGAACAATACTATGCAAGGTTATTAATAAGTGACCAGATACTTTGATGGACAGTAAACATTGTTAAAAATACTGTAATATTTAAACAGTGTTTGGAACAGAACACATGTTTAATTTTTTTTTCTTTAATACAAGAGTAGTTTTGTGGTATTTTTGAAAGAGTTAATATTGGCATTGGCTATGCAAAATAAGATCCCCTTTCCATATCCATGTTAGGGATGAGGACCAGTATTGTGTATTGGGCCTTGCAACAGTACATGGATATATTAGTAAAGCTGTGGGTTTATGTCCTTTTAAGTTTTTATGGTTTTTATCATTTGTTTTTTTCTGTCCCCTGTAGGTGCCACAATGAAATTTGTCATGATGTACATGCTGGGAATGTTTGTTCC
The DNA here is from genome assembly GCF_964289735.1 of Phaethon aethereus. Taxonomy (NCBI): domain Eukaryota; kingdom Metazoa; phylum Chordata; class Aves; order Phaethontiformes; family Phaethontidae; genus Phaethon; species Phaethon aethereus. Next base: position 33,024,131 of record NC_138577.1, on the reverse strand, counting down.
CTATCTATATATGATGTATCTTAGTTGGACGGTATTTGAAATGTTTACACCTATCATGGGACGAAGTGGTTCAGAAATTCTACCAGATGCAGTGTTGGCAGGATTTATTGTGGTCGCTACTGTGATTCTGTCATCCTATTTTGTAAGTAGAATTTGTAAATGTTGTTTAAAACTTTTAAACTTTCTCTAGAGTTTATAATCAATGTTTTTCTAAATTAGTATTTGAAATGAATGATAATTTGACAATATCTTAAATGTTACAGGAAATTTCTAGGAAACATGTCAAAGTTTCCATGCTTTCTGTTAGTCAAAGAAAAGCCATTGAAGCAGGGGTTAAGAAAATATATCTGCTCTATGATGATGTAGTAAAGATTTGTGTAAAATATGCAATTTAATGCTGATGTTTGAACAGCCATTCATTGTAGGTGAAGTATAGTGTGTAGCTGAACAATATATATACTACACTTCAAAACAAATTCTCAGTCTTTTTTTTCCTGCTGCCTTTGCTACAAAGGTTCTAGGTTTGTGTTGGCAGAACTTTTTAATAATAGGAAATTTTTCAAGCTCTGGGAAGTACTCGCTTTATTCCTTCGGGTTTTAAATGCTGAGATTAGAGAGAAGTGTCTTGTGTCAGATAGTACTTGCAATGATATCTTTTTAATGTACTTTCAATTCCATAATTGGATTTTAGAGTTACAGGAATAGTGTCTTATTTCTTAAGTCTTGCAGTTTTATAACTGGGCTGTCTTTTTATTCTCTAGATTAACTTCATTTACCTCGTCAAAAGTACAAAAACAACGCTACTAACATTAACTACTGTGTGTATAGTCACTCTGATTCTCGTTTGTAGTGGAACCTTCTTTCCTTACAGTTCTGATGCAGCTAATCCAAAGCCTAAGCGAGTCTTTCTCCAGGTAAGAAAAGCCTTGCATATGGTATTGCCTTTGTTGGCTGCAAGAGTGTTTGGATTTTTCAAAACTTAACACCTGCCTCCTGCCCCAAAAAGAGTAACCTTCCCTCTCTTGCTTTATTTAAAAGCTGTAATGATTATTCCTGGTTTGGGAAGAATTGCTCATGTTTCCCTTGTTCAGTCTCTGTGTTCAGTTCATCTGTGTCAGAAGAGCAGGGTTTTTTTAGGGGGTTGTAAGTGTGAGAATTGAGTAAGCAATGATAATTTAAAAACTGAACATTATGGGAGATGAGCAAATACTTACAGGCATAGTCATCTTCTGAATGTAGGTGTTTGTGGTATGTTTCTTTTATCAGAGTAATGTATTATATATATTCATACTCAGGTATGTGTTCAGTGCATTCTAAAAATGCAGTAGACCTTAAGAATTGACGTGGAGGATATTTCAGAATCACTTATGACTCTTGTGAACTGCACAGGCTCCATCATCTTTCTGTGTATCTTTCCTCCCCCCCGCCTTTTCTAGCACACGAGCAGAAGATTTCATGATCTAGGTGGAAATGTGGTTAAAAGTGACTCTGGTATATGGATTAATGGATTTGATTATAATGGAATATCTCACATAACTTCCCATGTACCTGAAATAAATGACACCATTAGAACTCCATGTGAGGAGCAGGCTCCTTTCTGTGGCCTTCCTTGGATTCTGCCAGTGCACTTCATGTTCCGGTTGGTGTGAACGCCGCTTCACTTGAGCGCTTACTGCCAAAGCACGTTGGTCATTTATGCAATCTTGCTTATGTAAGGGAAGAAAAAGTAAGGCTAATCTTGGTCTAAAAGTAAATAATCCTTCCAATTCAGAAGACACTTAAAACTTCTGTCTAGATGCAATGTCTTCTGCCAGAATCTCTGGAAGAGATTGCTGGGTCTGCTGCGGGAGCTGTAGAGGTTATGTGTGGAAAATCAGTGTTGGCACCAGTGGAGAAAAAGGTGAATGAGGGAGCTTGTAAATGGCAGTTCAGAGCAGCACTGTGTATGTTCCCTTCTTCCCCCGCTCACCCCAGCTGACAGCAGAGGAAGTCTAGAGTAGCAGTTCCCCACAGAAGAAAACTAGCTGCTGTGACTATTATACCCCAAAGAGTCTTGTGAGCAAAAGGGTAGCAGTTTAAACATGCAAATATTCTTACTTATTTTATTGTTTTGTAAATCAAGGCAGATGAAGGTAATGAATGAACACACTGGTGACTATTTTCCTATTAATATGGCCTTTAAATATTTGTCTGGCCACAAGCTGCTGATTTTACCTGCTTTCTGCTAGAATCGGTAGTAGCTTTTGAATATTTATTTAGTAGCAGCACAGTCAGCTATATGATACAAAAATGTCTTCTTGGCTTCTCATATTTAGTGTTGCATGGACAATAAGTTAAGACTTTCCTTTTTTTTTTTTTAAATACAGGAAAAACTGGTATCTTCCTGCTCCAGAAATTTTTCCAAGAAGCCCCATTCACTTTAAAGTTCTGTCCAAGGAGCTGATGCCCTGGAACTCTGTGAGGTTAAGCTTTGAAGTATCTGGTGAGTGACTGAAACTTCTGGTTTGTGATTTGTATTTATTTTTATACCCATAATAAATCAGGTTTTGACTTCAGCACTGCAGGTTCTAGTACCATTCCCAAGATAGTGGGCTTTAAGATTAGTGAATTAATTGAGTTTCATAACACATTAGAAGCTGTGGGTGTTGTGTTGCAGTTATTTGGGGGACTGGTAACCTTGTCTATTTTGAGTAAGACTTGGTTGTTTTATGGCAAGTCCTTTCTTAAAGTCCATTTTATAGCTCTGTGCCTCTCCTGCGTGATTACCTCATTTATCTCACTGCTTGGAAATAACTGAAGCTTCTTCTGTAGAGAAAACAGTTGCATCATGTTTTGGAAGACACGAATAGCAATAGACAGATAACATGCTACTACATAGGAAGATAGATGGTTATTCTACCTACACCTGTTGACTAAATCTAGATACATATCCTTGTCTCGCAGGTCCAAGTCACATGTCTCTCTACGTTCGGCCACGTGAAGGGTCAACTCTGTCCACCTGGTCTCTCGGGGATGGTGTGCCAGTTCCTAGCTTAGGGGGAGACTACTTTGTGTTTTACTCCCATGGTCTGCAGGCTACACCGTGGCACTTCTGGGTGGAACTGACAGTGAGTATGCCACTGCTGAAAACCCGGTGATCCCTGGGTCTGCCCTGTTGTCACCAGTTGTGCATTCTTATGTGAAAAATGTCATAATAACTTTCTTAAGCTTTGCTTTATTTGATAGATCCTAATTTATAATAAATAATGTAGCTTCACTCTTTTAGTTTGTTCGCCAGCTTTATATATCAGCTCACATATATTTTTGATGCTTAGTCCATTAACTGGCCAAACAGACAAAGGAAGAATATTTTCCATGTCTCCATGGTCCTAGGTTGTAAGTTTGGATTTCTCTGAACTTAACCTCATAGTTCTTGAAGTTTTATCTTTATTACTGCTATTTCAGACTTCTTTTTCCTGTTCTGAGTAGTTTTCTTTTCATGTATTTTGTTTGCTTAGTTTTAGGAAATTACAGGGAATCCTTGGTGGGAAACTTACCTGTCTTGAAGCTGAAGAGAATTGTAAAAGCTTTGGTTTCTAAATTTTCTTTTACAGTATTTTCAGCTGGAAGCAAGGTTTCCAGCATTGCTGTTCCAGTGGGATTTATGATCCAGCCATCCCACCCCCATTAACTTGCCAATGAACTTTTTGCAGATCTATGTTTTCTATAGGTTTAAAAGTGTTTATAGGTTTAACTCAAACATTCTTTGAGTAAATATTACAAGAACCTTTGAAAGTTCAGAAAGTCCCCTATTCCTTCCTGGATCAGTCAGTCTAAACACTTGATCCTCTAAAGGTACTTGATGAAGGCAGACAGGAATCTGTAGTGTGACAAGCTTTGCAAGAGTGATAGTGGCAAAGCTAGGCAGAAAAGTCTTTTCATCCTAAGGATTCATAATAGAAGGATCAATATAAATACTCTGTTGGAGTCCATGTCTTGGTTTGTCAGCAAAACCAACAGATAGAAACATTGAAGTTAGAGTATGTGCAAGCTATGTAACGTCAGACGCACAAGTTCAATACAAATTGAACTCAAAATGTAATCAGGTTGACATTTTTGAAGATAGGGTGTGTTTTAACATATAGGACAAACAGCTGCAGGATGAAGTTTCTTGCATACATGTTAAGTCTGTAGAAAAGTACATCTGTATTGACCTTACTTTTAAAAGCCATAAACAGTCATAAAGACTGTGTTGCCCTTTTCTCACTTTCAGGCCCCAGAAAAGCACGCTGATGGAATAGTCTCCCTTGCCGTAGCAGCACATTACTTTTTTGGGGAAGATCAAAAGTCACCTCAACTCTATGCCTTACTGGAGAGGTTTCCAAACTGGACGTTTTCTTCTGGTTGGTCCTGCACTTATGACCTTTTTGTCTTTTAACGTTGAAAGTAATGCAGCGCTAATAGGGTAATCTCTCTGACACAGAATGCTGTTGTAGCAAACACTTTCCAACACTATGCCATGCCCGATGCCAGAGACTTTCATGGGAATTTATAGTATTTTGGCAACAAATAGTGGTTCTTTGGCAGTTTGGCTATTATAAAGACTACTGCTTTCTTGGGGATATAGTGATACTTTGTGTCAATGTGAATACAGTTCACCTTCCACTGAAATGGCAGTTCGACTAGTGCATTTCCTAAAATTAAAACTGCATTTGAACTAATGTTAGCACAATATGATGGCAATTGTAATGAAATGGCCTCATGAAATTATTTTGATGTTATGTAAAATATGACTGTACTTCGCAGACATGTGGGGATTATCACCTGCCGATCGTATCCGTCCTATTAAAGTAAGACCTTCAGCTAAAAGATGCTTGTTCACTTGGGGGGCGGGGCAGAGGTGGCAAAGTCCTAAACATTTTGTCACTGGTTGAGGTGACTGAAAGCTATGATGCTTGTGTAGGTTGCATTCCCAGTCCTTGGCAAATGCACAATGCAGAAAAATTGATATTATGATGCAATGTGGTAATTACTTATCTAGATTGTCTTTTCCAAATAATATGTTTCTGTTAAAAACTCATTTCCTACCCTTTTGCCTGTCTCTTCAGTGTTAAAACTTGAGTGGGTAAGTCTGACATTTTTTTGTTCCTGTTGGGATCTTTGAGTATCAGCGTATAAGCGTGTGACTTGCTCTTACGTATATGAGAGTGCTAAGTCCCCACTCCTTTATGTAGATGTCTTATAATTAATCTACTCTAAATTTCAAGTATCTTCTAATTTATTAGAATTGGCTAACTTTTGGTATCTCCTCTGGAGAAACTTTTGGTAATGTGACACTATTGCACTTTGCTAATGTATTTAACAGTTTCTTAAAATATGGCTTTCCATAAGGAAAAATACCAAGAAGAGTCATCTTTAAAAAGATATCTAATATCTCTGGATTCCTCTTGTTTTATTTCCACAGGATGGGTTTTATAAATGACTTGTGAGTGATTTAGAATATCTTCCAGTTTTCATTGACAAGCTTTGAGTTCAGAATCCACTGACCTCTTTGGATTTTTTCAGTGCAATGTGTAATAGTTGCTGTTAGTTTCTGAAATTCGAAGAACTCTGTGTACCTGAAGAAGCTTCCTCATGCTTTTTTCCAAACTGTATGTAAAACATTCTGTGACATAATACCATGCTACAGATTGTACAGATTAGTATTTTGTTCATCTCATTGCTTGCAAAGCAGATTTTGTGAATGCTTCATCATTTTAAGTAAAAACATTCTAGTATTGGGAAGTTTGCAGGGCATGTGAAAGAAAATTTTGTGACACTTTAATTTGTGTGAGCTGTGATGACAGCAACTCACCGATCGTGTGGTTTTTACTTCAAATTGTTCTATAGTTTTGTATGATAGTGGCAAGAACCAGTTTCATTTGTTGCAAGGTACATTTGTGAAAATTGTCACCTGACTCATGGACTAGGGTGAGAGGTTTAATTACTGTAATCGTAATGAACTGGCCATCAGTATCATAAAAACCAGTGAGTCCTCCTACATTAACATGTGCATTAATCATCAGTCACTTGATTGCATCTGATTTGAAACTACAATCTCTTGTAGCGTACAATATTACGCATCTAATGTTTCTTTAAAAAGTGGTATTAATGATTTGGAGAACAGAGTTTTAGTTCATAACTCTGTGTCTTGAATCTCAACAAATGTTTTGTACTGTACTCTAGCTGATGCACAGCTAGTTAACTAAAGCTGCACTGACATTTACAGTCTTCCTTAGTTTTGATTTTTATTTTGTTTTGCCTCTAATTTAAAGCTTTGAAGAAGTGCTCTGTGGAGACTTTGTACTGGGAGCCAAAAATATAAAAATGCTTGTTAGCAATATCTGAAACTTCAGTGAAGCAATAACTCTCACCAACTCAGGATTTAACCTTTATTAAATTTAATTATGAGGGATGTCTAGTTTGTTGTAAATTTCTGTCTCTGTAAATAAAAGCAAAACTTAATTAGTGAAAGTTGATTTTCAGCATGATTAAAGGCATATTTGTTGTTTTTATTCACTGCACTAATGTTTTATTTAATCTGTGGGTAGAAATACTGCTAAGTAATGCTGGAGTTAGACAGCTAGAGTTAGAGCTATGTGGGAGATACACATGGCCAAAGAATGTAGAAATTATCTGAACTGAGAAATGTTAAAATGAGGGCCCTGGCTGGGTGCCTGGAAAGGAAGGTTCTTCTTGAAGCAAGATGTGGTATGGAAGAGTCACTGGTAGCAAAACTGATAGTTGAGAGCAAATTTACTGTTGATCACAGGCAGAAGAACAGGATGGAAGATTTTGCCAACTCTTTCAGTGTCCATCTGCTTCCCCATTCAGTGCAAGCCCATTAGTCTTCTGCTACTGTGGTTTATTTCTCCTAAAAAGTATTGTGAGTCCTATTCTGTGAAATACACAAAAAGCAAGCAGCTGCTAATTTTAAGGATAGAAGGGCATGGGAGTAGAAAAAGTGTATTCCTAGTGGGGTAGTGAGCAGCTGGTTGATGTTAATCTGAAACAATTTACATGCACAGCCTTTTCTAAATTGCTTTACTCTTCCTTAATGCTAGAGTTCTTCCCTGACTTTTGGTGGCTTTGAGAACCTGTTATGCTCTCTATGAACATACGTAGTACTCTGTTACTTATCTTGTAATGATGAAAGAGCTTTAGAAGTATTTTATCAATTTAAGCAGGTGATTGCAAAGGAGGCCTGTACATGTTGTAGTTAGTCTAATGCAGCATTAGAGTGTGTCACCATACCTTCAGATGCCTGTCAAGTAGAAGTATGCATCTGAAGAAAGTAAGTGTTGGGATAGGTGCAATGAACAGGAGAATTTCAGCAATCATACACAAAGTGACAGACTGTTGAGCTGAGTGGAGCTTTTCTGTGTTAGCAAGACCTGTCTTTTAACACCTGTTCAATCTAGGTTGGGCTGCAAGCCTGTTGGAAAAAAACTAATCAAATAGACAAGATCTAACAAGTCTATACAGAGCTAATTGTAGCATATGGGACATAGCTGCTGAAGAGTTTGCCTTGGCATGGTAATGCTGTTCAGTACTTTTTTGCCTTGAGGGCTAAATCTCATCTGGTTCCTGATGAAAATCTGGAAGGAGCCTGCAGGATGACCCACCTTAACCACCCTTCAACCACATATCAAGTTCTAAAAAGTCATGCAAGATCAGTAACCCCTGCTGTCACAAAACTGTGTGGTTAGACAATGTGAAGTTGCATAAGTAAGCATGACTTGTTTTGAAGACAGAGTTTATAATGAGTTAATAGTTCAGCGATTTTGTTAATGGTATTTTCCTAGGGAACATCTGCTGTAGCAGGAGGTGCAAATCTTACCAAAGAGGTGTCCCTGCTTTGGGAGGAGAGAGGTCCAGGCCCATCAACCTGTCTGGTAGTTGGAGTTCTTGTCCATAAAATGCCAGGTTTATAGTCTTAGTCACACCTCGTGAAGTCAGTCAATTATTATACACTGATCAGCTCTTAGCAAGGGTTTGTCAGTTTTGGAGGGTTGGTGGTGCCTGATGAGTCAGCAGGGGCAGGGGAAGTGGGTGCAGATGTACAGAGGTCTTTGTGGCCTTGCTGTAGCAACATCAGGTGCTGAGACCTTTGCCTCACCTCAGGCATCACTTGACAACAACCAATCAGTTGCAAGACCACTGCCTGCAATGCATCAATGTTGTTGTTGAAGATAAGCAGTTGCTTATCTTCACTAGCTACTGACTCACAGTGCTTTGCAAGTCCAGCATCCCACAGTAGGCAAAACAAACTGGCTTTGGGGAAAATTAATTTATTTCCAATTAAAAATAAAGTAGGCTAGCAACAAACAAAAAGAAAAATAAAAACATCTTTCCCCAACCTCCCCTTTTTTTTACTCTTTGACCTCCTCTTCCACAATGGTGTAGAGATACTGGGAATGGTCAGTTCATAACAGTTCTCTCTGCTGCTCCTTCCTCCTTGCACTGTTCCCCTGCTCCAGTGTGGGGTCCTGCGCCTGGTATATATATATTCATTCATGAACAGTTCCAGTGTGGATCCTCTTGATGGGTAGTCCTTCAGGAACAGATGGTTCCAGCATGGGTCTCCCATAGGCTGCAGTTCCTGCCAGAAAACTTGCCCCTGCACAGAATCTCCATGGGCTGCAGGTTCCTTCAGGGCTCATCCACCTGCTCTGGTGTGGGGTCCTCTGTAGGCTTACAGCATGGATATCTGCTACAATGCGCTCCACAATGCAATTCAGGGGGACAGCCTGCTTCACCATGGTCTAAAAAGATTAAACTGCTAAACAACAGTAGCACAGTAGTAGGATACTAATGAGAATGTTTGTGTATCAGTTAATGTATGTGTTCACTTGTATGGATCCACAGGCTGCAGGGGACCTCTGCTCCAATGCCTGGAGCATCTCCTCCTCCTCCTCCATGGGCCTGGCTGGCTCACATGTTTTGGTTGGTTTTTTTTGCTCACTCATCTCTCTCTTAGCTGCTGCACAGCATTTTTTTATTCCTTGTTAAATATACTTCAGAGGAGGCACCCTGCTTGGCTTATGGGCTGTGCTGTGTCCTGTGTTTGGGGCTGTTGGAACTCGCTGTGTCTGACACAGGGGCAGCTGCTAGACTACTCACCAAGGCCACCCCTGCTGCTGCATCCTTCCTGCCTAAACCCAACATACATCTTTTCAAAACAATAGGTGGGTAACTTCAAAGATGGACTAATAAGGTAATGTTTAACCTAGAAGCTTGATACCTTCCTCCTGTAAAACAGGCCATAGGTGTATGATGTGTCAAATAAAAACAAGCTTCATGGGATAGTTTCTTTGAGAACTTTTTCTGACACAACATACTTGAATTCCACTAATTTACTGTCAATGGCTTGAAGTCAGACATAGTTACTTTGCACAGGAGTAACTTCAAGTAAAGTTGAATACATTTGTCTTTTAATAACAGGTATAACAGCAGTGAAATTGAAATACAAAATTATCACATAAGATTTGCATAGAGATAATTACTACTAAAGAAGTACAAATTCTAAAATTTCACAACGAAAAAGATTTAACTGCTAAACAACAGTAGCACAGTAGTAAGATACTAATATTAAGAATGTTACTATATCAGTTAATGTCCGTTTTTGTCTGTACAAATCCAAAACCTGAACAGCAGAAAGCAGATCAGGATGGGCTTGGCTTACATCATTACCACAGAACCACAGAAAAAGTATTAACTTGAAGCACAGTTTTTATTTCTTTTAACATAGATTAAGCAGTTTTTTAATCATAAAAAAAGCTTTAAGTATCCCCTTATAACAATAATGGATTTCAACATCAGATCACAACAGGCTTGTAGGTATGATAGACATTATCTGTAACCAGTAGCTACAATGCAGACTAAGCTTAATGCTGGGACTCTTGAATTGGATTTCCTTCCTGTAACTTCAGTATTCATTTCAACTCTTAAATGGAAATTCAACCTGCATTCACCAAAGTTTCCAGCTTTCCAAGTAAAACTCACAATTATTGCACTTGTACTGGTTGTATTGGCTTAGTAAAGCCATTCTAAAGCAACAGTTTAGTATTTGTACATTTTAAAAGCACTTCATCTTATCTACAAAGGAAATAAAGATGATAAAACCACAATTTATTTCAACTTAATTGTGAATATTCTTAATTTTTAGAGTTTAAATGGATGTGCATTTAGTAACTACACTAGAAAAGTGACAGATGCTGTAACTACCCTATGATGACTAGTTTGGTCCATGTCAGTAACCAAGTGATGTTATAAAAAATAAACTAGTTTATTTTGTATAAAATGAGTAATGTTGCATTTTTGTTCAGATTGCACAGTACAAACAAGCTAATATCTAAATTAATACTGTTACAGGTAGTTATTACATAGGGATAGCAGCTAGAAAAAATAAGTACCTCAAAAGCAACAGACTTCTGCAGCAAGCTTTCCATAACATTGTATGAAAGTTAAATATGTCTGAGTTACAAGTATGCATATTATAAAATGTTTGAAAAATGTTTAAGTGTGAGCTGTTAAACTAATTTTCCATAGCAAGAGTATTATGATGATTATTTACATTTTAAAAATCCATTTGTCAGAAAAGAATTTACAATGAAATAAATAACCTTCAGCCATCCCTTAAACCCAACTACAAGATTGGTAAGTGGCAGTAAAAAACAGGTAAGCCACCTTGTGTCAATGTTAGGTCAGTAAAGTATGCCTCATCCAGAAAGAAGTGCAACTCTGCTTTAACTTTACTAGTCATCTAGAAACATGCACATACATATAGGTACCTTCAAATATGGTACAACCTGGAGTATTTGTACAAGAGTATTCACAAAAACATACAATATATTTTACAGTCCTTTAATACAAAATATTGATATCAAACCAATTTGAACTGCATTGATTAGACATTTCTTAGGCAGGCAAGCTGCAAAGGATAACAGTTTTTAAATTTAATCCCCTCTTCACCTTTCAAACTCAAGGAAGAGATAAGTAGTTTCTTCAGAACATGTATTGTTGATGTATAGCTACTGATGAACATTAGCTGAACGTCTGTCCATGTCTCTCAGCACTATTAAGTATCAAACCCTAAAGCTGCAGTCTGAAGATTGCATAAAAAAAAAAAGAAATCATGCCTCCTTTTGAAATTATTAGATGAAACTGCTGCGTAGTTATCCCCACTAAAGATTTCAAAGGTTGAAATATATAAAAAAAAAGTTCAAATCCAAAACATGGAAGCAAGTCTAAGAGCTGGTTTGCTTCCTTTCACACCTGATGTTTGGGAAGTTGTGCATCTTCCTTTTAAGACACAATACAGTCATAACTGCCTTCTTGGAATGAATCCTCATCCTCTGTCTTAGACTTGTCCTCTTCATGCCTGCTTGCAGTACTGTTGCCAGCATCACTCTGAGGATTAGTGCCATGGCTAGATGAAGTCCTGCTTTCCTCAGCTCTCGGGTTTGCTTGTTCAGTTACCTTAGAAGGATTCACTGGCTGAAAAGCTTCAGGCTGTACTTGCTCTTCTGCTATTTCACTTAGTTTCTGGATCTGTGGTTTGATGATATTTAGAAATGGCTTGTACCCAGGGCTAGGAAAATAACGGTATAGAACACCATGAGTGAATTAAAAAAATAGTACTTCTGTCATATGCCTGAAAAGCAGCATTTCTTGGGAGATGTTTAATCCAAATTAAATTCTAAAAAGTCCCAGCATTAAATCCTAAATCCAGACACTTTTTTTTCTTAAATGGAGGGGAAAAAGGCAACCATAATCAAACAATAAAAGTTGGGGGGGGTTGGTTGTTTTGAATTTGATTTGTTTGGCTCTTTTTCTCCAGTTTGATCACAAGTGTATTACGTGACTCTCCTGAAATTTTCTGCGAAGTGCTCTTAAATAATTGTTTCAGCTAGGGCCGAGATAATCAGTTACCTAAAAAATATTTCTGAGTTATCTACTACTGGAATGAAAACAAAGGTGGAAAATAACACTTACCAATCTGTAGAAGCCCATTTGTCAACGGCATATAGGCCAGTCTTGATATTCTGACAGATTTCTCCATCAATATCAGAGGATTGCATTATACTGAAAACCTGGCTGATTACTGAAGATTCTCTGAGGATAAGGCCTATGATAATACACCAATCCAGACATCCTGCTTCCATGAAGATATGTAGCAAGTACCTATATGGAAAAACAGTCTACTTATTTTTCTACTCTGAAGACAAAATCCCACTGTGCTTCTGTAGACAGTGTTTCTTTCTCCTACTGCTACATACTAGTCATTTTAAGGTTCAAATGCAAAATTGCGTTACTTACCGCAGCTGGACCTGTGACTTGTGCGGCCCTTTAGTAGCCAGTTCTAGAGAGATATGTTCAAGCTCTGACTGAGTTAAACTTGGACTGGAGAAGTTTTCATCTACCATGGTCCAGTCACCATCCACCATAGAACTTGTTTCAGTCAGGTCTGTTGCTGAACCAATGCTGCATTCATCACCTATCAAAAACACCCAGAAACATAAGGGAAAAAGAAACTACTTGCTTGAGTAAGACTTGGAATTTCTGAACTACTTTCTATAGAAATTGACAAATTACACAGTAATGCTTTGTGGTGTATCACAGTGCCAAGAAGTTACTTCAGGCATACTGTCCATCCCACTTCAACATTCTTCTTGTCACACTATACGGTAAACTATTATTGCAGGAATGCAGTGGTTTTTCTGTCAAATAAAAATAATTCTGCAGAATAATAATCAATAAGGGATCCTAAAGATGTGTTGGCAATCTTTGTAAGAGCACAGTGACAGCCTCTTACATACTATAATCCTAGAATTAAGTCTGTAGGAAGGGTAGCAGTCTGTCTATAGATACTTTCTTAACCTTTAACTTTGTTAAAAATTAAGATGCAATAGCAAGTTCTTTTCTCCATACCAAGCATTCAGAATCTTCAGGGGTTTGTAATGTAAATATTTACCTGCACAAACTACATAAAGAAATAAGTGTTTCTAATAAAAATATGAAGAGTAGACATAGCTGCAGAATTTTCACAGCAACAGTAACAGCAAAGCTAAAACCATTATAGTGGTGAGTCATGAAGGCACCCACCCTCCAGAACACGTTTCATATTAGAAGTAGATGCATCTTTTCTGTGGAAAATGTTTAGGAAATCAGAAAGTTATTTTATTAGCTTCTTGCCCATAAATACCACTGCTGGATTAGTTATTTATGAAATTATTATTATTCGAATTCAGCTCACAATGCTTTAAAGACTATTAATTTACTTTCACTTTAGAAATAAACTGTTTCAAAATGCCTACCAAAGTTCATTAAGCTCAAAGGTCTTCATCCATCTCAGAAAAAAATGTGATACTTGTTTACAGAAACAGCGGTAATTGCAGACAGAAGCACAAGATAGTGCAATGCGAAGAGTAATAAATTCTCCCCATTTAAATTATGCTTTTTTTGAGAGTTCTATAACAAACTTACTTAAACCTAATGCATTCTTGCAGTCTCCAGAAGTAATAAACAAGAGAAACAGGAGCAAAAATGGAAAAAAGCAGTGCCCAAGCAGACAGAGAGAACGTCACTCTTTTTAAATTTTTTTAAAGACTGTTAACTTGTTGAATAGCAGCTCCAAGTACCCTGAATCTCACAGGAGGCCCTAGCATCTTGGGGAGAATGTCGTTCAAACTTAGGTGCTTAGGCCTTTCCCTAATGAAGTGGAAATCACATGATGTCGACACCGTTGAAAACGTTGCTGTATGCTTGAGGGCAAGGGGGAATTAAAAAAGAGAGATGAATGGTCAGACAAACATTTCCTGTCTCTGACTGTGTTCCAAAAAGATCCATAGCGAATAAAATTTCCCTTTGTATTTTTATAAGCTGATCATACATTTGAGCTTTTAGAAAAGCAATCTAAACAAAGACATAGGAAAAAAAAGAGCTATATGGGACTATAATTTCCTCAACTTCCTCAATAAAGAATGTATTTAATATCTTTCTCAAGAAATCCAAAAGCACAAAGTTCATGCAGTAAAACAGTGTCAACCTGCACAAGAGGCTGACCTGTGCAAGAGACAAACACAAAAACAACCCACTTAGAACACTTTTCCCAGCCAGACTGCAAAAATATTAAATTCCAAGTTACCACCACAGACAGGAACTTCAACAAAGATAAATTTCATATTCTACTGCAATTACTTAAACATGTAAGATACATACTTAAAGATGTATGATGTGGGCATTATCTGTCTGTTGCAAAAATTTCAGATCAATTTTCAACAAGCCTCCTTTTTGTTTTTCTGAGTTACAGTTATCTGCAGTTGAGAAGCAGCAATACAGCAGTAGCATGCAGATATCAAAATATAAGTGCATACTTCCAGGTGCATTTTTCCAACGAGCAGGCAGAAGGAAGAGTGACTAACCTTTACTTAGCAAAGGAGAAAGGAATGCATCTTGCATGTGTGGTCCATGGGATGAAACGGTGTCAATCTCTCTCTGGGAGGAGTTGATAGTGCCAAGCCAGCTGCGACTCCGAGGTGTGTTTGAAACCCCTGTGTCCATTTCCATGTTTACAAAGGTGTCTGCAGACTGAGATTTTAGCAGCTGCTCCCCCACAGCTAAAATAAAGAATCCATCAAAGGAAAGTCATGCAACCATCAAAAAGGAAATTTGCAAAGTTCTCTCCAGTTATTTCAGGAAGCTAAAACTTGTATCTAAGTCAACATTCAATTAGTTTGCTGAGGGACCACCAAAAGCAAGAGGATGCAGCAAGTTTAGGTATTTGAAGAATTTCTGATCAGCTTTTCATGTCAGTGCTAGCATAAAAGAAATATCAGCTGATAAAGTGATCAATAGCACTAAATAATGGTGCTGCTACTACCAAAAAGAGCAAGACTTGCAGTTAGTATCAACTTTACCCTAAGAAGAAAAACTAGTGAACTGAGATTAACAATACAAAGGAGGTTTATATCAAGTCCTCAAAATTCTTACCCTTTAACATAAAGCAAATTTCAAATATTAGGAACATAACTTTTTTTAAATATAAAAAAGCTAATCAAATCCTCATCTAAAGACTATGTAAGAATGTTGATTTTAGTAAATTTCTGTAGCAGAATTTACATCAAAGAGCAATATCCATGTTCAACTCAACATCTGCACAAGCGATACCTGGTTCAGTGCACCTGGGAAAGCAAGAAACCTCAACTGAAACAGCAGCGTAACCAGACTACACAAGAGATGCCATCTCCGCTAAACAGAATCCCACCAAAAAACACACCCTGTGTGAGAAAGCTGTGCAGGTGGCAAGCCTCAGCCTGTCCTTTGCTTGGTTGAACTGAGGAGGGACAGATTCAGACTGATGGGTGTAGGACTGCAGGAGAGAAACCTAGTCCAAATCAACTCAGATGTTACAGCACCTGTCTTGTACTTTCCATTCTTGAAAGGTGAATTAATGGACGAAGCTGGTATGACTGGAAATGGCCAGAGGAAATCCTTGTGTAACTTTTTCAAAGCGAACACAAAATCCTCCACACGGGCAGCTCTGGCTCGCTCCTTGCACAGCCAGCCGATCAGCTCAAAGCCTAACTGTGCAGCAAAGCAGCCAAGGTCTTTCAGCTTGATTTCTTCTAGCAGACGTCGAGCATGCCTCCAGAGCATCATGTCAATGTACATGTTCTCGGCACAGTCACTGTCTTTACTCCACCTATAGACAGACCAGAGAACCGTGACATTAAGACTGATAAAACAGAATTGCAAAGGCTGCTGGCCACAACCACAATACATCAAGTGATCAGAGTAGTAGTGGGAGCTTTCTATATACCAACAAAAGCTGTTTCCACCATTCCTTGCTATTTCTCTAAAAGATCCCACTGCCTCAACAGGTAAGTGAATTAAGGGAAGGAAGTTACAACAGCAGCAGTGTCCATAGAGTATTAAACTATTAGCAATGCAGAAAAAAAGGAGAAATGAAAGGCCACTGCAAAGTGACTTCTGAGAAAGAGGTTTAGAGAACAAGTCAAGTATTAGTCTAGGACCCTTCCTATCAAAACTCTTAAGACAGTATTCTCTATGAAAAATTACTAAATAAAAGCATTTGAATTTGTAATAAGATTGTTTTGAAGGCCTTATATAGGAAAAAAAAGATAATAATGAATCTCAGCTCAGTGTTTCTTCTGAACATTAATACTGATCAGCATGAATTCTGTACACAGCAGTTTAAGAGGGATTCACCCCAAGGTGTAAAAAGGCTCTGTTTACAGCCTAGCAACACACTACTAGGTAAGATGTGCACAGTAAGATGTGCACAGTATCACAATGCAACGTATACTATGATGCTGCAATACTGTGAGCTGTTCAAGACATATCTTTCAGTGAACCAGAACTTTCAAATATAAGGCATGGGATCTCAGTAGATATTCACACTACTACATACGCATCCAGTGGATTCAGAGGCTTTTGGTCAGCAATATGCATGTAAAGGTATCTGTCTATATATACACACACACACACATATTTACACGTGTGCAAATACATTCCACCAAGAACATACGACAGAGGCAGAGACATTACAAGAGTCAGGAAAAGACAAATGCAGAAGGATGTGGAGGGAGACTATGACAAATCTAACTCCATCATATAATGTACTTCTATAACTTAAATTGGTAAGAGTTAGTGGGGTACTTAAAGTGGGGAAGGAGAAGACATTACTACTAATTACCTTTTTCCAGATGGGCCAGAGGGCATACTCAGTGTTTTTGTCAAGTTAAATTTGCTATGGAGATTCTCTGCTGATTGGGATAAACTAATGCTGCGATGTCTGAAGAACTCAAAGCCACTACTTGAACTAGGTTCCTAAAACGAAGAAAACCCAAACATACAGTCAAAGGAGCAAACACACTGTGTAATAGCAAGATTAATCATATGAGGTTTGATGCACAAGATTTACTCTTTTCATCGCAAACCTGAGTTGTTGGTGTAGCTGGAGGTGTCTCTGTTTCTCCAGAGCCAATGGCTTTAAGAAATCTGATCATATGACGACAAAGATCCCACTTTCCCTGCTCTAAGGCAGTATTAAATAGGAGAGTAGCATGTTGTCTGCTAACTGCTGGAACTTCCATATTCTGCAAGTAACAAAGCATACTTAAGTCATTTGCTTTTGCCGTCGAGCAACAAAAGTCCTATTAAGGCAAGCCACATCGTGTCACCAGTATACCAGAGATCAGAAGAAGCAAATTTCATGCTATTATTTTCCTTTTTGAAACAGTAAACTACCTACCTAAATTGCATGATATTCCCCCCCCTTCATAACTGGACATAATCTCAACTGAAAATTATTGAATTAAAAATTTAACATGCATAACTTTGTTATGACAGTATTTTTAAAATACTACAACATTGGTAAACATCGCCTCTCTTGCAATTTATGAGGTAACATTACCTGCAGAATAATAAGATAAGAGGCAGCTGTGTCCAAGTCCTGGGCCATTAAGCACTCCTCAAATAAGTCCTTTGGGTTTCCAACAGCAGCAAAAAGGTAATTCCACAGGGCATATTCGGTCTTCCTAGCACAATGAACAACTGTCTGCAGGAAGAGGGGGAACTCCGTAATGAACTTCGCCACAGTGGGAAGCAGAGGGTCGGGAATGGGTTCCCGCGAGGTAGCTTCTTCTTCCAGCACTTCATGAAGCATCAGTTCTAGTACGTGAGGAAAGTATGGTAATGTGGCACAGGAGTGGGCCAAAAGCAAGGCTTGTTCACCGAGGTTCCTAACCAACAGCTGGCGTAAAATGTGATGGAGGTAGATCTGAGAGGTTCTCTCAACAATGCAGAAAGGAAAGAGAACCTCTAAGTGTTCTCTAGCACTGGTTTGAGTGTATAAACAGTCATAGAGCACAGTGTCATTAACAGCACCAAGAACCAAGGCATCTTCAAACAAAACAGCCAATGGGTATATGTTGATGTGGAAAGGCAGCATGATCCGTCTTGACAGAAAGGAATGTGGTTTTCGATGATCTCTTGGAAACAAGGGAAGCCAGACTTTCATACCAGCCCCACCACAGCTGAGCCACAGAGCCTCCAATAAGTGGCGTTTCTGTTTGTTGATCCTGCACGTAGTCCATACATTTTCAACAGATTGGGCTAGGACAACTGGAGCACAAAAAGGCAGCTATTTAAAAAAAAAAAATAAATCAGAATTCATTATTCCTTTTTTTTTTAACCCTCTTCACATGAACTCTTTTTTTTTTTTAGCTAAGAACCACTCTCTTCAAAACACATTATTCTCCTAACAAAGAAGAAACAATTCTGCTTATTATCCTTTAATTGCACCCTAGCACCCTGGAAAACACCAGTTATTACTTACATTAACTTAAAAGGCATTTCTTTCCTTTTTTTAACCTCCTTATACTTAGTCAGGAAGCCAGAGGGGTGAGAATAAGGTAGGAAAACAAAAAGCTGGTCCCTGCTTCTTCAGTTAGCCCAAGAGACCAACCTAGAACTGACAAAATTACTACAAACATCAAATTTGCTAGTGTTTGATTGAGCTGTAAACAACTCTTCATCTAAACTTTTCAGATTTCACTCTCCCAAAGTGCTTTTTTCATGTATAAGTGTTTTTCATCAGCACAGATAAATTGAAAAGTTCGGTCACTGATTTCTATTATTGTTGTTTTTAGGAACTTTGTAAACATACTCTGCAAAAAAGACAGCATTCCACAAATATACAGAAGGGTTTTAGATAAGACTGGAGATTTTGTCATTAGAGATACCAAATTTTTCACAGGACCTTTATTCTTAAAACTCCTGTCTTTCACTGCAATACAAGTACTAAACACAAGTAGTAAATACTTTAGTTAAACATTCACACAATTAAGTAGTAATGTTTCACAGATTCTTAAGAGGAAAAAAAACAAAACATGAGTGTTTACTTCCAGCTAACAATCCAGCCTGTAAGTGCCTTGCACTATAGACCTCTTTTCCTTATGCCTGGACCACTCCCTTACACAGCTTCTTCAGTCACTGACATCTTCAAAGCCATATACAATATTCCACATATATTTACTCACATGCTTCCTTTGATTAGGATTATTATCCTTATCTCGTATCTGGGGTCCAGATCGATCCCTTTGCAACATAATGAGTTGTCCCGCTAAGTTTAGCATAATACTTTCAGCTTCACAAGCCTACAGATAAAAAAGTATCATGCAAATTATTCAAGCTTTTTGATTGCATCATTTTACCCATAACCACAGTATCAACCCAGAATAAAAAGAGTAAATTAACTACACTGCCATACAGAGATGACTAACAACCAAATTCAATGCAGAAGGACTCGGAAAAATCAAGCAGAACTGAGTACCTAGAGATTGATTCATTTATGTAGTTCTTGTGCAAAGAAGTAAATACTGGATTTTTTTTTTGTTCACTAGACTCATTCCACATGTTTATTTGATATGGGCTTTTTCCAAATATGTCTGTTGGCATGAGCAAGCCACCAGTATTTAAAGAAAAATAAAGCTCTGTATTCTTATCAGTATCACCATGATATGATTGCCAGCATCTGACTGCAAAGACTAACAACTGGTACACTAGCCAAAAAGAGTTGAGCCAAAAAGAGTTTAGCCACACTTGTACAGAATCTTGAACTTATAGAAGCTGCAGTTAGAGAAAAATCTTTCTAGTTATGTATATCAAGAAAGCAAAGTATTCTTTCTAAAAATTTATTTCAGAACCGTTTCATTTTAATTTTAAACCAAGTCACTGGAGCTAATACCATGCTACGCATGAAATTCAGTTTTAAAATACACAGGTAGAGAGCCTGTACAGTAAGTCTGCAGCATCAGGGGTTAAAGTCATCAACAGGCAACAACACTGAAAAGGCTGACACACTGCTAAGTCAGACATATTGCTTTGTCTACAGTGCACTGTCATATTCAGTGCTAACATTAATACTTTTGTTTTGATCAGGACGATTGACAAAGTTTGAAGGTATGGGCTCTTACTTAGAAAGAAAAGGTGTAATATTTGTTCAGTCTGAAGCTAAGTTTAAAATATTACTAGTACTCTAAAAAGTTCAGTAGTTTTTTTCTCAAAATTAGGAAACACCGTAGGTCAGGTAGTTCAGGAATAAGGATGCTGTCTCACAGCAACAGGAAACTAGAAAACCACAAGCATGTTGCCTTTTAAGCCCTTGTCTAAGATCGTATCAAAGTCTCAGCTCACATGTTCAGCATTGTGGGACATTAAATTAGAATGAACTGAAGGAAGTAAGCACAAACCTGCAGGTTTTACATCTGTGCCATTGCTTTCATATCTGCCAGGGACTTTGGTATGTGGAGAAAAATACTCACCTTCACATGTCTACCGGCCTGCTTCACAGACAATGCAACTTCTGAACTATCTTAAGTTAGCTGCTCCAATGAGAAAATACGCTTCATACTGCAGCTACTCAAATAGTTAAGCTTAATTTGTTTACACCACAGACTACAAAAATCCAAGTTCTCTTTGCACAGTGCTTTCAGTGGCCTGAATCATTTCCTGGAGTTAAGAGAGGGCTTCACCTTCACACCTTAGTAATTGGCTGTTGGCCTGTCTCCTGATTTAACTAGTGGGAGAGATTATCCTACTTTATTTTAGAGCAGTAGGAAATGGACGAAAAGTAACCTCATAGAGTCATATGCCATCTTTTCCTTTTTTCTGTTTATTCCTTGAGTAATGGACCTGTTGCTGGAAGAAAAGTGCTTCCTAATGCCATGGACTGGCTCTGGTATTCAACTTTTAATACACAATAGAGAAACATACCCTTGACATAGTTACGTTTAATGTGTCCTCCAAGATTTGGCCCCACACTCAACAAGACAAGAGAAGATACGGAACAGAAGTAAGAGTTTGGAGTTTATTTCCACTGCCCCCCAATTTACACATAAAATGTCTATATAACAAGCATGAGAAAAAACATGTTCTGCATTTCAGCACATAGAAGAACCACTGATTTATGACTCATTTATCAGCCAGGTAACACTTGATGATTAAGCTAACAAATCCAGGCACCTATTTTTTTAAACTTTGAGCACTATAGACCTATTACCTGCTGAGGCATCTTCAAGGTGATGCCAGTCTCTGTCCTCACTGATGTCAATGTAACAGACACTACAAGAAAAGGATGAGGAATGTACCGAGACATGGACACTTCTTGAAGAACTTGGATACTGGCAGTAGGGTTAAGACTGAAAGGAAAGATGACTACATTTAGCAATTTTAGAATAATGTTTAATATAAAATTAGTATCTTGAAGTAAACCTAATGAAAATAAGCAACTTAACTTCAGCAAACGGCTTACTCTACAGACCAAAATTCCTTTCTTTTAACCAGGAATCCCACAGGTCCACATATCTACTCTACATAATGTTACCAAATAAACCTAAGCCTGGTTACTTTATCTTGATATTTAGGGGGAATACAGCTATGAGTGGATAAAAAAACCATCATCAGATACTTCAGATTAAGACTCTATTCACACTTCAGTAAGACAATTACAGGGTTTGGATTTTGTTGGGAGTTTTCTTTGGAAAGCATTGAAAATATTTTCCTCTGAAGTGGATCAACAGCTTGCTTTCTGCTAAAAAAAGGTCCCTTTTTGCTGAAACCAAGATACCATAACTTTCAGAAAAATCACCTGCTTAGGCACTTCAGAAACTATCTGGGAGTCTTCATCCACTTCTTTGGCTCACTGATCTTAACTGCCTGAAAGTATCTGGCTCTTATGCTGCTACTTCTTTTACACCAAAATAGCTCCCCACAACTACACCACAGAATAAACTTTTTCTCTCCATCTTTGCTACTCCACCACCACCCCCACCAATTCCTACTTCTAATGTCAGAAACATATTTTATTACATATATTCAGATATGTGGGTGCCTTTTAGTACCTTTTTCTTCTCTTTACAGTCAGTTTTCAAGTTCCTGTCAGCTACAACATGTTTGCACAGACAGCTGGAAACGCACATATCTCACTACCTCCACACCTAATATGCGTATCTGTGCACATGCAAGTGACAACACTCATGAACTATCACTTGTGCATACAGATAACACTTACCCATCTGTATTTTAAAAATCTGGCTCCACAAGTTATCAAACAACTTTATATTATCATAAGAATTTACTCAGACTGAGAACAGATTTACAAGTACATTACTGCAAAAGCATTTAAATACTGATACTCACCCTTCAGGCTTTCTCTCAATACTGTAAAGGCAAATGGAACAATCTGCTCTGAACAATATTACAATGTCCCGGAAGACACTTAGTAATAATGTGTCTGCTTGCACTTTGGTGATGTGTGCAAATGCATTGTCAAGATTAGACGTTCGCAGGTAGATTCTTAGCTACAAGGAAAAGGAGTAGTTTGTATACAGGTTCTGTTTACCAACAAACTAATAGTAATTCCATGTTCAATTATTTTCTTTTTTGTGGAATGGCTGTCAAGGATTTCTAGCAAGACACATTACTGGCTTTTTGCTTCATCAAATGTTTTATCCATTGCATGTTGCATCCAGAGTGGTTAAAGAACAGTACAGCCAAGTCTGAAGTATTGAACAACAAACATAAGGAAGGCATTTTATTCATTGGTTTTAAAAAGCAAAGAGTAAAGCTTTTCTGCCCATCTAATTTAAAACCTTACAAAAGCGTCCCAAAATACTGTAACTAGATACCTTAAAATAGGCTTCATGCTAACATGAAAAAATGCCACGAAGTTCTCAGAACAATGAGTAGATTCATGGTAGTCAGCAGAAAATAGTTTTCAATAGCAATAATAAACTTTTCTGCAAAGAATTATTTACATATTAATAAACAATTTCTGAACATGACCAAGCCACCTATGTATCAAACAGATCAGATATTCTAAACATGGTTTATTTACTTTCAAGAAAAATACCTCACCTCTTCCTGATGATCATTTAAATTATAACATGCAAGAACAATGAAGTCATTCCACCATGCTAAGCCACCTGTTACCATCATATTTTGCTCCTGAAAAGAAAAGAAAGAAGCAAATGACATATATATGTATTTTTATATACATACATACACACACACACGTACATTCTATGGGTAATTTCTGAAAACCATACATGACCTCTATAAGCTTTACTACTAGTGGCACAACAACCTATGTACATGAAGTTTTTGTTGTTTATAAAAAATGAAGTACTGAAGAGTAACATGTGAAGGACAAACATCATCCTACAAAATACAGCTCCACAGTTTCTTATGCTACTGGCATCCCTGCACTCTCTCAAATTAGCTTTCTGCTTCTGGACAGAATTCACAAGTTTGGCATCTAAAGTGACGTTTCACACAAACTCTCAGATAAGACATATGGGAGTAAGTGACTATATGCACTCAGATTTGGAAACCTTTTCATGATCAGACACAAATTATTGTGCCAAAGCCAAAAGATAAGTGTTTCAGCCATTTTTATTTCAGCATCCCTAATTCCTAGCGTGTCTACAAGTTGTTTATTTGAAAAACATATTTTTTAACTTTCTCCAAGAGTCACATTCCAACAAATACAACCTCCCCAGTATACCTAAATAAAATACCATAATCTCTCACCTGGGTAACGTTTCCAAACAGCTTCCATTTTTTGGTGAGTAAAGAATAATGTGCAAAACCAAACTTGCCAG
Source organism: Phaethon aethereus (assembly GCF_964289735.1). Classification (NCBI taxonomy): domain Eukaryota; kingdom Metazoa; phylum Chordata; class Aves; order Phaethontiformes; family Phaethontidae; genus Phaethon; species Phaethon aethereus. Next base: position 33,000,423 of record NC_138577.1, on the reverse strand, counting down.
CAACAGCTACATTCTGTCCAAGCTTGTCAATAGCTGAAAACTGTGCAAAGAGAAAAAACCCAGAACCTCAGGAGGGAACTTATTTAATTTATATATCCTATCCAAGTACGTCGCTACAAGGCAATATAATGTCAGAGTCAAAACTTGTAAAGTATCTTCATGTTTTCTACTTCACTGCCCAACACATATTCTTCATTCTGTAATTTAAAACAATGATTTCATCTCCCAGAGCTCATCCAACCCTAAGGCATAGTCATAAAAACCAATACTTTTAAAGCAGCAAGAACATATTCTGAAAATAACTCACCCTTATAGGCCAGTTGCTCTCTAGATATGTACTATGGATCTAAAAAAAAAAAAAAGAGAAAACCAAAACCACATAACTAAGCACCATCAAAGCAGTAATTAATTATAAAGTTCTAAAGGAATTTGTACAATGTCCATGTTTTTCCAAAACACTGGCTTAAAGGGTTTTAATAGTGGGAATTCTTTTTTAAATACAATTACTTTTTTTTCCTCCTCAAGAAAGTTACTGAAGCCTAAGTGTTAGCATGTTTTTAATACAAGAAATATAGAAACGCATTAACAACATAAACCAGCTAATACTACATTACGGATTAATAGTTAAAATTTGCTCTTCTCCCCCCTAAGTATTTCCATCAGAACCTTTCATGGGAACATACAAATTTTGATACACACAACATTCAGGAGGGACTTTCAGTGTTGGGATGAAATTTCTAATCCCATCAGAAATACACACCAGCACATCCAAAAGCCTTGTTACGAGAGCAACTGACTGGAACATGTCAAATTAAATCTTGATCCTGGATTTTTCATGTCACATGGGATGATACAAATCCAGGTTCAAATGCCAGTCCTTGGTCTGATACAAGGCAGTAAGTGCCCTCATTGCCCAGCCATTGGCTGTTCTCATGGGTATGTTGCTCCCCAAAATAATTCCAGTTGTGTAAGTTTTACTCCTACACAGAACGAGGACTTCCCCCTCCTATGCCAGTTTCAGAAGACAGACGAGTTACCTGCCCAGCTAAAGTGGAAATTCAACAGTATCTAGAACCTGACATAGACACCAAGAGTCAAACGCTCTTTAATAATGCCAATTCACGCACTATGTTAAAAACAAAATCTTGGGGACCTTTTAAAAACCCTTATTTAGAAAAATATCTACCAATTCAAGCATGGAAGATTAAAAGTTATTTAATTTTTCCTCTATATTACAGAGAAAACAGATGCGATTACCACCCCTGGAAATAACTCCCATTGCAAGCTTGATCTTGTGAAGTTTTAGTTACATGGTTAAATAGATTCCACCCAAGACTGCTTAAAAATACAGCCAAGGTCCGAAGGTGGTATTCATCAGTTGAATATGCTTAAAGAAATTTGCATAAATAACAGAACAAATGCCTAAAGGATTTCTTGCATGTGGCACTTATTCTCCCTTTCAAGGCATGGGAAGGTAATTTAACTCCTCCTTTCTGAAGTCAAAAAGACATTCAGATTTTTTTATTGCCTAGGATGCAAACTCATAGCCACCAGGTTGAGATGGCCAACATTCCTTTACCATTTGGCAGTAAGAAAAACCTGCACCAGGGGAAACCCAAGAGGGAATAAAAAGGCAATGATCTCATACTAGAGGAACAGGGTATGGCAGAGAGTGATGAGATCAGCTGCAAATTCCAGTCCTGTAAACTCCTGCAAGCTCAGAGCACATACATGCAACCAGCAATAATTACCTGTACAACATGCCAATGCCTGTGTCCTAGTAAAGTGCTTAAACCCTGAGAATCCAAACTGCCATCTGAAAATGGGCCTCTTTCCCTGGTAGGCTTATGTTCAGAGTGTGCTGAAGTATTTCTGGGACTCTGAGCCTGTGTTGCATCTCCACAGTTCAAATACAAGCGATCTTCTCCTTGAAGGAGGACTTGTTCCTGGTTACTCTACATTAAAAACAAAACAAAAAGCAACCTGCAACTCCATGTACAGAAAAAAAAGGAAAACACATGATCAACATATTAACAGGTTCTACATAAACAATAAGAAAAATAAGCATTAAGGCAGTTCTCAGGTTTTGTATCACTATGTGCTAGTAGGTTCTAATGTTACAGTACTGCATAGCAATATTTTCAAAGTTCCATTTTGAAGGCTCTGTGATAAAAAAGAAAGACCAATCTAGTGGCTGCAAAACCAAGTTAAAACCTGTTAAGAGAACAACTCAGAGGCCACCTGAAAACTGGAAATATGCTCTAAAATAAGAGTATTTATCAATTAAAAAAAACTTACCATACAAGGATTAACAGTGAGTGCACTCTTGATGAAATGAAACTGCAGAATACCAAATTGGCGAGCCACATTATTTGCATCTCTTTCAGGCTTCATGTTTGAAGAAGAATTCCCATCAATAACCCACAGATTATATCCTTCTGATCCCCAGGTCTGAATGTAAAAGAATAATAATAAATACCCCAAAAGAACACTATATATTCTCAGAAAACATGACTTACAGAAACTTACTTTAACTGATTTTATGATAGACATGAGCCTGGTAAAAAAAAACAGTTTGGTGTTCTAAAATATATTGTCATATGAATCATAAGTAACCCACAGGAGTAAAATCCCCAAGGAACAGTAAGAATCTAGCTTAAATTCTTTTCTTTTTCATGTAAAAAATGTTAATTAAATGAAATGTAACTATGCAAGACATCCACATAAGTAATGAACACTGTTTAGTTTGCAGCATAAAGCAGCTAACAAAAAAGCCACAGAATCAGGTATGAAAAAAATCAGCATCCCCAAAATTACATTGGTGGTTGTTCACTAAATTCAATGGTATCAGAATTTCAATCTTCAGGGTTTTTTAAAAGGTACATTGTACTGTCCTTGCAAATATGTACATCCAGTAGGGATGCATGTTTAAAATTGTCAATCTTCACAGCAACTAGGCTATACATAAATAAAATCACATTTTAAAGTATGGTTTGTAATTCATCATGGTTTGTAAAATAGGCCGCGAAAACTGTGCTTGATATTTATCAGCATCTACTGATTTGACAGACTAGCAGGATTTCATGTTAGTTAGTTTGTATTAAAACAACAGCAGTTAAGTTTCTCTTGAGTTCACATTCTGAGTTAAGGTATTTCAACAGCCAAAGGTAAGCTAGCAATTTTAGGGAAATAAGTAAGTGTACTGGGTTTGCATGGCAAGGTTCAGGTAGCAGGGGTGCTGCAGGGGTGGCTTCTGTGAGAAGCTGCTAGAAGCTTCCCCTGTGTCCAACACAGCCAGTGCCAGCCAGCTCCAAGACAGACCTGCTTCTGGTCAAGGCCGAGCCCATCAGCGACGATGGTTGTGCCTTTGGGAGAACATATTTAAGAAGGGGAAAAAACCTGCTGTGCAACAGCAGCTGGAAGACAGGAGTGAGAATGCGTAAAAGCAACAACTCTGCAGACACCCAGGTCAGTGCAGAAGGAGGGGGAGGAGGTGCTCCAGGCACTGGTGCGGATCTCCACCTGCAGCCCATGCAGGACCCCATGCCAGAGCAGGTGGATGTGCCTGAAGGAGGCTGCGACCCTGTGGGAAGCCTGCTCTGGAGCAAGCTCCTGGCAGGACCTGTGGAGAGAGGAGACCACACTGGAGCAAGTTTGCTGGCAGGACTTGTGACCCTGTGGGGGACACTGGAGCAGTCTGTTCCTGAAGGACGACACCCCACAGAAGGAACCCAGGCTGGAGCAGTTCATGAAGAACTGCAGACTGGGGGAAGGACTCATGTTGGAGAAGTTTGTGGAGGACTGTCTCCTGTGGGAGGGACCCCAGGCTGGAGCAGGGGAAGAGTGTGAGGAGTCCTCCCCCTGAGGGGGAAGGAGCAGCAGAGACAACGTGTGATGAACTGACCACAGCCCCCATTCCCCATCTCCCTGCACCCATTGGGGGAAGGAGGTAGAGAAAATTTGAGCATAATTGAGCCTGGGAAGAAGGGATGGGTGGGAGAAGGTGTTTTAAGATTTGGTTTTAGTTCTTACTATCCTACTTTGATTTGATTTGTAATAAAATTAAATAAATTTTCCCTGAGACAAGTCCGTTTTGCCCATGACTGTAACTGCTGAGTGATCTCTCCCTGTCCTTATCTCAACCCACCAGCCTTTCATTATACTCCCTCTCCCCTGTCCAGCTGAGGAGGGGAGTGATAGAGCATCTTTGGTGGGCACCTGGCGACCAGCCAGGGTAAACCCACCAGCCAAGTTTACAATTAGTGTTGTTATGCGTCTCATTGTACTCTGAAATACAGCACGAGATTAAAAAAAAAAAAAAGTTATATTAACGAAAATCAAAAGTGTTCATTCTTAATACTAAAACCAAAGCCAACAAAAAGCATGTCATACACACTTCATGATCAGGCATATACATGAAAAAAAAAAAATCATCAACTCTCCCCTTTTCCCTCCTCCTTCAATACACCACTGGTGTTAGGAAGCGTAGTAAAGGCATCTTACTCTTTAAAAGTAATAAAGCTATAAAAAGTCAGTTTGATTTTCTGAAAACCTGTTTTACTAAAAATAATTTAAAAAATTAACAGTCATCTTATCACAGTATTTTTACATTCATATTTACCATAGAACTGATCTTTAGAGGGTCCTTTTTGGCACCATCAGATTGATACCTTAAAAACAGAACAGAACGAGTTTGGAAATAACTTCAAAATAAGAAATTATCTTACTACCTTTGTATTGTCATATGGTTCTATATTGAACTTCACCTCAAACTATAAATCTTGTTTGATCCATGACACTGGCTAAAAGGCAAAGCAATTATCAGATCTCTAGCATAAACTGTTAGAACTGTGATTTCTGGATGTCAGCACATTTTCAGCAAATATAACCAGGCACTGAGGGAATTTTAATATTTGCCTGATAAAGCCTGCCTTTAGGGTAATTTGCCTTCGTGGCCAAAAGACCACTACAAAAAGAAATTAATGCATTTTAATTTATATTAAATGATCCTCTCCTAAATAATATTCAATGATTCCCGTATCTAAGGAATTATAATGGAAAAAGATTTGAAAAGCTAGGTCAGTGATTTAGTTTCTAATTAAATTATTTTAATTAGAAAAAGAAAAGTTTCTAATAAAACATTTTACAATTTCATCAAAGATACTCACGCAAAATCACCTCCTAAAGTACAGATAAGCTGAGCCCCAAAAACACTCCATAAGGACAAGCCTCCACATTCCCAGGTCACCATCACAACACAGCTATCAGGTGACCATCTGATTAGTTTAACAGGTCCTGTTTTATTCCAAATATCTGTTTAAAAAACAGACAATAAAATACCATGTGGAAAAACATCAAACGTCCTTCAACTGCTTTCACAATAGTAGAAGCAAAAATATATGGAAATAAATACTTGATTTTTTAATTAACTTCTTTGTTGCATTCATCAAACTGACCATCTCAAAAAGAATAAGCAGCAAATGAAGAATTCACTTTTTCTCTCCAATACATGTTTAGTTTCATAGGAAGCTAAGAATACATGAAAACAGGCCAGAAATACACTGTGCTATAACACAACCATAGAACTGCAATTTTGGTAAAATGATTTTTAGGACAAAAGAAGACTTTATAGTCACCCTTGAAACACCTTCCTTTGGCACTTAGCACAACTGTAAAACTCTGTTATTTACAGATACGATTTTTTTTCGTTGCTGAAACCCAATAGGAACACCTATTTTCAGTTGAGGATTTACCCATTTTATATGTTCCTTGCTCTCAAGCCCGCAATACTCATTACTGCTACATGAAAAATTCCACTAAGCTTTTGTTCACTGCAGTTCAGGCAGGGTGCTGGATTACTCAATTTTTTTTCTGTACCCTCCATGTCATTTTTTTCAAGTTAATTCACACCTCTATTATATTCATTATCAGTTTTAACAATAATCTCTCATTCTCAAGTGAGTAATGGAAAAGTAATCTCAGGACTACATGTGGGAATTACTAAGATCTGCAGCATCTAGAAAGGAACAAACAGTAGTTTGCAGAGATGCTGCTTCTAACTCAGGTTCAGAATTATTAAAAAACAAAACAAAAAAACCAGACCATCACATATGAAACATATCCAAAAGTCGGTTACAAGCAAGCAGCTGAAAGAACAAATGTGCAAGAGTAAATCACTACAAACATTCAAGAGTAAATACTAATCCCACCAGTGATAATGCAAACACCAAATAGTTGTTAACTAGCCAAGGATAAAAATTTTCTTAACACCTTAAAAGCAACTAGAAAATTCTAGCAATAAAAGTAGCTCACCAGGATATTGTTTTGGTGTCAGCTCCAATTTATGAGAAAACTGCATGGCGCCAGTGGTGGTATCTATCGTATAAACCTGCACAGAGCCGCTGGGAGAGATTACACATGCTTTAGACTACCGACAAACCATTTGGATTTCTCATCAGTTTCAAGTGGTTAATAAAAGCCGCTTTTTTTCTCACTAATAGCAAATTTATCTAGAACAAAACATTCAGCCAAGCAACACTCAAAGAACTTTGTAACACAAATTTATAAGATACTTTCCAGAAGGCAATGGAGGACCCAAAACACCAGTCCTGCAATAACCAATGCACTAAGACTATTTCTTTCTCTCAAAATACACATGCACACACAATCCACATATATTTACAGCTTCCAACTGCAAGACAATCCATAAGGGAAGTCAGTATTCACTCAGTGCTAAAGTTTCATCAGGAGTGTAGTAATGTATACCAGTATCAATTACAGTAACCATTCCTGTTTCAGAGGCAAACACCAACACTCTGCATTGTTACTACAACGCAGAATACTACTTAAGAAGATAGCTGAAGACTAAACCACCATCGAGTTTAAACATATTATAATAAATACATTATATATATTAAATATGTAAATATATAAAATATTTAATATATAGATATAGAAAATACACCTTAAAAAAAAGCTGCATTCTAGACCAGCTAAAGTGGTATCATATAGAAGGAACTGTCTTGTAAGTGAAACACCACAACTAAAAGGATTTTTACAACATTTAATTTATAAATATTCACTGTTAGTCAAACAGGCAACATTTTTCCTGACCAAATCAACACTTCACAAAGCATTTTCTCTGTTGGGTATAAGTGATGATTCTTGTCCAATATTACTACAATTAACTGCTTAAAACTGACTTTATAATCCTGCTTGGGAGATTAATTTGGACAGCAGCACTTTCCAAGGTCCAGCCACCTTTTTTTTTTTTTCCTCCCCAGAGCTGAAGAGCAAGCAACAATTTCAATTGCAGTTCAACCAGCAATAAATTTTTTCCTCTTCTCTCCTACCTTCTTGAGACAGCAGATTACACCACCTCTAGGAAGACTCACCATGTTCATCTTCACAGCTCTTGCAACACAACTTGGTAAGACGAAACTAGTACTTAAGATTTATAATGAAATCATTTCCCCCTCCTCATTGAACCAGCCTTACAAAACTTACTTGGCACATCCAAATGCTATTAGCCTGTATTTGTTATTTACTGCCACACAAGTTCCATCAATCACATCTTGAGCCCAAACACCATGGAGCTGCTGTAAAAGAGGAATTCACGGAGTTTTTGGTTAAACAGTGCTTTTATTGGTGATAAGTCAGCTTCTAACCATGTGCTACCCATGTACGCCATTACACATCTGCGAGTTGACCTTCATCACCTCAGGGAAATTTCAATTGCAAATGTCAAGATTAACTGATGCGGCTCAGATAAGTAAAACCCAGGACATGTAAAGCTGGTTTCATTGTTCTTAATAAAAACTACAAAAATATGCCAGTATGTCAGGCAATGGTTTATCAGAGCTCTGAATAACCAAAGTCAGTCAGTATCTACAAGGCAAGAATATCCTTGATACTGAATAAAAACCTGTAGATGGTACTATGGATAAAGACAAAACACAAACCAAGAAAATAAATTCCCATCTGCAACAGCTGAAATTGCAGCTATTGTAAATGTGAAGGTGTTTGGTACAGACTACCCAAATTCTTCTGGGTTTTCTGTAATTAAAATAGGGAGATCAAATGACATAATGCAGTACAGTTTGTAGGCTGAATTACAGGTAAGAAAACACCTAACTTTGAAAAGATTCCTTTAAAACAAATTCTGAATCTATTTTATGGTCCTTTGCCATACGAGAAACCACCTGTTATTACCCACTTAAAACTAGCAACATGAAGTCTGTTGCAGAGACAGTAAGAACACCTCAGAATGAAAATGACATTCTGAAGCAATAAACAAAAATTAAATCTACTATCAATTATGCCCCTCCCCCATAGACAGATACTAGCCCTAGAACAATCTAGTTCAAATTATGGTATGAAATATAGTCTTGTTCTTATGTTATCTGTTAAGCAGTTGCTAAATTTTAATTTCTTTGCAGCTGAACAGAATTTAAAGTAGAAAGCTAACTGAAATGAAGAGACCCTAACACATTTATTGTAGAGTGCATGGTAGAAATACTGAAGGAAATATACCTCAGCAGTGAATCTACTTGACATTGGTGTAATGAAACCCACTCTGCCATCGTTAAACACAACAGCAAAACCATCAAGTGTGGCACAGTATTCCATATCTCTGATGTAAACATCTTCAAAACCCAAAAATGAACCTGCTGAGAAAATATCAGTAATTTAAAAATATGTCAACACAGTGATATTGCAAGCTAACGGACTTTTCATTTTTCTCTGTGAAGTTGTAAGTAAACAACTAATTTAAATAGGCTATTTTGTTCATATTTACAAAAGGCACATTTTTCTCATCTCTTCTTGAGGACAGAGATAATATTTTACATTAGACAGTATTTTGCCAATGGTTAACTGTCATAAGCTATAAAAAAACCGCAAACCTACCCCGAGAAGACTGCAGATCCACAGAAAATGGAACTGTACATAGGTTGATGGCCTTCCTTCCATTGGTCATACCATCCCAGTGAACAAGATGGAGAAATCCATCAGCAGTAGCAACAAGTAGATCCTCTAACATGGACTGCAAACTAACAAATGTATTTGTCATTCTCTAAAAAACTGCATCTCAAATCAATGTCACAGAAAAATCAAATAATGTAACCAACACAGTAGTATTGCCTCTTGTATAAGCAACTATGTTGAGAAGTTAAATCAAGTAAGTTACAAACTAAGTGCCTAAGTCCTCTAGACAGTGAGGATACCAAGCTGACAAATATGGTTTATGTCTCTATTTTTTCCCAGGAATAAGAGTTCATGAACAGGTCTGCATTGTTAGAGTAATTGTTTAACTGTTGTATGAACTGCTGAAGATCATTTTAATACTTTTGACTACACATGAGACTGCTGTCAACAATCAACTACTCATCTATCCTAGATAATTACCAATATTGCCTATATATTCAAATAATCCACAACACTTTCTAACCTGTGGTCTAAGCAGAAATTAGAATTCTCCTAAATCCTTCCCCAAACACCTCCAAAATTCTGAAAACTAATCTAATTTAATCTATTAAATGTTAATCTATTTGCATGCAGGTAACAACCTGCAGCTTCTCAGGAAAGTTTCTTCTTGTGTATGCTGCATTTCTTCCAATATCCATTTTCTCCTATGGGGCCTCTTCCCAAATTGCACTTTGTTACATTTTACCTCAATGCTATACAGTTTCACCAACTTTTCACAAACACTCATTTAGCATGTTCAAAGCTTATTTATAGGGAAGGCAATCACCACAGAAAAAGGAACAGGTAAACAAAAAGTTTTTCCAGGACAAACAGGGACCCTCTGCGGGCAGCTGGAAAAATGTTGAAACGCTATGTACAGTTTTGCTTTTATGTACCCATGTCCCCAGGAAATCTCTAATCCATACTTTTGAGCCCAAGGACAAACACATTTTTAATACCATAATGTAATATTGAACATACATGTGCTATATACTTCTATATGCCAAAAATAACAGTATAGCCAAGCACAGAAAGAACGAACTCTTAAACAGCGATTGACTTTTTCACTTCCTTAGACTTACTATTCGGAACTTAGTATTAGTAACTATTAGTCTTTACTATCAATTAGTGTAAAAGGTTACTAGAAGGTTTTCTCCATCCAGTTTCCCCTTCACTTTTTAATAAGTAACTACTATATGCAGAAGACTTCTTAAGACATGATTAGGGAGCATACCTTGTGATAGATGCTTGCAAATCCAGCACTTTCTTCATTTCTAGATTTAATGACGGAGCACATTGATCCTCCTTATAATGTGGGGTCCCCTTCAGATGTGGGCTTCCTCTAAAATAAAAGACAAATACTACAACTGAAACAAGACGTCCCTCAAAGGAGGTAAGAGTTACTGACTTACATTCCCGTGGGGTTTTTTTCCCCCCTATATATATACACCAGACACTCACGTGCAACCTGTCACAAGCAGCACCTAGTATCTAGAACATAATTTGAGTGCAAAACATTTAGTCAGTCATATCATCCTATATACCTACAAAGAGTATGTGAGTAAAATAAGACAATGACCAGAGAATGAACATTACAACAGCTGCGTAGCCTCTCTTAATAATCCTAAAATGAGTGATATATATTAATGCAAATTCTGATTCAATAAAATGGTATTTAACTTGTTTCCATTAATGAAGTGTGTTGCATTTTTAATCTCCAATACATTCTTTGCCAAGATGCATTACAGATATTATAGACTGTAAAACATTCATGTTTTTTCAGTTCCTGTTGCCAGATCAATGTTTATACTATTAATTCATCATGCATAACCCAACAGATAGGCATTTATTACAGTAATTCATAAGAATATATCTCCCTATAGCAAATTATCAATAAACCAAAGACTCACTAAGAAAAGAGATGACTAAGCACTGATTCTCTTCTTTTAAACAGACCATTACACAGTATCAACTTCTACATGTAGAAAGCTTCTAAAATAAATTTTCATTTTCCTCATTTTAAATTACACATTTCATTGTCTAATGAAATGCAGCTATTTTAAAACTCAATAGAGCATCATTAAAGTATTCCTAATTTGTCTGGGTTATCAGATGTGTCATATGTTTCATTAACTTTTTTTTTTAAATGAAAACTGACCTACAATCATTAAATATTGTAACGTGTCATCCAGCTCATCCATGTCATGAGCATTATGCTAGAAAACAAAGCAAACTATGCATGAAACAGGTATTGCAGATAAGTTAGATTTCAGTATAACTTCATTAGGGAGAAACAACAGATATATACAGAATTCTATGTAATCTTTACCTGGATTTTAACTTACAAAACACTTATTTTACAGCAGGGTAGCAAATACAACTGCCTAAGACATGGCAGAAACCAAAGCAGCTGCAGTTTTAGGTAAGTTTGACACCACAAGGATACCTCAATTTCTTTCCTGCCTTGATTATCTCAGTTGGTATCAAGTACCTTAATTCCATTACCCACTTACAGCAAAATATAAAATTCATATCTGTTATTCTTTGATGGATACTACACCCTTTCTTATGCAGTAAGGACAAAGATATATGCTAGCTAAGCTAAGACCAAGGCAACCTTTGACATTCTGGAGTTAGCAGAGGGAAGTAGTAACATCTTTGCAGAACAAAACCATGGTGACCGTGAAGGACTAGAGTGGTACTATAAGGTTAGTTAATCTACCAACCACAGATGGTAACTTGTATAAACATTAAATTATTAAAATGTTTGTTTTGCATTTCAAAAGAAAATTAACTACAAAATACAGATGTCTTGGGAAAGAATAGCCCTTCATGTAAGCTAGCTATTATGGACTGACAGAAGACCTGAAATAATAAAAGGCGATTAGTTAATACTAGCATTGTGAGGTTGTGTTGGTTGTTTTTTTAAAACATAAATGAGACTGCATTTCTTGAACTTCATGAAGACAAATCCACCTGATTTAGCCTGTTATCTTTTAAAGTCAGGGATTGCACAGACAAAAAAATATATCATACAGGATTAATTCCTTCAAATCTGTCACTATCTGTAATGCAGCATCCTGGGGGTTGGAGAAACACATACAGGTCCAGACAGTACACTCCCAAGCAAGACCAAATGACTCTGGGTTATCAAGAATCAGTGGTACGACTGAATCTTCTATGCAAACGACTAAAATTGAGAGAAAAGGACTGTGTAATGCATAAACATTACTGTTATGTAAATACAACACACCATATAACAGCAGGTTGAGGGAGGTGATTCTGCCCCTCTACTCCGCTCTGGTGAGACCCCACCTGGAGTCCTGCCTCCAGCTCTGGAGCCCTCAGCACAGGAAAGACATGGACCTGCTGGAGCAGGTCCAGCGGAGGGCCACAAAAATGATCCGAGGGATGGAACACCTCTCCTGTGAAGAAAGGCTGAAAGAGTTGGGTTTGTTCAGCCTGGAGAAGAGAAGGCTCTGGGGAGACATTATTGCAGCCTTCCGGTACTTACAGGAGGCCTATAGGAAAGGTGGGGACAGACTTTTTAGCAGGGCCTGTTGTGACAGGTCAAGGAGTAATGGTTTTAAACTGAAAAGAGGACAGATTTAGATTAGATATAAGGAAGAAATTTTTCACAATGAGGGTGGTAAAACACTGGCACAGGTTGCCCAGAGAGGTGGCAGATGCCCCATCCCTGGAAACCTTCCAGGTCAGGTTGGACGGGGCTCTGAACAACGTAATCTAGTTGAAGATGTCCCTGTTCACTGTGGGGTTGGACTAGATGACCTTTAAAGGTCCCTTCCAACCCACATTATTCTATGATTCTCTGGTAACATGCCTGCTGTAACTGACTGAGGTACATAACCAAGTATAAACACTATAGTTTGTACTGTGCAGGAACACTAAACCAGAATGGGAACAACATGGTTTAAAAGACATCTTTTGCTGAAAGAGAAATTTCAATTTCCCATGTGGGTAGGCTTCTTTTCCTTTAAACGCCTTTGATAAAAATAGTTTGCAAGAATATATGAATATTTTCAGTTTCATGAGCTAGTTTCAGCAAATTCATTACCATCTGCAGAGTATATATTTTTCCACTGAGGCATTATGATCAGGACTGAAACTACAAAATGTCAGTATTTTGATTCATTGCCTGTGACTACATCAAATCTATTGATTCAAAAAGAAACTCTTACTATGGGTGCAATGGAGGGCACAATCAAAAGTACACTGCGTTCATACAGTCCACATCTGCATGGGTCAGCCTCACTATTTAAGTTTCTTTGACCTTTAAACGAAGAATGTGCACTGCTGACGGAAGCAGGAAAGAATGTTTGGTCTGGGTTGCCACATCAGCATCTGAACCGTTGTAGCCAAACTTTAAGTAACTCACTTTTGCAAAAGAACTGAGAGAAATGGACACATTCCAGTGAATAACCAGCTGCATGTCAAAACAAATACAATCACTTCTATTTATACAGCATCTGTTAATGTAACCAAACGTGTGAATAAGATCTCTTAACACTCAGGATTAAGAAAAATCTCCCCACTACCTCACAATCCAAGAAATCCCCAAACATGGAAAGATTAGGAATGCCAGGCTGTTTCTTTAAAGCTAGAATACAAGGTTTATGGGGAAATTTCAGATCTTGAATTGAAGATCAAGGTGTATTTTTTAAATCACTAGGTTCATTCTCAGTTCCCTATTTACCATGTGATCAGTGATAGGCTTGTTCACAGAAAACAGAGCACTATACGGTGTAAAAAAAAGTCTTTGAGATGTTGAGAGCCTGTGTAACTATCTCATGAATCACCTTTTTAAATAACAGTAAAGAGAAATGGTAAATATAAGTCTACCTTAAGGGCTTGACCTCTTTCTCCAAACTCCCGTTTTCTCAGCTTTCCCCATATTAACCTTCTCCTGCTTCCATTCTAACCTGATTTCCCCAAAATGAAAGAGGAGCCTATAAGTAAGTGAATTGCTAAAATTCTTAGCATGAAGACATAATTTTTTGTATTCATTTGATCTTCTTACAGGGGTAGAACAGGTTCTGGAAGTAACACTTCGATTCTGTTAGAAGAAAAAAACTGTAAGCTCAAACTATGATGCTAGGTGCAACAACGAGAAAACAGAGAAGTGTATTTAACCACACCCCCTTAAAAATCAACAAAAAACAACAAACCTTAAACATCCTAAACTCAAGAAAGAGGCAGCACCATGCAAAAGCATAGTCAGCTAGCATGCCCTGAACTGGGAGGAAGAATTTTCAAAATAATGTTCAGCTTTTCAAAATAATTTTCATTGTTTTCTGCTTATGACTGGAGAATTCTATTCCAGAGGTAGAAACAGCACTAGATTAGGATTTAAGTTACCACCTTACTATCTAGGGTAGTCATAGTAATACAGGTAGTTGTTATGGCTGGATAATAGTTTAGAAAAGTTCAGAGATGCTCTCAGCCAACAAATATTATGCTTCCAAAAAAAGTTAGCGTGGCTAATGGCAGATATCACATTAATTTTAAAAAACAAACAACAAACAAGTCAGTAGCATCCATTCCCACTGGTCAAATCACAGGTGCTTGGGAAGTAATGGAGACATTTTACTGAAAAAAAAAATGAAAGACTCCAAACTTGTTCATCAGTAAATATCTTTAAAACAAATAATTGATACTAACAAGGAAAAATATTTTTATACTACTTTGGGGCTATGATATTCTTAATTGCTGCTGCTAAAATGGTTTCCTCAGTAGTACTTTTTGGAAAATAAACAAACAAAAACAACAAAAAAACCCACTTTGATATTTCAACTATTAAGAGTATTATACATGTGAGAAAAACAGGGCAAACAATGTTTCTAAGTGAATTTACACCACCCAGAACTCTGCTTTGCTCTCCTTGAAGGCACAAAAGCAAAAAATTGACAGCAGCTATTATGGTTGCATTAGCACACATACACAATGTTTATTAACTGTTTTAAAAGGGTTAATGTAAAGACTTCAGTTAGTGAATTGTCTGTACAGCTGAGGACTTAATTTTTTTTTATACTTGATTCAAGAGCCTGCATCATAACCTCTAAACACGTGATTCTTCGCTAAAAATTCACTGCCCACCATGCTTTTTAGGAATGGTTCTCAAACAAGTAAAACAAGTTACAGTGAGAGCTTTGATTTCCATACAATTAGCACATTCTCGCTGCTAAACCTGCATCTCTCCACCGTGCACTGCTGGCAGCCACCAGCTGAAGATGAAATATGTCTGGCTGGATCCAAAGCTATACACACACAGACTGGCAAGAGCTGGACAAACGAAAATTTAAAGAGAGTTTATGGAAACAACTATAAAGAATAAGGATTGAGGAAAGTAATGCTTAATACAGCCTTTTGTACCCAATTGAGTAATATCAGGTTTCTGTGGTTTGAGAAGAGAAATAACTAGCTAGCATGTTAATCCAGTATTTATGTAAAAGAGCTGAATGATTTAACAAGTTATTATCCCAGTTGCAAACCTCTTGACATTTTAAACCTCCTGAACCACATCAAGCACTAGCAAGCGCCACAATGCTTAATAAAACTCTATAACTAACCTAGTTTTAAAAATACGTTTTCCAACCAATGCCAAAAACAACATACAGGGAACACCACACTGTTAAAAGTTTAGCACAAGATTAATTCCAAACAAAAAATATTTAGTAAGTTAATTAACTGTACACCTCATAATTTACCCTTGCAAAGTTTAAAGTTCAAACCCTTTGTACACACTAATCTTAAATCTGCTGAATCAGCAAAAAAAAAATCCCCACTGATGAGGTAATTTATGGCACCTATAAACCATCTTGCTAGAGAAAAGGAAAAAGCTTTGAAAAGTGCCAGGAAGAGTAGGACGTGAATACAGTAACCATAAGTTAATACAGATACATAAGCAACAATACAGCATTATAAAGTGGGATGTAAACACCAAATTGTTCATGTGCCCATATTGGTTAGAAAACAACTTCAATTTTTAAAGCATTTTCAGATACTTAAAAAAATCCATGGCATTGAGACCTCATTCTAAATTCACACAATACTCATTTCACTTCCCCCACCTCCCAAATGCAGGCACCACTTGAAGGATATGAAGAAATCTGAGGCAAAAGAATCTCCAATTACCACGTCTAGTTTATTACCCATGTAAAGTTTTTAGGTGTTGCCTTTTTTAAAAGGCAAAAATATCCTCAGCATGAAGTCACCACACGCTGTCTCTTTAAGTGACAAATCTTAAGTTACCCTCCTTGTCCAAACTCTGAACAGAAATAACTATCAGTTCAGTACAGGGAAGCCTCTAGTATGACGGTGTTATACATCTCTCCACTGTGAAACATTCCTTTGGAAACTCCTCAAAAAAATATTACTGTACCTTGCCACAGCTTAAAAAGCTATAAATTCGCTTGTATGCACTGCCATTTTTAAGTGTATCACAAGGCAGAGATCAATATTATTTTACCATTCTCTTACCTTACCATACATACATTTTCTTCACATTTTATCTTGTAATGACTTTAATAATATGGTGGTAAAATTAAACTGAACTAGTTGAAGCAGGACTTTGTACTTGTGCTCACTGCAGGGAAGCATCCAGAATGTGGGCTAATGGCCAATACCGATTGTCCTCCAAGTGTGCTCTGAGTTGGAGCAAAGTCTCTAAGAGAATAGTCTGCAGCTTCATTCCAGCTGTCTCAATTAAAAAAACCAAAAAGGCAAAAAGCAAAAAACCACACAATTACTGGTTTTTTCCCTAGTTTTAGCCTAACAAGTAAGCAGGACACTTTACTTTTTCATTAGGCATGAATGTCTGTTGACTCCTAGAACAGACTAGCAATTCCTAGCCAAATATCAACAGACCCAGAAATACTTCCCTCAGCAGAACAACTGCAATTCCTAACATTCCTAAAATATTATAACTTGAGAAAAAACTATCAATTTACTGCAGCAAAAATTTAAAAGCTTCCTTTTTTTATATATAAATGCAAATACTCAGAATTCATTATAGATTGCTGCACTTATGATATGAGCATTTGTTTTATCACATTAATTTAATATTAGATTTTACAAAAAATGTGCATAATGCTGAACAGGAAAGTTCCTTAATCCTTACCACATCTACATAACTATATTTTAAACTGATTAAACCTCTAAAGGCATAAAATACCTAGCGTTTAAAAAGAATTTCCCACTCAACCATCTTAAAGTATTTCATATATTTTGAATTTTCTAAGAGCTATGCCCTCAGATATTGACAGAATAAACTTAAAAGGTTTTGTGGGCTCCAGCCACAAATGTTGATAATCTTGAATTCCAGCACTTCGATTAAAACACTGAATTTCAGCATATAAAGACCATTACAACAGGCTGATACAAAAAGGAGGAAGTCAAGCCAAATGGGCATTTTTAAACAGGAAATCCATTTTCCTAGCCTCTGTTTCCGTCTGGTTTTAAACATACAATAGCAGTGGGCAAGGGGACTTCACTCAATCTTACTTTCCAAAATCTGGTTATTTCACACTATTAAAAGATTAGGGGAAGCTGAGACTCTTGCATTCAAACATGGGAGCTTAGCCTCAGCTCACACTTTAGCTCTTCTACTAAACCTGTGTTGATTAGATTGGGAGAGAAGACACAGACTTGGCCCTAAAAAAAAAATCTAAAAAAAAAATCATACTGTGATTAGATATAATACTGAGTTACAAACAGCAAAAGTGTTTCTGTCATTTACCATCCGGTTTTTGTTTGGTTGTTTTTTTTACCCTCGAGGCATTTCGTTCAATCTGTACCAGCAAAAAACTTTTGCAAGTGTAATTACAGTTTACACAATAACTGTATGCTAGAATAGTTTTGTTAACAGATCAAATACAGACAAGCTCTTCTGGATCATCTTGCTCAACAGCCATATATAGTAATAAGCCTGTGCAATAACAACTATAAACTGGAATGACTGTACTTTTTACTCCACAAACATCCCTCTCCCACACAGACAAATGATGAGTGATTTTTATTTTCAGCAACTTTTTTTGGTCCTCTTCCTCAGATCAAGTCTAAACCATTATCAAGCAAATTTTAAAGCAGTTATTTAAAAAATATCAATAACACATAAAGCTGTAACTTTACTGCAGCTACCAGTGTCCCAATATGGAAGACTGCAAAAACTATCTAAAGTCGAGAAAGTGGCTGTCTATCATATCTTATCAACTACTTTTCTGATTTTTTTTTTTTTTTTTACTTACGATAAAACATATACATTTCATTTAAATGAGAGCTAAGCTGACAGGAGAATTTAAACACAACCTTTCTCAATGTTTTCACTTGTACGGGATCAAACGTAGCCGCAAGCTCAACTTCAAACTAGAAACTCTTGCACCAGGATTTTGGTGCAGCTGAGGATGTTACTGGTTTGTACTCCCAGTGCATGATGCCTTCATTCTGCTGACCTGCACTGCTTAAGAATTCTGTTCAAGCTGAAGAGATTTTTCCTCTATTTTTGTTGTCACTACATTGAAATTTTATGTTTCTGTCAGAACTGTCCATTAAAGACATGATACTAGAGAACATGCTTTATTCTGCTTACAAAAAGTTAGTAGATATAGACAGTTCATCATCAAGAATTATTAATTATTTTAAAAGTAGAGTAAGACAGAACTTTTAGGACCACTAACAGAAGTGTGCTCACTAGCTAAAAAAAAAAAATCACACAATCAAAAACATACAACTGATGATATTCTAGAACATCTCTTAACTTTTTAGTATGTTGTGGAAGTGTCCAAAGAGAAAAACTGTAAAAAAACCCACTTTATCTCAAATATGCAGTGCGGAGACCCACCTTTGAAACTGTTGTCCACCCACTTCACTGTTTTTACTCATTTCCAGCAGCTGGCCTATCACACCACTAATGCAAGGACAGCCTGACATCTTTATACTCTCTGTAAAAATCACCACCCTCCCATTCACTTTGCCAAACATAGGTAAATAACCACCTAGGTCAGAGCTGGACAAGTTGTAATTAACATTTGCATGAGAGTTACAATGTTGCAAGCAATTGGTTTATCATGCAGCATCATACAAGAATTATCATACAAGTATCACTGAGCAGTCACTCCATGTTTTTGAACTTCCCAGTGCTGCTCCTCAGTGCTACTTCGAGGTCATCATTTTCTAATGCCAGCCTTTTATTATATGCCAACTTGCAAGCTAAGCTATTGGAATCCAGGGGAGGGAACAGGGAATAGTAAAGAAGGGAGATCAACAGGTTTAGTTTTCTCATCGGAGTAAGCAACCCAACTTTACTTAAGGCACATCTGCATAATCATTGCTGCCAATATAGAGGAAGAAGCCAAGTTACAGTAGGAGAAAACAGTGAGGTGTCATATTTGAGGCCTTTCACTGACTTTTAATGGCTTCAGAGTTAACAAAATTAATTTTTTATTGTGTTCAGTCCAGTAGAAATGAAATCCAAGTATTTCAGTGAAATACCGTCTCTGGAAAATGAACATATGCAAGAAGGAAGTTGTTTTAGTTCTGGGCTTTAGGCTTAGTGTGTCTGTTTGGTCACCTTGGGTTGGAGGCTTTTTTGGTCTTTTTTTCTTAGTATTTGATCTACAAAGTGAATTAGTGATACTGTCTACGGACAGGGCACTGTATCTGCACCAAAACAAGTTCATGCCACCATAGTTAATAGAATAATTTTATGTTAATCACAGCAGGCATAATCCACACACAAATGCTTGTGCCTTTCTTTTGATCTAACATAACCAGAACAGTAGTAAATTTAGGTAGGTTTTCAAAAGTAAGGGCTAAAAATAGACAGACTAGTAATCCCAGTAAATTCAGTGAGATCATTCATCTTCTTAAAGTTAAGCACATGCATTAGTCTTAGGAGACTGTGAGCAACCAATCGTAAACACTCTAGGGACAAACATCTTGTCTTATTCATGCACAGAATCCGCATTATACCATTTTGGGCTATGCAAATATATCTTAAAATCCTGATCATTCAACACACAGCTAACTGACTTTTTCATAAAACACACACTTTAAGGTTGACAACACAAATCAATTACTAATTTTTATATAAAAGCTAGACTGGTTAATCCCTAGTTGCTTAATAGATATTTTCAACCCTCCTACATGTGGCATGTCTAAACAAACTTTCCAAAGCTTCTTTTTTAACTCTTATTGCGTATTTTATACATATTTCCATATATTTTCAGATTTTGCCAATTAAAAAAAACATTTTCCAAATAGAACAAGGAGAACATACAATAAACTACTCTTTAGTCTTTTGCACTATGTACAGCTGAAGATATATTATCCCTTAATTTATATCAACAAGTTGCAGCAACATGTTGTCTTTTTTTTTCCCTGATTACAGTACGTCAGATATGAATAGTGTATTTCAAGCTGACTTTTCACATCTCAGAAAAGGCAAGTAATGTAATGTAATATAACTCGTCTACACTAGTATTAAGTTTTTGGAAAACAGACAAGTAAGCTGCAACAGTAAATCCCATTAATTCCAGAGCTTTCTGGGCTACTTCAGAGGCCAAAAGATGCATTTTAGTAGTAACACATACAAAATTTTGCACTCGATGAAGCAAGAATTCATTCTGAAATAATTTACTACCTACCATGTAATTTCTTCCTATAACTCTCAGTTCTTTACAAGTGCTTAAAATCTGGATGCTCATGAAGACCTGATTTTTTTTTTTTATCTCATGGTTTAACTGTTATGTTTTAAAAAAAAAAATCAAAATGTTTTCCTCTTACATGACATTATAGGTTATCCAATACTCTTCATAGCTGTCCATTTGGATACACCCACTGATCAACTTTAAGTCGTGTTAAGAACATGAAAAAAGCCCCACAAGTTTCTAGCCAATGAGAAATCAAGAGTGTTTTATTATTCCTGTGGTAAATTTGATCCAATCAACAACTGCAGTTTCTGCCTATCTAAACACACAGACACACATAAATACATCCCTTGAGGTTCTGTCCTAAATATTTTCCAATTTTGTCAAATTAGAAGTCCACTAAGTCAACCACAAATACATCAAACATACAGCCACGTTTTAACACATAAAAATGTATTGCATCTCACAAAAAAAATATGATAATGACAAGATAACACACTGCAGCTAAAATACTTGCATATTCTTACTAAAAATAGTTCCTATTCTTTCCAAAATACTGCGAATTTATTCCCCATTTGTTTCAAAAAAATCTCTAAGTTATTACAAAGTTGGGGGATGGAGAGGGATCTGCTAATAATTCCTAAGCAACATGACTTACTCAGCTGAGTTACTCAAAAAGGAATTATTAAAGCTTGTTACAGATCATGAATTCAACAGACTACCTCAAATTACAAAACTAGACAATTTTAACCTTGCTATTCAGGATTTTGTGAGCTTATAAGGTGGACTTACCTGCACACAGCAAACCAGTTAGACCAACTTCTCTTCTGCACTACCTCAATAGGAATGATGCTTCATATACTCATCAAGTTTTAAAACATACTTTGGAAGGAAATATTTTTTATCATAAAATCTGCTGAGGTCTTGTCTAGTCATATTTTTCCACACTGTGGGGATGCAAATAAAGTTTAAAATACTTACTTGGGATACACTGGCTCATAAAGATACTTGTCTCTTGCTGATGGGATTTCAAAAAATAAGATGTATCCATTTGCAGTCTGAAAGAAAAACACTGATAAGATATATATCTATCTGCATGAGTAAAAGCTATACAGACCATTGTGATTTCTATATATGTCTCATATATTGAACACAAATACACACTCATATCAAGTTTCAGCTATATTTAAAAACTGTGCATTGAAATTCATTCTAGGTAAAACCCGTACAAGCCCTTAAAGCTCACTGAATAGATCACTCGGCAGAAAAATGGAAAAACACCACTGTTGATGTATGTGACCAGCAGAATTTACCTCCGATTCACATAAATATATAAAACCTAGCAGCTACATCAGATACTTAGAACCTGGGCACCTAATTCCCATCAACAAAGAGACTTAATGCAAAAAGCATGTAGTAGAAGGTAGCAAGCCTTCAGAGCAACACCTCCATATTGAACACATACGGACACTACAGAGTGCAAAGAAGCTAGGCACCGCATGGATGATGCTGGTCATCCAGGTAGTTTTCAAAAAACCCTCATGTCATGCAGTATCTTTAGATACCACAACACCTTTCCAAAAATCTTCCGGTGTCTGAAAAAAATTCTACTACAATTCAATCCCAACTCATATTCTGTCATTCTGGAAGACTGACTTCTAACTATAACGTTATTTGGAGAACAAATATACATTATTTATTTATCAGATGTTCCAGTCATGACTAGAAGCTGATCCAATGTTTGTATAAGCACAAGAGAGGCAGATGACCAGTAAGGTTAGTTGTTCAAAGAAGTATGATTTGTTTAAAGCACAAATTTATCCTTCAAGTAAATCAGCACAGGCACTTTGGCTAAACAGTTTTTCCATCCGATCATTTTAATATGGGCTGGGCATGTACCCAAAGCACTATTACTGGAGACAAGAAGCACTGAAACGCGTGGTTTCAAGTTGCTTTGCAAGGCTGGTTTCCCCTTCTTTGAATAAGGGAAAAAGTAACACTCTTTTCAGTTTTTCAGTTCACACATGCCATGTTTTTCCCTAGCCAAACATTTTGCTTCATCATGAAAGAAATTTGTTTCAGCTTCAGAGTCGAAGAAACACGATTATTCTCATTCAAAGCCAGTATCTTTCTCATGCAAGAATAAAATCTGAACCACAATGGTGAGCTTGAGATGGGCTGAAAATAAATAGAAGCTTTTCTATGTGCAGTAATACCATGAGAAGGTATTATGTGGTAAAAGAAACGTGCTCATTTCTAACATCTTTACAGGTTCTTTTCATTACATCATTAAATATTTAACTTGTAAGTTATCTTACCCTGGAAGAAAGAGTAAAACAATACTGTGAAGAGTCTTTATACTGATATTAAGGTACAAAGGGCTTTACTGAACACTATTCAAAGCACAAAGTTGCTGTTGTTACAGGTTCATTTCTAAATAGAACCTCAAATTCCATGAAGAGATAGATGAAATGCAGAAGCATTCAACCACACACTTCTTGCAAATGGATCATATTCATTCACATATGTTTCTACATTGCTTTAGAAATGTCTGTTGCAATGAAACTTGCTAAAGTAACCACCACTGTCATCTGTTCCCTGATCATTCTCATCTCTGACAGTCAAAAGTATAAACATTCAGCACCTTGCACAAGATTTCACTACATAGTTTCTAGTACACTACAATGTCTAATACAGCTCTGCCTTAGCTATGGAAATACACACTGAAGAGCTGTCTGTATCAGAGGACAGCCTGTAGCTGTAGGGGAAGGATTAAAATGCCTTGTATACTTCTCTGTACTGAAGATCTTGACCCAATTCACAAGTTTAACTACTAGAATTAGCTAACTTGGGTATACGTACTAATCTAGACAAGATACGAAATATTTTCCAGTAACACTGGAAAGATTACAAATGGAGCAATATGAGAGAAGAAACTACAACACATCAGGGAAAAAAGAAAATCAGAGTATCTGCTAACAGTTTAGCAATAGAAGATGCTGGTAGTAAAAGTTAGAATTGGTAGGGGACGATGACAGTGTGAGAAATGCTGAACTTTAACTGCATACCATTAAGGCTACTTGAGGTATTTTATAAAGCCTTATATGCTAGACCAAAGTTTGCGTCCAGCACAAATAATAATTACCTCAAAGCATATGTTGCAAAGCGATTTATTTTCATAGAGATGCTCTGAACACTCTGGCATTCAGAAACAAAAAACACTGCATATCACTGCTTTAGTGGGTATTAAATCCAGACTAGCCTCCCCATCATTGTCATTAAAAAAAAAGTGTATGTAACACTTGGCTAATAAGTACATACTATGCCTTTTGTTCACCCTCTTGAAAACAAAGTACAACATAATTTTATTATTACATAAAACTACTACAGTCAAGAAACTCAAAAGCACAGGTAATAACAGGTGAGAAACTAAATCACCTAACTCAGCTTTCAAGCTAGTATTTTAGCTGTATCACAGGACTTCAGTAATTAACTGAAGTTAATACAGATCAACAAAATTAGTAGTACAAACTAATCTATATTAGATTCTGACATCATCTGCAAAAAAGAAAACTACCCATTTAGCTGCAGAAATACTTGAAAGTACAGTAACTGAACTGGCAGAAATTGAAGTTAGTCTGACCCTCAGCTGCACCATAAGGTCTCTTGAGCAAATGGATCCAAACATCACAGAAAAAAACAAAATATGTAAAGTAATTCAATATAACTATTAAAATATCTTCTGAAATACTGCATGAAGGTATGATTAAAATGTGTTTGGATAGTTTACTTGTGATGATATGCTGTATTATAAAATTGAAGAATTCTTTTTTATTTGTAGTAAATGTTACAGAAGACTCCTTTTTGCCTTTGCTGGTAACTATTAGCATTTGCTAATATAAAATGAAATATTGAAATATAATAATAATATTATATTGAAAATACAATCTGACACTAACAGAAATACTTTACTGCATTGATTCCATGAGATCCTTTCAGGTGATTTAAACATTCTAAACCAACTACTCAGAATAGTCGGCCCCTGCACTGCACACAAGAAAATGGGAGCACAGGAATTTTAGCTGATTTAGAGTTCTGATGATATTGGTAGAGACACGAACTATTCCATAAACCATCTGGTATTTTCCACTAAGATAACAATATCTGATTGGTTTAAAAACTACAAAGCATTACGCTTGTTAATTTAACCACAAAAGATGGTTTATATTAGGAAATTAAGCCGGTGTACCAACAAATACAGTAGCTGTTATCCAGTTTGTAATCCCACATAATCAACTTAATTATTTCATTATTTTCTTCTGCATCTTCTCACAAGAAAATCTTAAATACAATAGCCTTGATTTTAAAAGCTAGAAAAAGAAAATTCCACAACTTAACACCTGGTTCTAATGTAAGGCCTGACCAACAAGTCACCAACAGTATCATTGCATATTCTGACTCCTATAAACTCTACCCCACCTTTGCTTTGTCTACCTTGTACCTCAAATAAATTTTTATGCTAATGCTGAAATAGTAAGCACAGCACCAGCTACAAAGCAAGATTTTATTTCCATGTGAGACAAGATCTCATCTTTTCCTTTAAGACTCTTAACAGAAGAGTCTATGTATCACTGTCCCTTGTTTCTGTGCTCTCACTGCCTTCCTTTTTTTTTTTTAAACAGCAGAAGATACTGCACCTTAATAAAGCCACAGTTTTATCCTCTTAAGACCCACCTTTCTGAAACACCTGTAAACCCTATTTCATATAATCATAGAATGGTTTGGGTTGGAAGGGACCTTTAAAGGTCACGTAGTTCCAATCCCCTTGCCATGGGCAGGGCTGCCTCCCACGAGGCCAGGTTGCTCAAAGCCCCATCCAACCTGGCCTTGAACACTTCCAGGGAGGGGGCATCCACAACTTCCCATGTTCCAGTGCCTCACCATCCCCATAGTGAAGAACTTCATCTTTATACCTAATATAAATTTACCCTCTTTCAGTTTAAAGCCATCACCCCTTGTCCTAACACTACTTTTTACAGGGGCATGTAAGCCCCCTTTCTTGTAAGCCCCCTTTAAGCACTGAAAGGCTGCCATAAGGTCTCTCTGGAGCCTTCTCTTCTCCAGGCTGAACAACCACAACTCTCTCAGCCTGTCCTCACAGGAGAGGTGTTCCATGCCTCTGATCATTTTTGTGGCCCTCCTCTGGATCCTCTCCAGCAGGTCCATGTCTTTCCTGTGCTGAGGGCTCCAGAGCTGGATGCAGGACTCCATGTGGGGTCTCATCAGAGCAGAGTAGAGGGGCAGAATCACCTCCCTCAACCTGCTGGCCACACTTCTTTTGAGGCATCCCAGGATACAGTTGGCCTTCTTGGCTGCAAGCACACGCTGCCAGGTCACTTTGAGCTTCTCATCAACTAACAATTCCAAGCCCTCCTCCTCAGGGCTGCTCTCAATCCATTCTTCATAGCCTGTTTTCATGCTTGGGATTGCCCCAACCCTGCACTTGGCCTTGTTGTAACTTCATGTGGTCCGCATGGGCCCACCTCTCAAGCCTATCAAGGTCCCTCTAGATGGCATCCCTCCAGCATGTTGACCGCACCACACAGCTTGATGTCTTTGGCAAACTTGCTGAGGGTGCACTCAATCCCATATCCATGTCCTGGACAAAGTTGTTAAACTGGTCTCCACTTGGACATCGAGACATTGAGCACAACTCTTTGAGAGTGACCATCCAGCCAATTCCTTATGCACCAAGTGGTCCATCCATCATATCCATGTCCCTCCAATTTAGAGATGAGGATGTCATGCAGGACAGTGTCAAATGCTTTGCACAAATCCAGGTAGATGATGTCAGTTGCTCTTCCCTTATCTACCAATGCTGTAATCCCATTGTAGAAGGCCACCAAATTTGTCAGGCATGATTTGCCCTTGGTGACCACCAACACAGCTTCACTAATCACCTCCTTATCTTCCATGTGCCTTACCATAGTTTCCAGGAGGATCTGCTCCATAATCTGGCCAGGCATAGAGATGAAACTGACTGGCCTGTAGTTCCCTGGGTCTTTTTACCCTTTTTAAAAATGGGAGTTATGTTTCCCCTTTTCCAGTCAGTGGGAACTTCACCAGACTGCAACGACTTCTCAAATATGATGGATAGTGGCTTAGCAACTTCATCTGCCTCAGTTCCCTCAGGACCTGTGTATGCATCTCATCAGGTCCCATGGGCTTATGCACCTTGAGGTTCCTTAGATGGTCTGGAACCTGATCTCCTACTGTGTGCAGTTCTTCATTCTGCCAGTCCCTGCCTTTGCCAAGAGGCCAAAGTCTGCTATCCTGAAGCCCAGGGTAGTGAGCTTGCTGTGAACGCTCCTTGCTGCCCTAAGGATCCTGAACTCTACCATTTCATGGTCACTGTAGTTTCACATTCTGCAGCAGACCATCCTTGTTTGTGAAAACCAGGTCCAGCATAGCACCTCTCCTTGTTGGCTCCTCTGTCACTTGAAGGAAGTTATCACCAATGCATTCCAAGAACCTCCTGGATTGCTTATGCCCTACTGTGTTGCCCCTCCAACAGATAGTGGGGTAGCTGAAGTCCCCCATGAGGACCAGGGCTTGTGAATGTGAAGCTGCTCCTATCTGTCTACAGAGGACCTCATCCGCTTTGTTTTCTTAGTTGGGTGGCCTATAGCAGACCCCCACTATAATGTCACCTTTATCAAGCTAAGTATGCTTATGTCACCTAACTCCTCAACTGTTTCGTTGATTCACATGTCTTTAAATT
Organism: Phaethon aethereus; assembly: GCF_964289735.1. Taxonomy (NCBI): domain Eukaryota; kingdom Metazoa; phylum Chordata; class Aves; order Phaethontiformes; family Phaethontidae; genus Phaethon; species Phaethon aethereus. Next base: position 32,973,015 of record NC_138577.1, on the reverse strand, counting down.
CCCTTACTCTTTGTGACCAGATTACTAAAGTAATGAGATGTTGGATCAACCCTAGCCAATATATCTAAACGTTGTTTTAATACAAAGAACTGCAGTTCATTCTTCAGGGGGAAAAAATGAATGAAAATTACTAAAGAAAGCTTCTATTATCCAAAAAAACCTTGGTGCTATTACATATTTTCACAAGATAAAGATAAATTAAATGTATATACAATCTCCAAGTTTGTATAAGCACAGAAATTAGCAATACAAAACTTTCTTTGCAATAGTTTAACCACAGTTAGAAGAAAAACCCCTACTTACTGAAACAGCTATCATGGTGCTGTCAGGCCGCCATTCTGCTTGTTTATAAGGTCCAAACTGAGACGCTGCTTTTGATAGTTCCTTGTAGCTTACAATTAATACACTGGGCTGGAGGGAAAAAAAAAATAATTATATCTTGTATCTAGAAGGAATGGGATATTTGTTATATTGTGATATAACTGTAAACAACTCTGTTTCCTTAACAGCAACAACACATTCACGTTGAAAAGCGAGGTTGAAAAATTAGTGCATATTTGACAATGCATTACACAATGGTGCTTTTAATGCAGAACTCCTGCCACACTGTCATTCCTAATCTCACTCTTTAAAACCCATGACATTTAAATAGAGTATTTCATGTGCCCAGAAAGGAGTCATTACAGAATACAGAAGAAGAAGTTTCAATTTAGACAAAGAGTGACTGATGCTTAAGTTGAACAAAGGCATCTGAAACAGGCTCCTATAATGAACAGAACTGTCAAATTAACTAGGATTAAATATTCTGCACAGAGTATTTTGTACAATCCATTTGCTTTGTTTCTACTAAATGGATGGGCCATTGTATTAAATATAGAATGATAATCAGGAAGTCTGGTTTATATCTCTTCAAGAAAAGGTTGCCAGAAATTGTGCAGAAAATCTACCTCTACAGTTTGCTGAAATGATTTTGCATATGATAAGATGCAACCATTAGCACCTTTCCTCCTGGGAATGGAGAAGAGCTTTGGGGTCACAAAGCCCAGACAAAGCTACCATAGGCACTAAGTCTTCCTTCCCCTTCATGAAAGCAGTCGAGAGCTGTGACACAAAAACTTAACAGAAAGTTACCTTTCCTTGCTCCAGTGTTTAGAAACATTTCTTCCTCCTTAAATATATTTAAGAACTGTTTGTACTTTCTTGCTCTTGAACCAGTAATAGCTTTCAGCCTAGACAGGTATTCCCCCTTCTGCTGCCCTCCACCACTGGGACAAATATGTGCATATATGTTGGTTAGATGACACCTGTACTTCCTCAGTGTTCAGTTAAACTAACTTCAGTTAAACCACACTTAACAAAGGCTTCCCCACAACGTCATAACAGATGCTCTCCCTAGAGATTTGGAGACTGATCTTAAGGCATTTCTGTGCTTCACGCATTTTAGCAGCAGGCAACAAAAAGTATTAGAAGCTCATTAATGCACAATTTTCTTTCTATATTGCTACTCTTACAGAACATGACAGTATTTATACTGGAATTTCTTGTGATATTTATGCACCAGAAAGCTGCCATTACACTTTAGAACCTGTATAAAATTTATACAAACTAATTTCTAGACTGATCTCATTTTGTGTCTTATAGATGAGGACTAAAGGAATTAACATTAAGAGTGCAAGCAATCATTTTTATCTTTGTGCAGTTTAAGTAACTTCTTTTCTTATGAAAAAGCAGACCCACCTCTAATTCAATAGGTCACAAAGGCTACTTAGCTAATGGTTAAACCATAAATATTTCACTGATACAATATACTGCCACGTACTCCACAAACTCAAAATCATTATTTCCTATGTCAGGAAAACCTTAACATACAAACTTTATCCGCCTGTTAACAAGCTTCCCACAGAAGTGTGAACTGCTACAAGGTTAACAAAGCAAGAAGGGCTGCTTGCTACCCTGCTCTGCTCATGCAAGAGAAATGGTCATTTTACAGCTGAAGTCATTTATTACGTCTGACATGCCCAAAGGTGTATAATAGCACAGGAGTATGTTCTATAAACAGGAATATATCAGCCTAATTTTAATTACTTGCCCCAAGCACAGTAAGCCATTAAACACACATTTTAATAACAATAAGGGCCTAGGTTAGTACAATACTTTTCTTTGGTTAGGTTCAACTCATAGCCTGTACACAAACAGTAGGGATTTAGATTCTAAATGTAGTGACACAGAATTTTGCCTAAATCTTTACATTTGTTTCTGTTAGAAAAAACAACTCTCCATTGTTAGCGTCACGAAAACATGTTTTTTCCCTCTCCATACTTCTGCATGCAGCTACTAAAATTATAGAGAAATCTAGTTAAGCATAACTAACGAAACATGCACACTGTCTCAAATAAGCCAAGATATTGATCCTCCCTCTTTATAATGCTTAAAATCTGCTTCTTGTAAATATTAATGGTAGAGCCACAGCTTTTGGAGAAACTGGTGATTACGGAAACATAGCAAGTGACCTAACAAATAGAGTTAAGTTTAAAAAAAACTTAATTTGTTTACAGAACAAAAGTAAACATCTTCAGTTCTTAAGAAAGAAAGAACTGAGTAAGTAATTCTTTAATCAAACTGCAACTTAAAGCTAGCAAAAGCTTCCCAAAATAGATAAAAAGCATATCTCACATTTCACAACCTGCTGCAGAGAAAATCTAACATTTTGATATAGTACATTTTGCCTCTCTGGAGGAATGTAAGGTAAGGCAGAACAGAAGCTGCCACTTACAAACACAACAGCAGATGTACACAGGATAACAAAAATGGTGAAAAGAAAAAAAAAAAAGGGTTGAAAGATGACCTTAAAAAAAAAATTAGTAGTATCATTACCACAGAGTAAACAAATTCTCCAATGCTCTAGTTAATGCTACTGAAAAGAGAGCAACAGAACCTCTTGTTCCCACAGTCAAATATACTTTATCTCCTTCCCTTCTTATACACCATTCAGCTACCTTGGCTACCTTTTCACAAGAGCACTTTCCACACAAGCCCTTACTCCGAAATCTTCACACTTCTCAACAATGCCTTTTTTGCATAAAACATGCCTTTTTTACAGATGTGAGATTATGACAATGTTCGCAAGAGACAGCTGAAAGCAAACGTGTTTTAAATGACCAATACTGAAACTGAGGAATTGCACTATTTATAAAACAGTAGGGTAGCAAGCTAGCTTCATGAGCAAAGATACCTAACTCAAACTACTTTAAAACTCACTTTCGTTTCATTATCAGTTGTTGTTGTACAATAAGAATTCCTTTGGACTTTCCACTAAGACAGATGAGCTTTGCATCAATATCAAGACAAAATACCTAAGCAAACAATTTAAGAAAACACCATAAAACAACATGCAAAACCAAAACCATGGTGAAAACAGTTTAAAATTGTTACTATTTTACTTAATTCTACTGAACCAAATACACCATCTTTCTCTTTTCCTATTCTTAAGCAATCACTATGAGCAGCATAAGTAGTCTCAGACCTCTGAGCCATATAAAGTAGTTTTTACAAAGAAATCTATCAAGATATGCAAACCCTGCAGGCAAATACTCTCAGCAAGCTTCGACATAGGATATTACCACTTCACTCCTCTAAACACAAACAGTCCAGCACATTTGATGTAAATACAAATCAATTAGACATTTCATCCCTAAAGATGTGTGCTTTGAACAGGCAGTCTTTAAACAGGACAATAGTACAGCCCTAAAGAGCAGCCCTCGCAGGAGCAAGTGTCTGTCCTAATTGAGATGTTTAAAGGGCTTCGAAGAAAATGATACATTAACTAACTGGAGAGAGGTACAATCATTGTTTGACAGAATACAAAATAATGAAAAAAAAAGAGTTTTCCTTAATTTGGATTCTGTGGTTTGACTACTGCAAACAGTCAACATAGTGACAGACAAACTATCCATATAGTGCATTTAACACATTAAGTAGGTCAGCAAATACAATGGAAAACTACTGGACTAAGTTTAAGAAGTAAACACGTAACAGCATGTATGTGTTCAGATACTGAAACTTCTTAGTGCTCCTTTATTTTTAGTTGCTCTCTTACCATTAATTCACTTGAACCCAGAAAGAAAGAGAGCAAAACAGGAACACTGCCATGTATAGTCACCCAAAAGATTAGTAAAACTATGAAGTAAAACTCTTGCTCGGGCCTGTAGATGTTCCTGTACGACACCAGCAGCCCCATAATTTTTATGTAAAACAAAGAAGTAGTTATTAAAGCTGTACTAAATATGAACAGCAAAATCATATCCTTACCTACATTCTAAGAATGTTGCATCAAGCAGTTGATACAGTCATACTCAAATTTTTATGTAATGTAAAAAGTCATTTTTTTAAAATACTGATAAAGTTGCACTGAATCCAAATATTTCTGCCCAAATAACACCCAAGAACATTGAGAAGTTCTGAACTTTTTGCATGGCCTATCCATAGCCAACATGTTCAGCTCTGAACTCCACTTTTGATTTTTTTTTTTATTGTCACCATAAATCCAAAGTAACTGGAATTTTAAACCCAAGTAAATTTCACAATCCTTAGTATTTCCTTCTTTCTTTTAAAGGATTCTTTAAAATAGTGCCACCGATTCACTATTACTAATTTACTTTCCAAATAATTTTTTACATTTAATTATAGCTTTCAGATCCTTAATATCTGGAAGACTAGCAGTCTTCTCACAACTGTTACATCTAGGAAGAATATTCTTGTATTTGCTGAGAGCTTGCAAGAGTATTAGTAACTGACAACAAGGTATTATGTATGGGTTTGGGTTTTTTAATGGAACGTCAATATAAGAACCTGATGGTAGATGGCACGGCCGTAGATAAATGTCAAAATCCTAATACTCTCATCTCTAACAACTCAGTATTCTAGACATCAAAAATTAATCTCATTTAGAATCAACAGGCAATTTCTGTTTAGTTTTATAAAACAAATGCTTCAATGCTTTATTAAGCTGTAGGCATAAATCAAAAAACATGCTGTTCTGATGAGCTTAGGATCTAAGTGACAAAGACAAGGCTGGAAAAAACCAAAATAAAATCCTGGTGACACTGTGCACTTTGTCATTGAATGGTCTGTGCTCCACTTTAAAGGCTGAAGATTTGTAAGCTTATAAAGTAATAAACCACAAAGGTTAGATGAAGAAAAGCATGCATGCATGAGGAAAATTCATTAGTGAGTGAAAAAAAAAAAAGATAGACCACAAAAAGACATTTTGTCAGTAACAGAGATACAAGATAGTGATAAAACAATTTCTACAGGATTAATTATAAAAGCGTAACTCCTTTAATTCAGATTAAGCAGCTGGAAAGCTCAGAAACAGCAGACGATCCATCAACAAACACAGCAGACACAGTTCCCAATACTGTGCTTCACGTAAGCTACTGTGAAAGAGTTCAAAAAACCAAAGTGCATCAGAACTGTCAATCACTACCTCTGCCAAGTGAAAGTTTTCAGTTAGCCTACTTGCTCAGAAATGTTGCCAATAAGAAGGGACATATTCTATAGACCTTTGCTGGTCCTCAGCCCCATGAATTGCCAAGTGCTTAAATTTGGATTAAATGGAATTGTATGTGATGGAGAATAGACTCTCTAACCTCATCTCTGATCTCATACTGACAAACCACTCTCTTATATGCAACTAATTGTACAATCAAAACTCATAACCGAGGATGCTTTTCCCTTTATGCCAGTAATTCTGAGATGTCTTTCAGGGGTCATCTATTTTATATTAATACAGGAGATACTGAAAAATTGGTACGGTCTACTGAATATTCACATGATGATTTTACATTTCACATGAAAAATCCAGGTATTTCTTATTTATTTAATTATGTAACCACAAATACATCTTTATAATAGAAATAACATCACAACTATCACCGTTATCAACATACAAAAAGAAATGGCCTTCTCAGACAAATGTCTGATGGATATCAGTTAAGAGAGTAGCATCTCAGGGGTTAAATTACTAAGGAAAAAACACAGCATAAGAGGCAAGACATCTTAGTTTACATTGATGCTATCTGTGTCATATTGTTCGCACTAGACAACCATTTACACCATTATCAAGATGTCTGCTGTCAATTTTGCAATCAAATTTCACATAAAAATGCTACAGAAATTGTATCTAATCCTACCTAGGAAATGGCCATGTACAGTAATTCAGTAAGTTATTCTGCCTACAGTTCTAAGATGAAAGCAAAATCCTGAAAGCATGGTGAAAACATAATTATTTTTTTTTATTAAAGGTGGCCATTAAAAGAAGATTACAAAAACAACCGCATACAGACATAGCATACAGTCATAGCATACGGACATCACTTCTCTAAACAGAAGCACAGTCCCCTGTTTTGTCCTCTTTGTTTAAATAACATGTATGCTTAGATTTAAAGCACATACCAAGCTCAATTCTAATACTGCAACAGCTAGACAAAAAGCACATAAGAGTGAGTTATGAGAGCTCTCTGAACATAGACTTATTCAGCATTTAAAATGAATAGAGATTATGTGACAATCTAGGATTCTGACATGCATGCTTTCCCATAAGCTTATAGTTCATTTAGGTGATCTGATTCAACATCAGATCATCATTAGAAAAAACAGTAAAGTTTAAAAACAAGGGCAGATGTAAATCATAAACCCATAATCATGTAGGTAATTAAGTAATGCTCCTCAAAATGAGTAGTTGAGGCAAGCTACTCTTTGCTTCAGAGATCTTACAAAACTGGTTTTGACTGGCACAGTCATAGCAGATAGTCCAACAACCTCCAGGAGTTTTCATTAAATATTCAAGGACAGTACTTACTCCTGTCATTGCCACATCTGCTAAGATTAAAGAAAGGAAATACTGAACTATATTTATACATATAACTACGTCATCAGTCTATTCCTGTTGCTCACAATTCACTCTTCAACACTTACAGGGGGAACTCCACTCATCTATCACATCTCCTTCCTCAGTTGCATACACCTGCCCTTAACATCTAGAGCCCCATGGGTGAATATCTAGAATTCTCTGTACTGCCCCAAGCTCTTACTTCATGAGGTAATCAAACCAATTTAAAATTAAAAGCCACTACTGTTAAAGGAGTAACACCTTCAGCAAGCCAATTACAATGCTCCTTTGATACCTTCATGAGCGGAAATAAACAGGTTTCTATTTGTTCAGTAAACTGAACAACTCTGTAAAAGCCATCACTAGTCCACTGTAAGAGCCACTAAAATACAGGTGCAAGCAGGGAAGATCAAGACACTTAGGACTGCACAGATGCCTGGTGAAACCTCACCTTTAGTTTCCCACTAAATCTATTAAACATCAGTTGCCCCATTTTAGCATTTCAGAGAGTTTCTTCCGTGAATTAAAGTTTCTCATTTCCCACCTTCAAGCACTTAACACTACCAGGATGAAAAGAATGACAAGCTTTCCAATACAGTCAATGAAAACAGTTTCATTGGCTCTTACTGTCAAGGAATTTTCTGAGGTACCAAGACCGTAAATTTCTTCTGATTTAAGAAAAACTGGTCTCCAAAGTAGGATGCATTTAATACAAACCATTGGTGTGCAAAAAGAAAATATTTTTGTACCATTAATAAATGAAGTGGAGAATTTAAAATGTATTTATTTCAGCTTTACTTCATTCTTTTTCAAATTCTGTGTTGTGTATACTTAGTAACATGCATACTAGTAAAGTAGCACATGCATACAATTCATAAATAAATAAATGTATACATATTGAGGATGTGTGCTCAAAAATCTTTCACCAATACTGGTGCATGATCAAAACATTCAGGACCTTTCTATCCACAATACAATCCCTCCCTACAAAATAACATCTAAAATAGTCACGGACTTTTTGGCTCAAAAACGGTAACACAATTCCATCTGTTTTTACCCACAACACTTACTCCAGTTTCTAATCTTAACACCCATATTGTTTCCAAACCAGAAAACAAACCACACTTTGGGATAAACCTTCCTTAGTTCCATTAGTTCTTAGCACATTGTAGGTGAAAAGGAGCTTTAAACATTACCACCTCACTTGAAAAACACACATACCAAATGTAAATTCACATGCCTGGAGGTATTTCAAAGGTGCCTCTGTTGTTGAAAAATACAAAACAGAACTTCACCAGCTTCATCACCTCATTCTTACATGAAATCTTTCACATATAGTTGAGATAGTAATAAGCCTTAACAAGAATATCAGCCTGAAGGCTTTTCTACTTCCAGAAACTGCATTAGTTCAACCTGACCAGAACTTAGCCTTGTTCCAAAGAAGATACTTCTGACAAACCAAAAGTTTTCTAGAATGCAATCATTTTAGTTTGTTTTATAAAAGTCCAACATATGATTTTAAGCTTCACCTTCAAAACCAACCAAACAAAAACCAACCAAACAAAAAAACCCCCACCCCCAACCTCAGCCATATACCTAAAAATAATGTGAGAGATTCTCTTAAAAAGGCCTTTAACAGAAACCTTTGTCTTACAAGATTTTGCTAACAGCCAGGTGTCCACAGAGGTGGTGAGATTGTAACATACTTCTTAGTCTAAGATCAGTCAATGATCAAGCCCGGCAATGTCAGCACCTTCCTCAAAAGCACCCATTACATACTGAATTAAAGTGTATTTAAAAAAATTTAATATCCTGTAGGTTTGCTCAACTTTTCTGCATCGAGTGAATTCCTTTAGTGCTCTGCAGCCAGTTATACAACAATTAACATTTCAAAACAAGTCCAAGCACGTAAGTTAATGAACATCATCTTCAGGAAGAGACCATAAAGTAAACTACATTCTAGACAACAGGGCTCATCTTGAGAAGCATTCTACAGGCCGGTTCTTTTTTTATGTATTTTCCTGGAAGACAAGATCAGTTGTTGGACGGACTATAACTGTAGGTTTAAGAACTAGCAAGAGCTAGAAGAGTGCACTTTATCTACACTATGTGCTGCAAACCGAAGAAAACAGAGACCACATGATTATGCTCACACAGCATAGTTACTGGGCTTTTATGTCCTAATTGGATATTTGTTTAAGTTAAAAAAAAGCATCAGCACCCCACCCAGAAACTCACGAACAGCCATGCAGAGCGCAACACAATGTAAAGCGATAAAATCTCAGCATAACATAAAACAAGATTTTAAGGCTATGACTGTCATTTGATACCTTTCAGTATCAGCTTTCTAAAACTGGATTGTTAGTTTTCTCCTGTAAGATGAGACGAAGTCTATAAATTACCTGGAGTTGGAGATATTTATAGACAGATTTAGGGTCTAACCTAGGCAGTATTTAAAAGGACCCAGCGTCATCAAATCAAACTGACAAACAGCATTTTTGTTACCACACTAATTCAAAGTGAATTAAGACCAAGGCACTTCATGTCAGTTATTCACAGTCTCAAACTGGATGTTGCTAGAGCAGCAACTTCCATGCAAAAGCCATGACAATTCTTCTGTTTAGGGCCGCAAAACTTTTAAACTTTTTTATGAAAAGAAAAGCTTGTGAAGTTCTGTGTTGTATTACAAGGAACATTATGGTCTGTTCTGTGTTTTGTAAAAAACGTCTTTCATATCTCTTACATTCATATGTTCTTTTACACAAAACACAGGACATATGAAGGCAGAAGACATGAAGCATGTTTGCAAAAAAAAAACATTGCTACAAACAGTCTTTATATTAAGCTTATGCACTATTTAAAGTCAAAGTAAAAAAAAAAAGAATTTGTTAGAAGTCTCACTTTCAGGAATAACAGGTGTTAACTCCAAGTAGATTTATCTTACATATTTTCTTAACACTACATTGCTATCAGTAAACATCGTCGCTTAACTGCTCTAATTCACAAATAATGATGTGTTCTGTAAGCTAGAGCTTACAATCCTTGCAATCCTTACAATCCTTAAAGTTCCAAACTTTACAGCCCTTTCTGGAAGGAAAAAGCACCATTTTACAGATGAGAGGGCTTTTCAGCTGGGGGGAGCGGGGCCCGAGGGCCAACAGGAGGATGGATACTCACTCTGCAGAACCAGATGCTTAGCTGAGATGGGGACAGCACTGCGAAGAAAGCTCTCTGGGGATCCGTCTGGATGTGAAGAGGTTGCTCCAGGGACTCCAGAGGACACAGCAGTCTCTTAGGCCAGCCGCTGAGAAAATACATGGCTGTAGACTTCCCTCTTCCCGAGAAGGGGGCTCTCAGCTTACTCTAGCCTAGATGAGGGGCGGCGGGGACATTAGCCGAAGGAGAGAGGCAGGAGGGCTTGCTGCCGGCTCGACGGCCTCCGGACGACACGCTCTGACCACCGGCCCGGAGCCGACCATGCATAATCACCGACGAAGCGACGGGGCTCCTTGCCTCACCACCACCGCCCGCACCCGAAAGGGGGGCGGCTCAGGCCTCCCCGCCGCTGGGAGCCGCGGGCCGTAGCCCCCAGCCGCCACCGGTGCCCTCGCGCGGGCGTGGGGGCGGGGAGCGCCGCAGCCGCCGAGAGCAGAGGCGGAGGCGAGACCGGGGAGGGGCGAGAGCCAAGCGGACCGCGGGCTAAGGGAAGCGGCGGGGGAGACGGCCGGTCACTGCCCCAAGCGGGCCCGCGGGAGCTGCGGCGGCTGCAGCGGCGGCTCCTCCCTCCTGCGGGTGCCTCGTCCGCCCGCTCTCCGTGTCGCTGTCGTCGCCGCCGCCGAGGCCTCTGCCGCCATCTCCCTCCTCCTCCTCCTTTTCCCCCCGCTACGGCGTCTAAACGCCGCAGCCCCGAGCGCGACGGCGGGCCCGCGGCGGAGGAGGGGGGGGAGGGGGGGGAGGGGGGAGAGGGGCGGTGCCGGGCGCAGAGGCTCCCATTGGCCACGGCAGAGGGACCGCGCGGAAGTGACGTCAGAGGCGTTTACTCTCCCACCCCCGGCCCCGAGAGACTCCGTGTCAAGGTTCCGGGCGAAAAGGCGCGCGCAGGCGTAGGAGGCGGGGCGGGAATGGGCTCATAGGCGCATGCGCAGAAGGGTGGGGGCGGAAGTGCGGGAGGGGTGTTTCCCTCAAGGGTGCTGTCCGCTACTGCGCTGGGGGGGATGGTAGGGGGTCTGGTGGCGGTCTGCGCACGCGCACCTGGGTGTTGGGGTGGGGGCCTTTGGGCGACATGCTACCGCCCCTCTGTGACGGGTCGTGGGGCTGTCCCCCTCGCGAGTAGTCGGTGAGGGGCCAGGCCGCTCCTCCGCCGGCCCGCCGTCACAGCACGTGTCGGTAGAGGGGTAAAAACCGCTCCGGACAGGCAAGCCGCGAGGCTGCGGTGCTCTGGTAAGGCTCCCGCCGGCGGCGGTTGGGCTGCTCACGCCTCCCAGCCCTGGGAGGCCCGGGCCTGCGTCGGAGCTTTTGCACAAAGTAGGTCCCTTTCGCACCGGGACTGCCACCTGGGAGGTGAAGAGGTTGGGTAGTGACAGAGGGGTGCCAGGGAGGGCTGCTGTAGGTGATAGAGACAAGCCTGGGTGAGAAAGACCTGCAGGTTGCCAGCATGGACGTTGCCATTGAAGCTGTGTTTCGGGGACAAGATGAGCGCAGGCGCAGAGAACAAGTTGCTCACGCAGTGTGAGCAAACACTTCACCCGTGTAATGAGTTGGATCAAGGATCTGATAAATCTGGGGGACAAAAAAAACACAACCTTTTTTTTTTCTAGGCCATTTTTCAGTGAAGACCTGTTCTTTAATCTTGTTTCCATGATTGCCCAAATTATTCCACTCACACATTATAGGAGAGAGCAGGAGCATGTCATGTGGCAGATGAAAAGTAGAAACTAAAGCTATAGCTTTAGATGTGTGATTAAGGCTTGTTAGTGTCCTCTTGTAATTGGAAAATAAAAGGAAATGGGAGAGAACTAAAGATAGATGTCCACACCATTGCATAGGCAGTGTCTGTGTTGGAAACAAATAGCTACCAGTAGAAACAATGGAGAGGTTACTGAACCAGTCTGCCAGCACTGCTTTTTACAGGAGTTCTTCTGGACGGGGCTGTCTCGAAACAGGTCACTGCATGCAAGAACGTGGTCTGTCCCCACACCTAAGGCCTGCTCTCTGCTAACTTCTTTGTGGTAGTAAATTGTTGTTACCATATGAATGCTGTGTTCCAGCTGAAATATTTCTGTCTGAACACAAACACAAAAAGAGACATGAGTTATAGGATGTAGGTATTAGAATCCAGACACAAACGTAATATACCTTGAAAAAAATTGTAGTAAAGGAGCAAAATACCAAGATATTTCATACCCTAGACTTAAGTGGGCAACTTGGAAATGCCTTACCACCAAATTCCCTGCTGTCAGATAGATGCTAATCAGTGCTTCTGCTACAAACACCCTCCTTGCTTGAAGGTCTCCTCTGAACCCTTTTTGACCTGCTTTTTTGACAGGAAATAATATTCAGGAGGGTAGTAGCATCTCATTTATTAACTGCCCTTCTATTCCTCATATTATGAAATAAATGCCACAAAATATATCCTGAAGAATAGGTGTGGCTTTTAGAGTCATTCTTCTGGATTAATGATGTTTTGCCAAGTTCATCTAACTTGGTGAAAGCACAGAGAAGTTTCTCAAAGAAAATCCATGAAACAATAAGTAAGGGACCTGCATGTGTTTCATACTTCTTTTGTAGCTTCCTTAGTTAATGCTACAGCATCCTAACACTTGTATGTGTAAGAGGCAAACATGCTTCCAGCTTGTGCTATTCCTGCAGAACAATGCTTGCTGAGAGCAGCATTCATGAAGGAAACAGCTACTGTTGTTAATAGCAACTACACTGTGGGATTTTATTGTATCTGTATATTGTGCAAAAAGTAAAGAGACTGAAGTCATTGTACTGTTTGCATTGCTGCTGTTGTTGCTTTCTCTGTGGCGAGCCATGAGTCACATAACTGAAATTAGAAATAATGATGGTGCAGTGTTTTGTTAAAAAGTGTGACTCAAATTCCTCACATCAGTGATATGAATATGATCTAAACTGTGTCTTTTTGGAACATTTTTGCGGGCTGAATCAAGAACACGTTTAGATGCCTAGAATGGTAATTTGGTAATAACAGGCTTTTTTTAATCATAGGCCAGTTGTACTGGAGTACACAAACATAAGGACATTTCATAGTGTTGTGGTATAGGAATGTAACTCATAATATCCTGGGACTCAAAAGTTGTGTACAAATGAAATGCATGCAGGGGGTGAAGCTCACAGAGCTTCTTGAACAGATCTGGCAGTGGCTACCAAGGCACAATTACAAGATACAGCAGCAAGACTTTGATAACAAAGCTTGATAGAATTGTGAAAACCCTTTGTGCACAGAGATCCAGTTGTCAGTTGTGATGAAGTTCACCTAGTTGAAGATAAGGCTTGCTTACAGCTGCCTACTCAGTGGCAGTCAGTTGTTTGGAAATTGCACTCTTGAGATGGCTGTGTCCTGAAAAGGAAGAGCTCACACAGAACTGCGGGAACATCTAGGGACATTGAAATATCATAAGCCTAGATACGTAAGTCTCGATATTAGCAGGCTAGTGGAAGGAAGGAGGAAATGCTGCTGGTGGCAAAAGTAGATTCAGGATGAGTGCACTGCTGGAAGATAGGTATTCTGCACAGTTGCCACTGTTAGACTCCTGGCATTGATTTGCAGCTATTGCCATGAACTCTCACTTAGATGGTGCAGCTAGCTCTCATCTGATGTTATAGCTGCAGCTGTTGCATGAACAGTTATGGAGGGTCAGTCTTTGTATGTGAAATTTAAAAAATAAAGACCTCTCCCCCCACTATCATCACTACCAGCAACAAAGCTAAAAACCAAAAAAAACCTTAAGTCTAGACTGCTAGTGAGGCATGGTCATAGTCAATGTCATGAAGTTTTTGCCAGGCTGCTTAAAAATGCAGGCATTATGTTTTATAAACCACAAAAGTTATATGACAATGTGTGAGCATATGTGTTAGGTACATCAAAATATCTTTATTGAGTCATCTTGACTTCTTAAAACTGGTTATAGAACAAATGAGTCCTTTAACTTGCAGATTTCTGCTGCTGAAATGTGAAGATTGCCATAGGTTAGCCTGTTATTTAAACTGCCTGGTTTATTACTCATCCTTTGACTGACCAAAAATGGACTTTTTTGTTGAGAACAGATCCATAAAAATGGAACAGGGGCAAATACTGAAATTATTTTCCTATAGACCATTCACAGACATGATTTCAGAGAGTGAATTATAACGGTTGTTATCATCCTTAATGATGAAATCTAAAGAAATAAGAAAATATTAATATCAGAAATTTAAAAAAAACAGTAAAAGGGAAATTATTTGCTATAACACCACAGAAAAGTGCATTTTAAAAAGAAAAGAAAACAAAACAGTGGATTAAATGGAAGGCTAGTCAGCTGCAAAGCCATGAGTTTTAATAAAGCACAGAGAAAAATCACTCTTGAGTATTGCAGACAGTTTCTGAATTCAGCCAAGACAAATAGAAGGAGTATTCCTGTGAAATACTGCTAGAAAGAAGGGCAAGAACAGTTTATTCTATTGTTACTACATAATCAACGTCAGCAATCTGTGCTTATATGCAGTATATGACATGAAATACTGGGCCAATACTCATTTACAATATCTAGATGCCATAATTTTACCACACAAGACAATCATTCTGGAATAGACTAGTACAGTTCTTTTGGATTAATCATTCCGTTTATACTCACTGTCTGCATAAGGCTGGAGCAGTTCATGAAGAACTGGAGCCTGTGGGAAGGACTCACATTGGAGAAGTGTGTGGAGTACTGTCCCCTGCGGGAGGGACCCCACGCTGGCGCAGGGGCAGAGTGTGAGGAATCCATCCCCTGAGGAGAAAGGAGCAGCAGAGACATGTGGTGAACTGATCACAACCCCTATTCCCTGTCCCCCTATGTCACTTGGGGGGAAGAGGTAGACAAAATTGTTAGTGAAGTTGAGCCCAGAAACTAATTTCTCCAAGCTGAGTCTGTTTTGCCTATGACAGTAATTGCTGAATGATCTCTTCATCTCCTTATTTCAACCCACGAGCCTTTTGTTATACTTTCTCTCCCCTGTTCAGCTGAGGAGGGGAGTGATAGAGTGGCTTTGGTGGGCATCTGGTGTCCAGCCAGTGTCAACCCACCACGACTGTTTTCACCTTCTCACTGGACAATTTATGTAACTAATGAGCAGTATAAACCAGTAGTGTTAGAACTCAGTTTCCTGAGTTTTGCAATAGAGTTTGCAATAGTGTTTCTGTGGTTTTTTCAGTGGATGAATCAAACAACTGACACATTTTTATTCTGAATTTTGGAAATGTATATATTTTCAAAAGTGTCTTTCACCAAGCATTCAAGAACCCAAACCTAAAATTTGCAGGTAAATTAGTAAATTGGCTAGTGAATTTTGGAGTAGAAATACATGTGAATACAAATATTACAATGAAGTTGTTGTTATGATTTACTTAGGTCAGAAAACAGATGAATTTCATCCCAAAATACTTTCTTATGTTTCCTTGTCTCTGAGAAAACAGAAAGAGAAATCAAAGCAGAGCTCCTACCTGTACAGTAACAGCCATCCACAATATATATAGGCAAATACGGAGGGAGAAAAAGATCTGAAAGTTCTGAAAGCAGACAATATCACTTAATGGGTTAATCATTGTCAGTGGTAATAAATACCTGTGCCAATACCATGGGCTACCACATTTGCAGAAGATTTGGGTTCTTTGGAATAAAATCTGTGTAGAAACAACCCTGAGAAACTCAATTTTATTTTCATAGCTGCTATAAATTCAGTAGGGGGTTGTTTTTTTAAAAAATACTCTTCTAACTGCTATAAATTCAGGAGGGGGTTGTTTTTTTAAAAAATCCTCTTCTACATCAGTGAAAATATCCTTAGAAATACATTATCTTCTTTCAGACTTTTATTATCTGGGTTTCAGTGACTGATGAATATGTTTTTAGTTTTAGAAGTAGCCTGCCACTGAAGTATTTGCTTTGTGCACACAATTACTTTGCCAAAAGCCGTTGTGGTTTCTGAGTATGTCTAGAGAATTGCATTCCTTGAAGGTGTGTGATATTTGATACTAGGAAGCTGAAACATCCAGAATCACAAATAATTTTTAAAGTTTTGGCTTTAGGAAATAAGTTTATTCTTTTAGATTCTGGAATACACAGTGCAGTTTCAAGGTAACTACCAACATTATGACTGCAGATCAATTAATTGGATTGGATCACCTTTGATGAATAAAGAGGCAATATACAAACTTTCCAAGAGGGATTGTAGAAGGAGCTAGATGGCTCTGGTATGCATTCCCTAACAAAATTTTCAGTATAAACCAGTGCTGGAAAAACATTTTCTACTCACTGTAAACAAACTGACCAAAGAAATGTGCAAGCTGCCATGTGTGGAAGGAAATAATTAAGCTTTTTTGATGGCTGCATGTTTTTACCAAATAACACCCCCTACCTGAAGTATGGGGTATACGGTACAGTTACAGTATATTACACAGATACGGAATTGCAGACAAAATGGTTGGAGAGATAGGAGCTCTTGCATATGGAAGCATTGGCAGGTAGGATGACCTAGACTTGTAGTATGTTATGCTTTTTAAATTATTTAAATATTTAAATTATTTGTTTTACTAGGTGTTTCTGGAATTTTGCAAACATTTGCTGTGTTGTATCATCTGAAACTGAGAAAAGTGCACTTGAATTATATTGCTATACATATTATATTGATATGTGTTATCTATAACACTTATGTTATGAATACAGTGTTATCTATAATAGATCATGCCCTGACCTGCTGTTGAGATTGAAGAAGAATGTTTTCAATCTGAAGATGAACAGTAAAGGAGAACATACGTGTTGGAGGCAGGAGTCTGGTTTGGCAGGCTATTAGACATCATCTGCAGCATGGGACACCATCCGTACCCAAGAAGCAGGATCCTGACTTGAAGGTGTCAAGATGCAAAACACATTTTCAAGTATCTTCTTGAGCAGATATAAGGGACAAAGTAAAAGAAAAGAATAAAATAGAGGGATTTCTTCTATATGATTAGTTGATATTAACCTTAATTTCATTTTCTATGTCTTTTTATTGTAGGCAGTTCTTTGGACTGAGATGCATATTAAAGAAACTCTGACAGTGTATTAAGGTGCCTGTAGCACTTGCAGTGCCCTCTGCAGGCTTTTTTTTGGTAAGAGCTGTAGCAACTCCATTCTATTTTGATTATGTATTTATACTGGTTGAGCTAGGTTTTTTTAAATATTTTGCTAGCAGAGCATCATCTGAACTCTGGAATTCTATTCCAAAGCTGCTTGTAAACAAACATGGAATGCTGTAAGTGAACATCCACAAGGTGCTATGCAAACAAATTACACTTGTTTCAAGATCCTGGTTTCCTATCAGTTCGTGTGTTACAACCATACAGCATCCTGCTTAACAGGAATTCCAGTTCCCACCTCTATTCCCCTTAGGAGCTCATCTCTGTCTATACTGTCTATACTGACCTGGCTGTGTCTGAAAGAAACGGGTAATCAGTTCAGTTTTTAGTTCTTTGTCATGAGTGACTACACTAAAAATCAGCTTTTTTATAAGGGCCTTCTGTCAAATTCATCCTTGAAGTACAGTTGCAAGTACAACTGAAATTGTCACTGTCAGAGAAGTCATCGTTTTTGAGCTGTTTCCTGTTCAAGTGCAATGTAAAATAAATTATGTTTGAACTCTGCTTTTTTTTCTGTTTGTTAATGATTTATTGCGGGCTTAAAAAAAATTCCAGTTGCAGGACAAAACTTAGAAATCATTTATCTCTTGGTATATTACACAAAAACTGATTCCTTATTCCAAATCATCATTGATTAAATGGTAACCCATTCAATGCAAGAGTATCATCAGCATAAAGTGGAGCCTTTTCATTACTGTATTTATGAGTAAATTGCTCTTCTTCATGCTTATCCCCTGCTATCAAGCAAAATATGTTTTCCAATCAGGAGGCTCAGAGCAGTGAGGACAGTCACATGCCAAGAGTTTTGACTTCGGTCTGAGACCAAGCCGCAATATCTGTGTGGTCTCTGGGAAGTCACCTAAGTCTTTGTTGTTAAAATCTTGCTAATAATATGTAGCTCACCAAACTGTTATGTGTGTAAATTAGTTAAGGAGACAGATTCCAAGTTGTTTGTCAAGCAGAAGCTTGTAGTTACTTCAGCTGAAGGTCTGAAGGGGCAAAAGATATAACATCAGGACCAGCTGGGAATATACACATACACAAAAAGTGTGAATACTGTCAGTTATATTCTTAGGTGGACCTTACAAATATGAAATAATCTATCAGAAAAATAAACCCATTAAAGAAGAATGCATTAGAAAAAATATAGAGAGTTGGATGACTTTATCCACATTTAGAAAAATCTCTAACTATACTGTGGCCTGTTTAGAGGTTTGATGTTTTAAAATAAACACTGTGTGGAGCTGTAGAGCTGCTGCTTCTGGAGATGTAAATTAGATAACATCAAACCAGTAAATAAAAGGGGAAGTGCTATATGAGCTTTCAGGCTACACTCCGGTAGTCACATTTTTTCAGTCACTGAACCATGCCAACCTTTCAGCAGTTCCTTGACAGAGTTAAACAGACATTTTCCTAAATGTAATCAAAGCATTTGTTTTCAGTGATATGATTTTAAAAAAAGAAGATTTCAGCTTTTGTAGACCATACCCACAAAACTATTGAGTGGGAAGCAAACTGGTTGGAATGCTGTCAGAACAAAATACAGTTCTGTACACTGATGCTTACTTGTTTTGGTAAGCGTGTTATGTATCATTGGATGCCAGTTTTCCAGCTGCTTTATGACTTGGCTTAATACTTCCAGAAAATAAAGGACAATTTATGCAAAATAAGGACATGCTCAGGCAAAAATGTTTCCATTACTCATCTTTTTGGAATCATATGATGTAATATAGCACCAATTGTTCTTAAACAATCCTGGGAAACGTAGGTCTCAGAGTGACTGGCATATTTACAGTCTTATTAAGAATAATTACTAGGTTCTATTAAGAATACTATACTTCCATATTAAGAGTTATTTTTCTGTTTTACTTACGTAGGTCAACAAAAATTGGTGGCCAACCCCCAATATATTGAAATGACCTCTGTTACTGAAAATGTGCATGCCTGAGAGAGGACAGATGCAGCAAGATGTTTAGTCAGAAGACCGCAGTTTAGCAAGCATGTGCTTTAAGAGCGTCCGTGACTGACATTCTCTTCAGTGGTACTCAAAGACTTTAAACACTTTAGTACTTTTAGTGTGCCCTACTGTAAAGATGAGAGGTTTTTACACATTAAAAATCAGTTAATCATGTTTTTAATGCACTCTTAAACCAGGGCTACAGTATTGACTCTTAACACTTTTTTAATCATTGATGTTTTGCCCTAACAAATGCTAGCTCAATATTACTTTACTGATAGTAAGAGAACATTATTTTATCAGTGTGTAAGTTCAAGGTATTCTTGTCACTTGAACACTGTTGGCTGTTCTCAGCCTTTCATGTCAAAAAGGGCAGGAAGGTCAACAAGAATGATCAAAGGCCTCAGAACTGCAGGCTGCTGACTAGGGTCCGACCCAGGGTTAAGCTCAGTGAACAGGATGTGGAAAAATATTGTACATGACCTGAAAAGGACAGAAAATATGAATCTACATGAAAGATATGTGAGTGAGGGCATGTGTGTGTTTCACTGTTGACCTTCAAGACTGATCGGCCAGAGAGGAGGAACTGGATCAGGCCACCTGCATGACCATGCTGATACGAGTGTTGCTTGCGTTAAGTGGAAGTCGCAGAAGGAAGAGATGAGGGGGAAACATTGCAAAATCTAGGATCTTGTGTTCACTGTCCTTCCCAATATAAGACCTAGGGAATTATAGAATCCTAGAATCTTTGAGTTGGAAGGGACCTTTAAAGGTTATCTAGTACAACCCCCCCTGCAGTGAGTAGGGACATCTTCAACTAAATCGGGTTGCTGAGAGCCCTGTCCAGTCTCACCTTGAATGTTTCCAGGAATGGGTCCTCTACCACCTCTCTGGGCAACCTATACCTGTGTTTCACCACCCTCACTCTGAAAAATTTCTTCCTTAGATCTAGTCAAAACCTGCCCTCTTTTAGTTTAAAACCATTACCCTTTGTCCTATTGCAACAGGCCCTGCTAAAACAGAATCACAGTGATGGTGACTCCACCACCTCCCTGGGCAGCCTGTTCCAATGTTTGACCTCTCTGGGTAAAGAAATTTTTCCTACTATCCAGTCTAAACCTCCCTGGTGCAACTTGAGGCCATTTCCTCTCGTTTTATCGCTAGTTACTTGGGAGAAGGGACCAACACCCACCTCACCACAAACCCCCTGTCAGGTAGTTGTAGAGAGCAATGAGGTCCCTCCTCAGGCTCCTCTTCTGCAGACTAAATAACCCCAGTTCCCTCAGCCGTTCCTCAGATTTGTTCTCCAGACCCTTTATCCGTTTCGTTGCTCTTCTCTGGACACGCTCCAGCAACTCAACATCCTGCTTGTAGTGAGGGGCCCAAAACTGAACACAGGATTCGAGGTGCGGCCTCACCAGTGCCGAGTACAGGGGCACGATCACTCCCCGACTCCTGCTGGCCTCACTAGTGCTGATACAGGCCAGGATGTTGTTGGCTTTCTTGGCCACTTGGACACACTGCTGGCTCATGTTCAGCCGGCTGTCAAACAGTACCTCCAGGTCCTTTTCTGCCAGGCAGTTCTCCAGCCACTCCTCCCCAAGGCCTGTAGCTTTGCATGGGGTTGTTGTGACCAAAGTGCAGTACCCAACACTAGGTCTTATTATACTGTCCCCATCATTCTTATAAGCCCCTCTTAAGTACTGGAAGGCTGCAATAAGGTCTTCCGGAGCCGCCTTCTCTCCAGGCTGAACAATCACAACTCGCTCAGCCTGTCCTCACAGGAAAAGTGTTCCATTCTGCTGATCATTTCTGTGGCCCTCGTCTGGACCCTCTCCAACAGGTCCATGTCTTTCCTGTGCTGAGGGCTCCAGAGCTGGACGCAGGACTCCAGATAAGGTCTCACCAGAGCAGAGTAGAGGGGCAGAATCCCCTCCCTCAACCTGCTGGCCACGCTGCTTTGGATGCAGCCCAGGATATGGTTGGCCTTCTGGGCTGTGAGCACACATTGCCGGCTCATGTCCAGCTTTTCATCCACCAGCACCCCCAAGTCCTTTTCGGCAGGGCTGCTCTCAATCCCTTCATCCCCCAGCCTGTACTGATACCAGAGGTTGCCCTGACGCAGGTGCAGGACCCTGTGCTTGGCTTTGTTGAACCTCATGAGGTTCACACAGGCACATTCCTTGAGCTCATCCAGGTCCCTCAGGATGGCATCCTGTCCCTCAGGTGTGTCAACTGCACCACTCAACTTGGTCTCATCTGCAAACTTGCTGAGGGTGCACTTGATCCCACCATCTATGTTATTGATGAAGATAATAAACAGTACTGGTCCTAATACAGACTCCTGAGGGACACTACTCGTCACTGATCTCCATCTGGACATTGAGCTATTGACCACTACCCTCTGGATGAGACCATCCGACCAATTCCTCATCTACCCAACAGTTCAGCCATTAAATCCATCTCTTTCCAATGTAGAGAGAAGGATGTTGTGGGGGACTGTGTCAAAGACCTTACGGAAGTCCAGGTAGATGACATTTTTTCCCTTTTCCACTGATGTGATCATTCCATCATAGAGGGCCACTAGAT
This sequence comes from Phaethon aethereus, assembly GCF_964289735.1. Taxonomy (NCBI): domain Eukaryota; kingdom Metazoa; phylum Chordata; class Aves; order Phaethontiformes; family Phaethontidae; genus Phaethon; species Phaethon aethereus. The sequence continues at coordinate 32,951,205 of NC_138577.1, read as the reverse complement.
TGGTCAGGCAGGACTTGCCCTTGGTGAAGCCATGCTGGCTGTCTCAAATCCCCTCCCTGTCCTCCATATGCCTCAGCGTAGCTTCTAGGACAATCTGTACCACAATTTTCCCAGGCACAGAGGTGAGGCTGATGGGTCTGTAGCTTCCAGGGCTCTCCTTGTTACCTTTTTAAAAAATGGGTGCAATGTTTCCCTTTTTCCAGTCACCAGGGACTTGACCTGACTGCCAGGACTTTTCAGATATTATCCTGTGAATATCCTGTGAAGCTTGCCTTTGGATAGATACTTAATAAACAGAAGGAGGAACTCAGTGAGTCCACTTCCTGAGTAAGCTGTTACGTTGCAGACACGTGTTTTCTTCCCATTATATGATTTTTTCGAAAATCAATGATCAGCCAGTATATATTGTTCCTCGAAGAGCATGAAGAAGCTTGTGGAAAAGATAAAAATCATAATTCCCAGAATCAAAATCACTCATATTTCTGTGTCACCTCCCTCCATTTGGGATACATGATACATAGTGCATGAGAGGTCCCCAGCATTAAATGAGGCAAAACTCTAATGCTTTGTCCACAGTATCCAATGATCGTCCTTTAGCTTTTACTCAGACAATATATTTCAAAATGCCATGTTTGTGTTCTTTGACAAATAGATAGAATTCTAATTAATCCCTATGGTAATAAAAATAAAGGAACCTTAGTGACTTACCAATTACAAATTCATTTTTAATAGATGGATTTGAAAAATGTTATTTTCTGTTTAATTCCTCTGATAGGTATTTGAGAGCTCATGGGAAGGCACACAGGAAAAGCTTCTCTTGCAGCCTTTGGTTTTTCATCTGGAAAAAATTACAAGCTTACAAGACTTGTAAGCAAGCATAGGAGATGCATAACTGAAGTCAGTGGAAAAATTAAGTGTATAGAGCTAGTCTTTGAAACTGTTCAGTTTTGTAGCTTCCATTGAACATGAAGGGACTTGCAAGAACTCGGTGCCCTTCAGGATTTAGCTCTGTGTATACATGGGAAAAACAGGCCATTACTCAGCAAAATCTGGACAAAAGCTAGATTTAACAGAAGTGCTTGTTCATGTGCACATGCTTGAGTCATGTACCATTCTTGGCCTTGTGAGAGTTCTGTCTTGTGATGCTCTTCCCTAAGTTTTATAACCATCCTTGAAATATTGGCATTTTATGCCTCCTTCCTTCCTACGCCCACTAAGAACTGGATTTCAAAATAATATGCCTCTTACTGAGACAGCAAAATAAAATGCCCATGTTACAGGCAGAATCCTGCACTATGTTGCAAATGTGGCTGCAAAGGTCTGAAGAGAAGTTTCCAAATGTGATGTGAAAATCTGAAGTAAGGAGCTGAAAACTGAGCTACCAGTAGAAGAATACAAGAGGTGCAGAAATACAGCAATTTGCACCAAGAAAAGGACATTACAATTTCATTATTGACAAAAAAGGAAGAACCACTTAACAATCTGTGTTTCAACATGTAAATGACAGGTAAAATATAAGCCTCCCTCATGTCAATAGCAATGGAAAGTACGACTGTTATGCCTGTTTGACAAGAGCTAGGTGCCATTAAAACTGTAAAAAGACTAGAGCTGGATTCCGAGTCTCTCTGTTACAGAATGCATACATGCTGCTAGTGCACAGCAGAATGTTTTTTTTTAAAAGGAGAAGAGAGAAAAACAGACCTTGCCTCAATGTTTCCTATGAGAAGCAACTCGTGCTGTTGTTCTCGGGGCATTCAGAAACAGCCCTCACACACACAGAATCACAGAATCAGTAAAGTTGGAAAAGACCTTGAAGATCATCAAGTCCAACCATCAACCCAACACCACCATGCCCACTAAACCATGTCCCAAAGTGTGACATCCACTTTTTTTTTTAATACTTCCAGTGATGGTGACGCAACCACCTCCCTGGGCAGCCTGTTCCAACGTTTGACCACTCTCTCTGTAAAGAAATTTTTCCTAACATCCAGCATCTCTGGACAGAGCACAGTGCTTAGGCATAAGACAGCTTGTCTGATGGCATTTATAGACTCTGACTTGAAATGGCACCTTAGTCAAATAGCATAAAATACTCCGATCTCTGTATTTGTAAAATAAAGCCATTAGTGACTTACCAGCAAAAAGGGATTATTGGAGACAATCAGGCAGACAGGGGTACCCTGCCTCAGCTGATGTTACTTACATAGGTAAAAATGTTAACCAATGTGTTGTTATTTTATTTTTGCTTTTTCTGTGGCTGTTGGCACAAACTCCTCAAGAGAAGTTTGGAATATGAAATATGCAAGGGATGAGGAGAGGAGCCAGACAGAAAATAGGACTGAAAACCATTAGCCTAGCATGCAAAGAAATCTTTACTCACTTGCTAACAAATTCCTGATGAGAAACCTTCATCGCAACCCTGTTGCTGTTTTGAGACACACAGTATGCCAGCATTATGTGCCCAAGAGCCAGACGGGTTAACTGAATAGCAACACAATTTGCTTAGCTATGAAACTATTTTATTTTCACATCCTCAGGGCTGCTTAGTAAAACGTGCTGCAGATTTTTAGTAGCCTATTCCCTGTTTTGGTGGGGGTCAGGCAGTATCATAGTTACCAGCTGTTGTGGTTTTTTAATAGTAGTTGCTTTGTTCTTGAATTTTGCCATGGTTTTTTCCTGTAAATTACGGGATCTTATTATGTGATCTTGTTTATAATTCTCCATTACTCTGTTTGTTATTAGGTATTTCTGTAGTACTTGAGCTGATCATTTACTCAACTGAAAATCACTTGGCTCCATACTATAATACCTTGTACAACGCTCTCTTTAAGTTAAAAGGGCTTGCCTGGGCATGGTTGTTCAGTAAAGGCAGAGCTAGTTCAAGGAAGGTCTATACTGCTTGCTATTGTGTTAGCAAAAATACTGATCTTCTGGTTCGCTGTGTTGTGAGAAGTTCCAAAGTCATGCCATGTAGCTGTCGGAAGCTGCCCTGAGATGGCATCTCATTAGATTTAACTAGTTTTGCTTTGAAAAAGAGAGAAGTGAATAGGTCACTAAAGCATGCAACCAATCCACCTAACTTGAGATAAGATCTGTTAGCAGCATTGTGGTCAGGTCAGCAGAGCTTTACTACAGAGAAGCTGGGACAACTTTTGTTTCTTGATCGCTCACATATTTTCAGGGAGAAAAGTCCATTTGACCAGCCACAGGGGTCAAGTCATGAGCTGTATTTCTGCTTGGAGTTTTCCAAATCTCTACTCAGAGCTCAGACTGTTCCTGCTTTCCTAAGTAAAAAATCATGCTGCTGTGCAGTGAAGAGCAAATGGAAGCTGATTGTCTTTTAATTTTTGTTAAGACAGTTATGTTTGAGTATGAATACAATAGCTCTATGCATCTATGCTTCCCTATTGAAAAAAAAAATTAATATTTAAAAATAGCAACATGCAGGGCTAAATACAACAGTTAAAGCAGAAGGAGCATAGATACTGCAGAAGTGGCTGTTCTAAGAATAGGAGTCACAGGAGATGTCCTGCTCTTGTACAGAGATGATTGCTATTAAAACTAGTAATAATGAACTCAGGATGTTTTACAGAAGGCAACGGACTCCTCGTTGCCAAGGGGCTGCATGCAACAGTAGGCTTTAGCTGCCGTGGCCAGCAGCTTTGATGATATTTAAGATCATCAAGTGCAACTGTCAACCCTTGTCGCAGCCTTCCAAAAGCCAGAGGAGGAACCTCTCTTTTCATGACGAGAAGTGGATTTTTAAAATCCTGTTAAAACACTAATAATAAGAAAAGCTCAACTTCAATCTACCAAAGTAGAAAAATTCAAAGAATTAGTCAGACAATACAAGCCAGATTCCTTAACTCATTCCAGTTTTGTTTCTCTTAGCTCCCTGTGGCTTTTTGGATGTAATTAATAATTTAAAAGACTTTCAGGGACGTTCATAGTCACAAGGAGGGGTTTAAACCAGGTAGTGTCACTTTTGCCCCCTACGCCGTGTTGCCACAGTCTAGCACGATTTGTTTCAAATGCTTTTGTAGCTGCTCTTCACAAGAGCATATCTTCATGGCAGAAAGCCCAATTCTGCAAAAAGCCACGCCACGTTGTGCCTGTGGTCAGCACACACACATTAGCTGCCAATGCCTGCAGAACTGGAGCAACAGGCAGGGCCATAACCCATACCTGTCCTTGTACACAAGTGCTCCCATTGTCAGGCAGCTATGAAGTGAAAGGCTGGCACAAAGCGAGCCTGAGCATCTACCTATACATGGGAATGACTAGCTCACAGCGGTCGCCACATAGGACTGAAGAATGGTTTACCTTGTTCCTTATTTCTGTTCTGAGACTTCTGGTTTCTAAATGAGCAGCAGGGCCCTTTACTAGAGCGTTACTTCATGACACTGCAAGATGAGAGCTGTTTCTCATGACAAGTAAGCTTTCAATATCTGAAAAAGCAGTGCACATGTTCTTATTCTCAGGGAAAAACCCAGGTTTGAACAAGAGTCTGGACAGACACCAAGGGTAAAACCTTTTTATTAAAACAGACTTTTTTTTTTGTTATAGGCCTAAGCAACCAGAGTGTCTGAGTAGGAACTCAGTGGTGGATAACTGCAGCTTGTTACTTTTGTTTCTTAAAGGTGGTTATGGAGGAAAATTAATACAGGCAACACTTACTGGGTGGGAAATGGTGTCTCAAAAGTTGTAACTCCAGGAAAGCTAATCTAGACCTCAGCATGTGGTAAAAAGGGTTTGTGTGATCTTTAAGACAGGAGCGCAGAATTGGAGAAGGTCTCATGATTACCATGTCCGACATCACAAGACCCAAGTCATACAAACCCTTCCATAAACTTCCTGAGCTCTAGCAGTAAACAAGTTTGGGTTTTGCTCTACCACTTTCACTGAAAAAGCTTCTTCTGAGCCTCCCTACTCTAAAACTCTGAAGAAGCCTAATCTCTACACTACATTTAGCACAGAACCACTTTATATCTTTGTTTCTATGCCACTTTTGGCTTTTAAACAACTGATTTCCATCCTGGTGGACTATTTCTCCAATAACCTAAATGAGATATTTTTCTTAACAGCAGTCCTGAGTTCCCTCTCAGGCAGGCAGGCAGGCAGGCAACATCCAAGGACTACTTGAGTACTACAAAGGGCAATGACAAAAAGGACAACTATGCAGGCTTGGACACAGGAAGCTTAATTATTTCAGTTATGATTTTGTTTTGAAATAACATATCAAGGAGCAAGACAGCAATGACTAGCTGAGCAGAGTTGGTTCATGCCCTGAAGTGGATTCCAGAGTCTGTCTTCTTCAAGACTGCCTTGACTGATGCAAGGAAATTTTTCACACCCTTGGGCTTTTTCCACCTTCCTGTCTTCTATGTGGGGTACAATTGTACAACTCAGTATTGTGGAAATCCTGGGAATACCTGACCCAACCAACTTCCTCCCAGTGGAGGCGACTGGTGTTCTGATCTTGGGTTCTCTTGCAGCAATGGTCATACACACTTTGAGTTTTGGGAAACAGAAGAACTTTGTAGAGGTGAAGTCTGAGGCTTGTTATAAAGAACCTGAACAATCCTTCATAAACTTTAACATTGGGCAATTAAAACAACTGATCCAGTGGTCTCTTCTGAAGTTAAACTGTTAAATATATGTCAACAGCAGAATGTATGGGAAGGTGGAAACAGTTCCCATTCACAGCATATACTAATCTTCATCCAGCTCTGTGAAATTTCTATTCACATGTAAATAAGCTTCTCAGCTGGGAATTGACCAGTTTCTCCATCTGTAAGTTTGCTGAGTCAGATTCTGCTCCTGGCTTTAAGCATTTAACTAGTCCAGAAGTAAGTTCTATCTCTGACATCTTCCCCAATATTTCAGCAAGTCTACACTCTGTGGTTTACATTTTGCTTCACAAGTCTTTAGGAGCATGAGGTATGTGCATGGCAAACATACAGAAAACCAAAGACTTTGCATGGAGGTCTAAATATGTTGCTTTCACTGAATAGATTTACAGCTGTCTTGCTGCCTCAGTTTCCTCACCAGTCTGAGACAGCTCCGTGGACTAGGGTTGCAATAGTTTGGGGATGTACAGAAGCATCCCTCAGCACTTCATGGCTTCTTATATGAACCAGTGAATTCTTCGAGCTCATAGTGCTTCATCTGACTTCACTATTCTTGCAAAAATTCTGTGTCCCTCTTAAAACAAAATTTGTTGACCTCCTGTTCCGTTTTCCCACCAAAAAGCTTCTCCTTTCTCAGTGACATTCTCAAGTTTTTATGTCTTTTCACTGATATCTGGCTTCTTTGTTCTGCCAGGTTTTAGTTTACTGCTCCACAAATACAAGGTGGAAAGAGTTATTTCACTGTTTGTCAGCTGAGCATTTTGGTATAGCTGTTGCCAAACTGCGGCATTGCTAAGACTGACCATTGTCTGTTTTAGATCTGGGAAGAGTATGTTCATCATATCACCTGAAAAAAGGTGGATTTCATACACAAATGCAGTCATCCAGTAGCAAAGCAATCTTCTTGCTAGCAACATTTCCATTGCAATTAGAACTCTACATTTCTGACTAGGTAGGTTTTCCACCTTGCCACAGAAAGCCCTGTCTTCACCAGCTGAGACTCATGTAATCATCTTGCCCCACTGCTTGAAAAACACGTGTATGTAAGGAAGGCACTTAAACCCACTCTTGAAATTTCTACTGCATATGGTTTGTTTTATTTCCTTATGTAAAGTGGTCTCTAACACAGACTTTGCATGAAAGACATTTCACTTCTCACTTGGAAAAGCCCATTAAGGAAAGAGGGTTGTGAGTAAACAAACCTCAGCTGCAGAAAAAGGGCAGTAAACATAAAAGCCCAAAGTAAATACATCTGAACTTGATGTTTCTTTCAAGTCAGCTTTTAACAATGTTTGAATGGTGCACTTACCTGTGTCAGCTACTTTTTACCATATGGCTGCATATTGAAGTTGAGTGAAATATTACAGTGCATTGGCTATAAAATAGTATTTCAGGGTACACTTGACAACATGCTGAAGAAAACCAGGATGTCTTGTCAAACTAGATGGCAGTCATTGATCTAGGGCTATATTTTCAGGCCATGCTTTCATCAGAGTGTAAGAAAAATCAAGTAATTACAAAGGATATGGAAACTAATTTGATCAACAAATATACAATCAAAGGTCACTTTGGGTTAGAAGAGACTTCTGCAGGTCACTTAGTTGACCCCCACCCCCACAGAAAGAAAAGCCAACTTTGAAGTTAGATCTGTTCCAGTAACAGTGATTCTTTACAGTATGGAGATGGTTTGTAAAATCTTTCTCCTTTGCCATTGTGTGAAGTAGGAAGATACTGGTTTTGGTGGCAAGCAGGATGTTTGTGTCAGGTGAAGGAAGAAATCCTGTAAGATGACTGCAGCATTTCTTAAGAAAGACATAGGGTTTTGTTCATTGGCAATCTAAACCTCTAAAAGGCATTTCCAGCTGCTCCCAGTAAGCCATGGTCAGAATCAGCTGGTAGTTCTCTGGTACGCAGACATAAGTCTTGTAAGACTTAGGTTTCAACTGGCCATTAGAAATCCCTCTTCCACTTCAGACTTTTTCCACAGATATTAACATTCTTGGTGTTAACTGTTGCTTTCAGCCGTGTTTGTGCTCATGGAAATCAAGTAAATGGAGTAGGTTTAGGCTGGTGCTAGCGTAAAAGTGAATGTGGTACAAAACAGAACTAATCTTACTCTCCTCTGTGCTCCTAATCACAGAGCAAGCTCAACTCACAGATACTAAAAGTGTTGCTTTGGTAGAAAAGCCCAGATGAACCTACTGCAAGCCCTTAAAACCTGTGGTAAATAGCAGAGGTGAGGAATGAGCAGGAAGACTAATCACCCAATTTGCCAGCTGCTACTGTGCTAAAATGGCAAATATTTCACTCATAGTAAAGCAGGTCAGAGGATTGCAAAAGTAGTGTTCGTTAGCCAGACAAGAAGAATTCAATACTTACAAACTATTTTTTTATACTTGCTTGTGAAAAATGGTTGTCATTAAAATTCAGTGACCTATGTTTTTGATTACTATAAATCAGTGAGTAGATTCTTTGCCTACAGACATTCCACCAACTTTAACTGAATCCATACATCTATACAGTACACTAAGATGCTGTTGCTTATGACATTCTCCGAGTTGGGACAAACATATGGAGACGAATAGAGGAGGTACATCTCAGAAAAGATAACAGAAGCTTCCTATGAAAGATATCCACTATGCCACTCTAAAATGCCAGTTGAGAGTGTAAGTAAGTTTTAAAGTCAATCCCTACAAACTAATCTTTATTTTACATATAAAACTATCTAGTATTTTGTGGTCTAATAATATCAGCTCTTGACCTACTGAAAACTTCAAAACTACCAAAAAAACCCAACTAAATCCTTCAAACATTTTGCAGGCACTTCATGTGTACCTGAAAACTCTTACTTCAGCTGTTACAAGACAACGGTATGTAAAACAGTAGCTGAAGCAGAAAGAACAGAGACTCATGTTATCACACACATATCATATGCTCAGTGGTTTACAGTAAAAAACAACTCATGCATGAATTCATAGACACATATAGACTGGTCAAGCTGCTGACAAGCTGACTTTCACACACTAAGATGTGACAATCATCCTGATTTACAGGATGTTGTGCAAAGCTGAGCTGCCTCTGCCTAGGGATGCCAGGTGAAACCTTCCAGTGTACAGACCACAAGGAGGGAAAGGGTTTGCTATGTCTGTAAAAATGGGCAGGACATGCTGCCCTCACCTGTTCTGCCCTGCCCACGCCAAGGCAGCATTTACTTAGCAGCATAAGGTAATGTCAGGATGACTTTCATTTCAGTAAGCAACAATGATAATCACCATAATCTAATTTCAAAGGCTGTGATGTACTATTTATGTTCATCTATATAAATTCCATTTGAATTACGTCCATTTTCCATGAGGAAAAAAGAAAGAGAAAATGCAAAATGAAGTCCTTCCAGAAACACAGTGGGTTAGATTTTTCACCGTGGCTGACAGAAAGGCTCATAGTTCCCAAATCTGGCACAGGGAGAAAGTGCTTGACCTTATGCACTGACCCTTAAGTATTGCTAGGTGGTGCAAGCCAGGGCAGACCCCAAGCTGCTACTGCATCTGAAGCTAAGCAATGCTTCAAGAAGCTGCCTCCGATTCTCTTACGTACACCTGATTTGCCATGTCAGCAAGGACATAGCAAGCCTGGGCAGATTTGTCTCAGATGAATCCAATGTCTACAAATGAGTATTTCAAGGTGCAATACATAGATCTTAAAGCAGAGATGATGACAGAGAGAGGTTTGGTTTTCTCTTCCGTAAGGAAAATCAACAGCAGCCCTGCTATTTAAAGTCAGTTGTTCTGGTGAAACAGAAGAGGATGTGAATGCTGTCTTTCTGGTCTTGTAGCAGCACTGTAGGAGGAATATATGATGGAGGAAATAGCTGCAGCATGACACTGGAGAAGCGGCTCCCACCTAAATCCAGAGCAAGTGCTATGGAGAAATCCTTAATGTTACTGATATGACATTTTTTGTGAAACAGATAGCACTCTTCCAAGAGCAATATAATGACAAAAGTAGTTTCCATGTGAACACCTTTCTTCAGTCTTGTTACACGTATCTCAGGAGAAAATGCAGCTCACAAGAGCCAGTGCTCTTTATCGATAATACAACAAATCCTACCCAATGCCCTTACTTCACTGTCTGATCACTCTCTAGGATGCAAAGTTGTTTCCTGTTGGGTTTTTTCCCAAAACTGGCACTGTAGAAGCTATGCCCAGGACACAATGTATTCAGAGTTGAATGAGGCATTTTTAGGCATTCCAGTAATAGGGAGTAAAACAGGTAAGTGCCTGGCATGGAAAAGACTCATCTTTTCCTCTGAGAGAAGCTTAAATTACTGTTTAAAAATAATCAGTGGAGAAATCTGGCTGAGCTTCATTTTCACTTTTGCTTCCAAATTCCTCCTAAAGAGAATTCTGTTGAGTAATCAGTTCAAATGTAAAACTTCTTCCTGTCATGTAGCATAGCATCACAGTTCATGGTTTTTTATCTGACCGACTTACGGGGTTTTACATAGACTATGCATTAAAATTCTCTTCTGTGACATAATATTGATTTACTGTTGGTGTTAGGGTTTGGTTTGTTTGGTTTTTTTTTTTGTCTGCCCTTTGATTTGACTTCAACCTCTTATTGCTTTTGTGAAACGAAGTATCTTCCATATATTGTCATGCTGGTGGGTACTTGCGGTAATTTCCGGTTCAATGTGTTGGAAAGTTTGGAAATGAGATGCAGGCATGTAATGATGTCTCTACCTGAAAGATGACTGTTTAGACATATTCAAATTCCCACAAGTTTGAGTCCAAGCACCATTCCTGAGACTGGAACAGCTAATAAAGGCGTTTTTAAAGAAAAATGCCTTGAGCAACAGTAAGTCGAAAAGTAAAGTATATGAAAGGCACTCAGATAACCTCTTCACAATGGTAAACCACATTTCATGACAGCATAATTCTCAGTAACTTCAAGAAATGGTAACTGAAGAGGCATAGCTTTCCATTGCTGCAGTGCCAATAAATCCCCATGAGTTCACTGTTCATCGCAAAGCTAAAGTGCTGTAACTTTCCTTTGAACTCCCCAAAAACAGATATAGAAAGTGCAAATTACGGCATGTGAGACAAAGGTTTTCACAGATCCACACTCCCACTGTCTTTTGAAGCCGTGGCAGTTGACAAGTATAAGGCCTCAGTTTGAGAGTCAAAGTGATCTCCTAAAAGAAAGAAAACAGAATAGTATTATTTTAAAAATCTGCAATAATTTAAGCAAATAAAGAGCCTGATTTTAACAACTGAGTGGTAACAAGTGAAAGCTCTATCTTCATTGTATGCAAGCTTTTCTGGGCTGTGCTGAAGTAACAACGGCTCCTTAAAGCTGCCATTAATTACAAAGACATCCTGTTGCAATCTTTCAGAAGGAAGAATTCTTTTTCTCTCTCTTACCTTTCTCTCTCTTACCCAAATTCTGAATTTTCTATTGCATCAAAGCTATCACTGACTATCAGCCATATAAATGAAATAACAAAACTGAAGTCTGGTTAGATAGCATCTGTGGGAAGGCTTGTCAGTAAAATCTGTGTATCTAAATAAAAGTTTGCAGAACTGGGACTTCAGTGATGAGGTCAAATGTCCTACATATTCAGTGCTGATACAGCTTGAGCTGTAAGTTAAAATGATAACATGAATAATCCTTGTTCCTATAACCAGGGCCATGTGGGTCATTTCCAAGGCTCTCTGGTAAGGTATCTGTGGTTTTTATGCTTCAACTACCTACTCATCATGGAAAAAAGGTTCTTTCCAGTGTTTCTTAAAAATATATGATGCTGAGAAGTATAAAAATTTGTCATATGACTTACTGCATGTTGCACAAAGATTTTCGGTCAGTAAAATGAAGAAGTAAAACAAAACCACAAAAAGCCGCTACCTCTCCTTTAATTTCTTCATTTCAGTAAGTGCAGAGAGGAGGTTAGGGCCTACAAAGTGAAAAAAATTTTACAACAGTAATACAAAAAGCCACAGGCAGCCACGCCATGCTCAGACGACGTGCACTGGAATTATGTCCGGACATGCACCAACGCTGTCCTCCAGATTGCTGCTTGCCTTGAGCTTTTTCTTCATTTGCATATGGCATAGTTCCACTGTAGTTTCACACCGTCACATGAAAAATAAGAAAGGGCCTTTGACTACAGCAAGTGCTGATTTCTGAAAGGTGAAAGTGTTTTTCTGAAAGTGTCATTTTGACTGTAGTATCTACCAGACCATTAAATCTACTATTTAATGGTAGATATCAAATAGTATTTACCATTTGATATCTAATCCACCTCTATCAAATCCAGGCGGTGGATTGGACTGCTACAGGTAAGATGCAAGCGCTGCAGTCTGAGGTGGTATGGGAATCAGTGAATTCCTGCCCTCTCCACCCAGTCCCTAGTTCTCATTTCCCCTGTGGAAGTTATTTTTCAAGCGTGTGACTTCTTGATGTATTTTTTTTAGCAGTGAAAAACAGGCGGCTTCTCAAGTCCATCCTGTCCTTGGAAGAGCCCAAAGCTGTCTGTGTGTCCAGAAGCTGCAATGTGTTGTTTCCCCAGGCCGCTCCGCCAGCCACATCACAGTTTTCCTCCAGTTTTGCTCCTTGCGGGACAGTCACTCGTATTCCTGGAGCACATCAGGCAGCCTCGGGGCTGGTCTCAATGGGCTGTGTTAGGGTCTGCTTGGACACCGAGGAATTGCCACCACACCTAACACTGGCCGCAGCCTCTCTCCTGACAATACATTAACCTATCAGACTTTTATTTATAGGTAACATAACTGATTTATATAAGTAGGTGCCTTAAGAACTTTCTTATCATATTGCTTTATAGTTTTCTACGGTGCTTTCTTTTTTTCAGTTCCATTTTTGTCCAGGACGGTTATAGCCATCCTGATGCTTTTTAGGCATTACCTTCCCTCTGCAATGTATAAACTCCTGGATGTCTAGGAAAGTCACATACTCATAACATGAGAAGTGTCTCAGTGGATAATCTAATATTCTAGGTAAATGAGGTATCATTTTTTTTGTTGTTAAAATCTGTGGCCTGAGCCAGAAGTATAAGAGACTATTACCACAAAAATCTTGATGCCTTCCAAAACAACCAGCTTTCTGTGTGCACCCTACTCAGCTGAGGCTACTAGAACTGCAGTTTGTACACAGAGGTGTATACTGAGCTACGTATGCAACCTATCTGTACCTCATTGAAAGGGAACAAACATTTATAAATTTTTACATCACCCGTGAGAAAGTCATAACGTTACATACTGCAGTTTTAGAAAACTGAAGAAAAATTTAATTTAAATTCAAAACTAGCCTCTACTTTGATGTAACATTATTTAAGTTGCCATCTACAGATTTGTAAAGATTTTAGCTGGAGGAAAGAAAAAACTGTAAGCATAAATATAGAAAACCCTATGACTTACTGTTTTCATCTTTCAGGTTAGGGTTCGGTTTTCTTTTCCTGTCTGTTAAAGTAAATACATACAAATTTAGCTTAAACATTTCTAGATTTGAAAGAAACAATACATTTCAACAAACTTTTACATTAAACTGACCTTTAAGCACATTTAAGTTTATTATTAACTCATACCAAACACATAAACTTCTCTACACTTCTTTTCTTTTAGAAATTTTGAATGAAATTCTGAACAACATTCTGAAGTCCTTCATAGCAAGACTTTCACTGAATGACAATGACTTTACTGGAGTCTATTCATAAGCAAGAAAAGACTGGAATAATAGCCTGTTTGCGTTATTACTTTTCCACTATTGCACTTGCAAACAAGGAAAGAAACCTTATTTGTAATAGTCCAGTACAGCATACCATTTTAATTGTACAGCCTTAATGGAGATCAAAAATGAAAGTTCTGTGTCATGTACTGTAACTACAATGTCTTTGTAGCCATGAAGAAAAATACCATTCGAACTATGTTTTTACAGCCCTCCTTAACCAAGCCAAAGCTTGTTTGGTGCTTTACAGAATAGTAGCCGGTCAGATTAAAAAATGTATCTTCCCATATACCTTCTCACATGTAAATCACAAGGCGAGGGAAATAAAACCCGAGTCAAATGATCGAAGATGTCATTTTAGAATAGAATGTATCTAGAAATAAAATGTGACCAAAGTCACACAAGCATGCCTAGAGTTACTAAAATTTCCAAAAGGTCGTTCATAGGGAAAATAAAAAAATAAGTTAAATGATCCACTATCTGAAGTAAAATGTACCTTTGTTGGGTTGCCCATTCTTGAATGATTTTCTCTTTTGAAAGATTATTAGCACAGAGGGAAGGACAGCTACCATCACACACGTGGGGATGATAAATAAGATCAAGGATTTTTGTCCACGATACTGTGTACTCATTAAAGCTGCCAAAAACATGAAAAGAAAGTAAATTTATAATTTACAAAACAGGCATAATTTTTGAAGTTATCAGTTCTGATTCTCCAAAGTCTTGCTCTGACTGAACAAAAAGATTCTTAAAATCTATCAACATAGATCTTTACACTCATTTTATGAATACTTTAATCTGCAATATTACTATAAGAAGCTTTACAAAAAATGATTCAAATCTCTCATTTGTATGGAATTTGAGTGAGCACTATGGCAATTTATCTGTATCCCATTTGAAGAACAAATAATTAGGAGTCTAGATCAGAGAAGACACCCATGCAGATTAAAGAATTTCCTCTGTACTGGCAGCCAAATAATGGGAGCTACCCTAAAATTAACATATACAGAAAAATGACAGACTGCCTGGCTGGAGTGTGAGCCAGCTGAGGCTTCAAATGCATTAAGTAGTACAGACTTGTTTCTTTTCCAGAGAATCAGTATTACACTGTTTCCTAGAACCAAATTCCCGTGATGGATCATAGGACACGCTGCGTGTAGACACGCTCTCTGTCTTGTACAAGTTCATGGTGATACAAACCTAAAGCAGAAATGTGAGCTGAAGTTTCTCCCTTCAGTTCTTTATTCCAGAACACACAGCTGTAGTTCTCACTCACATTTGGTTTGAACGTCAGGATGCTGGTGACATTGTAGAGGCCGTCTGCGGTCAGCGTATAGGTGGTATTTGCAGATCCACTGAGAGTGAGGTTCTTCTCGTTTTGCCAGGCCACCTCTGCCAGAGGAAAGCCTTCTGACTGGCACATAAAAACAAACTTGTCTTCACCTGGTTTTCTCATTACTTGAGTGTTTATTCGCTTGTAGGATGCTGCATAAGAAGTTGAGTGAAATTATTTTATGCAACAATAGTAAGTTTCCCATTTCACTTTCCCTCCTTCCCTTTAACGTCGTATTTTGTCTATGGCTATATCTGAGGTACACTTACTTGAAACGATGAAGGATGTTTTGTAGAACAATTCAATATTTGTTATTCCATTCTTCTTGTGCCTACACTGACATAACTTACTCCATTACTTTACACAAGGCAGCAGTTGACACTGAATTTGTAATTTATCAATAGGGAGGAAACAAGTGAAGTCTCATGGGATTCTATTTTCACTTTCTGAATACACCACTTCAAGGAAAAGGCTGTTTTTAATGTTTGTGTTACCACAGCTTATAAGCAAGCATGATATTTTCATCATATTAGAACAAAATGAACTTAGATGAGGACAGTTCAGAGGAACCAGTGTGGGTCTTAAATGGCTCTACCCATTTTTGTGTTTGACAAAGCTCGTTATTTAAATGCCTGTGTGGAAAATGAACGCTGCCTTGTATCACACGGACATACTGCAGTTAGTGGGAAACACCAGAGACCTTTCAAAGGAGTGTTCTATAATGCTATCCAGCCACGTATGCCTGTATTACTTAATGTCCATTTGGCTTTGATGAACACAGAAAATCACACGTCCTTGCTCTGGGAGCTGCAGTCACTTGGGGAATTCCCTGCCACTTGGGTAATTGCAGCACGGCTCATAAGTGCATTGAAACACCTCTGAGAAACTTCTGGGAATGGCCAGAGGTGGCCCAACAGGGCAGAGGGTCAAATGAGAGGCAAGGCGTGGGGTCACTGGAGAAGAGGGTGTGGGAAGAAGGAGGAGGGGTGAGGGATGGAGAGGGAGCCATCGCTCTCCCTCTCTGGCACAGCCTGCTCCTAGAGAAGCTCAGCTGGCCGCTGAACCAAAGACTAGCCGGCACTAAGACAATTGCTTTGGTTCATCTGGGGCCTGGGCACAGAGCCTTGCTGAGAGAATTAGCAACAAATTCCTCCAAATGAATCAATATCTACAAGCTAGGAATTTTGTAGAGACACTCTCAATGAATATATACTTACATTCAATTCAGTCACTAACCTTTTACTTCCAAAGTAATGTACTTGTAGTCCACACCCTGGTAGTCAATGAGGCAAAGGTATGACCCCGCATCTGTGATCTTCACGCTGGTGATCTGAAGGATAGCTCGTCCCAGTTTCAGTTCACTGTGCAGAAGTGTTGCTCTGCCTACGTAATCGTGATGTTGTGATGGAGGCAATGCCTTCCCATTGCGGAGTATGTACACCTCTTTTGATTTCGACTGGCCCTGCCGTTTTTGCTCCCAAACAACAGTCAGGAGTCCTAAGTTTAATGAGCCATTCACAGGGAATCTGCATTCCATGGTCACATTGCTCCCATACTCCACAATATACAGCTGTTGAGGAACTTCAAGTGTAAATAAAGCTACAGCAGGAGAAGAAAACAGTTTCATTTGTGGTATTAAGATATGTTCTGATTTTCCTTAAACTTGGGTGAAAACGTACTGGTTTGATTAAAAGTTTTAAGCATTTGTTGTCCCTATTCACACTAACATTTTTACCATGTCAGTAGTATTTATAGCAAGTCATCTATATTCTTTATTGATTACAGAGTCTGAAAGACAAGCAGAAAATGTGCAAGGGCTTTTTTCAGATTTTAGAAATAAAGCTGAGTCAGTGATTAAACAGGCAGCACTTCTGTGAAACTGTGATTGTATCTTGTACACCCTAGGATTCTATAAAAGCAACAGTTAATTATGGAAATAGTACATCTAATTTCATTATCCTTTACACAGAGAAAATACCGTGTTACCCCTGTGAAACATACAGAGTTGCACTGGATAAGCAGGTGTAACTTGGAAGAATTGCTACGTAGCAATTACAGTCTTCCACAAGCCTGGGACCACATACCATTTGATCCCATGCACCTTCTCAGATATATGCAACAGTATTACAGAAAGTTTATAAAAATAATTTTCTTAGCCATCTGACATTCATATTGTTACTAATATTTTACCATTTTAAAGTATCTTGGTAAAGGAGAGTATCACTGGAGGTGCTGAAGCCCTGGTACTGAGGGCATAGTGGTATTTGCTGCATTGGTCCTGCTGGTGGAATTGAAAGGCAGTTTCTCTCTCACCTGAAACCACGTAGAGCTGCGTTTCCAGCGACAGCACTGTGAGGATCTGGAACATTTTCTCAGGTGGATCTGAAACAAAAGTATGATTGCATCGGAACTTGCAACAACTGCCTTCTCCTGTTGAGATGGATTCGAGCCATGCTAGCCTTCAAAGCCCATCGCAGCTAAAAATTGCCAAAAATAAAAACAAACACTAGACTATCACTAGAAACAAGGAGAATCCCGATTAAAACAACCCATGCACACACATGGAACATGAACCACTGACCTGTACCAATGAAGGGAAAGAAAACATTTCCACAACTTCACCTGTGAGGCTTTCAGGATCTGTAGCTTGCCGATGGTCTTAAATAGTCTGACAGGGCAGTGCTTTTACAACCTCCCATTGAAACTCTACCCGTGAATAATAAAAATCAACTGCAGTTGGCTTCTCACATGTGGGAGAGCTTCACAAACATGCACAAACAGACTTTTTTACCTGCCTGCACTAAAACCTATCTAGTTTACAAGATCGCTAACCCTGATTTTGTTTCAGCTCTGCTTTGTGTACTTTTTTGAGGATACTTATTGTCCGAGTTCTTTAACCTCAAGACCAGCAGATACCTGGAACTCAGTGTGAGGTACTGGAAATCTTGGGGGGGTAAATTAAAGTTTGCTTCAGAATGGACTAGAATTTAAGACTAGCGCTGCTAATTCTTTCACTTTGCATCTTGCAATGCCTGAAATGTACAAAGTACCTTGTATTACTGACAGTAAACCAATAGCCCTGAAATAATGCAAAAGGAGAAACTCCAGTTTTATAGTATCTTCCTGTTCCAGTAACAAGCAAACTATTTTTCTTACTGTTGTATACAGATAAACATAACTAAAAAATAAAAAAAAATCAAGAACAAGGGACAACACATAACAAAACTAATGAGATAAGAAGGAATATTGACTTTGAATAAAACATGCGAACATACAGTATAATCTTAAAAATTGGTGAAGAGCCAGATATAAGCACAGGGAAGTAAAGAAGAGAAGGAGCAATTTTAGACTTCCCCAGAGCTAGACTTACAGGAGAAGATTTTTAATTTTACTTCCCCATTCATTTATGGCTCAGCTTGAAACATTCTGACTCTGACATTCTTCGGTGCTGCATTTTTCTGACTGCTTACACCTTTGAACCCTCAGTACCTCAGAAAGTCAGGCTCAAGCTTTATCAAAGTTAGCAGCCAAAATTAGAGGACTTCTGGAAATTTAGACCATAATCTTTTGATGTCACAGCTAAAGGTGACCTTTACATTACCAAAAAAGGTGGATATGCACACTACAGTAAGCAGACTTATTACATGTAAATGAAAACTAATTACCGTTATCAGAGGACTGACTGAGATGCCACTACTTAATGTGTGACAAATCTTAATTATTTCATTAATTATGAGAAAGGAGCTAATAAATAGTATCAGCATAAGTATCTCCACTTGGATGCAGAAAAAAAGATCCTGTAGTGCCCTGACAGGTAGGTTAAATTTCACTCATGCAGTCACCACAGTTAATACTATAAGGACATTTACTGTCCTCAGTCTCCTGCTATGTTCACTTCTGCACACAGCCTACCTAGAAGCAGGTGGACATAGAGGGAAGAACTGAACGAAGAGCGGAACAGTATTTCACATCAATGTTTAGATCTCTGGATGAGCCTCATGTTGGACTTTTGAGGTTATCTGCTCTCTTTTTATAGCTTGGGGCACATTGAGAATGCAGAGCATGTATCTTGGATAATGTAGGGGACAGGACTTTTTAAAATATACATATTACTGAGAGTAAAAGGACAGAACAAAAAATAAGGGGATACATAATCAAAGCCCCAGCAGATAGCAATCATCATTATTAAATATCGCGTAAGAGTAAATCTTGCCTGACCAGATGGATTAGGGCGAGGAAAACATGGCACATACCATAAATAAGTAGAAAACATTTTTGCTTGTGAACTGAAAGCAGAGTCATGGAATGCTTGTGGGGTTCAGCAAGGATCTGTATTAGGAGAATCACAGAACTATCAGCAAAGAACTGTATTAGAAGCCATCCTTCTGTATTTCCATGATCTTACTAGTGGACATCAACCTGTCATGCAACCTCAGTGCAATCTACCCATGCAAGTTGATCATGTGGGCTCTGCCAGGCATCCTGATGCGTTTCCATAAAGAAGGTCTGCACCAGCATCTGGAACTTGCAACATCTGGAAGGCCATTTCTTCTGAGCTTGCAGCACCAGCCGTTCATGCTGTTACAGAATAGCCCTCATTTTCTCCCTATCTTTTGTAAAACATATGCTGTGCCCTGCTATGCAGTAGTCTGTGTACACAACAACCCTAACAAGTTTGGGCACAGCACCGTGTTATTTTTCCTTTAAGCAAAAGGCCATTTCTAAAGCGTAGTCATCATCTGTCTGTTACAGCTTTATAGGGATATAACAAAGCAACACTACACCACAAAAATCAGCACTTAGTAGTTCTGGCAGGAAGGTCAGGAATTGAAATCCACATCTAAGAACATGGGGAAGTTGCATGACATTTCAACAGCAGTTCAGATCCTGTCAGTATATGAATTTCCCAGACCAACATGCAGAAGAAAAGCTAGTTTTCATACAGTGCTGGGTGATTATGAAAATGAAGCTGAATAAACCTTTGAGGATTGAGCTGATGAAAACCATAGCATCAGACGTCTAAAAATCATGATGGCTTTTTATGAGTTGTAATACTCCCATGTAGGTCCCCAGACTAAAATCTGAAGGGAAAAAATGAAAGCAAAGGCATGACAATATGAATGGAAAAAGGGAGGAATACAAGCTTCTCTTTTTGTACAGCTTTCTTATTTTCCTGTAAGTGCTAAGTTGAAACCCGTCCTTGACTCTCTTTGGCCCAAAAAGAACATATTCTGATAAGTTTTCTTAGTGAATGCTGAGTGAAATCTAGAGGGCAATGATTATAAATTACTAAAATTCCACCAAAGGTCAAAATTACTCTGTGTATAGTTTTCCTCCTTTTGATTCAGTTGATCATGTCTATGACTTTAGTCCTGGCCGCAGCTCACATACCCACAGGGATTATAACACTCATCTCAAAAAAAAAAAAAAAAAAAGGTAATTTTTGGCCAATGGAATGCACCAGTTCACGCAAAATCTCAAGGGGTTGCACAAAATTCTCCTGGTCAGGAGTCAAAAAGATGTTTCTTGTTCCTTCAGAAAATTTAGACTTGGCATTCCCATTCCAAACTGCACGAGCTGTATGCTCTAGGCCACAGTATTGTTTTCAACATATTATTCAATTTTCAACATGAATTATAGACTTCATTCAGTTCTACAGACATAAGTGGAGAGGTGCTTGTCCAGACAGAGCTGTATGTTGTAAGGATGCTCTCAGGTGGCAAAAGGGGAAAATCAAACTCTGCTATATGCTTCAACCATGGACTTCTTGAGCAAAAGCTGGGATACTTCTTTTAAGTAGCTGTGCTTTGTATAGATCTCTTTGGCATGTGTTTATTATTATGCCTACTGGATCTTATTTTCAGGGAACACACAGGTTGTGAACCACCGTGAGTTGACAAAGGAGTTTGGCACCAGTCTGGTCAGAAATGTTAGGACCAATTTGACCCCAGTTAGTGACAAGTCCCGCGATGTTGACAATGTTGAATAGTTTGCAAGAAGCAAAGGAACATGGAAATAACAGAGTATTTTGGAATCTACTCCTTAGTAATAAAGATTGAAAAACATCTGAATAATGTGAACTGTGAATTCAATTCTATTCCTTTCATCCGTGTATCTGAAAGATCATAGTGCTTTTCTTAGATAAAAGGAGCATCATAGTGTAAGACCTTAGTACAAAGACCCTCTGGCACCATCTTTGGTTTGTCACCTTGCTATGATTGTCCCTGCTCATTGCACGGGGCTTGGACTAGATGACCTTTAACGGTCCCTTCCAACCCAAACCATTCTGTGATTCTATGGTTGCTGCCAACACAAGAGTAACAAAGGACTCCGTGCAGGATGAAACTTCTTTATACTGTCCACTAGACGAACACGATCAGCGGCACAGTCACAGATTCAGGGACCTTATGGTCTAACAAATTGTGCATAACCCTTTCCTGGTAACATAATTGCAGCTACTAAAATATTTGTGAATGGACGATTAAGAAGAGTAAACACGTTTAGCATTTACATAATGACACTTAGCAGCAGTAAGCAAGGAGAATTTTGTAGACCAAAAGCAGACCTTCCACTAGAATAATCAGAGCTGTTAGAAAATCTATACAAGCTTCCAAGCACACTGGCTCTTCTCCAGGTTTAAAGCAGAAGTCAAACATACACAGAAGTTCACAATAATCAGTCAGACTTCAGTCTGAAAGATTAAAGGACTAAGGAAAGGGTACTTGGTCCTTTTAAAGTTAAATAGGTACTGTAGATAGACCCTTGTTTGTATTGTACTTCCCTGCAGACCAAGTTAGCACACTGTCAGCACTTACGATGTGATGATGCTCAGTTTTAGCAGGTATAACACAGGTGTTCTTAAAAAGTTTCTGGAAGACAGCGGGGACATTGCACTCCACAGCTGGGAGCTGGGAGGGGACGGTAACATCACCAGGCTGGCCAGTGATGTTACATCACCGGTGGCCTGTGTCCACTTCCACACGAACTGCCAACTGCACGTTGGCAAACGAGGTACTGCAGGTGGTCTGAGAGATTGGTGAGGAGCCCTGAGCTGATGGACTTTGTTACAGATTTGAAACAGTGATCTTGCCGTTGATCTGTTCATTCCTAAATTCAACGTTTTTGCTCTGCTGCTTGACAGGCTCCGTAACATTACAGAGATCAGCTCAGATCCCTCTTCCCCTATTCCCTCTCCTGCAGCCTTTGTGTTTTTGTACTGCAAAGTAGTAGTGCCTGCACAAAGAACAACGTGCTGCCCAGAAAGATAAACTCATCTGAATACGCGAAGCAAGCTGTGCTGATATGGCATCGGCTTGGCTCCTGTTGGACGAAGGAAAGGATCAGAGCAATAGCAGGCTAATGTGACTCATGCCTAAGTTAGTTTGTCTTTATGTAATTCAGATCTTCCTGCATGAAACTGAACTTTGTGCTCATTTTGTTGGAAAACAGATCATCTTCTCATCCATATATGTACACTGCAAGAGACTGAGGGGTCCCAGTCACCATTTGCTTCCTTTGTCTTTCTGTTACCGAAACTCCTTTGTCTTCTGTGCATCTCATGGTTTCAAAAGCTTCCTTCCAACACTCTCACGTGTGCAAAAAGACGCAACTTTTTCAGCCTCCTCATGAAATGACTAAACTGATTTTCCTTTCAGTGAAGGAGACAGGTTAAAAAAAAAAAAAAAGGCTAAAAAAAGTTTAAAGATCCTAGGTCAGAAAATAAAAAAAAAAGCAGTTTAAAGATCCTAGGTCAGAAAATAATAAAAAAAAAAGCAACAGTAGATCCTTGTACAAACTACACCTGGTCTATACCTCACCATCAGAAAGAAGATACATTGTTTCCATTTCAGGAATTTCATAAAAAAACCAGCAATGCATATTAACATTTGCTAAAAGTCCATTTCTCAGGCCTGCCTCAGTAAGCCTTGTGGACATAGTCTTCTGCCCTTGTTCTTTCCAACCCCCTTCACCCACACACCCTCTCACCTGCTGTTCCTTCTCTGCTGTTGCACCCTTATTGCAGTCCCTTGCTGTCCATCTCACTGTGCGGTCAAGCTACTGTTGGGTCCGTTCCTTCATATCCGATGTTCACATCGCCTGTGGCAGCCTGTTTGCCTCGTTTCAGTCTGCTCGCCATCTCACTTCGGCTTTCTGGTGAAGAGGTATCACTTCTCACTTCCTTCTTTGCTCACCTTTGCTGTGAATTTTCACTTTCCCTTCATTGACTAACTGTCACCTGTTGGATCTTTTTCACTGTCACTGTCAAATACAATAATTCTAACACAACCTCAAAGTATTTTTTTTTTTTTTACATACATGTTAGGATAAGATGGGGTTGAAATTTTGTTACAGAACATGCCATTAACTGCAGTAAAAATGCAGCTGTGTATGCCTTTCAGCTCTTAGCAGCACTGAACAATACAGGCTAATGCTTTGGTCTGATATACTGCAAATTTTCTTTCATATCTTCACCTTCTACAGAAAGAAAGACTTTCCAGAGAAGCACAAGAAATCCTCCTCTTCCTAGCCTGTGTCCCTCCTGGAAATGCAGAAAGTGAAAGTCCTCAGACTCGCTGTACAATCAAAACAACCTCCCATCTGCAGGTAAGGGTTTAATAACACGCAGAAGAAAGCAGGAAACATACAGATACGAATATATATAGATTTTTTTTTTCCCCTTAAAACTCTTACCTGAAATTCACAACAGCAACAGCCCAATGCATAAGCAGAAGGCGCTCGCTAGCACCACTCTTCTGCCTTTGCCTATGACAGACAGAAGGTTTTGAGTTGCAAGACAGGTTTGGCTTCTAAAACTCTTTATTCCCCAAGGTTTGAAGTAATATGGACCTGTGTTTTAGGATCTCTCACTTATCTGATCTCTGGTTCAGAATCAGAGTCCACTCCCTACAAATAATTCGAATTTAAAGAAGTCTTAAGAATATAGGAAAAAATCTGCAATCTATCAGTCAGAAGTACAGTAAATATAGATTTGCATTTTAGCAGTGTTATACTCACATCAGATCTTTATGCAGTCATTGGAAGAACCAGGTTCATGTAACAGCTACGATTTTCAAAGTTTTCCAAAGTAGCTCTATCCTATTCTGCCTGTTAGCAGAAACTATCCAGCTCCCATCATCAGTTTAAAACATGCACTGATAGCACAGCTTGTAGGCTGATCTTACTCAGGCTTTATGTTACAAAACAACTGACGGTGTTAAAAGGAAACCACCAAGATTCTTAGGAATTTGTGAGCAGTTCCAGTTTCATTTTGATGTTTCATGCTGAACATACTTAGAGTTCAGTGCTCTGCATTGCTGAGAACGTGCACCCAAACAAGTTTATTCAAAGTGTTCTGTAAAATTTATATGTTCAAATTCTGCTTTTAATTACACCAGTAATTTTTTGCTGGATTTATACCCATTTAGAGTGGCATACATATGAACTTGCATTTACCAAGACTGTTCTGCATTCATGGAACTATTGGGTTGCTTTTCTTCACTTCCATCAGGTTAATTTTAAAAGAATTCCTCGAGAAGTTACCTAACATTTGCAGAACACATTTCCTGTTCATTTTCATCTATATCCATATTATTACCAAAAAAAAAAACCCAAACCCCAAAACAAAACAAACCATAATGAGAGTAGTCAAACACTGTTGCCCAGCAAGGCTGTGAATCTCCATCCTTTGCAAATATATCAAAGTTGACAGGACAAAGCCTGGGC
Organism: Phaethon aethereus; assembly: GCF_964289735.1. Classification (NCBI taxonomy): domain Eukaryota; kingdom Metazoa; phylum Chordata; class Aves; order Phaethontiformes; family Phaethontidae; genus Phaethon; species Phaethon aethereus. Next base: position 32,926,782 of record NC_138577.1, on the reverse strand, counting down.
AGTTGGATTTAAGTTGGCTCTGCCTTGAGTGGAAGGTTGGACTAGGCGACTGCCAGAGCTCCTTTCCAACATAATAGTATTCTGTTCTGTTAAACAGCCTTATCAGTGGATGTCTCTGTGCATTTTACTGTTACTGGGTGCTATTCACTTCCATACTGCAGTTCATCACTCTGTCTTTTAATTTATGACCACATCATAAGTGGGAGACATAAAAGAGGATACAGTGGTCTCTTCCCAGGTTTCTTGGATGCACTAGTGCTACAGCTGGGGCACACACACTCTTTTGTCTCCAGTTAGTTCCTCATCACTTGGGAAAGCTGTGCTCTAGCTCTACACAAATAATGGTTGTAGCTTTAGTCCTGTGAATCCTGGCTGGTTTGGAACGATGTATGATGATTGCCAGCCTCACAGTTCCAGGCTGGCTCAGACCATGAAATAATGACTCCTGCTGCCTGGTGCAGAGCAAGCCATCTCGAAGAAATCACTATTTTTTCCTCAGCAAACTAATTCCTGGGTAGCCTGACCTCTTTCCAGAAGAACTCCAGTGACCTTTTTGGCAGCTGTCAGAAGTCAATGGTTTGGATGACTGGACACTTGAAGGACAGAGAAAAGTCCATAGGGTCAGAGTTGAGCTTGATCTATGATTTACAATTAAAACCAAGTTTGCCTGTTGTCCTAACACTTTCAGTAAAAGCAAAGGGGAAAAGATGGCAGCAAACTGACATCTCTGCTCTTTTTATAAGTGTGGGAAAGTGGGGGAATTGACTCTTCCTAAGGCACTTCTTCCTGACTGATGCTTATGCCTACTGTTTCTCCTAACTCCATCTTTGCCCTCCACCTGCCACCAACACTCAGAGGCCTTGCTTGCTTTATGGCCTTCCACATGAAGACAGGCAGCCTATTTAGGGAGAAGTATTTATGTGAACACACCTTGCAATTAATAAATTTTTTAAAGGATTTATTAATAGTAAAATAAAGGCAGAAAAATATGAATGATATGCAAGTCGTACAGAGCCCATAGGCACTCTGAGGTGGGAAAGGCAGGAGATAACCCTCTGCCAGAGACATTATGAAAGATGGATGTCCCAGCTGGAGTCATGGTGATTCCCAGCAAATGCCTTTGCAGAATACCAGTGTCCTACCAAGGAGTCTCTCTACCTGCATAAAGTCCTCAGGGAAGCCTTGTTTTGTTGATTGCTACGTTCCTTCTTCTCTTCTGATTAGCCCTTTGCTTGTCTCACCCATCCACAGCTTTCTCACTTCTTTGTTGCGGAATCTCTACCTTCCCTGCATCTAGGTGTCTAGTTTCTCTGCAGGTATTGAGACTTCTTCTGGAAGGAAAACAAGTGTTCCTTGTTCTCTTCCCACCTGACAGAAAAGGTACCCCAAAGTTACTTCATAGTCATCATCACCATCATCTGCTCATTCTGAGCCAGCTCTGGCTACAACAGGTTTTCTTCATGTGTTCCTGTTTTGGGACAATGAGACAGAAAGCTCAGTGCAATTGCCCGAGAGTCAGTGACCTGCCTTGGGCATCTCATGAACCCAGCAGAATATAGGACAGACTTGGCTGGGACAATCACCTAGATTGCAGGACCAGAAAAATAGGGGAGGGAGACAGGGAATCAGAGAGATGCTGCAAAATGAGAAGTCCCACTGTTAATGTCTGCAAAAGCAGAAGTTCCACTCTTAACACCTCTGCCATTTTGCCATTAGCCCATGCTTAGATGATGCACCATGGGTACATGTCACTCAAGGACGCTGAAGTTACTTTTTTGGCCAAAAGAGAAAAAGGCACACACATCCTGCATGCTGCTCCATGAAAAGTCCTGCAAGTCAATGGCAATGAGTCTGTTTTTCTTATTATTAGTTATTCTTTAACGTAATTATTATTAGTAATAGCATTCATATTCTACAAAATTAAATGCCTCATCACAAAACAGGCCACTAGACTGGTTCATAGTTACATTTTTCAAATGAATGAGTCCTGAACTCAAATACCAATAAGCCAATATATATTGTGCACATCTGCCAGGCTTTTCTGAGCACGTTCGGGCATCTAACAATGCTTGGCCATTAGGAAGCAAAATGCAGCTTACTGAAGCTGAGTCTCTCTAGCTTCCTGCTGGATTTCATTTTCCAGATATCCAAAAACACTGAAGTAGCATGCAAAAATTGTTAACTGAAGGAAAAAAAAGATTATTAGTAATATGGTCCTTAACTACTTTTTTTACGTTAGGATAGGAAGGATTTCCTCTCACCTAGTTCTCATAACCTAAATGTGTCATATTTTCAATTAGGTGTGTATTCTCCCTCTGTCACAAGGGGAAAGTAAGTGTGACCAATAAACTCACAGCACTGGAGGATGAACATGTGGGCCTGCCTCCCTGTATGGGTAAAAATGAAGCAGAGAGACTTACCTTATCCCAAAGCCTATTTCATAAAATTACTAAAATTACATTAGACAAGTTCTGGTTGGATTAGACATCTGGTTTGGATGTCAGAGAAATATAGAGTACAGCTTATTTAGAGATGACAGGTCTTTTTGCTTCATCTGTACATTCATATGTATGATGTACATTCATTCTTCCCCACACATCCTGCTTTTCTAATGAAGTAGCAAAATTTCAAGCTTCCTATCAACCACTCAGGAATTCAGGCACTGGCCTTTTGGATGGTAGGGTTCAGCTACAGAATTTTAAAATATATTTATATCCCCTCATTTCATTATCTTACTCATCTGGTCAACAGCACTGTCAAAAGTAACTTACCTTTTGTCCTGCTGGGAAAAGATAAATGTAACAGCTCTTGCTGTCCAGTGGAGCTTGATAAAGACAACAACTATTTCCATGGTACTAAGCATGCACTAACAGCACTGCCTTGCAAAGACTGATAATAACGAAAAGGAGTAGACTTTTCACTTTTACTTTAATATGCAAACAGCTGTTGCAGTCTCAAAGAGGAAGTAGAAAATTAAGAGGTTGTCTCAATGGGCAATCATTTATGTGGGGATACGAAACTACATTTGTGTGTTGAGGCAAGTCAGTGCTTTTTCTACAAATGGTCTTTGATATTTCCAATCTTGCACTCCAGGAATAATTAAAAATTGGCCATCACCTTTAGTGACACTCAGACTGTGGCCTCAAAAAGCATGCTGGGAAACAGGAGGGGATGTTCAAGTTCACGTAGCATCCTTGAAGAATCAAATGGCGAGAATCAGTATCAGAATATACGAGCTCTGCAATGAATTAGGGAAATCACTCTGTAGTAACTACTTTACTTAACTTAGGTCTACGAACTCCAAAATGGTTATGAGATGCATTTCTCTATCCTACTATGTAGGGCAGCTTGCTGAGATGTACTGAACACAACTTTATGTTAGCTAGGTCAAATACTGCCAGTGGTGAAGCCCTGGGCCAAGGGCTGCATTCACATCCTTAGGACTGCACAACAGACTCAGTTGTTTAAACTGAAAAATAAAAACTGAGTCCAATGAGACTCCAGATCCTCACTGTCTCTTCTTTGTTGGAGCCATGAGAGGGATGACATGGGTGTAGACACTATTCTACACCCAAATCTTAGATACCTGATTTTCCCAGAAAAAGCAAAAGTAGTGCTAATGCTACTTACTGACAAGTCAAAGAGAGCAGGAAAAAAAACAAGGAAAACAAAATGTATTTTATTCAAAAAATATAATTGTGAATAGCATTGTAATAAATAATTTCATCTGTGTATGAACCAAAAAAAAAAATCTATGCACCTAGCAAAATGTAACAAAGCAACAGCTTAAGAAATGGGATCCAGCAGCATGTTCCCTCAGCATTGCTTAAGTAATCACATGAGCACGTAATTCATGTCCTAGAAGTGAGAGGGCTCTCTTCCTTCTATTCCCAAGATAAACAAAAAGACAGTCCCAATGAAGAGTCATTCTTCCTGAATGTCCGAAGAGCTGCATTATCCCCAAATAGTAAATCAGAAGAGTAATGAGTAGTAATCAAGTAGTGCCAGCTATATCACAAGGAAATTAAATCCCCAAAACACTTTTCAGAGAAGGAGATCAAGGAGTTCAGTATTATCTAACAATTTCCAAACCATAGTTGCCAAGAGGGTTATGGCATCTATTTCAGGCTTAGCTGTGAGTATCTGGTATTTTAAGATCTGCAGTAAGGACGGAAAATGCCCTGTCTGTATGGCATCTTGTCTTGTTGCATCCTTATCTTTTATGAGGATAAGAGTATTGAAAAAATTCTTCACAAGCTGGAAAACAGAATCTCTGCAGGGAACTGAATGCTCAGGTGGAAGAAAGAAAACAAGAACAAAAAAAAAAAAGCCCAGAAAATGACCTATTCAAGAACTAGCTATGAAATTCATGATGGTCATAGACCTAAAGTGCTTTACCTTAAAGATTTTTTTAATGGAATGTGTTTTTGAAAGTGCATAAACTTGAGAAAGCAGAAACCTGAATATTTAAATAAATACCTCCATACCTAGTCACATATACAGAAGCCTGATTCCAAGGACTTTTTATGCTATAATAATTCTATTAACTTCACTGCAGTTTTTCCGGAGTTACAACGATATGGAAGAAGATTGCCATCACAGAATCAAAACAAAAAATTAATATCCCCCTTAGTAGGGAGAACACAGAACATCTGAGCTGTCAAACCTTCACCACAGAGAAAAAACTTCCCCTGCTTTCTCTAGGTCTCCTCAATTTGCATACCTGTAAAATGAAAAATTGTAAGAAAAAAATTATCAAATTACAAAATGATGAAGTCACAGAACATTTCATGGCTTTGGGAGTCTATCCTAGTGTTTGGAGGTACCAAAAGAAATTTCCTTCATTGTCAAAATTAAAGATCTAAAATGAAATTAATTAAAACCTCAAATAGAAAAAGAAGATGATCATGGCAGGAAATAAAGTGGTAGTTCAAACACGCTGGTTAGAAGTGCTCTTTAGCAAGTACAGTGAAATTGCTGTGGCTTAGGTCCCTCATTCTTTTAAGATCTTCTTTTAAAGTCTTTCAAATACATTCAGTGCTCTATCTGTCAGTATGCCTAGCAGTGTATCCCCAGGCCCTAACTCTTTGACTTAGAGATCCATACCTGCAGGACCAGAAGACTTACTTTTGTTTATGGTTACTACAGTAAAGTGTATCAGGGAGGGATTTGGTATGTAATTCATGTAAGTGCCTCAGAAGTAGCAAGTACATGAAAGAAAAACCTCAATAACTTCACCCTTCTGTCCCATACCACAGTATGTTTCACAGATTTCATGGATTTGGTCATTTAGTTTCTTGCTTTGCTGTGATAGAATCTCACAGCTCAAGACTTGCTTGAGTGGCTGTGATGGGTTAAGGTCTCCCTCCCCACTGCCATCACCACTCCTTCAGCTGTGCTGGCACAACTGTTTCTATAGCAAAAGTATGAGCTAGAAAAAAGACTAATTTGAGTTGTGATATAACTCCACATCACATTTTCCTTTGCATGGCTTTTCTTTTTATTTTTAAAACCAGGTTAATTATTTCACTCCCAGTACACAATGAGTTATGATAGTGAGTTTGTAAGACAGAGAATTGGAGGCTGTTCATCTCTTGAAGGCTCCATCTGTTGAAACAAAGGACTAAAGAAACCAGCCATGAATCAAGGCTCTGATGACCATGGATGATTTATGCTGTGTGCAATGTGCTTCTATTTTTCCCTTTATCATTTATACTTACATTTCAGCTCTTTGTCTTCAAAAGAAGCATCTCTGCAGGCATGTGTATCCTTATCTTTTGACAGCTCTTTAAACAAACAACATACATACAGGTAGCAGTCAGCATAGCTTGAACGTTTCATATTGTGATAAATCTTTGTTAAAAGCTGCTATATCAGGCCTATGTTTCTTAAACGCAGATCAGGAGAAGAGATTAATACCAAATGTTGTGTCCGTTTTGGGTGAGTATTCTCAATAGAGGTTTTCTTAGGAAAATCCCCAACTGCCAGTATGAACTAACTTTCACACAGCAGTTTAATTTGAAGTGGTCTCCAAATAAAACCGTATAACAAATTTAAAAAAAAAAAACCAACCATAAGCCATCATGAGAGGAAGCTAAAGGATTTTAACCTCTTCTTGCCCCCTGTAAATGTTCACTCTCTCCACTCTTTCCTGCATTTCTCACTGTCATGGTGGTACTGGCCATTGACCGAGCTTTGCTCATAGCAAATAGCATCAGTATCTCAACTGGAAGAGAAGGAAACTGTCAGGGAACCTAAAGCTTCTTCCTGTGTTTCTCTCAACAGGGCCAAACCCTCTGTCCTCCGTATTGTGACAGAGACGCTCAAATGCACACTATAATACTGCAGAAAACACAGGATCATGCCAGCGTGGCTCAAATTGCAGCACAGAGTCTGCACACCAGGATGTGCACCATCCTATCACAGACTTTCCAAACCACAGCACACTACTCTGTCCTTTTTTTGTGCACGTCAGGGCTCCATCTGCTCCTGGAACAAGTATTTCTTTCACGTTTTCCTTTCAAGAAGCTGACATTGTAATGAAAAGTCACTCTTCAAATGTAATTTACAGTTGTTACGTAAACTAAAAGTATGCAAAATGGAAGTTGAATGTAAATCTGCATTTGGTTGGCACTGTTACAACATAAATTCTCAAGCAATTGTTTCCACAAGAATCACACTGAGCTGTATTTATGCCATATTGCTGTTGATGAACTAGACACAGATGTTCTGTTGTCCTTATTTGCTCTAGCTGAAAGAAAATAGGAGAGAAAAATCAAAACCAAAACAAAATACTTACTTTAGATCTAGTGGGGGCTTAAACACACTGGTGGGAAAGTCACGTTTAACATAGTGTAATCATTGGTTTTCAAAACACTCCCTTTTTTCAAAAGACTTTAAAATAGATTCTTCAGTGCCCCCCATCTGTCAGTTTCCTTTCCAATCTCCTTTCCTCGTTCCTGAACCAGAACTCCACTAGTACTATACACTAACATAATGGAAAAGTACTTGTTCAAATGGTTTTCCATTGTATATTTTCACCTAGAATTTGAACATACTGGGCAACAGGGAACAAGGAGGAGACCACCTTCTCAGTGCTCTTTGAGGGGGAAAAATGCCCATGTTCCATGAAAGAATCACTTGTCTAGTCATCTAGGACAGCTTGGGTTTTAAAAGAAAAACCTATTGCTTCTACTTTAACTTCTGAATCAACTTGTAGTTTATGACACGCACATATATATAACATAATCATGATAATCACATAAATCATGACATGTATATACATTACCATTTATACACACAAATAATAAATATTACTCAAGCAACCTAGGAAACTTCTGACCTTCATTGAAATCCCCAGATGGGAATCTTCTGAGAAGTCACGGATTTTGCTGTCCCTTCTTCCACTTTCATGTTCTGCTCCTATTGTTATTATGTTCTTGGGACAAGTATATTCTTATACATGCATGGTTATCTACCGGCCTTCTGCAGCCTGTTAGCATCACCTGCAAGCCTGTAAAGCTTACGAACACTTCTCCCAGGACATGTTTCCATAGCACCAGTGCAAGAGATGAGTTTGTGACCAAAACACTGAATATCTACATTTTGTGCTATCTTGTATATATATTATGAAACTGGAACATGAACACTCAGTGTAGAGTTTGCATGTACATAGTTTTGTGTAATTTCCAGACAGAAAATAGGGCTGTTCCTGGTTTTCACTGTAGAAAAGAGAGCTGTCAGTCAGGAAAACCAACAGTTCTGCTATACTGCTTCAGAAAAGTACACCTGTCTCAGTGCAGTAGCTTTTAAGATACTACCTGAAAAGACAGTACAACTAGCCTTTGCATTAGTTCCAGCTGAGTTTCCTGCTAGCCACACACATTTACATCTCCGATAAAATTCAAGAATTTTCAGAGGAACATTTAGTCAGCTATCTTGTCTGGGTTTTTGGAGCATTTCTGGTAATAATTTATAGAGTCATGCCAGTATAATATTATAATGCTAACAGTACTGTATTAGCTTCAAGAGCTCTTGTACTTTTTCTCTGCAGATAACTTACAAAAAAAAAATTCAAAAAGTTATTTGTAAAAAAAGTAGCAGCTACGCATCAGCTAAAAAAATCCACAAATTTGTTATACAGAGGAAGAGTTCTGGCCAAACCCAGAATGTTCAGCAAAAACACTTTCCTTTCAACATTTTCAAATGAGTCCTATGGATGTTCTGAGACCTGCATGACTTTATTTCATTTGTTAAAATGAAGACTAAAAAATATAAATATGAATATAAAATTGTCACACACACCTACCTTCCCTCCAAGGAAAAAGAAAAACAGCCAGAAAAAGAAAAAAAAAAGTGACAGTACTTAGTTCAGGTTAAGCAACGTTTCAAACATTTTTTCCTTCAATTTGGGGGAAAACTGTATTCTTTTTATGCTCAGACACCCTAAAATTTTTTTCTCCAAGTTTTTTTTTGGTTAGCTAGCAGGTGAAAACAATGCCAATGCTTTAGCTCTTCAGCATACTGTGATGCTGAAAATGTCCAATTCAAGTCAGTGAAGTGAGCTGAAAAAGCTCAAAACTTAACACGGAAATTAATCAAGTGGTATGAAGCCACAGTGGGAATATTCCCTTTTGTGGAAAAAAAAAAATCTTTCAGACTCAAAACCTTAGACATATCACTTCAAATGTAGTCCACATGGTGTTTTAATCACAATAAAGATGTATGTACAATTAATAATTAGATCACTTAAAAAAACATGCAGTCCCAGTTCCATGACATTTTTCAGAGAACGCAGGGGAAAAAAAACCTCCAGTGCCCCATCTGCTCACAGCATTCTCGTCCCCAATCAAAAGGGAGAACACAGAATAGGAAACTTTCATTTTCAGTAGGTGCGTAAACTGTGTTTTGATGTTTGAATAGCTTAGACGCTAACCTTACTGCTCTGTGTCATTACCTGTAAGAAAATTAATACAGATGCATGGGTAAATGGTTTGTTAGGGGCTGACAACCTGTTCCACTTTGCTAACTTGCTAGAATTTAACTAAGTCAGATAAAGAAAAGGAAATAAACAATGTGGTAAAAAAATTAGTGGTTTCAGTAGGAAAGATCTAAGGCAGACTTTTATTATCTCATTCCACCTCTGCAAGGATAAATTAACAGAACAGATTGATAGTAACTGAGATATTCTGAAATAAATAATTTGAATACCTTTTCTTATGCCGAGCGTAAGTAGAAGCACTGATCCAAAGAAAGCAGTCACAATGAGAATCACTCCAACAAAGCGTCTGCTCTCAGTCCACAGAACACCATCAGCTGAATCTTCGAGAAAAACAAGTGGGTGAAAGACATTATGTAATTGCACAAGCTTCTCTCTTTCCCTTTAATTTTCACCATATTATTTTTGCTATGAGCAGTTCAGACATGATAACAGCATTTTAGACTGTGTCTAAGGTCAGGTGTTGATGGTGCACTTCACCATATCTCATTATCCCAAGGAAAAAAAAAGATAGAACATTTTCATATCTATCTTTGCTTCCTGCATTCCATGTGATAGTGCCTTTGATGCCCGTCACAAATCCTACTTGTCACCAAGGCACAAAGTGTTACGCCTAGCTTAGCTTCCTGTCAGGACTACAAGAAAGAACTGATTGAGAAAAAAGAACGGAGTCCCTCTCATCTGGTAAAGCTCTGAATGCAACGGGTAAGTGGCATCCTTGAATGCCAGAGGCATTTCTGGCTAAAACCAAACTTGCCTGCTCACCCCTCATTGAAAGGATGACTTGGCTTTCTCACTCTCAGCTGCCTGTTTCAACCCCTTGGCAGTCCCAAAAAGTGCGCCAGCACAGATGTTTTTAAAACTGCGTGGTGAACAGGACCAGGAAAACCACCTGATGAAGTAAGAGCCTGATAAACACAAATACTATTTTTGAATTGGATTGGTCTCCAGTTTGGTTGAAAGCTTGTGCAAGCATACCAGGGTACAATGCAGAAAATTAAGGGTAACCAAAAGCAAAAGCAGCAGGGGTGGTGCCTGGTGAAAAGGTCTAATGAGAAACTGTATTGGTATTCTCCATTCATGCATTCAATCTAGATTTTTTGAGAAAAAAAAATCTGTGTACAATTTGTTAAATTTAAATATGCTCAAAGCAAAGCCTGTAGTGGCAAGAAAAGACCATATTGTTCAAATTTATTTGGCAGTTATCATGAGCAAAACAGAACATTCTTTGAAGGCGTGTTTAATTTATGTGGGAGGGTTTCATTTCTAGGTTCCAAGCTATATGCTTTTCAAATAACAGAACTTTTTTTTTAACTCTCAGGCTCAATTTTCACATAGGTCATGCAAAATTCCTATCCTTGAATTCCGACCACATATGCATGATGAACATGTTAGTATGGTGAAAGTGTACACTAATAGAAAAACTTAACAACCCAGGTATTTGTTTTTAGCCTTTTCAAAATTAGATAGAAAAGAGAAACAAATCATGCCTAACTCAACTGGGACAAAATTACATAGTACCTTGCAGTGTATTACATAGAAATGTTACCTGCTATGTGTAAAATGGCAGATGTATTTTCTTGCAGCTCTTTATTCCAGAATATACAGTAGAAAATCTCATCAATCCTACTTTTGATTGTAAGGGTACTTGTCACATGATACAGCTGGTCACTTCCAGTTTCATAACTTGTGTTTGCCTTATCAGTCAAATCTTCATATTCCCTGTTTTGCCATATCACTTCAGCTTGTGGGTATCCTTCTGACCGACATGTCAATTTCCATTTATTGTCTCCTGTGCTCACCACTCCTTGGGTTATAGTTCTATAAGGAGCTAAACAAATGGAAGAAACTGCTTACTAGTACGAAGCTAGAAGAACAGTATATATTAGCAAAACACCTTTTCTTTATTCTCAGCCCCTGGGTCAAGTTTCTGCACATAAGCTTGAATTTTGTAAATAATACTCTTGACAGGAAAAGTAAATATAACTATTGCGTCTTTCCATGGTAACTGGAGGTACAGGATTTATTACGATTTTGGCACTGTTTCTTTAGAAAATTGCATTAGCATTTTGGTCTTTGTCCGGTCTAAATGGTTTTGCAACACCATTCCTCATGTCATTATGGGAAATAAAGGACAGAACATGGACTGAACCTAGACAGAAACACAATATTATACAGCTGTGCAAGGGCCATGAGGCAGCTCCTGTCTCTGGAGATGTTTCTTTAAATGCGAAGCCAGACGTGTCTTACTTCAGGGACTCCCCTGAAATCTTTTACACTATCAGATAGCATTGAATCTCCTGCAGTAGCGCACTCACCCTTAACTTTCAGATTGATTGTCTTGTAGTCGGCTCCCCCATAGCCAATAAGACAGCGGTAAAACCCTGCATCTCTGAGCTTCACATCAGTGATCTGAAGGAGAGACTGTCCCAAGTTCAGATTCTCTTTCAACAATTTTATTCTTCCCTTAAAGTCACTGTGCTGACTTTTGAAGTCTTCCTCTCCTTTGAGAAGTACATAAACCTGCTTCTTTAACTCATCTTTCTTTTCCCAGCTGACACTTAAATCTCTAAACTTTAATTTCCCATTCACTGGAAACTTGCATTCCATGGTCACATTGTTCCCATGTTCCACAGTGTAGAGTGACTGGGGAGCTTCAACTGTGAATAAAGCTGGAAAACAAAATTTGGAAGAAAACTTTATTTTCCAATTATAAGCCCAATCTTCAAAGTCATGTCTTACCATATACATAGGACATTTTAAGGACCAAAAGTATCTGCCCTGTTCAGCAAAGTTAAACATTTTTGCATGCACTTGCCCAAGTTTGGGACAAACTGGGCTATTTATACCTGCAGACACCTGCTTTGTGCACACATGCAGTGTGATGCTGTACTAAAAATAGGCGAATGTGTGTGCACAGCCCCTCAGCTGCTGCTTTCAGAACACTGCCATGGTACTGGCAACTGTTAGTGCCTTGGATGGGAATGTTCTGTTTATATAAGTGTCAATTGTTTTGACACACAATGTTAAAGAATACATGACAACTCCCAGGTTTGAAAGTGCCAATAAAACTTCTTGTGTAATCCAAAATGGTACTTTGTCTGAAATGGTGTCTACGCTGAAACACCGACAGGGATTTCAGCCTGACCCTGTATCAAAGCACATATATTAAGCACACATATCTAGTTTAATGCAAAAACATGGTAATACCTTTTTATTTAAAACGTTAAGAAAAAAAAACAAACTCTAGCACCTGAAGGAAAACTGAGGAATTAACATTTCCGTACATATACGTGGAAAGGAAACATACTTAAACAGTTCTACTGCTTCTTACCACTTAGGAAATGCCAGTAGAATAAAAATATATACAAAACCAAAGGCTTTTCCATGACGTAGATAGAACCTAAAATGATAAAATAATAGACAAATATAAACACCTGCTAATTTAGTAACTTGTACTGTAAAATACACTTCATAGCCACTCCACACAAAGAACTGGACAGAAGGCACTGAATTTTACTCTAGACAAAAACATGACAAAATTGCACTTTTAACTACAGTAGATGATCAGGTGGAAAGCTTCCTGCATGGGTCCAGGAAGAACACCTAATTTTATTTGCTTTAAACATTTGTCCTTGGTTATGGCAAAATACATGCTTCATCACTATCTGTCTATCAGTAAATAAATATGCACAAATACTCCATTGTTCTCCTAAACTGTAGCAGGGGTTGTTGCTCCTGCTAGGAGTAGAATGGAGGAGCTTCCTTATACACATTCAGTGGAAGAAATAGAACTTAGTTCTTCCCCACCTGTTTGGCTTACTTTAACATATTGTGAATGTACCCTGTTTTAGAACACCTGGTCTCACAGTATGTACCACTGGGCATGAAGTTACATACATTGTGAAGAGAATTCATATGGTAATTAATTACTTAATGAGCATTTACACAATAGTGCCTTTGTAAAATAGTGACAAAAACAGTCAGCCTTGCAAACAAAATCTGTTTTCTTGAATTTCTGTTGCTTTACCTCTGAACATGGAAATCATTTCAATTTTCCATCAGAAGTTTTTCCCCTCTTTATTGACATAGTTTTTATACTCCTACACAACACTTTAACATTATAAAAGACTGATTAATGTCAATTCATACACTTAACCTTCACACACCCACTACACTTTCTAAGTGTGTATTTTAAGTCACAGTAACACTAACATCAAACACTGCCATAATTTTTCAAATTACTCTCAAGAAAAATTCAAACTCATTGTAATGGAAGTCTTTCATGAGTACAGATAACTGTAGAATTTTATCTAAATAAAGTCCTCATTTTGGATACCGAAACAGACATAAAAATAAGGAAAGACTGCCTTCAAACTGTTTTCTAGAGGTAGTGAGGCAGCTGTAATACCTGTCAGGCTTCCTACCTGATGAAATCCTGTCTGGACTGCGACCCTTACCATTTTTGGTACGACGTTTTGTCTGTCTTTATCTGGTTGTCAGCTTTAAGATGATAATAAAGTAACAATATTGTCTTGATTCATAAGACACATGTGCCTTTACAGTGTTGTGGCTTAAGGAATTAGACTCCTCATAAGAATTTGATTCAAGCTACTTTCTTCCTCAGATTGCTGCTGCCTGATCCCAATAGTGGGTCTGCAAAAGGCAACACAGATGGAGCTGAGAAAGGAAGTCAATCTAATACATTGTTAGGCAAGCATGAAAAATTACAAAAGGATGTTCTGCTAATAGGGGCAGGAAAATACAAATAAGATCCTCAGGGTGAAAGATCTGTTTCATTGACAAATAAATACCAGGCTTCTTAATATGGTTAGGTACCAATTCATTTGTTAGCCACAAGTGATGTTCCTAAAAGCACTAGCAAACTGCTGCCTAATCCTGTGGGTTCCTAAGAGTTTGGTGACATGCATGCATGACAGTGCCTCCACCATGGTGCCACTGCCTGAGTAATGAGCAGTCCAGAGCACCAAGTAAGCTCCAGAGTAAAGCTTCTCAAACAAGCTAGAGGCACTCCAACCTCACAAGGGTGGTCTGATCACGTTTATTCTAGAGGCAAGCCTGCAGAAGAGCGAGACACTGAGACAGGTGGTTATAGGTGTGCACCTCTCTCTGCTCCCCATGCCAGAATGACCAGAGTTGTAACACACTCAGTCCCAAAATACTTTCTACTTTTTTCAAAGTGCAGGCTGTAGTGGAAGAGACTGCTCAGAACAAACAGCATGTGCACTACAGTCATGGAAAGATACCCATACCCATGCACGCAACCCATACCCACTTTTTTGTCAGGAAATCTGAATGCCAGTATGAACTCCAGGAATGGTGTTCTGATTAACTCCTGAAAGATGGATGGCAACAAGTAAGACTTTACAGTTCGAAGACCCATGCTTGTATCCTGCAATTGCTGAACTTTAATTTGCATCCTTTGTCCCACTGGAGAGGAAAACAAGCCTTACTACACAGAAAAGATGTATGACTATTACTTACAAAATTCCTCAAGACTGAGAAAGTCTGCTGCTGTACTCAATTTCTCACTTTTCAGAGAAAAAAAGTAGGTCCAGGTCAAATCCAGATGCGCATGGAAAAAACTGCTGCAATAACCATTACAGACCTTTCTCCTGTTTCACCCTGAGCAGAAGGATCCCCTGGCTGGATCAGTTGAAGCAGCTCAAGACCTAGATGCCAATCAAAGACCTTTACCAAAGCTGCAATCTTCTCACTATTTTTCTTACAGAAGCAACCACAATGCCCCTTTTCTCCTCCTGCTGGCTTCTGACATCTATGGCAAACACCGCTTTATAAAAGCAAAAAGATATTCACTGTGCAAAATGCTCTTCAGTATTGCTGCTGCATGTTTCCCTCACAATCAAATGAAGATGACAGGAAAAACAGAACTATTTGCCCAAAAACTTCTTGTGTCAGAACTTAAATGTTGATGTAAGTCCGCCTACTTCTTTAGGAAATTTCCCCATTATTGGAAAATTCCCCGCTAGGGAAAATTCTCTATTGCTAACACAGGTTCACTGTAATTAGAGAGAGAAATTTTATGAAACATGTCATCTGACCAAAGCTATGTGTGAGCAACAGTCCTTGGAACACCAGCAGCAAGGAGTCCTTGATCTACACAAACTCAGAGTCCCTACAGTATTAATCTGAAGCGGTGCCAAACATCTGCTAACAATGACTGGAAATTTCTATACAACCTACTCGTGTCCACAGAGGTCATGAGTAGGAATAATGGGAAGAGCATTGCCTGTCTCTGGCAAGAACAGATACTCTCTCTCCAAGATTTCAGCATGGTGAAGGCCCCTTGCCTTGCCACTGCATAGTGCAAGAAAGGTTAAGCCTATGCATTAGCTTAGCAAAAAATACAGAATGTCTTTTTCTTGATTCTAGAAGTCATTCAAGAATACAGAAAAAACACCCAAGTATTAGAAGCCAAAGGATGTACTCACATTAACTTGTGGACCGTAGTGGGATAACCTGGTCAACAACTTTAAACATATGTTTCAGTATAAGTTCATCCACTTATGTTGGTTTTGTATATCTCAAAAAAGAGTTGAGATTCTCAGAAGAGTTAAAATACTGTGAAATGACTCCTTAAAAGTTTGCAGGAAGTATTTTCTTCCTTCCATTTGCCAGCCTACTCACAGTATCTGTCACGGAACCAAAAACACATAATAGACAAAACTGGTAAGAGTTAACCTTTTTACTTGATGTGTGGGAGGAACATGAAGACAGCAGTATATAAAATAGCTGAACATGACATTTAGGTTCTAATAACCTGAAACTACCTTAGGAGGTTGAGGGGGTGGATTTCCGCAATAGGTGAGACTGATGAAGGTTAAATTCCACTTGATTTCTTCTTGTGCTGAAAAACGGGTTTAGTAATATTTTCTCAGGGGAAAAAAAACCCAAAACCCATGCAACAAACAGAAACTGGAACAAATTTGTCAAATACTGCCTGTTGAGACCACCGAAGCCATTGATGTAGCTAGCTTTCAATGTCATGAATTCAGTTTCCTCGTTCTGCTTGCCGTGAGGTCACAGGGGTGCTTCTTCCACATAATTAGTAGCAAAGAGAAGACCAGGATAGGCTTGCTTTTGTTTGCTTTTTGTTTGTTTAGAGATACATATATACATGCGCATCCATATATACACACGCACGTTTTACAGCGTAGTGACATCCGGCGGTTGGTAGGTTTCTGTTTGTTCGTTTGACCTCTGTTCTGCAGCAGGTTTTACAGACAAATCTCTCACTCTCGCCTGCCCCTGAGTTCCCCTAAGCAAGACACGCGACCGGGGCAGCTTCCGAGAGAAGGCACCCGGGAAGGTCCCGGCAGCGGCCTGTCCCACGAACGCGCCACGGCAGCGCCACGCCGGATCACCTGCTGCCGGCGGCGCCGCGCCCCGCGCCGCCACGAGCTCCGGGAGCCACCGCCTCCTGCTGGCCGGCCGCAGAACACCCGCTCCGCCAGCAGACCCTCCCGGCCGACCCCCAGCCCAGCTCCACCCTACCTGGCAGACCCTCGGGGCGCTGCGGGCCGCCTCCCCCAGCCACTCGGACTCTGCGGAGCGGGGTCGCCCTACCCCAGCTCGGCCCGGTTGGACCCGGTGCATTGGGCCCAGGGCCGGGCCGGGCTGGGCCGGGCCTTCCCCGCCCGCCCCCGCTACGGGTTCGTCGGCGGAGGCAGGGCCGGGAAGCCCTCCCGGCCGCGGCCCGCCGCGGAAGCCCGGCCAGAAAAGCCCCGGCGCCGCGCTCCCAGCCCCGCCTTTCCCCGCGCCTCGACCGGGGCAGGCGCGGCAGCGCGCCCGGGCGAGCTTTCCATTCCCGAAAGCCGGGCGCTCTCGGGAAACGAGAGCGAAAGCGGACATCACCGCCGCTCTCCCTGGCTTTCCTTCTCAGGAACGGGGGGGCACGGCGGGAGCGGCACGGCGCATCGCCCAGGCGGCGTGGCTGTTTGCTTTTGGTTTTGCGGTTTTTTTCTTTCTCAACAGGAAACGCTGTTTCATGGTGAAATGATCTCCTTCACTTCCCAGACGGATGGCTTTGCATGATGAAATCTATTTAGGTGGAGGAAGACTGGTGTCAAAGGACTGGAAATCTGGCTGATTATGCAGCAGCCGGGAGAGCGGTAAAATCCAGGAGCTATGTGCTGGTTCTCCACAAAGCAGCAACCCCGCTTTATTTAAATGTCGCCGTTCCCTGTCACTTAAAGATCCTGCTGAGGGATAAAACTCCGATTCAATAACCTGACAATACAATCTGATAATACTGTGTGGTATACAGTTTCTTTGCTGTGATAATGTTTCTTATGTTATGAAATGTAACTCTGACAAGATCTCTGCCATAACTTTCTCAAAAGAAAGCAACCCCAAAATAAGAATATTACTCAGGACATTAATCTACCAAAGAATCATTGTGAGAATGGTTTAATAGTGCATACATTTACAGGGTGAAATATAAAGCAAATTCAAAGCTGTAACTCAGGGCAGAGATGCTTATGGAAGGAGGGGAAAAGCACCCAGACCCCTATGCTCTCTGTGCCATGAGTATCAGGTACTGCCACCTGCAATACGTAGTTGATGTTTTTATGGGCCATAAGCCAGCAGGTGGTTGGGAAGCCAGCGGGATCTTTACCTGGAAGCCACCAGATTTTCTGGTGATGCATCACACTGCTGTGGAGATGCTTGGCAAAGATTGGTTTCACTGACTGACTTCGGTCCAAATCTTCTGAAACCATATAATATGAGCCTCTCAGAAAGGAAGATGTGGAATGTTAGGTTATGTGATAAAAGCTGCTCTGCACGCCCACAGAGAGGCAATGGTCGGGGGGGGACCCAAATAACACTCTGTCCCTGCTGCTCCCAGGCCCACCACAGGAGCTACGAGCCCATAAGGGACCCATCTCCACAAGCACAGAGGAACAGAGTGGCCCAAAGGAAGGTGGGAAGCCAAATAAAAGACACAGAGGAAGGGACACCCTGCCTGGGTGAGCCAACACCACAGCACCTTTCAGACCAAGGGAGCTGCTGCCTGGAGGTGTGCTGTGGGACACACGATGGGATGCAGGGGATGAGCATTGTGGTGTTGCACGGGGCTTATTATTGGATGCCTAGGGGAGGAACCAAAGGTGGGAAAAGTGATTTTGGGAGGAACAACTGTGAGGACCAGTTCCATATGAGTAGTTGCTGGTTGATGCACTTGTCTGGCCATGCCCTGAGCCCAGTTAGTGCAGTCTGTCCTCTTTTCTTGTTAAATTGCTTTCTGACTCTCTTAATGGCAGAGGGACTCTTTATTCAGGGTGCGTGTGTGTGCGTATATGGGGGTCTGAGTGCCAGCAACTGGAGTCAGACCATGGGTTGGAGGACACACATGTCCCATGGTACAGCAGACTAGAGACTGGAGTGAGTGGACTTCAGTGCCAGCGGCTGGAGCGAAACCTTGGCCATAGGGGCCCCTGTGTCTGCCGTGGCAGAGCTGGACTGGGACCATGGGCTGGAGGATGCCTGTGCCTGGGTGCTGGCAGTCGGGGATGCCTGAATGACACCAAGTGCCAGCCCCTGGGGTAGGACAGGGGAACAAAGGCCCACGTTCCCTGGGTGCAAAACCTGGAGCAAGGTGGCGGGGGGCAAAGATTCAGCAGGATGAGCTGGCAGTACATGCAGCAGCCTGGGAGGCAGGGGGTGAGTATCTCTGAAGGCAAGATCACAGGTGGGGCTGGGACCCTATCAGAGGGACCAAGGGAGTCCCAGACAGCTGCTGGAGAGACCATGGGGTCTGGGGAGTCTCTAGGGGAGAGCCCCACTGGGGCTGTGGATGTGTATGTCTCCAAGGGAAAGACCATGGTGGGTTGGTACTGGGGGAGCAGCGGAGTCCTGGCTGGCTCTAGGTGGAGGTGTCAGTGAGGGGAGTGGTGTTTATGCATGCTAAGGAGGTGTCAGTACCAGCAACTGGAGAGGGGCTGCAGACCTCATGAGCTCACATGTCTAGATGCTAGACCAGGAGCCTGGGATCCAGGGACAGCTCGTGGGCAGACTGACAGCTGCGGGAGGAATCCACCTTGTACGTATGTATATATTCCCACCAGTGGGCCTCTGTCCTGCTCAGCCAGAGAGAGGAACAGGATGAAGGTGTGGATGCTGTTTGTGCAAGTTCTCCATGTGTCTGCCTGTGTCATCTGTGTGGCTGGGTGTGTGTGTATGGATGTATATAATGTGGTATATATATGAGTTCTGTGTGCACAAGCCTACTGGGAATACATGCACAGCTTATACTGGTTGGACCTGTGGGCATGGGGCTGAGATAGCCTCATGTCTTCTGGGCTGTCAGGTCTGCCTGATTCCCCTGACGTGCAGAACTGCTCCTTGCAGTCGGAATCACAGCACCAACAACTATTATTCCCATTCTCTGTGTGCTGGATACCTTTCAAAACAAAAGACATGGAGCTACATTTGGAATGCAATAGCTGGGACACTTTACTGTATTCTGCTATATGCTCTGAACAACGCTTTGCACTTACCTGCAAACTGACTACTGAATTTACACCCACAAAACTACTAATTGTGGTTGAAAATTATATATTATTTTCTGTACAGAAATTCATCTTTCCACCTCTCTTGTTGGCCTACTGACTTAATGATTGATCTCTACCCCAACCTTAATACACACCCTGTTCTGATATTGGTGTATAGTTTCAGTTGCACTTTATTGCTGAATCTCACATTAGAGACAAGCCTGAATTTTTAGAATGCATGAGTTGCTGAAACTAATTCCATTTTCCATATGGAAATGGAATATGAAAACAATATATATAAAACTAAGAATTTTTTGCTATCATACCAAGCCTGCATTTGTCTACACTACAGCATTATGTTAGTCATAAAATCATAGTGGTACTATACAAAGATAACAAAAATAAAACAAGCTAGCTGTAGAAAACTGATCAATTAGTGAAATTGCTGCCAGAGAAGCCAAATAACACCAAGCTGCAGGCAGGTCAGGAAAAGTTTAGATAGAGCCAGCCTGAAAAACCTCAGCCCCGAGGCCTTGCAAATTCAGTACAAAGCTTATGGCCTGGTACTAGGAATGGCGATATAGTATCACCGGGCTAGGTGATAACAACAGTTCCCTGGGACTACAGGAAATAGTTGTAGTTACAGTTTATTGTAGCATACCTAGCATAAGTAGTTTAGGTATGAGTCACATTTGGTATTCAATATGCAGTGTTACATGTGTAAAATCTTTTTGTGCATCTAAAGGCTGCAGGTCGCACAGAAGGTCAGTGAATCAAGTTAACAAGCTTCACAAAGCTGCCTTCATCACCAGAAGAGCTAAAAGGTGAAGCCAACAAATATTGCCTAGAACATCTGGTTCTCTGGAAATCCTTCTGATATCCACAAGGAATGCTGTAGAGGGTAACCAGCGCCCACTGTGATACAAGCAACAGCATGTTTGTTGCTTGTACAAACTCCATAATGATAACCCAGAAGTGTTAGGGAACCTCTCTAATGGTACCAAGCATGATCAGATACTGAAGCGCTCTGTTAGATTAACAAAATGTGACCACCCAAGAAGGACAGTACAAACAAAAAAATGAAATGTTAAACACTTCTCTATTCTGCAGTTTCTTACAGTGAAAAAAAAGCTTTCTAGTAAACACTAAATCACGTCCCACTAGAAAGGAAGAAGAGAATCAGATCATGGGAGTGGGTATCACCTGGTTAGCATTTACAGCACTTGTGATGCAAGAATCCTTTTCCAAATGGAAAAACGAAATGGGTGGGAGTGTTGATCTGTTGGAGGGTAGGAGGGCTCTGCAGAAGGATCTGGACAGGCTGGATCGATGGGCAGAGGTCAACTGTATGAGGTTTAATAAGGCCAAGTGCCGGGTCCTGCACTTGGGTCACAATAACCCCATACAACGCTCCAGGCTTGGGGAGGAGTGGCTGGAGAGCAGCCCGGCGGAAAGGGACCTGGGGGTGCTGGTTGACAGCCGGCTGAATAAGAGCCGGCAGTGTGCCCAGGTGACCAAGAAGGCCAACAGCGTCCTGGCCTGTATCAGAAATAGTGTGGCCAGCAGGAGTAGGGAAGTGATCGTGCCCCTGTACTCGGCACTGGTGAGGCCGCACCTCGAATCCTGTGTTCAGTTTTGGGCCCCTCACTACAAGAAGGATGTTGAGGTGCTGGAGCGTGTCCAGAGAAGGGCAACAAAGCTGGTGAGGGGTCTGGAGCACAAGTCTTATGAGGAACGGCTGAGGGAATGAACTGGGGTTGTTTAGTCTGGAGAAGAGGAGGCTGAGGGGAGACCTTATCGCTCTCTACAACTACCTGAAAGGGGGTTGTGGTGAGGTGGGTGTTGGTCTCTTCTCCCAAGTAACTAGTGATAGGACAAGAGGAAATGGCCTCAAGTTGCGCCAGGGGAGGTTTAGATTGGATATTAGGAAAAATTTCTTCACCGAGAGAGTGGTCAAGCATTGGAACAGGCTGCCCAGGGAGATGGTGGAGTCACCATCTCTGGAAGTGTTCAAAAAATGTGTGGATGTGGCGCTTCAGGACATGGTTTAGGGGACAAGGTGGCGCTGGATTAATGGTTGGACTTGATGATCTTGAAGGTCCTTTCCAACCTTAGTGATTCTGTGAGCAAATATGAGCTGAGCAGTCATTATCCCTGGGAATTATTAAGCAGCAGCATATCTCTCTAGTAATTTCTTCACTTTAAAGTCACAGTGTGAAACAAATCTATTCTACTTGTTGTTACCCAGTGGGTTCCTCTCCAGCTGAAGACTTCACCATCCAAAATTAACAATGGCTTTTGGATTTTGATTTTTAAAAAAACAGGAATTTGGTGGGTAGGAATCAAAAATACCCATCCAATTTTTTCCTTGGAATTCATAAGAGAGGCACATTGGTCATGGGAACCAGTGCCAGATATGAAGGTAACCGGTAAAACTAATTCAGCTAATATCGATAAGCTTTAAATTGTTGAGTAATAAATATGTGTGGCGGACCAATATGCAGTTTCCGTCTTAAACATTTCACAGTTCCAAGGAACTCACACCTTTTTTTTGGTACAAAAGCTTGAACATGCCTCGATAGGGGGTGGACCCCAGAAAAGACCAAGATAAGGTGCCGTTGCCTGATTGAATCAGCCTGCACAATGACCGGGAGGAGACACCAAGAGGTGCCATTGCCTGATTGAATACCGGGAGGAGACACCAAGGCCTGCAGAGGTACCATTGCCTGATTGAACCAGCCTGTTGCATATGCATGCAGCCTGTTGTATATGCATGCAGACGGAGATTGTGGGACTCGGACTGTATAAAAAGGACACCATCAGAAGTAAAAAGGGGGACCCCCACCACCAAGGAGCATCAAGAGGACCAACAGGACGCCGCTGGATCCACGGGTGGTGATATCTTCTTTGCTGTCTTTCTCTCTCTCTCTCTCTCTCTCTTTTTTTTTTCTCTCTCTCTCCTCTCTTTGTTGAAGCGTAAAAGATGTGCTGTAGGGGACTTGTTTGTTTTGTTGAATTACTTAGTTAGAGTAGTTGCCATTGAGTCATTTATGTAACCTCATGCCTTGCATTTTGTATTATTAAATTGTTAAATTGGTTGGCTGGTGTCGTTTCACTTTAATTCAGTCCAGGGGGATCACTTGGTCGTTGGTCTCACGGGGAAGGAGGTCGTCCTAAATGACTCCTTTCGGGCCGCGACAACATGACATTTGTAAATGGCAAATTTACTTATATAGTTATGTAATGTACATAAAAATAAAGCTACAAAACAGCCACAAAAACAGACAAAACAGTTGTAACCAAGGTGGTAGGGAATTAAAATAAAATAGGGTTAGAAAATAGGTTTATGAATTTGTAGCAAGTTGTAACTATAAGAACATTATGCGCCAGCAATGCTGCTCGAGAACCCACCTAACCCTTCCCATCTTGATTTAATTATCAAGGAGTTAAGTGTAACATTGTGATCATGGTATTATGTTTTGTTCTAATAACAAGTAGTCAGAAAGAAGGAACACCTTGGTCAGTTCTACGGTCCGGTGGGTAGGTAATTATTCATTCTATAGTCTTGTCTTAAAACAAAGGACTATGGGGCGAATGATTGCATATTGGACCGATAGCCCGTGAAGATGTATTTAGTGTTGCCAAGTTTAAATGAACTTAGAGGGAAAGGTGATTCCGGCAGGGGGAGATCGCGACCACCGACTCAGAGACCACCCACTCAAGAAACCCTCCGACTCAAAAGATTAAGGAAGTAAAATCCCAAGAAAGTATAGTGAGCATGCGTGGTCATTTACATGGTAGGCGAGGAATACTTAACCAATCATTGTATGGACACTTGATGAGTATGTATTAATCTTGCCTATAAATGTTTGATTTTTGAACTGATCGAGCAAACACGATTTAGGAGGAGCTATCCCCCGTGTTCCCGGCGCCGTGAATAAAGAATGCCTGCCTTTTAACTCTACATTGGTGTTACGAGGTTTATTCCCGATTTCGGTGACACAGTCACAAACCAGTCTGAGAAGTCTCTTTCCAGAAAGAACAACAAATGAGTACAAAAATGTTCCTAGATTGAAGAGGAAGCTTCTAGTTTAAGAGCAACTTTACTAAGCTGATAAATGCTTTAGTTAACTAAGAGGATTAGATAATATTGGGACTTCCCTTATTGGAAACAAAAAATGCTGTGTCAAAGCTAAAGGTTTATATTTACTCTGTGTACATGCTTGGATTTTTAAAGTTCACTTATCTATATATATTCACACACCTCCTTTTTTCAAAAGTCAACTAGTAAGAGGAAAACAAAACCCAAAACTCTTCAAGGATGTAATAATTTTTTGTCATTAACATAAGATTGTAAAAATCACAATTTTTTGCAGAACACTCAAAATAAAAATAAGCAATTGTCACAAGTTAAATTATTATGGGGTTAAAAAAGTCTTACAGTCATTCATGTTTACAGTCAGTACAATTCTAGTATACTCAGATAAACACGCTATGGTAAAACAGGGAAATCTGTTTGCTAAAACTAAGAACTCAGGGCACTGATTTTTATCTCTTTCAAACTATTTAACTATTTTGATCCAGCAGCTTTAAAGTTATGAGGTATTAAATAAGCATTGCTGTTCCATTTTGGAACATGTTGATATATTTTGGAATTCAATTTTGTAGATAGTTTTTCCAGTTCAGTCAGGCAGACTGATACAGATGTAACCTCCTTTCCAAATATTAATTCTACAGGCTATCTCTAGCATGATTTGCTTCCTTCTTAATCTGGATTATGAAGCTGAAGTGGATAATTAATTGTTTTACTCCACAGTCATTATGGTAAGATTCAAACTGATTCATCCAAGTGCACTACATATGAAGATAAGAGAAAAGAATGCTTGCTTTCTTTCAAACATTTCTTCTGTTTTTTATATGTTTCTTTTCTTTCTCGTCATGTAAAAATCATCTTTAACTTATCCAGTAAACATCTGCATAGGCACAAGTTATAATTATTTCCATTTTTAAGTTACTTAATTTTTTTGGTTAAGTATCACAATCAAAATTTGTAACATTTAATTATTTTTGGGCCAACAATTTGTGGAAAAAAAAATCTTATCATTTAAATCTTTTTAAAAAGATAGCAAGAACGAAAGAGACATGACTGCCTGGCTAATGGCTGCCAGTTTTGCATTACTACAAAATATCTTTATGACTGCATGTGGGTCTTCTGCAATGGCAGCAATCCCTATAGCTTTCTGGACTAATGGAACACTGCCTGCTTTCAGAAATGCCAACAATCCAACAGCACCATGCAGTATGTGATGTTGTCTGATTTTTTTCTGTGGACTCCATATCACAACCTGACAGATTGGTGGTCAACAGGCCATAGCCTAGAGTACTGGAACAAAAGCCTGTGTCTAAGGTTTTATACTGCTGTACTCCACAGGACAATAGTTCCCAGCTGATGATGTGCCAGCACATCATGAATAAGACACTGTGCTGAAGTAGACTTTGCAGCACCACTTAACCCAGCTCTTGTTCTTCATTATGCACTTGAAAGGCAGTGGTAGCAAGGCACTGATGGAGGAGTAACACAGGTATCAATCAGCCAAGTAGGACAGAGACTCTGGATTTGATCATGGCTCTTAAGTGGTGTTTCTGATTTCCTGTGACAGTCACTGGAATGAAGAGCAGCAATATGGCTGGGGGCATGGGAACTGGAACAGGACAGGCAATGTCCCCAGTGTGGTGCCGTGAATATTCACAGCGTCAGTGAAATCATACTGTTCAGCTTGTGCCTGAAGCAGCAAGCATGTCTCAGCAAGGAGAGGCAAGAGCTGCAGCCCCTCTTGCAGATGGGCACCTCCACTGTGTCTGCAGTCTGAGGCAGCTCAAACCTGCCTCCCCTCCAAATGCATAAACCATGGTGGCTCTTTATGCCCTATGTGGCACTATCCTCCATTCTGTCTGCTACTTCTCAAATCCTTAAGCCTTTCTTCAGAAACTAGCCCCACTTCCCTAGCAACCAGCCACAGTTTCCCCTCCTGTTCTCTACTCTTATATAATTGAAATCTGCTGCCCCATCTTAACATCCCCATGTTAACCCTTCCACAGAAGCCAGACTTCTGTAACACAGAGATCTACCAGAGGTGCAATAGAGGTTTACTGCACTCTGAAATACCTTTCTGCTCAAGAAAAGAAGAAATTTGGATGAACCAAAATGGTTTGCTTGGCTGCAAGGGGCTCAGTGGGTGGGGGTGGATGATGTCTTTGGTAACCTGCTTTGAAGGAAGGTTACATTCTCTCAAATTTACCAGTGAGAGGCCCATCAAGCACAATTTTCTCCGATGAAGCCTAATTGAAGAAATACCGGTCAGCGGCTGCCAGTGCAGTACTGCCATCCTGCGCGGAGCTGGAGTATAGCGGGAAATGTCTCCCCTGGACTTGTGCTGCACCAGTAGCAGGGAAGAGCTCAGGGAGTTGCGTGCCACCTGGGCATCCATCACACAAGCTACTACTCCAACGCGCGTGGAGGAGGGATTCTTCTACGCACGGCTGGACAGGTCTGTTAGCAGTGCGTAATTTCATCTATTAGTAATAATTTTTTTCTCTCCTCTGCCTTCTCACTCTCTGATCCTTTCCTACAGCATTTCTCCCTCCCTCCTTTTCAGTATGCCACCACTTATTAATTTTTTCAGTTCTTTCCCAGGGAAAGAACTGAAACAACTATATAAGAAACGGAAACTATTACATAAGAACAATGGACATTATGCTAATGTCCATTTTTTGTAACATTTTACCCAAACACCCATCACTCATGTCTCTAACAGACTCCCACGTATCCTTCCACAAAACCTTACTACCTTCTTAGATTGCAAGCAATTAGAATTAAGTACACATAGTCCAATGCATCCTCCAGTTCCTTGCACAGGATCATTTGGTGAGTCAGCTTCCCCATTGCCTCTCCCTCGGTTTTTGCTGTCATTCACTGTATCTTTATGACAGAGAATGTTTTGATTCTAGATACAACCTTATGTACATATTAAACCCCAGAGTAGTTTGCCAGAACAGGGCTTTTCAATGTTCCTTTCCTATGACTGGCAGCTAATTATTTTAGATAAACCAAGACTTATGCCAGGCTTTTTGTTCAAGTGAGCAACATAATACCCTCAGTAAAACTATTAACTGTGGGCAAAACCCTTGCTTTCAAAGGCATATGCAGTACCTTGGGCCAGATGCCTTCATCCTTGCAAGTGCTTACACCTATAAGCAGTTAAATCAACACTTACTCTACACTGTAAATTGACAGTAAAAGTTAGACATGGACCAGTCTGTCAAACCTCTGGAGCTGATAATACATCCTACCATTTTTTTTTTAAATTTGTATCTCCTTACAAACTGAAACTATGTGTGGTCAAGAGATTAAATACCTTTAAAAGTCACAGGCGTTTTCAAAATAACACACACAAATCAAGTTCTTGGAAAGCCGTGAAGTAAAAATGTTAAGCAATTTTCCATAACAGAAAAAAAAAGTTTTTTCCTTACTTTTCTCCTATTTTTGCTGTGCCATTAAAAAAAGGGGAAGGAGGAAAAATGGGAAGATAGCTGTCATTGGAGACATTTTTTTCAAAAACACCTTTGCAAAAACATATGCATTTAGAAAATTAATTAACAACAGGAATCACTTGCAGATCAAGACATTAGCAGATATGAGTACTTCAAAATGACACCCACTACATCTGAATCTTGAACTAGAAGACTCTGGAAAAAAGATGATTAATTCTTGTTGCAAGGTGAGATGTCAAGTTCCACTATGAGATTGTGTTTAAGGTGTCGTATATTCTCACAGACTGGTGTTGGAAACTTTAATGAGATACTCCTTAGTGCAAAAGAATCCTGGGAATCCTAGCCAATATTTGTATCACCATTTAAAAAGTCAACCAACAGAGCATAATTTTTGTTTCAACACTTTTTTAATTATGAGAATTTAATTTCTTTGCATTTCAAAGTCAGACTGTAATTATGGATGATGATGCCATGAAAACATTCTGACACATGATGAAAGGCAAAGGAAGACAAGAAGCCTACGTGTCAAAGGCATTTAATTTCTTTCTTTGCTAATTTATACTTAGTACCTGGTTGCATCATGCCCGAGTTGTGAACCTGCCAGGGCCTGTATACACATTTAACGTGGAGAACAGTTCCCGGAAGTTTCTTGGGATAGTTCCTATAGAGAAAAAAACCCCACAACAAAAACCAAAAAGCAGAAGAATGGCATGCAGCCCACCGCAGGACTGGCTCTTTCCATCCAGCACATTTTTAATACCCACCCAAGCTGCAAGAACCAGCATTAAACCCATCGCTTCTTCACACATTCACGCTCTGAAGTTGCCTGTAATATCATTTCAATGCCATGATACTCCTCGGTTAAAAACATATGTGGTACCAGTCCCACTTGAATGGAACTGCTTTTTTTGGTTTTTTTTCAGAATGCTGGAGGATTTAGGATGCTTACTTATAATCAACTCAAAAAGATTTAAAAAAAACAGCAGTGTAAGCCGTTTACAGAAGCCAAAGGCCCAGGCGCGTACAGCAGGTTTCAAATGGCGGGTGGAGGCCGCCCTCCCTCCGTCCCTCAGGGGGCATCCGTGCACCGCGCCCTGCCCTAGCGCGAGGGCCGCTAACGGCACCGGGCGAGGGGGCGACCTGACGCGCCGCCGGCCCTTAAAACCCCGCCCGGCTCCGCCGCCGCCCAATCGCCGGCCGCAGCCGTTGCCATCTGCCCGTGGCCGATCGGCGCCTTTCCCCAAGCCGAGGGGAGTTGAGATGAGCTGAGGCGGGGTGCAGCCGCGCCGGTGGCTTCCGTCAGGCTGCCGGGAGCGGGGCGGGGGCCGCGCGCTGGCAGGGAGGCGGGCGCAGGCCCGTCGGGCGCGAAGGGGAGTCCCGCGGACTGCCCGCCACCCGCGCCCCGGGGCGGGCTCCTCCCGGGGGCGGGCGAGGCCGAGGAGAGCCTCCCGCGGTACTGCCCGCGCTTGCCGCCGCGCCGGCCTCACCTGACTCGTCTCTTCTGCGCTCCAAGGCGCGGTGGGTTTCGTGCTCTCGAAGACCGTGAATGACAGCCTGAAGCTCAGTACGGGTTTATGCTCATGAGCGCACAGCTCCAGGTAACGCATAGGCCGGCGGCGGTGTGGAGGAAGGTCCCCCGCGGCCCGCTGTCGGCACAGAGCTGGGCTTGTGGCTTCCCCTGCTGAGGTTTGCTCTCCTCCCAGGGCTGAAGGTGCTCCATGTACACACTCTGCCAGGTCCGGTGTGGTCATCTAACACAGCAGGGTCGGATGGGTAAAGCACCTATTCTCATGATCTAACAGCTCCCCTAGAAGTCTGTGTTAACAAGTTACAGAGGTGGAAACTGTGCTTATGGTAGCCAGACTCCAAAAATACACTTTTGGAAACTTGCCTTGAACAGTCCCCTAAAGCACAACTGAGCTGCTCTGGTGTTAAGCAATTGAAAAAGGTGAAACAGTGGGAGCATAGTAACTAAGACATGGATAATATTCTTTTAAAATATATGAGTTAAGCATGTTTTGACTCTTCCACTATACAAAATCTTTTAAACAGCTCTTTCTTCAGGTTCGGTTGGGTAACTGCAGTTATTCCACATTACTAGGAAGGCACTACACAGCTATTAATTGTTCTAGAAACCTCAGACTAAATAGGGCATAGGGATTTGTTTATTCCCTCTCATAGAATAATAAAATAGCATTAGAGAAAGAGAAGGAAAACGAGTTGGACTAAGGTTCAGAATGTTGTGCTGAACAGAACTTCTAGTGTAACACTAGTTACAGCTTTCTGATTTGTTGTTGGGTATCTTAAGTTCTGTAACTTGTTTATGCAATCCTAGAGAGCAATCTGAAGGACTTAGCTGTAGTTTGTCCCTTTAGTTTTCTGTTTAAATGGAAACAGATAAATTGAAAACATTCAATGTAGCGATGGATAAACTTCCCGTTTATTAAATTACCAGTAGATGGCATATTCTACTTTTCAAAAGCAGCATGCAGAGAGTCGGTTTTACAGGATCTCCTGTAAACTGAACTCTGGAGGTGACCCTGGAAATGTGGCTAGGAAGGAGAAAGATACCGTAAGGAAAGATGATATAATAAAGTACTGGATAGCTCTTAACTGTTTAAAGAAAATAAACCTTTTGCAAGGTTTGTAAACACCGTTTTCTGTCTGTGCTGGATTATTATCTGTTCCTCAGGTGGAACCACATGTTCTGTGCACAAACAATTTTTTTTCCCTATACAGAGGAGCTCCTCCCACCCCCAAATTTTTTGGAAATCCAAATGATGCGAAGGTTTTCAGTTTGAGAGAATGCTGATGAAGTTATAGTGGAGGCTTGCTTTATGATCTGCTTCTCCACTGTGCAAATGAAAGACACGAGTTGAGGAAACAGCTTGAGTTCAGGCTAGCATGTGTAGAGTGCTGTGGTCTTTGAACGACAGTCTTTGGCCTTTTGACTCCAGACACTGAACAACTCTAGTTCTAGCCCAAATGTGCAGACTAATGTAAAAAATAAACTTTTTCAAGGACGGTTACAAAAAAGCCATTTCAAGATTGCATACAAAATTTTTGCAAGTTGCGCATTAAGAACTCTCCCTTTGTTGTATTTCTTCTTTTTGACAATAGTAATAGTCAACATGATAGATTTCTTTCTGACACTACAAATGCCTGATAAGATCTGATTTGTACTATGTTTGCAGACATACTGGCCATGTTAGAAAGCCTGCAACTTTTAAAAAGGCATAAAGGGGTCAGTTTAGCCAGGCGCAAAAGATGCGGTGGGGGCAAAGAGAGGACTAAATTTTGTATCATAAGGGGATGGAAGAAAATAGCTCTGCTCTGATCTTAGGGAGAGTATAGGGAAGAGCAAAATACTGCCAGTTGTCTTTCCCATATATGACTAAAACCTGTGATGTGTCTGGAGTCTAGTGTTAGACACACTACTTTCAGGCTATTGGTGGAAAATAGTATAGCCTGATTTATTTATTTTTAGACAGAAATTGTAACTAGAAATATGTGGAGGAGTTAAGCCATGCTAGGACCAGAATGAAATAACTTAACTTAGAGCATTAGATATTCTTTTACAGTGAAATACTGGGATTTGGGTGCTATCAGTTCTCCCATCTTTCTCCGAAAACCATCATATTTATTAATAAAATAGAAGCTTGCACTTCAAGCAATATGCTGTGTTTGCTATGAGACATTCAGAAATGCTGATTTGTTTTAAACATAAATCTATCCCAAAACAACATCTGTGTCGAAACCTCTTGGAGCTTTTTGTAGCCTCTGAATGTACTTTGGAGTGCCTCATTACAATGTTGAGAAAGTAGGGTGCTATTGTGACTCCAAGCCAATTTTCATGGTTCAAGAAGTCATCAAAATTGTTTCTCCTAGAATGCCTTCCCTACTAGCAATGATGGTGTGATACTGCTCAGAAATGAACTAGTAAATCTTTAGGTTGACCTGAAACAAAACACAGAATATGTTGGTGACACAGTCAGAGTCTGTGAAGGCTTCTCCTGTTCCTTGTAGATGAGGAGGACTCATAAAGCTGTTGTGAGCTGTTTGGAACAGAATTTTTGTGCTCTCAGTTTCCACAACAGAATACGTTTCTCTTTAAGCAAAAAAAATGAGGTATATGTTCTGCTCTGAATGGAGAGAAGATACTGAAGCTGTCCAGTCATTGACTAACCCTCTGTGGAGGACTGTAGGTTGGAAGGAGAGGATTGCAAAAATAGGAAGGCGAGTAACATGACAGAAGTTGATAAAGACCCCTCCAAATCACAAGCCTTGGTGCATGTGAAAGTTTGGTCAATTTTAGAGTCGCTCTGATGTGTGCTGGACACCCAAACCAGCTCAACTACTTCAGAAACAGAAAATGTTAAAAGATGTTGTAAAGTTGTGTGCATGTTTTTTTTTCTTTACACCCTTCTTGGCATAACTCTGAAGAGAAGGGATTGTGGCCTTGTAAATTCTGTCATAATGCTTTTGGGAAGAAGAATAAAAACTCAGCTGTCAGTTTGCCTTGATGTTGAAGGACTTACTAGTTGTTTGTATTGTCTTGTTATGATTCCAGAATGAAATACCAGTCTGTATCAAGTGGAGACTGTTTATGATAGAAGTTTGTTGAGGCTTCATTTTTATCATGAGCCTGTTCCTTAAAGTAAAGTTTAACTTGCAGAATTTGTTCCAAACACTTAATATATCAGATCTGCAGCTCAAGGATGGCATATGGCCTTGCTAAGTGCTTTTAGCATAGCTGAATGGGTCAGAGGAGGTTCCAGGTCTCAGAGCATTTATAGCAGATTATTTATTTTAATGAACTACGTAGATGCTCTTAACACAGCTAAAAGCAGGAATTTCATGCATTTCTTTTGTTGAAGTCCAATGTTCTGTACTTTTTGTTCTGGTTAGACTTTTATTCCTTGCCATTTTTTTCAACAACCCAAAAGTATACCTTGAAAAAGCTATTTCAGTAACTATTTACTAAGAAAGCCATTTTCAGATGTACAAGTCAGCCTGGAAAAAGACACATTTTGAAACTGGAAACTAAGAATGCAGCAGTATTTGTAGCTGATTGCTCAGTATGGATTAGAACACTTTAACTATAACTTCATTTGGTATTTCTAGACCGTGACATTCCTTGACCAACAGGTGGGTCTGTTCCAAGGAAATTGGCTGAATTCACATACTTTGAAGCTTGCTAAAGACTTTAATGTGATGAGACAGGCTTAAGTGTGATTACTGCATAACAGAAGTACCTTGTCTTCAAATAATTTAATAAAATATTAACACAACCTTGTATACTCTATACATAGTGTTATTTAGAGTGGTAAGAAACAAAATCATGGTTGAAGGCACAGATTAAAATTTCAGATTTAATTTCTTAGTGTTAATGAATTCAATTCTAGGACTACATAGAGCAAAGCTTACTAAATTAATTTGGCACTACAGAAGAATATTTCTGTGCTGATGTGTAAAAGGTGTTCTATGTGCAACTTGAAGACCTTTACTTTAGGGTATAGACATAAAAAAGCTGAAGCTCTCCTGTGAAATTTTTGCTAAGCTTCCTGATGCATGTAGAGAAATCAAACCCACTTTGTTTTGAATGGAACCCCACCAACTCAGTGCTATGCCACTCCCTCTTCACCCCCCTGCTCTGTTAGATTTTAGTTTATGCCCTGCTGTTATTTTTATAGAGGTAATAGAGGTAATACTGCTTTTGGGTCTAAAAAGCTGCTATTCCTTGCTTTGCTTGTAAAATGCTACACAGGGGAAACGAAGTCAGTTCCCAGCTTTCCTGTATATAGTCTGTCTGTAAGTCCTCAGTGAACTACATGAAAGGTAACCCTTCAGAGGAGGAGGCTTAGATTTCGTTTTGTAAGGGGTTTTTTGGGTTGTTTTTCCAATGGTATTATGAGAGTTGAATGACATGAAGATATTTTGATTTGTGTGGGAATAATACTGCGTAGTAAACAGTGGTTTCTAGTCTATGAAATTAAAAAATTTAAGTCCTTTTAGCATTTGAAATTGTTGGTAACTGTTTTATATC
Source organism: Phaethon aethereus (assembly GCF_964289735.1). Classification (NCBI taxonomy): domain Eukaryota; kingdom Metazoa; phylum Chordata; class Aves; order Phaethontiformes; family Phaethontidae; genus Phaethon; species Phaethon aethereus. The sequence goes on along the minus strand of NC_138577.1, from coordinate 32,893,652 downwards.
TCAGTGTATAACGTGTTTTCTTACTTAATGAGAAATTGTTTTTCATTGAAACTCCACAAAGAATTGGTGGTACACAGAGTCCTTTAATGACTAGCCTTTTTACTCTTTCATGTATTAGCTTGCAACATCATTAATGAGATCTGAATTGATGACTACTTTATAGTTTTGTAATATCACTCTTTTTTTTTTTTTTAACATGAGATGACCAAAATGGGAAGGCAGTATCTGACTGATTCGTTTGTGATATCTTTATGTTTAACAATCACACCTAAGCGGTTAAGTGCTCTCTTGATATTGTCTAGCTATTGAAGTTTTCACCTAGATACCGTTAGGGAAAACTGTACAAAACGGCAATGGGGAAGAAGAGCAACACTGATTTTGGTCAGAGAATGGAAGAGAAAAATCTATTGTATAGGGGACTGCCTGGTGAAGTGAAATAAATGAGGGCAGGTCAGCTCAAAAAAGCAAGAATTGCGTAGCTGGAGTTTCAGCCATGTGGAAAAGACCAATTCCTAGCTTTGTTGAATTGCTAAATATGATACTGATCAGGTTCTAAGCAATGAACTACTTTCTCCAATTTAGAGCACAAGGAATTCTCTAAACTATTGCAGAGTGGTTTTATTCTGTTTTTAAAAAAGCAAAACACAAAACCAAACAGAAAATTAAAAACCTCTGATTTTTCTCCAAACAATACATCACATTCCCCAATCCTAAAAGGTTGTTCCTAGTACAGAGGCACAATAGGGGTATTTTGCTGTCACAGCAGTTGTCAAGTAAACAAGCCTAGCACATATCTGGTCCTTGCAGAAGCTTTTATGAGTGACAACATGCTGGAGTTTCTGGAGTGTTGATGGTTCTGGAGAAAGGAGGCCTGTACATGCACAAGTAAGTACACAGCCTGAGAAACAAGCAGGAAGAACAAGAGCTGTTTCTGGTCACAAAACTGCAACATCATGGGAATAAGTGAGACAGGGTAGGACAGCTCATGCAACTGGAAATCTGTAATGGACAGATACAAGCTCTTCAGGAAAGACAGGTAGGGAAGACAAGGAAGAGGGCTGCTCATGATGTGAAGGAGTAGCTTATGGGTTAGGGTCAGAGAAGAGGCCACGAAACATGACACTGGTGGGAGTGTGCTGCAGACTGCCAAACAGGGTCACAAAGTACATGAAGCCTTTAAACAACTGAAGAAACACTCTGGATTACTGACTCTGGTTCTCATGAGACTTCAGTCTCCCTAACATCTGCTAGAAGGGCCATAAAGCAGGACATAAGCAATTGAGTACGTCTCTGGAAAATGTGATGGATAACTGCTTGATATAGATAGGTACTGAATGGGCTATCCAGGGCTCATGCGCAGCTGGATTTGTTACTCACGAATCAGGAAGAACTGATTTAGGGATGTAGTATGAAAGGCAGTCTTGGTTGTGGTGGCAAGATCAGGGTCCTGAGAGGGCTGAGGAAGGCAGGTAGCACAGTGCAGAGCCTGGACACTGGGAGAGCAGATTTTGTCTTATTCAGGGAACTGGTAGGTGAGACGCCATAGGTGGCAGCTCTGGAGGATAAAGGAGTTCAGGAAAGCTGATGTGTTTAAGGACAACCTCCTCTTAGCATCCCTGGCAAGACAGCCCCTGGCAACATCAGGCTGCGGGCTGACAGCTGGGGAGCAACTCTGTAGAGATGGAGGGGACATTGGGAGACAGCAACCAGAACATGAGCTGTCAGTGTGCCCTGGCAGCAGAGAGTCAAAAGGACCAACAAGGGCTTTATAAGCAGTAGTGTAGCCAGTTGAGGAAAATGACTGTTGCCTTCTGTTCACTACTTTGTTAAATGCATTTATATACTGCATCCAGTTTTTGCCCCCCTTCTCCTCTCTCAATACATGAAAATATGGATGAAAAGGAGCAAGTTTAGCAGTGGACCTTCAAGATGGTCAAGGGCTTGAGCACTTCTTGAGAGGAGCCACGTGAGTTGGGCTTATTCAGCCTGGAGAGGGATAGCTTCTGGGCTGCAGGATCCAACAGCAGCCCTCCAGCAACTGTGATGAGGTTATCAAGAAAGCAGATCCAGGGTGTTCACAGTGGTGGATTGCAGGAAGGTGAGAGATAGTGTGTATACATTGAAACAGGATGGGGGGAGCAGGTCAGACTGAATATAAGGAGAAACCTTTTTTTCACAAGGACAACACATCAGTGGAGCAAAGACCCAGTGCAACCTCAGTCCCTGAAGGATTTCAAGACCTGACTAGATAAAGCCCTCAGCAACCTGGCCTGATCACATAGCTCACTGTTCTGAGCAGGACCTGCTGAGGTCCTGTCCAAGCTGAGTTATTCTATGATGCTCTGACCACCATGGAAGCAGGCATAGACTCTGGTCCACTTTATGTTGTCGATCTTAAGAGGTGGGATTTCCTCACATCTGCTTCTTCCAGGACTGAGAATTATGATGAGTTACCGCTTGATGTCTGTACTCCTCTTGAGCACCACATACACAGCAGCAATCTATTGAAGCAAGCCGTGACTTGGTCTAACTTTTAACTGACAGTTGTTAGATAGGCTTTAGGTATGCGTAAGACATACTAATACAGAAGTAACATCACAAGGAAGGGAATTAAAGCCTTGGTGTGCTCTGCATGTCAGATTGCAAGAACTAAGCAAAAATCCAGTTGTCTATTGGAATAATATACTTGAAAAAGAATTTTTCAATCAATTTTTCAATTTTACAGTCTCCTGTATATTTTGAAAATTTTTTAATATTTATTGCTTTATTCACAGATAAATTGCTGCAATACCACTTAATATTATGTATCCAGCAGTAGCACATACATAAATCAGTCAAAATCAGCAATTCTAGTAAAAAGCTATAACCATTATTTAAGCAAAACTTGTTGCTGAAGTCCTGTGTTAAGATTACAGCAGGTTGGCTCTGCCAGACTTTCAGGGGAAGATCAGACTGATAAGAGTGGAAGACTGGAATTCTTGAAAAATTTAAGTTTTAGGTGAAAGTAATACAGGAGGAGCCAAAAATAGCTGAAAGTGCTGGAAAGAAGAGCCTAGTTAGTGCTTAGGGAGTATCATAGTTTCTGTGGCTAATAGATGTTTTTGTTGTTGGTTTGGGATAACAGTTCAGAGTCATTTGGAGTTTTGTTTGGTTGGGTTTGGGTTGTTTTTTTCCCCAGGAAGAGAATTCCTTATCAGACAAAAGAATACTCTTCTTTGTGCGAAAGTGTAATTGCATTCAGGAGTCATAGATAATCCTCCAAATTAATCTTTGATGGGAGCCACATAACCTTTGAGAAAATAAACAGGCTAGGAAAATAATATACTTCTGACAAATCTTGTATTTACCCATAATAAAAATGTTTGATTATACCTCCTGTCTGCAATATGAATCTCTGGATATTCTCACTTCCCTTCTCTTGCTGTCCCTCCTCTCTCCCTATTTTATTATGTCAGACTGTAAAGTGCATTCTTCTCCCCAAGTAATATTGGATAGCCAGGAAACAGCCATAGATCTGCTTTCATAGCAGTTAGTCTTTGGGACTTTATAGACTTGCTCCATATATGCTCCTGTGTGGGTATGGGAAAGGCTCTGTACTCCTTGGTGGGGAAAAAAAACCCAACCCATTTCAAATCTGTAACAGTAGGGGTTGATTTTTCAATGCAGTGCAATTACATCTTTTCTGAAAATCCATGCCAGCCTCTCCTTGTTTTTCAAATCTTTTCCCTCTTCTAGGGTCCCTGGTGTCATACAGGTTCATTTTGAGCAATGGAAAGACTACATTATCCTACTGTAATGAGGGCCAGCTGGTGGTATTGAAGCTCTTCTGCAGTTCTGTATCTAATTGAATTCTCTCTTTTTTTTTTTGTGGTGTTTTTTTTTTTTTTCCCACTGCTTTTTTTAACAGCTCTTTTTGAAGCTTTGGTAGTGATGCTGAATAATAAGGGAAATAAAAACTGGAGGCATTTTTCTCCCCAGCTAGTAAAAATTGTTAAGTTGGATAGCTAGGCAGATAGTATAAAGCATTGCTAGGGAGACTGATCTTCCAATGCAATAATACGTAGTCTGACTTTTTAAAGATGAAAAAGAATATAGCATTTTCTTCTGTAAGTGAAACATTCTTTTGGACACAGCACAGAAATGCCAAAAACATATTTGACTCTTGCAGATTCTGTACTTGTAGAAATAACTTAATTCAAATTATAAATCATAAGTTTTCTACTTCTGAAAATGACTCATAAGTGTTCTGTGCTTTTATCTGTTCTTCAGTTCTGGCCTATGGAGAAAGAGGTATGCATTTTACATTGTATGTACAAGCTATGGCATGTGCATTCATGATTCAGCTTGAAGTGAAACTGCTGTTGAGTGCTTTCCATGTCTGCAAATGGTTCAATGCTCTGGTGTCATAAGAGTATGCTTTGGCACATTACACATTAACATTATGATGAAATAAACATTAATTTCATTAGACTATAATTTGACGTTATAAAAGATGTGTGACAAAAGTATTTGTGTTTGGAAAAACTATCAAAAACTCAGTGAAAGCATAGATAAATGCAATTTAATATAATATTTTTTCTTTCCTCCACACTGTCAGCACTTGGTTAGAGGCAAAACATACCATGATTGCATCACTTTCCTGCCAGGGCTGTATTGCCTTACAAAGATTGCATTGAATGACAATAAATGAAAGGAACGAGGCAGTTTTCTCTTTGTGTTCAACTATTTGTCCTTAAATATGAAATGAAAGTATGGAAGTACCCTGTAGCAAGCTTCTTGGTAGACCATGTCTTATGACCAAATTATATTGGATTTTTTTCTGAATTAAAGTAATAATAATAGTAAAAAAATGTCAGGCCTATTACAAGTGATTGAGAAGGACCAGAACATTTCCTTTTATATTGAGACACTCAGAAGTTTCTCAACATAAAATCTGCACATAATTCAATGAAAACTTTGTGTAAAATTTTCAATTGGAGGATTGGTTTAGTGTTCTGATTGTCTTGATGAATTGGAAAATACCTAAAATAATAAGCAAAGGTGATAGAATAAATACCAGTCCAGAGCATTATATCCAAGAAGGAAAAGTTATCTAGACTAACCAAGTATGAGTGATTAGACTTCAGAGGCTTAAAAAATATGTAGGTTTTATATACTTGTGCATAAATATCAGTGTATTTAGATAGACAGATAGATAGATACTGATACATAAGCTGAGTCAACAGCACATATCCTTGTAAAAAGCAAATGTAGTTGTGGATTTATTAACCAGGGGATAAAATTACTCAATTTGCACTACTGATGACTTTGCTGTGAAAAAGATTTTGATACTTTTAGTGAGCAGACATCTGTGAAAAGTTCAGAGGATGGTAATAAGAATAATAAAGGCATTAGAACCTATGAGGAAAGGTTGAAAAAGTTTTATTTGTCTGATGTTATAAACATGTCTGTTACGAATTTTGTGTGTGTTGGCGGTATTTTTCTCATACATCCTTCTAGAGATACTGAGTCTTTCCCGTTGTGCAAGTAAGAATTGGGGATAAATATAGGAAACTCTCAGTGCCTAACTGTCATACGGGTTAATAAAAAAGACAGTGAAATCTGTCACTGGTGGTCTTGCTTGGGATAAATAAATACTTATTTCAGCTCCCTGCTTTCAGGCTAACTTTAAAGGACCTCTGAATATGCTTTCTATCCTTATCCTCATGACTATGCACAGAACCTGGTATCTGAACAGAATGCAGGTCCAGTTAACCGAGGGCTGGCTAATATGTAACAACCCTTTCTTCTAGATTTATTCTGCACTTAATACTGTTTCTACCTTAGCAACATCTCTTTTCCAACCTTAAAATTTCTAACCAGCTCAAACACATAAGTAAATGTGATAATTTATTTAAATACAGAAAATACCTGTTTTTCAGGACTTAACACTGATTTCTGTGTGAGTGCTATTATATTATATCGGGTTACCAGTGAGATTTTTATCTAGCAAAGATTACAAGATGTTGTAACTTCAATTATACAGCTAATTGTTATTGATGTTCGGTTTTCATCTCAATGTCTTTTTGAAAATGTACACAACAATCATAAGGTTTATATATGCCCAGTAAGAAATAAGTTTAAACCTTTCAACAGGAGCTTTATGCTTGTTAATTTTTGGGAAGTATCTGATAATCTAGTTATCCTCTGAGTGGGTTTTGAAGTTCTTACTTGTTAAGAAACAGAAGTTTCTGTGGTAAGGTATATGACAGGATATAGTGAAAGAGACAGCTGAAGCATTTTAAACATTTGTTCAAGTGAAAAATGAGATTACTCATTTAGCATAGAAAAAGTACAAGCAGTATTTGTACCTGCATAGCTAAGAAGGTAAATGTTTTTTATACAAATATGTACACCTTCCTTAAGTTACTGGTTTTGTGAGATTTGAATTGAATAATGGATTCTGCTGTCCTTAGGATATATTAATACATAACACTTTGCTGAACTTCCTTTACTACTGCAGATACTGAGAATTTTGTGAGGGAGAGATGTGGAACACCTGACTTCTTTATCAAGCAGCTTGATTATCTCCTCTGCTCTCCTCTCCCCAGTTAGTTTTAAACCAGGAAAGAATCTGTATTTGAGGTGAAGGTTTTATATGTATAATTTTTATTTCAGTTTAATTAAAAATGTATTAAGAATGTAAAGATGCTATAACAAGATAGGTCAGTAGGAGTTGTATGACAAACTAGACATCGGGCCGCCTTCTGTTTTAGTAACTCAACTTAAAGACAAATGCAAAATGTTAGTGAAAACCAGAGGAGAAGAAAACAAAACTTTTAAAATGGGAAAATATTAATGTCTGTTCAATATGTAGTAGACTAAGAATATTCCATCTTAGACAGGTGAGATGAATTGACCTAATAAGCTAATCATTTTGTTTTTGGTAGGGACATGTATCTTTTGCATGTTCCTGTCCTGATCTTAGGATGCTTTTTGAGTAATGAGCTAAAAGTAGGAAAGGAAAAGAGCATATAAGAAAGTATGAGAAAGACCAGGAGGAGATGCTGTCTGTTTTATTTGAAGATTAAGTATATTTGCAAATAGTGTTGTGGGATTCTGTTGGGTTTTTTCTTAATATATTCAATTAACCCATTACTCAGTCAACACACTGTTGATGATTTATCATTTGATCATAAAATGAGGTGGCTGTTGAAAGGCATACGTGTGCTATGTTTTGACTCTTGGCAGGAAGAGGAATGGCTAATGTTAAAATGCCGATGAGTTTCTGAACAATAAACTTCTTTTCATGCTTTATCACTTTCATTGATCAAAAAAGAAAGAGAAGTGACACATCTTCTGCATAGGCTGCTTTCTATAGAGTCCTTCCTGTGCCTAATAAACTTTGTGTGATGACATTCTTTCCATCTACAGCTTTGCCAACTTATCTTTGTTAGTAAAAGATCAGCCACCTCCATGACTATACCTGAAAAATTACATTTTTCCTAATGTCTTAGACACTGAGTAATTTTCTAGGGTTTTGTAAGTAACTTTTTCCTCTTTAAGTTTTCACTGAGAATTAGTCAAAAGGATTTTTTTTAAGTTCTTTTGTGATTAAAACAATTGTTTCCTTTCTTCCGTGTGAAGTAAAATATAAGCAAGCTTTTCCTTTCCTGACTACTACCATCCTTTTCCCCTTGGGGTGGGAAACCGCTAGATTTGTTTTCTATTGACAAGATACTAGTAGCGCTTATGGCACCTCTAATGCATTTGTCTTGAAGCATTAGAAAAATTGTTTTGCCCGTTAGGTGATCTGGGCTTAATTCAGGAAATAAATGCTCTCTGGTAATAATTCTATATCCTTATTAGTTTGCATGCATCAAATGGAAGAGAACAAGATAAATGATATCTGTACTGAGGAAGATTAGAACAATCTATCTCACAGGAAAATAGCCAGCTTGGTTGGTATTAGCTGGGAGATTGTATACTCTGCCTGACCGCTGTAAAGAAATAAATGCAATGGTTTACCAAGAGCAGATTTTAGTAGCTACTTCTAACATGCAAGCACCACCAGCAAAAGATGGAAAACAGACTGGTTGCTCCACCAGTAATGAGACAAATGTTAATTAAATCTGTTCAGTGGAATCAGTTCTACAAGCCTTTTTGCTGGGGAGTATCTGTGACTAGTACATGTTGTTGTGAAGGCAGCTTGCTTAGGTAAAACTCTTGCCTTGCTTGGAGGTGCACCTGCAGCTAACTCTTACACATGTAGGCTTAGTTTGTTGGTGGGATTTAACTGACTTCAAAGAAAAAAAATGCCTTCTGAGGCTGCCTCCTTTAACCGTATGAATTTTCCATAATTCCTTCCTTCTTAGTAGAACAAACCTACCACTTACTCTTCTGCTCTTAAGTCCACTGAAGTCAAGTCTGGCCATTTACTTGTTTTTCTATGAAATACTGTTTCTTGAATGCCAAGTTTAAAAAAGGGGGAGTGAGGGGAAGAGCCCTGTATAGAACAGAACTTGTAAGAGCCCAGGAGGTACAATGGATAAGTAAAGAGATCTTACACCTATTTTAATTCCATAACAAAAATGGTGTAAAGAGATCCACAGTAATTTTGCAAGTCAGAATCTGAAATGGATAGGAAGAAACATCATATTTGCACGTTTTGCTGGTATTGTAACACCCTTTCATACTGCCGTATCATTTTACAGCCATTTCTTCTGGTTTTCATTTTTGATTCAATTCTCTGAGTCTGAGTCTCTATTTCTTTTTTGAAAGACATGTTTGAGGCAAACAAGGAGCATACCTAGAGGCATTATTGGGGGATGGAAATAGCAAATTAAATAGTTCTTACTTATTCAGTTATTAGTCACATTTCAAAATGACTTGATATTGTAATGTTAACTCTTTATGTTACACTGCTTGATCTATTTTACTATTCCTGCAGCATGGATGCCAGTTTTTTACATAACTGGCTATCCAGTGAATTTGGTTTGTCTTTATAGAGCTTGTATAAAACTCCTGAGAAATCTAAGCACTGACCACAGTACCTTAATACTTTGTTTACTGTGTAGATAAGATTATTAAATGCAGGTGGAGGACACCCTTCTTCACTCTGCTGCATGTTTGTTTCCCAAAGGCCACATGGCAGAAGCACGGAAATGCTAGGCGACTGCCAAGAGTGGTACTTTTGTACCATGTTCCCTTGGATTGAGCCTCTCCTTTGCACAGCTTAAAACATCATTTTAGGATTTAGGTGCTTTAGATGTTATTTTCTTTTTATATGGCATGCAATTCCAGTAACTTATTGACAACAACAGTAATATAAAGGATTTTTTCAGTGCAGTTTATATCCTGGCTTGTAGAGATATATACTATGAGATGCCTTTCTTTTTATGGTAGCTTCTAGCTTGTAAATATTATGAAATATGTCTATGCTCTTGGAAGCTTTAAAAATTGAGTTTTCTTTTTAGGAACTGTAGTTTCTTGCAGTGCTTATAATTTTAATTGCTCTGTGTACTTGATTTGAAAAAAAATGGCAAACAAGCTTTGAAGCAGCAAGATAAAACATTTAAGTCTTATTTTAACCATTTGATCTAGAGGCCCATTTCCTGACATTTCTGTGTGCATGCTGGTCATAGAACCAAGCAGACACTGTAATTATTAAAAGTTGTCATCTCTGTATTGCTCTCTGGTGGCTTACAATGGAGATATAAGCATAGGTATTACTATTCTATTTTGCATTTATTTTTGCTAAACAACCATTTGCAGCAGCTTCTGGTTTTGCACATTGATTAGGAAGGATGACACCTAGGACGTGTCACATAAGCCTTTAATCTTTTATCTGCTTATGAAATGTGAGGTGGCCTGCTGCTGCAAGGGATTTGTGCAGTCATTTAGCTATACTACATGCACACTACCTTTGTATGTGTTTTGTAAGTGATTTGCAGATTTTTGTATGTGTTACTGTCATGTTTCTGAAAAATTAAGCCTTATTTTCATTGCCCTTCTCAGTACTCAGAAGTTAGAAGTTAGCAATTGTTTAAAGAACGCTTTCAGAGTCTCTGATCATTGAAAAACTGTAAGTGAATATAACCTTCTGTTATAGGAACAGTAGCCGTGGCCTATAACAGATGTGGAAGAGATTAACGTGTGACTGGAGGTTCTTTTAACATGGTGTAAGGATATTCAAATTGTTTTTTAAAGTTTCTCTTTTCTTAGATTTAGATAGTGACTTTCAGAACTTAAGCAGAGATGGTGTATATTTATCTGGCTGTTAATTTGTTCTAAGGTAGATTAATTCCTTTTCTGTCTGAGTATCTGTTTACCAGGTTGTCAGCATAATTATGTCTTGAGGATGGTGACGTGAAATAGAGTTCCCTAAATAGGTTTACTGCCATGACCAAGTGTTTGTCCTGCCCACTGTTTTTGGAGGGGTGGGGAAAAGAGTGTACTGCCAGAACAGCCATTAAATATACCAAGTTACCACTACAGACTTTGTCCAGGGTTAGTTACTGTGTTTTGCTCTCTCCAGCTACATCTTGACCTGCACGAAATACATCAGAGAAATTGTATTTAATACGGACAGACAGTGAAGAGAGAGCATTTTGCACTGGCTCTGCTTTCTCTTTCTGTTGGGGCTTTGTATATCACCTTGTATCCCATTTGTTTTGCTTTGTGTATCACCTTAACACAAAACCAAAGTAGCATCTGTTCCTTCCTACAGCATCTGAACATGAAACAGAAAGGCAGAAAGACAGACAGAAAATAAGCTAAGAGTATAAAGTATCAGAAATTTCCAATCTATCTACCAGTGCCAGAGTGGCTTGTAATCCAGAGAAGCCTGTTTAATTTTTTTCAAGTTGTGAAAGTTGATTAAATTATTTCAGATAAGAATTTTCTCCCACTGGATTTAATCAATGAAATGATGGTATAAATGCTCTTTTCTGTGGTTTGACATCATTGTGACAGTCTGAAGAATAATCAATAGAAATGATAAGGATAGTTACCACTGTCTAGTTTATTAGCATTATCAGTTTCACAGCAACTGGCCTTTTCCCTTTCTGCCTCACTTATCTTCATCTGTCATGTTTCATTTTGTCAGATTGATTTCCTTTTACTATAACAGTTGGTATGTGGCAGACTTCAGATGCTAATCAGCCCTTAGTTTCTCACATGGTGTTGAGAAACTACTAGCTGTATTTAAAGAAAAATGGGAAAGTTATTTCTAATTGGGTCCTCCTGAGTGTGTTATAAAATATGAAATGTTACTTGCTATTAGTACCTATTTCATTTTGAAATACTAAACTTAAATATTGATCATGTAATTTTAGAATTTATAACCAATAAAGAAGTTGCTACTGTCATTTAAGAAAACCTGTTCATTATGGAGTTAAACTTGCAGAAATTTATATAGGTTTTTTTTTAGATTATGATATGAACTGTACTTGTATATACATCTCTAAAACATGGTCTGATTGTTGTAGGACATGATTTCTTAATAGTAGTGGAAAAGCATGCTTGGGTGTGTACCCATGCATCCACATCACAGCTTTAGCTCTCTTGTGCCATGCATAGCAACCTGGTTGGGAAAAGTATGGCATCTCCCTTCCTCCCATGGTAAATCTGCACCTGAGACCCTTTACCTTCTTATGTTCTTATGCAAACATAGTCATGTAAATGGTCCCTATTGAAGTTTTTATGGCTATAGAGATCAGAAGCTTATGTATTTAAAATTAAATAGAATTTCTTCTCTAAGACATGGCATTTGGATGGTGAACTGTTGTTCACCTGATGTGTATGATGTGTACTTGTGGCTTGTTTCCTCAATAAGCAAGTTCTCCCATCAGTGAGATTATTCTAAATAAACTACAGCACACCTCTGGTAAGCTTGAATGATCCACTTTTTTAATCTTACCACCTATAAAGTTCTACATGTGAAGTTACGGCTTGCAGTAAAATGAATACCTACTGTTCTTAATTCTTGCTTCTGATCTGCCAAAATGAGAAAATAAGTAATCTTAAACATCATTGCAAAGTAAGTCCTAAGGGAGTAGGACTTGGCTTTTGTCATAAAATCTGTATGTTAATAGGTCAAAAATCTTCTCCACCCTTTCAGTACCCCAGCGTGGCTGGCATTTTCAATAGAACACATGTGGAGGAAAATAAGACACAATTATTAACAACTGAAAATAGGGTATTGATTTGAACTGAGGTCAAACATGATTTAGTTTTCTAGCTTTCATCTAATTGGGAATCATCTTTTGTGGTGGACTCCTGAGTCTTTCCCTGTATAGATCTGCTTTCAATTCCTGACTTGCTTAAGGTTAACGTAATCTTAATGTAGTTTTGCTTTATGATCTACCAGTAGTTTTTGCCAGCGTATCAGGGTATCCTGGTCATTCAAAACTGTCAGAGTCTAAGGTGTTCAATTCAGATTGGCATGTTAAGTGGGTAAGCACAAGGATATTGCCCCTGAATTTTTTGAAATTTTGAAAGATTGAGATACATAAAAGTTGCTTGAATGCCCACGTAGGTGCTTGATTTTGCAACTTAGAACATCCAAATTTCATTTGAATGCATATACTCTTTTAGTGTCAACATTGCTCATAAACCTATTTAGCTGATCTGATGTTGGGTCTGGACATATTAATGCTGCTGTTAATGACACAGGGTAGATAGATGCCCTGCCTTATGTCTGCTCTGTCAGAGTCTGCCAGAGGGGTGTTCCCTGCTGTGCTGAACAGGCAGTGCTGGAGCCCACACATGGAACGTGACAGCAGCATTACCCACATCATTTTGCAGTGCCTACAGTGCTCTCTGCAAAGAGCTCAGACATACTCCAAACTGGTTTTTTTTACAATTATTCGAGTAAGTTTAAGTTGTGCAATGAGACAGTACATTCTGGAACAACATTGGCCATCATTGTTGCTCAATTTTCCCTTTTCCTTAATGAAAGCTTGAAATCCAGTGAAGTCAGTGCAGAATTGCCCTGGAACACTGGCTAAATCTTTGTCATGCAGATTCCCTTTGTAGTCCTACAGCTACAGCACTGTAGTCTTTAGTTTTGGCAAGATGAAACTATGCCAAGTGACAAAACTGATCGTGGAAGTGGAAAGCAAGAATTAAGATTTTTTTCAGCATAAAGGAGGACAGAATAAAGGGCATTTCTGGCATTTGGGACAGGTAGTCCTGGGTTTGGCATAAGATTGCACAGATTCAAAGAAGTTTTGGAGCAACTTTAGTGATGTTTGTTTGTTGTTATTAGATTTTCTCCCTATAACTTATGAATAAATAAAAATAGATTTAAAAACAAACCTGTGCAGCAATACTGTGGATTACTTACTATGCCTAAAAACATCTCAGTGCTTTCTTGGTGCTACATTGTAAGTCTACAGCCAAAATAGATCTTGTATGGTAAACTGTTCATTGTGACATCGTGCAACTTCAGTAATAGCAAGAACTAAACTATTAATTTAGCTAAATGTCACTAGATCTACTTTTTGCTGACTCCTGTGCATCAGGATTTCTCTGAAACGTTTTCTTCTTGGCTATGCCACATTTCCCCATGTACACATAAAACACTCATCTCTAAGATTCATCAGACTAAAGTTTCCCTCCAACACATCTTTTTTTAAGAAATTAATTAAAATACAGTATTGTGTTTCATCTAGGTAAGATTTTACATCCACATTGAAGAACTTTGCTCAAAGGAAAGTAATTATGAGCATTTTTCTATGTGTTTTTCCCCCCTTTATTTTTGTATGGGCTAACATGTAGAAAGTTCAGGGTTGTTTGTTTTTAAGTGAAAAAAAGAAAGATCCTTCTGGTTACAAAAGAATATGAAAAATTGTTTGATTATGTTATCTGGCTGCTGTTGATGATAAAACAAGTTGTTTTCATTTATACTAAGTTGTTTATATAAATTACTTGTAGATATACATGAAAATATCCTTGGGCTTCTGAAATTTGATATGACAGTCTCCTACAGAGAGGTGTTTGTTTGACCTTAGTATCTGTGACTAAGTAATACCTTTTTCTTTCCGTACTTAGGTTTTAAAGAGCTATCAAACTATAATTTGTGTCAGGGGTTCTTTTCGTTATTAGAGAAACCATGTTAGGAACCTTTAGTTTACTCTGGTAGATTTAAACTTACAGCTTCTTTTTACTCCATATTTACTTCTTTTTACACTGTTCATATTAAACTATCTGTTTTTCTTCTCCATTAATATAGGTCTTTTAGCAAGACCTATATTTCATCAGCATATCCTTTTCCCACTTCCTCCACATGTACTTCTTCAAATTGAAGCTCATTTAAGGTAATACTGTGCATCCTTATCTGTGCTGACAGGCAGACAAAGGATCCCTTAATACTTTTCACATGTGTGCAAACTACACACATTATGAAGTTGAAGGGGAAAATAGAGGTTATTAAATTGATATTACATGTCATTTTATCTTGTCACGTCAACCCTCAGCAATTTACCAGGCTTAGGATATTTGGGACCACAATGGGGCTAATTAACGGGCAGTGTGCTTGTTTACTTTAGAATTTCCAAGTGTCTCATAGGTGACAAAATAAAATCTAATTATTTTGATATTTTATTGAGTGGTTTGTCAGTTATTATATTATTACTTCTTCTGAAAAAAACGATCTGAAAATTATGGTTATCAGGAAGGTGGAACCTGTTGATATTTTTTGTGAGAACAACAATTACAATGTAAGTCTTGAGGAAAAAGAAACAGATTAAACTATTGTGAGACTACAGTGAATGTTGTTTTTCCTACTGTGTACAATTATATGTAATTAGATCTGTCCTTTTTTTATTATGCTGTCTAAAAAAATTAATTTTACCTATCTAGGTACTGAATGAGCTTGTAAATAAGATAGCAAGATCAACATAGTCTGAAGAAATAATTAGTAACAATTTAACAGAAATTGTTCTGGCTAAATCAATAGTAATGGAGATGAATAAATGGGTGGAAACTTTAAGTAATTACAAATCCTTTAAATTATTCTTGAATTAGAAGGCAGGAGAAAAGAACAGATTTAATTACTTTTATAGATGCATGAGAAGAGAACTTTCTGAATTCTCGCTTTGCTCTTTTTCTAGAATACACTTTTTTGGGCAGCTGGTATTCTGTTTCCTGTACCTTGTTGGACTTTCTATGCAACTCGGCTAGGCTAGACATACAAACTCAAATACTCTGTTTTTTTTAAAAAAAATTAGTTACAAACATTAATGGGAAGAAGCAGACTTCTTAATGTGTTAAATAACTTCTATCCTCTGTTTTCGGACTGCTTATTTTTGACACAGGTTTTTTTTTTGCATCACTTTTAAGGAGGAAAGACCACTGTTCTTTTTGGTGTTCTGTACAAGTACAGAGGAACTTTTAAGATATACTACATTTACCTTTATTTAATGGAAATGTACTGGGATGTTTAAGATGGAGCTTGTAATTAAAAAAAAAAACCTAATAGTCTGCTTCCTTTATTCCTATGCAGCACCAAAAGTTCTACTATGATGTATGAATATATACTGTCTAGATTGTACTTTTTTCATTATCTTTTTAAATATTAATTACAGAAGTATTTTCTCATGGACTTTTGATACATATTCCAGTATCTTTAAAAGTTCTGCTATCTTCACAGCATTTTTTTCTATATTTGTGAACTGTGATGTTTCAAAGGAGTTATTAGCTTTATGATGCATCATGAAGAAGAGAAATCCTCAAAGAGCAAAGAGGTGTCAATATTGATTCTAAAGGTACTGTCAGCTAAATTAAAATCAAGCAGAGTAGATTGGAAAGCAGCCAGATGGTACCCTTTGGATCACTATGGAAATGCAAAGGTCAGAGAACCTTTACCTAGGCTGCTGAGACCTGGGGAACCCTCAAAACCTAACACTGGTATCCTGGTTTTCTTGACCTTGAGAAGCAGCATTAGAAAGATTCTGCATTAAAGCATTTGCTAATTGACCTACATGCTTTCTTGATATAAACTATTCTGAGTCATTACTGAAGAAGACCATTCTCAGTTAAAGGCTATGAATGACTGAAGTAAAAGAAAAAAGAGAAACCTTCTCAGTGTTTCGGATTTATAGACCAATGAGAGATTGACTCTGTCTTTAATATAAATGGATGACTTAATTTTGTTTAACCTTTCTCCCTTCTTTAGCTGGAAAGGCAACTACTGATGCAGAACCAGATGAGAGAGATACAAACAGCCATGCAGATTGCTTGGACACCAGAATTTCTCAGATATTTTGGGATATTTTTTGGGCTTGCAGCTGTAGGTTTAACAGTTGGGTATGCAGTTTATTTCCTAACAGAAAATATAAATATAGTACATTTATATTTCTATGATGCTGGATCTTCCTTTTGCATTACAACAGGTAGTTATTTTTATGCAACAACTGCTCAGAGATTGATCAGATGATAGTGACCTGACTTCTGTCTGCTTCCAGATGTGTTTTGGTTATGTCTATACTGCAGATTTTATAAAAGCAGACATGTTAGCTGACAATAAAATGATACAGCTGAGGTACCAAAAATCAGTGTAAAATAAGTTATGTGTGGAGCAGGAGGGATTGTTTAAAAGACATGCTATTTTCTTGTTTGTATTGTGATTTAATGAGCTACTAATGAGCAACAAGTCCTCCATCATCTGGGTTTTTTAATATGCCAGTGAACAAGTGGACATATTCTGAAAATTGTTCACTTAAAATTTGAATTAAAAAAACCCTGGCTACTAAAACTATATTGCATGGGAAAGAACTTGCTTTATAGGACTTTTGTTTGCTAACACGTTTTTCTTGTGCTAGAACATGATTAGAGGGAATGCAGGAAATATTTGTGGTTTTGTGTACATAGTACAGATTAAATGCACTTTATGCATTATGTGTTCTCTGTGGACTCGGATGCATTTGGAACTGAACATAGTAACTTGATTGCTACATGTTGCAATTGGCTGGATGGATATATGCATGTGCACATGTATGCTACATGAGTTAGATAATCCCGTTTTTGTTAGATATAGTCAAAACTCACTCAAAGCATTTTTTTTTAATACCCTTGGGTTGACAGTTGAGCAAGAAGGCAACCAGAAGATGAATGCTTCTGAGAAAATTAAGATTTGTTCTTTGATTAGAGAGTGTAGAAGGATACACAAGTCCTAGACAGTCAAGGTCAACTGAACTAACAGTGCTGATGTGCTGAATGTCCTAAATAAGATTTTTTTTGAGCAGAGCAATAAAGAACAACAACCCAGGAGTTTTATTGCCAGTAGTTCCCTTAAGCTTTATATTTGCCTATCAATACGATATGGGCTATGGGACACTGTTGCAAAGGATAAAAGGTATGTGTATATAAGTCTATCTGGTTCACACATAGAACCAAGCTTAATATTTCAGATAACCTCTTATTGTTTTAGAATGGCTGGGGGAAAACTTGCAATAGATTTTGTCTTTTTTTTTCTGGACAAAAATCTTACTCTCTCATTTCTTTTCTTCTTTGTTACAATCAGATACTTTCCTAATCAAGAGTACTCACTCTACTTTTACAGCCTTTCCCTCCCATTAAGACTGGGTTTTAATTTCTCCTCTCTTGTTTTAAAAAATGTGACTTTTAAGGCTACAAATACAGCTAAAGTAAGCATTGCATATTTGTGACAAATGACGGATCTAGAGATTTCCTTCCATGCTCTGCCCTAATGCTGTTGTTTTGGTAAGGGGTAGGGATGGTAAGAGCAGATAAAGGGATACAGACAGGAATCATGCATGCCCTTACACCTTCATGACCAAACACAGTCATCAGCTGATCACCTTGCCAGAGTGCCATGCTAAGATGGAAAAAAAAGAAAGGTGAGTCCCTGAAAGTGGGGTCTTGCCTCATAGTTGGCAGTGGCAGATCTGATTAAGTGATGGGTGTTGAGGATTATGGAGGTGTCTTTATGTTAGCTCTGATTCCTAGTGAAGGAGACATGCTAAGAGAGTGTTTAGTCTAAGTGAAGACAGCATTGGGCCATGGCTTGTCACCTTCACAAATCATCTTAGTTAAGTCACTTCATTTTCCTGTCCGCTACCGACACAAACATACTGAAACAGAATAAAAATTTGTTTCAGTTCTTGGTCTTAGACTCCAGACCTAAGAGCTAGCTTTCCTAACTCTGTGTAATTCACCAAAAATAATAATAGATTAATAAGACAAACTCTGAGATATTTCCTGCTGCAGACAGGTGCAAATATATTTAGGTGATGGCAGCAATGTATATCTACGAACATTTCCTAAACCCCACTAAATACTTTTTTTATTTTAATATGAAGAGGCAGCTAAGCAAAGGGAGAAAAAATTGGTGGCTCTTGGAAATCAGAGTATTGAAAAGGAGATTAGTACACATAGTGCAGAAGGAACACTTGGGATTTAGGATTTGTTAATAACATTTTTGAAAATTGAGGTAATTCTCATTCCAGAATTTTGAAAGAGTGAGCATTTCATAATGCAAACCCCATGGCAAGAGTATGTAATGTATTTACTGAGGACCATATGGCCCTGTCTAGGTTGAAGAGGGGCAATGTGGTATCCTATTGCTTTCCAAATAGGAAAAGTCCTCTTTATAATTTCAGATCCACTAAGAAAACTTCAGCATTAAGTAAGACTTGTGAAAATGTTGTGGGGAAAAAAGCTATGGAGCTAAATGGACAATAAGATAAAATGAAATATGCCAAACTAACTCCGTCTTTTCCAATAAAATAATTTCTCTTTTCCAAAAGAAATGTGGTAGATCTATTATAAACTCTTGAAAGCATTTAGTGTACTACCACATCAAGATGGAGTTAGCATGAAGGGCATAGGGGAAGGCCACAACAATGATCAGAGGGATGGAACATAGCTCCTGTGAGGACAGGCTGAGAGAGTTGGGGTTGTTCAGCCTGGAGAAGAGAAGGCTCTGGGGACACCTTATTGCAGCCTTCCAGTACTTAAAGGGGGTTTAGAAGAAAGGTGGGAACAGACTTTTTAGCAGGGCTTGTAGCAACAGGACAAAGGATAATGATTTTAAACTAAAAGAGGGTAGGTTCAGGCTAGAGGTAAGGAATAAGTTTTTCACAATGAGGGCAGTGAAACACTGGCACGGGATGCCCAGAGAGGTAGTAGATGGCCCATCCCTGGAAACCTTCAAGGTCAGGTCAGATGCTCTGAGCAACCTGATCTAGATCTAGTTGAAGATGTCCCTGCTTATTGTAGGGACATTGGACTAGGTGACCTGTGAAGGTCCCTTCCAACCTAAACTATTCTATGACATCGAAGTTAGTAGACAGGCAAGCATTGGAGTAAAGAGAAGATGTCAAAGGTTTGTGCTTAAAGAGGAAGGATAGTCTTTGTCAGGATTATTAGCAATATTCCTTAAGATTTGGTCTGGATCTGCTTTGGTATTGTATTTGAAATTATGAGTAGGTTATACTAATCAAATCTGGATTACAAACTTGATTGAGGATGACAAACTTGATTAGTGCCATCAACAGAGAAAAAATAAACTGTAGTTTATTTAGTTCAAGAAGAACTGACTACCTGAAGAACTGAGATAATAAAATAGGATTCAATTTGATAAGAAGGTCAGCAAGAAGCTAGAGACTAATAGGGATTTCCACCATCAGACCTCACCAGTGGGAAATTATAGAAAAAGGGAAAAAACTGAATGTATTAAGTGATTGCAGAATGAGTATAATCAAGTAGTGTGATGAAATTATGAGAGTCAAGTGAAGTCTAGAAATATCAAGTGAGGTGTCCTAGTATCACAGCACGGTTGAGGTTGGAAGCGACCTCTGGAGGTGGTCTGGTCCAACTCCCCTGCTCAGGCAGACTTACCTAGAGCCAATTGCCCAGGAAAATGTCAAGATGGCTTTTGAATATTTCCAGGGGTAGATATTGCACAAACTTAGTATAAATAGAGAGTACAGATAGGAAGGTATTGATGCAGGAAAACAGTAATACCCTTCCTTGGAAATTTATACATAATTTGGATCACTTCTGTACAGGAAATCTAGAATTACTGAGCAGCTAAAATTATCAGAGGATCCTGAGCTGCCTTGTGAGAGAAAACAAAGTGATTAGTTTGTTTAGCCTTGTAAAAAGACCTGAGAGATTTGGGTCTACAGATCCTACTTACAAGATAGGATAAAGGAAAGTAAGAGAAAGAAATTAAACTAATTAGTAATATCAGCACTAGTGTAAATGGAAGTGGATTAGCCTGAATGAATCTGGGCTGGAAATCAGAAGAAGGTTTGTAATTATGTGGAAATTGGGTTCAGAAGTTCATTTTTATTTTAAGATTAAACTTAAGTAATTGAAGAGAAGGTTTTATGACTCAATTGACCTGCAGCCACAATGCTTGTTCTTATTACCTAGCTGATCCCTGTGTCCACTCCCAGACTACTTTCTCAGCCACCTCCCTGCTTGTCCATGTATTCTGTTGGTGCATGCCATGCTTTATCTCTGTGGTGTAATGATGGATGTATACACCATTCCCTTTATAGTTCCCTCTTCAACTGGTCTCTTTCTTCCAGGGTATGCCAGTCTTCAGCCTCATGGCCAATTCTCTCTTCTAAGCTGATCTGCAATTATTTCTGTGCTGCACAATCTTCTTTGTATCTGAACCACCTTGATCAAATAGCCCTGCATCTGCTGTCCTTCACTCTCTGCAATCAATTTATACCCTTAGAAGGTTTCTCTTTCTCTTTTACCAGGCATTTTGTCTCTGATCTTGCTTACAGTTAATTTTTTTTTCTGTCTCTAACCTACTTGTCCAAACATTTTCTCATGAGGAGTATATTTTCCCACATTGAAATCAGAGGGTTTTTTCCCTGCTTTATAGCTTGAGCTAATTAAAGCAAAAACTAAGGACATGGGGAGAAATACCTGTTTTGGGTTCTGCTTGTGCTGTTGAAAAGCCGCAAGTGTGTGAGGGCCATGTATCAGAACTGAAACTTTTAGGGGTGGCAGGGTTACAATGAGAGAACAGCCATCAAGTGCACTGTCTTTTCTGAATGGCTGAGGACACTAAGAATCAGTCATGGACCTGCTATCTGTGTTCTTGGCCTTGCTGTTCTGCTTTCCCTCCCAGTCCAGGTACATATTACTGGTGTTTTTCAGACAAATGATTGGAGGAGGAGAGGGATTGTATAGCCAGCCTCCAACTGCACTGAACTTCTCCAGTAAGCAATGAAACTCTGGCTGCCTTTTCCAAGATTTAGATAGCTCATTGCTTGTATCCTGAGCCATGTGAGAAGGACGGTGACTGGGCAATCTGCTCTAGTGCATGTGAGTGACGGGCATAGAGATTTGCCTATCTATAACATCTCTCGGTCACCTAAGATCTCTTGCTATTACATAATCAGGTGCTCTGTGTAACTGACTGACATTGTGCTATTACTAGTTACGGGGAGTGGTAACCAGTGTCATCCTGTTGGCTATTACCAATGTGCGGAGATCCAAACCGCTGTAATACTACCAAAATTGCAACTGGAGATTTCGGCATTCAGACCTGTTTTAAAGAATGACCACAGTCTTGACTGCACTCCAATATTCAGTCAAGCTTATTGATGTAAATACAGCTTCAAATAACTGCTGTAACCATCATTAAGCTAGGAGTTAAAGCGTAGGTAAACAAGATTGTTTACTAGATGGCATCAGCCAAAAAAGCCCACGTTCTTTGCCTAACCTTCATCCTTTCTTATACCACAATCAAATCACCACAACTTATGCATATTGTTCAATCCATATCTTTTGTTTTTTGGATTCTCTGTCCTAGAATTTTTCATGCCAGCCTTACCCAGAGCATTCTGCACCCTACAACTTTGCCCTACTATGCTCTTAAGATTGCATGTTTAGGTAACTGTCTTAGCAAATCTTTTTGTGAGCAGTATGCTTTGACCAGTGCTGCTTCAAGTCCGGTGCTACCCACTTTCTGCCTGTAGCCTGACATCTTTTAGCTTAGGCCTGAGACAATTGTCCCTAAATATGACATGTCTAAGATACTGTGTACAGGGTATTTACTTCTTAAAGCTCATGTACACTTTTGTGTGTATGTCTGATCCACTCTCTTCTCAGACTTCCAATTGATCAAATACAGCATGGGGTTGGTACGAAGTACATGGTGATGCTAAATCCTTGCTGTATCTCATGCCTCCATTCCAAAGCAGTGCGTAATAAATCTCTAAACGTTAACATTACTATAACTCAGTGTACTCCTTAGGAGAAAGGGGCTAACAGACATAGCAGAGAGAACACCACAATTGATTGTTACGGCGGAAGTTCTTTCAAACAAATGCAGCCTGAGGCAGATATTCAGTTCAGACCAAACACTTCCATGTGCAGTTATCCCACTGGTCCAAAATTCATTAAAGACAACTTTAATGCTACACTGGCATCAACTGTGACTAGGTATTTTGTTGTTCTGGCCCAAACAAGAATAGCTTAATCAGTTTCTTAATTTTTTTTTTTTTTCACTTCCTTTGCTTTCTCACAGTAAGGGTGAGGAAATTTATTTAATTTCTTTATTTTTTTGAGGTGAAGCAGAGCACATATTGGACACACAGAGCACTTTGCTAGAATTGCCAAAAGGACCACTCACTAGCAAAGACCTGGAGACAATCAGAAGATCTCACAGCAAGTTCTTCATAGAAAAATAGGAAGATGGTATTAAAGCTTAATATCTGAAACATGGTTGTAATACTGATTTTGGACATAAATGTCAAAATCATTAAAATTTTGATAAAATTATGAACTTTTATAAAACCAAAATAGAATTCATTTTTTTTAAATCAGTACTTTCTAAAGCAATTATTTTTGTATTGTATGTATCCCTTGAAATTAACCCTTGTTGCTGTAGTATATTTTTCTTGTTTAAAATGAAATATTTAATTTCCACTGTCTATTTAGAGTCTGAAGATAACTTTCACCTGTAGAAAAAATGTCTGCTACTGACCAAACTCACTATAATCAATGAAAATAAGTTAATTGGTAGTTACAAATTTGTATAAATATGGTGGTAATTTTCAAATATATTTAAGGATGCAGAGCTCAATTTGAAGTCAGGAACAGAGAGTCAACTTCTTTGAAAAATAAGACACTTTTTATTTGCTCTTCTTTAGGCAGTAAATTCACCATCTCTGCTTCAAATTCTGGAATAAACAGCTTTTATCAGAAGTAGGTTCAGAAGTAAAGACGTCACTTGCTAACTGTGTTTTACTCTTAGGAAAAACTGTATTAAAGTATGAGCAGAGATAATTTCTCAAAAAAGAAAACAAATTATGTAGCTATTTCATGAATCTTTTTCATGCTTGTTTGACATTCTGAAACTTGGGATAATTTGTTTACATGAAATCAGAGTTTCACCAAGATGAATATTAACTTAGGCTAACAGCAAGCAAAATTATTAATGTATGTTTTTGTAATGGGTATATCCAAGGGGCCTTACAAGTACTAAAAATCTCAGAGATTTTTTGCATGTCTTTACTCTAGCATGGTATATACTGAGAATATAAATTTAGTATATTTTAGTGTTCTGATGTTACACTTGGCAAAAAAAATGCTTCTTTCTGTATTGAAAATCTTGTTTCAAAATAGATTATTTTGTGTTTTGGATGGAAACTCTTCTAGCATTAGTCTAGTCATTGTGGAATGAAAAAGAAATGCCCAAAAAGCATCCAATAATGAATTAAGCCTAAATCTGCATTGACAATTTACTGAGTTAAAAATTAAATTCCAGCTGGAGATAATGTCCTGAGTCTGTTTTTGAAGACTATTTGACTAAAATTAGAATATTGTTAGAGTAAGACAGGTGAATATATAATAAAACAAAAGCTTCTCAATGTAGAAGAAATTAATAGCACAGTTTCCATAGCTGTGTAAGATTGGTTTCTGAAAGTGCATTCACTTTGGCGTTCAATCACTTCTATAATTGGTTCTGTCATCTGCACGTTAACAAAGCATACAATCTGCAACAGATCTCAAATGTGATGCATTTTAATGTGCAGAGTGATAAAATGTGTTATAATAGTTTGTTTGATTATAATAGCTTGGTCTACCCTTTGGCTGCTTAGGATTTAAGGCAGTGATTTTAATTGTCTTGGAAGGCCTGCCTCAACTCAGCTTATGGTGCTACCCATGTTCTGTGAGCTCACAAAATGCAGTCCAAGACTACCTCACCTTTTCTGCCCATCCTGTAACATAATCCCTCACCACTTACTGCTATGTTATGTGCTACTTTTAGCACAAATGTGCCCCTGCTTACTTGTTTCTGCTACCTTTTCTCGAGGTCCTGAAGTCCTTGCTTTAATTTTGAAGAAGTTATAACAGCCTTTTATGTTTTGACCTGTCATCTATTAATACTCCAGGCTTCTTGTGGTATTTGTATGTCTCCACCTGTGCCTTTTAACCCACCTTTTAATCCTGTGAAAGACATTTTTACAAATGAGCAGACTTAATAGGCCATATAGCAGTTTTACTTACAAATCTTAGAAAATTAGGAAATACCATAATCTTATCCACTGTGAATTAGGAATTAGTATCTGTATGCTTGCAATAGATTGCTGCCTACTGTTGGATCAAAAGGCAGTGTTAAAGGAAGCAAGCAGGCTAAGCGAAGTAATGACCCAGATAGCAGTTTTAGGAGATAATAGGACAGCTATTTATTACTCCATCCTAGCTAAATTTGAATTTTTTTTCTCCCGAAGGTTAAACTTAGATCAATAGTGTTAATCTATTGCAAGACTCTACACTAAAAAGTGATGGAAATGGGGCAAGTTTAATTCACTGTTACAGTGAGTATCAGTGAAAGCTACCAAATTTATAAGGGAAAAGCAACAGGCTCTAAGCAGGACACTCTAATGCCAAACCCAGAAATGGATTTAAATGGGCTGCACAGAATGTGCCAAAGATGGTCAAGAAGTTAAGGGATAGTCACCTTTACTGCCTTTATTTTTTACTGTTAGCTTTGCTTTTTTCTTGATAAATGAATACTTTTGTTTTGAAGACACTTGTTCTTTGTTATGGAGTATTTATTCTGCTGCCAGTGTACTAACCAAGACGCTTGCATGTGCCAAGCCCAGTCATATCTGTCACACAGATATCTAGCTACAGAGTGGTTGAACTGTATGATTTCCTTCAGAGAACAATGAAAGAAAGCTGGAAAGCTTACCTTTGACAGGGTCCACCTCAAGGAAAGAGATGTTTACAGCACAAGTTGCCTGTAATCATCATACCAGTTGTACTCGTTGAAATAAATAAAATATCTAAAACATCCTGCTCCCTTGTGTCATTGGTGCTCAACTGGCTTCAGCTGTAAGACTTACTTTAATGTATTGCAGCAATGGTCTTTGTTTTCATGAATCACTGGGGAAGAGAAGGAGAATAACAGCAGGGGGAGCTTGTTCTGACCTGAGAGCACTACTTTTACTGCCTTAATCCTGTTGGTTTTTCTGGTTGTGATGTCTGATAGCCATGTATTCTGAATCAGTGTCACTCAGAGCAAGATTTCTCCAGAAAAGTGAGAAGTCAGTCATGATTAGGATACCAAAATCTTGTGTTCTCATTATGCATATATCTCATCTAGAATCCAAGACTCTGCATGCTACTTGCAAGCCACAACTGCCTGCCCCATGTTTCTCTAATTAATCTGGTTCTGATAGGATACATGAGTATTTTTGAGAAACAAGCAAAGTTATGTTGGAGGGTTCAGTTTGGGCCCCTTCCTTTATTCTTTGGGTGAATGATTTAACTTTTCTGAACTTTTCCTTATGATAGGGAAAGTTAATTCTTACAGCTCCTTCCTAAACATTTTGAAGTTATTTTATGACTGAGTACCTATCACTGCTTTTAAAAGTAGAAGGGGAAAACACTTATGTGGACACACAAATGAGATTGTTTGTGCATTATTATTTCATTGCTTAATCAGTCTTGGAATTCATTATATAAAAATGCTTGGATGTCTTAATTTTTTTTAAACTATTAACTTTCTTAAAGGTGAACTGCTTTCTAAAACCTGCTGTCATCTTCTGATGAAACCCTCTGTAAGAGAGCTGGGTAATACTGGTACTTAGTCACCAATCACATACATATAGTGGTATTTCACGTTTCTTGCAGAATCCAGTCTGGTACTAAGCAAACTTCAGAAATATTTTGAATTCTTGTTTGGGCAACTTTCAAAAACTAAGTAGTGTTTGCAGCAGTGAATTGCATGAATATGAAATTAAGTGTCTGAAAAAAGACTAACGAGGTCCATGCATTTCTGTCCTACCTCTGATCTTCTGTGTAGATTATCTGGCATTTAACATGTGAATAAGCCTTTCATTCAAGGGTATCAAGGTATTGTTAAAGGGTATCATTTTCATTTAGCCACCTGTTTTTATGAAAGATCCTCTACCCTCTAGTAACTTTGCTATTGGCCAACAGATTCAAAATTTAGTACAAGGGAGAGAAACGGTACAAAAAACTTTACCTTATTTTAGGAAAATGAAAAATAGGAAATACTTGCGTTGAGAGAGTACACTGGATGTATCTGTCTTGCAAGCTCCTACAGATCATGAATGGCATTTCATTTCTTTGCTCTGCTGTTGTCTGTTCTTCTTTATTATAGAAACATTAAGAAGGCAGATAGTTACTTCAGACTGGTTGTATTTAAATTATTTCTTTTATTCTGTATTATTGTTTTGAATAGAAGCAGTTTTTCTAGCTATGAACAGATAAACAAGCCTAGCCTCTGACTTGCTTTAAATTCATGGCAAATTACTGAGAGATTGCCAGTTGCGCTTTTCTGTATAAAATCCAGTACAATTTGAAGTTATGTGACTAACACTGTAAATTTCTTTATAACCTACTATTCAAATGACAGTATATGTAGTTGAAAGCCCTAGATGCAAAGGCAATGTTACTAAAATACTGCTGGAGGAAAAATACTACTAGTGAAACTGTATTACACATAGTAACATCAAGCAATGTCAAACTACTGCCGGCTCATTCAGATATAATCCTTAACAAAACTCATTAACTCGCTGCCTGTTGTTGCAGTCTTTAATCCTAGCATTCGTAGGATTAAATTGTAGCCTATGCTTTTCAGCCGGCAGAGTGATGAAGAGCACTGCAATGTGGGCTCCCCTGAGGAATTATGAATGTCTTGGAAAGACTTTCCCTCCAAGGCCTCTTTGACAACTCGTGCTCTATCACCTACCAACAAGCACGACAGAAGGCACAGAAAATATTGTCTTTCACATTCAGTAGCCCTGATGAAGATGCAGGTGAGGTCAGAAAAAACGGTTTGCAATATTTGTTTTCCAGTCTCTTGAGCACTTGCATTTAGCAGCTGTTGTCAGAGGTTGCATGCTTCAAACAGTTGCAAAAATGAGGACCTTGGGGAAAAAAAACAAAAACAAAAACAAAAACTAAAGGTGGCTATTGTAATGTCTGCCCTTGCTTAGGAAGAGTTAGATGTGGTGCCACTTGATGGTCCAGTTAAATTTAAAACTAAAGCACATGGAGAGTCAGAAGTTTTCCAGATGTAGTGACAATCATCTTACTATTTGGGGACCTCTTTGAATGCCCAGACCAAATATTGGATCCAGCGAAAGACATCTCTGACATTTTGCTGCTTCTAAAGACTGTTTCCAATATTGGGCCTGAGCATTCAAAGTAGGATATAAAGTAAATTATATTAGTTTACAAGCTAAGTAAGTCACCAGGTCAGTCACTGCCTGACTCGGGAGGCACCTTCCTTATTGCCCTGAAAGTTGTAGTCGCTCTCTTGCACATGTCTGCAGCTCTCCAGTCACTGAAATTCTCTTGCCTAGAAGACTGCTTACAGTCCATGAGTAAGTTCACCTGATGTGATGGATATTTTCAGAAAAAGTCCACGACACCGACAAGATTGAGCTGCTGCTCTCTTTGAAAATGCAAATTGTGATCAGCTTTGCACAACTTGTCTGTAACAGGAGAGCAGTTAAGACTTTAACTGAGGGAGAAACAGGTCCAGGTTTTGTTCATCAGGAATTTCGGATTGGCAGCCTCTACTTCTGTGGACTGTGTCCTAGTAACAGCCTGGATTTCAGTTAGTGTCTACTGATAAAGTAATACCACTGTCTAAACCATTTAAGACTGGACCAAAAAGACAGTCCAAGTATAGATGACTTCACAAGTTGCTCACTATTCTAGCCCTCCACAGCCTCCTTCTAGTTCCAGCTGAGTAAAACACCCAAGTCCTCCTTGAAAAGGTGGTGATTGGAGTCTAGGTTCACCTTTGTACACTAGGCTGTGGGATATTGGCATGTTGTCTTTGTGCTCTCCTTCTAGATTGAGTTTTGAGGGGTTTTCTCTATACACTAACAGTACTCGAGAGATAGAGAACATAGCCTTCATGCAAAACAATGCTTCCAAGACAACAGCTTCACTGTATTTTAAGAGATGAACTTTTCTGGGTTCCACAGTATGACTGTTTATAAAAGGGGCCAGCAGCCACTTCTTGGCATATTGTCCTGAGAAAAAAACCCAAAAGCAAAGTTATTTCACGGGGTGCGTAGCTTTGCTTGGTGAGTCCGAAGAATGCCACCCTTGTCTTGGACGCTTGGGTGCCTATGGTGAACCTGGGTCTTGAGAGCAACGAACTTGAACTCAAGAGGAATTCAGGCTTTTAAATCCCACTCGAAGTGTCCACGGCTCAAGTAGGTCTGCAGAAGTGCATTTATTTTACTTTGCTTGTTTCTGTCCTTTCACTTCAGACACCACTTTCGGGATGTAGGAGCAGTTACGCAGCTTCTAGACCCACAAGGGAAGAAACCAGAGGAGCAGAAGTTTTCCACGTTTTAAAGGCCATTCGAGAAGGCATCGGCAACTGGAACTTGACCAGCACCAGGAAGAGCTGAGGCGGAGGGCCCGGCGGGGGGCACGGAGCATGTCTCCGGGTGGGTGAGGCGCCGGGAGCCCGAGGACGGAGCCCCAAGGTGGGGGGCATCTTCACCGAGGCGCGAGGAGCCGCGGCAGGAAGGACGGGGGGGAAGGAGGAGGGAGTCCTGCCCGAGGGCACCTCGACGCCGGCGTCAGGCAGAGGGACCGCCCGGCGAGGGAGCTGCCGGCGGCAGCGGCGGGGCCGGGGCGGCGGAGGGGGCCGGGGCCGGGGCGGTGACTCAGCGCCGCCCTCAGCGCATAAAAGGCGGGAGGTGGGTGGGCGGGCAGCGGCGGCGGCACGCGGGGCGGTGGCGCTTGAGCTCGAGGCCGCGAGCTGTTGGGCGGCCGGCGGGTCCGCCTGGGAGCGCGCCCGCGGGAGCGGGACGGGGAGGACGGGGACGGGAACCGGGAGGGCGACCGGCGCCATGGGGGCCAAGCTGCGACTCCTCTGCGCCGCGGCGGTCCTGCTCTGCGCGGCGCCGCCGGGGCAGCCCAGCGGCCGGCTGGCGGCGGCGGCCGCCGCGCTCCCCGCGGGCGAGGGGCACGGGTACGGGGTGAAGCTGTGCGGGCGGGAGTTCATCCGCGCCGTCATCTTCACCTGCGGCGGGTCCCGCTGGAAGCGGCTCTCCCTGCTGGCCGTGGAACCGGCGCCCGCGGCCGGTGAGTCTCGGAGGAGCGGGCGTGGGTGGGCGGGGCGCGGCCAGCGGCCGCGCCGGACGGGGCAGCCCTGTCAGGCGGGTCCGGGGCGGTGGCGGCTCCCGGAGAGCCGCGCCTCGCTCGGGAGAGGTGCTGCGAGGAGAAACGGGGACAATGAGAAGGAGCAGGGACGGGCGAGCGCCCCACGGTGCCTCTGGCTCCTCCCGCCACGCGCCGCCGGGGGAGCGTCTCCGTCCCTCGCTTTCCCTCCCGTTCCCGATGCTGGTCGGTGTTTCCCGTCACTTCTGAGGGGGAATCCGCAGATTTAGAGGAAAAGACACGGCTGTCGCCGGCGCGTTACTAGCCGGGGTAGCCCTCAAAGTTTTCGGTCTGTTCAGAGACGTCGCTCTGCGGGGGCTGAGCGGCGCTGCCGGCGGCCGAAGCTCACTGAGCTTCTTACTACTAAAAACAAACAAACAAAAAAAATCACGCAGGGAGGTGTGCCGCACTCTTGGAAGCGGTAGGGAGTGCCCCTTGCTGTGGTCTCGCTCCACTCCCAAAGCTCGGTGTCTCTTCGGGACGGGGAGACCTGGCTCGGTTTTCCCTCTCTGCCAGGAGCTTCCAAGCTGTGCTCCTCGCCTTTCCGGGCTGTGCCAGGGGCGGTGCGGGGTGTGCAATCGTTTTGGGGGTTTTTATCACTCGCTTGTGCTGCTCTGTGCAGAAGAGTTGGCACGTTGGAGGGTGGATGGGACTCTCTGGTGCTTCAATTTCTGGTTACAATTTAAACAGCAAGAACTGCTTTAGGGATCTTTGGTGACACAGTTAATGGGTAAAATACGCTTCAGAAAATTTTACTGTTGTGTTCTTCAAGTCCACTGCATTAACAAAGCCTAGGCGGATTTTGGGGAGAGGGCTGTGTTCTCATACTACAGTAATGTTAAGCGATGACTCTCAATTTATGTTGATTTTTGAATAGTGAACATAAGATTTTTAACAAGGACAAAAGTTGGCATTATGGCTAAAAAGTGCAATGGAAGAACTTCTTTTTTCTTGCTTATAAACATGCTGCTAATGAAACATCACTGGACCTCAGGAAGTTAATGAAGACAGTATTTTGGGTTTCTTGGGCTTCTGTTTTTTTTCCAACATGTTGGGTAGTAGATAAAAGTTAACTTTGTAATTATAACAAATTAAATATGTACGGCCTCTGCTGGGATTGTGTTCTTTTCCACAAAACTTTATTTTCCTTTTTAATAACTGTAGCTTCGGAGAGCATCAGTCACTGAGCAGCCCACGCTGTGCTGCATGCTGTCTAACTAAAAGTCTTCCCTGCCCTAAAAGACTACTAAATAGCAGTTACTGCCTAATTAGTAAAGTAGCTACAACCACTTTTATTTTCGTACATATTCAGGCAGCTGTTCTCCTGAAAATTAGCTTCTATATTAATTAACCATATTAAAGTGAATGTAACATTCACTGGATGTTCTCATGTTCTTTCAGCTTTCTGAAACAAAAAAACACTAACAAGACCACAAGACAAGCACTTATTTGGGATTTTTTTTAATTACTTAAGGATTAAAGGAGCCGTGTTGTTTACTTTTCAACTAATGTTAAGAAATGCCACTTGCCTTGCAGAAGTAAAACCAAGAGAAACAGTGTGAGATGAAAGGAAGTAGAACTGGATTTTTGAGAACACTTCAGTCAGTGAGGCAAAGTGTGTTTCTAAGCAGATTCTTGCTATGCCTTGAGAAATGAAAGAATTGAGTGGCAAGTATCACCTGAAAATAGCTATAGAAAAATACAATCTATAAGATGCAGTTTACACACGATACTTGCTTATTTAGTCCTCCCTACATTTCTTCATATGATGTGTGATTGTGCATGGCAGAGGGGTGGTCTAATCTAGTTCATGAGCCACATGGCATAGCTCTGTGCAGTTTCTCGATATGTGTCTTTACAACAAAATTTTGTTTTATAGAAATATTGAGACTTCTATATGAGAAACGCTCCAGTTGTGATAGGATGTCTATACCTCAGTCACGGCTGTAGCTATGTAGCTCAATGTCTAACAGGCAGCACAGCCTTTAAAACATGAAGATTCTCCTAGAAGTAAGCTATAAGTAAATCATGGAGTGGACTCTCTACAGAACTGACAGTTCTCCTAGATAACAGTGCTTTGCTTATTACAGATTTAACAGTTTTTATTGCTGCTTCTTAGAGCTACGTCCTCCTTTTGATATTCCTACAGCCTGAACTTTAAAAAAAGTCTTCTCTTTAAACAGATTCTGCACAAACAGCAAGTAACAAGCTACTGGGAAACTTCAAGCTGCAATCAATTTTGAGTCCTGAAGTGGAGCACCTGCAGAGAAGCAGCCCGTTTCTTGGATGGGAGACATTTAAGGACTTGTATAGTTTCAATGACTATAATGAATATGAACCTGTGGCAGATGACTTCAAAGAACTTGTTCGCCAGATAGAGGAAGCTGTTCAGGACAGAGGAGGAACAGGAATTGCAAACCCTATGGCATCAATCTGGGCCAGGTATCCCAGAAGAAAACGGGAATCTCTGGGTTTGGCAGGAATGTGTTGCAAATGGGGCTGTACAAAAGCTGAAATTAGTACTATATGCAGAGTTTAAAATCGTCTCTGCACTTACACATGAAATCAGTGTTCATTGCAGTGTACTTGATTGAATACTGTATGGAGGAAGAAAACTCTCACTGCATTTTATTTCATCTGTATGTGCCAGTCAATACTGCTGGCATTCTTAAAAAAAAAAACCACTAAAAAATCCACAAGTGTAAATGTAAAACTTTGTTTTGCTGCGGTAACTTTTAATCTATATTTTTTACTAAGTCTTTTCATTTTGATGTTGAGCCTTTACACTTATATTACAAATGTATTGTATCTTTGTAACACTTTAGGAAGAACTTCAATGTTTCATTAAAGTGTAATTATACTAAGTGTTACAGAATTGTTCTTCTTCTGTCAACAGAAAGAACATCCAACACTATTCTTGAAATGAGAGTCATGGTACAAAGCTGTACAGAAATGATACTTTGCCAGTTGAAACTCCACTCAACACTGACTCAGTTTGCCAATTATTTTGAATACACTTCTTCCATTTCCTTGTAATTGCAGAGATGTTTTATGCAATATTGTCTTTCTAGAAACTTTACCACAATAAAACACCCGTAGCCTAAATATTTCTTCATATTCACGGATGGGCTGAAAAAGTTAGCGGGTGAAATATTAACACTTCAATTACTCCTGTTTACCTTACTTGCCCATTTTTTTTCCTACTGCTGCTAAGTGGGAGTGTTGGATGTGCTTCAGGTAACTTACTCTACAGCCACTTGGACATCTTCCTGTGTTCTTATGGTATGCATGTCTACACTACTTCAGGTGTATTTCTAAGTTGCTAAATGCTACTGTATTTGTAAATAGTTAATTTAATCATTGTAGTTTCTGAGCTTTTTGCCTTCCTGGCTATTATTCTCAGCTGTAACAAGTTGTATTTCTAGCTATGTTCTTGATGACTTGAGGTTTTGGGGTTTTTTTCTGACCTTTGTGATGCTCATGGTAACTTAACTTACCTTTGTGGCAGTAGTTGACTTGGAGTATTACTTCATAGCTTAGACTGCACAGTTGCTACAAAGTATCAAAGAAGCTGATGGTGCTTCATTCCTCAAACTGTCTTTTGAAAAGTGTTCTTTGATTTCACTAAACAGTAGTTCAATTATTGCATCACTTCTTTATCCCTCTTGCTATGATTTTATTGTTGCTCCAGCAATCAGGCATCTGTAAATCCTTTTCATTTTTTTAAACTATGTCAATTTTATTCAGTAGAGACCAGGGAGAATGGGCATTTGCTATGAATGTTGTTATCTTCCAGCTAAAAAGCACCATCTTGTCCATCATTGTAACAATAATGTTTAGCAAGAAATGAGTTATCTCCCTAAACACCATTGTTGTAGTGACCGCTTTTTGCCACTCTGACGGGAGGAGGTAATTGTGTAAAGTTCTGCTATAGTTTTCTTTGCAACAGGCTAGCTAAACTAAAAGAACAAAGGAGGAGTTTGAGGGGAAGTATTCCTTATTTTTGAGTAAACTCCCAAAGTCCTGGATCCAAGATTCCTTAGTAAGGTAAAGACTAAATGGTACATAGAATCCCTAAGAAAAGAGAAATTGTGAAAAAACATGCTTGATGAAACTGAAAATTACCCCGTATGCACTGTTCATTTTGCTAGAAAACTTTCTGCCAAGCTTTTAAAGAGAAATTTTGGGAAAGGTGAATATGGTGTTTGTTCTTCTTGCTTGCTCCAGTAGCACTGGTCTGTCCAGGCACACAGCTTGCAGATATAGCAAGCAGCCTTTCTTAATATCCTGAGTGAAACAAAGATATACTTAAAACCTTAAATTTGTGACCTTAAGTCTTGAACAGAACAATCTGGAGTTTAACTTGCTACGTTAGACGTAACTGGCTGGTAAAACTATAAATAGTTTAAGTGGAAATTAGTGTTCAAGATGAACTGTTTCATGCCAAGACAGAATTAGAAATAGAAAAATCACTCTTTATCTGACATAAACATCCATTTTTCAGAGGTATGAGTCAAGATACATCAGTATAAATAACCCAGAGAAATGGTGAAATTTGTTTTTTCATCTGGTTTCTTAATAGGCTTTGTCATAGTCTGTAATGGCTTTAGCAGGTCAGCCGTGACAGAGGTACATGGCACAGGCTGAAATTCAGTCTGTATTTTAGAGTAAGGAAGTATTTAACTCTGTGTATACACTAGAGTGTGCAAAGATTTTCTTTGTTTTAAAGCAAATTGAGTTTTCAAAGACCCCTAAGGTTTTCTGTGTGGGTAGGCCATATTTTATAATGGTTTCTTTGTGATGTAGCCAAAGGTGACAATTATGTGTCACTTGATTGCAACAGGTCTAGAGGATGCAGTCTGCTCCTGCTCACATGACTCAGGGTGCAAACACACTTTTTTAAGACCAGAAGAAAACCTTTTACGTAAAATGAGGTGTCTTGACTAGTTATGTGGGGCAAGCAAATGCTTTTTGGAGCAAACAGCTCAAAACATGAAATAATTAGTGCCTTGGCGTATTGATCCCAAAAGCAGACCGCAAGGGCGTCGTCTCTGCTGACAGCCCCTCTGGGAGTGCGGCCATATGTGTGCAGCAGCATAAACATTAAGTGCAGCAGTTCAGCGCAACGCTCTGCGCTTACCATCACAACTCTTCAGAAACACGCTTTTTCGCCCAACATTTTTTTTTAACCAAAAAAAAAAAGGATTTTTTTACCCATTTTATTCACAGAGCAATTAGCGATTGAGAAAAGCATCATTTTAGCAACTTGCTACTTGCAGAAATTGCACTCCCCTTGATGTAGTCCTAACCCACAGCAAGTGTCCAATTTCTGGGTAATCTATTAGGATGTGTCTAGAGGAGCCATCTTCTGAACAGTTCGTTTGAGTTTGTCAGTAGAAAACGAGACATCAGCACATTCGCATATTAGCACTGCTATTTGCGTCTGCGAGGGTTTATTACTCTAGGTGGTTGGGGATTTTTTTTTTTCACTGTGGGTGTAGTGTCTGATTCAGCTCTGACTATGTACTCCTTGAACAACGCCCAAAGACGCGGGAATAACTCACAGCAGTATATACCGCAGGTTTTCCAGCTCTACTCCCTGCTATCACCTTGTCTAAAACCTGGCGGAACTCTTCATGTAGAACATTAAGCAATGTGAAGATTGCGATACAGCTAGAGCCAAGTACCTCAAATGATGGTGAGGTGTCGGTTTGACCAGATGTAGAATGCTGAAGGTGCTACAGAGAGCTCTTTAACAAACCCCAGAGACCTAGAGGACGCAGCTCCCTTCTATGCCTTGTCCTGTGTGGTCAGTCGCTTACTTTGCCAGTTGTTTAAACCACACAGGAAAAAGAAAAATCTAGATTTCTCAGTTATTGGAGTAGATGTGCTATCCTCTTTTTTTTTGCCTCTGCTGATAGGCAGGAAAAAAGTTAACCTTTATTTCTACGTTCTGGCAAAGCCAGGGGCAGGCCTCGAGTTAACCCTCTGAGTTTTTGGAAGGCTTTCTGAACTGCCATCCTTCCTCCTCCGCAGGGACAGGGACTGCCAGGTTCTACTCAGGAGAAGAGAATCAGGATAGATTTGTACCCCATCTGCTGCCCTGCAGTCACTCACCTGTATCACCAAGTAGCTGAGAGAGGGTCCTCTTCTCATTGTGCCACCTCACCACCGCACGTGGAATGAATGATGTCATCGCACAGCTTTTCTGCTGCTTGGGAACAAACACCCGCGCTGCTGGCTCCTTTCCCTGGAGTTTAGCTCCAAGAGCGTTGCTTGACTGTTACTCTGACTGCTTTGTGGTCAGGTCTCGGTATCAAATACTGCACTGTCACGGTGTGCTTGTCCAGTACTATCTTCTGAGCTACGTGCTCTGGAGAACCAGCACTAATAGAAAGGAAAGTAAACGTGCTAGTCGGCACACCAGCAAAGTGCCGTAAGATCACACTTTCTGCCTCTGCACCAGAACTGGATCACCATGGGTTCAGCTCTCCTGGTATCATTTTTCAGCGGCTCATGCAATGCTAGCATGAAGTTGTTCCCTGTGTCAGCAGCCTGGCGTAAAGAGCTTGCCTGTGACTGCGTGCTTCTGGCACGGCAGAAGTTATTGAGCTCAGCAGCAACTAGTCTTGGCACCAAAGGCCTCTGCTGAAGTGATTCTCTCTAGTTGTGCATCTTTTTGTCCCTGTGCCAAGAGATGGAATCTCCCGACGCGTTTCCCATGCAGTAACACAGTGTGACGATATGCTTTTTCCTCCGTCCCTTTTTTTTATTTGAGCTGAAGTGTGGTAGCTGTTGGTCGTGGAGTCTTTCAGTAACTAAGTAAGGGGCTGGTCTGTCCTGCAATGGGCTGATGACAACTAAGACACCTTGCTGCTTTGGGGGGCAGGAAGATTCATCCTGCCGATCCTTCCAGCCCTGATACAAGGAACAGTGTGGGCCAAGTTACCTGAACCACTTTTCAGAACCTCTCTTAAGGTTTATAGCAGTATGGCTGCGCTTCCACTTCAGAGGAAAGTCTGGTACTTGTCAGATTTCCTACATTACATTACCAATAGTCATCTTAAGTGTCTCAGCACTAGGTCTCTTGGGTCTCTTCCACTCTCATTGAATGCTGCATGAGAGAGAATCATGTGTGCGTGTATGTATGTCTAAATGAGAAGGCTCAGAAACTGAATAGGTTGTGGAAGAAGGCATCGTCTTCTGCATCATTCCAGTCGTCCAGCAACCAGTCAGACCTTGTTTGCCAGATGTGAGTCTAATTTTGTTTAATTTTCAACCTTGGTTTAACTTTTGCAGGCTCATCCACCTGATGCAAGAGAAGCATTCTCAGCTTTGCTTTTGGAAACGGAGATAACTTCCAGCCCGGCACTGAATAGTGTGTAGATGGACGTCCCTGTCTATCCCCTCAGCTGTTTGTCTGCATTGCCTCTTAGAGATGCAGAGGGCAGGTATTTTCAAAGAGATACACTTATCTTGGAGAGGACTTTTATTCATTGGAACCTTCTCATCCTTTAAGGTCCACATGTCTTCCCCTCAAGGATTTTTAGACTACCCTGCAATTCCTGGGAATCTTTCCAAAATTTGTATAAGGAAGGATAACCTTCCAATTTTTTGCTGTCCCACTCAGATTCTCCTTTTGGCAGACCCTCAGTAATCACAGCTTTGTCAGTCGGCTTTCAAGCACACACAAGCTTTTTCTCTTACTGTGGTTCCAACCTTGTCCAAGACTTTACTCAGGCAACAGCATCCATCTCAAAATTTGTCAGGGAGGTGGGTCTAAGCTTGCAAAGGGTCCCAGGCCACACAGAAAGGCCATACTAGCAGCTAAAAATCACTATCAGTCAGGAGAGAGCCTGTTAACAAATAGACTTCAGCGATGATCAGAGCTGTGTACCTCCTCTAAATTCAAGCTTTTTTAAATGACAGTGACTTGGGTTTCAAGAAAGCACCTGTCCTGCTCATAGTATAATCCTTTTGCATGCAAGTGTATCTAAGTGAAGGTTCGTTGGTGTTCCTAACCTGGCTTAACTATTCTCTCTTTCAGACTTGCAACAACCAATAATCTCTTAATTTTTCCCTTTGAGCCTGAATTTATCCATAAATTTAGATTATAGCTCAACTAAATTAGTTGACCTGAATAGGTAACTCGAGGATCCCCAAAAAACCCCATGACACAGTTGCTTGCTATCTATGAAGAAGTCACCGAGGAGCCAGGCTTTTCACAGCAGTACATGGCAAGAGGATGAGAGACGATGGTGGTAAGGTGAGACACCAGAGGCTCAGGCAAGAGATAAGAAGCCACCTTTTGCCCATGAGGACAGCCTGGCAGTGGGGCCAGAACGCAGAGAGGTGCTTCCGCCTCCAGCCTTGGGGAGTTTTCAAGCCTTGTCTGGGTAACGCCTTGAGGAGCCTGGTCTGACCCCACAGCTGAGCGTGCTGTGGGCAGGGTGTGGGAGAGGAGCCCTGCCGAGGTCCCACCAACCTGCCTTCCCCTTCCCCTCCTGCAGGCAGGAGGGCAGCCGGGGCCGGCTGCAGAAAGGATACGAACCAAGGAGCCACACAGAAGGCAGCAACTGGTGTAAAGACTTGGATGTGGAAGGAAGCGTTTTCCTGATGCGGTACTGAGAGAGGTAAGCAGAAACATCTTAGTTCATTACGTAAAAATATATGTGCAATATATGCTATTGTTCATTATATACCGATAGATAGCTAGCACATATATATACACTATTAGTTTATTACATAGTAATGCAAGAGGATAGGAAACAGGAATGGCTAGATGTCTTTAATCATATTCAAATTCATGCCTTAATTGGCATGACAGAGATTTGGTTGGATAGATCATACAGACAAGTATGGTCTGTTCAGGAAAGACAGCTAAGGCTAAAAAAGCTATTTTAAGGATGTGTGTGCTTATTCTTTAGTCCAGAAGGGCTATCAGACGCTCGACTGACTAAACATTTCTCAGTAAAAGCAATATTGCTGTCATGTAGGGGACAACAGTAGGCTGTAAATAAAGAAGATAATGGAGATGAGTCTTTCTCTATGTGACCAAAGGGCTTACTTATCAAAGGCATAAAAACTTCATACTAATGGGAAATTTCAATTATCATTTTTGTGAGAAAGCAATACAGAAGGATACAGACTACCCAGAAAATTCTGGAAAGGTGTTGAAGCACTCTGCAGAAGATGGAGAAAACAACTGGAGGGGAATGTGCTATTTAATTACAACCTCTACAGGATATCTGGCTGAGAATGTGGCCATGGTGGGCATCATAAGAAAGAATCACCATGACACAGTCATCATTTTTAGAAAAGAAAGGAGCATTAAAACAAATCATGACATAGAGAAGAAAGAAAAAAAGAAAAAAAAAGTATCTATCTCCTGCCTCCCACCATGCTCCAGTGTTTACTGAAATTACCAAGTGCAATCAACTAGCACAACTGCACGAGTGATCTAGTGCTGAGAATTGAAACCAGGCTAATGTCATGGATGAGTGGAATGCACCTCGCTCAAAAGAGAGAAGCAGTAACATGCTTTATTGAGGTAAAAATAATAATTTTACAGAGTTCAGTAAATTAAATGGAATTTAACAAAGTTTAGCAGTGGTTTGACAAGGTTTAATAAGTTTGATGGCAAGGTTCACCTTATTAATTACTTTATGGAAGAAACATACAAAAGAAAATTGAGTTAGAATGACTCACACAGAGACAGGAGATGCAAAGAGTAGGGAAGACCCTCCCACTGAGTCACGAGGTTCAGAGTGGACCCCCTTGCTTTCTAAACCCCTTATGGAGCCTAGGTGCGGCTAGGTCCAATCTTTGTCTCAGACTAAGTGGTTTATATCTAATGGAATTATCTATACAATGTTTATAATAATACTGAGTAGTTACACGAATTAGTAAAGTTTCATTAGTATTAATTCAGCATGCTGTCCGTCACTTACCGAGGACCTGTTGTGGGGAAGGGGTCTTTCCACCTTGGGTGAGGAAGGATCTCAAGCCTTGAGAGGTGTCCCTGCTCAAGGGAAGAGTCACCTGGTGTGCAGTCCAGCTACAGTTTTAGGGAGACCTCCAGCTGGGCCGACCCTGACAGTAATGTTTGTAGGGCGAAGTAGCTGGCTGCTCGTCAACTGTAGAGACAAGATTGATGTCTTCATTTTAGCTCTGGTATCTTGTTCTGTACCTTCGTTATCTTGCACTTTTGGGTTTCGAAACATTTTTCCGAGGCACCTTGTGCATGAGCCAGGAGCTTTCCAGCTCGCAGGTTTGCCACAGGGCGTGAGGCCCTGTTGCTCCTTAGTCAGCCTGAACCAAGGTATGGGATAGGGGCCAAGCGTACCCGTCACAGCTGACGGAAGAATGATTCCAAGCCCAAGAATGGGCTTGTTAAGCCGGGTGTTTGCGTCCCCCAGGCTGAGACCGCAGAATCATCGATAGCTACCTGTGGGAATTCAAAGAGGACAAGAGACCTTTCAGGTGGTAGGCAAAAAAATATATAAACTCTGTTTAAAAAGTGGGCAGAGACTTACAGACCAGTCAATCTGACTGTAATTCAGGGGGCAAGAGGAATTGTGGCAAACAGTCAAATAAACAATATGTAGGTACTTAGAAGATGATGAACAACCACCATAGCGGATTTTTTTTTTTTTTAATCTAATCTTGTGTTTAGGTAAGATGTTATATATCTTGGCATCAAAACTGACAATCCTTGCAAACAGTCCAGTGTAACACAAACTGAACGAAACTCTTATAAGAGGAGAGCTGCCAGACCCTCTTAGTATGGCATTCCAGCCAGTTATCAAAGATGCGCTGTCGAGAAGGGCAGACCAAACTGCATTTACAGTATCCTCTCTTTGGTCTAGTACTATTTGAGGTTTTCATTAATTGCTTGCATGAAGGAAGAGAGACAATGAAGATGCAGAAAGAACTAGAGAAAAGATGCAGAGGAATTTGCAGATAGCATTAAGGAGGAAGGGACTGGAATTATGTTGGAAGAGTTCAGACCTTAGGGCAATTATTTCCTATGTTTAGGAATAATCAGAAGTATAAATAGAAGTGATGTCTGGCTATAAAGAAGAATCTGAGTTTACAGATGATCACAGGATGAGATAACAATATCATATTGTAAAACCAGGCAAACATCATACAGGGATATATGAGAATTTTAACTGTAAGATATGTGAAATATTTCTTCTGCTAGGAACAAACAACGCCCGCTGTACCATGTCCAGTAACAAGAATTATCAAAGATACAGAAAATACGGCTTATAAAGAAAGAATGTAGAAATGGCAGTTGCTGTATAACAGAGCAAAGAAGGCTGACGCAAGAACCTGCAGGAGTCGTCAGCTACATAAAGGTAGCAGTAAAGATGAAAGAAAGAAATTTTCCACAATCGGTGTAGGACAGAGCACAATGTGTTTAGACTATAGAAATGTATTTTAGAATCAAAAAAGACTTTTTAAGAGCAAGGAAAACTAATCACTGGAACAGACTTCCCATAGAGGTCATGGAATCTTCACCGCATATTGCATAAATACGTATCAAGAATACCTTATATAGCACAGGGGATAGGATATGCCCTAGTTCGTATTACAGGATCTCATGACTTTATAAATAGCAGAAAACTATCAATTCGGGGTACTTAGTAGGTGGTATGATAAAATGACTTGTGATCACCTGATTAAATCTCCCTGTCTAAGGGACTAATTAGACTAAACTATACATTTATACTGAAAAGATACTTTTGTCAGTTCCTTTAAAATTCACTTGGCAGTCCTCACATCTAAGGAATTTGGTATTCTCTCACCTTGGGAACTCTCCTGTGATTTCTGGAAGATTTGCCAAACTTTCCTCTCCTCTTCCCCATTTAGAAATTCAGTTTGCAGCGGGATTCCAACCTGTTTGGTCCTTAATGGAAAAATTCTTGTAGCCTTTGGAAACCATTTTTTTTTTTTAATTACTGGCAGAACATCCTTTTAAATACCAGTATCTTTGGCTAAGTGAATGGGGCGATTCATGTCCTTGTGTCAGATGCTATTCTGTTGAAGGCTGAAGCCAAGCTTAGGTTTAACCTTAAGCTTTATTACAGATCTTTTCAGAGGCCCGTTCGGAGGCAAGAGGTAAGAATCTGCACGTGCTTATTTGTAAGCTCCACACTTCCCATACAAAAGCTGCTGTACATGGACTAGATGTTAAGTTTGATTTACATTTTTAATTGATAGATCAGTATTTCTGAGGAGAAGCCGCTTCTAATAGTGACCTGACAGAGTTTTTAATGACATCGAAAAACCCATAGTTCTGATTAGAGCTCAGTCAGCTGTAGCTCAGGCTACACATCTAGCACCTATATTTAACAGCTGTTCTTTATCAGCTCCTCTTGATGTAATTGTTTAGCTTTTGTTGTTTCATCATTCAAGTTAGATGTACTAAATAATACACTAGATGATTGCTAACTGGAAATCTTGTTGGGGGGAATTTACTGCAATTTTAAAGGAATTGCAACACACATGACCTATATACTCAGTTATATTTAACTAATTTAAATATCTGATTCATTAATATTTAATTTCTTAATAACATTTTACAAAGGATCTGTAAAAATTATTACATATATGTAAAGACTAAAGTTAAAATTAGTTGTCTAGGTTCCGTAAAACAGCAGATAAGATTATAGCGGCAAAGCAAAATCACTGACAGCTGTCACATTCATAGGATTTTTTTTTTTCTTTTTAAGAAATCAATAATATGAAGGCAGCTGTGTTACAGAGGGAATGAAATACGATGTTGATTTTCTCCCACCATGTAGCATTCAATCACACGTCACCCATCTAAAATTGATTGTATGTACCTAGAATACATACTGATGACACACTTTGAACTCGAACAGGATTTTTATATGCTTGTTTAGGTAGTCTGACTTGCAGCAATTCTGATACAACTCTGCAATAATATCCTTTTTTCTTCTGGTATACTTAATCCAGCTTTTGGTTCTCTTCACATTTCCAGTTCTTTTGACAGTCTTTTACAAGCTGGTCTATTTATTGAAGTCATCTGACATAATTACATTCTTATTATTGCTCACTATTACAATGAAACCAATTCTTTGAGATACCTTGTCTGTATAATCATAGAATCATAGAGTAATTTTGGTTGGAAGGGACCTTCAAAGGTCATCTAGCCCAATCCCCCTGCAGTGAGCAGGGACAACTTCAACTGGAGCAGGTTGCTCAGAGCCCCGTCCAACCTGACCTGGAAGGTTTCCAGGGATGGGGCATCTACCACTTCTCTGGGCAACATGTGCCAATGTTTCTCC
Organism: Phaethon aethereus; assembly: GCF_964289735.1. Taxonomy (NCBI): domain Eukaryota; kingdom Metazoa; phylum Chordata; class Aves; order Phaethontiformes; family Phaethontidae; genus Phaethon; species Phaethon aethereus. Next base: position 32,850,687 of record NC_138577.1, on the reverse strand, counting down.
ACCCTCATTGGGAAAAATTTCTTCCTTATAATCAGATTTCTTTCTTATAATCATATTTATCTCCACAAATGCACTAGTTCAAGACCTAAGATTGATTGAAAATTTTAAGTTTTTCACTCCATCACTTGTGACGCAAACAGAATATGGTTGATGTTTTCCTCTCTATTCAACCATGCAATCTGAAGATCTGAAAATACAGACAAAAGAAAGCAAGGTTAAGATGATAATTTGAATAAAAAGGTGTTTTGGAGAGATCCAACAGTTTTGCCTAGGTGCCTAAGGAAAAGGTACTTAGAAAAGATTATCAGAACTCTCATTTTAACCTTAAAATCCTTAGAACTGGTTCTTAGTTTAAACTTAATTTTAAAGCTATATCAATTTCATAGACATTCCTATTTCTTAAGTGCCTATGCACTCCTGTGGCTTTTATTGATACCCCAAAGCCTTTTATTAGTGAGGGGCTTGGTGCCTGTTTCAGCTGGCAAAGCTCAATTCAGTGCCAGGAAAGTGTTCGTTTTCCTACATGGCACCTGACGGGTCTGCCTTAGTAGACCCTCAGTATGGTGGATGAGGTTGTTAATGGAAACACACGCTGAAATAAGAGTTTACTTCTGTTGGGGCGGGGGGTAGGTAACACCAAAGCGTTTGACATTGCTAAGCTTAATGTATTAAGCAAACCAAGCATGGGAACGGGCTTTTCACTCGCTCTTCTCACACACTCATCTATGATCACCTAAGACCAGCCACCATTATCACCCCCATGGGCCAGCAGAGTCAAGCCCAGGGGACCCCCTCACTCCTTCCCAACTGCCTCACTGTACGGCTAAACAGCCACGCTAGCAGCAGCTCGGGTCGTGTGGAGCAGCTCCACCTCAGACACATCCTGCCTCTGGGCGGTGCTGGACTTCCACATACCCTTCCGTATGCCTCTGTGCCGGATCGCTCCCCTCCCATCCGAAAGCAAGGCTTCAGCTTTGCCAGCATAGTCACAATCCTGGCTGGCCTGCTCCAAATCTTGGAATACTTGCCAAGCAAGCACACCAGCGGGAGGTCCTGACTGACCAGCTCTGGAGCCACAGGTCCCCAAGGGTCCAACAGTCCCAACACAGGATGGTAAAACTCCTCTAGGGCAGCCTTTCTTCCATATCATCCTGTTCCTGTAACAGCATGGCTGCCCAGACACTTGCAACACAGGATGTCCCAAAAGTCTTTGTAAGGAGGCTGTGATATCCTCATATCAACTTCCCTGTAGCCTTAGAGTTACACACCTTACAGCAAAGTAGTAAAATCTTGCTTAGTCCTGAGAAATGAATATATTCTTTATTTAAAACTTCTCCACAGATGTGAAATTTAAGTTGCATGTCACAAAGACCTTTCAATATTGGATGCCATTCTGCTTTCCATTTAGGATTCATTTATTCTACTTAGAAAAGAGTGCTAGTACCAGTCAAGAGTATGGATGCATAAGATAGAGAAGCTCAATTCCAGCTATCCATTCCTCAAACTCTGCGTCCATGTTCCAAATAACACCTCACGCTCCTGAACTCCAGCTCATACTCCAGTAATCTGCAGGTTTGGGTTAGAAGCTCAGATACACTTTTTATAGCTTTTGCTGATGTTCCCTAGCAATCGCAATGTAGTTCAACCAGTTCATCTTTTTTTTTTAATGTTAGCATTACAAAAAATGAACTATATATGCCACCTGCCACAAGCTCACCACAGCCACGGTGCCAAAGGATGCACACCAGAAAGGTGAGCCCGGGGCTCACGAGGACCTCACAGAGAGGTCCCCTACGCAACGCCCTTGCAGACGGCTGGTTGTCGCACAGCTGCTTCGACGCTCGGGGATCCTCCTGCCCTTACACCACCAGCGGTGCCCAAGAGCGAGCACGCCTTGCTCCCGGAGCTCCAGGTTGTACGTGCCTGGGGATTTGCGCGTGCATTGATCCGACAGCAATGACCGCGAACCAGAACGACTCAGTATGCAGACCCCCTCCGACAGCCCCTCGCAGCGCGCGGCTCTTCCTTCTGCCTTCCTTCTGCGGCTCCTATGGGCAGCGCGGGCGGATGCCGGGCAGCGGCACAGGGCAGAGGCGCAGATCCCTGCCGGTACCGAACTGCCCAGACCTCCTTCCACCAGCTTCGGGTGTCTTCTGCTGCGTGCTGTAAAGGTCCCGAGTTCGTGTTCCTTCAAATGTAGCTCAAACACCCCTTTGAAGGCATTTAAGTAGCACTGAGGTTTAACAGATATTCCAGGAAGGAGGAGTTAAAAAAAATAACATGGTTTATGACTGGGTCATGCCTTTCAGACATTACTGCTCATTGTTACGTTTTCCAGATTTAGTATTTCCAGTCCCACTTTAGACCTGTTTGCATCAGCAGTATCTGGCTCCAAATTGCATGCATGGGGTTACTACACACTTGGATTTCCAAGTTTTACCTTTCCGTCCCATTTTGTTTGGCTTTAATATGAGAATTTTTGCTTTCTAGGCTTCTGTTTGCCTTCAAATTCCTATTTTCTGGAGTAAATACTGTGTAGTATTTCACACACATGTATGTCAGACGAGCCGTGCAGGCACAAACGGGATGTATGGCTTCCTGAGAGCAGCTACCTCCTGCACAAACACAGGAGTTAACACAAACAGAAATCAGGCTTGCCCCAGCAGCACCGAGCTTGCTACTCATGTGCTCCACAGTCCCTTTTTACATCTCAGGTGAGAAACTCTGGGAAATATATGGGAACTTGACGTGTGCATGCACTTACCTTCTCACACCAAAACCTCGATTGGTTTCTCTCCAGAGCAGGACATACCACCTACCATACAGTTTCAAACCTGTCAAGAGTGTTCAGCTTTTTTTCCACAGTCTCAGAATAAACTTGACAAATGGAATAAAGTTGCATTGGCTGAAGAATTCCACAGCATTAAATCTTCCTCTACACAGTGTAATTTAGAGAAGAGGTAGGTTGCTTAATAAAATAAGCAAAATCACGTCTCAGTTAAGACTTGGGCAGAATGCAGATGTCAAAACTGGGTCCTAAAATACCAACTCCGTTACCACCCAGACTTTCAGTAGTGATCTTACCTTGCTGCAGAGACCACTCTTTGTCTTTTTTTAGTAAGCTTACATGGACGTGAGCTTTTTATATATATATATAAGGTTCACTAGATGGTTCACATCTTTCTAACACAAAAGGGAAAAATTCTTAGGGGAAACTAAGTTGTTTATATACACAAGTTGCTTTGGCTTTTTGACTGGTATCTTCAATGAGCTGAAGTTTTATGGCACAGCTCCATACGGAAAATGCAACTGAATACATAGAGAGATACACAACAAATTAACTATTGCAGTCTTGCAGAAGTTTAACGTAACAACTCAGTTTAGTATGTTATTCAGTCTTTCTCATTCTCTGGAAAAAAACCCCAAAACCAATACAGTGCAGTTCATCAGAATTCAATACTTGCTCTGCTGCAGTATTAATTTAGCTAAGAGTTCTTAAATCCTTTCCATTCCTGGATATTTCTGCATTGCTCAAAATAATTAGTCACATAGAACTTGAAGCATTTTAAGCTTTACCTTGTTCTTCTGCTTTTATTAGTATTACTTTAGTTATAATCTTAATATTTAATGTTTCTGCACTTGCTTTTAGTGATTGGTATTGTATCTATTAATTTGTCTGCATTTCCAGGGCAGACTCAACTGTGGCAGGACTCTGTAACAGACAAATATCTGAACTAGTATCTGCCGCCTGGGTTGCTTTATACAATTAACATACTTTCAATTTGTTTTTTCTTTTCTGACCCTTCTATCTTCTATCCTTCTAATCCTTCCTGAAATTAAGACATGATATTTTAGGGTAATCTTTGCAAATACTGGACATTATTTCTTTCCTTATTACTATCCACAATGAACGTTTCACTTTGCAGCTTGACATATTTCTAAACCTACTTCAGAATTCATTAAAATCACTACAAATATTTATCATGAAGTACAAGCAGAACATCACACTATTGCACAACATGAAAACAAACTGAAAGCTATATATTGTCCCATACTTTATGACATGGGGACAACATGTTTCATGACATTATTACATCTCCTACGGTATTTTCTTCTTCAAACTTTTTAATTTTTCCAGAAATTTGTTCTCTAGAACAACTAAAGATCCCCAATTATGTCAGTGGGTGTTGGGAGGAACAGCAGGGACACTACCTATAATAAACTTTAAACTTCATTAGGATGGTATTTTGTCATGTAAAAGAAAATAAAATCTTCTCTGGGAATAAGATGTCTTTTACTTGTGGGAAGGGGTAACTGACCTAACTTAATTTTTACTTCCACCACAGAAGAGTAGCTTAAGTATATATTTGCATGCTTAATTTATATGCATATTTTTCATTTTGCCATTGTACTTCCCAAAATTTTCAACAGCAGCATTCAACTCTATTCAAGGTAAGTGGTGGTAATTTTCATGTAAAGTTACAGGAAAGTCATATGAAAAGACAACATAGTAATGCAAATCAAGAAGTAGTTTCGTAACAGTTTGTGTTAGATATTCTAACAAACTGTAGTCTGATAACAGGCAATCTGCTAGTGGTCCCTGTCTTACAGATTTACTCTCAGTATTTAGAGAGAAGCAAAGGGAAGTGCTTCTCCATCCCAAAGTAATTAGCTTAATAAAAAAAAAAAAAAAACCAAAATTTAAACACCCACCAGTCTTATTGTTAGGGAGCACCCAATACACCACCCTAACTTTGGCACATGTAAATTCCTTCCAAAAGATAAATGCTACATAGGACTATTCTGGAAAGGTCACAAAGGTAGTGCAGTATTCTACCCCTTTAAACAGACCAGCTCTCCTCAGTAGCTATTTAACACCAGTAACTAATTTTAGGTATTATGTAAAAGAAAATGGCAGGCATGTGCCATTGATTATATTTAGTTACTTTATTTTCACTATCCAAACTCAAAAGAAATGCACAGTTAAGTTTCAGGTATCAATACAGAGTTTTCTGCAAAATATCCCTTTCATGTACCCTTCAGTAAACCATGTGTTCAAATGTTTGCAGTCCAACCATAAGTAGCAGGTCTGTTTTTTTTCTCCTCCCCTCTCCTCCCTAAAGGGACTTTTTCTTCTTTATATCGAAGTATTGTAAACCTCTTATCCAAAAAGAAAAATTCAGAAAACAGCTTCTTAGCCAAACATCTTTTCAAAATTGCTGCCTGGCATGGCCCAACCTTAAGCAGGTTTGTTTTTTTTTTTTTCCTTGTATTTTTCATTCAGGTTAGGTCTCTTGAGTATTTTAGATTTAAGGCAGACAATACAGTTTAGGAATATATCAGCACATATTTGTCATCGTATGGCATTTTCAGTAGACATCAGTTTTTCATAAATCATTGTGCATTTCACATTTCAGAAACATTCTTCAGTGTTGAACATCAGACTTTTTCCATCAGTCTTGTTTGTTCTTCTACACTTCTACTTTTGCTCTCAGAACTCTATCCTCCAGGTGCTTGCGAGCATAACACGCCTGCAAAGCTTGCTTTCTTTACACACAGTTACATTTCCTCATACTTCATACAGTAACATCTTTCCCCATACATTTCAAGGCATCTGGTCAACATCTCAACTAAATGCAACAATTACAAACTTAATTTATGGAAAAAAAAATTTTTATCTATGTTTTTACAGTTATATTAATTTGTATGTTAGTAATAATTATCTCAACTATGGAAGCTTTTAATCAATACTAGGACTTGACAAGAATATGGGTTTCTTTCCCTGAAAATTCATTCTTCCTCTGGCTTATTACATGACTGTTGCAAGGTTGTGGAATATATTTTAAAAACTAATTTTGAAACTTAACATATTTATACCGATAAACAAGAAACCAATATTATACTAGACAATACTTGTTTGCAGAGATTCTATAAGATATATTGTGCACTTAAAGAAAAATTCTTTCACTTCAAATGTATGTGCAAAGCAGTAATTAATGTTTTAATTCTACATTGTAGCAGCAGTCATGTATGCATAAACCAGCACTTTTTCTAAAAAAAGAAAATAATCACAGCATTTTGGGTAGCATAGCGATTACACTGAAGTATGACAAATGCAATGCCAACTGAAGAAAGTTTCTAAAACAAAGAACTGAGGCTGTTAATACATAGGCTATATAAAAATATGGCATTATACAATGCTACTGTAGATCTGAAAGCTTTTGAAATGCAGTGTTTTTTTAAAAGGGTTACTACAACTGGCAGTAGCAAATTCAGCAAAATCACTGCATTTATATCCTCAACAGCTTTTTGAGAAAACCATTCTGTCTGCTCCAGGGCCTAAACATTGACACTGCAGATGATCTCACATCCCCTGAGAGTCATGACACTACTTGGTCCTATTCACCCAGCTAAGAACACTCATCCCAAATGATCAAGCCCTTTGCAGAGACAGCCTTGTTACAAAAGACTACATTCACCAACAGCACAAAAGTATACTGCAGTGTAAAGATATGGCTTCCTCTAAAAACTATAAAGTATTACAGTAAAAAAAATTTCCACAAGACACTTAAAAATTATCCTTGAGTTCAACACTATTTATGCAATCAAATAGACTATGTAATCAGTCATACTGTAGTAGAACAAGAAAAAGACTTTTTATTCACTTGAAAAAATAGCAGACTGGAAGATCTCTTCATTGCATTACACAAACTTCCCTGAGATTTTTACATAAATTATGCTTAGTCTACTGTATATTAGAAACCAGTTAGCTACTGAGTGTCATACACTGCAAATTTTAAATAATTCCTGCATATGCTATCCCAGCTAAAATGCTGTTTCAATGCTTTAAAGCTTTTATCTTCTTTTGTTACAAAAAATACATACACACAACTACAAACGCAAAGACATCTTTTGCACACAATTTTAAATCTTCAAAGCAATGTATAGAAATGGAGAAAACAGATGTTAACTTGAACAAAGCACGTTAAGGTTCTTCGCAGTCTAAAAACTGATTGTGAAACTAGTTTTAAAAATCATCTATGCAAGTGCTTGGTGGTAAGAAAACCAACAGAAGTATTATTAAATGCAATGGGCAGAAAGAGGGCTGATGCTGCCCCCCCTACTTAGCAATCTCCTGTATTATAAAAATCGTTATTTTCTATGAGTGATTGTGGGAGAGAAACATCATAGTGGTACAAAACATTGCTATACTGGCACTATGTTACACTAACTAAGGTTTTTTTGTTTTTGTTTTTTAACTTTTTAAAGTTGAGGTACTTAAACTTCTGATAAGATGGATGTAGTTGACCACAAATCTTAAGGAGGCCCCACAGTGAAAGTAACTACTCTGTTTCACTAACTCACTGCCACAAACTTTAAAAAAAGAACACTTAATTTTAAATACAAATCTGGATTTCAGGTCAGTTTGCAAGTTGTATATCCCCTTAATTGAACTTCTCTCAGCAAAAGTCCAAGAACAACAAGCATTGTACTTTGCAAACAATAATGCTAAAGAATAAGTAAAAACAACAAAAAACATGATTTGAACTAAAAAGAAACAAAACCTGCAACTTTACTGCTTTGAGATATGAGATTATCCCCAAGTTTTATGCCTGGAGGCAAAACCGAAGAGTTGTCTTGTCTGTAAATTTTTGTTAGACTTATTTCAAGAGCTGAATTATACAGCATAAGTACTCTGTTCTTATTAGAACAGATTAAATTAGGTAGCTCTGATCTCCTTCCAGTTCTCAGTAACTGGAATCATGTCCTCACCCCTTGCTGAGTGTGGAGCAATTGCACTTGTAATTCCTCCTTCCAAATAGTCTTATGTTGGGTATTACCACAGAAAGAAATAGGAGGTAACTTGGGCCACTTCATTACAAAATAGACTTGATGTGGTTTTGACAGGCCGTATCAGATACTGAGACATAGGCATTCTTTTTTGTGTACTGGAAGGAAGGTATAAGGTGATCATCTTAACAGCAAAGTGAGGAATTGTGAAATGGAGGGCATTTTCTAGATTTTTAATTCTGCTTTAAAAAGTTTCCAATTTATAGATACACTTATGACTGCATGAAAATTACACAGATGGAAAGAATAAAAGAGCAGCATTTAAAAGCAGTATGTTTAACTTTTTCATATTCAGAAACAAACTGAAGACACTGCTTTGTATAAGATGGTTTAATTTCTACCTGTTACCACTCTATCTTCAATTATATGAAGGGAATCTAATGCTTACTCAACAGAGAAAAAGAAGAGTAAGAAAAACTGGATAATATGTTTGCTTTCTCATTTTAAATGAAAATTTTCACATGGATGAGTAGGTTTTCTGGTTCTCCAAATTAAGAACAATTTGCTCCCTTTCCCTCAAAATACTTACAGCACATCACAGCCTATTACAGCTCTTTGCATATATTGCTGGCTGGCAACTGATTCAGACAGGCACATTAAAAGTTTCTGGGTTACATAACCACTCCTATGTTGTTATAGAGAGAAGCTATTTCTGCATCAACAATGAAAAAATTATAGAACGGTATTACCAAACACAAGCCCTTGTGCAACACACAAAACAGGGTGCTAAGTCACTATAATACTCAGTGTGAAAAGTCTAGAAGTCTTTTCTGTGCATCTCCATTTCAACAAGGAAATACACTGTCTTTTCATCTCTTAATCTCACCACATTTTAAGTCACTTTTTTGCATTGCCAAATAAGGCAAAGAATGGTGTTGTAGACTGACCATATATTAGATTTTATTTAAAAAAATAATTTCTCTCCCTATTGAAAATTTCAACATGTTCTCATAGTAACAAATATATCCTGATAAAGAAAACCAGCAGGATTCCTCAGTATGCAGATTGAGATAGGATATTTGCCACACAGATTTTACTTCCAGCAAAGGTAAGATGCACATGTGTACGTACATATGTCAATTACACACAGCAGACCAAGTACATTTTGTTCTGCATTCCAACACATCCTCTGAAAGAGGGATAGTCTTCTCATCCACCCATGTTGTCCCTTATATGATCCACTCGCTGAGCAAGATCCCTAAAGGTGGGACGCTGGGTAACATTATTGTTCCAGCATTCTTTCATGATAGCATAAATCTGGAAAAGAAACAAAGAAAATCTGTATTAGATAAACAGATGTTACAAATGGTTAATAGTTACTTTGAACCAGTCCAAAGAACATCTAACTTAACTTTATTCTTCCAAGCAACAGTAGCACAAGACTGTGCCTAAAGTCTTGCTATACCACTCAGTTTATCTGCTTGATCCCAATGACAGCAAAAAGTGAGAATAGCTAGCTTTGCAAAGGCCCTTATTATAAAAGAAGAGGTTTTTTGAAGTTAGTATGGAAATTCACTCAGCTAGTTTTTGAAACTTCAAGAGACTTATGTTATTTTGCTAAGTTTTTAGCTTCTTGCTTGCTTTTATTTTTTGGAAAGCTCAAAAATATTTAAGATGACAAACACTTTACAAGTCTGATCAAAAATCAGATTTACAAAGGCAGCAATTCTAAATTAAGCTTCCCTGCAATACTAACACACACTTCTCCACATTCATATATTAAAATCTTAGTTATTCTTCGTATATAATGAGAAATAAGCTAGAAAAGTTACTGTGCAAACTGAACCCACTTCTCGTAGAAGTAGATTTAAATGATTTTTGGAAGAGATTTCCATTACAATAGACATTTGGCAACAGTCTTCTCTTTTCCCAAACATGTACTTGATACTTGATCACAAAACAACTTGCCAAGATCCTCATGTGTACTCATCTCACTAATTTAATCCACATCATTGTTACCAACTTCTCATACTTTGAATATTTTTTTACACATTGCTTAAGAACAATCTGCACAGCACCCACGGAAAAAAGTAGCATCAGTTCTTTATTTTTCAGCAAAACTGAAACGCCTGCACTGACCAAGCTGCTTTAGACATGAGTCTCAAGCACCTTGTAAGCTAAGACATCTGGAAGATACAATATCTGTGATGACTGGCCTTTCAGGATCAAAACAGGAAGAGCACAGTTTCTGACAAGAGAGAGACATTTCTATCTGGCTTTGATAGCTGAAGAAATGTCAGACAGTGAAACCTTTGCGTTAGTTTGGATACAGTTGCAGTAAAACAGATTATGTATTATCTTACACATACGACATTCAGGTTATCTCCAAAAAGCCAGACCTTTGCAATTAAACAATTGTTGTACTCATACATATAATGCAAGAAAGGTTACTTGAGAGACTTCTCTTTTAATTCTCTATAGACTATTTCTTCCCTCATGGCTTCCCTGCTCCACCTGTACCATTCTTTCTCTTCTCTGCTAGACTACTTGACCCTGATTTCTCCTCTGTCTCCAGTTTTGAATGGATTATTTCTTGAACTATTGCCAAGTGTGCTTGATTTTAAAGGGGTGCAGCAACTGATCTGAGCTGGAAGTTATAAGTGTTAAAAAACATAACTATTTTATTTACATTCTTTCCCTACCGATTCACCTACCTAACCCTACCAGTTTGACTCAAGATGAAGTGCACTCTGCTCTGAAGAACACAGAACTACAAGAATTAGAAGTAGTATGAAAATATTTTTTAAAACATCTGGAGTATTAACTTTTTGTTAATACTGAATTAATTTGTATGCAGTGGGGATGGCTTCACATGCATACACACTTTAGTATCTACGAAGAACATGAATAGAAATCTGAGGGCCCTGAACATACACAATCTGATTCATATACTTAACCGTGTCTACAGTCTGCAGGTAGCACTTGGCTGAGAATGCTTGACAGTGAATAATACACATGATAAACATGGGTATTCCTATGCTTGAGGAGGGAAGAGCAAGAGAAGGAAAATAATCAAGATAAGGGGTTCTTTACATCTTGGAATTAAATGTGAAAAACCTTATGTAGATATTAAGATATTTCTGCTAAACGTTACAGCCTTCAAAAGAACCCAGAGCTCACAGCTTTGACCAAGAATCTCTGTATAGGACTTCCATGGAACAAGTTCTATATACTAATCTCACTGCCCTAATAAATTCATATTTTTGAAAGAGAAGTCTGAGTGCCCAAGTACAACAGTCAGTCATAATAGTCCTACTTCATATATTTATACAGACTACGTTCTAGGCTCCTAAGAGAATGCAATGTAAAGAATCAGAAATGTGATTATACTCATCATGCACCTCATAAAATAACAGCACAGCCATTCCATTTGTATAAATACTTTAGCAATCCATGCAGAAGGAAACACAAGGTTTGCATTTACCAGGTACTCACCCTGACTGATCACCTTTCAGACTATACTAACATATTAATACAATACTTCACCTCATCAGGGCATCCATCTGGTCTCGGTAGTCGTCCATTATTCTTCAAAAGCTCTATCAAATGAAATACAATCATCTGCCCTTGTTTGTCATTGCCAATCATGCGCATGAATTCCTGAAACAGAAGGTTGACTGTCATAAATAATTTTTAAAGGAAAAAAAAATACTGCAATCTCCTTACCAAAGGAAAATTCTTTATAAGAAGAATAAATAATACTAAGAATAAATAGAATAGTATATAACAATGATAAAATTATAAATTATGAGTCTATAGAATACATCAATAATTACATATTTTTTTGTCTGTGGATAAAAATAGGATGTTATATACTAAACTTAAAGCAATAACTGAAAAATCTTATTAGAAATGTTGGTGATCATCTGATGATTAACTAGCTTTAAAAGGATAAACCTCACAGCTAATTCTAAAGAGCTCCCTGAAAGAAACATAAAACCAAGATCTTGATGTTTTGAAAAATCCCAGCCAAAGAGAAAACAGGTATCATACTGATGTATTAAAAAAAAAAGATCAACAGGATTAATCAGTAACTACAGGCTAGAAACAGTAGTCTAATTAAAGCCAACAAAAATGTCTTAGATAAATCTTGCTATGCAAAAAACCTGACCCAAAAAGTAAATTAAAATCTCACTCAAATTGCCAGAGATGAAAAGTACTCAAGGAATTACTATTAACTGAACATAATTTCTAAGCACAACATAAAAGTATTTTCCTCCAATGATATATCATTTCTTTAATGATCCATGACATGAAAATGTGAAAGAACTGTTGGTTGAACGTGCAAATGGCCAAAGTTGGGAAAACAATGTATAATTAAAAAGACTATGACAGTTAAACAGACCACTTTGGCTAACTGGTAAAATTAATTTTTCTTGATGCACACCAATAGGGTAATCAACCTGATGAAGTAGTGAATGCACATGTAGAGTCAATTTATTCAAAGTATATTCCCCCTGAACCCATGACTTACTCTACCCACATTCCATTTCATAATCCTTCTGAAGAACTCTAGGTGTCTGCAATGTTTATGTTATTAGGCAGGAAGAGCTGCCCCTGCCTTGAGAGTTCTTTGATAGTAATCCAATACAATGGACTAAGCTAAGAGGTCCACTGAGGTCAATGCAGAGACCTTCCAAGTGCATTTTTGCCTGTCATCATCGTTGAGCTCTCAAAACTGTATTTGCCAGGACTGAGACACTGGCCAAGGGTGAGGACAGGTCCAGTAAATATATAAGGCTCAACTCTTCTCTGTGGGCCTCCAGAGGACAACTAGGTGTAAGCAAGATTGTGAATCACATTTCCTACCGAAGAACTGTTACTCATTGTACAAGTAGTATTTTACTCCACCCACTGTACATTTGTCTTTAAAGGTGTCCATCAACAGTCTGCAAAAGGCCACTCCCTTTCTTTCTTGAACTCAGTAAGTTATTAACTTGGGTTCTGGTAACATAACAAAATAACTTTAAGTTACCTTAATCAACTTAATGTATTTGTTTGGCTCAGCCTTAGTTCAGAATGGCATTAAAAATACATGTCATGTTGCAACAAAACAGCTGTATCTGGGATTACTCTCCACAAAGGACGACAAATAACAATCTACAATGAGAGATTTCTAAATCTTTTTCAAACAGTTAGGAGTTACAGGATGGGTAAGATTTGCACAGACTATTAGGTAATTTTCAGATCTCCCTTCTTATGGCTTGATACTAATACTTTTTAGCATGTTTATTCTTCTGATTGGATGCTGTCTCATAAACACTAACGTATCTCCAGAAAAGGATCAGTAAATGAATCTATCATGTATGTAAATATCAGCCTATTTACACAGAGGAACAATCTATATATTTTTTAAAATTTAAATAAACAAACAAAAAGCCTCTGAGAACTGTTAACTATGTACTTACAGCTGGTGGGCTTTTGCTCTTGTCAATATATGTGAAGAGTTCATACAAGACCACACCGAAACTCCACACATCTGAGGCCACAGAAAATTTGCTTTCTGTCAGAGATTCTGGAGCATACCTGCAACACAATGGTAAAAGGAATATTGTTGTGTGTCTTTTTGGTTTTGAAGATACTTCTTTTTAATAAGACTGATTTTTTTTTTTTCATTCGTAAGTGTTCTTTGTTCATAGGCATTAGCACATTCTCATTTCCTTCCACTACCTTCACTAGTAACTATTCTTTTAATAATAGTTAATTGGCATTGAAAACACTAACCACTTTAAACAAACACAGTTAGTGATAACTATATCCAAGTTTGTTTTTTCTCCAACAAAGCTGTAGATATTTTTCTTATCTATAGTGCAAGTAAAAAGACTTTGATGTGATAAGGCCTGGAAAGAAAAGACTACTACAGCCAGCAAGCATCCTTCCATCATTTTCAGTAAGCCTTGAACCATGTTCCAGATATGTCTGGACTTAAATTTTGCAGCTCCCAATAACATCTATTAAAATTCTTTTTGTATAATTTATCCTTTAAATATGACATTTTAGCAGTCCCTAAGGCAGACTAAAATATAGACTAAAATCACATGTACGGAATGGCATTTCTTTTCCTATCAGGACATAAAATACTTTTTGTCACAGTAATCCACCAGTGTATTTTCTATAGTATTTCTACAACTTTATAGAACAGAACTGAAGTATGTATTTTGTATTCTGAATACAGTCTACCAATTTCCATTTCATAATCATCAGTCTCCCACAGGCTACACGGTTTTCCTTTCCAAGTTAAGTGCAGCTCATTGGAGCATTACTGTATTTTGGAGTGCCTTAGACCTACTCTGAAAACTCAATGCCCAAATACAGACATCTACCTGATTATTCAACCCAGCACTTTATCCTTGCTAATTACAGTCTGTGGGACTTACCTCCACTTGGTCAGAGGGTCTATCCAACAGATCTCAGCTACAAGATATGAACAACTAGTGTTTAGGGAACTGCAAGGCCTAAAACATTGCAAGCATCATGCGGAGTGGGCCTTTCTGGGTTTGTTTTATCTTTGAATATCTCTCCTGTTGCATTCTATTTCTTTTAAACATTTAGTTTGTGTTTTGTTTTGTTTTTTAAATAGGTTTAAAAATCCTACAGTTAAACGCTGTTTTGTAAAGTCAAACATCATGCATATGACACTCACAGTGCTGGCAACTGACTTGGAGTTTGCACTTAAAAATTCCACAATATGTATAAGAATTGGCTGAAACAGAAAAAACTTAAAACATGCCATGATTTCATATACTAAAAGATGACTTACCAAAATATAGGGCTTTCACCAGGTTCTTTTACTTTGTAGTACTCCTTGTCTTGTGGCAAGACTTTTGTCAATCCAAAATCTCCAATTTTAACTCTGTTCTCATTCTCCACTAAGATATTTCTGGTTGCTAAATCCCGGTGAACATATCTTTTTGTACCCAGATACTCCATGCCCTAGGTGAAAAGTTGACAAACACAGTAGGAAATGAGTTACTTTTATCATTAAGTAGCTGCACTTTCCCTAAAGGGATGAATTAATCTCAAAGATAAAACCAAACACAGATTGTTACCAAAATCTGTGTGCTTGAACATCTGTCTTCTCTGAAGAGTTTATTTCCAAGTGCAGAGACTTCCCTTAACTGAAGGGAGATAGACTGAGCACCTCTGAGAGCCCAGTGTTTTTTGATTACATAACTGGATAGCTGTTACAGCTCCTTTCTGTAGCCAAATGCTGCTTGCCAGTGACAGACAGAAGGAAAACAAAATTTGGGCTAAGCTACACAATCCAGGGCAGATGACAAGACTGTCCTATTTACCCATTTAATTTAATCTTTTTTTCTTCACTTTGCATATCTGCTTTCCTGACTGCTTTATGAAACTTTATATTATGATTCTTTGAATTTGATAACTATTCTCTGACTGTATTCCCACCTGTGTCTCTGTTTCTCTTCTGTATGAACCATTATTCACCACAGTTCTGCTTACTGTCATATTTCCATGGGTTGCTGTAACAAAATGTTCGTTCAAAGCCATGTTGTCGTTTGCTGCTGCTGATCCCCTCTTACCAATGCACGTAATTCTTTTTGCTAACAACGAAATGTGGAAGGAGCCAGTGTGTGTAGTGGCATTACCAAAAAAAGAGGTCTTACTTAGCAATAAATGGTGGACAGAAGTTGACACTGCACAGTGTCAAGAGATACCCCAGTGATACATGAAAGGAAACGCAAAGCAAGCTGTCAGTTTCAGAGTGTTGTAAGAAAGCTTCTCACTTCTTCAACACAACTGAAAAGCAGTAAGTTATACTAAGAGCAGTAAGTTATACTAAGAGTACTATCTTACTAAGCCTAAGATGTCCTATACTAAGACATCGTTGAACTCAAGTTTTGAACATCAACGTTACACTATTAATGCCAGAAGATTTCTTACTCTCTTTTTTACTTTTAAGTGAGAAACCTCAGCAATAGTTTGACTCCAACGTCTAACCTTCCCCTCGGACTCGTTACCTCCTAGCACCACTGGGTGGCATCGCTGTTTACTCACATCCCATTCCAATGATACTCAAAAATGCCCTATTCTTCATCACCCGCTCATCCACTGCTATCCTGAAAAATACCAAACTTAACTTTTTCAAAGTGAGACTTCCAGGTTTCTGATAAAACCAGTCTATGTAAATACTATAACTTTTTATTTCTACTACATACTGTACTGAAAGCAGTCCTAAAGTTTCTCTGATGGTAGTAATCTTTCCTGTTACAGCAGGTATTTTCCAGGCTGAGAGAGATACTTAATTGAAATCATGAAAATTCCAAGTGGAAATCATAATCCTCTGGCACTATGTTAACAATGGAATTGAGTTTAATTATGTGATTGCAAAGTTTCTATCATTGAAGTTGGGCTTTCCAGCAAGGACACCTGAAGTACTTTAAGCATTAAGAGATGGAAAAATAAATTTATTCTTAGCCTCTTCTGCTATCAGGCAGCATTAACAAAATGCAGGGCCAAAAGAGCAAAAAAGGACATCGCAAAAATCAGATGGATGGAGAAGTTAACTTCTTTATTTGCCATTCTATTGTGAGGATTCTTTAAAGTTCAATATAGAGTTCTATTGCTTGCCACCAGACAAGCTGTGCTAATGGCACAAGCTGCACCAGCTGATAGCTGCATTAATTTGCATCTACAGAAACATGATCACCAGCAAATGTCATCTCTGAAAATGCTGCTTTTCATGGTATGAGATATGCATAAAAAACATGTTTTAAGTCACGAACCCTTTCCCAGTATAGTAAAAAGACGGCAATCAAGCAAACACACTCATCTTAACCCTCAGAAGCCTTTACTTCTCTCTCAAACATTTCAAAGAAGAGCAGCAAGGCAGAGGGAGAAAGATTTTGGTTAAAAACCCCAAAATAACAGAGTAACAGAAATGCACAGCAGAGACATCTGAGATGCTGAAAGAGCAAACATTGCAAGAGAAGCAAAAACAACTACAGGAAAGGGGGAAATGTGATCAGGTAGAAGAAGAAGGAAAAGCATTCAGATTCCATTTTCATAATATTAGGTACTCACCATGTTTTTAATTAAGTTGTTTTGAAATGATGTTGCAGATTAGAGTGAAATCTTAAAGTGATCAATATAGCCTCTGCTTTGTAGGTTGCACAGCAGCAACAGTGCAAAGCGAGACACATACGCTGTAATTCTTAGACTTCGCTTCCCTTAGAAGTGAGAAGATACTTCTTTAAGAGCAAGTCCTACATGTGGTCTTCCCACATTCTGATACTGTGGGTACCCATGCTTTGTCACATGAAAGCAGGATGTTTTCCCACTGAAGTATTTGCAGAAGGCATATCCTAGCTCCCTTCCTCTTGGTTGGTGCTTGGTACTTAAGCAGCAGTCATTTCATCTTCTATTTTGATTTTTCATCACTATCCTGAAGACCTTTAGTATTTCAATGCTTCTTTATATATATATGTGTATGTACACACACACACACACACTCTCTAAGAACCTCTTCCTTTGTACCTTGTGAATCTAATTCCTTTCCCAAAGTTTTCTGCCATACTTGCACTGACTGCAAAGGCCAAAATCCACCTTCCAGTCCTCCTACCAGATAGCTCTGTCTCAGACCAGGGTCCTGAGATATATTGCCACCACTGTTTCTTCAGGCACTGGATAAAGCTTTGGATACGGCCTGAAGACTTACATATGCAAGCTTCACAGCTTCTTATGAGAGTGAACAGGGTAGGCACCTTACGACCCTTTAGGTAGTAGGCTGAGATGGCCACAGAATAAAACATGTAAGTGGCTGCAGCCTTTTTGTGTTCAAACACCCCTGTTGCATTTTTACTCTATGAAATATTCACTGTGACCATCCTCCTAGATGGTGTTGAGTGTTAGGCTCTTCCAGCTCTTTGCTTGAAGGAAGATTGCTTTCAGTGACTTACCAGCACTGATAACAACAGTCATTTTGTTGCAGAAATAACATTGAGAGAATTTCTTATGCCCAATTACTAGAGAATGACTTCTTGTTTTGTAGACACAGATCAGAGGGCTTTTTAACCCTCTTTGAGTGGCTGGTCCCATGTTCAATCCTTCCTTTGCCTCCCTGGGGCGTGGGTTAAGGACATCACTAGGATGCTTCCTAGCCTGGTGCGGGCCCTCAAACTATTACCCATTACTGCTTTTCCATGTGGATGGTGATAAAGCTGCAATGCATAGTCCAAGGGTGATCAAAAGACACTTCAGTGACTTGGGATGGTTGGTAAGGGAATCTGGAGCACGGGTTTTTTTTTCCTCTCTCCTTCCAGTTGTGGGCAGCAACATTAGAAGAAACAGACAGGCCCAGTCTCTTAATACATGGCTCTGCTCTGTGACTGGTGTCACTGCCATAATTTTGAGTTTTTTGATAATGGGATGGCCTACATGGCACCTGGCTTGCTGTCATCAGATGGGATCCGCCTTTTTCAAAAGGGGGAAGAGGGTCTTCGCTTACAAGCTAGCTGGTCTTATTGACAGAGCTTTAAACTAGACTTGAAAGGGGAAGAGAGATAGTATTAGGCTTGCCTGTGACAAGGGATAACACGCCAAGGTTAGAAGGGGCAGGAAGCAGCAAAGGCCCTGAGCTTGTTTCTCTGAGACATGCTGGCTACACTGTAGCACACTTGAAGTCTTATGGAAATGAGCCAGGGGCTCCTGAGGTAATAGAAGCCAACAGGAAAACACCTGTGAAAGACCTCAAAGGAATTAAGGAGTGTTTTTCTAAGAGGGTGACATGGCTGACAGCCCAGCTGAAGTGCCTCTACACCAATGCACGCAGCACAGGCAACAAACAGGAGTTGGAAGCCACCATGCTGCTAGAGAGCTATGACCTGGCTGCCATTACTGAAACTTGGTGGGACAAATCCCATGACTGGCATGCAGCTACAGGCTGTTCAGAAGGGATGGAGGAGGAAGGAAGGTCAGAGGCGCTGTCTTCTGTGTCAAGAAATGGACAGATTATGAAGAGCTGTCTCTGAAGTATAGCCACAAGCAGCTTGAAAGCTTATGGGTTAGAATCAGAGACTGCAGCAACAAAGAGAATCTTGTGGTTGGTGTCTATTACAGGCTTCCCAATCAAGGGGAGTCTGTTGATGAAGCCTTCTTACTCCAGCTATAGAGACATTTGTGCTCGAAGGCTGTTGTCCTGCTGGGAGACTTCAACCACCCCAGCACCTACTGGAAAAGTAGCATGGCAAGCTGTAGGCAATCAGAAGACTCCCGGAGTGCACCAAGGATAACATCTTAAGCCAGGTAATAGACAGCCCTACCAGACGGGATGAGATACTGGACCTCACAGTCACCAACACAAGTGAGCCAATTGGTGACGTCAAGATTAGGTGCAGCTTGGGCTGCAGTGATCACGCACTGGTAGAATTCACAATCCTGAGGGATACGGGGCAGGCGAAGAGAAGAAATTTATCACAGCGAGGGTGGTGAAACACTGGCACAAGTTGCCCAAAAAGGTGGTAGATGCCCCATCTCTGGAAACATTCAAGGTCAGGTTGGATGGGGCTCTGAACAACCCGATCTAGCTGAAGATGTCCCTCCTCATTGCAGGGGGGTTGGACTAGATGACCTTTATAAAGGCCCCTTCCAACCAAAACTATTCTATGATTCCATGAAGAGACTGACACTTGCCATAGACTTGTGAACGTTTTCTGTTTTCCAGCCTCATTGCACATAGCTTGCCCATTCAGGAGGTTTTGCTGGAGACTACCCACATAGCCTTTCTTCAGTGAAGCACATGAATGGGTGAGATCAGCTGCTAAAGCTGCATGCAGCATCCTTCCGTACATGACTCAGGTTCAGTAGCTAAAACGTTTGCTGAGTCAGCCCAGTTTCAAATGGAACTATCAAGCTAGTTCACCAGGTGAAAGTTTGAATGCCTGGAGAAGATCTCAGCTCTTGCAGAGGCTCTCTTGCCTGATTCTTGCCAGGGCTTTTCTGCGGATATTGTAGAAGGAAAGTTTTCTGCTCTGAATGTGGCAGGGCACAATTACCAGACATAGTATGTGTGGGCTACAAACCCTGAAGACTACTCATTGACTTTAAGTAACCTACTGTTTCCATGCCTTTGATGTGGATATTGGGGAAAGCAACTCAAAAATATTTCTGTTACACACCTTCAGGGTGTAGGGGAAAGTGTGGGGTTTTTTTCCTCTTCTCCCCCCACGCCATATTTTTTTTCTTTCCCCAAACTACTGAAAATGCAACGAAATCTAAAGTGCCTGTAGTTTCTGTATCTAAAGCACAATAACAAAATAAAACTAGGATAGTCATAAGCTATGAGGAAATGAGATACCACAAAAAGTATATGTTTGCCCCTCTTTTCAGAATTTTATGAAGGATGTTCAGTACCAACCATTGAGACTAGCAAGTGATTTATTACAGCTTTGGGCACTTCTATGGCCTCTAGTTCCTCATGCAGAAATCAGATATCTTTGGTCTTTCTGCTAAATAAGCTAATATTATTTACATTTTTAAAGTAAATTTCTTAAAAATACACATACTGTTATGGTGGTTTTGTAGAAGAATGTCTAAGTTCTGAAAAATCAGTTACAGTATGTCATGAACAGTTTGCTTGGATGAGTATATTTTACTTCAGTTCTTATTAGGGAGAAATAAGGTTTTAATTCTTTTGAACAAAATATAAGCTAAGCAAACTATAAAACACATGAAAAATAAATGGAATATATTCTGCCTCAGTCAGCAGACTGGCCAGTCTCAGCACCCTGTATTAAGACACTCAGAGGTCTGTCCAGTTCTTGAGTACATGAATATGTATTGCAACTTTTTTTAGGGTTATGTGGTGCTAGCAGCCCGACAGTATTATGAAAAATTATAAAAAAGATACACAACAACAACCAATGATGGTTGTTTTGCAACAGATGAGACCAAAGGGACAAAAAATTGTTGAAAAATATCAATCATATGAAATTTCCTACCTTGCATATCTGAGACGCATACAGCAAAAGCTTCTTGTGGTCCAGCCTCTCCTTGTGTTTCTGCAGATAATCTCGTAAACTTCCGTATGGTAAGTATTCCATAATTAATCTTAGATTCCTACGACCTTTCACAACAACAACAAAAAAATAGATTTGATTTTCAGTAATTTTCCAATGACAAGTTTTGAAATATAAATATTTACAAATACCTATGAACAAAAGTAATAGAAAATAATCTTAATACCAAAAAAATAATTTATTTTATGTACATCACTATGCAATTCTTCATATATTTGTTAACTGCATGTGTTCACTAAACACCATTTATTTAAACAAAACAATAATGTGGATATGTTTGGTATACAGAGCATCACTAATCAAAATTATACTTTAGCTACTATTGCTAAAGCAAAGCAAAAGTGCCACATGTGTATATCTGCATTTATGCAACATTATTCTTTTTACAGCAAGATCCTGGGCAGAAGCCATGCTTTCATTCATCAACTTTAACAGCATGAACAATTCACTCACATCCATTTCTGAAACTTCTTCCTGCCTAGTCTTTTACTGTATAGGCTGTACAAGAACTGGTAATATCCACTCTAGGACTTTACATTGAACAAAAACCAACAGTTGCAAAATGGTTGCATTTTCCTACTTAACCCTAAATTCTTTTCTAGGAAGATTTTTATGCTTTAAGATAAAGAAACTGAGTAGCCAGTCAAAATAGTACTTTCTCTAAATCAATCAAATTATGCAATGAGTTAACTGAATAAAATGTCCACCTTGTACGGAGAAGTAGTATGTGACAGACACTACTTCCTTTGGTTTGTAGTCTCTAAGTTCTGGTAAAGTTAGGACAAGTCAGTGACTTTCATAAACACTTACCTCTCTGAATTTCTCAGTATGCATACTTAAATGTACACCTGAATTCAATATAGCACATACCTGCACTGTAGCATACTCCTTTGTATTTAACAATGTTATCATGCTGCAGAGACTTAAGTATTTCAATTTCTCTTTCAAAGTCCCTAAGGTGCTCTTCTGTGCTATGTTGCAGCTTTTTCACCGCCACCACCTCCCCAGTATTATCCTGCAGGGGGTCATACCGGCACATCTCAACACTGCCAAAATTTCCCTGGATCACAAACAGAAATACTTGAATTAAAAACAAGTCCACATCATTGTCTCTTTCTTAGTGCTTGTTCATGCTGCTTCAGTGCTTGCTGTAGTAGCATTAAGGTGACCACAATTAATTATTTAAGTGAAATGCCACAAAACCTCCCCGAGAGAAAAAAAAGAGTGCAGGATCACAGGTAACAGTTCTGTAATATGGAAACAAACAGCGCAGGAGTAAAGAAGGACAAGGAGAGGGGGTGATGTCCATTCATTTTCTCCCCTTTCTTCACATATTTCCACTTTCACTTCCAAACTGTTAGTTGGGATACTCCTTTTCCAGCACTTGCAGAACCCCCTACATTTAGGTTCCTCGTGGCTCTTAATGTTTCTCTGTTTCTTGGTGGTTCCTCCCCCATTTGTTTCAACGTTCTACCTTCTTCCCTTTCTCTGTTTGTATTTTCTTTATCTTCCTTTATGCAGCCATCACCTACCACTCTGTTCCTCTCCCTATGCTACCATTCATAGTCAACAATGAACCATCTCCAAATAGAAGTAGTTCTGCTACTTTGCTTTCAGGCTTGCTTTCACTAATACTTGAAGTCAAAGGAATATATAGCTATCATGCCAATAAAAAACATAAACCATTCTGGAAAAATAGTACTTGGATGAATATCTGCCAGCTGCACTTGGTCGTCTGTCTAGGCATGCTTTCAACACAGCCAGACTGCAAGGACTTGCAAAACTAGTAATCAAATGCTGATTTATAAAGCTTAAGAAGTTCAAGACCTACATATATCTCAAAAACTTTACTGAATTTAGGGAATTCAGACTTCTCAGACTATGCATGCACAAAAAACCCCAACCCTACTAGTTCTAAGCAAGACTGCTCTGGAGCTTTTTAAATTGAATACCAAGTATAAAAAGAAAAAGAAACACAAAAAAAAGATTATGTCAGAGGCAGCTCTGCATTACTGAAAAAGATATTAGCCTATTGGTGTGACTGGATTCATTGTACAGATCAGCTACCTTTCTTCTAATGATATTGTGAAACCGGAAAAAGATCTAAAAGGAACCGCATGTTGTGGTCAGATATGACTGAAATTATTAATTTCTGTAACAGAAGTTTCAATGTAAATAATGTATATGGGGTCATTGGAAGATAACTGAAAAAGACACTTCTTTCCTAGGCAGTTAGAGAATTTCAAAACATCTTACCTTGCCAAGTTGCTGTAAAAACTTAAGATGTCTTTCTTCAAATTGTGTTGGGTCCCGATCTTCAAAAGCACCAGAAAATCCAAGTGCTCCAATTCTCATATTTGGCAACATATCACTTTCCGTCAATAGCTCATAATCTGAGGTCCAGGAGGAAAAAGGGAAGACAGAAAGGGAACAGGAGGCACAGAGAAGCAAATAGGAGACTAAAGAAACTTATTACAATCACGGCATGTTCCACCTTTGCTTGGCATACCCCAAGCTCAGTAGAATATTAACAACCACCTTAATTTCTATATAGTAATTTGCAGTCAAAGATAGTGGTGTATTACAAAAAAGTCAAATCACTTGTCTTGACCTGTAGCAAGTCTTGCTTTAATTTCCCAATTTTTCCTTTTTGCAGGTCTATTGTACCTAAAATTTAGCAACTATCGTGCAACATCTCCACTACTGCACAGGGAGGAAACGTAAACTTTTTAAGGGCTTGTGATAACATGCATCTTCCACTTGGAAAAAAGCAAGATACCTATTTACTGTATCAAGAGAAAAAAGACCATCACAAACATAACATACTTGGTTGAGAGACTAGAATGTTCGGGACAGACAAACTAGAAAACTGCTTTGAATGATAATGCTAACTTTGAATGTGTTCTCTTTTAGAACAAACTAAAAAGCAGTAACGTATAAACTTAGTTTACTTGGGCTGCTTTGGAGAGTGATTGTGAATCAACATACCAAAGAGTAAGGCACCATATGAAAATGAATGAATATTAATTAAGGTTCTTTTTGTCTAGTGTGTTGTTGTACCACAGACTCACCTGGAGTGAACAAACTATTCAAGTCACGAATAATTGCTCTAAATGAAGGCCTGAAATCTGGCTCATAATCCATACAGTTGTTTATAAGGTTTGCTAGTTCTGTCCAGTTGGGAGCAGGAAGCTGGTGCCTATCTTCATAAAACTGTAGTTTCTATAATTAAATAGATAAAAACCATTTTAATATACAACCGTGAAGAGTTGCAGAAGCCTTAACACTCTCACCAGGGCAGCCAAAAAATACAGCTCTCAACCTAGACTTGTTATATCACTGGTCATACATCTGGCCAATTTACGTCAAAAGCCAAGGCTGACAATGTAGCAAGACTGACATAATTTAGAGTAATCAGTTCAGAAATTCCCAGTCAGTCACTGGTGGAAGATAAGAAAACAGAGAAAGATAAATGTAAAGATGGTATCTCCTTTGTTGGTAATTTCATAAAACCTCACTGGATGGGTCCAGCAGAAAATTCTATCCACCTGAGCTGGCTGAGCTCCTCCAGTTGTAAAAAGCTTCATGAGTATTATGAAAGAATGTGGATTAGTACAACAGAGAGGGTAACTTCTGAACTACCCAGATGTCTATAAGCTAGGTCTGGGTAGACCTTTGAGTTTATTGTAAGAGCTAATTACAACACCTGAGAAATCAGATCAGACTTTGTGAAAAGGTAACAGTCCATTTATAAAAATAATACTACAAATCTTTTTGTAGCATAGTAAAGGAAATAATGGTTTTGCTTCCAATTAAGGAAGCAAATAAATAATTACTATTTTTCTGGGATGTGTTCCTCCCACCCCATCCCACCCCTGGCCCCAGTTGAGACAAAGTTAGCATTTCTGATGTAGCTAAAATTGGTCTGCAACACACAAATCTTACAGTATTTAAGATGTTCAATTACTAGAATAATGCAAATTAAAATCCATGTACATTGTCAGGAATACTTTTTGTTTAAAGTGCAACAGAAGCAACAAAGCAACAGAAACATGAACAAGACAATACTGCCAATGCTGTATTTTGTCCCCATAAAAATAAAAAGCAACACAAAACCAAGCCTCAAATCATCACTTTTGATCATTACCTACCAGTAAAAGTGTGCTTTTCCCACAGCGGTCATGGGTCACACCACCTTACATACTGATATAGTTACAACAGCAAATGTTTTAAATTAGAAGTGTCCCAAGAACTGTTATGACTGCGGACCCAGTAACACTTACTCTTGAACAATCCAGTGCACTCAGAGGTTTGTCTCCTCCACTGCAGATTTCCCACAAAGTAGTACCAAAACTCCATTTGTCTGTGGCCAGGCTTAATTGTTTGGGATTCTCAATACATTCAGGTGGAACCCATGGTATTCTCTCAAGAAGAACTGTGCAATCACACAAAGGAAGCAACATGTTAAGATGGATAATAAAACCATAGAAGTCTATAACATATTTGATTTAATAAAACTGACTTTAGTATACATAGGTATTTCATTCTGTAATGTGCTTATAATACCTTTCCAAGTTTTTATTACTCCCTGAAAAAATAAGCTACAGAATACATACAAAAAGAATATTTATGAATCAGAATGGAGAACCATTAGTTTTATTGTAAAGTGAGTCTAATGTTATAAAACTGCCTTAACATCATTTCCACTTTATATTTTTGCTCCGACTTCTGTTATTTTCCCCAATGTTTCCAAGATTTAGTAGCTACCACAAAGGAACTAGATGGGAAAGAGCAAAGAGTACTTTGCTAGCGGTTGGCACATTATGGCATAGCAAGAGGCACCGTAGGAATTTCACACTATTTGATTTTTAAACTTTTGATACTGATTGTAGTAACAAGTTAAAAGATGGTACTGTACTGATGTAGATGAGAGCTCCTTAAAATGAGATCTTGTAAGATTAATGTAGGCTTCTTATTTAAAAGGGAGAGTTTAAATAGTTCATTAGAAAATAATGACACTGCATTGCTTATAGTCTCTTAGATGCATTATTTCTTTTGACATGTATAAAATCATCAAGTATAAAGTGTGTTCATTTTTCCAAAATGATTTAAAAGACTAGATAAAGATTAGTATGTTTAATTCAGTTTCATTAGCATAACAATCTTGCACACACTTTTCATTTCCTTCATTTTGCTGTTTATAAAGCATTAGAACAGCCTCAAAAGGCAAATGATAATCCAGTATCTTTAGCATCATCAAGTGGCTTCAGGTATTCACCAAGAAATGCACTGAAAATGATTTTCAGCTGCCAGGCAGCACTGTCAAAAGTGCATTTACTTTCAACTCTGAAAGTTTCTCCAAGCTATAAAATACAATTTAATCTTGATCAATAATAGGAGACTAAGTCCAGCAGCTACCTGCAGATGCAACAGACTTACTCATGGTACATTATAGCATACTAACAGTACTACCAGTGGAAAAAAAAAGGTGAGAATGAGAACAGCAGGAAAAAAACCCTCACACAACGTAGAGTTGTGGCTTTATTTCCTGTAGCTATTTGCTGATAAAGAAGATACACTCAAAACTGTTGACTAGGACTGCAGAGATTATTTTAAAGTGACGGATGAAGGAACTTACTACAACAGAAACACCTTAGAAGGTCGTCAGAAGAAAAAAAACCTCAAACTTATTTTTCAAGTCAGAAGCATTAAACAAGAAAGCTGACACAAAGACTTACTATCTCTTGGCAAAACTGTAATACTAATGCCAGGATCACTTAGTTTTATAAACGGAAGGTTTCCAGACTTCCTGTCTTCCTCTCTGATAAGCAAGATGTTTTTTGCACAGACATTCCCATGAACAAGGCCTTTATCCTCCTATGAACAGAAATGCATCTTTCACATACTGACAAAAAATTCCTATGGTTGAAAAGGTATTTAAAAACCAACACTTTACAGCATGAAGATAACATCATCAGAGAAAATACTGATCGTAGATTAAGTTGATCAAATCTCAGACATTTCATGAGTTCCTCTCAAAGTTACAGTTTCTAGCCAATTTTCATTTTAATTATCTACCTAAAGTTTCAAGTTTAAAACTATTTGATGTACTTTAACTCAGAAGAATGCTGATGCATCAGTATGATCCATTTAAAATGAATATAAGAACATATAAACTGTTAAAAGGGAAGATTCATCTAATACCATATTGTGTCTCGAATAATGCTCTTGATGTTAAATTACGCAGAATGTAATGTTGGGACCTAAAGCACAAAAAGAATGTACTAGCAGTTTGAACAGTACAATGTTTTCCCCTCCCAGTAGTTAACTACTAACACTACCAGGAAATATTTTAAGTTCAGCTGAGGTGATCATGAGCTGAGGTGGGAAAACCGGGAAGGACTGATTCTGGGGTAAGGGGGAAAAAAAATAATTACTGGAAACGTGGTTTTATTCCACACCAAAACATAAAGTATTAAAAAAAGAACGGGAAATTCAATTACACTTCAGTTACATTTTGTGCAAGACAGAAATATCTGTTCTTGGCTATCCACTATCTGGTATATGGCCAGCCTATTTTCAAATACCCTCTAGAGTTTCAAGTAGTAGGGTAATAGCTCAGTCATTCTACATGTATTAGCCTGAAACACTTAAACTCAGCCATTAACAAAACTGAAGAATAAACTACTTACCAGAAAATGCATGGCTAATGCCAACTGTTTGGCTACTTCCAGCTTCCACAAGATATTGATAACATTTTTGTTCTTTTTCAAATATGTGTCCAAGGATCCAAATTTTACATACTCTTGTACAAGGATGTCTGATTTAAAATGGTTTAAAAAAAAAGTAACAATTAAAACCAACATGAAATAATGGAATTTCAGGACAGATTCATTACTCTAGTACTACCCATCTATTTCTTTGATATCTTGCTGGTGAACTAACTATAAATTTGAAGCTATATGACATCTGAGTATTGCCACAAATATTCTATGTTCTTTATATTTCTTCAGGGTGTGGCAGTTAGCCTAATTTCTTCTCAAATGCAAAATTACTACATTTAATCATATTTACAGAATAGGTTTCCACTTTAACAAATCCAGTGAGCATCCTTCCACCCTCAGTTGAAAGGCACAATAAATAACATGACTTCTCATAAAGCAAAATAGTATACAGCAATATCAATTGAGTCAAATAATATTCAAATCATTAATTTCATAGTTGTTTACAGCCTATATTCTTAGTGAAAAATATGATGCTTTCCTGACAAAAGACAGTCTTTTTGAAAACCAACTAATATTTGCACTAAAAAAAAATTGGTGTATATATATGACAATATATATGACATATGCCTTCAAGCATCCAGCAAATAACTGAAGAAACACGATCTATTTCATAATACTGCACAGATTTCATCAGTTTCAATACAACAATTTCAAACTGCATGACTGAACTCTTGCCTTCAGCTGCAAGATGCTCACATTCCCGTGCTTCTCATTTAGACTCTAAAGACACTAGAAAGTACTGGTATTGTATTTGGTTATAACAAATAAAGTGATTTTTATAATAAATTCATTTTGTAGTCAGCAAACTTTTTTTTTTACTATTATGTGAAGCAATTTTCACCAAATCTGTACACCAAGTATGTAACCCACAGAAAAAATAAGAGTACCTCTTCCTGTTTCTTAGTAACTGCCTCTTACTAAACTGTAATAAGTCTCTTGCCTTCAGAAATAGAACTGTCTAGAGAGGGCAACTGTGATATAAAGGAGAAATAAGTAACCATATACATCTTGAGATAATTTTTTTTTTAATTATATACGTGGCCTACCTGAAATTTTATATATACTCCCCATGCATGATATAGTGAATAAACTAGAAAAAACACTCTTGGGCATTTTTGCGAAGAAAATTGTGTAACAAGTTCTTGGCCAAACATGGTGCCGTCCCTTTTCTAGCCTCCTAAGAAAAGCAGCTCCTGATACAGAATCCACACTCCCTTTCACAAATTCCTTCTCTCAGTGCAGGCAAGCATCTACGTAATATGCTTATACAGTTATTATAGAATGCTTCCTTTTGTTACAAATGTCTAATCACATTAAAAAAATGGTTTTAGGGCAAACTAACATTTCTGCCCAAAAACTGAATGAAGAGGAAAAACTGGCAAAGTGAGACCCAGTAGTGCATATTCGAAGATAGCACGCATAGGTATATGACAACCATCCAAAATTAAGATTTCATCACAAAATGTTATAAATGTATTTCAGATGTTCTTAAAAAAACCCTTATTAACATATAGTCACAATGCAGTTGACAATGCAAAGATTTTACCTTTAACATTTTGTGGTGTTTTTGTTGAAATACTGGGACCTCATGTTTTCAGATGGGATCTCTAAAGCAAACTTCCCAAAGCTATATTTGCGTTCCAAAGTCAGCACATGCGTGGGAAAGGGTGGCAGTTTCTGTGTTTCTGATCACAGTAAATGAAGATTTTCTGAGGTAGCCAAGCACTTTCCTTTCTAGCTAACCACAATGGATACAATGTAGGGGTGCAATTTTTCTGGCATTTCAAAAGCTCGTTTCATAAGTTCAGCAAAACTTTGCAAAAGTGAGATTTTCAGATAGAACAGACATGACTGAGTCATTTACAGAGGTTACTATTCACACTGACTGTATTTACACAATTTTTCCATTTTCTTTGTTATGAGCATATTAACTATTTCTCAGACACCAAGACTAATACTACTGCAATATGAAAATGTATTGGGTGTCCAGGTGGTGTGACAGGTTGTTTTGTTTTGGGTTTTTTTTTCCCCCTGCTTTTATCCAGAACCAATGGCAAACTCTAATGACAGCTGTATAAAATTAGTACAAAAAGATAATTAATTTCTACTTACTCTCCTCTCCACATACGCAGACTCCATAATTTAACACCAAATGTTTGTAAGAAAGCTGGCTCATCATACTTGCTGCCTCAAAGAAGGACTTTGAGGAAGGAGAAAGAGATTGAGAGAGAATAAGTATCAGTGAAAACAACCCCCCAAACGTTAGAGAGAGACTGAGAGATAGAATAGATGTTAGTGAAAACAAACCCCTCAAACATTACATGATTTCTAATAAATTTATTCAAACCATGTGCATTTTTTAAAACATTTCAACTTCCATCTCATTGCAAAGACCCTAACATATCTTATATTTTTGTGGTTGGTTTAGTTTTGTTCTGTTTTTTTTTAAAATAACTTATACTCCACATTCCAGAGAGGTTAGCAATCTCTTTCTGCAGGCAGGTGTATCTCCACATTTTTAAAAGAATCTTTTCTTCCATGTCAGTTAACTAAGTAAAGTAAAATACAGAGAAATTCATGACGCACTATTCAGTTTCCAATTTATTCTTTCATAATGCACTACTTGGCTTCTAATTTATTTCTTCATAGCACATTATTAAGTTAAAAGACAACAAGTATTATATTACTAATCTGCTACTCCAAGATGTTACCTAACCTTGTCAGGAAGGTTTCAGTTGCTTTTATTTCTTTAGCCTTTTTTTTATTCTCTTCAGTGGCAACTCCAACTACATTTGCTTGCGTACTGACTATTCACACATCAAAGCAAGGTCAAAATTAGCACATTTTCCTCCTGGTGACTGCATTTGTATTTCTGTACTCTTAATCCTTTTAACAACTGATTTTCACTTACCTTTAGTATGTAAATACATTACCTAACTTATTAAAATTAAAACATGGGTTATAGTTTCTTTACTGTTTTCAATTGCACAAAGTGTATGCCTACATTGCTTATGAATATTAGCTATCCAAAATGTCTTTTTCTTTTCTGATTACATATAGATTCGTCTTAAGTAATTGAAAAGTTCAGTAAACAATGGACTGCTTCTCTTGGCTTGCTGTAAATACAGCTAGATTAATTAGGAATTTGATACAATCATATAATCAAAATAAACAATACACAGCCATATAAAGTTACATTTATTAAACACTACTACATCTTGTTAAAGTCTTTAAAATTAAATTCTCACAGACACAGTCTTGGGCTCAATCACATCACCAGTGTATTAGTTTTTGCACAAAAGCATTTCAAGTTTGCTCACAGCTTCACTCAGTGAAAAGTACAGATGATCCTATAAATGACAAGTGTTTATCATACATGAACACTTCTCGTTTTTTATGACTTAATGTCTAATGTTCATTTTACTGGTGGGTCAGTATGACTCCAGAATATTGGAGACAGTCTACCAAAAGAAAGTAATTTTCAATAAATGTTGGTTGCTCATCTATACGTCATGAGTTTACCGGTGAAGACAATTCTGTGGCAACACGACGTCTCCTGTGCTACTTGTATCAATCAAAAGAAACCGCTCTCTGGCTCTCAGTGGGTAGCTCTGAATTCTCTGATGGGTGGTGGGAGAGGGGAAATAAGATACATAAGGTGTACTTCCCAAAGCCTGTCTTAAATCCACCCTCCCAGAGTCACAAGTCCAGGAATGAGCTTGGTTCAATGCACAACCCTCTACCATACAGCAAATACTTGTTTATTGTAAGAAAAGTAATGCTCAACATAGCATGGACAAACATTATATAGCAGTCAACAATCACACCAACCTCAGAGTAGTTTCTGTGCACTTTGTCCAGCACCTTTAAAAGAACTTCAGTTTGATGGAGCTGGCCATAGTCTCCCACTTCTTTCCTTACACCTTTGAAAATCTTAGTAAACGTACCCTGTCCAAGACTCTCCTCCTAAAAGACAGGAGGGATGCAGATTAGGAAAAAAAAATCCAAAATCTCTGCCTGTTTTGCAAAAGGTCTCTTGAACATCAATCCTAAGTAATGCATATGCAAATCATTACAGCTAGCACACCTCTGGAGTCAGACTGAGGGGACAAGGAAGCAACTATATCAGAAACAGCTTAAATCTTTGCTTATTTTTTGTCAACTCCTCAAGGATCTCAGAAAATAACCTGCTGCAACAGAGAGGAAGGAATTGCTGTTACTAAGATGTATTTAGACACCCCTAGAAGTAAAGAAAATAACTGGTATTGCAGTCAAAACAACATATTTAAGAAAACCCCAATTATTTGTATTAATGGAAAATTTTATAAAGTTCTTTTCTCTCACAGCTCTAAGGAAAGATTACAGCAAAATCCCCCAGTTCAGGTAAGACTCTTTTAAATATATACGGAGTTTTTTAAAACTTAGTGTGTGTTAAACGAATGATCTGCAGAGGAAGAAGCAACTAATGGACTTACAAATATCAAGTCCTCATTCCGGATTTTGTGAAAGACCATCTGGTTGACATTATTGTGTCTCTGTAGCGTAGGTGATGAAGGTACATCAGAAACACTATTGCTTCTGAATACTAGGAGATTTGATTTATCTGGGAGAAGAAAGAGGGTGGGGAAAAGAAAAACAAATTAAATTTGTAAAATATAAAACTATAACAGTGTATTTCAGAAAGATTACTAATGAGAAGCTGTTAAACCAACAAAAAGCCGATACCACTTTGCGATCAGTCTATTAAAAAAGCCACAGTATTTCATTAAACAAATTCAAAGTCTGATTTTTTCTAATCAGCACAAACATTTAAGTTCAATTAGCTGTTTTAAGTTTCTTAAGTAAAAAGTTCTTACTTTTGACAAACATTCTGAAAACATTCCTGCCTCCTTTCACATTTTAACTTCTGCTGTATTTGTAGCAACAAACAGGAATGGAAAAAGGGGATATAAGTCACCTTCTTCTTTTATATTACAAAGTCATTCTGATACCTGTATAAAGGTTTTAAGTATTTTTGCCCTGTAGCACTTTAGTGATCCTCATTGCCTTATGTTTACCAGAATAACTATTCATTGAGTGATTTTGAAAAAAGGCTCTCCACGAAGTACAGCAGGTGTGTTACTAAAATTAAAGCTGATAGGTTGTATTTGAGGGTGTATGCATGCATGCGCAATTATATTTATTCAATAATTTATAATTCTGATGCATACACATTTTTTGTTTTGATGGAAATAAGGTTTTGTTTGATGTAAATAAGAATAAAATTATTCTCTGTAGTGTGCATAAGCATTTACTTTTCAAATCTTTTCTAGCTTTTGAATCCATGGGCTAATTTCAATCAAATTGGAGAGAAGTAAAAGTGACATCAAATAGTGTGTTCTCTCAAGTTGTCATTTAATAAGGGACTTGGATAGAGACAAAGACTAACTAAGATTAACTGTAAGTAGTAATACTTATAATAGGCAAAAAGGGCAGATGTTATAAAATTCATAATGGAGAAAGATACTACGAATATCAAAGATAGGCAAAAACCTTTAATGTAAATTCAAGAAAAACCCACTCCTCAGACAGTAGCTCTATTCTATGTGTATCTTTCAGTGTTAAAAAGAAGTTGAAATCACACTGCAGCCTTGGCATAGTTCAGCTAAGATGTCAACAAACAATGAAAGAAATTCATTGGCATTATTGATTCCATTGCTTATGGAACTATCCTTAGTGAGGAATGACACATTCAGTAGTTCTTTCCTTTCAAAGACATGAAAACACTTGATTGAAGACGAAATGCTGTTGCATACAACCACTACAATTAAGAAACCAGTTTTGCTTCTTATCATGAAACTGGCTACCATGATTCTTTCTGGAAGACCATCTTATAACGAAGTAATATTTGGCATATGGTAGGACTGAAAACTGTTGACTAAGAAGATGAACAAGTCAGTCAGTGAAATTTAAAAAAAACCTCACAAACATGTATCTACCTACCTGAGAGTCATTTAATGTTAACTTATTTTTAAATCTTTAATCAGAAATTGGAAACCCTTCTGCTTAGAAATAATCTTTCTCTTACCTTTTGGTTTTGGAGGACAGCATTTGATGAACTGGAAAATTATGCTGTCTGAACGGACAGTTTCTGTCTGGTAACAGGTCAACAGATCCTTAAGATTACCAAAACTTCTCTTGGTTCCACTAAGATTATATTCTCCATTCTCATTCTTTGTAATTAAGCAGTGCTTATAATCAGTGGTATTCTCACGCTGCAGAGATTTTTTCCATTAAAAATAAAATTGATCAATATTTGGTATTTGAAAGTTTGTTTAAATGTATAGCACCCTAATAACTGAAGAAAGAATGCTTCAAAATATTACAATAAACTTTTATTTTGTTCTCATTATGTAATACTGATTCTGAGAAAACATTCTGTTCCCATTACGGAATTAGCATGTTGATGATGAGAAAAACAAATGTTACAATATCTGCAAAGATGGAGCTGAGAAAAGAGATAATGGATCCTAGGAAAAAAAAAAAATCTTTCAGAGCTAGTAATGAAAGATTCTTCACCCTTGGGGATACTACCCCTTGCACATAAGGTAATATCAAAACAAAATTTTGTTGGAAGCAATAGCCCAAATGCTCATGTTCCATGTTATTTTGGACAGCATTTGGAGATCTCAGCTGCATTTCTACTTTTCTGTCATCTGCAGCACAGTTCTAAGCAATTAGTTCTTAGCACAGATTTTCAATATGCACTGAATTATTTATACAATGAGTCTTGAAAAGATCACATTAAAGATTTTTAAATAAGAGGAGCTCTTAATAGTGCTTTCATGGTCCTTCACGTCAACATTGTGGCAGCCCTTCAGTTGGGCTTATAAGAAAGATGGGGACAGATTTTTTAGCAGGGCCTGTAGCAACAGGATGAGGGTTAATGGTTTTAAACTGGAGGAGGGCAGGTTCAGACTAGGTAGAAGGAAGAAATTTTTCACAATGAGGGTGTAGAAACAGTGGCACAGGTTGCCCAGAGAGGTGGTAGATGCCTCATCCCTGGTCAGGTTGGATGGGGCTCTGAGTAACCTGCTCTAGCTGAAGATGCCCCTGCTCATTTGCAGGGGGGTTGGACTAAGATGACCTTTAAAGGTCCCTTCCAACCCAAACTATTCTATGATTCTATGAAATTCTGAATCTCAAAAGCCTTCTGACAGCTTGCCCAGAAAGACTCAGAACAAGCAAAAAACCAAAACCAAAACCAACAATATGGCTAGGTCACTTAATGGCAGGCTTAACTCACAAGCTTGACTCTCAGACTTTGACTTTCTAAGCTTGCTCAGGGACTGATCTCTTCGTCAAAAAATTCCCTATCAAACACACTTCACTGACTAGACATAAAATTTTTGTGAAACTGATCTTAAAATGGCTGTTTACTTCTTGATCCACACATCAACCTTATTTTGTCATTTTCAGAGATGTACAGGATTTAGCAAAATTGCTAGCTTGCTTCAAACCAGCAGCAAAATCCATGTATGACCTTCCCTAGTTAAAAGTCCAAAGGTAGCTCTATTAATTTAATTAAAGAGAAGCTTATCCCTGGAACCAGATCATACAATTATATAATAGCAATATTAAAGTACTGTATTATCACTAACTGCAATCTCACAGAAGAGAGGTCATCTGGTCCTTTAGCTGCATGAGAATTGCAGGCATTTCAAGGGTGGCTCCCATTCTACCTAACACCAGATACCCAGCAGGAGATCTGTGTTGACATAACAGCTGCCAAATAACCTGGCTGGCCCAACACTGGGGATGGGAACAGGACTCAAACCCAGAACCACCTGTGGAGAGACTCTCAGTTCACGAAGGGCTGTATACTCAGTCTAACTAAACCCTGTTCAGGATGGGGGAAGAAAGGGAGTAGGCAGAAATCCCAGGAAAAAAAGCAACTGAAAAACCCCAAACCTTAAAAAAACCAAAACCAAAACCAAATGGCTGTACCACCCAAACATTTACTGAAGTCTAAAGAACCATGTCACTATCCCCCAAACTCTCAAGCTCTCTTCCCTCCACCTGTCTTGTTCTCCTAGGCATATGGTATGTGTCATTAGAGGTTCTTTACCATACAAGTATTTTGAATGACCTGAAAGCTGGTCAGTCTGACAGAAGTAGCCATAGAATATACACATCAGACAAACATTCTGAAGAGAAAATTCAGAATCATTTACTGAACATGCCAGGCTTATTATTATAATGCAGTAAAAATTATGCAGGTACAATACAAACCTCTATAGCAAAGGTGAGGAAGTATTTTTTAAAATCTTTAGGACTGCAACGAAGAACGTAGAAACCAGTCTGATTACCCGCCTTCTTCAGTTTACTGATAGCAAAGTCCATGCTATAGTAAAAAGAAAATGTTTAATATGGCATACTTTCAAAATCCAGGAACATCAGAGATTGGCCTATGAGCACTATTATCAGATATGGAATGCAACAGCAACCCAAATTCTCAGATTTTTACAGCTTCGTTTAACTTAAAATTTTTGTCCCTTTATTTTCCAATATTCAGGGTGGCTGCTTATGTAGAGCGCAGTGTATTAAAAATTCTTCATACTGAAAACACAACAATTATTTATTTGATGAGAAATCTTACAGCCTAAAACATTATATTCCCCTAAGTTTTAGGACTATCTGATATAACTTTCAACATCAATTATGGAAGCAGCTGTAATAAAACTGCCTCATAAGCAAAAATTAGCAAAATATTTGTGTGGTTGAAAAAGGTGGGTTTGCCTTGGGAAAAGGCTAACAAGAAAGAGAAGTTGAAATAAAACATAACCTGTTACTACAAGAACCAGTTTCCTCTTAAACCAGCCTTGCTACCTGACTGTCTCCATCTCAGGGAATGAGGAATAGAAGGGCTTGGAAAGGTCTAGACTCATTGCATATCCTTCTAAACAGCTCTAAATAAAGGTCAATATACAGCATTATAGTGCATGAATTAGTGCATGCACTAGTGCGTGAAATGTGATTAGAACTGTATAGGCCTCCATCCCTCTCCTCCTCCTCCATCTCTCCTGAAGATTATAGCACCTACCCTATTTGTCACTGGGAAATTTACAGAACTATTCTGTATTAGCTGAGTAGACAGTGCTAGTTTCATGCAATATATCTTGCATATATCAGCTTTCAAGCTTTCTGTAGCTAAAGCAAATACCCATTTTATTCTGTCTAACAAAACATTTCTAAAGCTCCCATGTGTACTTTTGCAAACAATAAACAAAACTATATGAATTATTAAAAAAGTTCAATGAAGTTTAAAAAATTTTAATGAAGGTACAAAATTATTCCTCTTAAAAAAAAACCACAAAAAGGAAACAAGGAGACAACATTCCTTAAAAACAAACAAAACCTCCATTTTATATGGCTGGCAGTTTACTGCAATCCTTGCTCAAATGCCAAAGAGAGTGTTAGCTGAATTTTCCTTTTTCCTCTTGGCATCTCAGATAATATAACTGCTAGAGGCTGCAGTGAAAACATGAGATCCTCTGTCTATGACACTGCATATTGCTGCCATGGTAGTAACTATAATTCTGTAAAATAAGCATCATGACTTTGCTGCCTGTCTCACTTGAAGAAAAAAAGAATTCTAAGGGAAGAAAATTAAAATCAGTATCTTTCAGTTTGTTTTTTATAATATGTCAAGAAGGCATCGTATTTTGCAAAGTGAAAAATAAGAGGAAAAGTGTAAAGCATTTTATGTTACGTAAATGTAATAAATACACATTTCAAGATGTCCATCAGGGCTCACAGTCAACTAATGTTTATCTTTCAAAAATAGTATCACCTTGCTACAGTTCTAAAAAATTGCTTACAAAATTGGTCCGTGGCAGTTGCTTTGGATATTTTCAAGGACCGATGGTGGTGCTACTTCTTTACAAAGATAATGGTGGGCATCCGCAGTTAATCTGTAATATCCATCAATTAATGATACAAAGGAGAGGGCTTCTCTTAATGATTGAAATTCAGCCTCCTGTTAAATTGCCAGGGGAAAGTGAAGGGGAGAGTAGAGGGTGCAGGCAGGGGAGAGAGAGAGAAATTCAATTTTTAATACGCAACACAAAATTTCTAGATATGGTAGTGGTATAAAAAATATAAATATATGCATACATTTAAGATATCCCAACTGTTTTTAACTACTGTTTGCACAGTTCCATCTTCCTAGTGCTACCCAAAACTTGTTAGCAATCTTCAAAGTTCAAAATTAAACCCAAATCAAACAAATCTGCCCTAAAAAAAACCCCTCCTCTAGATATACAAAACAGCAGAGGAATGCTGACAAGAGGGAACATTTGAAAGGGAAAAACTGAGCAGATACAACTCATCGTGGCAGACACCTACTGTCCTGGCAACACGGTGCTATTTTTTTCCTAAAGGAAAGCCTTCGCTTATCAGAGATTTACAGGGCTGCCTTCAAGTAGCAAAGAAAAATCTCTAGGGAAGTGTCTGCCCGAAAATTTAGCTAGTAGTCAGCAAAAAGTGGTGTCCTGAGCTCAATCATAGATAGAAGCTGACTTCTAACTACTATGAAGATAGGTGCAATGGATGGAAGTGGGAAGAAGAATAATGTGGTCAAAGGAAACTGGGGTGTGGAAAAGATCTATGCAGAATACATTGAACAGGTAAGAGCAGGGCAGAATTACATCCATCTGTAACAACATATTTATTACTGCTAGTAAAGGAAAATATAGATAATTGCATAAAAATACACTCTATTTTCTTAATATTTTGACAGTTGCATCAGAGCATTAAAGGCTTCTTTACTTCAACAGAGAAGTATTATTCTACCATCTACAGAGTCACACTAGATTTCATTCAATAGCACAGCCAAACAGAACAGGCTTTAGTACATGCTGCACAAGTTTGCCAATGACATGGGGGACACACTTAGTGGCTGAACACAATCTTTTGGCAAGTTCTTTGCTGGACAACAATAAAAAAAGCTGGTGCTTTTGACTGTGTGCCAAAAATTTGTTTGGAGTCTTCAAACCTCGTATTAAAAAGAGGACCTGGGAACAACTCTCTAGTTGTTTCAACATGATCAGAAAACCCACACAGATAACAGACCTAAAAATCCAGCTATTTTAATCAATCCATGCATCCTAAAACTTTGTTAAGTACATTTCTATGATGAATTCTACTAGCTGTGTAACAGGTTAAACTAAATCACAAATTCTAATTTACACATCAGCTAATTCTGGTGTGTAAGGTGTCCAGACACAAATCATAGCAAAACAGCAGCTACTGCACCTTTTCCTGCTCTACCTTGCTTTTTCATAGCTTTTTTAGACAAGCTCTTAGAAAGTCATTTTTACCCTCAGAAGCATATGCAGTCAAGTACCTAACTACTGCTGTTGAGAGTTTTTAAGAGAATTTTAATGGCTTAAGATTAAGGACGCTTCCTCCACCAATCTGAAATAGTATTATACTCTCAGCATCATAGATGCACACCACAGACACTCCAGCTACTCTTATGTTTCAATAAAAAGTCTCGAAAAAATTTCAAATTCTTAACAGGTCATTAATTCTGTGCCATTAATGCAGGAAATTAATGTGAATCATAATTCTACTATAAATGAAAGTAAACCACATCTTTTTTTAAAAATGTATCATTAGAGAGACAATAAAATTAGATAATGCTTATTGAAATATTTTTTGAAATTTTAAAAATTATTATTATAGAAAAGAAGTACATAAGCTGTATACAGGCTTTTTACACACACACGTGTGCACACACACACACACAGAAAGGAGGGCTCAGCTCACAAATTCCTGAGATGGGTAGACCTGAAGGCCCACAGATCAATCGCAAATAAAGGAAGAAACAACTTGTACTGGGTTTGCATGGCAAGGTTTTGGCAGCAGGCTGGCTGCATGGGTGGCTTTGGTGAGAAGCTGCTAGAAGCTTCCCCTGTGTCCAACACAGCCAGTGCCAGCCAGCTCCAAGATGGACTCGCTGCTGGCCAAGGCTGAGCCCATCAGGGACAGTGGTAGCGCCTCTGGGACAACAAATTTAAGAAGGGGAAAAAAACCTGCTGCGCAACAGCAGCCGGAAGACAGGAGTGAGAATGCGTGAGAGCATCAACTCTGCAGACACTCAGGTCAGTGCAGAAGGAGGAGGAGGTGCTCCAGGCACCAGAGCAGATATTCCCCTGCAGCCCATGGTGAAGACCATGGTGAGGCAAGCTGTCCCTCCCTGCAGCCCATGGAGCTCCACCCTGGAGCAGATCTCCACCTGCAGCCCGGGGAGGACCCCACACCAGAACAGGTGGATGTACCCGAAGGAGGCTGTGACCCTGTGGAGAGCCCACACTGGAGCAGGTTTGCTGGCAGGACCTGTAACCCCATGGGGGACCCATGCTGGAACAGTCTGTTCCTGAAGGACAGCAGCCCGTGGAAAGGACCCATGTTGGAGCAGTTCGTGAAGAACTGCAGCCTGTGGGAAGGACACCATGCTGGAGCAGGGGAAGAGTTTGAGGAGGAAGGAGCGGCAGAGACAACATGTGATGAACTGACCACAATCCCCGTCCCCCTGTGCTGCTGTGGGGGAGAAGGTAGAGAAATTAGGAGTGAAGTTGAGCCTGGGAAGAAGGAGGGGGTGGGAGGAAGGTGTTTTAAAGATTTGGGTTTAATTCTCATTACTCTAGTCTGATTTGAATGGCAATAAGTTAAATTAATTTCCCTGAGTCGAATCTGTGACAGTAATTGGTGAATGATCTCTCCCTGTCCTTACCTCGACCTATGAGCCCTTTGTCATATTTTTTTCACCATGTCGAGTTGAGGAGGGGGTTGATAGAGCAGCTTTGTGGGCACCTGGCATCCAGCCAGGGTTAACCCACTTCACAACTGTGTGAGAGTTGTATACCTGCTGGAAAGCCTGACTCAAGTGCAATGCTGGAGCTCAAACTGAAACAACTTTTTTCATTCACGTGTAAAATACTTTAAGATCTTCTTTAAAGAATTTTAAACAGTAAAAGCAGTGACATTAAGTTTGTCCCAATACTAATTTTCTGTGCATCATCATTCCTTCAGAGCATTTTGAAGCCTTTTTCAATGTGTTGGTCACTGGCAGACAGCTTACCATGACAGCATGGAAACAGTATGCTTGATAGCTAAAACCACAGACTCAGGTTTGAGGCTCCAATAAAGAACAGAACAAATCTGTGTATCAGAAATTACCCTAAGCTATAAAAGTCTATTTCTATTTCAGTCCATGAGCTTTGAATGCAAAATATCTTTGGTGAAACATTGCTTATACTGCTGAAATGCATTTAGCTTGACCTCATGGTTAATTAACATGGTTATTGGATGTGCAATACTATAAATACCACAGCAATCACATGGTCTGCTCAAAGCAACATCTATTTGAGAAAACAGCAAAGGAAAGTAAACAGACCAGATTCTTGCTGTCTTGTTTGTGAATGGTGACAATTCTTCTCTCACTGGAGCCTTCCTGGCTTGCTTGTTTAATACTGACATCAATGATATCAGGAAAATCACAGTATGTTTGTAAATCCTGCAATGAATATTGGTTATATAATGTCAGTAATAACAAAAACAGTAACTAAAAATCCCACCTATTTGCAGCATTAGAATTCCTACAACTCTGACCTTGTAAGCTAGCAACAAAGAGGATCATAAAAGCTTAAATATGCCATTACAAATAAAGGAAGGAGTTTTGTGTTTACAAGACCATCAATAGGAGAAATTAAAAAATGCACAAAGATCCAGAAACAGTGAATGGAAATATCCATGTGTGGTTGTTTTTGTTTATTGTAGATATTTATTTGCTCTGTAGTATTTTGTGAGGATTAACGATGGAGTATTTTATTTAATCCCAAAGCGTGGCTTTTTTTTTTTTTGAGAACTTATTCTTAGCATCCCGATTAAAGATGTTCAAAAAGCTTGTTAACCACCCAAAATGTCATCACTTCCTTCACAGTGATACAGGCTGCAAAATCTGATACCAAAGAGGTGGATATAGTAGATAAGGGTCTATAAGAAGAAAGGGTCTAAGAGAAGGTTCTACCATCAGTCATGGTCATTACTGACTAGGTAACTTGAAGCACAATCCTCATTACATTGGAAATCCAAGACACATTTTCCTTTGATAGCAAGTTCAGGTAGTTTTTGATACTGGGAATTCTTTACCAGTTCCATCAGTCTTTCACAAGCCAAATTACAAAGCGATAAATCATACTTTGTTTCACTTTCAGCAGAACTTCAGATGCTAAGTAACATCCTCAAATAAAGGTACATTTATCTATCTAAAATTATTCTTCCAAAGCAAATAGATTTTATTAAAGTCAGAATACCCCATTTACATGGCTGCAAGCGTATCCTAATACATAAACAGGTGTAATAATCAAGGCTGTAACATTCAGTGATTATCAGCTAGAATAAATCAGCTCAAATGCATTGACATCCCTGAAGCTCTGGTTTTCATCTGGTTGTTGGAAATGTGAACTGGCAAAATAAATTTATTCACAATCTACCCCACATATGTCATTCCTGCCTCCAAAAAATTTAAGAATTTTGTTTCAATTCAGCATCTTAATAAAGATTCATCAGTATAGTTTGCTGAAACAAGAGTTATGATCACATTTACAAGCAGCCTTATTAATTTACTAAGTTTTCATAACCAATTTTATAAACAATTTCTGCACTAGTGAAAATAAATGCAGCCTACATTGTGTCTCTGTCAACAAGTGGGATCATAATGTTATTAATTATGAAAAAATAATTTGGCAATCTCTATAGGAAATACAATCTATTTAAACACTACTCTTACTAAAGGCTTGGTTGTCAGGCCCAAACAGCATACTATGCATAAGTTTTGTACACATAAAACTAGAAATTGCAAAATCTGACATTTATGTTAGCTCAAGCCAGAGCAACTGGCACTTACAGGCAACTTAGGAAAGGCAGGGGGCTGACACATAACAACTATGAATGAGGTAACTGGACCTAATGTCAATCTACAAATATTGTAAGACCACCACACTTAAATCTGGGTATGTAATCAGGTTTTTTTTGTTTGGTTAAGTATTACCAAAAAATAGCATTTTTACAAATTATTATAGCACACTGTAAAAATACAACCTTTTGTAGTTTGGTCTCAACTGCTATATATTATACGTCAAAACTAACAAACTAGCAAATGCAATTATTTTGGAAAACTGACAAGTGACCCACTTTGCCTTTAATTTTACTTTTCAAAAATTCCCACAATCTCAATGTACACTGCTATGAGTTTGTATCAGATTCTGGTACATTTGACAAAATGAATAGTCATGCTGGGAAATCATACACAGAAGAAATACTACTGATAAGTAAAAATGGAACAGCACATGATTACTAGCAGTTATTGGAACCATTTAGCATCTAATTCCTGAACAAAGAATATATGGACTCCACAGTCACAGAAATATCACTTTAAATTTGCTAGCTCAAACCCTGGTAGGAGTCTAGCTGCAGCAGGAAAGAGGTATAGGGAAATCCACCTGGTTTTTGGAGTCCTTAAAACCCTGCTTTCAAAAAGAATTTATGGAATTTGTGCATTTTATCTATACCTGGGGGCAGGGTCATTAGTTTTTCCACATTGTTTTTTTTTTT
Organism: Phaethon aethereus; assembly: GCF_964289735.1. Taxonomy (NCBI): domain Eukaryota; kingdom Metazoa; phylum Chordata; class Aves; order Phaethontiformes; family Phaethontidae; genus Phaethon; species Phaethon aethereus. The sequence continues at coordinate 32,807,354 of NC_138577.1, read as the reverse complement.
TTTTTTTTTTTACAGTAATGAAGGTCCAGCACTCAATTTTTCATTTGTCAAGCACAGAAGTATTATATGTTCAAGTATTGACTTTCTTCTAATACTTCAGTAAACAACTGATTTTACAATCCTGCACTGCTGAAGTTTTAATCCTGCACTCATTTCTGTGAGCCTCAGTGAGCCTCAGCCACACGGAAATTGTATCATCACTGTGAAGTAAAATTTACCTACCAAATTTACCAAATCAGAACTTCTAATACACTGTCACTCTGTTACATGATAAACTGCACAATTATTAAAATAATAAAAGACATTACCTGCTCTGCCAGTGTCTCACAGTCTTTAAGTTTTCCTCTTGAGCACTGAATTCCACCATTTCCAGTTATTACAATGGTTGCAAAACTTTCCTCTCCAGAAGGATCTCCACCAGGTTCTTTTACTTCAAAAACCTCTGAATAGAAGGCAGACTGAAGGGTTTCCAGATTTATGAGATACTTAAGTTTCAAGTTTCTGGCAGTAGCTTTGCATTGGCCAAACTGTTGTATAAATTTGCGGAACCTGTACCTTATTCTTTTTCGCGTCAAAATGTGGTAGTCTTGGATTTTTGCTCGCACACATTTAGGCAAAAACATCTTGTAGCTGTGAATACATAACCAGCAAAAATACTACTAATTTTATTCATTAAATCCAGCAAAGATAATTAGTTCTGTGCTAAACAAGTCAACATGAAAATGTCTTTTCCTCTAAAAGTAGTATGCTATTTCAAATACATCCCTGTCTCCTTTCATTTTCCCCCTCACTCAGTTTCAACATATATTACATAATGCATTTTCTGTAAATCTAGACATGTCTGTTCCAGTCATTACTGAAGTTTGGAGGTAAGACAGCAGGAGTTACACAGTTGCTTTGTTTGGTGTAGAAGTTGGAAAGAGGATACTGCACAGATCGAGGCAATTATACGGACAGAGGACAGATTTCCTAGCCGAAAACATGCAGTGGTAGAATACAATAATGTGTTTGGTTCTCACTGAAGTTCCTATAGCACAGTCCATATTCTATATCAAGAGGCAAGAGAGTAGTTTGTCACCTGCAATGAGCTGGCAAATTTGTTGTCTCATTCTGTTTTTCACTCCTCCTGCTAGTTTTCATTAAAAGACAAACACCAGACATTAAGTACTAAGCAAGAGACAGAATTAACTCAGCTGGAGTGGAAACCAAGTACGTTGATAAACTGAAGTGCATTGATAAATGCAAGCAAGTTCAGTAGAGATCTGTGCAAGATGGTTAAAAGTCTGGAGCATATGACATGATACAGAAGAGGCAGGAAGGAGCTTGATTTGTTCAGCCTGGAGAAACGAAGGCTCTAGTAGTCTGTTCTACTAACTGTCTTCAACTAATGGATGGTTATGGAGAAGACTGAATTAGACTCTTCTCAGACATGCACAGTGGGAGGACAAAGACACAACAAAGGGTAACCAGTATCACAGAGGAGACTGATTAGATATGGAGAAAATCATCCTCAGTGAGGGTGATCATACATAGAACAAAGTTGCCCAGAAATATGGTGGATCTCCATTCCTGGATATCTTCAAAACTTGACTGGATGAGGCCCTCAGTAACTTCATGTAACTTTTGAAGTTGGCCCTGATCTGAGCTAGGGAGTGAATCTGGTGACTTTCAGGGGTGTCTCCCAACTTATTGCTTACATCCTTTCCCACATGAGTAGCTGCTGCCTTACCTCTCACTAAGAGAACTAAATCCATGTACCCAAAACCATGAATGGCTATCATGATACAAGTTTTCTATTAATTTCTAGTTTACACTATAGGTAAGTTTATGGAATCATTATGCTAGAATAAATCATTTGCCAACAGCTGAAAATCTCCCAGATGCCAATATGCAAAAATATTATTTTTAGGTATCAGATAGGTGTGATACAGTTATTAAGTATGGAGTCACCTGACTGAATTGTAAATAGCCAGTGGAGTTTGGTCCTTTTCTTTGGCCACTCTCATCATATCCAGAACAGCCATTCCAAGGCATTCTTCTTGTGTTTCGTGAGTAACAGGCATCTGTATCCATCCATCCAAAAAATCATCTCGCCACTGAGAAAGAAGAATGCAAGAAAGCAAATCAAAACTGTTGCACTGCTGCTCATCAAGAAAAGTTTTTTGGGGTGTGGCTTGGGGTTTTTTGTTTGTTTTGTTGTTTTGTTTCTGTTTTTTTATTTTTAAACTGCATTCTTTTGAATTAAACCCTTTGTCCACAAAAAGCTGCACATGTTCATAATGGATACTAGCTACCATCATGCTTAGAAACACTGTTTTCAAAATATTTTTGTTTCAAATCTCAGAGATCCCTATAGAGAGGATGTTGTTCTACATTGTGTCAGTCCAAAATAAAGTAACGACCACTGAAAGACTTCCATATGGTAGTGGCACAAGAACGAAGCTACACACTCATTGCTCTCCCCACAACTGCCATTTGAGCTTCATCTCTCCAATACACAACACGACATGGGATTTCATTTTCATCTTGAGTGGACTTCAAGCTGTCAAAAGAGCCTACACAGTCACTATGAGAAGATGTGAAAGGGAATAAATAGTAACAATCTTTATCAATTTGCTTTAAAAAATAATCAAGCAAATCGTACCTGTGCAAATAGGTAAGACATGACAAGATCATCAAGAACAGGGCTTTCTGCACCTCGAAGAATGCCATATCGATATGCTCTGTTGGTGCCATTGCAATACCAGTGGGGAAAATAAAACCTATTAGGAAATATTAAAGCAATCATCAATAAACAGATACTTTTGCTTACCAACACGAGGCATTATCGCTTTCACAAACATGTAATTAGTGCTGGCTGGTTTGGAGGACCAATATGAAGACCTAGCTAGTGAATGCAAGGTTTTGGATCCAGTTCTTGGTGTTGTAAAGTACTACAACATTAAGTAGGGCAATAAGCTGTACTGGTAGGAACAAGAAGCTCTGCAAAATTATCCTTACTAATCAGAATATAGAGAATTTTGTGTCACTGTCTTCCGGTTTCCTTTGAGACAGTTCCTAAAGAAACACTCAGGCCACATTATACAATGTCAAGAAACAAAACCTTTTACATAAAGAAAACTGACTGTAGCTTTAGATGTCCACATTCAAAAATCAGGTTAGAGGAAAATGGTTCTATTTGCAGACATCTGCCTGATTACACACGATAATTACTCCGCATTTCAGAACTGCCACTAATTTCAAACAGGCAAGCATAGAAGAGATGAGATGTATCATTATTAAGAAAAATGTTATTTTGCTTCTGCTATATTTTTTATTATTTGTTTCTTCAATCTGACATGCAAACATATGGTATAGACACAATCGATAAAATACATTATTCAAATCTACTGCAATAATTTTGATTCTTTTATCTATCTCATATCTCTTAAGAATCTGTCCATAACTTCTTAGAGAAACTATCGTTCAACTAAATATCTCATTGTTTGTGTTTTCTCACATTGTTTTACCATGAAAAGTACCTAACATTTGATTTAGATTACCTTATCCGGTAAATTAGGATGAGTCTGGTTGCTTCATCTACGTGGAATATGTGATTTGGGGGATACCACATTCTCTCCGTTTCACTCATGAGTGCAAACATGTTATGATACACTGGCATGATACCTAAACAAGTAACAGAGAAGGAAACATTTATAGGAAATTGTTTCCACAAAGAATGAACCTTATTAAAAATAAAGTATTGTGGGTTAAAAGTAGCAGATTGGCACATGTTCTCCAAATATTCACTGCACTGCTCTATCACTGTCAACAACATTGCAATCATGACCCCATAGCTGTTTTTTTGCTGGTTTATTTTCTCATCCTTCTTTTATGTTCTCTGACTGCAGACTGTGTTTACCTGCTATCCTATACTTCACTGTTAGATTACAAGATTTTCTCTGTATAGCATTTAATACAATGGCTTCTTAGCCTCTCAGTTTAGTAACAGCTAATAACAGTACATTACCTTTTTCCTTATCTTTTCAAAAAACAAAACTAGGCATTGATTTTAAGATTTTAGACTGACAAAAATCAGAAGTAAAAGCAATACAAAGAAAGTCATCATGACTAGGACAACCACCTGTCATTTACACATGAGTAGCTCAGCTGAGAACAAAACCAAACACATATTGTTAATTAAACTAAACTGGAAAATATTTTTTCCCCCTCAACAACTCAGGATTGCTTTAATGAGAAGTCGCAAGCAATCCTACTTAATTACAAACTATGGAAATGAGTTTAGCATCAGCTCTTCAGCAGCACCAGGATTCTACTTTGGCTTTTGGGCTCCCAGCTGAAAGTACAGCCTAATAACAGACACCAAAGTATTGTACTCTGCTTGCAGTGCTGCGCATCCATGCAATGCCAGCACTAGGATTTGGAAAACTGTGTTTACATTACAGCAAGACACTTTGGGGGAAGAAGGCAAAAATATTTTAAAAATAACAGATAAAAGACAACAAAAGTAACTTAGAGACAAAAGATTTCTGGAAAAAGGCAAAATATCCACAACCCTACCCAAAGACACAGAATGAAATAATTGAAATTCACACAAGAAACCAGGAGAAAAAAAAAATTCCCTTATCCATTTCTTTCTGCTCTGAACAACATCTAGGTAACTACTGAAGGGGGCAGACCCAAATTTCTTTCATCACATCTAAAGTGCATGTAAGACAATCAGTTAGAAAAAACCCAATCAACTCCACATATAAAACCGCTAAGTTTGTGGAGCAAAAAGTAATCTAACAACTAGCTTAAATTCTACATAATGGGGTTTGTCTCTGTAGGGAGCCAGTAAGAGGGCTAAGAGCAAGAAGTCTATTGTGCAAATGTCAGATTAAACTGCTGAAATCTACAGGCTAATCATCTGACACTTGTTTAAACTAAAGCTTACCAAAATATATCAAAACTACAGGTCCTAACACATGATTTTCTATGAAAAGGAGCCATAGACTTACAGGAAACTACAGAAATGGAAAGCATTATGTAAAGAGAAACCAAAACTGAACAAAACCCCCAAAGGAATAACCCTGAAGGGATTAGTAACTGAAGGACTGGCTGTACATCTAGATGTTGCAAATTTATGGTGCAGTAAGACATATTCAATCCATCAGAGTTTTGATAAATATCCAATTAACTCCATTTTATGGCATTTAAATCTATCCCATGCAACCAAGTATCGTTCTCGTTTGATGTGTGAAGTGGGATCAACTAGATTATGTTACAGATCAGTTGTCTACAAAGCAGTAACAACTGACTTAGCAGTTTTAAGGCTGTGTGGTGCCTGTATCCCAAATAATTTCAGATAAATTACAGTGTAATATATGTGAATCACCAGCCTATTTCTGGATTCTAGCCAGATGCTAAACACCATTCAAGGCAATGCTGAATATTTACCTAGTCTCATTAATACATTTCCCTTACCTATTAATAATCCCACATAAGCACACTGAACAAGAAAAAATTTCCAAGTCATATTCTTAAATTCAAATGTTAAGCTGCTGTATTTCACCAAATACATGAGACAGCCCCGCCTCTCAAAAAAACTAAACCAAAACAAAGCACCCCACATATGTCAATCCAGATCATATCATTGCCATTGTGAAACTTTAGCCAAACAAGGAACATGACTTTGGAATTCCCCCTACAAATCAGAAATGTTGACATTAACAACAACAAAAATCTAAAAAATCCTCCTTGCTGTCTTCCTATATTTGAAAAGTAAACTGTGAACTCACCCACCTTGCATACTTTAGCAATTCCAAACGGTAACTTCTACTACCAGTGCTCAATGACATACGGATCATACGTGTTTTTCAAGAAAAGGAGTTACACTTTTTCCATTTTTTCCTCCCCCTTAAGAATCATGCAATTGTGCCAGAATATTGCTACACTTGAAATTATACCAGTAGAGCATCCCCTTACTAGAGTCTTTAAAATTGTCCACAAAAGTCTGACAGAAGCAGAGAAGCCAGAAATGTAATTCATGTAATTCTTAACAGCACTATTAATTGCAGGGACTTTTCAGCCAAATGATAACTGCAGTATTTAAGTGTTTTCTCCAGAAACAAAATGAAAATCAAAAGACTGGAGGTGGGGTGGAGGTGTGTGGGGGTGGGAAATGAAAGTCTTCTGATAAAGCCATTTCAACAACAGTAAAACTTCTGAGAAATGTATTTTCAACACAAGTAAAATCAGAAAAGCTGTTCACAGCAGGTACTAAAAAAGGTTTGCCTGGATTTCTGCACTGCACTAACCATGCTATCAAATCAATCAATAATTAATTAGGAAAGGAGACAGTGACTCAGACATAATAAAGCAGAATTGTTCCCCACTTTGCTTCTCCAGCAAGAGCTATTAAATACATTTTCTAGACTATTGCAAAGACAAAAATATGACTATCTCTTTGCAAGTCTTTTATTTAGTACGTAAGGCTAAATATAGAAGCCTCACCATGCTACATAGACTGTCAAGTAATATCATGAAAGGCTGTAACACAGCCAAAGTTTATTCCTCAATCTTCTACCTCAAGCCTAAAACAAACCCCAAATGTTTTGCATAGTAGTTTCTTCCTTTCCTCGTTACGATTTCAGAGCTCCACATTGAGACAAGTCACACCACTTCATTTACCCTGAAGCAGCTAAGGAAATACAGCTTTTCTGTATTTCCTCCTTTGTTGGCATTGGGTACCCTTTCACCCATACAGTATGTTTTCATTTGGTAATGTCTCTCTGTAAAGAAAAAACTGAAACAAGAAACTGTAAATCACAAAAAGCCATGATACCACTATGAAACATGGAAGCCATACGTAGTCTATAGTAGCAATAGTGTCTTATTCAAATTGTCAGTTCAAGCATATAAATAAGTCACTAGACATATACAGATGAAATGGCTGCATGGAGTTAATGATTAAAATCAATTTTAAAAATCTCCAATAAAAAAGTACAACACAAACATTTGTCAGTTCTCACACACAACTGTCAAGTAAACTATCTAAAACCTACAAAGCCTTGCACACACCAGATGGATATTTTCTTGGCTTTTCATATATAAAAATAGTCTTACCCTCACTTCCATACAAACTGGAGGCTTACTGAAATCTGACACCACATTCAATGTCGCTATCCTGTCAATAGGATGTTTTCTGAATAGTTAATCAAAGCACATGTTTCCTTTCTTAGCAAAACAGAATTGTCCAGAGTTCTGACTAATACATTCCTCACCTTAGGGAAGAGAGGGGAGGGCGGTTGTGTGCAGATTTTCAGGGAAGGCTTAGAAAAAAGAAACTTAGAAAAAAAACCAACACCCACTCACCCCAAATCCCCAGTGGGCAGTTATACTCAATGGTAATGCTAAGCCATATGAATTCTGGAAATTCAGCACATTAAGGATAAGTCTGCTTAAACATCTCTAGCTACCAAGAGCGAATCTCCACTGAACCGTACAGGCAAAGAAGTACTACAGATAATCACAGTCATCACATTACGCAACACAGCCACTCCCTTGAAAATGTTTAATTGAGTGCAGACACTGTCAGTGCTTGGTCACATTAAGTGTTTTGAAACAGTGTTTTTACTTTGGTTTAATTAAATATTCTCTGCTATCTTTCCAGGAGGCACCAGCAGTTTTCAAGGGGAATACCATGAAACTTCCAATCTATTTGCAAATCAGATGACTGAGAATTAAAAGGTTCCTAGGTGGAGTTTCAGTTGTTTTTTAATCAACATTAAAAAACCCAAAACAAATGACCAAACAAAAAACCAAACATAGAAGCCAACTAATTCAAAGTCTTTTGTTAACTGCTGGCTGCCTGTCACTCACCAAACCAGTCAGGATTATCAAACTGGTTCCCTCTTGGGATTCTAGTTCCATTAAAAAGTTAAGATTTCAGGGTTTAATGAGCCTAAGAGAAGGGGAGGAGGAAAATTAGAACAAAAGCCTGCCAGAAAGTAGACGAAGTCAGATATATCCTACAGAAACGTAGGGTTCATATACAGCAGGGAGACAAGCCATGGAAGAAATGCAAGACGGTAAACAAAACTATGGTCCTTGGCTGACCTGCCAAAACATTTTTCAGTGTGCTATTTAAATGTTATAGTTACATTTAAAGTCAGCATATTTTGCTACTAATTTATTACACTTTTCAAGGACAGGGAACAAATTTATTTGGCTACCATCAAAGCAATTCTTTGCTTATAACTGTTTTAACTGTGATTTACAAACTCATTTACCTAGTGCAATACAAAAATCTCTTCACTTTGTTAACTTTAATTCAGTAACAATTTGGATTACAAATACAGATAATGTATATACATATTATTCAGCCAGTGGAATAAATCAACAAATTGTTAGTTTAAAAATCAAAATAAAATTATTTTTCCATTTAACACTAGGCTTGTATATAATGTATTATTCTGGCAAGTTACAATGTATAGTCCATAGTTGTTTGGGATTTTTTTGTTTTTTTTATTTTTTTAAGTTACTTTATCTGATGATAAAATCTCTTCAATCCACTTACAAGAGACTGGGCAGTATCTTATTGCAAAATCATTGGTATAGCTTAGTTATATATTACACAAAATATCCTTCTTTCTGTATAGAAATAAATATATCCAGGATTCAAATTCAAAGACTTCCTATGTTCCCAGTAGTCCGTATCTGATTTACCTACATCACAACAAAATTCCGTTCATGTTATTTTCAGTTACACTGACTAATTTTTAAACACAGTTTTCTAGATTTTTTCATAATTTACACTTTGAGTAAACCAAAAATTCTAAACAAGTTTATAGTTATTCTGTAAACAATCACATTTACTTATTCTGTAAAATATCATATCAATCTTGCATTATCACTCTCTCGCATCAACTCTGGTGGCTTTCCCAAACCATTACTACTACTTGTGTTCAAATGCTCTTGACTGATAGTTTTATAAACTGATTGTAAACACATTAAAAACAGCTTAAGAGATGCCATTTAAGATTATTTGAGAGAGCAGAGAAAGGGTTTAACATCATGATTTGGGAAAACAAGTCTCCGATACTGAATTCAGAAGACGCATCTAACACAATGATTCTGTAATCTCTAGAACAATTTCTCCATCATATTTCATTTCCACCATCAGTTAGTTCCTCTAATACCATTTTGTCTCTTAGGACAAGAGCAAAGACTTCTCTTGTTCTTGGTGTGAGATTTATAATTTTTTACATGGCAATTAACATACTAGTTAACAGAAAAGAGCTGAATAACACTACTGGCCAGTCGATTTAAACTTAATGTCACGATATTTCATTTATTCTTGCATTTCTGGTTAGAAAATGTGATATTCTGTTTCATGTTTAGACAGTTTTCCCTATAAAAATACAAACCTACCATAAGTTTCATAGTTATTTTTTAAAAAAATAAAAAGCTGTTTTAAAATAAAATAAGAAAAGGCTTAGGCTCAAACTGGCATGCAACTACAGAACAATACTTATAGCCAGACTAATGTTTATATAGCCAATACATGCCATATACAACAGATCTAAAGTCAAGTCAGCACAGACTGGAAAACCTTCAATTGTTTGAACTGTGTAAAAGGTACATAACAAGAATGTCTCTGTGACTGCTGATGTTTGCCTAGATCCAGTCCTGCTTGCCACCAATAACAAAGTCATACTTTGATGTAGCCAGCTCTGCTATCAAGGGATCTAACAATTGCTCACATCAGAGAAAGTTCATTAACAATCACCAAATCTGTTACATTTCGGACATGCTTACTACCTGAACCACTCTCTTAGCTATGAATCAGAATACTTCATGAACAACTCCCAAAAGAAAAGTCTTGCCAATATAAACATTATGTGACTGTATAGGCTTTGCAGACCTACATGTTCTGCCATATAACCACAAAACCTCCTACAAAAAAACCAGAAAATAATAAGAAGTGGTACCTCGTGATTTAAGCACTAATAACTTATGAAAGAGAACAAAAACTTGCAGCCATTTCACTCTTTTCCACCAATTTAGAAAGAAATGAAGTTACAAATTCCTTTGAGAAAAAGACTGTATAATACTGCCACAGTAGCTGCCAGGCAGAAACCACTATTCAGAGGACTTTGTCTACCTCAGCTCTACAAGGATGAATGATAAAACATTTTATTTATACAAGTAACTATAAATCACTACTGATGTACTTTAGAAACTCTGGTGAAGAATGCTGAAACCATAGCAAAACATAAAAACAACTTGATAAGGAGTACTATTCACAAAAAATTATTTTTAAGATGGTCAAGTATAAAAGGATACATCTATGAGCTAGGAACTAGCCATGCCAGCAAAACAGAAACTAGTACCCCAGAAAAATAGAAGCCTTGAGAAGTATTGGTGAGGTCTGACAAAACAAGCAATAGGATACCAAGTCTTCAGATGATGTCACGGGAAAGTGACATCCAAAAAAATTGGATTTATGGATTAGCAGGAATTGGATTTTGTATGTTTGTGATGTGGGTGAGAAGAATATCATACAGGGCCTGGGCTGTGCATTTTCCTGGGGAACTGGAGACAGTGCACAAAAACCAGTTATGACATTCAAGCTAAAAATGTCAATCAATTATTTTACTATGGCACATAAATATCTCTCTAGGGTTGGTCATGGCGAAAGGAGACGAAAAACATAACTTGAAGAAACATCTGAAAACTGAAGCAAGGAAAATTCAAACCAGAGAAAACGGATGAAAAAAATGGAAAGACCAGCAATAACAGTAAAAGCTCCTAATCAAACTACCAAGGTAGTTACTATTCCAGTGAATTCAAACAAGGATGGGAGGTTTTCTGACAGACAAGCTTTAACTAAGTGATTCTTTAGAAGAGTACCTGAAAAATTTGTGTTCAGAGGACTTCTTACTCCCGAATCACAAAAAAAGTCTAGTCAGATAGGAAGCAAAGGAAGCAAGGCACCTGGTGTCATGGTTGATGATGCAGTATATTCTTTCAAAGACCATGTTATTTTTAACATACTGAATTTGATGGATCTAAGCGCTCATCAGTTTAATATTCTGGCAAGTTGGTACATGAATATCTAAGTTAAACAAAGAGGCATTCTGCCCACCACTATCTAGTAAAATTGTTCTTTATTTCACTCCCTCAGCAACACCCTCAGTGACTACAACAGTTTTTATTTCCATTTAAAAAAAGTAACTACCACCTAATGTAAAAACTCAATACCACTAACACTCAGAAAGTGAAGAACCTCCCTCTCCCCTCCCCCTGACTAGCCTTACACACCTTTAGATGCTGTACCTGAGTGTCTGAACTAAGCTGACAAACCTAACAGAGGCAAAACAGAAGCCCAAAAGACATCGGCATGAGTGTTAAGAAATCCATCCTTATTACAGAAATGAGTACAGGCATATTTTCTAAAGTGGGGAGATAATTTTTTTTTTTTAATTCAACTGGAGAAAAGAGACTACAGAACCTTGGGAACACAGTGGAAGCCATCTGGAAGATCTTGATTTGAGTCACCATCAAGAAGGTACCTTAACTTTGAGAGCACTCCCAGGTTCACCTGTCAAACTCAGACCTACAAGGTCGTTAAAGCAGCAGAATCTCACACACATAAAACTCTGCAAATACCATACTACATCCTCTTGATCTCCCAGAATGAATCCCAGGCAGTGCTTATGCTGAACTCATTATATGTGCTTATCTGCATAAAGCTCTCATGTTATATGAAGAGCAACTCTACAAACTCAGGCTTTAGTCAGACTCTGCCATGCCTAAAGAACTCCAAGGAACAACAGGACTTAAACCCAGAAGAATCTTTATGAAAGTAGCATATACAAGCAAATTGCCAACTCACAGCATGCAGCTGAGTCAGAACAAGACATTCAACAGCACAGAAAAAACGCAACAGATCCCTCACAAAAGTAAAATCATTAAAACTGTATTTAAAAACAGTAGAGCAATTAAAAGACAAAAATTGCAAGAGTGTAAGATGTTTGGAGACAATAAAACGTGCAGTCAGAGCCAACAGCTTCACATTTATGACCTACTGGAAAAGAAAGATTCGGAATTATAAGCCTTCCTTTAAACTCATTTGCACCTGAAATGTGGCAGTTGGAAACCTAAAAGACAAACCCAGCCTTGTACCACTGACAGCCCAAAGGAAGATAGGGAGAGACTCTATGTATGTGGGTGTGCACATGTGCATGAGGAACAAGACAGTCACTTTAATACTCAAAGTTTATTAGAATTAATTTTTTTAATTCAGAAATTCAATGTACTGTCGCAATGAAAGAAAGAATGCACAAAATGCATGCCTGAATTATTTTACTGTGGGTCTCAGCACCTGTTCATATTAAACTCTGGGTAAATGTAACAACTCAAAGGCTTTCTTAGATATAAACATGTTTTATTTATTTATTTCAAATATACTACCCTGTAATTTCCTCACTTTATTTCCTAAACAATTACAAAAAGCATTAACCACACACACATACAAGCAGTCACATTATATCTAATAGAACAGTCTCCATCTGCAAAGTGATTAAGCATGTGCAATGTACAATATATGCATAACTTCCAGAACCAGTCTGTTTTGCAGGGTTGCATCAGAAAGTAATTCAAGTTATTTCTAGCTCCTGCTCTTATTTAACTATCCAAACTATATCTCAGCTCAATGGAAGAAGAATTCCAGGTAAAAGACAGTATACCCTCAAATTATTTCGAAAAAGGATGGCAGTCCAGTCACCCAATTATAATCTCCATTTCACCACAATTCCAACAAGAACAGTTTTGCAGCCTGGTGCTAATTACTTCTGAAAGAATAGAGAGATTAGCATTTCAGTTAAAATGCCACCACTTTGATGAGCTCTGGATTATTAAAAACTTTCTTGCATTAAGTTGAATTTCACTCCTTCATTATCAAAACTGTTATGTATATACTTACCACAGGCTTTACAGGCAACAGCGCAAATCTCTTCTGCAACATATTCTCCAGCTGGAAATTGAAGGTAATCTCCTCCTGTCTTCCCAGGAGAATGATAAAGGTACACTTGAAGCAACGGTTCTGCCTGCTTGGGTGCACTGGTATTCCCATGGATGTCACCATTCTGGTGGACAGTAGAAGTTGCTGTACCTTCCATATTTGTCATTGTAAGACAGGCCATTGTTTGTTTTGGTTCTGTTCAGAGCATTTGCCTAAAAGAAATGCAAGGAGTACTTCTTGATTAACTGTATTTGGTTTTGCTTGTAATACTCCTATTTAATGACAGTACCATTCTGATCCAGGAAAAACATTAACAGTTGAGGACAACAGAATGGCTTAGAAGGTTCACTAAAAGTTGAGTTTCTCTTTGATTTACTACATAGCCATAGACTGAAAAACAACAGACATTATGACAGGAAAAACAAATACATCAATTGAGAGTCCAACTAGAGGATTTATTACCTCTCATTGGATTTTAGACAATGTGTGCTCACCTGTCCAGTTGAAACATGCTAGTTAAACCTGAAAGCCAAAATAATCCCCTTAATGACATCTGTGCAACACATGAAATTCCCACTTTAAATGCAAAGATTGCACTGAGAACTTATAACACAAAACAACTAGCGAGGTCACAAACTGGCACTGATGAAGAGAAGAGCAGGAATAGCACCCTTCAGCTGAGTCTTAGTCTTAAGCGGATGCTTAAAAGAAAACAAGTGCTAGCTGATGTGAGATTAAGGAAGCTCTAAAAATTTGATTTTTTAGAAACGTAGAACGGTTTGGGCCACAATAAGGTTTCCCCAGGGCCTTCTCTTCTCCAGGCTGAAAAACCTCAACTCTCTCAGTCTTTCTTCAGAGGAGAGGTGTTCCAACCCTCTGATTGTTTTCGTGGCCCTCCTCTGGACATGCTCTAACTGGTCCATGTCTTCCTTGTGCTGGGAACCCCAGAGCTGAACGCAGTACTCCGAGTGGGGTCTTACAAGAGCCGAGCAGAGAAGGAGAATCACATCCCTTGACCTGCTGGCCATGCTTCTTTTTATACAATACAATTGGCTTTCTGGGCTGCAAGAGCACATTGATAGCTCATGTCTCATTTTTAATCTACCAACATGCCCAAGTCTATTCATGCCCCAGCCTGTATTGATACCAGGGGTTGCCCCAACCCAGGTCCAGGACCCTGCACTTGGCCTTGTTGAACTTCATGAGGTTCACAGGGGCCTACTTCTCAAGCCTTTCAAGACATCTCTGGATGGCATACCTTCGCTCAAGCCCATCAGCTGCACCACTCAGCTTGGTGTCATCCCCAGACTTGCTGTGAGGGTGCACTCAATCCCACTGTATGTCATTGATGCAGATACTGAACAGTTTAATAAAGATACTGAACATTAAAATGTTACTGTTTAACTTAAAAATATGACTATTGTTTTGCATAGGCAGATAGATGTTACATTCCCAAAGTGTAATTTTCAACAGCTTTTGTTTACATCGAACCATGTTACTTTATCATAAAAGAGCTGTTTGGAACACGATTTTTTAAAATTTTCTGCTCCTAACTACAATTACTGAGGAAGGGATGACTGTATGACTATACATTTTTGTGGGCTAAAGATTACGTGTGCTACATAAATGGATCACAAAAGTTATTTCAGCAGAAAAAAAAGCTAAACATCTTAAAGGAGGAAAACATTAACTTCATGAGCTATGTGATAGACAAAAATATTCAATTATGCATACAGGTGCATAAAACTATGCTACCATGATGGTAATTCTGGGGGAAAGAAAAAAAGAAAAAAGGCACCATCACCAAGAGATAAGTGCATCATTTTATTTCCCAAACTAAGCAACATGAAAAGCCAGTGTAATACAGACATAATAATAATACAGAGTTTTACACAGTAATACAGAGTTTCTAGGCGCATGTGTCACTCACTACATTCCTTGGGCCCTGATCTAGAGGGGCATATGGATTCTCTATGCCTCATTCATAAAGCCAGACACCTTTAAATGAGATTTGTGCTGTCAGCTGCAAAGGCAACACACAGGTAACAAGTAAACATCCAATTAAGGGGGAAAAAAAAAAAAAGCCTTTCTCCTAACCCAGCAAGTAACTCATGTTTCTTAGAAGCAAATAAGCACCACATCGCTAAAAACATCATATTTGAAAGATTTGACTACCTTTGTCAACAATATGTAAGATATAATGTTTGTGCTCTACCAGTTGCTTATGCAAAATGTTCACAGCTTTAATCTCCAGAGGAAGCCTTCCTTAATTACCACAGTTAATATTAGAGTATTTCAGAAAAATTACTGTTTAATACCAATCTTCACCTTAATTGACAGATTCTTTCCTCCTGGTCATCTGGTATTATGTCTATCCAACACTGAATGGAAATACTGTTTATAGAACTAACCAAAAACCTGGCAAATTTCAAAAGTGAACTAGACAGATATGCTTGTGCCTAGCTCTCCTTCATGAGTTTGTGTATGTACAAACACATTTGCCATTTCAAAAAACCTCATCATTCCCTCCTTGTTTCTATATATAAAAAAAATTCTATAAACTGAGAACCTTGCTTAATCATACCTAAGAATGTGAAATATCAACAAAGTGCAGTAAAAAAGGCAAAGTAAATACTTCACTCCTTCTGTTGCACTAATTTCAAAGGTTCCATGCGACAATGTGAAAAATCTCCCAGGATACTACTTGTGTAATTGTGTCACCACTTCAATTTAAATAATTTTCAAGTTTTAACTTTGTCTTATGTTGGAGTGCTGATGAAACAGACAGGTGAAAGTAAGAAATATCCCAAAATCAGTTTCTTCACTGAAAAGCAGAAAGCACATTTTCTTGGCCTTTGTCCTATACATCCAAGTAAACCAGTTCCATGGACAGAGCTTCACACGTGCAGTAATTGAAACACACAGTCACCACTTACCAGCGGTGTGAAATAGCTCATCATTAACAAAATCGTTTTCACCTGTATTTTTTAGCAGATAAGTCTCCAGTTAGACACATTTAGTTTTCCCTTCTTTGCTCCATCCAGAGACCACTGCATCAGCACAACAGAAATATTAAACATGGCAAAAATGTAATTGCTATTCATCCAGAATATTTAAAATAAGACCTATTGTTCTCACCATTGTAAAAGTTGAGCAATTTGAGACTAAATATACTGGGAGACATTACCTGTTTGCAGAACATATTTGGGTATCATTTTCTGGGGTATACAGAATAAATTTGTCATCATACTGTAATTCAAGAGAATTTCTGTGTTTGTGTAAAGAATGTATATGTTGAAGAACTCCCATAGCTGTATACTAGGATTTAATACACCGAAAATGGGACTTTTGTAGATAAATTACTCAAAGTACCACAGAGGTATTTGTTTGCCAAAAAGGAGGTATGTACCAGGTCCACACACATCTGGAAGTGGATGTCTGACATAATCAAGACTCAGTGAAAATGAAGAAATGGCCTGTCCATTTATCCACGAACAAGAATGTGCAACAAAATTTGGATCGAATATAAACATCTTAATTTTGAGATCAAAGCTAGTAACTACAAAAGATCCAATTCTGGTAGTGATGAACAGAAGACTTGATCTAAAAGGATTATTTTAGTGTTCCTAATCTGGATAATATTTCAAGTCAGAGCTTCTAAAAGATGAGATTAATCATTCCCGATATTGCTCTAACCACAATCACCAGCTTCTACAATGCAACATATTTACATGCAATTCTCTGTTGCTGTCTGTACCTCCAATGCACCTGAGTATTAATTTTACCAACCACAGTGGACTGCACTAATTCATATGGTTCTTTTTAAGTCAGTCAGGAAGAAATTAATTAATGAGATTGAAAACCACCACTTAAGAAGAAGTATCATTAAAATGTGGAGGATACACAAAATCCTCATGATTTAACAATATGCAGCATTCACAGCCCCATTCAGAACAACATTTTTTTCTTCTTACAGACAATTTGAGCTATGGGCTCTACCAGTTTCTTCCCCCCACCTTCAGTTCATGGTTTTGTTTTTGTTTTGTTTCTTTGTTTTTGGGGGGGAGGGAGAGTTGTGGGTTTCTATGGAAACCTCCAGGGCTAGGATCTTAAGCCATACCACTTCAAACATACAACTTTGCAGGTTCAAATATCAGAACATTCTCTCACTACAGATAAATCCCTGACTGTTAATTACCTTTTATCACTTGAGAAATCTCTGTATGAAACATGAGAGTGATGAAGCCCTTTAAATAAGCACGTCACAAGTCACCCACTTGCTGCTGGTATCCACAGGAGGTCAGACAAAGCAGGCACAAAAGCAGTGGTGGAACATAATGTATCTGCAATAAAACCACAGTTAATATAAAAAAAAAATTAATGTCTGAACAATACACAATGCAACATTATTTAAGAATTCAGATCTGTACTTAGGTACAGATTGAGTGATCCACTCCTATCTCATTTGTCCAAATTCCTGTCGTCTTTGCCAAGAGCTTCTTAAATTAAGGGGTTTTAAATATGGAGTTTGAAAATATTTTTTTTTTAAAACACATTTTTGGTACTGAGACTGCTCCTCAGTTCTAGCAATAAATTGGTATTTGAAACAGACATCTGACTTGAAATATAATTACCAATTTTTTTTTTGCACTCACCATGTTTTTCTTTTCTGTGAATACAGCATCAGTTTAAGAAAACTGTTGACGGCATTACATGAAGAAAAATGAAAAAGGAAAAGTAATTACAAAAAGAGACATGGTATGTTTACTCATGTAGTAACACTCTCTTTAGCCAGATAATTAATAAATACAATAATAATAAATACAATAATTAATTGTATTTAAACACTGACAACAGCAATCCATTTCAGTACATGTGGAAGTTAACATCAAATGTCTTGTAGCAGGAAGGACAAGGGTACACCCACTCCTGCTTTCTTTGCACAACATTTCTGTGGTTGCAAGAAACACCAATGAAAGCACTTAAGCACAACAGCAACTTCCTGCAGCAGTGAAAAAATGATAAATTCCCTGTTGTGACCCTCCCAACATAGGAAAGGGCCTGATAGAGAACCAAAAATGAATTTTAAAAATTAATAGAGCAGGGGGGAATACAATGGAAGTTCAAAAGGGGGCAGAATTCAGAATGGGAGAACTCTGGAAGTCTTATATTTGATGACTCTTCAGGCAGAAATCTCCCTGCCAGGAGAGAAGGGAATCAACACAATTTCTTCAGCATCATACGCTGTGACTACTGAGTCTATCATCAATACCCTAAGAAAGAGAAACCCATCTCAATGAGCAGTAAACTCAGCTTCTCTTCCCACAGAAGTCAGACTGTTATGGCAACGATTAGCATTTCTCTCCTTGCAATACTGGCTTTAGAGATAAGCAGTTTTGCCTTGTTTGGACAGCTGTGTATTTTGTATGCACCTCCAGGGATTCTCCTTCAAATGCTGTCTAGCCAGCCAATTAAGATCTGATCCAAAGTCCAGTACAGCCAAGGCAATTTTTCCAGACCTGTATTAAAGTGCCGCAAGGGGAGAGAGGGGGTTGTTTGCAGCAGAGCAGGCTATCACTAACCTACTGAGCACACACTCCCCGGAACACTGATCTGAGGGCACCGGCTTCAAATGAAGTAAAGAACCACCACCTGCTCATGCAGGTTTCAGATCCAGGGGCATTGCTGCGTATTCTAAATTATTTTCTATTTGAAAAGTACTATTTCCTGCTCAGAACTGCCTTGCATTTATCATTCCCAGTCAGGCTCTTGACTTTAAACAAAACTGCATGAAGATTTACCTGACTGTAGTTAAATATGCAGTTTTTCCATAAACTCCAAATGAATTGCCTGACATCATTAGCTATATGAGACAGCTGCAGGTGAACTGATGGGACAAACCAGGTTAAGCTAAGAACTCAAGCCACTTCTACTCTCTGCTTTGCAAAGCCCAGTGGAATAAGGGTTGCAACATTTTAAATAAGCTCAGTGACATTGCAGCTTGCATTTCAAGTGCAAAAATTGAATAAATCAGCCTAATATCAAGTCTATCCTTCTTCACATGACAAACAGAAAAACAATCGCTTGCTTATGAAAGAGAACCTCATAGCTCTGGACAAAATGCAAGGAAATGTGGAGATTAGAAACACCAAGCTGAACAGTGTCATGGTGCTTATAGTAATATATTTCTCTTTTATTTTTTTTTGAAGGGAGAGTCAATAATTTTTTCTTTTGCACACATTTACAGACATACCTATTTATAGGATCTGCATCAAGACCTTATAAAACTATTCAGTTCACATACTTTCAGGCTGAGTAATTCTCACTGGACACAACTTGTTCTTTTAGCTGCAGAGTTGCAAAGAATGTTACCTACATTCCTGGCTGTACTAATCTACCAGTGCACCATCTTACAAAGACCCAGCTCCCCTGTTTCCTCCTTCCCTCTGATTTATAGAATCATAGAATCATTAGGATTGGAAAAGACCTTTAAGATCATCAAGTTCAACCATTAACCTAGCACTGCCAAGACCACCACTAAATCATGTCCCTAAGCACCACATCTACACATCTCTTAAATATGTCCAGGGATGGTGACTCAACCCTTCCCTGGGCAGCCTGTTCCAGTGCTTGACAGCCCTTTCAGTGAAGACAATTTTCATAACATCCAATCTAAATCTCCCCAGGCGCAACTTGATGCCATTTCCTCTTGTCCTCACACTTGTTACTGGATTTGTTCAATTTAACACGAGCTTACATTTCTGGCAGCTGCAAAGATTTAAAAGCCCAGTTCCAAAGTGAGGTTAGAGTCTAATGAAACTCAGTCAAAATGAGTTAGCCCATCATCTCCAAGTTGCCATTACCTGCAAAGAACACAATACAGAATTTGTTATGCAGAGGAAGTTCAACAACCTGAAACATTCACTTCTCAGCAAGCCTTCAGAACTCCCATAGTTAGTGCTTATTGTGCCTGTGTCACTGAGTACCTTGAATACTCAATTTACAAGCAAGAGAGGAGAAAGATCAAAACAGCATTTTCTATTGCCAAGTAAGGCCCTGAATACATAGGCTGTCTCCCATCAACTCAACATGTTTTTTGCCAGTAGATTAAGACATCTTGTGTAAACTGAAGATGACAAAAATGTGCACGCTTTCCATTTGCTTATACACACATCCTTCTTTCAAGGAATTTGAATGAACATTGTAAACATCATGAAAGCCTTCCCAAGTAATGGTAGATAGGTGCTTAAGACTGTAGGTAAGAGACTAGAGAAGTCTCACAAACACACTAACAGGTCTTAACATTAGTCAGTAGTAAATCAGAGAACAGCGGTAAATTCTAAAGAGTATTATGTGTCTTGTTACAAGATCAACAAAATAATTTTTTTACCTCTAAAACCAAGGTTAGACTAAGAAGAAAAGTCAGTTTCTCACTTGTAATTGTTCTGGTTAGTTTGTTTGGTTTATACATAATACATATATTTAGTATTTAATTTTAGTCTTCAAAGTTCAGTTTGAATGTACAGACAAATGGTGCACAACTAAACTTACCCATAACATGTACCCAGCATGGCCTTTTATCCTATGAAAACCTTAAAATCTTATAAAGATAAGAATAGCATTCATATTCTGCATACAATATGCAGTATTCCTTGCATATCTGGTCTGATTTGCTTTGTGTATACATGTTTGTTGTGGTGGTTTTGTTGGGTTTTTTTTTTTAAACACATAAATATACAAAATGTATTGTATTTTTAAAACATCAGCACATGCAGAAATGCCACTGCTCCTTAATAGACCAACAAGAGATTCTGACATCTTTGTTCAATCATAACAAACTACATCAGCTGGTATTTCACAAAAAATTCACAGCAACAGATTCACATCTTTCCACCACATATTCACAAGAAAACATTCTTCTGACTAACTTTATCAACGTACTCAATAATACCTTTAAAAACACTAGGCAATCTGGAAAATCTGAAAACTTTTTCCATTGCTCAGACAACAGATGCCCAGTTTACACATAAACTTAATCTGTGCTTTAAATGCACCATCTTCTGCATTAAGAAAATTCTGTTGTCTTTTCCCGATTCTGTTCTGAATTTAAAAATGGCTTTCGCAAAAATATAAACTATTGTCTTAAAACATATTTAAAGATGTTTTATAGAGAAAGAGTATGTCTTCAGATTTCACATCTGTTTTTCTAACATGCTCTGCCTATCGGGGGATCTAAAAGTTGCCCTGCTGCAAGGTAAAGCCGCTGACACAGGAAAGCAACAAGAAACAACTACAAAAAGTTAAGTGACTCCAAAGGAATTTTCCTGTTTTATCAGCTATACATTAATATTATATAAGGATTCTTAATATATAAAAATTTGAATGCAAGTAGCAAGCAAATAGAGAAGGAAAATGACAGATTAACCTATCGATGACAAAACATATGTTAAAAAAGTGGAGAAGCAAAGATAACATTTGTTTACAGTTTTCACTTGGCAAACCACTGCCTCTATCAGCAATTCAGCAAGAGTCCATGAACTTTTGCACAAGGAAAGAGTAATGATCCTGGCCTGATATGCTTGCATGACACACAGGGACTAAGTGGATTGAAGCTACTAATATGAAGATTTTAAACTTTTCATTCTGATTAGAAATTTTTAAAAAAGATTTCTTCACAACAGAATGAAGCCCTTGCTCTAGCTTATCCCAGGAACAGAGCTACTTGGGGGTGCCATGGAAAAGAAAAATGAATAACACATCCTAGAAGCCTCAGCATCACAGTAACCTGCCAAGTAGGTGAGTTACCAGGAAAGCAATCAAATCAAAGGCCTGCCCACAAGCAACAGTTGTACTTAGGTTCCATCAGAACTTTGGCAAAAGTCGGTCCGTATCTGTAGAACATTTCAGTTTCACCATGCTGATAAATTTCAGCAAAAGACTATTTCATCAGAAAATTTCCAAGCTATTCGAATGGTTGCCCAATTGTTTTGGCAAAGATTATCTCCTGAGACAGTGGCATCTGAGCCACCATTATCGGCACAGCTTTTTATGCACAGAGGACACAGGAAAAGTAACAACAGTAAGTCAGAAAGACATTTTGCCTGAAATATGTGAAAAATGTCACCAATTTCCCATGATTCCCTTACACATATCAAATTCTTCTAAAGTGATGCATCAGAAGATGACAACAGCAAAATTAGGACTAAGTGATCTTTTCACAAGTATGTCCCATCATACTAGACTGTTTAATGAACTGTACTGAACACTGAATTCTGTTTAATAGCTTAGACCATGAAATGAGGGTTAATTAGTAGAGCATAGGTCATCCTTAATTGATTCTTCGATTTCTCTCAAGAAGATATTAAAAAGGAATTGCCAATGTTCCTGCATGCACAGAGCAAATTAACTCAAAGTAAAAAGTGTTTCTGAGGATTGCTTACTACTAGTTTCATTCCGCCTGGTATTTCCTGGTTACAAAGAATGGAGAACCACTGTCCTACATTGAACAACCAAAGCACTGGCTTCTATGTAAAAACAAGTACCAGTGAATTACCAAGAAAGTAGGAGACAATTAAAAAAGCTTAAAAAAAAAAAAATCACATTTCAAAGTGGAAAAAACTATTCCTATTTACCACTGAAGCAGAAAAAAGTATTTTTTTTATTAAAAAGGCATTTTTGTTGAAAACACTGTCTAGGAGAAAAACCCTCCATGATCTACAGAGAATACATATACAGTTATAGCTACACTCACAGGTTAAAATAAATATTGAAAGTGCAAACAAAAGCAAAAAGTACAACAGCAAAGTAGTCTGTCAAATTGCTTGGCCTTCTTAAACATTCAAGACTGAGACAGTGGAGAGGTGATGCCAGAAGACACTTTTGAAGAAAGCAAGCTATCCTTTTCCAAATGCAATTCCTAGTGTCATAATTGAAGAGGGATTTGTCAAAACACAAACCAACAGTTCTTGCTACAGTACTACATTGCCAAAGAATAGCATCGACAGTTACAAAACAGATGGCAGTTCAGCAGATGCTGTCAAGAACGAAGCAGGCTACACTAAGCTATCAGAACTCATGCACATTTCATGTTGCAGTCAGAGTGCTGAACCAGCGGCACAGCCGTATCGCAATGGAAAAGGGTTAAAACTGTTACTCTTCTCTCAGCGTCCAAAGACTTGTCCTTTTTCCTGTGGCAGGCAGGGATTTCTCAGGTAAACTGCTCTCAACAGCTTAACTATGGAAGAAAGAACAGCCAAGACCCACCACTTGCCGTAGTTTGGTACTTCTGAAGGGCATCAGACCTTCGACAAAGTTCTTTATCCTCTCCAACTACAGGAGTGCTCTGGAGCTCCAAGTCTATTAAAAAAGGTATCTTCTAGGCAAGTAACAATGCAACAGTTTCATCAAACGGTGTTACGTCCTGGTAGAAAATACAAGGTTCTTTTCCTTCACAGAAGACAAAGGGTTTCCTCACAGAAAATATTTCTGTGAAGAAAACCAGTCAGAACTCTTTCCAGTTGCCATTGGCTATCAGGATAAATTGCCCAGCTTGTGGTTGTTCAGGAAGCTTTTCCCAAGACCTGGATTTTTAAAAGTTAAACCCTTTTGGACTTTCCTTCTAAATTCTGTCATCTCCCTTTTCTTGCCCTCTTATCTCACTTCCCCAGTCTGGCAACTTCCCTCCTCAGAGGTTAGTAAAACTACTGCCTCTGCAGTAACTGTCATATGTGTTTACGCTGTGCACAGAAGCTCGCAAAGGCTGAAGAGCTAGAGTTTTCTTCCGGTGAACCAGGAGCAAAAGACTGGGGGAGGGGGGGGGGGGGGCCGGGGGGGAAGGGCAGTGATACCGCTAGCCTCCTGTAAGGCAAGCAGGAGGTACACAGGAAGAAGAGCCAAAGTAAAGACAAAAAGTGTCAAAACAACATTTAAAAACCTTCTTTCCCCTCCACGGGTTAAGCCACTTACTCTCATTTTGTGGTTTCTCTTCCAACACAGCTTGAATTTAGTAGCATCAAAAAGATGGGGGGAAAAAATGAATCAGGTATAGAAAGATCCTGATCACTGGTCAAGTACCAGAACAACATAAGAAAAAACTGTTACTCAGACCTCAAAGGCAGATTGAGGAAATTTGCAGACATCGTACGTCTAGTGAGAAATAACTGCACAGAACAGTATCACTATGCCTCTTTGCTATATTGTTCTAGATGAAAACGCATCTCCAGTTTCAACAACCAGAGTATCATAGCAGACTACTTTTCTGTGTCAAACTTCTAAATCTCTACCTTTAGAGATTAAAAGTACACTTTACCATATGGGGTAAAGTACCATGGAGAATATAAGCACAACCCCAGCCCCCTTTTCTGCCTACAAAAAGAGAAAACAAGAGACCTACTACATTCTTCCCAATATTACGAGTAAGATGTGCCCCCCTGCTGCTCCTACTTTTGTGGGTTCTTTGGTTTCTCCCAGTTTTCACCACCTGACAAAAGCAAAGTGGTCTTGGACAAAAGCACTGCATAATATACTGCATGAGAAAACATACATGACCTTGCTTCCTCTAACATTTTTCAGTGAAAAATGTTGGTGAGGTAAAGACTAGTAAACCTGAGACAGTTATCAAAAATGTGAAAACATCTAGATGAATGAAGTTATCCCCTTACTTCTCTTCTGATAGTGTAAAAGCTAGGATAGACTCTGAACACATGTGCTACAACAAATTAGCCCTTTGCAGAAATAAC
Organism: Phaethon aethereus; assembly: GCF_964289735.1. NCBI lineage: Eukaryota > Metazoa > Chordata > Aves > Phaethontiformes > Phaethontidae > Phaethon > Phaethon aethereus. Next base: position 32,782,607 of record NC_138577.1, on the reverse strand, counting down.
CGTCAGCATGTAAACAGGGTAACATTTAAGTCAGAGTGAATCAGCAATTTCTAGCAAACAGCCAAGAGCAATAGATACCAGTGTCTCCTTTGGGCTCTCCAGAAAGATTCTCATCTTCAGCCTCCCCTGCTTTTTCAGCTTCAGTTGAGTAATTGTGTATCAACAGGCCAAACCTGATGCAAATTTAATGTACTGATTCCCTCCTCGAGGTGTGGGGGCTTCTAGGAGATTTTGGTGGTGTTTTTCCCCCACACACCTCTGGAAAAGTACTTTCTTTAAAAGTTTACAATGAAACATCAGTTACAGAAACATGGTACACTAGTATTATTTAGAAGTGCTTAACTTTGAATGACCTTTGTAGAAAATGTAATTCCATACAATCCAATCTATGTAAGATACCTTGCATTTTTATTTAAGCTTTTTTTATTCATTGCTGGAGCAGCTAAAAACCTAGGCAAGATTAGAGCCTGAAGCTCTAAACCAGCTAATAAAAAACCTGCCTTAAAAACAGAACAAAACCAAAAATGACACCACCTCCCTCCTTGCCCCCCAACTTAGATCCTATACAGATTCAACAAGGCATTGTGAAAGAACTAAATCACATTTATAAATCCTTACAGAATCAGAGCCTCGTCACATAATGCAATACAACAAAACGCAAAAAAACCCAGAGATATCCAAGCAACAATCTTGTGAAGCAGTGCCACAGAAGTATTTGAAATCAAGTGGTTTCTGTAAATAAAAGTTTAATTAAATATTAATACTCTAAAATTCAAAACTATATAAATGCATACACAAGCCTACTAAATAATGATTTAGAGTTAAATTACCATGTATACAAATATTGCAGTTTCTGTTATTCTGTGATAGAAGGGTTGAGGTACTTTTAAAAAAAGGTTACTTTTTAAAAACCCTATTTTAATACTTCATATTGTTGAATAACTTATGATAGCAATGTTGACATTTTATCTTTATAATTCAGGAAAATGTACTTGCTTGATAGTTTACTTAATGCTTCCTTAATCATCAATGGCTTGAAAGCTCTCCACTTGCTCCCTATCTGAAACACCAGCCAGCTTTTGCAAAGATACAGCACTACATGCTTTGCCAAGATCACGTTATCTCTATAAACACAGATTGTCAGAAAGAAATGGAAGCCAAAAACCCCAGGGCTCTGAAAGTAAACAAAGGTTCATCATAAAATGTACCATTAACAGAGATTCTGCAAAATTAATGAAAGTGACAGGAAAAAAGAAAAGTTTAGTTAAGACAACCATACCTTAACAATGTAACATTTCAAATATTCTGTGTTCTCTTGTACATTAAAAAAAGACTGGTGCTTCCCTCACTGAAGAAGAGTCAAATTATCATCATATGCGTCCCGTACTTACTGAACTCTGTTTTGAATATGATTATGCAATTCAATTGTATGTTTTGAAGAGAAAGAAAATATTCCCAATTAAGATATACTTACAAAGAGTTTACATGTTCACACTGCATATTTCCCCAAGTTCTAAAAAAAGAATGACACAAAGTTTTTTTCATTATTCTTGATATTATATTCTGAAAAAGTGCAAGGAAACTGCAGAAAGCAGAAGTGTGACAATTGTGCCCCAATAGATCAAAAAGCTCCAGCAGCAGACTACCTGACATGGATTCAAAGAAAAATACATAATGGAAAAGCAAATAGCAATTTATATAGGTGATACAACAGCTATAGAATAAATTCCTATTTGAAATACAACATTTTTTCTCTCTCAGAACCAAGAATATCAAACTACTGGAACAAACAGTCAAGAAAGCAATAGATTCTGTATTTTTTGATTTGAAAACATCAAGAGTAGATGCACCGTTGCAAAATAGGCTTTAGATAAACCCATGTTACTGAACTTGGAAGAGGAGGAAAGCCAAAATGTAACTGGTCTATGAAATATAGAAGATCAGATAAAAAGATACTGTGTTCTTTTCTGGATTTCAAAATGTGCTACTAGAGATTGTGCTATTATCAGTTCCTTTATGAGAAGGCATTACAAAACAAAGATGAAACATTTATAGCATGTCAGTATTTTTAAACTGCTAAGTTGTTTATAAAAAAGTTACATTACAAAATTCCTACAGAACAATTATTCAACTATTCTTAAGAGTCTGATGACAGAAAACTAGAAAAACCTTAAGACGCTCAAGTCTCTCAGTACAGAAGTCAAATTCCAACACAAGCTTTGCCTCTGAGCCCTGAAGCCTAGGGCTTTCATCTACATGTCAATCTTGGATATGCTCCCACTACTCTAAAGGAAGTTCTGCAGATGTACCCACCCAGTAAGGCAAACCAAGACACATCAGCTCTTCCTGCTAGACCCCACTCCAAGTCAACAATCATACTGTTTCAGTCATGCCTAAAGGTGGTATTTTCCCACCCACTTTCAGATGGAAAATTCAATTCTACCTAAGGTGATCTGTTCAAAGTTTAGGCTACTCTATTCTGTAAATAACAGAACAAGATGGGCTTTTTCCTAGATCAAACTCACAAAACTTCCATTTTCTACAGGACCTTTCTGCATATTATACAAACTTATTTGCAGCTTTACTTCAGCTCTGACAAATAAGAATTTCAGATCTCTCTCCCAGGGTTTGGAACAAGCTGCTGCAAAGGAGTAGACTTCCATGGACCTCAAGAACTGCTTCCCAAAGCAAAACAGAAGAAGATTAAGTATTCCACATTACTTCACATGTGGCTAATGAAGAGATGACAAAAAGAAGCTATAACTGTGAAGCAATGAAAAACCCAGCTAGCCCCACAAAAAGGCCTGTTAAAGATTCTTTGACACTTTCTAGTTCATTGAATACACTGACTTTTAATCAGGTAAGACGGACCTTTAGAATACAAGTAAAATACAGAATCACAGAATCACAGATTATTACAGTGTATTACAGCCAAGTTTTTTTGTGACTTGTGAACTACACCAAGACAGACATGTCTCCAGCTGAACTAGTCACTCTAATTTTGTGCATACATTTGCAGGTATAAGACAAATTGCTAAGATCCATTGAAATCAACGAGACTTTTAAAACTGCGCATGGTCTCTCCTCTCTTTATGCATGCTTTGAACTCCTGAAGATATACCCTAACAAACTACAAATTACTATAAATACTACGAGTTGCAGGAATTAAAAATGTCTGAAATGACCACTTCTGACCAGGCATTCCAGTTATCTATAAATGGATATCCCCCCTCCTGCTCTTAAGCATTTGCCACATCTGCTCACCTACCAATAAACAATATTTTAAATAGATTTTTTTTTTTTCTTATTGGTACATAGTAAGGACTTTGACCGCTAGTACATGCAAGAAACAGTCCACTCACACGTAGATCCAAACTAAACATCACAATATTTGTCTGCCAATTCATCAAATAACTGAATTGAGTTTCATTTTGTTAAAGCAAATAAGGTCACAGTGCAATTACATCTGTCTGGCACTCAGACAAAAAGAAAATGTAAAAAAACCCCACCCAAATCACAGGAGAACCCAGACCATGGCTGTAATTTTTTACATCACTGATCGCATTCTTTGGTATCAAATTTATTTAAAAACAAAACCCCACAATGTAGCTTTGCTGTAGAAGACCAAGCATGCTTCTGTCAGTGACAAACTCAGCCTCAGTACCATCAGATTACTACGGCTATTCTAGACAATCTTTACCTATTTGTACAACTCTGTAACTATGCATAGTAATCTTCATATTTTCAGTTTGCATGGCACTTCAGTACTAGGGTGTTTTACATAAAATGTTGGCACCTTTCTTATGTTCCAGAATTAATACAAGTACAAGGGTCTAAACTATTTGCCTAAGTTCACGTTGTGAGCCCCTGGTAAATCAGATAGAAACACAATTCTTTGTTTCACAAAATAATTAATAGAACAAATTTTACTGTAAAGAAAGAACTACCTCATAATTCCCTTCAAAGAAGGCAAATAGTTGAAAAACTAGGTAACACCATAAAGGAAGTGCTGTTTAAATCTCCAAACTGCTTAAACACTGCAAAGGAAATCCATTTTAAAATTCAACCCTCACCACAACTCTCCCCATACACAGTGTCTCAGTTTCATTTTTCACTTTTAGTATATAGAGGAAACCTCAGGCAGAAGAAAGAAAAAGAAACTCTCCTGAACACACAGAGTTCAATACAAAGGGCATGTGTAAGAAAAAACAAACCACACCGGGGGGGGGGTGGGGGGTGGGGGGGGGTGGGTAGGTGTGTGGGGTGGGTGTGTGGGGGTGGGTAGGTGTGTGTGTGTGGGGGGGGGGGTGTGTGTAAGACAAACAAAAATATAAAGAGGTAAAGAGGGAAAGACATAGATGCAATCTATTTAACACACCTCAAAGTAGCACAACAAAATGATTCTGCAAACTGTTTGATATTTCCATTCTCAACTACTCTTTAGAGTTCAGTAAAAAGAGAACAAGTAACAAGTGTGACACTACTGTGAACATCTCTATCACAGCCTGTGGGTGTATCATTCAGTACCTCACAGGTGACCAAGTCATCCTGCATGCCTTCAACAGGATCCTTAGTGGCTCTGTGGTATCGATCCAGACTAAAAGACATTACTATATTGACTGGATGCCTCCGCATTATTCCAAGCAGTAAATAAAACAAGCTCACAGAAATGGGCTCTTGTTAGTCTTCCATCCCCATTCAGGGCTGATGGGTTTTAAAAAGTGAAATTTATCTCATTTTAGCAGATGCTTCCCCTCCTGCTCCCCTGAAAACTGTTCATAGGCAATACCACCATTTAATACTTGACCTCATCAATCTACTGGCATAAGCAGCATATGTCACCCTGACCGCATGTGAGGACAGTGTAAACTGAGACAGATCCTGACAGTCACTTCAGATAGGCACAGTCAGAACTGCAAGAAGTGGTACAGCAGTTTCTTTTTAAGAAAATAAGTTAAGTTAGTTTGATGACTCTCATAATTGATAAAGGATATTAGAGACCCCCTAAAACCAAAATAAGTTGTAGAGTCTTCTCTATGACTAGAGTCTTCCCTTGTGCTTCCTTTTACCAGCCACATGCTTTTGTTGACAAGACAATGTAATGGAAGAATTCCGTCTCATCTGATGTGGAAACTTCCTAAAGCCAAATTATCCCTCTCTCACTGTTAAGCAATGTATGCACAGCAGCTGAGTCACACCTGAAGATTTCAGCCCATTTTATATGTTGTACACAGACTCTGCCAGAAAGAAGAAAAAGAGTGGGCAACAGGAAAAAGAAGCAAGTCCTTGGGCAAGTAAGAGAGAATGAAGAGAGAAAAGAGGACAGGATGACAGATATCAGAAACTGAGTTACAGCAGAATGCAAGATCTTCTACAAAGATTTGAGAACCCCCTACTCTAAAACCTGGGCGTTGCTTGAATAGTCCTCAATTTTGCAATGCATTATTAGGTCAAAAGCACAGATTAGTATGCCAAGTCCGAGCCCAAATGTCTCAAATGACAGATGCTTTTCCTTTTTCCCCATCTCCATTCCTCCTCACCACCAAGCTTCTCTAATAGAGAGAAATTCTCCTGTCATCTCTCATCTCCCACCCATAACTGGGTACAGAACCAGCTTTGAATTTTAACTGAAATAACCTCAGTCACATAGCATTTAGTCCACATTGTTTAAAACTAATGAAAAACTAATGAAAATTGTTTAAGACTAATTAAAAGTTAGTGGATTGCTAGGCAGGCATAACCTTAATGCACACAAGGTGAAACGTGATTGTGCAGAGGCAAATGAAAAAAAAAAACTAGCAGGTTGGAACCTGCTTGACCTCAGTGGACATGACCAAAAGTCTGGACTTAATTTGATTCCTAGAAAAATCCAAAAAGAAGGAAATTAAGGCATCCTGCCACAATCAACTTCTGCCAAAACATTCTCGCTTGTTTTATCCGTTGAAAATGTAATTGAATACAAATGAAAACTTGGGAAGAAGTTTAACTATTGAGAAGAAAATACCTTCTCACAGAAATTATTCGCTGAAGACAGTGACAGACACCGGAGGGATGAGATACTCCAGGATGGGAATGGAATGAAGTAAAAGCAGGAGACTCAGTTCTAGTGGAAGATGGAGACAGCACACTGAGTCATATGTGGGACAGAAATCAAGAAAACTAGGAAAAGGGTATATTTGTCTTGCTTTATCTCCTGCATCTCTACATTCTTGTCTTGTAAGAAAGAGTATATAGGACTCTTTCATTCCTCTCCCACATCTCTGGCAGATGTCATCTCTCCTAATCAAGGTCCCAAACTCACCCAAATAAACCAATTCTGTGTGACTCCCTACCAAGGGCTCTTCTTTCCCAGTTCCCTTAGGTTCTGTGAGTCTGCTCAGCAACCCCAGGCTACCAAATCAGATACTGCAGAGCATATGGTAAGGATCACATCCCATACCACAGGGTAACAAATTCATTAATTTTCCGTTCCCATGGTGTCCAAATCATACCTACATGTAAGCAGAAGTAAGAAGCAGGAATAGCAGCTGCTAAAAATATACCACAGGTGGCTGGGTGGGTTCCCCCCCGCCCCATTTGGAGGGAAAGAAAAATTATTATTTTAACCCTTATCAAATACTTCTTTGTATCTTTGTATCTTTGGATACTTCTTGTATCACTCTCCAAACATTTACTTATTCCCTTAGAGTGCTGGAAAAAGTTGACGGAGGAGGATTCGATCACATTGCTGAGCCTTGGGGAGTGGTGATTAGGATCTTTAAGGCAAGGATTTCAGTCAGTTCTTCCTCTTTAAACATGGGGACTAAATGGGAGACACTTCAAAGGCAGCTAATGTCTCTGAGCATTACAAGTGCAGCTAATACCTTTGAACATTAAAATTAAAAGTGCCGCCCTCCTGCCGCTGACATTTACAGACCTTTTTTCTTATGAAGGTAGAACAAATGAAGCCCATGAAATCATATTTTAACAGACAGAAAATGAGAAGAAGTGGGAGAAAAGATCTTTAGGGCAGGGAGTGCAGGGATGGGGCGAAGACCATCAGGGATGGTTCGTGGGAGGAAAAAAAAGAGGAGAAGGCTTAAGGAGTCTTTTAGCAGAGCACTTGAGCAAGACCAAGTTAACAGAGATGTCCAAATCACCTTTTGAACCTTCTCATTGTTTGTGCAGTGTGTAAAAAATACCACTACAAGCAACTTACTCCTCAACAAACTTGAGCCAGCATGGCACAAGAGGACATGCTATGCATCTTCCTAATGACAGAATAAAGAATGTTTAGTGTCTCAACTACTGACAAATGTTACCCGCCTCAGAGCCAACTAGTCTTACTGAAAGAAACCAGAACAGTTAACTCTTGTAGCAGCATGTTCCTCCAGAAGAACAAAGCAGCTCTAATCCCTATGGTTCCAGCCAGGTAGTCTGTGATCTGCCACTCTCAAGCAGAATGGAGACATAGGGAAATAGCTGTGTTATTTTCTTATTACATGGAACATATAATAAGTCAAACTAGAAATGATTTCTTCAGCCAGCCTCAGTGTGTAGCTCATTGTGTGATTTCAGATGAGTATTCCTTTTAACTGCCCATTGAATGATTCTGTTACTTGTTTTTATTCTGCATCTAAACTATAATAGGATAATATGATTTTGAGAGTTAACACTCTCCCAGAACTTTTTTCAAGCCATTTGCTTGTTCGCTTGCTTCAGAACAGGCATACAGGATCAGACCAAATGTAAATCTAGCTCTTGTTCCAACAGTGGCCAAGAATGACTGCACAGGCAAGAGCTCAGGAATAGGATACAACTGTACTTTCCCAGTGTACCTTCCCAGTGATTTGAGATTCACAATCATTTTAAGTCAGGATGAATACAAAATCACCTTTGTGATCTTTACAAACAACACCTGAAAAGAGGTAGAACAAGAGCTTGTTTGTTGATCAGGCTCTTTACAGTACAACTATTGCAGTCTTTGTTAATAACACATTCCAGACTTCCTTGTATTCCTGTATCTTTGAGAAAATCTCTTATATAAGATTAAGACAGAATGGTATTTAATAATTTCCAGCTACAGGAGGCATCACACTCACAGGCTCTTATCCTGCTGAGGGACTTCAACCACACCAGCATCTACTGGAAAAGTAGCACAGCAAGCTGTAGGCAATCCAGGAGACTCCTGAAGTGCACCAAGGGTAACATCTTAAGCCAGGTAACAGACAGCCCTACCAGAGCGGATGTGATACTGAACCTCATGGTCACCAACACAAGTGAACTAACTGGTGATGTCAAGATTGGAGGCAGCCTGGGCTGCAGTGACCATGCACTGGTGGAGTTCACAGTCATGCGGGATATGGGGCAGGTGAAGAGTTAAGTCAGGGCCCTGAATTTTAGGAAAGCAAAATTCCAGCTCTTCAGTGAATTAGTCAAGAGGATCCCCTGGGAACCTGCCCTCAGGCACAAGGGAGCAGAACAGAGCTGGCAGATCTTTAAGGACACTTTCCATAGAGCACAAAAGCTCTCGATCCCCAGGTGTAAGAAATCAGGAAAGGAAGGCAAGAGGCCAGCATAGCTGAGTTGAGACTTGCTGGGTGAACTGGAGGACAAGAAGGAAATGCACAGCAGTGGAAGCAGGGACAGGTATCCTGGGAAGAGTACAGGAACGCTGCCCGGTTGTGTAAGGTATGGGATCAGGAAGGCCAAGGTGCGGCAGGAGCTGAACTTGGCAAGGGATGCAAACAATAAGAAGGGTTTCTACAGGTATGTCAGCCAGAAAATGAAGGTCAAAGAAAGTGTACACACCACCACACCCCCTGCCCTGATTAGCAGGACTGGCAAACTGGTAACAGACAAGGAGAAGGCTGAGGACTTCGCCTCAGTCATTTTTTTCCCACACCTCTCAAGTGGACTGACTGCAAGACAGAGACTGGAGGAGGAAAGTCCCTGCCACTGTAAGAGAAGATCAGGTTTAAGACCACCTGAGCATGCACAAGTCTATGGGACCTGACGAGCTGCATCCCAGAGGGCTGAGGGAATTGGCTGATGTAGTTGCCAAGCCACTCTCCATCATATTTGAAAAGTTATGGCAGCCAGGTGACTGGAAAAAGGGTAACATGGCACCCATTTTTAAAAAGGGCAGAGCGTGGACCCTGAGATCTACTGACCTGTCAGCCTCACTCAATGCAAAGATGCACCTACTAATTCTGAAACAGTTCTTCATGATCCTATCACTTCTATTTCTTTGAGCTTCCTGTCCCTGGGAAAATCGTGGAACAGATCCTCCTAGAAGCTATGCTAAGGCACATAGAGGACAGGTAGGTGAGTTTAGACAGCCAGCACGGCTTCACCAAGGGCAAGTCCTGCCTGACCAACCCAGTGGCCTTCTGTGATAGAGTGACCACATCAGCAGACAAGGGAAGAGCTACTGATGTTGTCTGTCTGGACTTCTGCAAGGCCTCTGACATCATGCCCCACAACATCCTTCTGTCTAAATTGGAGAGAGATGGATTTGATGGGTAGGCTGTTGGGTGGATGAACTGGTTGGATGGTCACATCTAGAGGGTAGTGGTCAATGGCTCAATGTCCAGATGGAGATTGGTGACAACTGGAGTCCCTCAGGGGTCCATATTTGGACCAGTACTCTTTAATATCTTCATCAGTGGCAGAGACAGTGGGATCAAGTGCACCCTCAGCAAGTGTGCAGATGACACCAAGCTGCACGGTGCGGTTGACACACCTGAGGGATGGGATGCCATCCAGATGGACCTGGACAAGCTCGAAGAATGGGCCCGTATGAACCTCATGAGGTTCAACAAGGCCAAGTGCAGGGTCCTGCACCTGAGTCAGGGCAACACCCTGTATCAGTACAGATTGGGGGATGAAGGGGTTGAGAGCAGTCCTGCCAAGAAGAACCTCAGGGTAGTGGTGGATGAAGAACTGGACGTCAGCTGGCAATGTGTGCTTGCAGCCCAGAAGGCCAACCACATCCTGGGCTGCATCCAAAGAAGTGTAGCCAGCAAGTTAACGGAGATGTTTCTGCCCCTCTATTCTGCTCTGGTGAGACCCCATCTGCAGTGCTGCATCCAGCTGTGGAGCCCTCAGCACAGGAAAGACATGGACCTGTTGGCATGGGTCCAGAGGAGGGCCACAAAAATGATCCGAGGGATGGAACACCTCTCCTCTGAGGACAGGCTGAGAGAGTTGGGGTTGTTCAGCCTGGAGAAGAGAGGCCTCCAGGAAGACCTTATTGCAGCCTTTCAGTACCTAAAGGGGGCTTGTAAGAAAGGTGGGGACAGACTTTTTAGCAGGGCCTGTAGCAACTGGACAAGGGGTAATGGTTTTAAAATAAAAGAGGGCAGATTTTGACTAGATATAAGGAAGACATTCTTCACAATGAGGGTGGCGCAACAGTGGCACAGGTTGCCCATAGAGGTGGTAGATGCCCCATCCCTGGAAACATTCAGCGTCAGGCTGGACAAGGCTCTGAACAACCTGCTGTGGTTGACGATGTCCCTGATCACTACAGGGGGGTTGCACTAGGTGACCTTTAAAGATCCCTTCCAACCCAAACCATTCTATGATTCTGTCATTTGCAGGGATTTCTTCACACATTCCATTCATTTCCTTCTTTCCCAAAAGTTCGACTTTCTATATCAAAGGTGTTTTATTTGAGGGTTTCACTCATTATTCTTTCCCTATTTATTTTACTCTAATACCATATTACCTTGTATCTTTAATCCTTTTCCCAGCAGCATCATTTCCATGTCACTGCCAAAAGCCTACAGCAGCGTTTTTGGCACTGATCAAGACCCGCAATGTGTAACAAGGGAAGAGCTTTAACTGCTTGGCAGAAGAAAGACATTGACAGCTGGTAAGTTAAAAAAAAAAAAAGTTGGAATAGTGCACAAGGGAAGAAAGGCACCACAGCATTTCATTTTCTTAAGTCAGTTCTGAGTGAAAAGTGACTGATCGGCACTATTATACATCATCTGGTTATAACATACAAAATCTTTTACAAGAAAAAAACCCTTCACTTTATTTTTGAAACAAAGTCAAATAAGTTAATGCATTTTCATATTGTCAGATGATGGGATTAAATTAGTTTGTACTGCCTAATCACATCATGACGACACTGAATATCTAAATGTTTCCAATTCCAACATTTATGCAGAATTGTTAATACAATCATTTCTACCTGTTAATACAAACCAAATTAACATTCTGTTGGGCTTATCACTGTAGAGAAGAGGTTTTTACACTTCTGTACAATGCCCTATGCCCTATACTTAGCACCTATCATAATACACGTCTTTCTTCCTCCTCAGTTTTTATTCATTTCAATTCCTTATTTTAATATCCTCATCCCTAAACAAACAGGTCTCTCCAGCTCTCCTCAGAGCCCAGAAAACTTCAGCTTCTGAGCCTTGGCTAGCTTTTGGTGTGTTCCTGTCTTTGATTTTCCACTGACCCAAAGGAGGTGTTAATTCTCATTGCCAGCCAAAGGACCTCCATCAAACAACATTCTGCTTTCTGATAATAAGTATCTTCTCTACAGTCTTCAGCCCCCCAATTCTACCTGCCACCCAGCCCACAACTTCTCACCATCAGCACTGGCCACTTCTCATTTGATTTCCTTTCTCTTCTTTTCTTGGTCTACTCACACGATTATTGAATCTCTCCACATGCCCCTTAATTTCTACGCCCTCCATTCTGTCCATCCTCACATCTGCTCCCACTCTTCTTTTTCTTTCACCTCACCTCAGCATCTCCATGAGCTTCTGTTTTCGTTCAAGCTGAGGACCACCTTGCAACTGATCAGCCCGAACTTCCAGTACATATGATTCCTCTTTAACATCATGACTTTACTATGAAAAGGACATTCTCTCCAGCATAACTGAACCCCATGCTGCTTAGCTTGCACTTCAAACTCCATTATTCTGCCCCCGCTTCTTCCTGTCCCAATCTCTTCCCAGGGTAAACAAACTGCTAAATGGTCTTACCTCTGTACCCTTCTTGCTGGTTTTTTCCTTACGCTACTTTTCGTCTACTAGAAGATGTCACAAATTGATGTGTCTATCTGATCCCATCCTTTGATCTCTATTTCCACTAATTCCATTCCATTTTCTGACCTTGCTTATTTTTCCCTCTTGTTCTACTCTTTCATCTTCACAGGCAGTTTCTGTTTCCCATTCATTCCCCACCAGACTGATGCAAAAACCCAGTCTCCCTGTCCCAATTATTGTTTGAAGTAAACTTCTTCCACACTGCTGCTCTTGCCAAGACGCACTCTTCATAAAACATCCATCATACCAGTGATGTATTTGCATTCAGTTTCCATCTTAAGATTCTGACACCTACCCAAAAATAAGTAAAAGAAAAAACCAAAAAGATGTTAAACAACTATTGGCCCCTTGCACTTCTTTCTCATCTGGCTCTATTTCCTGTATACTGTCTTGTGTGTAGAGTCTCGGCCAATTTTTCTGTTCCGCTTTTGAATATTGCCCACGCAGCAGAGTCCTCAGCCAAATTTAGAGGTTCTGAGAAATTGGGCAGACATTGATTGTAACTAGGAAAATACATAAGGAAAGTACTGCACAATTAAAGCTACCTAACAGTCAGGGAAGTCTTGTAGAACTGAAAAAACTGCTTAAGACCAGTAATTTGAGAGTTACTGTTTTCTCCTAGGCAAGTATATTTGTTAAATCTTAGGTCTGTGTGTCACAACAGATCAGGTGATAAATCACATATAAATCAATCCATTCTGTTAATTATTTGACTTGACAAAGATGCCTTCCTGCTAAGTGATAAATGCTAACACCAGTATGAACTGCACATTTTTATGCGAACATTTAGGATGATCAAAACTCATTTTCGTTCCAAATACATGCAAATAGCCACATGTCATTTACTTCTACGGCACTATGACAATATTTCAGTTGCCTGCCAACCATGCTCTTTTTTTCTTTCTTTCACATAGTTGAAACAAAAAGTTGCAACTGCATGAAACATTCCGTTCTAATTCCTAAGGCAGATGATGATTACTGGCCTCCTGAGACCAGTAATACAAACCTGAGCACTACTAAGTTTCCAAAAATGTATCTGTTTCCCTGCTTACAAAGAATGAAGACAGTGAAAAATAAGAGCTAACACATTCCTATTGGGATACTTCTAATTTGCGAAGTAGATTCAACTTGTTCATCCATTTTCCTGATACCGAAGAATTACAGCATTGGGCAAACTATGCTTACAATTCAAATAAAAGTAAACTAAAATATACAAAACATGTGCAATGAAGTACATGGAATGGCACTGAACTGATTTTGAGCATCTGTCTTTATAATAATGATGACATAAAAGGTAACAGATCCTTAGAAAACATATGTAGTATTATGCTAGAAGAGAAAATCATAGTGCATATTATAGGTTTTTTACACCTGCAAGACTCCAGGCCTCTGTCACCACTATCAGATTAATTCAGTGCTCATTTCTCACCCAAAACCAGTAGTACACTCAGGATAAGGATGACTTTGTATTGAAATCATCACTGGGGTAGGTTGGTGAGAATAAAAAAAAAAAAAGGTCAGTAACACATTTTGTAAGAATACGCAGACAGGTGATGTTATCTGCTAGATTAATATTACAGGTAGATACTCATCTATTTTGTCAATTGTATGGCACAGATTTGGGCTGCTTTATGTTCTGGACAACTTCTGCTGTGTTTTCAGAAGTTTACAAGGATACATGTAGCTAAATTAAAATATAAAAATCACTCAAAAGATTAATTGATTTTGATGGGTGTTAGTTCTCGTCTGACAGTTCTGAAAATCCCTATGGCCTTCAAACATGAAAATCATCAGACCAGAAGATACTCGAGTTCTAGCAGTAAGTTAGAGATATCTTTTCCCCCTCAAATGATTAACCTTAAAATCCCACATCTTTCCTACCTTCCATAAAATTTCCTCTTTCTCTTCTAGTGTTTCCTCTCGCCATATTTTATTGTCACTTTCTACAGTTTTTTCCTCCCATCCTACTAACCAGGCAATCCGCTTTTTCCTGTGACCCAAAAGGGAGAAAGAATCATAGTAACTTAGCTAACTTAGAAGACACAGAATCATTATCGGCCACACAAAAACTACACAACTTTCAAGGAATGAAATCAAATTCAAAGCAGCACATCTGACATTTTCAGACATGAAAAAAATACCTACCATGAGCAGTCCTTGCTTCACATAAAGGCAATCCATTATAAAATAACAACTCCATTCTAAAATAACTGGGTAAACAGGGCAAGAAAGGAAAAGAAAGCAGGCCATTTCTCTCAAGGGAAGTCACAGAACATGGCAGCAAGATTAGGCAGGACTGCAAATCCATTTGGCAAGGGCAATGACTCACAATGGAACACAACATGGAGTGAGGCAGACTTATACAACTTAAGTATTCAGAGATCTTGAAAGGACTTGAAGAGGAAGGCAACTGACGTCTCCTGACCCTTAAGTAGGAAAAGACAGGCATATACCAAAAGAAAAGTCCTGGTTGTGCTTTCATTAAGGTACACCTGATTATACAGGCTGACCAGCAGAGAGAGCTGCATGAACTGGAAAGCCTGCATCTCAAATAGGGCACCAGTCAACACAGACTATCTGGAACAGCAGTAGGGGCAGCATTCAATTAATAACGTAAGATAAAGATACTAGGTATGCTTATGCACATGAATTGACACACCACAAGAAAACTGAACCCACACAAACACGTTCATTCAATTCTCATATACAAATGCTAGGCATCTTGCTAACATATAAGAAAAATACAGACAGTTCTGAAGCGCTGGAGTTCTGAAAAAGTTATATAAAGTGGCATTCTTGAAATCACCAACACAATTTACAGTTCTGAAATAAGTAAAGCTGTTGGCAAAGCTGTGGAAGCAAGGGAGGTGAGTGTTACCATTGTAACTTCAAATGAAGTCTTTTCAATGCATGGGGATCAACATGTGATTTATGAAGGCCAAAGGAACCTTACTTTATATTCTCTATCTTTCAGGATGTGTTCCTGATTAATTCTTCTACATGCTAGCTTTTCAGTACATAAACAGATCCATTTAACCATTTAAACCCCATGAAAAAGCAGAGAAACTTTTAAAGAAATAGAAGCAAGTAGTGATAAAATCCTTAAATTTAAGCATAAGAGAACCATGTATGTTGGCTGTGGATATTTATGATTTCCATCTCAAATTACAGAACTATCCAGAACAGCAACAGCTGACATTAATCACAGACCAGCACAAACAGTATTACAAATAGCAGCAAGACCCATACCGGCCTGCTTTTTCTCCCAGTTTAAAGGGTTTAATAAAGCTACACATTTCTGAGATACCTATTGTATAAACATGCCACAGAAATAAAAATCCGGTGAATCAAGTGCATTCACTTGCAAATTCACCTGCAAGAGACAGATACATCTTGAGTTGAATAAGCAGCTCAACTAATTTTGAATCCCTACAAAAACAGCCACACTCCCATGTTATCACCACTAAAACTTAAGATTACTCTAATTATTTAACTATTAACTAACTCTAGTACCAAATTTACTAAAAAAAGTCTCAAATATGAAGGTTAATGCATCCTAATTTCTCCTTGGAGGACAGTGGTTTCACACTAGCTTAAGCCTGTGAAAATCTGGAATGCTGAAGTCCCACTCTCACTCTCAGCTGGTATTCCTATTTGCTCCCTCATTCAGCGCTATTTGTACTGTGACAACATTCAGTAAACCAATTTCAGTTAGGACTTTTTCAAAGTTTTCAGCATCATCAGTTCGCTGCATTTTTTCACTCCACAGAAACAGGAATGCTAGCACAGGTGCAGGAAAATGTACAGGAACATGCCGTAGCCTAACACTGACATACACAGAACCATATCCTCAATGAATGCACCACTGAAAATCAAGGTTTCTCTAAATCTACAGAAAAACCAAAACAGTTAAGAAAAAGCTGGTTCATGGCTGGAAACTTACATTCTTTCAGAAAGAGACTCACGGAAAATCTGAAAATAAAAGATTTCAAACAGGAAAAAGACCATGAGCATACTTTTCTCACAGTAAGACACTTCAATTAACCAAAAATATCTGTCTGGGTTCAGCAGGCTTCTGAAAGGATTTCGACTTAGTATGCCATTATGCTCCACTTAAAGAAACAAGTGAAAAACCTACGTTAGAGAGGTTGTTACAGATACCAATTAGTCTCAAAGTAATTATCAACAGAGAATCAAAACCAAGCAGGCTTGTTTACACTGGAGTTATGAATATTCATACACAGGTGCAATTCAAGCAAATATTTTGTTTGGTGTGAGACAATACACTGTTTTCATCTAGCAACAAAACCAAAAGTCACAACTATTACACATGAAAGTGACAAAGGTTGATATAAATTACAATTAATAATAAGAAATCATACACTAATATAATCAGAAGGCACCTATGGTGGTCATTTGGTCCAATATTCCTACTCCAAGCAGGGTCAAATTATGCTAGGCTCAAAGCCTGTCTAGTGAAGTTTTTACCATTTTCAAAGATGGATATTTCACAACCCCTCTGAACAGCTTGTTCCAATGTTTGACTGCCCTCCTGCTGAAAAAATTTTTCTTAAGACCTCTACAAAAATTTCTCATGTTTTCACTTGTGCCTGTTCTCTCATCCAAACAACGTGTAGCTTCAAAAAAAGGTCCAGCTCCATTTTCATTATAGTTTCCCATCAGGTAGCTGAAGACAACAAACAGATGTCTCCTCAGACTTCTCCAAATGGAAACACACAGTTCTCTCAGCCCTCATACATCATGTACCCCTATTCATCTTTGGCGGTCCTTCACTGGACTCATTCCAGCATGCCAATGTCAATCTAGTATTAAGAAGCTCTGAACTGGAATAGCACAATCAGACAAAATGACTGCCCTTTCAAATAAAACGTTCTTTCAAAAGTATATTTTAATAATACAAATGCAAAGTTAGATATCCAAGAAAAATGCAAGCTACACCTAGGAAAGAACTGAGTATGCCCTGAAAAGTAGTAGCTAGTTATAACTACCGGCACAGTGAGAATGAATTCAGTACAAATTTTCAATACAATACAGTGGTAAACTTATAAGCACCACCCATATATATGGATCAGATTAAGTCTTCTTTATCCATACACACATATAACATTATGCACATTCAATTTTACTTATATACTTTATTTATAAAAATATATATAAATAAATCAAGGGACTTAGTCATCAATGGTAAAGACTATTTTACCCTTACATACCACCTGGTTGAAATACAAAACAAGGAACACAGTTCTATAGTCCCTGCAGGAGTGACATTTATTTAAGATGATCCTAGTTTGAAGACTATCTAGACAATAAATTACAAATATTAAAATGCTTAACAATTGCAAAACCTCAAGCCTAAATCAAAGAATAAAACTGTAATTTATAAACATGTTGTCGTCACTGTTGAAGTTGTACATATTTGATACAATCACTGAACTTGCTGCAGCAGCTTCTGACTTGCAAAAGTCTGCAAAACAATTGCAAGATCTGTATGACAAAGAAGGAACAGTGACCCAAAAGGCTACTATTACATAGGAACTTTGCCATGCAACAAAAACAAACACAAAGTGGCTGGTTCAGTTTTAAATTTTCTTTGGGCTAACATGATTTTTTTTTTTCCAAGCAGCACAGAACAAACTTCACAAAGAGACAACCCCTCTCCTCAGACTTGAAGGATGTTTCATAGTACTCTACAATACACTTTGCTAGACTACATGAGAGAAACTTGTATTTTACCCCACATAACATCAATGACCAGCAAATTCAATCTGTAGATGGAAAAAAAAAAGTTAATGCAAAGACACAGAATGATTACTTAAAATGCACAGTACCTTTATGGATTCTACATAAAGGTAGAAGAGGATTCAGAAACACTCTTTTTGCCAGAACATGTCTGAGGATGGTTACATCAGCCAGCAAGTAAGTACTCTCAGTTCGACAATAAAATGAAATAATTTCAGAGAAGAATCATTTGTTCTAATGATGTTCCTAATTGTAAAATGTTTGGAGAGTGAAGGATTTTTTTCCCTTTGCAGCTAAAATAAAGTATTTGTCTATCTCTGCAATTTGGTCTGGCAATAAATACAAGTAACAACTATTAACCTGCTCCGTGCTGTCCACTCAATGCCCTCCTGCCTCTAGCCTTCTGTTACCTTTAGAAGGTTCAAGCCAAGTGGAAATTGGTATGGGAGTTTTCCCACACTTCTTCTCAAGACTTAACTTACATTTCAAGAAAGATCTGGGACATGGAAGCTTGTTAAACTTATACCAAGAACTTCAAGGCTTTAATAATAAACAACAGGACCTGCTACACAGAAATGTTCTCAAAGGAACAAGTCCAGTGGGTGCTAAATGTACTGGTGGTGGCCTCCAAAAGGCTGTATCTTCTCTTCTATGTAGAAGAACAACCATTTAATTATTACCAGCAGTAACTCAGAAATAAACCTTAATTAAAAAATAAACTCTCGCTACTTAAAACTTGCTTAGATTTATACAGCTACTAGCTGAGTAACATATTACTCAAATATTTTTTTTTTATCATATCCACATCACTGGAAATGAAAATGGAGAAGCATCCAAATTAATTTTGTTGATTTCATAAGGCTTTGACTGAAAGCCCAAGCAGCGAAACAATATTTGAGTCCTGACAGCAAAAAAATTAGAAATCAAATTAAGCAAGCTGCAGCTCAGTCAGATTAAGGAGTCTAACATGTTTGATTGTTGACTTGCTTTTTGCATATTAACCTAATGCATTTTTCAATTTGAGTCCCAAAAGAGCTGGATACTTTAAGCAAATATCAGAAGCTAGGCTTCTTGTGATGGAAACTTCTTGTGAATAGAGGTGTTTGGTTATTTTTAAATACACGGGAACAAAAAAATACAATCCAGCTGCAGATCCTCTTTAAAGGTCCTTGAAATTTGTCTGCTTCAAAGGCTATAATCTTATATGCAGCTATGATTGTTCTTTTGTTCTTAAGATTTTATGGACATTTTATAGTGAACGCAATCAAATAACAGAATCAGTGTCTTCATGAAAGCCACCTATATGTATCTCTTAAAGTAATATTTCTTTGAACTCCTTCAACTACTATAATAATACCGTATACATAGGTGCAAGGATTTCTCAGCTTAACGCCCACCCTTATCAGTGCAGCAGCAGTGCTAGAAATAAAACAATGATGAATACAAACTTACTAGCCTTCTCCATCTGCGTTACTCAACTCCAGTTAATTCAGTTCTCCTTTGACTCAATCAACAGAGGATCCTTGCAGCACTGAAAACCTCATCTTGTTCCTTTAGGAACAGCTGCAGCAGCGTGGCCTTACATGTCTGCTAGGCCTCTGACACAGAAGCAAGTGTCAGTACTCAAAACTTTTAACCCTTTCTCTTTTTTTATCCCTCTCTCCTCTCAGTGCTTTCTGTCCAAGGACCTTGTTCCTCTTGTTTATCAGTCTTGTTTGTAGGAAGTGTTGATAATGGTGACACTAAGCCTCCACGTACCTTCTCATCCCAGCCTTGCCAAACCTCTTCCCCTTAACACTGTCTACCTCACCTTATCAGCAATTCTACTCTATAAGCAAACAAGAACAGGAAACACTTGTGCTGCTCTTCTCCTTTATACTCTGCTTTTATGTGTTTGTATGTAACTGACCTATTGGATGGGAAACTTCTGCCACACCACTAACAAAAGGAGGTACAGCTAGACATTCAAAGGCTTCACATGCCAGTGCCCAGATCCTGGTGAATGGAGAACATGCACATTGAAACAAGTGTATTTTCCACTACGGCCAAAGCAGCTGAAATGTCATTACATCTTTTTCCCTTTACAAATCTAGAGCTGTCCCATACATAGTTCAACTGTCTTCCTAGAGCCACAGCTGCTCTCAAATTAGTCCTTTCTGTATTGCATATGCTCAGCTGCTGTAGACCTCCTTCACTGGCTCTTCATTTCACAAGCTTTTCCAGCATGGCAGCACGACTCAGCCAAGTGACTAAATATTTCTCCCTTTACCACACAAATGCAAATGTATTGCCTATACTGGGCCTGCAAAGCCTCAAAATACTTCTCAAGCTGAGCCTCCAGGACAGCAGTACTATAATTATGCTGGCAGATAAATCCCCTTCAACTTTTCCCTCTGGTTTTCTGTTCTTCCCTTCTCTTTTACACATCATTATCCTCCCCCTGCCCTCAAAAAGACGAAAGAAAGAAAAGGAGGGGGAAAAAGGAGGGTGAAGAACCCCTACACCCTCTTCTGTTCTTTACACTTTAATCCATATCCCTACTCTATTCTGTATTTTGTAAAACTTCCCCACTTTAAATTCCTTTTCCTTCATTTATTTAGGGCATACTCCATTTCCCTTCCTCCTTCTTTTCCTAGCAGCAGGACTCCTCAAAGGAACTCATTCTGCCCCATTGTGAGGTTTGGGGTTTTTTTTTTTTTCCTTTCTGTAGAAGACAAAAACGCCAGCTCTCCCTACTATTTCATTTCCTTATCACTCAAGAGCATACAAGTTGCTTTTGGAGTTGATAATCTGCAGTGTCTTGTTGACTCTGTAACGGCTGTCAAGTCAGTAATTAGAAATAATCCATTGAAAGTATAAATTATTGATCAGGCTATTTATGTGACCACTGAACTTTACAAGACAGGAGTATCTGCAAACAGGCTGCACTCAGAGACTGACTTCTAATGGGGAAACAAGTTAACTCAGAAAGATATATAAACCCTAGAAATATACATAGAAAAATATATCTAGAAAACGATTTCTAGAAAACTTATTTTTATGCTATCAAGCATTGCCAAATTTTTCTTGCTCCTGCACTACAAATTACTTCATTTCTACCAAACCATGATCAAGTTTAGATTACATTGTTCCTTTCACTAGTTCCAGCACTACTAGTGAGCTAAAAATTACTTATGTTTTTTTATCTTCTACTTTGTGTGAAAGAAACACACAATTCCAGATATCAAATGATGTGTTACTGTTACTGAGTCTAGATACCATGCATTTGTTCCAAGTAAATAGTCTAATTATCATAGTAGTCTTGACAGTAAACATCATGTTCTTTACTCAACCAGTATTTCCAGGTTAGAAGAGCAAAACCAAAAAGACAGACAAATTACCAAACTGACACTCCCACACACAGTCTGTGTAATCCACGGCTGACCTGCCATTTCTTTCATTACTTGTACACATCATTTTAGACTTTAAGTATGGCTGTAATCATATAATGAGATTTGCTAAAGCCAGGCTTTGTGTGAACTAGTACAACAGTAGCATTTTGATGATCTACTTGCTAAACATGGAGAATACTGTTCAAATGTTTTGAAACCAACAGAAGCAACAGCATTAGTAATAACACATTTGCAATGCTCTAATTGCATTTTGAAATCAAGTGAAATTTTCTAATCATGACCTAGATTAACTCCCATGTTCCATAAAACAGATATAATTTTAAATAGACTGATAAATGTATATTTACGCAATGATACTCTACTAAAGATTCCCTCTCATAAAACCATCAGAATTGTATAACATTTTACTGTAAACATTGCATGTACAATTATGTATTTATGAGTATAAAATTGTTTCAATAACTTAAACAGTTCTAGTCTTATGTAGCAATTCACTATCCACTGTTAGTACTGTGATCTGATATTTTAATTATGCCTTCAAAAGGACATCACACACTACACAGATAACAGAAAGGAAATAAATGTATATAGAAACGAATAGGAAAGGAAAGATCACAAATTATGATTCCAAACTAATCCTGTGACAGTAAAACAGAGATGTGTGGAAACAAAAAGGTTTGTTAAACTGCTACTTTATTCCCCCCCATGGTCTGAATAAGGAAAGGGCCACAATCTGAAATAATGCTACTCCACCATTAACAAAAAAGCTATTGGTGAAAAATAATTAAGGAATGTGTGCACGCACGTGTGTTAGATGCAGCATTTGCTGGGGAAATCAATTCTAGTTTATTTTAGAGATAATTTTTTTTCAAATTACGAATTCTTCAATGCTCACATATACCCACAGTGTCTGGCCCTCAACCATGGCGCATCAAAAGTGAGACACTCAAAACACAGCATGAACAGCAGCCCCAAAAGCCTACCGGTATCAATCTTTTTCTAGATCAACTTACTGAGGTTACTCAGTATAGTCTTAAATTGACTTAATTGTCTTAAATTGATAATTTAAGAAAATTTCCAAAATCTTATCACAAGAAAGGACTTGTCCATTCTAAACACATCAGCCTCACTGAAATTTGCAATTACACAGTATTTTCCAACAGCTGTAATTGCTGGAATAATAAAACATGCACATTAACAGTTAAGCTTAAAAAGACATACATGAGGACTTGCACTGTCTGCATTTCCAGTACAGAACCACTCATCTATCCACACTTTCTTGCACCTTTTTACCCATCTCTGTCATCTGTGGTTTTTTTTCTCTCATTCATAATACCTTTTCACTTCATCCCATTACCCCCTGTTTTCAGACTAAACATCAGCTCTTGTCCAGTCTACTGCCAAGCCACCTGCCAGTCTCTTTTCCTTCCAGACAAATATCGATTCTTCTCATTCCCCACACTTCAAAATAGATTCTAACCACAACACCACACCCTTGTCCACTGAGGCTAACAGGACGGAGTCTTCTCACAATCTATTTTTCACAAGCAATTTGTTTCTTCCACTAACAAATCAAAACTAATTTCCTCTTCAAAACCAGTAACAGTTCTCCTCCAATTGAAAAATCAATTTTCCAACCTCCCAGACAATGTTAATATAGTTTAGCCCAGCCTGCAGATATAACTACATTTGGTATATAGTTTCTGATTTTAGTATTTCTCTTATGTAATATGCTTTTTGGTTATTTTATTTTCTCCCCATTTTCCCATCCAGAGGCTCTCAAAACTTGACTGGGGCGTCTTCTTTAGCAAATCTGAGGATGACAACAGATACAGAAAGACAAAAGGTTGTTTCACCACTGTAAATTGAAAAACTAAAGACTTGGTTGGATCTGGGCCCTGAAGTTTGGTTCCAAGTAGGTCAGACCTTGACTACTGTCAAGATCATAAAGTGATCTTAAAACCTGCTTGACTCTCAGAACAACAGAATAGATAATGGCTCTTCTATTAATGGGACTGGAAGAGACAATGTAAGAAAACAACAAAGCCACAATAGGAGAGATATTACTGAACATGACAAAAAAGTTCTGAAAAAGTAGTGTAAAGAGATGGTAAGAAGGTAAAGAACAGACAGGCACCTGGAGGGATGAAGAGACAAAGCTGTTTACCCACTTACTTCCTCATTTTGTTTCCAGAATACTACTGAGTTCCTGCTTCTGCCTGTAAACTCACCTCCTGCTTCACTACTGCAAGGAACAAAAGCAACAATATTGCTACTGCTGTGGGAAAAGAAGAAAATTCCTTTTCTTACAGCACAGGAAACATAACCATTCAGAAGCAGTAAGGCTATACTACGCTCTTCCCACAGTGTCTTTGAGACTGTCTTTTTTTATTTGTAGGTTCAAGATAGTTATCTTCTGTGTGATATCTTGTGATTAAATATCTTCTAATATCATTCATATTGGAAAGTCCACTTTTACAACTTCAAAAAAGTTTATTTTTCCTACCATCTGCTGTGTAAATTTACCAAATGAGACTACAAGTCCATTTAACTCTGCTGCTGCATCTTGTATGTTTTTGCCAGGGAGGCTTTAATGTTGCTCTTGTTCCTTTAGTCTCTTTTTTTTCCTTAATGTGTTATCAGGGAGGATGATTTCCCATCTTATTTCTCTGACAGCAAAAGAGTGTCCATCACTTTTGTTTGCTTTGTTTCTTTCTCTAAAGGCTCAGTGAGTAACTGGAAATTATGTCAAGACGAGAAAGATACTACACTAGAATAAGATACTAAACAAGAAATAAATATTCTAAATTCATTGTAATAGATTGTAACAAGTTAACTACTAGATTTTATATTTAACTATTAGAATTTATATTTGCTTTTGAACCAGAAATAAACAAAGACAGTTCCAATTAATAACACACTACAGAGGTAACACATGCATGGTCACCACTTCTGAATAGATGGTATTTCTCAAATAGAGAAAAATAATTAAGACAAAGATATTTCGCTTAACAATTCAAGATTTCTTAAAATTTCTTCTTTCCCCTTTTGAACTACTCAAATAATCAAGCCTAATCTTTTAGATTATCTTAATTTGATAAGAAGGCAGCCACATGAAATTTTAAAAGCAATACAAAACAAAAAGAAGTGGAAACAGAAGGTAAGCCTTCTAACATTACATATATAATTAGCTTCTCAAGCACAAGAGTAAATCTCAATATGAAATAAAAGAATTTCAGGAATAAATAATATCAATAGTAAGCTATTATTAAACAAATTTAGATATCACTAAATGATACAAAAAATAGCATACAGATTCACCATACATTTATGTTCCTCAAGGGAAGAAGCTTACATTCCACAATGAGCTTTGTTAATAAGCAAAGAGGTTACAGAGCAACCGTTAAGAAAGGCAAATATTAAAACTAACTTGACTTGTGAACTCATACTCAAGAATTCAGCTTGATAAAAGAACCAAATCCCACCGGCACACCCTTGTAACTAGCTCTAGAAGACATTCCAGCAAAACAGAATACATTGGTCTCAGCCCGTTTAAGTTTAATGACTTGACAAAAACAAAAGGCCATAATACTCGACAAGTTCTAGTTGCTTCAACAGTCCATAATTTTACAGAACCAAAGTGAATTCAAAAAGAAAAAAACAAACAATGAAAAACCAACCAACCATTTATATGTATCACATGCATATAAACTATGTATGATTAAGTAAGTACTCAGCAATCTGTGGGCAAGGCAGATTGATTTATTCAAATTAATTTAAAATAGCTTAACTTATGATTGAAATTTAAGTGAACCTTTAATATAAATCACTCGTTTTACATGCTTATTTTTAAGCTGTTGTTCCACACATTTAATCACTGAGGCAGTAAAATAGTTCTTTGTACTAATTTTTTTTAATTAAACAAGACACATTATGTTGCATTTTTATGTAAGAAGCGATAGAATTTAATGTGTTCTATCTAGACTTTAAGTTTTAATTAATTACATTATGCTAACAAGCACGTAGGCTATGATTTTCAAGACAGTAATTTTTATTTCTGGCATGCTGCATTTAGAAAATTGAAATGTAACAAAAACATATATGAAACTAAAGAAAAAATCTACAGTTGACATTACTAAATACAAGACTTCTAAAGAAATGTTACGTAACTAAATCAAATTATCAAACCACATTTTACATTTCAAACTGAGCAGCTCATGAGAAAAGGGAAGCACTATAACTATGTGAACTGAACAGATTGTTTCTGGTCACAATGTCCTTCAAGAGTTTAAAACCAATGTATCTCATCATCATACAGTTATTTTTATACATAAACTGGGAGAAAACAATGTTCTCAGTTTCACTGTTGAAAAGTCTCTGACCGCCTACTGTCCTGGCTTTTCTTTAGAACCTTGCCAATACTCAGATCTTAAATGAATTTAAATTACGTGTCCAGGCCTATCCCACCCTCCCAACACAGAAAAAACACTGACAAACAGGAACAAGTTCACAGCAGAGGTCACCAACATAGTCTGGGACTGTAGCACAGACCCTGTGAAGTTAGACTGGGGAGCAAGGCCTGTTGCACCTGGAGAAGAGAAGACTTTGGGGGAACCTAATGGCAGCCCCCCAGTTATCTGAAAGACAGAGCCAGGATCCTCACAGGACAAGGGACAACAGGCACTGAAACACAGGAGGTTCAGAGAGGATATAAGGAGAAATTTTGTCATCCTGAGGACAGCTAAGCAGCGGATGTGTCATCTCCATCCTTGGAGGTTTTTATGACCTGACTGGATACAGCTTAAATACCCATTCTGACCTCATTACTGACCCTGTTTTTGGCAGGAATTTGGAGCAGAAACCTACTGAGGTCCCCTCCACACTAAATTATTCTGTGATTCTATGAATAGAGTATCTCTATTTAATCAAAAGTTACATTATTTGAATAATTTCAGGCCCTAGCAGAATTTTAATAATAACGTCCAAATGGTTCTCTTTAAAACAAACAGATGAAAAGGATTTCTTTAAATTACTATCTTAACTGCCTGTCCATCCAAGACCAGGGATGATATGCTCTTGTCTTCCTTCTGCATCTCCCCTTAGCGTGAAAGGAGACCACCACTTTTCCTGGCTCCACACATATTTAGCCTATTGTTTTAACAGTATGATAAAGGGCACTTAAGGTCACTTCCCCTTAGGCATTCTCAGTCAGAAATACTTCAGCTATATTGTAGCAAGTGAAAACAATACTGGATTTCTTAGCCAAGATAGACTTCAGATGTGGGAGAAGGAGAAAAGTAGTTTGACACATTAACACAAAGCACCAAGTGGCCTACATGCTGTTTAAAAGTAAACCTTTTCCATATTTCCAGAAATGGCTTCAATTAATCTAAATATAAAGCTGCTCAAAGATACTTCACAGAAGTTGGTACAGCAGTACACAGGGCTACTGCAGGAATAAGAAACATGACAGACAATGCCTTCTAGACAGGCTGAGAGTTGGTGTTGTTCAGCCCGGAGAAGACTCCAGGGAGATCTTATAGCAGCCTTCCAGTGTCTGAAGGGGGCTTATATGAAAGCTGGAGAGGCACTTTTTACAAGGGCATGTAGTAATAGGACAAGGGTTGATGGCTTTAAACTGAAAGAGGCTAGATTTAGATCAGATATAAGGAAGAAGTTCTTCACTGTGAGAGTGGTGAGGCACTGGAACAGGTTGCCCAGAAAAGTTGTGGATGGCCCAGCCCTGGAAGTGTTCAAGGCCAAGCTGGATGGACGTTTGAGCAACCTGGTCTAGTGGAAGGTGTCCCTGTCCATGGCAGGGAAGTTGGAACTAGATGACCTTTAAAGGTCGCTTCCAAACCATTCCGTAATTCCATTCTGGTTCTAGCATATTAGGGCATGTGGTTAACTTGCTGTAATACCAGGTAATGACAAACTGCAAGATTCCTTCTAAAAAGTCTGACTGTAAGAAATGTTATTTCACCACTTTGCACAGTCTTCTAATCACACTACAGTATCTTAAACAATAAAAAGAGACATTGTAGGTTACCAACTTACCCAAAACTTTCTACCTCAGGTTCAAGAGTTTCAAAAAATTATGGTGGTTCTGTGAGTTTTGACACATAAAATTGACAAATATTATAATCCTTTTTAAAAAACAAAGTCGAAACATTTTAACATTCTACAGTTAGTTTAAAACTCAGTTTTGTGAGTTCACAGGCAAAAATATTGATAAGCTATCAGCCTGAGCAAGTGGCAAAGCTCTTAGAAAACACAGTTGGAAAAGTACCAAAGCCAAAGAAAATTATGGTATGGCTTAAGTTTGCTGCAGTCTAAAGATAGCCTTCTAAATGCTGTTAGTATACCGGAGCTTGGGTAGCAAAATCAACTCGGAATTTTCAGTGTCCTGTGCAATTTACAGTGCTGGGGCTTCCAGCTGATGAGCTAGCTCAGGTGCATCCATGTGTGTTACCATCACACATGCAACTATGTTGCAGACAGCTTCAAATTGACTTGGTTCTGACTTACACTGGTGCAATCTCATTAGCCTCAACCAAATAAACCTCATGGTTTATTTATTTGCCACTTTGACCTCAGTGTATTTCATCATACTGCTTTTAGGTCTGCCAATGTATAACAATGAAAAGTGAAGACTCTAGCTCCTTTTTTTTTTTTTTTTTTTTTTTTTTTTACACCCAACTTGCACAGGTCCCTTAAGTCCTACTAACAGTTTTGCATTCTCATTATCACAAACTTAAAGTCTAACATGCTTCCCCCCAACCTCTGCAAGTATGCTTCCAAAATACTGGAATTCAGTGCAACTCCATCATCCTTTCAATGCCCAAAACACCATTTTAGTGTGCTAGGCTTCAGTTTTAGGAATCAAAAGACTCATAGGAATAGAATGTCCTAACGTTATCCAGCTACCTTGAAATCACCTTTAACAGAAGCCAGGTTAAGATAAAAGCAACCAGGAGTATTTGTTCAGAAAAACCCTGAGACACAGCATAGTTACAAAGGTTTATGAATACCCAGGTATAGAGCAATTAAAAGATAACCATGCACCTATTTACACAGTTGTTAGAATAGTTCCAAAGTCTCAATCTTTTGGGAGCCAGCCGTTGCATTGACACATGCTTTATTGCCCACAGCTGAGGATCTGGGTCTTGTGCAATCCCATGTCCTCAAATTCCACTGGGAACCCAAAATTTCTTTTGTAGCTCAGTCAATCTTTGGGGTTATCCAGGATGTGGTTACACAACATCTTCTCTGGCACTACAAGGCAGCTTAAGAAGTTATCCTGTCCATTCCCCTTCCCTCTTGCCACTTGTTCCAAAAGCGGGAAAAAAAAATATTATTTTAATTTAGGTCACAGTTGTGATACAGTTTACAGCACAGCCCTACACAGAGCTGTTGCGTTTACAAAACCGGGGGAGCAGCAAATTCCACTGTTTGTGAGACACTGAGGAAATAAAACATCTTGTGCACTATAGACAGCTTAAGAGGACACTTAACACATGTCATGAAACTACAACCTTACTCCAAGATCTCTGGGACTTCATGGTTTATAATTACTGACAGAAAGGCCAAAACTCTTTTATGCTTGGGTTTCCACCCATTATCCCCCGTGTTAGGAATTCTCCTGTCCCCTGGCCATCAGTTGCTAAGTAGGTAGAGTCTGCTTTCTACTATTCCAAAGAGCAAAACCTCAAGGTATCAAAATATAAAAAACCCAAAAGAGTGTCACTGCTTTACTCGTTGCAGAAATCTGGAAACTATGCATAGCTGAAAATATGTCAATGTAATAAAAAGAAACCTGTTGCTTAAAAACTGCATATTAACACTGTTCTTAATACACAGAAGTGGGCATTCGAATCTCACACAACTAGCCTGAGACTCTAAAGAGTACAATCTTGTAGAACTGGCTTAAATCTGACTTTACAAGACAATAAAAGCTGAAGACATTTCTATGTACGTATTATTATATGACTATAATATACTCCATATTAAAATAAGATTTCTCGTTGTTGAAAAAAGAATCCAAAGAGAACCTGTACTGCCAGTGCTGCAGGGTATAGCAAAATAGTGTAAGGAATAAGCTCAGAGATGCCAGTTATAATTTCCAAATCAGTTTGTATGAGAAGCAGTTCTCTCCATGTCAGGTACATTTCGTAGAGAGAAGAAATGCCCTTAAGTATTTTGATGATAAAGTTTAAAAATATACAAGCTTTCAGGTTCACCAATCCCCTTGGCAGTCTTCACACAACCTATAAAATGGAAATAGTTTGGCTTTGTGTCCAATTTTGATTCCTCCAACTACAAGGAAAGGGTTTTAAAGGTTTCACTTAATTTGACTCCTTTTAATCCCTCCATTTTCTGAGTATAACATTTTGCCTTCTTTACCTTTGTAGATTGTAGCACTGGAATAAGGATGTGTTTGATTTTGCTAGTCCCTGAGGGGTGCCTCCTCATATAGACCAGTTGCTATTTGGCCCGAACTCCTGATTTCTGAGTACACAGGAGTATTCCTTCATATAGACAGGATGGAACAAACATGTAAATGCCTGTATTTCCCTTCCACATTTTGGCAATCTTTTGCTCCTTTACTTCAGAGAGTACAGAGAGAGATGGGGATTGCTGTCCCTTGCTACTGTTTTATAGTTAACTTATGAACAAACATAATACAGTATTACTACATTTTGAAGAACCAGCACCAAACATTAAACAATGTCAGAATTCTCCACAACTGCAAAATGCTGCAGAAGAGATTTTTTGCTGGCTTATACTGCCTACTGTAGTATGCAGTGCAACAACTATACCACACATACCAGACTTTATGTTTTTTTTCAGGACGTCATCCTCCAACATGAACCCTCACTTTAAAGCTGTATTTTTAGGAGGCTTTTCACTTTATAACCTCAGAGCCTTGTATGTTATTTGACTTTAATAGATTTCCAAAGCACCTTTTAACTCACCCCCCCCTCTTTTATTAAGGATTAAGAGTTGTTTTCCAAAGCTTTTGTCCTCAAATGCTCTTGCATTAGTCTCACAGTGAAGTTTTACCTAATGTATTCAGTAAAACTCAGACACCACCTGCGGCCCTATCTCTATAACTGAATTCATGCAAGCAAGCCCATAATTTCATGTCGAAGTTAACAGGGTTCCCAGTCTAAATGCACTTGAACAACTGAGGCCTCTAAAAATTGGTTGAGAAATACAGGTACCAAATTTATTGTACATTTATATGTAGCAAGATTAGACATTTAAAAGTCAAAGTTTTTCTTACTTTAAGAAGTAAGGAAAAGCTGTGCTACAGCTGGAAACCCAGGCTATAGCACAACACATTGAAGAATGAAGTACATGTTGCTCATAACTACAAAATCCTAGCAGTCAACCAGAACTAATGGAGAACAAAGACAGAAAAATATTCCTTTAGAGCATATTGGACATGTTCTTAAAGATGCATTTTAAATATGCAAAGTGCCAATGCTAGACCAAGAAACGTTAAACCTATTCCTCTAAAATATTAAAAAAAAAAAATCTCAAAGTTCTTGTTCCTGTGCCCTGTTTTTGGGAAACAGGATGACTTAGTTTGTGCAAAAAAGTCTCAGAAAACTAATTCCAACTGATTTGAGAATTGTTCTTATTAAAGGCTACAAAAAAGAAATCATTAAGACCAATAAAGTCACATAAAGAAACTTCTTTTACTTCATAATTATACATGCAAATAACCTTAATCACATCACTTTGAACATATAGAATGATTTAAGCACTTGTAAAACACTTTCTTAAACTCTGAAATCCACTGCAACTGCTTGAGCACATAAGCAAAATGATAAAGGAATATCATGTCAGATAGCTCCACTAGACTGTCAATAAAAAATTCTACATTACAAACAACACATAGTTCAAGAGTTGAGGTAAATATCACAGAAGTTTCTACATGGGGATGCACACAGAGCAAGAAATACCACACTATATGTATTTATGCAAGCATACAAGCACTTTCAGAGTCCCAGCCTAAGTAATCAATCTTTATTTTATAAGTCCATAAATTGCACCAGCTCCATTTCCTAGGCCTGGCATTGAATATATTTTTCAGCTTTCTAGTAAGTAAGGAACAGCAACCTAAAAACAACTTTAGAGATAACTGGTTAATATGAGACTTGAGCAGGATCAAAACTGAGAGCTAGCCAAGCAAAAAAAACCGGAAGATAGGCAACATTTGGTGTCAGCAAACACAAAATAACAAACTCCTAAAAGAATAACTTGAAGCTGCTCCCACATGGCATTGAATTTTAAGACAAGTGTAAGCAGATAAACAAAATAACAATGCACAGGATGTGCAGCTCAATAGAACCACTGCTTAAGACAGGCACATGCAAGACAAGAAACAAAGTGTTCCAATGAACAAAGAATGGGATTGAAAACATTCTCATTTCACCTGGAATACTGTCTTCTGTGACATCACAGAAAACACAGAAACCAGAATCAATTCATAGATTTATCAGAGCTATGGACAAATACTAAAAATTCTGTATTAAAAAAAAACAACAACAAAACAGAAGAAAGCGCAGAAGCAGGGACAGAAGTAGGGAAAATTAAAACATCAAGAGCTAATGCCTCTCTTCCCAATACAAGGAAGTGTTCAACCATGATTAAAGAGCAATCTACTAACAACAAAAGGAACTGTGTAATACTACTGTGGAAGTCACTGTCAAAGACATGGATGCAGAGACAACTTGCATCATAAAAGGACAATGCTTGCATTGATTTTAAATCAATAGTTGGCTGCACCACATTGGATTTTTTTCTTCCTACAAGTCAAACAAATATTCATGTTTGACTGTGTGATATAGTGACTGCATAACCAAAATTAGATGGACAATTACTTTCGAGGCAAGTGGTTCCACTTGTGTACTGAAAAATTACTTATTTTCCTCCACAGAAAATTGCTTTTTAGCACAGGTCAGTAAGACAGAAAGCAAGCCAGGAATTACTTTTAAAGATCAAATCATCTGTACCTCAATACCCACAATAACATAAGGGGATTATATCATTGTCCAGGTGAATCAGCTCTCTCTCCATTCAGTACTGCATAACCCAGAGAGCTTAACACTGGAGTGCAGCATCACCTTTTTTCTTCCAGCATCTCACAGGTTGCAACTGACAGTGACATGACACCTTACACATGTACCTTGTAGCTCTCACTGTATTGCAAGACATATAATCCATTTCAGTGAGAGATATAATGTGCTCCCTAGATTAACAACACAGCATGCAGCAAAAAGCACCTGTTTGTATGTGGCAAATAAAACTGATTACAGTTCTTCCAGCAGAACTACTATGAAGAAGCTTAATTGTATATACACATTTTTGTTTTCTTGATTTCAAGTCCGCATAAAGACAGATCTACCTTATAGAATAATCTGCAAAATCTCTTATGCAGAAATTCAAGAAAGCTCCTCATTTATTTTCTGATAAATACATCACATCTGAAACAAGTTAGAGAAACACAAATGCAAGCATGAGCTCAAATGTTGACTCAGATCTTGCTAGTCTTACTCATATTAGTCATCTTACTGGGCTCATGCTGAGAACCCTGTGGGGGGACATAGGAACTCATATGGAACTCACAGAAATCACTGCACAGTCAGGATCAGAGGCTTTGAAACAGCAGATCTACTAAAAGAAATGAAAAAAATATAGCCATGTATTCCCGATAATAATGTTAATATTTGCATGCAAGCCTAGGTAAAAAGAAGGAGGGGTGTTATAACAGAAAGGCTAGCCTGTAATAGCATAGTAGCACTAGGACAGGGTAATTCGAATTGAAAGGCACCTCAGGAGGTCATCTAGTTCAACCTCATACTCAAAGCTCTGGTTATTTTTACAAAAAAGACATTTTTTATAATGTGCTGACACATTGCCAGCTTCCACATCAGTTGTTTTTTCAAAACACCATTCAAACAAATACGTTTTTTTAATTACAGCATGTTTAATTATGTTAATCTGCTTTTTAATGAAAGTTTTGTAACTTTTTACAGTAGCTCCCTTTTATCCATAACTAACACCACTTAATTCATGTATCCATTTAACATTACTATATTTCTGAATCTTTTTTATTTTCCTCTCAAGGTTCTTTCAGCCAAGATGCTAGATCATTTCCTGTAATTGCAAACATCATCACTTAGCTTTTTGTTTACATAAGCTCATACTGTAAAAATGCCCCAGAGCTGAGATAAAGAGACCAATGGCAAAAATGACAACCCCGTTGTAACTGCTTTTCTTACAACTCAGCAAGATGTCATTGCTAGTACAAGATGGCAGTGACATTCACTTTAGTAGCATTCTGTGGTCATGCATAACATTAACTCCACATACTTTGGAAATGGTTATTTACAGAGATTTCAACTTTGTTTTTTATTAGCCCAACCACCACTCTTAACAGCTACACGTGAGAAGCAGCAGTAGCCTCCTTTCATTTTCCATTCTGCACTTCCAGTCAATCTGTTTTGATCAACAAAAATGTCGAACCATTTTCTGCATTCTGTAAACTTCTTGCTCGTTAAAGCTTCCTCTCCCAGCAGCAAACACTATTTCCCTATGCTGCTGTTGTTGGCACTTACGAAAATGAAAAACTCTGTAAACAGCTCAGATTTAGGGCTTCTCTGGGAAGCACACCACTGCTTAAAATCCCTACCATTTCACACTATAATACTGAAGTTGTTTACTACAAAATTGTCCATTTACACCACTGAAGTCACCTGGGCCTCACCAAGCAGAAGACAGTGATGAGTAGCGTGTTCCTACCAAATCCTCAAATTATTATCACCATCCTGAAGCAGGGAAAATAAATAGGCATTCCCAAAAGAACATCACTACAATATTACTCCTATATCAATTACTAGGAAGACTGGGCAGGGGGAGGAAGAAAAAGAAGTTAATCCATATGACTGATCCAAACTACCCTCTTTAACAGCAATCTCTCTACAATCTCCCGTCAATATTGATTTTTGATAAAATACAAACTTTAGAAATATTTCTCTCTCACCTACACTACATATATATATATTAAATTTGACTAACAATAGACTAAATGGAGGAATAGACGACAAATTATAAAGCTGTACAGGGCTAAGATGTCAGAAACACTGACCATTAAGCAACTAATCTCAAGTGCAAAATCACATTTGAAACTATAAGTAGCCATCAACAACCAAAAAGAACATAGTCTGTGTCTCTCCGGCAAAAAATAAATTACAAATAACCAAAGCAAGGTGTGATTTTCTCACCTGTCACAGACTGCAGAGGTGAGAAGGGGAAATCTGACGGCAGAGCCAATCAAGTTTTAATTGGACTTCCGTTGCACAAAAAAAAAAAAAGATCCGGAGAAGTTTTATCCGCAATTCTAAAAAAAAAAAAGAAAAAAAACAAACCAAAAACTCTTGTGAAAATAAATGAAATTCATTAATTCATAACCCACACCTAAGGAAACACCTCCCCACCCAGAAGCAAATTCAATACAGAGAGAGAAAGAAAAACCACAGATGCTTCTGTGATTGTTTGCCCTCCTTCTGCAACGAGACGATTTTTTTTTAACGGCACGAGTAAGTATTCTCGAGGAAGTTCTCCGGCAAGGCGCAGCTCCTCCACTGCCGTGCGGCAGCCAGAGCGGGGACGGCGGACTCCCCGCTCCTCTGCCTGCCCGCTCAGACCCGCGCCCAGCCAGCCTCCCAGGGCGGCGGGCGGGGGGCACACCAGCGACCCATACTCGCACCGCCGGACCAGAAGGGCCTTCCGTGCCGACCCAGAGCCCTTCTGTCCCGCTCCCTCCCCGGGTACGGCCTACGGCGGGGCGGCTGTCCGGCCGAGCGCCGCCCGCCGCCCCCCGCGGGGGGCCCCGCCACCGCGTTGCCTAGCGCCAGCCCCCCGCACTCACGCGCCGCCGGGTCCGGGCGAGGCGCAGCCGCCACGGGTGGCTCTCGGGTCGGCCAGCGGAGCTCCCCGTCAGCGGGACAGGACGCGGGATACGCCGAGGTGTAACCGCCGACCCCCCACCCCTGACCGCCCGCCCTGGCCGTTGCGGCCAGCGAACAGCGGCCGCTGGGCGGCGCTGGCCCCACTCACCCCAGCGGCAGCTGGGCAGCCCGGCGCGCGCTCCCTCTCCATGCACGGCGCCGGGGGACGCGGCGGCGTGCCGGGCCGCGCTCTGCCCGCCGACCCGCGCTCTGCCCGCCGCCTGCGCGCGGCCGCCCCGCCCTCCGGCGGGGGGAGCGGAGGGGGAGGGGCGGGGCAGCCACCCGTTCGCTGGGCGAGAGGCGAGCCGCGAGGCTGCCGCTGGCTGCGTCATCACGCAGCTGCTAGGTGACGCGCGGGGCGTGGGTCGGGCCGCTGTCGTTAGTGCGTGGAGCGTAGGATCCAGCCCTCAGCTCCCCTGCCGGAAGGGCGCCGCCCCCCCGCGGGGCCTCGCGCCCGCTGCCCGGCTGGGGTGGTGGCGTTCGCAGTATCGCAGCCGGCCTGAGGGCAGGTTGTCCGCCCCTGCGGTGCAGGCACCACAGGGTTGAGCACAGCGCAGCTGGCCGATGGAGAGGGCAGCCTCCCTCGTAGGCACTAGAGAGGGCACCAGGAATGTGTAAACACGGGAGGGGGAACCTCTCCCGCGCAAGCGGTTGCTGCTTCTGCTGCCCCCGATCCCTGTGGGAGCAAGGGCTTCTTGTCTCTCGCAAGTTTCTGCCGGCCCTTAGCAGCAGGAGCCGCTCTGAGGTGAAAACTGAAGTGAGCAAAGGGCCTTCAGGGACCAGCAAGCACAAGTTTGGGGGACGGACCTTGCCTTGTTCAGCCGTGGCAGACAAAAGCAGCGCATCTTTGCTGTGGTCTCGCTTCACAGGAGCGTGCGTGTGCGTGTCAGTTGGGCCAGACGAGCACTGCCGAGGAGAGCTGGTTACGCCCTCGCTCACAGGATGTATTGCACAATTCAAACCCGGCAAGTGTAAGGCTTCTCTGTAACTTCCGATGTGATGGGTTTGTTCCTTTTTTTCTCGTCCGTGACAAGTAAACATGCTTCATCTGAAAGCTCCGGAACTAGGTTGTCAGTTAGAGACGAGCAAAAGGAGAAAGAGCTTGACTGCTGACCTGGAGAGATGGTGGGCTATGGAAAGAACACGAGAGTCGAAGGACTTGATCTACAAATATGTACTGAGACGTCTTTATCCAGGAGACAAAGGAAGAAGAGAAGTTGGGACAGGGAGTAACTAAAAAGTTATGTAAAAGTTTGATAGATGACAAGTTTCAAAACTGCAAACAGAGTCATGCTCATAACTTCCACAGATTTCAAAGCAAGCTGTTAACAGTCAGCTAACAATTTGGTACTGTCAAATATAATTCTTCAAGGACAAGCTTAGCACTGGCCTTTCTACAGTGTTATATCTGCTTTTTTACTCTTTGTGCAGAAGAAAAGAGTATGCTCATGTCATATAATGTTGTCTTACAGAAAACGAAATCTAGGCCAATGCAGAACTAAAATTTAACTCAGTGTGTACGTTGCTTTGCATATTTGGTTTCCTTGAACATGCAGTTTGAAGGATACCTGGTGATTTTGAAATAAGGTCAATTACAGCATGTTTTATGCTAGTATATCTAGTCCCTGATCTCACTGAAAGTTTCTGTGGTATTGCACTCTCTAATAATTTGCTTTTCATTTTTAATGTCTCTCTCTTTCCAGGCTGCAGTGTGGAAAAGGCACACAAGCATGTACTGCAGTGACACTGAAGACTGCTCGCAAACAGGGAAACAAATGGCAAAATAAAAATGTTCTGATGCCTCCCAAATATAATCACCACCAGTATCCAGACCACTTAGGAGACTGGGAGAGTAGCATACTATGTTGGTTGTGCTCACTGCATATCTAAGACCCTGCTCACCAAGATCTCTGTGGACAGAACCCTGCAAATGCAGAGACTTCTACTGAAATAGGTGGGGAAATCCTTATATTATTAAGTTTCCATATTTTGTCAAGATCAGGTTTAGTTGGACTTGCAAAACTTGCCAGACTCTTGACTGATAAAGCACAACATCAGTTGACAAGATTGTGAAAGTCCAATCTATGTTAGGACTCCAAACATTACAGCTTATCTAATGATAACCAGGCATTTTTACCTTTGTTTGTCTGCTATAATAATTAGTTTAAACACATTTTAGCATAGTATAGCAAGAAACACTGCTGTCCTATGAAAGACCCTTTTTCACCTGTCAACAGACAGGGTTGGTTGGTTGTTCTTTTCAACAGTGTTCCCGCCACTCTTAATTTTTAGCAAGCCTTTTCAAAGGCATCTGCACCCAAAACCTGCAAGCATCTCAGATTTGCATCTTACTACCATTTAAGCATCTCCCTTTCCTTTTTCTTTGCTAAATGACTGTACACAGTCTCCATACATTTGCATGTTAATGTGCCTGGGTACAAGTGCCAGCCTGTGACACGTGGCAACTTATTCTTAAAAGGATTAAAGTATCGTTTATCTTCATCCTGTTTACACATTTCATTTCACATTTTTACACCATGTCAAACACAAATACGTGTAGGGTATAGTAGCACAGGCATAACCACAGAATCCTAAATTAAACAGGGATGTAAAACACTAAACTTACTAAACATACCCCCAAATAATGGACAAAAATACCACTAATTATGCATGAAACGTGATTTTTACTACTGTTGTAACAACTTCCCTTCAGAGTTAGTTTGCTTTTCAAAGCAAGTTACAAAACTTGCCATCTGTGCAAAAGACTTAGTTTTACTTTCTTGATTGCTTCTGTGTTTGAAATCCTGAGATTAGTGTAGACCAAGAAATAGATTTTGTTTCATTTTCACATTCAGACAGCTAAAAATGGTAGAAGCAGTTTTGTGGTAGTTACCTCAAGAACTCTCGTAGTTGGATTTATATTTATCATGTTCAGCTGAAATTAAAATCTAAGGACATTCTGTATTCAGGATGGGGGAGATTATTTGCAAAACTTTCACGAATTAGAGAATGAGGCTAAGGAAGTTACTCACTTAAGTCAAATATTTGGAGTCAGATGGTCTGCCTGTATTTCACTTTTCTGCTTTTGGAGTTAGGATGTAAAATTCTTAATGCTTAAAGGTAAGTACATATGTTGTAATAGTTTTTCTCCTTCTTTTTGTGTAAGCCCAGCCTTAGAGAAAAACATTTTGGTTAAAAAAAACATGTTTTTTCTTTAAATATCTGGCACAAAGAACACTCTAGAAAGAAACATTTTCATTATTTATAGTCATTCTCTGGAACCTATTTCCATTAGTCATATGAGTGAATACCTCCTTCCTGGAGGAGGAAAGAGGAACAAGCACCTGTAAATACAGGTTTGCATATGATTCAGCTCCTGCAAGGACACACTTCTAATTCACCCACTTTGTAAAAAAAAAAAAGTAACAAGTAAAAAAAGCCATCTCTAGGCTTTGAGGGTCCCAATGGTAAGCATAAGTCTGTCCTTTTCTAGACATTCACTTGATAACTGTTCCTCTGAGAGACAGTAGAAAGCTGAAAAAAAGGCTGCAAAGGCTGTTTTTTGGAACATACACCTAAGAACGCGTACAAGAGGTACTTCCTCAGACACTACAGTCTACCCTGAACACTGCTCCTGATGGAAGATGCACTTCTTTGACACTACCTTCTCCAACAGCCCCCTGCCTTATTGATCAGGTATGAAATGCTGCATCATCCAACAATCCAACAATCCAACAGAGGAAAAAATGTTAAAAAAACCTGCACAAACAAACAAAAACCCCACAGGGGAAACAAACCTGCAAGAACAGGCATCAGTTCGATTGCTGAGCAACTGAAAAGCACTCAGACACTACAATGACTAAGGCAGTACAAGGACATCTACAAAATGGAGAGGAATGAAATCAGATGATGCTCCCTCCTCCTCTGTATGCCTAAGTGCCCTATCTCCCTGCCGTAGCATTCTCCAGGGGCTAGGTGAGCTGCCGCTTTCCAACAGCTCCCTGGCATTCCCTCCAAGCGGTACAAGGAGAAGACCGTAAAGAAGCCTGCTTTGTAGCCTACAATGATCAGGAATAGTGCACTACCTGACAGATTCTTGGTTTGTATGATGGGCAGGGGGCTGTGCTGGATATACAGTGGCAATAAAACTTGCATTAAAAAAAGATGACATATTGGTATTGCTGTGTTGCTTACCTATATTGGTAGCATACACACAGATGAATCCCATGTAGCGCGTAAGATTTTAATCTGTATCTTTCAAATTGAGTTATTCTGGTTTTGTTGGTTTCAGTAGTTTCTGATAGGTTTTCTGCAAATAGAGAAAGATTAAGTAATTTTTTTATTTACTCCTTAATGAAGTTGATTGCCTTACGTGAACAGTGATGCCTGCACCGATCTCCACACTGCCCATGACTCTATTAAATGTTCTAAGACTTTGAAGCCTCTCATCCATGTGGCTCAGTACAGGTTGGTGTGGGTCTGATCTGGAGATGGAGTAAATTCATTTCTTGCCAAGTTTGTTGAGTCACAACTGAGCAGCAGCATGGGATCTCCTTTTAAGTAACATGTGTCTTTCTCTTGTTATAGGATGAAACCTAGCACGTAGCCAAGGGTTATGTAGCTGCAAAAAGCAGGCAAGCAAGTAAGTGCAAACGATTGTCTTAACTGTAGAACTTATTAAAATTAAATTTTGAAATACAGCCCACCAATGAGAAATGGCTTGGTATAAATGGCATTACAGGGAACCACACAAATTTACTGTCACTCTGTGACTTTCAGAGCTTTTCGATTAGTGTTGGAGTAAACAGGTACGTATGCTAGCACCATTCAGTGAGGAAAAGAGTAAGAAAAGTCTGAGGTTCTCCTTCCTTTACAAAATCTGCAAACAGAATGAAACAAAACAAAATTAATGAAACGGCAACCCAAGTTGAAGGAGAACCTTGGTTTGCCAGTGGCTCTGCAGTCAAAACTAGTGATTGCAACGCAGATGCTTCTGGAGTCCATCAGTGTAGGTCTCTATTGAGTTACAATTTATTTCCTAATTAAATTTTCTTGCATAGGTTTTGTAATGTTTTGTTGTGTTCTCCCCCCAAGACTGTTTCATCTTCAGAGCAGGATATCCTCTGTGTTTAACTGGTGCCTGAACAGAATGATGCATGTTTTCGTATGGGTTTTGGTTATACTGTTATACAAATTGAATGTATTTGTATTCATAATAAACAGGACATGAAGTTGTGCCTTCTTGGGTCTACCTATCACCAGGTTATAGATTATAACTCCCGCAAAAATGTATTTCAGAATTCCTTAGGAACAGGGAAATCTACTAACTTGAAAACCTCTTGTAATAGATTTTGGAAGGACCAGCATTTTTTTCTCTAAGGAAAATCACCTCAGCCTTTCTTACATTAGTCAAACATGGGAAGTGGCCCACTCCCCTCACATACAGAAACTCGTATTTCTGCTTTCAGCCTTGGAGTTTCCAAACATGTAGAGGGACTCAGAAATTAACCAGAATTACTCTAATGCAAAATTAAGTTTCCAGCTCAGGTTCATGTAAATACCTTCTCCAGGACTTCATCCTGTGCTCTGTTCAGGACTGCATAATGACTTGGGTGGACCTGGCATCAGTTTGTGGAAAGTAAGTTCACTTACTAAAACAGATATTTTCACACATGTACATAAATTAGAATTTTTTCTTATGTCTCAAAATATCTGTGGACATTTAGATGGAAACGTCTGTTAAGGATTTTTCAAATTAAGGTTTCTAGAAGTTAAATATGTACTGATTAATGGTATCTGATTTTAAATGCAGTGAACTGCAGCTCTGTCAAAGTGCTTTTACTTTGAATTATTATGGAAAGTTAACCTTCCTGAACTTATTTGGCAGCACTTATCCTGCCTGTCTGTGAAAGTCAGGAAGCTTCAGAAGTCAATGTTTATATAAATTCATTTCAGTTAGTAATTTCTTATCCTGTTGGGTTTTTTTGTTATTATTTAATCTGTTCATGTAATTTAATCTGCGTTAGCCAGTGTGACAGGATATGAGTATGATACAGCTAGAAACTAAAAGGACAAAAGACAATAGAACAGGATAACTAAGTCCCTTTAAGGTCAACTGTTGAAATTTTGGAATTTCCTCACTGGAGAGCTCAACCTTAATGATTTTTTTTTTTTTTTTGCATTTTTATGTATGATTAAGATACAATTACTAGGCTACTTGAATGCAATATGGAAGTTAATGTCATAAAACTGAACCAAGAATATCTTGTAAATTTTTCAAACTGCCTACTGTATTCACATGAATCACCAGAGACCTTGAAGAGCAAGAACCTTTAATATACACACAAATGTATGAACAAGAACCTTTTATGAACTGCTTCTAAAACTCTTTAAATTGCTTACAGTAAATTCAAAGTGAAACATTTCATTTGTTTGTAGTTAATTTTTCCACTTAGTATTCTTATCTTAGACAGTGAAGCAAAGACACTGAGTTTCACTTCTGTTCCTAGCCAGTTTTACTTCTGGTTGATGGCACAAAGTAATAGCAAGTTGTGTTTTGATTCACAGTCCTGGAAAAGAATGAGCAGAGTTTAATTTAAAATCAGAAACATATTTCAGTTTGAAATAAAATTACAAAAATATGCTTTGTGCTGATTTTTTCAAAAGTGCTAAGTAGTTATTGCTCACATTAGAGCCAGTACGAGATGCTTTGCTTTATCAATATTTCTGAAAAAGTAAGTTACTTTAGGAAGCATCTAGATATCAATGTTGGTATCAAATGTGTACACTGGCAAAACTGTAACACCAAAACATTTTAGGTTAAAAATAAATCTTCACAAAGAAGTAAATTTCCCTGTTTGGATTCAAAAAGATACTCTGCTAGGTACCGGCGCAAACCAGCTAAGAAGCACTTCTTATAAAAGAGAGAGGTCTATCCCACAGTCCACCACTTGGCTAATGCTGCTTTAATTAATTATGTGGAGTCTGTGTGGTCAAACTCTACATAATTTTAATTAACTACTAACTTTCACTGTTGCTCTGGAATTACATTGGTACAAACAACATCAGACCTGTGTCAGTCCCTCTTCTTTTTCTCCTCCTTTATTTTTGAACTCCAGTCACATCAGTTAGGTCTTTCCTTTGTAATTAAAATCATGAATCAAATTCATCTGTTTTCATTTCCTATTTACAGAAAAATGGCACCCAGCAACTATTACATTTAAAAACATTGGTTCCTCATTCTGCTTTTTGTAGCGTAATGGAAGTAAACCACATATTGGAGCTCTCAGGGAGAGCATTTCAGGATCTAGAAATAGCTTCCACAAACTCCTCTTCTTGGAGGAGGGAGATTTTTAGATAACGCGGTTCCAGCACGTGTTCCCTCACACTGAGGCGAACATGCAAAATGAAGTGTGAGAGTTCTCCCTTAGGCAAAGGGATACGTATTGCCAGCTATCGAGCTTCCTAACCTAAACAGTAGTCAACTCAGCTTGATCCTCGCAGGGAGGAGCTTCAAAATATGTCATTCCCAAGGTAAATTTCACGTGAAGAACCAAACCAATTAGAAGTGTTTACCTAATTGCTTGAAAGAGTGCAAATAGTCCTGATGCAGAGAAATGAAGGAGAGCTATTTATTGCCGGTTTTGCTAAATGTGCTATCCAGTGCCGAATACGGTTGAATCGGGCATTGCTGGGGCCAGGGAAGCCACAGGAATGCCCTACAGCCCTAGGGCCACCTTTGGCACAGCTAGACCTGGGCGGCAAGCCCCATCCTCTGAGATGAGCCACGTGGGTCCATCCCTCCTAGTTTTCGGTGTCTTCTCATCTGCTTCTTCTGCTGCTACGTGATGGAGTCTGCCATAGGTGGAAAGCCTAGAGCTACCAGCAAACCCAGCTGGAGATATTTTTGGTCAGCAGAAATTGTGGAAATGGGAGCCAGTTTGTGTAGAAGAGATGCTGCAGCAGGCAACAGAAATAAATACTCTACTGATCTACGGATGGGCTGCCATTCCATAAACGGCAGAGGAAGCAAGTTGAAAACGTTGCAAAGCAGTCTGCTTTTACTTGGAACAGCCACTTTTCTGCTTCCCCCCAGCAGTGAAACTAACATATTATGCCACACACTCAGCTTGATGAGTTTAATACTTTGCTAGCAGCTGCAGTAACACCAGCAGGAGTGGATTGTCATAAGAGTGGTGGGTGAGATAAAGCTACTGAGATACTTAGCATCTCCATTTCTTGGTTTGTTACATGAGCTAGTGCTGCAAAACATATTCTGGCAAGGATTGTGATTTTTTTTTTTTATTCCCTGTAAAATGTTAGTGGGATAAAGAACGGTATTTTAAAATAGTTTAAAATAGTTTAAATATAAGGAGATAATTGAAATGCTAGCACAGTTACATTCGTTTCTTCCATTGTGTGTTTTTGTATCTCTCTGAATTTTTTACCACTTTTTTTTCTCATTTGTATTTCCCATCCTGCTTCTTTAAAAAGCAAGCGGCTAAAAAGTAATATCTAGTCTCCAGAACTCCTGCTCTTAAGCAAACGCTGTCTTTGAGTTGGAAATAGTCTTTGTCGTAGCAGTGGTAGACACCTTACATAATGAAACACAGTCAGGGCTTTCACCAGTGGAAGGTTAATGAGAGAAAAACCCACAGTATTTCTAAGTAAACACAACACTAGGTCTACTTCCTTAACAGAGGGTCCTAGAAGAATACAGTCTTTCAGCTTCATAAAAGTGGAGCAGTATGTCAAGATTTTCTCTTGTGTAACCCATAGCCCCAGGACTTTATAA
This sequence comes from Phaethon aethereus, assembly GCF_964289735.1. NCBI lineage: Eukaryota > Metazoa > Chordata > Aves > Phaethontiformes > Phaethontidae > Phaethon > Phaethon aethereus. The sequence continues at coordinate 32,738,590 of NC_138577.1, read as the reverse complement.
GAACATGCCCATCGTCCGCTTAGGAGCATGATGTGCCACTGGTTTTAAAGCAGCCCATATATTCTAATGCCAATCAGAAAGAAACTTGGATTTTGAGTGTTAGTAAATAGTTTGCTTTCTTGCTCCACTTTAAAACTCAGAGGATTCAGCTAGAAGACCATTACTTTTCCTCAGTGTGTCAGATAAGGCTTTCTGATCCCAAGGCAGAAATCTTTTTCCTTTGAGGTCTTTCATGTGTTTCTCATGGTGTGGAAACACACTGGATCCCACAGGGCTCTCTAGCACTGTAAGAACCAGGAGCTGAAAGTTGACCAAGTAAAATAAGTACTTGTTTTTAAACAGCAAGTGATTAAATGCTAGAACAAATTCACAAAACTATGTAATGGGAATACTATGTCTCGGTTTTCCTGGTGAAGACTGGAGGTCCTTCTGAAAATTGTCATTTCCCTTGAAGGAGGAAGAACATATACAGGAGGTCAGACTCTGTGTGATTAGAAACCCCTCTTGGTCCTGAACTCTCAGACTTCAAGATGGCAAGCCTTCAAGGAGACCTCTGAGACGGAAGAGATGAGGACAATGCTTTGTTTCCACAGCAGAGACTACTAGGGCACGCTTAGTTAGATGAACTCCAGCATATCTATTCACTTTTCCATTTTATAAACCCTGGATGCAAGTCCCTGCAGTGAGGCAGATCGGTGACTGCTGGACAGAAGAGAGGGAAGTTGTCTGGGTGGGTGGCCAGGGGGACAACCTGCAGAGAAGTCCATGTACATGCTAGGGAACAGAGAAGGGGAACGATCCAGCGACTCAGAACCCCACAGCAGCATGGAGAGGCCTGTTCTTCCAGCTTGCATGGTGGAGGAAAGGCCATGGACCTGACAGGGAGAACAGATCAGCAGAGAAAGGGGTGTACCTCAAAGGAAATCTTTCTCAAGTAAAAACTTTTCACAAGAAGCTAATGTAGACAAAATAACCCAAACAAATCCTATGGACAAAACAAACAAAAAACCTGGAAAAAAAGAGCAGAAATAAGCCAGGGAGATTCAGGCTTGTAGAGCCACACCATGCTTATAGCCCTCATAACATGAGGGAAATGTTTGCACAGACCTGAAGCATCTGGTCTCAGGTCTGTGCAAACTAGAAAATATCAAGATTATTTTCTAGTCCAGCTCCCTGTGGGATACAAATGAGTCACTTCACTCTTCTGTACCACAGGCACAAAGACAGTTCTCCAAAACGCAGACTTTGGAACAGAGGATAAAAATCCATAAAGCCAAGAATTTCATTACATGAATGCAAACAATGTACCCTTTTTATATTTATATGTCTATGAGTTGGCAAAAACAATTCAACTAGTTCATTAATTAATAGCATTGTTCTTGCCTGGGGAAAACATAAGGCAGAGGAAATCAAGGACAGATTTTACTGAAATCGGAAAAGGTGTGAAAACAGAAGTTTCAGTCAAGTTCTCCATAGCAGCTCTTTCTTCGAAAGCTGCGTCAGTGAAAAAAATGCCATGAACATAAGCACAGTTAAGTTTTTACTCCACATTTTATTCAGGCAAGTGAGGATTTTGATAATTTCCTGTATTTTCCTTACAATGTCTCAACAAGCTCTTCAGCCACTTCTGACCAAATTGCTCTCTTCTGTGTAAATGTGTGGGACTGGGGAGGGAAAAGAAGGGGTAATGGGGTTCTGTAATATCCATCTCCTTGGCTATTAGTTACACCCTCTTTTTGGGAGCATTTCTTACCACAAGTTTCAAGTCCTAAAAACCATCTGCTTACAATGCTTATTTAATTCTGCAAGCTGAAACAGATGTTCGTTCTTTATTTGTATTTCGGAACTGAAAATTAAGAAGAAAAACTATGTAGGCAGCTGCCACATTCTTCCTGTGGCGAGGCCAGCCCCAGATGGTGTAGATTTAGATTAGCCCTGCCCCTCGCCCCCCATCACCCTCTTGTTGAGTAAGAAGCTGTTAAGGAGCCTGTATGTTGTGTAATAGCCTGTTCTTCTAAGATATTCTACATACTGTGGAAAAAGCCAGATCTTTTCAAATCAGCTCTTCTTCATTTTGAATCCATACATCATTAGTTAGAAAAGACTAGAACAAGATCTTGATGCTGTTTCAAGGGAAAACTCACTACTGACATTAATAGAGAAGGATGAAGAAACTGTTTTTATTAACAACCTGACAGGCGCATTTCCAAAAGGAATGGCAGTAACGTTTTCTAGGATGTCTTATTTAGCCCTGATTCACTGTGGATTTTTTTTTTTTTTTGAAAGTACATATTACATACATTATTCAAGTCACAAAGAACAAGGTGAAAATAGTGGATAATACACTTCTGGCGTGAGTTATGAAGTAGATTTTTATGTTCAGTGCTCAGAAACATTCTGCCGTAAAAACCCTTTCCTACAGACGTATTCTGAATCTGTAGATGTGTTTCTAAATACACATATTTAAACAAATCTCTCAGGAAGCCTTACTGAATGAGGCACCTTCTGAATGCTGACACACAAACAAGCCATACTTTTTTTTATTCTTCTCCTTTTTTCACTTTGGTGACATTAAAAAAAAAAGAGAGAATAAATATTCAAAACTCATGCACATTTTGATCTAGACCCAGCTTGCAGATGCATAGTATTTTATACCTAATCAACACCACATTTCCAGACACACGGAAGAGAATTCTCTGCCCTGATGCTGCTGAGGGATGACCATTTAGAACCAGTGTTTTACCTTATTGAATAGATCTACATTCATCACTGGATAAAGCAACTTTTTTCTTATCCATGGAGACAGTTTAGGATTGGAAAAGGTGTAAGTCACTTTGAAGGAGCAGAGTGGTTGCAGGTTAAAAGCAAGGTAAGGAGGAGTAAGACATTTGGTCCCAAGTGGTGTGACTTTAGGCGCAAACACGGCTGCCCTACTGAGCCTGTTGCATTTTGCATAACGGGATGTGTCACTGACACGTAGTGATGATCACGTGGATCAAGCCCTTAATCCTACAAGCTCATCCATAGTTAAGCACCGGGTACCTCATATGCGCCAGTCTCCGGAAGGACCCTACAGATCTTCACCATTGAAGGAGCACCGGTAGCACCAGTGTTTGTGTGAAGAGCACAGTGGAGGCTGCCAGGGAAGCGTGAGGTGAGTGTGGACAATCTGGAAGACACACAGCCCGAGGACAAATGTAGGAAGACACCGGTCCACCCCTGGTGTGCACAAAGGGCCCCCCAAGAGCTGCACAGCTGTGCAGAGGGGTTGCTAGCGGTGGCAGGCTCCCGGCCACTGTTCACCCTGATGTAAAAGAGCTGCTTTTGGCCATTGTGTTCTTGTGGTTAGATCTTGGAGCAATACCAGTTAATAAGAAAACATTTTCTCCGTGGGTCTCTTTATTGCTACCTCCACACACTCAGTTGTTTCTACACTCTGTAGTACACAGGGAATATAGGTCTGGGCACTCTTCTCAATGCGTATATATAAAAAACTTACTGTTCCCGGAGAGAGGTGGCACTCACACCTAACATCTGTTGCTACAGATATACTACACATCATCTTAACCTGTCTTACAACGTCACAACTTACCTAGCACAAGTGCTCTTTGGACATCGTGATGCTCTGATGCAGTGCATGACTTACTTTCATTACACATATAATGCTGTCACTGCAAAGCTGAGCCCACACATTCTCTTTCCTTTAGGATTTTCTTTTTACCCCTCCCCCTGACAACAGGTAATAGGTATTTTTCAGAGCTTGTCAGTGCTGCTCCTACATCAGACACAAGGAAAACTGTACATATCCCACTCAGAATGATCTTTTACAACAGATCCTGTCAAGACCTAAGCACTAACTGCAAAAGATTATCTCTTCCACCTTCTTCTTTTGAGTTGCTCTGACAGTTGCATGTCTCAATTAGTATCCTCTAGGATCTAGACTAAATAGAAATGTTTTCATCAGACATACAAAATAAAATGTGGAGATGGCCTTACAATATCAAAAAATGAGAAAGAAACTCATAAGCAAAATTATGCCTCCTGAAAGCTGGTACTTTTTTTGTCTGTCTTTCCTCCTGCTGCTGTCTCAAGAGCATGATTGAAAAATGGGGAAGTGAATGTCAGAGATTGCAAGCAGCAGAATTATAGCTCCATGGCTTGAAACAAAATCCATCTGACTGATAATATCACCTGTGGGAAGGAGGGAAGAAGAAAGAGAGAGTATATCTCTCGGGCAGCAATATAATCACCATTTTGAAAACAGTACCCAAGACAGCCATGTACTTACTGTTCTGGCCTAACTAACTTACCTACTATGTGCTGTCCAGACAGTTACTGCGCTGGCTTCTAGCCCTACGCCTTCAGTGAAGTGCACTGCCTTGGCCAGAAACAATTTCACCTTCAGCATAATCTCTAGTCCTCCAGAACCTGTCCTACAGCAAGTTAACAGGAATTTTCTGACGTAACCACAGAAGGTGCAGTCAAGTTACCATCATAGCTTAGAAATGGAAGAGAGTTTGACAATAGATGTTACAAAAGTGGAAGCGAGTGCAAGGTAAAGGCATGTTTTACAAATAATTTTCAGATCACCACTGTAGCAGCCTTTCCTGTTAGGCAAGTTTAAAGGAAGAGATTCTCCATTTAATGAGGTGTTCTGATTAGTTCTCCCTCAAACCATTTTTCTGTGCCTTCTTCACCCTCTCCACATTGTGTTAAAATTACTGCAATTAAAATGCACATTACAAATGCACATCCCACACCTGTGCCTCCTTATGGTCCAGCCTTAAAGCTTTCTGTAAGACAAGCTTCCAGTCACAGCAGAAGGGTAGTATCAGTTGTTCATCCAAAGAGATTAACTAAACTGATGATGGATAGCTTAAGGAGTACAGGATTATTCACATACAGCTAATCAGTTCAAATTCAAGTCATCCGAGTATTAAAACTGCCACAAAGTAACCAGCGTCCTTACCATAAAGTCTGTGGCTACAAAGAGTAGGAAATTTCTTCACCAAAAATTAATTTCCTCTGTCCAGCTGTAAAACTGAACCATCTTACCGCCTGCGGGATCAGTCCACCAAAACAGGTGTTACTGGCTCTTTGGCCAATAAATGGATTTCCTAGTAAGTACTTTTCACAGAATGTTAAGGTCAAACAATTTTAAGGACGCTCTTACCTAAAACCTCCTCTGGACTTGTTCCTGTTTCGTCAGAGACTGGCTGTTCTAAAGAAACATATTCCTTTCCTATACATCCTTTTCTCTGTAAAGCAACAAGCAACTCTGAGTCACAGCAAGTGTTGTGCTGTAAAGCTATGCAATTTGCAGCAGGGCTAAGGGTTAGCAGTGTTAACTTTAACACTGAGGCTTAGTTAAGCATGGGTAATTTTATGACATAATTACTCTATTGCTAAAGAATCTGCTACCTGGGCAACACATTGCCCTTTCCACATTTGGTGCAACTGGGAACACTTGGAAAAGCTGTCACAGCTTCAAAGTTAAGAGCTTCAAAAATGAAAAGCTTTATTAGCTTTGAACTTTTAAAGTTGTGATACAAAATTGTCTTAGTAAAAATTTGGAAGTAAATCTGAGCTGTTCTACAAACTTGTATGTTTAATTATTGTAAGCTTTATATTTTTATTCTAGTGGCTACCATCTCAGCTTGTACATTTCACTTTTTGCATCAGTGGCCTCCTGTATTTAGGATAATTTTAACTTGGAGAGTTTCTAGCTTTTTCATTGCATACATAGGTGACAGAGGGGATCAAGCTAAATTCTTCCTTGCCCACATACTTTTTCCTAATGTAACTTGAAATTTAAAAAACACAGTCAAATAATTTTATTTAATTTTCTACTGTTTTATTTAGGGTTTCCTTAGCTGCAAATCAAATTTTGAAAAGCTAGTAAATTACAAGAAGGGCCTTGCCCTCTCCCTTCCCCCCACCCTGGCAACTCCCAAAGCTGTTCTTTTGATGTATCGGTTCAAAATAGCCATTTATCTTCTCAAGTGCCATCTTTTAGGGCTGGGGAAAAGGTTTTGGGGGGTTTTTTGGTTGTTGTTTGTTTTGTTTTAAAGGGAAATAAAACCGTGTTTAGGAAAAAATACTTTATTTTTCCAAAACGTGTTTAGACAGATCACAAGAAGAACAAAGTACAGTACAAAAATGACTCACACAGCCTGAAATAGTTAATATAACACTAATCAAATACCTAAATTTGTCAAAGTCCTTTTGGTCCAATATACATTTTTCATATTACAGAGGTAATGCCCACTTTACAGGGGCATCAGATAAAGATCGCAAGACCATTATAACACAGTCACTAGTATTTGTTCTATATATACACCAGCTTTTGACATGGTTTTATTTTACTCCAGACATACCAAGTGTAGTCTGAAGTCGAGTATAAATTTTTTTCCTTATGTCAGGAGTTCAGCATTAACGTCAGCAGGTTTGCATGGAATCTACCAAAAGCCTTTCTTGGGTAAACATTTATAACCCTGGTAGAAACTTTTTGCACCTGTCAATCCAAGCAGTACCTATACACCATTATCCTCTCTCTCAAAAGGGAGCAGCTGCACAAAATGTGATGGCATAACTGAATACTTTTTTCTCCTTTAAAGCCTGCAGATTTTTTTGCTACCTTTCACAATTAATTGTGAACTGCAGTGTGTGGCATGCCAAACAAACCTAAAAAGAATATGCAGTAAGTCAAAAACTGTCAAGGAGGTTTCTCCTCTCATCCCCATCTCTGCAGAGGGGGAAACAAGTCAGTATAGGCTGTGATCTCTTCTGCAGTATTCTAACATTAAGGAAAATGAAAAGACAGATTTTTTTTTTTTCTTCCTTTGAAACTGTAATTTAGTGAATGTAAGCAGGAGTGAAGCATTTGACAAATTCTATACACATGCAACGTATAAACAAAAAATTGTCACACCTTTACTCCTTTTTCCGTGTCAATATTGTCTTTGCAGTTACCTCAAGAATCTAATATTCTGTTGTGATCATTTGTTTTGCACTGCGAAGCTTGTTTTGGTCAATCTTGTTTTCCCTCTCTATCTAAACCTTTCAGAAAAAGCTAAGAGTGAAGTCTGTAGATACACAAAACCAGAGCACCCACTGCATTAAGGCTTGAGGGCACAGGGACATAAGAAGCACTTGTGTCCCATGCAGTGGGATACAGTGCAAAGAGTCCCAAGCCAGCTGAGACTCCAGCCAGCCATTCCATGCAGTACAGAATTTTGGCATTGCATTTATAAACAGCACAGGTCTAAACAGCCTAAAGTCAGCTTTACTGTTTATATGCAGCAAGCTTGGGTACCTCTGCACTGGAATTGTTACTGGTTTCCCTGTGCCAGAATAAGCATAGGGAAAGGTGGGCTTTACCAGATCTTCGCAGCGTTTTCTGTCACCCCACTTCATGAAGTCTGCAGATGTTTCTTATCTTATAGTTTTGCTAAGGTTGGAAAATCCAATGCCAACACACGTCATTAGGACTTTCTCCCCGCCCATATGCTCTTCCTCAGGGGCCTTTGTTTCAATTTTAAACATGATCTGGAAGAAGCTTCTCAGGTGTCGAAGAAACTCGATTCTGAGGGAGAGAAAACAAGAGTTTAAGAAACAAAACAGAAAGCCCATTAGCTGATTCCAGCACTGATAACAGCGAATAGAACAGGAAAATACTGCTTAGTACAGAGAAACATGCCCACAGGCTCCAAACGTTGTTCTTACTTGCATTGTAGAAGTGGCTAGTGACCCCTACTGAAACCAATGCACTCTCTGTGTGAGCAGAGAGAGAAAGAATGCCTGGTAAAACAGCAAGACAAAACGGTGAAGGAAGAAGAAAGGAAGGAGAAAGAAGAGACATAGCAACGCAAGGTCATTTACTCATGATGCTGACTCTCCATCAGGGCTATACTAACCTGTGGTACTCCTCCCCACCTCCCAATGTTTAAAGCAGATGATAAACAAGGATAGCCAAGAGGTTGACCTGGGGAGCATACTTTAAAAACAGAGACCTCAGATCCTACATCTCGTGTTTGATTTGTATTACGAACTTGTCCACAGATCCTACATCTCGTGTTTGATTTGTATTACGAACTTGTCCACTTTTTAGTTAAATGTTGTGTTAGAATCACATTCAGACTCAGAATTCTTCCTGTTCTCTCTCCTGATTTTCAGAAAAGAAAAGTAATTCTCCTTTCATCATTTTAGAATCAGAGGCATGAAAAGACTAAACACACACAGCGCTCCTAAAAGCACACTGACTCTCCAGTGACAGGAGTCACTTGAGGCAAGTGACAGGAAAAACTACTGGAAAGTGCATAAAAACAAAACAAAACAAAACAAAAGCAAAAACAGCCAAGAAAACATTCCTACTGGCTTCTCCAAAACAGGGAACAAGCAATTACACCAGAAGGCTACAAATACAAAATTGGTAATTGCTCCTGACAGAAGTCTGGTCTATGCCAGTCATGGCCACAAGGAAGTCTGCCGTCTTGAACTAGTCTTCTGCAGCAATTGGTATGTGTCCTTCTTAGGTTAAGTTTCACCTTTAAAGAAAGGGAATGTGCACATCCAGTCCACACATTTGTTTGGCTAGCAATCTGGATAAAGCCTCTGCTCTGCATGCTGAGAGCATAACTGCAAGCTAATCACACATCATTACCCCAAATCAAGAGAAAGTACCCACAAAATGGGAAGGAGGAGACAAAGAAGATAGGACTGTCCCCACTGCAGCATCATGAGGCCTCTGAAAGCCTCCTGGCAGCTCCTACACACAGAAATTGTGAATAAGCACAAAGAAAGATGCAGGAGCAAGAACTGCCTTATCCACTTCAGTTGGGTGTGCTGCTGTGCCTGTGCTTGGGTATGTGCATGGGGAGAAGAGAGAAACAGCAAGAGCCAGAGAAAGAGAGGCTGCTGTTACCTATGCTGCTGTGCTTCACCAGAGCGCAGGGTTATCCCTGGGGCAGTCAGCTGAATACCTCTACAGGGGGAATGTGGGCACATGGCTCCCCATGCTATGTACACCTTTCTACCTCACCTTCCTAGGCTGGTAACTGGCCTCAAGACAGACACCAACTCTCCCATCTCTCAGATGGATTAACAGTTGAAAGAACGAGCTGAAGACTGCCTTTTCTTCCATGCCTCCCCAACTGCAAGGTTTCTGGTTGCTGTTATAATAGGCAAATTGGCATATGCTGGCACAGATTCTTAAGTAAAGCTGACAGGCAACAAGCTCTGTACCAGCCTCCTCCTTAGCTGGGTCCTTTCCCAGAGCTCTGGCAGTGTGACAAGAAAACAGCCAAGCCCAAAACAGCAGGGGCAGCGTGCGGAACTGCGAGGAGAGTGCAGAATAAACTGTACAAATGCCAGAGGCAGCGCGGAGCTGGAGGCTCAAGGAAAAATCCTAAAAGCTGATCAGCAAACTCTGCAACATATTGCTGGGATCAGTTCAGTCTGTACCTCTTAGTGTGTGGACTTAGTGTGTGCTTCTCTACCTCTCCTCCCTTTTAAATAAAAGCAGAGAGAGAAAAGCAAGGGGGTTTTGCCACAGGCCAGACAGGACTGACGGGGAGGCTGCCAGCAGACATTGGGGGAGAATTAGGGAGCAGCAACAGGCCAGCTCCGTCTTGCAGCAGTAGAAGTGCAAGTGGTAACAGCCCTGAAAATTGGAAAAAAAGAGCGGGGAAAGGTAGGGGTATGTGAGAAAAGTGCGGCGGAAAGCGGGTTTGTATTTGGCTTGAGGCGGATAACAGGTCCCGTGTAGGAAGGTCTGCATCTCAAATAATGGTGGAGGCTGCACCAAACATACACCTACAGACCGAGGGAGGGGGTGAGAGGAACAGAGGTGTTTTGTTTTGCTGCAAATTTAGACTGTGTGTTAGGCAAGAACAAGGAAGGGCTGTACACTTTTCCTTAGGTCTAGGGACAGCTACAGGAGCCACACGGGAAGTTTTCCTCACAGCCAGCCACTTTCAAATAAAAAACAATCCTAGTACCACCAAAAACCAAGAGAGCAAGAAGGCTGTTTATCTGAGTGCTATCTTTTCCCAGAAGCCTGCTAGGCAACACCTGAGGTACACCACGACTTCACACATTTTAGCTCGCTGCCAGGCCAAAGCGACCAACTCCCTGATCAGCGCGAGAAGAGCTGCGCACCAGCAACGCCCGCTAGGTCCGACCACCCCGCGAGCGGCGCAGGCCGCAGCCGGGCAAGGCCGCCGCCAGGGGGCGCCGCGCTGCGGGGAGGCCCCGGCCACGATCCGGCGGGCGGGCTGCGCGCCCGGCGGAGACCGGCGGAGGGACTGGGTGCGGGCGGGGACGGCACCCCCGATCCCGGGCTGGGCTCGGCGAACAACCGACAGCGGTGGCCCACGCCCGGCCCGCAGCCGCCCCGCCTCAGGGGCTGCGCCTGGCCCCCTCCCCTCCGCTTGCGAAACCAAGGGCCAGGGCACTCAAGCTTTCCCCTTGCTCTCCTCCGCGTCCGCCTGGCTCACGGCCATTCACCTGCAGGCAGACTAGCCTGTCCTGCCAGGCTGGTCTCTGTGAGGCGGCAACAGAGCCAGCACCCTGCATTTGATTTTAAGCTCAGCTTGATAGAGAGGCACTTCACTTCTGTGAAATCTGGGGCGTAAAACGAGAGGAGGTAGTAACCCAGTTGGCCACAGGCCAAGTGGTCTTTTTGGGACTGGGGTCCCCAGTACCACTCAGGACAGCCCTGCTCATGATGTTGCCCCCCACACCATGCCGTTAGCAGGGGCAAAGGATGTCTCCTGCAGAAATACACAATTAAACCTGAGAGACATTTCCTCATTCTGATGGACATACTCCAAAGAGCCATGTCCCCATATGGTGCACTCATCCACCAGCCGAACTGTCACATTCATGCTACATTGTGCTAGACATGGAAGCCAATCTGATGTAACATGGCTTATAAATAGTTTAGGATTCTGCAGGGTGAAAGTGTTAAATGCAGAGCTGTCACAGCCCAAAAAAAGACAAGGAGGGTCAGTGAAGTGGAACATGACAGTACGGCAATTTACTTCAAAAGCCCATGCATCCAATGAGTTGCTCGGGAGCCAAACTCCGCAGACCTTTATGAGCTGCCTTAGTGAGGGCACGGGGATGCTGCAGACAGAGCTGCGTGATCTCTGAATAGATCCTCACAGGACTGATGAGTCGCAGATTCTCACAGAATCACAGATTTTATGATCTCATGTGACCCATGCTGCTTCAGGATGCCTGCTCCTGACCTTCAACCTGGCTGCACACTCCTAGCTTGGAAGAAGTGAAAACCCACCCATTTGAAATCAGCCTGCTTACAAAATAAACTAGTGTGGCTTGTGTGATTTTCACAGCATTAAAAAAAAAAAAAAAAAAGACAAAAAGAGACTGCACAATGACCAGCGACTGGTTTGTTTCACGTGTTTAACTGTGCACTTCAAACACTACTATCTACTCTTTGTAAGCCTTTCACATGGACACTTACTTTAAAGGGGATTACTTTACCCCTGTGCAATGCAAGGCTTCCCTGTCTTCCCCTCAAAATCTGATGAGAGTTGTTTCCAAGATATCAGGGGTTGAGAATAGCAGTTATGCAATTTCTAGCTCTTATGTGATGGCACCACCATTCTTCAGTTATCACAGTACTGTACCTTTCACATATACAGCACCGGTACCATGATAACCGAAAAAGGACAGTTCATAGTCTTATTATTTGATGCCATTGTTAGATAAACAACCCTCCCTCCATTTAATTAAAGGAAAACTGCTCAGTCTCTAGGAATAACTGATCTAGTCAATCACTTGTCTGTCTGACAGAACAAATGAGATTTTTGATACTGGATGCCCTTGCCCTTGCAACCTGTGTGTTGCAACTAGCAATGTAAGAAATTTAGTCTTTTTCTATCCTCTGAACCACTACCAGACACTGACAAAGCTGTAATAAAAATTGAGACTGAAGGACTTGGCAAAAGTCTTCTGCCCAATAGGTCTAAAGCTTTGGGGTTGCACATAGCTCCATGAATTGAACTCTTAAGCTGTTGCCTATGGACAGTAACAGCTTTAGCATTTGGCTAGCCATTTGAAACATGTCCTTTAATGACACAGCTACAGAGAGATCACTAGGAAAACACGGTAGTCTATGCTAGGCAACAAAAAGCAAACTGATGTACACATGCAATCCAAGACCAAGAACCAACAATAAACCCCATCTCTGCAATTCTAGTTGCCTCAGAACAAGGAATAATATAGAAAAGGGAACCATCTTCTAATGTGTAGAAGTAAACACTAGGTAACATATACCACTTGTCTTATTTGAAGACGAGTCCAAGTTGTTCTATTCATAGCCACAGGCAAAGTTTTCCACATCCAAAAAAATAGCTGTGCAATAAAACTAGTGAATTAAACAAGACTGGGTAATTAAACTGAACAAAACAACTTACGTGTATGGAGACAGAGGTCCTAACAGGACTTTGGAAACATCCCGTTGTCCAAGGGTCATGAGGAGCAGAGCAAGGCTCTGATTTGTTGAATCTACACAGCCTCCCTGCAATCCAAAATGTTTTAATAATTAATCTCTGTACAAACCAGAAGTTTGGATGGGAGGAGAATAACGAAGGAGAAAGATACACTTAAAAGGTTGAATTACCGCTCCTGATTTTCAAGGTCCAAAAAGATAAAAATCTAGATTTTATACCAATGACAAATTAATTTCACACGGCAGGCTGGGACAGGAACAGAACTAAAACAAAACCCAGTAAAAAGGTCACATTAAAGATCCCTCCCATCTCTCCCAACTTTCTAACATCACAGAATGCAAGCACTGAAGAATTTTTTTGCAGTAAACTGAAAATAGGTATTAATTATAGTTCATGCACTTGAAAATACCATGAATTAGAGCACTTTATGATAACTATAAAAAGTTACATTCAGACAAACAGTTCAACGTTAGTAGGTGCCAAACAGCAAGTTAAAAGTTGTTTCACACACATTCATCTAAGCCCTTGCTGCTAACTTTTATGGTTTTGAAACATTCTTTTCCCATATTTAAAATGGGAAGAATTTTTTTATTGCTATGTGAAAGAGCCATGCATAAAATGATGTAGAACTACACATACTCTTGTATGTATTTGACTGTACTAAGTCATACATGCATAGTAAATTGTTTTGTATGCGGAAAGTGTTAACTGTGATGCATATGTAAATTAGAATTGGAAGGCTTTCTTTATTTACAAAGCTTGAACATAAATTACTATAAAGGTGTATTTATATATTTACTATAAATAAAGGATACTTTCAGTCAAGGCTGCTGTAGAGAGAATTTGCCAACTATTACTATGCAAACACATTGAAAATAGAAAACAATATCTGGCATAACATTATTTCGGACTGTCCTTGTATTCGTCCTGATGCATAGCCACATGAAATCTGTGAACAGTTTCCTGCTGGATCAGGCCTAATCCTAAACCCTCTAAATAGGGTGTCCGGAGAGAGCAAAGCTAAAAATTCACCCTTTTAAAACCAAGTTGTCTAATGAGGTAAACAGATAGTTACCTCTGTGGGCAAGGACTAAGTAAACTGTCATCATTTTAAGAAATAACATCATCCAAAAAGGCAAGGGAGAGGAAAAATAAATTTAGGTCTCAGATTAAGAAAACACCATGATGTGACAACCTCAGCACATTTACTCAGCGAGAGGGCAGAAAGGAGGACCTTTCCAAGGAGAGATACTGAAGGTTTAATTTTCCACATGGCCTTGCTTCAAGGTGAGAAACCTCAGCTCTGTTCTTCTGAAAAAAGCCTCTGCATTTCATGCAACAAATGATACACCACACTGAAGGAAACACATTGCATTCACTACCATAACCTAACTCCTAGCAGCAGGCTTGTACAGCAGCCCTTGCCCTTTTAACTGCGCGAACCTGCCATACCAAGGTGAAGTTCATGCATTCAACCTAGTGACTTCTATGGGACTGATAAAAATTGTGCTTTATCTTGAGCAAACTGGGTACCTACAGAATTTGCTGGTGCAATCTGGAGCCACAGCTCTCACCAGCTGTATTTGCAAATCTGAAACATGTACAAGAAGCAGATGAGATTTTGGTAAGGAGTACTCCTGACAAAGGACTTTTGGTATTTGTAGCTGGGTTAGTAATTCAAAATGCTCCTTATGACTTGGATGAAAACTTTACCTTTTCTGAGCTTGTTTTTAAAGCTGAAAACGTTACAAAACATGTATTTTTATGACCAAATGAATAAAAAAAGCTTCAATCAGCATGGAGACAACCACATCGTAAATAATATAGCAAAACATGTTGCATCCACCACATCCTAGCTGCTTACGTAAGTTCTCTTGCTGCAGTGAGTCAGTCATCCCCACCACTGTTGTGCGTTAGCAATGTGCTGTTATGCCCATTCCCACACAGGCAGTTGCCAGACAGGAAAATTAAGTGGTTTTCTTGTAATCTAATGATGACAGAACAGTAACTTGTGCCAAACGAAGGACATGCCTCTCCCAAGGAGGCCAACTTGTTTCTCTGAATCCACCTGCCACTTAATCAAGGGTCCAAAATCAAAACCAACCCTCCCACAAGAAATGGCATGGGCAAAGTCAGAGTCAAAGTACTGACATTAGTTCCAAAACAGCTGACATTTGTTACCAACCTAGGATGCAGCTTCTAGTCCGTATTAATTGTTTATGGCAGTTTCTCCATTATTGTTTCTATTGACAACAGAGCCAGATCCAGCTGGATGTGACAATTTGAGACACAGATCACTTAATATCTCATCCATTTTGAAATGTTACACAAATAATACAGCTGACATGCACACAGAAGTATCACAACTCTGTGTATTGGACAAAAGTGTTTTGAAGAGGACTATTCTTCTCAGCTTGACCCCAGCTCTGATTTAGTCTTGGTTATATTTTGGCATATACATAATTTCCTCTATTACCTGTGCGGTACATATCTACATGCCTCAGTAATTCCTTACATCAAGTGCAGAGGTGGTGGGTGTTTTTGTTTTTGAGAATGGAGCAGAGCCTTGTCACACTGAAGTAAGGCCATGCTGAAAATTAACCCTTCAGTGAAATGCTTCACTCATTTTAGCTCTAGTTAAATAAAACAAACAGCCTTACCCCTCCTGCCCCCACAAATCCGCCTAATAACTTGATGTTTCTTCATTAAAGAACTCGGCCTTAAACAGCTATTGCATCCTTCCCTATTCCTCATGATCACAAGGAATATAAGCATTCAATCCTTTTCCAGTTCTTCCAGGCCTTTCCATTCTGCCAATCATCTACTATACAAAGTTCCCATAACTAATACCTTTTGAAAACATGAGGAAAATCCTTCTTGGCCTTCTACAATTAAGCTTAGGTATGAACTGCATGTGGATTTTCAAAGACAATGCTAGCCAGTCACTCCATGCCCCCTCGTTCAGGCCCACTGTAATTAGCACTGTGACTTACTATTAGTCAATTAGCTCTGACATCTTTCCATCAATGAACGTACATAAAAAAATCTCCACTGATTCCAAGAATCATATGTCCTCTTTTATTTCTTTTTGAAGGCTTAGTAAAAGGGACCATTTAGCACTTAACATAGCAAGACTCAAACCCTTAGATTTCCTAGGTGGTAAAGTTCACATAACAGCAAGCATTAAGCAAGCACTTCAAGAGATGTCCCTGGGCCCCTTTAAACAGCAATGAACTCCAGCAGATTTGTGGGTGACCCCGACAGCTAAAACCCTTCTACAGAGAATTATCTCCAGTGCTCCCAGAGTGCTTTTTTCTGGTCAACCCTCCCTCGGCTCCTGCAGCACAGGACCTACAGGGAAAGACTCAGACAGAGAAATAATTTCATAAAAAGAGGATCCTAACACAGGGAGATAAATTGTCCCTTCATCCCCGTATTCAGTGAGTCACTGGTGTAAAGAAAGCAGGACTTAAGGAGTGCCTGTTTAGAGCAACATATTCTTGTCCCATGCACAGCTTTCCCAAATTTTTACTGTTTTACTAGATGTGTTACCTAGGCAATAAAACATAAAAAAACCCCATATCTGCAAACTAAGCAAACACTGCATGCTTTGCAACATGTTTTTATATACTCTCCGAGGTCAGCACTAGATCAAACTGACCCTTAGCTCAACTGAAAAAACACACCAAAAAAACCCCCAACCCCCCAAAATCAATAAGAAAACACTAACCAGGAATTTGGAAAGATGGGCTATGTGAGCATATGTGTCATACAAAAACTCAAGTGCGCATTCTGAAAACTAGAGAACGAAACCCACGATACTGCCTACCTCAGGGGGAACGGTGAATTCATGAGCAGTGAATAAGGACTGAGCACTCTCGTGGATAGACAGCACAACAGCCAAAAATGCTAACAAACAAGAATTTTTCCACCATGAGCTCCTGCAGCGGAGGACCTCAAGCAATCTGTACACTGCTCAGCACCTGTCAGTCACTCTTGGACTGAAGTGGCCCAGACACAGAAGAGCAGGAGCACTTTCCAGGAGCACCAGCAGTACCATAGTGGGCCACAGCTAACAACCTCACTCACTCAGAATCTGACCTTCAAAGACGTTGAAACCTCACGGTCTATCACTTTATCATTCAAAGACTTGCCTGACCCCATTTCCTCTTCAAACACTTGTTCTGGGATCCTAAGTATCCTGGTGCTTTGCAGAATTTGACTTACCACGTTCAAATGGCTGCAGTACATTAAAGCAGAAAATTACCTGGTTCAGGCCTTTCCAGCCCTCTTCATTTCAGAAGTTCTCTGACGTCTGACTCAGAAGAAAGTATATCTGGACAAATTCCCTCACTACTTTCAAACTGTCAATTGCTGGATGGTTTTCAAAGGAAAAAAATACCTATTGCTGCTAGTAAAGTATGTAGAAATTGGATTTTTGGTGCTTCCAACCATCTGACTACCCAAAGACGTTTCCTAAGAGGTTTACACAAAGCATCAGGTATCAAATTTTAGGTTGGTTTGCTTGGGTTTTGGGTTTTTTTTTTGGGGAGGAGGGAGGAAGCCGAAAGATTTTACAGTTCACCCCTCAAATAAAAATAACTACCTGTCACAACATAATTGTAGAAACAGACATACGTTTCAGTCACTAGTTGTGACTGCATTCTCCACGCATGCTGGACTTTCAAATGCAAGGGACCTGGACTGCAGTCCACAAACCCCCATTTGTGGCGTTTCTATGAGATAAGAACCCTGGGCTAGAAAAGGAAAGTGCTCAAGCAACATCGTGCATATACTGAATAAACAAAGACAAAATATTAATGGCAGACTGGAACAAGTGGGCAAGCTGGTAATTCAAACAGATGAAGGGGTTGCAGCAGGGAAAGGAAAAGATAACATAGGCATAGATTAACAATCTACTACATGGATGGATGTGATTTATGATGTTAAGGAGTATTTTTATAATTGACTACATTACCTAATACAGAATTGCATTAATGGCATTTTTAATACTTCGCAATACTTAGTCCTATCAGGTTATTCCAGTTCAGAGCAATTGCTTTTTTTAAAACAGTGAGTACAGTTTGTAGGTGACTGCCTCCTAAAGGCCAAATGTGTTTTATCAGTACTAACAGCTACTTATTTTAACATTTGTGGAGATACAACAAAAGCAGGTAGGTTCTTTATTAAATCAGAAACTCACTGTGATGCTAATCACCAAGTGATTTGTAAGACTGAAAGCTGGTATTCCACATAGTCTCACCACACATGAAAAACATTTTAATGAAAAAAAAAAAAATTATGCTGCAGAAGACTGTGATGCCCTTAAGATTCCTATGCAAAGACTGTCCGAGCTCCTTTTCAACAAAATCATTCAGCCAATTCCTCACACAACCAGCAGGTCTCAGCACATTTGACTGTCATCATCACCATAAGCCAGCCACCACTGAGGCTAGCTGGGTTTTTCTGCCTTTTTCCTCATATGTTCTCCCACTCATAATGCCCCATTCCAACCACTAGTTTAAGAGCATTGACTCTATTACTCCTCCAACTCATTACTTAAAAAAGTATCAGCCCACGTGAAGCCAACTGAATTCTGCTGCAGACAGAAAGGAACAAAAGAAAAATGTGCCACTGCTATGATGCATAGTAACATCTCCTGAACAGGAGAAATAACATGGCCCAGTAAGTCACTGCACTGTTAATGGACCCATTCAAAACCACTCATTACCTGGATGAAGATGACACTGGCAGCAGCAGATCATTTCTCTGTTTCAGTCTGAGCTTGCCTGAGGGTCCCCCCAAACCACCTCTTCCTTTATCAATATATCATTACCTTCTTCCCCTATGGCTATACACACACAAAACACATTGGCCACTTACCCTGTAGACTTCCTCAAGCAACAGCTTAGCACAGTTCTGGCCAAGTTCCTCAGGAAGCACAGCTGCTCCTTGGCCCTGAGGATTTGAGGCTAGCTCAGCACTGAGAATAGTGCCATTGATGGTTTCTGCAGTAAGGCACATGCCAAAACCTGGTGATCTGAAAGAAAGGGAAAAAGTGCATTTGATTTAACAACAAAAATTGAGTAGAGACACAAAAACTTCTCCCAGTCAACCTCCTTCTCAAGTCACAAACAGCTCCTCTCACAGGACAAAACTGGGAATTTGGACTTGTTGACAAATTTCCTGTTCTAGACATTTGATTTACCCTGGAAAAAACATTAACAACAGTATTTAAAAGTTAAACCCAGTACTACTTGCCCCAAACCTGCTATGCTGGCTATTCCTGGCAAACTCTTTAAAAAGGAAAAAAAAAAAGAAAAAGAATAGAATATCCAAACCTCAGAATTATCATCCTCTATTAAAAAGAAAAGTGTCTTTCACATTTATTTAATTCATGATTGATGAACATTTCAAAGGTATCTGGAGTTTCTCCTCTGTGACATTCAAAATCAAAACTAACTTTCTTTAGGGATCGAGGTCTTTCCCTGGAAGCTTCAATATTTAGCAATATTAGACCATAGCCATGACACCAAACAGAAGAATAACAATAAAAAAAAAAATTGGATTGACATTACTTGTATTTCCAATCACTTCTTTTTGCTTTCAGTTCAACACCATTCAAATCACTACAACCGTGTAAGAACTCAGAACATACAGTTTGAAGAAAGAAACAAACCCCCTATTTTCCTCAGAGCTTAGGATCCTACAAAATGTTATTGTGAGAGTTAAGAAACATTTTTGATACAAGAAAGTCACAGATGGCTGAGTACAGCTTGTTGAGAAATCAGAAAGTTGTAAGGGAAGGAAAAAAGAAGTCACAAGATCCTCTAATTTATAGGCTCTGGAAGAACCCCAATAGCTAGCCATTCAAAATAAGGTTAAATTAACTTCTCACAGTTCTGGACTCCTGCTGCTTCCACCACACAAACTTTCTAATTAAAATAGTCCCACTGACCCAAAACTATAAGGAATGTCACCAACATCAACAAACGACAAAATCAAACCCCAAACACCAACACACACAAACTCTCCTAGTGCCAGAAAAACAACAGTTCCTCCAGAGGCATTTCAGTAGGGTGGGAATGAAAAGATATCAGTGGTTCCCACCCGTATTTAACTGTCTGCACTGGCTGAGCAACACAGAAGGTATGTTAAAGATGTTTCTCTTCTTTCATTCCACTGAAAGACAGAGAGATCTAGACAGCAAAGCAAGAACAGTGGCTAAGGTGCTATTTTTTGGACAAGTATCCTTTAATAACTATACCCACTGGCAGATTTTGTGAGTGTTCAGAAGCATGTGGCAATCTGCCTAAATAAAAATTAAAATCATCCAGTACCTCATGTATGTGCAGACAGTATTAGGAAGCATCTGCACAGACTTCTTGCTGTAAATGCTCAAAACAGAACCATGAAGTTTCTGTTGAGAGAGACATTATAGGTGGCAGAAGATGCTCCAATAATGTATTCCCTGAAGCTTCTGGCACTATGGAAGGGGTATAGTTCAACACTGTATTCTGAAATGGGGACTTGGTTTGGGCTGGGCACAGATGGGCTGAACTAGTTAGTCCTTGCTGGTCTTACTCATCACCAAAGGCAGCACTGGAAAGAAAGAGGCATATTGCTTCTCTTCCTTGTCCTGCCAAGACAACACACACGCACATGGGCACTGGGAACCAGGTAATAAAAAAAAGCTTTGGCAAAGTGGCACAATATTAGTATCAGGTGTACTGCAGTCATACTGGTGCCATACTTAATGCTGAATGTGACAGCACAGCAGCATCAGAAGGCTACATGCACCAGCAAGGTGGAGAGGGGTTCAGTTCCTCTTCCAATGCAATTACTTATCCCTCTCCATGGGCTACTCATGCAAGTAGTAACGGTGCTGCCACAATTAATTGGACTTTTCCACTTTATAGACAGATAAAAAACCAAAATATGACCCCAAAAACTCATAGCTCCCAGAAAAATGTTCTCAATTTTGATCACCATTAACAGTCTGGAGCCACAAGACTTTTTAACCTGGGGTATCAAATAAGATGCAGGATTGGAAAAGAAGAAAAAAAAATACTTAGAAGTGAGTCAACAATTTTTAGATTTGTAAATTTGCAAACCTAACAAGCTTTCTTTAAAGTAGTATTTCAAAAAGCAGAAAGAGTGAAAGAAAATGTGCATGCTTGGATCTGAGCATACAGACAGAAAAGAAACAAATGAGATACCCAGAACTCCTTTAAACTCAACAAAAAGTGACAAGCGGACAATAAAGCTGACTGGTATCAGTAAAATTGTCTGTATCACATCCATCACTTCTGTGTCCTGCTGGCAAACAAAATCTGTGGAAGTACAGTAAGTTAATGTCTTGATTTTCCAGTCCTCATTAGTGAAAGGACATTCTCTCAGCTATTAATGTAATGGTAAAGCAGAAGACAACCCATACAGCTCAAACACTTTCTAAAACAGTTTAGTCCCATCCTTAATACTACCATTTCCATGAGAAGGTGTATGGTCAAGTTTGAATGTTACTTTTCACAACACACCATAGCACCTCTGATCGTAATCTCACTTCAAAGCAACAGGTTTAAAACTGAAGAGAGCTCAATTTGCCTTTAATGGCAGTAACGATGTATTATAATCCTTGTCTAAGAAAACAGACAATTTCTATCCCCGTACCACAAGTAAAACAAACTTAGCTAGAAAATCATTCCATTTTTTCCCCTGAGAGAAACATTTATTACACGTCTGCAAAATAGGACGTCATGGTCTAAAATTCAGTAAAATTACAGATCACAATAACCTAGCAGATGAACAAATGCAGAATTACAGTTCTGTTCCCTGTGAATACTGGATACTCACTTTCCAGAGCTGACCCCCTTCATATGATCTGTGTAGATATAAATGTCTGGGAGGAATTTATTCAGGATGCTCCTTGCAGATTCCACCATTCTGTTTGCCATCTGTGGTGACACTCTGACAGAGTATCTAAATTTCCGAGCTAAGGAATTCATTGTGATCACAAACAAAATTTAAACCAGCGACTGACAAAAGTGGCCAAGAGCTCCCAGTGCATGACTTCAGAGAATGTGGTTTTGTCCTATACATCCATTCATGAGCGCTGGTCCATTTTCCTGTACTTAGAGGAACACATGTGTGTAGGTGCTTTCTACAGTCTTTTCAGTGATATACACTGAAGTGAGGTACACATAACACATGATGAAGAACAGCTTACTATGAATAGGTAAACACCTATCTTAAAAATGCCCTTCAATAATTTTAAGTTGCTGTTCTGTCATCCCATGCTTTCTTATGACGAAGGAAGCCCTGCATGCTCTGCTCCTCGTATATTATTAAAAGATGGAGACGAGTGAAGTTTCTCTGGATTAGCAGCAAGAAATCCTGTCCTTTTTCTATCAGGGTGAAATTGGGTAGATTAAAGACAAAGGTTTTAACAAAACAAAAAGATAATTTTACAAAGCTAAAAAAAGGTATCTTTGCTCTCTCCAACTATTTTGCGGTGCTGTAAGGCTATCTAGTTCACTGGTTCTGGAGTCACTCAGCAACTGAAGATAATGGTTCCAGGGAAGAAGAAACTACCACCTTCCTGCTCACCCCAATGCACCTCCTCACAGTACACAAGAGATGAACTGCCTTTGTGCCCTTTTTCTCAGGTGCTGCTTCAGTGATATTCCCAAGAGATCTTCAAATGTACAAAGCACACTGCGCTCCAAATTCCACCACAGCTAAAATGCAGACTCATGCTCTGCACATTTAACCACCCATCTGCACCTACATGCACATAGCAATGTGGAAAAACACACTCTCAAATCTCCCAGCTGGCAGAAGGGCATTTCCTTTTCTACAAATTTCTATTGCATGCTCTTGTGGAGTAGGTAAACCAAAAGCTTTAAGATCTTAAGGGCAAAACTGTAAATAATAATCAGCAAATGGTTGTTTTGCACAACGGGTGCACTCAGTATTTTGCATGACTATAAAAAGTTGCTGCAGCACAAGCTCCCCATCTGTGAGTAAGCAGAATTGCTCAACTGCATCTTGAAGGGACAAAAACAAACATATAAAAGACCTAAGCACTTATCCTTCCAGATGTTTTGTTTTCTACTGCCTTGAAAGACCAAACGAAAATGAGTCTGCCTCTCACTGGGCTTACTAAAGGCAAACCTTTATCCCTGAGAAAAAGCCCAGGAAAACGTAAAGGGAAGTGGGAGCTCAAAAACCTGCACTTCACATACATTCACCAAATCCAAAGTGGCGCAGAACCACACTGTGTATTAATTTAGAAAGATGGCACTAAAGTCATGATCATTGCTTCCTCTTTCACACAGAAACAGAGGATCGAACTACTTACTACAGTGGTGGACAGCGGTGTAAGGCAGTTACTTTCTTCATGGAAAGGCCATGACAAACACCACCAAAAGCACACTGAGCTGCCACCTTTGTTATTCTACAGCACATGCACCCATTAAAATTGCTGTCACTTGGCAGCGCTGCACTCGTCCAAATGCCGCAGCTGGAAACAGGTCAAGGTGTGCTGTTTCACATGCAGCTATGATGCTATGCCATAAAGTAGAAGGAGGAACAGACTGCAAATCTGCACCTCTGGCAGGAAACCTGCCCCCATTCCTGCCTTCCTTTTGAATAATCAAAGCCAGATCACATTTGTGACTCTCAGAATCACAAATTAAACTATAAGTTAGCCAATGCTCAAGGGAGAGCAGGAGCTCGTGAAATACAACCTTTAGCATACCTTGCCTGTAAGGGATTTCTGCCTTCTTCCTATGGTGACAGCAGATTGATGATAGATATCACATAAAAACCACAACAGAAAAATAAAGAAAAAACGCCAAACAAAACATTAACTAGATGTGCAGTTCTGTTTGCAGAAGTGAGTACTCCACAACAATATTTTGTTCTTATCTTTGTGCAGAAGTAAAACCACCTCCTCTTCCATGTCCAATGGTAATACTGAAGGTAAAGAGCTAACAAACATTTCACAACAAAAAGTTCAGTTCACATGTGTGCAGTGAGGTGTAAACTGAACTAAAATTTAAGCTCCCACCCAACATTCTGCTAGACTCATTAATGGCCAAGACGCCACCTATTCAATGCATAACAAAACTACTTTTGTTACTGCTGGATTTACGCACAAGGTAAGATTCCTTTTAGTGCTGCATTATGTGGTGGAAGGTATTTTAACTTTTTCTTGCTATTGGTAAGATTTTAAATAGTGCTGTTTGGTTTTAAATTTATTTATTTGTCTACTGATGCTGTTTGAACAGCAATGGTCTGAACACAGCAGTTTTGAGACACGATCCTGAAATCTAGTTGTGTGATCCCTCTGTGTAATGTCACGCTGTGTTACCTGGATACATGCTCACCAATATGGGTGTACTTCTGCAACTTCAAGTTTGGAGAGGGGTTTTTTTTTATGGCAAATTCGTTTAAAAGGAGGGGAAAAAAAAAAAAGGATACGCAGTTCCTCTGATGCGTTTGATTTTGCCAGGGTCTGTGAACTGAATAGGCTGCAAGACCTTTCTCACTGGGCAAGCAAACAGTATCTCCCCACCCCCTTTGGGAGGCATTCCTCTCCGGTTGATCTAGAAGCAATAACGGAGGAAAAAAGCAGGTTAGTACAGAGCACAAAGAATGTACTTATACACTCAAAGATTACAGCTTTTATTTCACATATAATAAAGTGTTATCAGTGGGGATATTGTGTGAACACAAGCAAGAAAAAGACATCCTAAAGGCGTAACTGGATTTTGCACCAAACCTGTAAGAAAAAATTTGATTAATTTCCCCCCTGCCCCAAGTACAGTACGGCACAGCTTCTCAATGGAAAACAAAACAAAAGAAAAGCAACCAAACAAAAAACCAATACCTTTACTAGGAAGGCAACCTGGGCTTAAGACTGGTCTCTTAATAGTAAATCTGTACCTCATTGCTGAAGAAAGTCTGTAAGTGTTTGACGCTTGGAATGTAAACGGGGGACAAGGACAGACTCACCCCCATGAGCAGGCCCGGCCAGCCCGAGCCTGTCCCACCGCCCCAGCCATCACCCAGAAGGATGGGGATGGGACACAGGCCCGTGGCTGGGCCTGGCTCAGGGGGCCGTGGCCAGGCAGGGCAAGGCTGTACGGAGCCAGAGACCAGCCCTGCTGCTGGAGGCGGGGGGAGCGACAGTCGCGGGGGAGCGACAGTCGCGGGGGAGCGACAGTCGCGGGGGAGCGACAGTCGCGGGGGAGCGACAGTCGCGGGGGAGCGACAGTCGCGGGGGAGCGACAGTCGCGGGGGAGCGACAGTCGCGGGGGAGCGACAGTCGCGGGGGAGCGACAGTCGCGGGGGAGCGACAGTCGCGGGGGAGCGACAGTCGCGGGGGAGCGACAGTCGCGGGGGAGCGACAGTCGCGGGGGAGCGACAGTCGCGGGGGAGCGACAGGGGGCCCTGGGCCGTGGGCAGGGTGGGGGAGGCACCCACCGGGGGGCCTGGCAGAGCAAGGGAAGACTAGCAGTGCAGCTAAGGCCTTCGTACATTTTAAATGAGTGTTCTTAACTTCGAAAGGCTATAGTTTCTTTCTCCAACCTAAAAAAAAAAAAAAAAAAAAAAAATCTATATTGGGCCTGTGAAGAGTGTAGTCTTTAAAGATTATTTTCCAAATGGGAAGCAAACCTCAATCCCCCAAACACAGATCCAGCTCCTCTACCAGTGAATGAGGCAAAAAATCCTTAGCCCTAAGCACAGGGCAGGAAGAGCAAGTAGAAGGAAAAAGAAATTAAATGAACTGAAGAGCAATGAGAAAAGCAAAAAAGTTTCTTTAGCTTGCAAAGATCTCAGAGACTAAGAGAAGTCACTACTTCTTCCTTACCCTCTCTACCCATAGCCTTTGCATCTCTCTCCAACCACACCTTCAATCACTGTGTGGCTGGTATACCATTCAAAACATGCCAAGAACAAGAGGCAATTTTAGAAACGTCTGTAGCTACAACTAGATATCTGCTAGAGACTGCAAGCATATGGCCCTGTGAAGCAGTGCAAAAGTAGCATTTCAACATGTGCTGGAAAAGAAAGGAACAAATTGTCTTACCTTGATTTCCAGACTTTCACCATCAATTCCAAACTTCTTCAGTAGCGGTAGAGCTGTTGCTTTAAGGACATCAACCTACCAAACACAGAATTAGAAAAAGCAGACTCTTTATTGGAAGTTACAGAAGTCAGTAATTTAAAAATCATTATGAGGTGCCTAAAAAACATAAGGCTTCTCCATACTAGGTGTTCTATGGGAAGACATGGGAATGCAGCATAGAGAGCTTCAGCTACTTTTAGAATACCACAGTATCCCATTACTCAACAAATTTGCTACAACAATTTACTGGAAGATAGAATTTCCTGTTCTGGATTTCCTCCTCAGCCAGTTTTTTTATTTCTATTATGGTTCAGATAAAACACATCACTTGTTTCTCAGAACACAGATATTGAAAAAATTATATTCTTCTGTCTTTGCTAAAAAACTCCTACAGCTAAATAAATTATGATTGCAAGGACTTTTTTTTGGAGCAGGCCCTTGATTTAGCAGGAAGAACCTTATCCTTTTGTCAATAACTCCTTTTCATCTGTTTCTAAGAAACAGAAGCTTCTAGGTAACTTCTGTTGAAATACTTAGAAGAATCTGAAGCGGGTGACACATCATCCATGTACTCTCTTTGGGCCAGATGCTCACCAGATTCATGTCTGCACAGGATTTTCCTTGACATTACTCACCCTGATTGCTGACCTATGACAACAGTGATTGCCGTCTTCTTCCCTCTGCTGAAACTTCAACAGCATTGCTGAAGGTGACAAAAATGATTCAGCAGTGCAACAGCACAGGGAGTTACCCAAGACAAGCAGCTTGGGAGAGACACGACCAGGACAGCATGACCAAAGAGAACCTAAATTCAGGTGACGAAAAGAGGCATGTGGTAGATAGCAATAAAGGAGGCAGAAAAAAGCACCCTCCTTCGCTTGCCTTCAGCCAGAATCCACAATTCTTGAGTTTCATTCTCTCTGTAGAGAGTGCAAGCCACCAATGAAGTAGTGGCACATACCTCACTTACAAAGCTGTTGAGCTACCTCTTAGAGCTACCTGAGTAGCTACAAGTGTATGCTGCAGTTCTCATTCTTCAAATCCTGCTGGCCAACATACTTACTTTCTTACAGAGAGGTATTCGGTGTTTTTTTAATGGCAGTACTTGAAGAAGTGCAAAAGGCTGTTCTGCTTAGCAAACGAGTGGGAGTTCAGGCAGGAGAGGTTAAATACTTCACTGGAAATCACAAGACAGTAGCAGAACTGAGACCTAAAACCATATTTCTAGTCTCTTGCCATACTCAGCCATAAAACCATCCTTCAGGTCCCCTTGAAGGACAGTTACTCCATCTCCAGAGCACACAACACAACACCAAGTTGTACCAAAGCAAATGCATCATACAACCAAGGGCATAACCTTACCACAAACGCCAGCAACTTGCTAAGTTGCTAAGACATTGTGTGTTCACAAGCTAGTGTAAATACAAGCCTTTTTCCTTTAAAGAAATCTACAACGATTAAAAAAAAAGTAACATAACTTTTAGTGGTTTGCAGAATCCCTTAGCTAGTGCAAAGCTGCAAAAAAGCGGACACAGACCCTACAGGACATGGATACTTAGGAAAGGGGTGAGTATTAGCTGGCCTGTGTAGCCATTAGCACTGCACAGAAGAGCATTTGTCCCTGCCATACATACAGCATTATGTTTTGGGGACAAGGACCTAGACTCTGGGTGCAGGAAGAATGAAACCAGAGTCTAGTAAGTTTAAAAAAAAAAAAAAAAAAAAAAGAAGGATAGAAAAGTCAGTAGAAAAACTTCTTGTTTTCCTGGGATTACAGACAACTGCTGAATTTTGATTAACATTGAAGATTATTGCTCCCAAGCCAAAACTGCATATGCTAGTCTCATGCCAGCATGAAAGTCATTTCAGTTGAAAGTCCCACGGCATAGCTGTAAAAAAAACTTCAACACTTGAAAACCCAAATGTTAAGAATGATTATTCTAAAGCCAGGTTACTCCAGCACTAAGGATCTATCAGAATAACAACATGTAGAGAAGGAAAGGAAAATAAGAGCAATCATTTGTGTGCCACCTCCATTCCCTTCAAAAAGGTACTTTACAGAGACATACCGACACACACACATACCCCCTATACAGAGAAACTTGAAACCACCTCACCTCTATACACCAGCCGCACAAGCTATCCATGGTTGGGTCTCACCAGTGGTTGTGCAGAGAAACATAACGCTACCAGTAGGCTACCAGGGAATGGTTCAGGCAGGCATTCCAAAGCCATGTCTCCTCCTGACAAGCACGAGCAAAGTAGTATCCCTTCCGCTCATTGAGGATGTGTATCACTCACACACTACTATCACCATGGTCCACCCTGGAGCAAGTGCACACTACCCTGTTATTTCAGTGCCACAGTACTCTTTTGGAATGGCACCAGCTGCCAAAGAGCTTTTCCACTGCACCCCACTGGAGGGCTATTAATGTGTGTAAACAAATGCTAACATAAACATACAATATTTGTACTCCAGGAGCTCAGCTTGACCTGTGCCTCACTGAACTCAGTTGAAGCCTTTTCTTCCACAAGCCATCCTTCAGAAACACTTCCTCTTGCCTTGACCACTTGACTCTTCCCACAGCAGGAGATCTGCCATGTTCCCTTCTGCCCTCCCAACAAGGGGTTCTCTGGCAAAGAGCAACCTCAAACTCACAACACAGCAATCACATCCAACAGGTATTTCTGAGGCTGCGTAAAAGCGAAGAGCTCAGTGCTGACAGCAGATTTCAGAAAACCCAGTGGGTCAGCCTACCTGCTCACTGCTACCACGAGGGAAAGGTCCCACTGCTCCAGCTGCACACACATTCCCGCTACCTACCTTGTGGATGCCTCCACAGGAAAATGCCATTTTGCCAGTTAGTTGAACCGGCTTAGGGAAGGCTCTGAAAAGTGCCTGGGGTATTGGAGTATGCAGGACTGTATGGCTGAAAGCAGGTGATATGGAGGGCGGATGGGCAGGACTACCTTCCCCTTTCAAGCACAAACAGGGTGTTACAGGATCATATGTGTATGTATGTGTAGGTACATACATATTTTCACACACACATATGTGAATTTGTACATTTATCTGCAGGTGATGTTGAACACACTCATGCAAGGGTACATCCCACAGTTCATCTAGCTCCAAAATAAAGATATGTTTACAAAACATGAGATCCCTTTTGCAAATAAAAACAATAAAAATTCTCCAAAGATGATGAGCGGATGCCTTGCCTATTGTACCTGCTAAGTTGAGATGGAGAGGTTCTTACACGAAGAGCAACATGGAAAACTCCTTGCCTGTTTTAAATTATCCACAAGTTATTTACATTGGTTTGGGTTTCCCTTTCTCCTTGGAAAGCCAGAAAGTGTACAGATGGATAGACAAATTTAAGCAACCCTTTTTGGGCAATCACAGCCAATAAATGTTCACTCAGTTCCTAAACACCTTCCACCTACCAAAAAAAAAAAAGCCCAAATCAATTTAAAAACAAGTTTCCATTAAGCACATCAATCACTTAAGGTAGCACTTAAACTTGTGCTTTTAGTCTCAACAACCTGCACAGCCATATGCTACACAAAACATCTTGTAAAACTCCTTAAAGTAGTTTATCGGTGTGCATGAAGTCTAACGTTTACTCAGGCAAGTTAAACAGACATAAACCATGCCTAAACCAGTTTTAGGGATCGGTATTCAGTTATCACCACTTAAAAAGTTACTACACATGAGCTGAGTCACAGTAACCACAGTTGTACTTCTACAGCACAGTGAACTTAACGTATCACATCTCAGCATAATGAACTTAAGGTATCACTCCTCAGCATGCACATCTGCATTTCCTTCACGCTTAAGTGTCAGGTGCGGTGATTCAGTTGATGTATGCCAACACCCTGCTGTGTCTGAGCTTTGGCCAGTGCAAGCCCCTCTCAAGCACAAACTAACTGGCTCAAATTCTCGCACTCATTTCAACTAGAATCGTTTAATCTCCTTTGGCCCATGTGACTGATACCTGAAAAGGGATCATTTCCAGAATCAAGGCTCAATTGCTTAGATGAGTGCCCAAAGTTACTTGAAAGCAACAGTAAGATGGGAGACTGCTCTTCATCTCCAAATTCTTCAAGAGTTTCTCCATTGTAATTAGAAAGATGCAGCCAACCAAAAGAGACTTCTTTGATTCTCACTACTTACCATTTCTATTTAAGTACTTCTGATCACAGTGACTGAAAGGTTAGCGAAACATGATTCACATTTTACTTTTTTTTTTTCTTTGCCTTTTTTGGACAGTGCTGTGATGTCCATCCACTTCAATGATCCTTTGGCTCATATGGGTGTCTCACAGAGCCACAGGTGAAGGAACAAGTTTTTAAAATGACAAGAGAAGCACAATTGAAAAGCCGTAAGTACCAGCAGGACTCGGAGGCTTGTCTAATATCTGCAATTATACTAAGTAGTATTTGTATTCATTTAAACTGGTTAAGTTTTCAGATGACAACGTTTCCTTGATCTACTCAGAAGAAAACAGGCAATTGCGAATCACCGTTCGAAAGGTAAACAGCAGTGCTGTTCTCCCAAAAGCCATTATGACTGGTGGGTTTTTTTTTTTGGGTGGGGTGGAGGGGGCATAACCACTAACCATTACTTTGGTGTTTTAATCACAGTTTTTGTAACACCACTGTGAAAACAAAGGACTGTAAATCAGCAGTAAAAGAAATCAAGGCAAGCATTTCACAGTCATTTGATCTGCCACACCTTCTATCTAGCATCTTTCTGAAGAATCAGAGAGTTATTAGATATTTTTGCTACTCTAATTTCATAATTGCCATGTGACTTCTGTTTCTAACAGAAAGGTTTCACAGCAGCATTGGTGTAACTATGTCTAGCACCTAACAGAAGAGAAAGGTTCCTTTCTTGTCACACTCAAATTTTAAAGACAGTTTCCCCTTTTTAGAGTAAATGCATGTGTGGGGTGGGAGAAACAACCCATCTAATTTCTAAGAGAACGGGAGAAGCAAACCAGTGGCAGGGCCTTGCACTGCATCTAAAGGGAATTTCCAAGGGAGAAGACAGAAGCAGTACAGAAGTACAGAACTGAAAGTCAAAATGTGGATTACAAAGTGCAGTTTGGAGTGATGCAGAAAAGCAACAATTTAGCAGATGCTTGTTTGATTCACAGAGTTTGCTGGCAGATGCAGTAACGCTGGATACTTCTGGATGTAAGGGGTGATAAAAATCCAACAGTTTAGAGACTTCTTCCTATTTTTGGGGGGGGGGGGTGTTGGGAGGGGAAAGTCCTTCTCTGGTACTTAAATTTTACTACTTACCGAGGGATCTACTTTATCATTTGTTACTCCCCTCAGGACAATCTTCAATGGATGTTTCATGAAAGGTGCCAAGCAGAGCAGACTTTCCAAATAGTAGCCAATACTACGACTCGGGCTGCAGTCATGTTCCAACGAGCCTCCATACAGAAGACCGGGCTGATAATACAAGGTAGTACCTGTGGAAGATGCCAGTGGAGCGAATGAAATCGGAGCACTGTCAGCACACTGACCATTAATACAGCATACTTTGCAATGATGTATACAGACAAACTGGAGACAGAAGGGTTTATGAAAGATGGCAGCACTTTCAGCACACTGTTTCTATATCTGCAGTTAATAAATGGGCCAATGCACATGAGTGTCTGTCTGTCTTGCACATCATTTCTCCTTTCCCCTCCTCCCCCAAAATCAAGGATCACTTAGCAATCCCCAAGATGCTGGTACAAGCAATTATTAGCCTCCACAGCAGCTAAATCTTCATCAGACCACCAGGTCATCTCTGTCTCAGCATATCTGGAGGTAGTTTATCTGCTTTACTGACCAACCATAATCCTTAAAATCCTTAAAAAAAAAAAAATAATGTAACCATAGAACCAGATGAGATTTTTATGTGGAACGCTTCTCGCTCAAACCAACCCCTTTTCTGAGCATGACTAGGCAAGCTGTCTTGCTCAGAAGTTTGCCTTTGCAGAAGGCAAACCTTGCCTTTTACAAAAATCCATTCTGGTTCAGAGGAACTTTCCCCGACTACAAAATCCTGCATATCAAACAAAATACTAATTTTAATTCTTGAGCAATACAGATTCCTAACTCTCTGTATTATGATGGAGCACTGATCTTCTTGCACGCAACCCATTACTACAAAACTTCTCAGCTTGGTTATTTCCAATCTGCTCGCTCAATGCTATCTGAATACCTACCTCTGTCAAGCCAAAACTGATTTCACTGCAGCAGCTGATAGAGCCCAGAAGACCAGAACACAGAAAAAAGAGAAAACAGATCTCACCTGTTTGGTTTATTTCAATCCGAGAGCCATTGGTCACTTTGTCAATCAGGCGAATAAAACTTGCTTCAAAATCTGAGGAGTAGAACAAAGATAGAGTTTTAAAGTTCCTTAATTTTATTCCTGGGAAAAAAGTTACTGTCTTTCATGACAGTAAGTCTACCCTTGCTCTTCAACTTGTAGTATAATTCTACCAAGAGAAAAGGCAAATCACTACAAGAACAGAGACATTAATTTGAGCCTCCATGCTTACAGGCATTCTCAAATCACTTGAGATGACTCCAGATATGACTGTTGGACTAGCCACACTCCTCTCCCCAGCACACAGTGAGTGATACAAGTTGACACTTCTGACCACGGTGGCCTGAGGGATCACTCAAGCCTGGGATAAAACCTTTGACAATTTTCATTTTGCTCAGTATGAAGCAAAACATACAAATCCTAGCAAACAGGACCCTGTATATTTAAGTACAACAAGCTAATAACAGCTTCCCATTATTCTTTCTGAAAGTCTTAGTTTAAAAGAAGGGGTCATTCAGACGTGAAGTGCTGCTGCTACACAGTTGTTCCACAAACACAATTATCTGCAGACTTTCCAATGTTCCATTTCCACAACTGTCGCTGACATAATAGAGGCTAGAAGTCTCCCCATCGCTTCTTGTCTTGCTTACTGTGTACACTATCGCAGTTCATGTAGAACTAATGCCTCGGTTCCTCTTGTTTGTTCAGACTCTCGCTCAGATCACAGGAAAGGACTAGCATATTTAACAAAACAAAACAAAGGAGGAACATGATAGTATTTAGGTGTCCCAAGGTGCTACAGATTCATTATCAAGGAATATATGTGAACACACACGGAATTCAAAACCCAGGTAGTTTTAAGGACCAACAGCACCTGCGCAACGATTGAGAACTTCTGCATAGGGTGCAGAACTTCCTTAGCAATAACCCCGTGTTACTCCTCAAACAGTAATCAGATTTTTCTTTCTATATAAGCTTCTAGGATGCATTTAAGCCAAGGGAGCTACCTGCAGGAGTCACAGTTTGCTAATATTTGCATGATACGGTTGATGCCCTAGTCACACAATGCTGGTTCTGCACCCTGTTATGATAATTTCTAAACTCTGAAGTCTGTATGACAGCACTGGGACCCCTTCCAGTGCACGAGTGCATCCTTGCAAATACACATTTCCCTTTTGGAGAACAAACCTGTAGAAGGGTTTTCGCTGGAAATGTTCCAGTCACAAAAAGCAGAGAGAACTGCATGTTGAATCATCAACACGAATCGGGGTTTGTCGTTATTATTTTGTTGTTAGTCATGGTTTACATTAACCCATACTCGAAAAAGGCTATTCAAACACCTCTTAAAAAAACATGGCAAAACCTACAAAACCTTCGCCACCACCAAACATCCCATCGTAATACTAAATACTCTGGGTCACACTAAATGTTCAGTCAAGCCCACAAGGGTGTTTTGACAGTTTTGGAGGAGAATTTCTAGCTATAAACAGAAGCCTCCTCAGCAGGCAGAGTAGCGTCTATGCTGCTCATACTCCTGTTCTCAGCTTCACACCTTGCCCAAAAAATAACTGATCACCACAATAACATTTCTTCCTCAGTCTCTATCCTAGTGTCTTCTCACTTCAGTTAAATGAGGAAATTTACTTCGGGGTGCCAAAGGTCCCGTACAGGAGCAAAGAGGGTACCTCAGCAAGGTTTCCCTCAGGGGAGCCGGCGGCGTCGGAAGCTTTTGGAAATAAGTGGACGGATTCCATGTCTTTCACCTTTACTGCTATTTGGGCAAAACCCAAATAAAAATCAAAGCCCGAGACCCGACGCGTTAGAACCGTGGTACCTTGGGCTCCCGCACAGCGACGCAGAAGGGCTGCAACGCTCGGCAAGCGCCGCCACTTTTGACCGGAGAGCCCACGTCCACAGAGGCACGAGCCAGCCGCGGGGCTGGCAGCGAAGCTCACGCACTGCCTCGCGAGGGGGTTAGATCCACGCTGGGCATCCCCTCCCGCTCCCCGACCCGCCACGCCCCACGCCGGGAGCGGGGCGAGCCCAGCTGCCCTACGGGGAGGTGCTGCCCCGGGCTGCAGAAGCTGCTCGGGACCGGCCCACGAGGATCCACGCTGGAAGAGAAGCGTGCCCGGGCGGCGCGGCACCGCTGCCAGCACAAGCTCTCTCCACGGCACGCGGGCTTCCACCAGCACAGGGCGGCGAGGTGATACCCACCTTGCCTTGACAGCTTCCCCCTCCCAAAGCCCCGCCACTCACGCGTGCCAGTCCCACCCGAGACGGCGCCGGCGACTCGCCGCCCGCACCGGGTGTGCGGATCGCCCAGGTGAGAGCTGTCCCACGGCAGCCGGGACTCCCTGCACCCCCGCCCTCCTGGCGGGCCCGCCGAGAGGGCGCCGGGGGCTGCCCCAGCTGCCGGTGCGGGGCTGCTCCTGCCAGGCGGCAGCAGCAAGACCCCGCCGCCCCCGACCGCTCCCCCCGGCGCGGTGCCAGTGCCCGCACTCACCGCGGAGGCCGGGGTCCTCCTCCTTGGCGCGGATCTTGCGGATCTTCAGCGGCCGCCCGCTGAGCGTGGACAGCACCAGCCGCTGCCGCAGGAAGTTGCACCCCGCGTAGCTGAGGCACTGCGCCTCGCCCGCCATGCCGCTGCCCCGCCGCGCCCACGTGGTTGGGAACAGGAAGCGCTGGGACAGCGGCGGAGTCAAAGGGCGAGGGGCGGGGCAGTGGCGCCGCTAGAGGGCGGGGCGGGCGCGGCTGGCGGCGGTGGATAACGCTCCTTCTGTTTCGGTTCCCCGTTCTCCGCCTCCGCCGGGGCCGCGGAGCTGCGGGGAGGGCGGAGCGGCGTGCCGGTGCCGGGCCGAAATTGCCGCCACAGCGAGGGCACAGCGGGCTGTTCCCGGAGAGGGGGGTCGGGTGCCTCTGCCTTTGCTTCTGCTCTCCCTACCGGCGGCATGGTTTTAATTGAATTAAAAAAAAAAAAAAGTATCGATTTTTTTCCCCCTTCAACCGAGCCTGGGAGCCCGTCCGGCGGCTGTCCGGTGCGCGGCGCTGGTGCGCGGTCCCGCGGCTCCGGCAGCGCGTGTTCCCGCCCCGCTGGCGGGCGAGGAGTTACGTGGCCGGTGTGAGTAACTGCACCGGGGCGCAGTCCCCAGGCCCAGAGGGGTTAGTTTCTGGGATCACGTTCCTTCAGACAGTCCGTTGCAGCAAATCCCCCCGGGCGTCTTCAGGAAAGGTAAGCAGAGGAAGGAGTGCGATTGCCGGTCCTCAGGCCAGCCGGTTCGCTTAATTAACGGTAGTGCCAGAGCCCAGCTGCCCTTAAAGAAGGGACTGAGTGAAGCTTTCAGTCTGTGCTTTATGAGGAACGTGGGTTGCGGTAGAGGTGTGACAGTGTCAATTGCTGGGCTGCATTTTTATGTACAGGGAAAGAAATTTTATAGATTAAAATAGTTCCATTTGGAAGGGACCTACAGTGGTCATCTTGCCCAAGTGCCTGACCACTTCAGGGTTGACCAAAAGTTAAAGCCTACTATTGAGGGCATTGTCCAAATGCCTCTTAAACACTGATAGGCTTGGGGCATTGACCACCTCTCTAGGAAGCCTGTTCCAGGATTTGACCACCCTCTCAATAAAGAAATGCTTCCTAATGTCCCGTGGGAACTTCCCCTGGTGCTGCTTTGAACTATTCCCACACGTCCTATCACTGGATCCCAGAGAGAAGAGACCAGCACCTCCCTTCCTCTCCCCTCTCACCTCCTCCTGAGGTCCCCTCCCCAGGAAGCTGTAGAGAGCAATGAGGTCACCCCTCGCCCTCCTTTTCTGCAAATTAGGCAAACCCAAAGTCCTTATCTGCTCCTCACAGGACATGCCTTCCAGCCCTTTCGCCAGGTTGGGTGCCCTCCTCTGGAAGCATTCAAGGGCCTTCACATCCTTCTTAAATGGTGGGGCCCAGAACTGCAGGCAGTACTCGAGGTCAGGCCATACCAACACCGAATACAGCGGGACAACCACCTCTCTTGACCCGGTGGTTATGCCACGTTTGCAGCCCAGGATGCTGTTTGCCCTCGTGGCTGCCAGGGCACGCTGCTGACTCCTGTTGAGCCTGCTGTCAGCCAGCAGCCCCAGGTCCCTTTTGGCAGGGCTGCTCTCCAGCCACTCCTCTCCCAATTTAGACTCGTGCCCGGCGTCACTCTGTCCCAGGTGCAGAATCCAGCATTTGGACTTGTTAAATTTCATCCTATTAATCATTGCTCAATGCTCTCATCTAACTAGATCCCTCTGCAAGGCCCCACATCCCTTGAGAGAATCAACAGCACCTTCCAGTTTGGTATCATCAGCCATGAACAGAACAGGTCAGATAATTTTCCTTACAAATAATAACACTTTTTTTGCTTCTCAATAAGTTGTTTTCCAGTGATTAAGACTTTTTTTTTAAAAACCATGATAGGGATTCTTTACAGGAGCTATGCAAGAGCTAGACCTCCTTTTGTTAGCTGTTTGCTGGCTTAATTTTTCTGATCAGTGTGCATAAGGATCATTTGTTGTTTTGATAATCTAATCTACAAGCTAATTGTCACAGAATAAGGGAATGGTTTGGGTTGGAAGGGACCTTTAATGATCATCTGGTCCAACATCCCTACCATGGGCAGGGACATGATCAGTAGATCAGGTTGCTCAAGACCACATCCAACTGACTTTGAACACTTCCAGGGAGGGAGCATCCACAATTTGTCTGGGCAACCTGTTCCAGTGTCTTACCGCCACCGTCATAATAAAGAATTTCTTCCTTTAAATCTATGCTCTTTCAGTTTCAGTTTAGTAGCTGAGCTGCTACAGGTCAAATCTTATAACTGTCAGGCCTTCCAGTCAAACAAAGGAGGATCAGGATGAGGTCCTGGATCCTCCAGCTGGATCTATCTAGAAAAGGGTGAGGTGTGTGTTATGGGGATAAATTAAGAAATAGGCAGCAGAGGGAAGGGTTGATGGATCTTTCCAGGAATTAATTGGGAAAGCAGTTTCAGTAGAGCATGATGTGTTTGCAATGTAAGATGAGGCAGGCTGAAGGCTGGGAGGAACAGCAGAGGGGTCATGTGTTCATTTTCCCTTAACTGAACTGGTGGCCTGGCTTTGTGAAGTTCCCAATAGGTTCCTGGCAATCTGCTTTGGGGCAGAGTTTAAGCAATGTAGGGGAAGACTCTCTGTTTTCTTTAGGAAAGAGTAAATACCTAGCTGGGAGTGAGGAGGGGAGAACAGAAAGTTCCCGTGGTAAATAATGGCTGGCTAGGCAAGAAGCAAGAGGTCTAAGATGCAAGCGTCAGTGCATGTTTAGCCAGTGGACTGTCCGAAAGGTTGTGAGAGGATAGCAGTGCTATTGAAGGTATAAATTCTAGGAAGAAAGGGATTGACTGTACCTATGCTTTGAGGAGCTGGTAAAGGACTTTTCATTTCCTCCTGTGTCCCAGATCTGTGGGAGCAT
Organism: Phaethon aethereus; assembly: GCF_964289735.1. Lineage (NCBI taxonomy): Eukaryota > Metazoa > Chordata > Aves > Phaethontiformes > Phaethontidae > Phaethon > Phaethon aethereus. The sequence continues at coordinate 32,701,172 of NC_138577.1, read as the reverse complement.
GAGGAGATCCGGAACGACACGACTGATTTGGCAGTTGGTCAAAACATCAGAAGATTTCCTTCTTGGTGTGCTTCTAACCTCAAGGAGGTTAGTGCAGACACAGGATGATGGTATGCATACATAATCTGTAAGCCATTTGGTGACATTTGGCTTTACTGAAATAAGTGTGCTTGAATGCAGAACCAGTGTAATAACCCCAGGCATGGCTGGACAGGGGACTTCTTGTCTACAGTGTTAATAGGCAATATGGTATTTTGAAACCAGTAAATATGATGGATTTGGAATAGGAACACTTACAGGGAGGCAAATCTAGCCTTGAAGCAATGTTAATCCTCAAATGTACCATGTAAAACTTCCTGAAAACAATTGACAGAATTGTTCTTGATGGAGTATGTCTTGCCAATTTAACTTGTTGATGAGAACATAGTGACTTCATTTAAAAACGGGAATGTTCCACCTGGTGAGTTCAAGACACTTCAAGAGTCTTTATACAAGTGACTTCTCAGTGACAACATCCTCTCTACACCACCTACCTCATCTGCAATGCAGTTTGTCGCTGCTGAGTTCCTGTTTCAAAGAACTGAAACACCTCTCTTCATTGGTGATCAGTTTCATTAACTGCTTGCTCTATTGTCCCCCAAGGTTAAATATTTTGCAGACTACCAGCGTAATAAATGCCAGCTTGACCAAGCACCTGTCCCAGGTTTTACGTGTTGTCTCTCCATAGTCACGAAGTTCCTTTGCCAAAGCTGCTCGTTCTAGTATCACCAAGGGTTAAAAATGAAACCTTCTGATTACGTTACAAATTATATGGGGATGGGAATGCAAAGTACGTGGCAGCAACTGACAGGAAGAAAGAACTGTTCTTACAGCTCAAATGCGAGTCTAATTCTGCACTGCATGCTTATCCCAATGAATGATATCTTTTCAGGGTAGAGATATGAAGTGATACACTTCCTTCTGGTAAGGTTAGGAGGCAATCTAGACTGTCAGGTGTGATCTTTTGGACCAACTGAGAACAGACAGGGCAGCATTTGGAAGACTACTATTTGAGGTTTTTAAATACTTGGAGCCATCCTATAAACCAAACTGTAGTAAAATATCTCATTCTTTAATCATGCTGTCCGTCATATGTCTGCATTCTGGTTACTTGCTAGACAGTGTATGTTATAAACATGCAGGTTAGTTAGCCTGATATCACCATATTATTCAGGGGTAAACACTGCTTTTCTTCCCCTGGAAGAAGGAAAATTAATCAAATTTAGTGATTGGAATGACTTTGTTGCATCCTGTTTCTATCCTGTTTCTTTTTTTTTTCTTCTTCTTTTTTTTTCTCCCCCACCCAATCCTCTCTGTATGTCACAGAGTCACAGAAAGTCTGAGGCTGGCAGCGACCTCTGGAAGTCGTCTCGTCTAACCCTTCATCTCAAGCAGGACCACCCAGAGCCAGTTGCCCATGACCAGGTCCAGATAGCTTTTGAATATCTCCAAGAAGGGGGACTTCACAACCTTGCTGGGCAACTGGTGTCTGAGCTTGGTCACCCTCATAGTAAAAAAGTGTTGCCTGATGTTCAGGAGGAACCTCCTGTGTTTTAGTCTGAGCCTGTTGTGCAACTGTTCATTCAACTCCTGCTCCTGTTTTGGCTAACACACAGCTCATGCTAGGGCCTGGGATGCATGCTAGAAGCAGCACCATTAGGTCAAAGTGTGGGCAACATGTGGGCAGAACACAATGGCCAGAAAGGGCTAAAGATCATTATGCAGCCACTACCACCTACAACTTGCTGTCTCCTGCACCTGAAATCCTTTTGTATTGGTTGTCTGGTAGTTTCTTCAGGATCTGAAAAAACTCGTGGAAATGTTATAGACCAAACTTCCAAGTTGGAAGGTATAAATATGTCAGCTCACCCAAAAAGTTTTTGAAGCTGATCCAATAGCAGCTGGACTGCTGAGGTTTTCATGCTTTCCTGTGTGCTACAGGGGATGCCTGCACCATGACAGAAGAAGAAGGATGGGCACTCTCACCATTGGGTAGGTTACTGTTTTGCTCATACCTGCACGAATTACAAGTGCAAGTAGAGAGTTATGCATTAGAGAACTTGTGAGTTAGAAACCTCATGACTAGGTTGGTGATACGGATGCCAGGGAGGAGTCGGGGTGAGAAATGGTTGCACCACTCTGCTGCTGTTTCTTCTGCCCTGTCTCGCCATGGCAGGGACGTCTCCTGGGAGGCTTCCCAAAAGCTGTCTTCTGGCTGGGGCCTCGGCTCACATAACATGGAGGCAGTGCAAATCAGGGCTCTGTCTTTTTCCCCCGATAGGTGCACCCTCTCTCAAGAGGACCAGGGCACAGCTGCAAAGGACCACCACGCTGCAGTGCTGCAGAAAATGAGCCTAAGTTCAATGCTACCTTTCACCCCATGTTTCCACCAAGCCTGCCTGGCTCAGCTGGGACCCTGCAAAACCAGTGTCATTTAGCCCCAAGGGAGGCCTGGGGCCACCTCACCTATGTGACCATGATGGAGCTGTCTACCATGTCCATGTCTTAGTGGGGTACGGTAGTAACCATGGGGTACCCCAATACGGAGGAGGCCGAGAGGCCAAAGTCTCATCCACTCTCCCTCCCCAGGCACGCTGTCAGTGGCCTGCCTCTGAGGGGATCCTGACCAGCCCTCTGACCCCTGCTCCCAGGCTGCGCCCACCTGCCCGCCTCTCCAAGGCATAACCACGGCCCTTCCTCTGCTCCACAGCGAGGGAGTGTGGAGGACCAGAGCCCATCTCCCCGCAGGGATTGGGCACATGCCATGGTGGGTGTCCTCAGGAAGGATCTTCAGGCTTCTCTCCAGTTTCTTTGCCCAGGGTTGTTCTTCAGCATTGCTGACAGCCTGGCAATGGCCGTGCTCTCCCTCCAGACATGCTTCAGCACCCGCATCTCCACCATGTGAGTACAACACATGTCCGATGTGGACACAGAGATGAGGAGTGCCAGTGGGTCAGGGCAAGCAGGGCTAGGCTGGCAGTGCTCCCCACCAGAAGACCCCCTGGCTTCCCCAAATTGCTGCTCCTCAGCTTGTAGGAGAAAAATCCCCCCTGTGCAGGAATCTGCCCTTGAGCACAGCTAAGCCCGGGGCTCCCTCTTTTCGGGAAAGAGATGGTCACCTTGAAAAAGCAGAGGCTCTTCACTATCATCTTGATGGGCCTAAGTGCTCTCAGTGAGTATTTGCTCACTGTCAGTGGAGGCGCAGAGCTGTGGGCTGTAAGCTTCAGCTGGAGTGCTCATGGGGCCCTTCCAACCTCCCACCTTTGCAGGTCTGGGAGGTCACAAGATGCTCACTGCTTGTGGGGGAAGTGGGGTGTAGCTGTGGGGTGCCAAGCGTGCCCGGAATCCAGGGCTATGCAGAGCCCCGAGGCCCAGGGAGAGGGTCCCTGCTTGGAGCCACAACCTCCCTCTGCACCCTTTCCCCATGTCATCAGCTGGCCTCTTGCCACCCTGGTGTGGGAGGAGACCGCGTGGCTACAGGGATACTTAGAATCGCTACTCAAGTAACTCCCTCTCCGTGACGTGGATTACAGCTGGTGCCTGCTGTGGGACCTTGATGCTGATGTGGGTGCTGTGGACAAAGGATGTGCCACAGGTCAGTGACTGCTGTTGTGGGACGGGAAAGTCCTGTGTCATGTTTTCACCCCAGCCGGCAGCCAAGCACCACGCAGCCGCTCGCTCACTCCTCCCCGCCCCTCCCAGTAGCATGAGGAGGACAATCAAAAAAAAAAAAAAGGGAAAACCCAAAGACAGTTTAACAGGACAGCAGGGGAAAAGTAATGATAATAATGATAAACGAATATACAAAACAAGTGATGCACGATACGATTGATCATCACCTGCTGACCGATGCACAGCAAGTTCCCGAGCTGCGCAGCCCCGGCCAACTCCCCCAGTTTATATATTGAGCATGATGTCATATGGTATGGAATTCCCCTTTGGCCTATTTGGGTCAGCTGTCTTGGCTGTGCCCTCTCCCAGCTTCTTGCTGGCAGGGCATGAGAAGCTGAAAAGTCCTTGGCTAATGTAAGCGCTACTTAGCAACAACTAAAACATCAGTGTGTGATCAGCATTATTATCATACTAAATCCAAACCACAGCACTATACCAGCTACTAGGAAGAAAATTAACTCTATCCCAGCTGCAACCAGGACATCCTGCAAAGGAGCACTGCTGGCAGTGGGTGGGTCAATCGTTCTGTCCTCCGGTTACAGGCAGTGACCCAGAGACTCAGCAGCAGCTTCTGCTGTGCCTTCCTAGAGCCACCAGCTCTGGAAAGCCCCGGCAGCTCTGGGACTCAAACAGAGAGCCTTTACCTTTCAGGTGCTGCTGGGACAGCCTGCAGCCGACCTGAGGGCCCTGCGGTAAGAGCTCTCTCTCCTGACCTACAGCACATTTGGTGGGGTAGTGGCAGATGAAGCTGTGCTATTTGCGCTCACTCGCAGAGAGCCCAGGGCTCGTGCCTCTCGCTCCTGCCTGGGCCTTCTGCTAACCCTGGAGGGGAAGGGAAGCACTCACAAACCGGGGAAAGAAAAGGGGGTTTGAGCACCTATGTCTCTGCGCCTCCCAAGTTTGGAGGCTCCAGGAGGGGCTGGGCAGCTCTCTGACAAGATCTGCTTTCCCAGTGACTACAGGAACACGCTCGCTGTGTGTGGGGAGCAATCCCAAGAGATGCTGCAGCAGCTGAAGGATGAGGTGGCACGCCTGGTTACAGAGGTCCGCACTACGAAGAAGGTAATCCTGCACTTTGGGAAAGAGGGATGGGATGAGCAGGATCCCACACAAGGCCCTTCGTGGGCAGCTGGTGGGCTTTTCCTGCTCAGCCCACACACCCATCCCGTGCCAGGGGCTGCTGGTTGAGCTCCTCTGCTGTAAAGCCCCTTCTCCGGGCCAGGTCTGACATGGTTGCTTCCCCTCTTCCTTTGTGTCTTTCCCAGGAAGTTCAGCAAATGAGAGAGGCCATGTCTGCAACCACCCCTGACTGGGCTCTGAAAAGCACAGGTACAGAGGATGCAGGCAGGCAGGACTCTCATTGCACTGGGCTTGTGCTCGGTGCTCCCAAAAGGAGACTGCACTGCAGGCTCTGCTCTCCAAAGTACAGGGAGACAGGACAAAACCATATTGCCCAAGAGCATGGCTACGGCTGAGCCTCTCCCTTGTGCTCAGCCCAGCCCTGCCGGCAGACCCCATGCTGGTGCCCCTGGCATGCCCCTGACAGCATTTCTGCCCTCTCCCACTGCACTGAACTTCCCTGGGGAACAAGAGCGAGCAGCCATGTTGTTCTCTGCTGTCCACACAGCGGTGCCTCAGCTTGGGTCTGCAGCCCTTCCCGTGGGGGCTTGCCATCTCCCAGTAGCCACAGACCTCCTCTTTGTGCAGCTGGGAGGAAAATGCCGTCACTGGGCACGGGGATCCCCCCTTCTTCCTGGGCACGCAGTGCTTAGAACTCGCCTGCAGCCAGCAGGTCCTCTGAGCCTGGAGCCTCTTGCAATGAGCAGCTCTCTTCTCCCTTCAGGGGCTGCCATCAGCCTGCAGAAATCATCCAGCAGCTTTGCATGGCTCTGCAAGGTGTTTTGGTTCCTGTGCCCTCCACACCTTCCTGATACCTTTGTGCAGGTACAGTAGCAGAAACCATCAGGGCTGCTTCTCTTGCCTCTTACAAGGTGGGGGCAAGCCCTGGGGCATCTCCCCTTGTGCCAGTGGTAGTGCTGAAGGCACTGCTCTGGTGCCTGACACCTGAGGTCTCACACAGGTTTGGCTCCCTAGAAAACAGCACTTGCCCTCAGAAGGGGGCTGAGCTGAGCTGAGCTTCCTGATCACCACCCCTGGTCACTGCTGGGTGAAGGAGCTTCTCCTTCGGGACCCCATTTCCCTGCCACAGCTCTGATTGTCCCGTTCCTGATGGGGCAGTGGAGGGTGGAGGGAGGCTGCAGAGCTGCTGGCCACAAAGAGAGGTTTCTTGAAAGTCTGACTCCAGTGCAGGGTATCAGATGTTTCCCACTGGCTGGCTGTTTTCCTCTTTCTCAGGCCGGGAAGACAGCCGGGCGCTTCTGTCCGCTTCCCCACACACCATTCATTTTGAGCACAAGCACAGCCCACAGGCACAGCACTGCCTGTGCTCCTGGCTGCATGGGAGTGCAGCGTGCCCCATCACACCCTCGACTTCATTGCTTTTGCCTTCTGATTTCAGCCGGATGCTTCACCAGGATACTGCTGGCCTTTCCAAGGGTCTGGGAGCGAGGTGCTCATTTGGTTGCCTACCCAAATACGACCGATGACCATCACCATACAGCACACTTCAAAGCTGGCCTCTCCACTGGGGACTCTCAGTAGTGCCCCTGGAGATTTTGCTGTCTCTGTAAGTGTCTGCCAGCCACTGGGAGCTGGGACTTGGCTGTGGGGAAAAGCTGCAACAGGGACTTGCTCTTCTCTGCACATCTGCTGAGATTTGTGTGCTCCCAAGCACTGCTGTTTCCAGAGAGGACATTTCAAGGGGTGTGCAGGCTGGTGTCACTCCTCCTAAAATTTGCTCAGCGTGTTTTGGCCCAGCACCTCTAGGCCCCAGAGCACCACACAAGGAGGAGGCTCAGCCCTACTGCATCCTGCTCCAGACTATGCCGAAGCCACAAGATTGGGGTGTAGATCACGGGCCCAGATCTGGCACGAGTGTTTCCTCATGGGCAGGTCGAGGCTGACCTGCTCCCCTGTGCTTTATCCAAGGGACTGGATGAGGAAGGCAAGGAGGAAACTCTGCTGGGGACATTCACCTACTCCATGCAGAAAGAGCCGACCCAGACCTTCCCTCTGCAGGTACAGCACACATGTGTGGGCAGAAACGCCGCTTTGCCAGCAAGTGGCTTGCAGGACTCTGGACGGTGTCTGCCAGGGCGGGGGCCTGACCATGGTCGAGAGAAACATTGGTGGGATCGGGAGGCAGTGGCATCTGGCAGAGGCAAAAGCAGAACAAAGACCAGGACAGCCCTGTGTCTGTCTTGGTCCCTGCAGCTGCACTTGCTGGGCAGGCAGCGGCAGGAAGGACACCCAGCACCTTGCCCTGGATGCAGGACTTTCCCCAGGCCCCGCTTCCCCGGCTCCAGCAAGCCTCGGGTGTCCGCAGCTGCCCACCCTGCTCTCAGAGTGGGATTTGCTCTGCAGGGGCACAGGTGGGTGGGAGAAGGGAAGGAGGGAGAAGCTGCCCCCTCAGCCAGGGTGGGAGCTGGTCCCAGAGCAGGGGCCAGGATGGCAGGGGAGGTTGCACGGAGCCTGGTCTGACTTTTTATACCCCAGGAGTGATGCTCCTTTTTGCTGTGGTTTCTTTGCAGAATGGGGTCCCCAGAGCCTTTCAGCTTTTGACAACTGGCATACAGAGCAACTGGGGAAAAACAGCATATGCCAGTAGGTGTATGGGGAGATCGTGGGAAGGAATGCCATCAGCCAGACACATGTGCAGACCTTCCCTCAATAAGAATTAAAGAGGAAAATGGAGCAACAGACCAGAGAGATGTGGCTGTTAGTCTGGTGCAGAGCAACGTCGTTTCAGAGGCCCTCTCAAAGCTGCCAACTTCTGCCTTTCGCAGGCTGAGGTCTTCCTCAGGCTTCCTCCTTTCAGTCCACCACAGGGGTCTTTTGTGACCAAGCAAAAGGAGACGATGCTGCCGTAGCCTGTCCTTGCCTAAGGTCCTTGACAAAATCCTTTGGCACGAGGGCTGGCCCTCTAGGAAGAGGCCATTGTGCCTATCAGTGTTTGGGTCATGATCCCCCAAGCACGGGCCCATTCTCTTTAGGGGGCATTTTGGCTCTGGGGATGGGATCTAGTGGGGGCCCACATGGGGTGCAGCCATGCCTGGCACCCCTGAGGGGTGTCTGAGATGGAAAGGCACAGATGTGTGAGAGCCGGCACAATGTGTGATGGGCTGGGAGTGTCCATTGTGGCAGCGTAGACACCTGGGGACACAGCATCACTGTTTGATGGCACCAGGAAGCAGCCAGGCAAGACAGGAGACAGGGCACAGGCACCTACGATGGCCTGTGGACCCAAACGTTCACCTATGGGGGCCTGCCAGCTCCAGATCTGCCCATCACTTGGGATCTACAGCCCAGCTGAAGTGGGACTTCTCCGGTGCGCCACGCAGTGGGATAGAAGAAGTCTTTCTCCCAGCCCCTGGAGTCTGGCACTGGTGCTCACCACAGCAGGGAGGGGAAATGGGGAGCAGTGCTGAGGCCCCAAGCACTACCTAACTACCTGTTGGTGATGTGACGTACAGCTGATGCCTACCAGATGACTGCTCGGACTATTCCTGTCTGGGCAGGTCTGCCAACTCTTTTCCATGGGCCACTTTGGCACTACCCGCTGCTCGCTTTGTGCAAGGGGCTGCCCTTTCATGTTGAGCACTGGCTAATGTCCCTCCTGGCAGCCCACTGCTCCAACAAAAACTGTTGCTTGGACTTCCCAGGCCATCCTGGTATCCAGGCACTCCACTTGGAGCACATGGCAAGCCCCCGGCGCTCCACCACAGTGCAGCTGCACACTTTTCCCAAGAGAACGCGTGTTCAGTGCCATCCCTCTGCAGCTCCTGGGCTGATGCTTCAGCATGCTGCCCATGGGGACAATCCAGGTCACTGGGACACAGGCTTGAAGCAGGACCCGCCCCACTTACTCCCCATGTGTCTTCCATCTGTTGAGAGTGCTCTGGGCTCTCCTCTGCGCTCCACTGCCAGCAAACCTGCTGGTTATTCCCGAGGCACTAGGATTTTTGGCCTTTGCACTTCAAGCTTATATTCCCAATCTGCTCTTTAAGTGAACCACCATGCCCTCACTCTGAAACACCAACACAGCAAGTTCCCAGCTGAATGCTGTACACAGAACCATTTGTGATTGTCTTTGTCATGAGGAGATTTAAACTACAGTCATGTGCATCCCTACATGTATGCTGTCCCTTGCTGTGTGATCCTCAGAGGAACACCTGAGCAATATGGCCCCACACATTTGTTACTTACAGTAACAAACTCTAGGGAAGTACAAAGGAAGGACATCTCGATCAGCAGAAAATTCAGAAAAATGTATGAAAATGCATATCTTTACAAAAGAGAATGGATCACAGTTTGTCTTGGAACTAGGACATGCTCAAGGTAAGTCATCTACCCAATGTTTAAATTTAAAAGTCAGTTTCCCCAAAATGTAAGTAAGTGGATGATCCTGGAGAATCCATGTAATTCCCAGTCTGCGGTACTAAATTATCTTGATTTTCCCCAGTTCTGTAATAAGCTTATGAAATATGCCTTCTAAAACTGCATAGCTTTGAAAGTTCCTAGAAACATTGCATTCTTACTAAGGATATGAAAAAGATATCAAAAGGGTAGGAATTGGAGGTACAGTCTTTGTGTAGTTGACAATCACAAATTATTCCCAATATTCTATGCCTTGTTATAGGTTGAAATAATAAGGTATAATTTAAGAGATTTGGAGGCTATATATCTTATAGATTAATGCATGGGCCTTCATCAGCATCTCATTTATACCTTTTATTACAGAATGTGCTATACTTCTGGGATGATAAAAACCCAGTAAGTCATACCAGCCAGAATTCCTCCTGCAGTTCTTGTTCGTATTTCTTAAAGACCCTGAATCAGAGCAGTGTAATTCCACCCAAGGTATTAATGGAGAGAGAGTCATAACTGTTGTTCTAAAAAAACTGTCTTTGAAAAGACATAAAGTGCTTTGAAATGAGGTAAAGCCCTCCTCTCTCTACAAGTACATGAACTTGTCTTAATACTGTACTTCTGTATCATTTTTATAACAAAACTGAGGAATGGTAGGAGATACAAAGTGCTGTGACTTACCACTGGCCCTGACATTCTCTGCCAAGAAAGTTGTTTTTGCCGTCTGGGTTTAGGAAGCCAGTACTGGTGATGGTGAGAAGTGGTGGTCCAACCAGCTAGGGAAATTGCACTGGAAATTACACTGTAAGGAGGCAGCTTCAGTTGTTTAGGCAGCATTCGGGGCTCCAGAGCAGGATTGCTTAATAGAGGGGAACACAGGCCTGCCAACACTACTGACTTTGTCAGCAGATTCTCCCTATGCTTTGGGTGGTGGTCTACCAAGACTCCAGATATTTGACCTTCCAGGGTGTATGGAAGTGTTAGAAGAGGGCAGTAAATCTGCACATGTAGACATGTCAGCTCTGTTCTACTTGAAAAGCTCAATTATATATGAGAAATTCAAGTTAGCGTAACCAGAATGCCTGTCTTACAGGTAGGCTGCCCTCCATATCAATACAAATACACATCACGTACTTCTCAAAGCAGAAAATAGAAAATGTCAGGTTTTAAACTACTTGTATACCTGTGCAAGCCATGCCTAAACAATAATATTAGGTGCAGTTCTATAGCATATTTAGGCAGAGGTTGCTATATACAAGTTACTTCTAGCATCTGGGATATTTATTGAACCAGGCTTTTCACATGGGCTCATGGCTTCCATAGAACAACATTTTTCAGCTGATTTGAGTCTGGCTGCCGCAGACCCTTCTTTGTGTCTGTGCTATCAGCAGCACAGAGTACTAGTTTAGGGAGCTGCTGTAGCTGAATACTTCCGTCTTTTGGAGAATTAGTTTTCATCATCAGCTCCCTGAACCAGCTTCCCATGAACTGCTGGTGCAAGAAAGGCATTAGAGATATGTTGACGGGGTTAGGGAGAAAGTTGTAACTTAGCAGTATAAGCCACTTGTGGAACAATACCTGAGTCTGAAGAACTGAAATCAAAGCAATTGAAAGGCTACTTTATATTTGCCTGCAATACCTTCCCTGAAGTTGTGTGCTTTGTGGTTTTCCTTTGTCGGCATAACTTCAATATGAAGTGTTGGATGGCAACACTAGTTAAAGGTGTTCCTGCCCCTCTGCCATGGCCTCTCACCCTCCCAGTCTTGCTGGCACAGCTATTTCTGCAGCCATGTGTTGTGAGTGGATAATTTAGTCCGCTTAAAGAATCACTGTCAAAGATACCAGAATGCAAATGATTTTAATATAAATTTGTAAAAAGCACAACTTAACAGTATTCAATGGCAAGGTTCACTCTATTACTTATTCAACGTGGAAAAGGTATACAGAGAGAAACCAAATTACAATTAAATTGGAATGATTTACTTCTGTATTGAATCGAGTTAATGTATAGAGGAGAGAAAGTAGGGGAGACCCTCCCATTAAGTCATGAGGTTCAGAGTGGACTGAAATCTACCCCTAGTCCCAGACTTGGTTAATGGTTTATGACTAAGTTTAGGTAAGGAAAGTAAAGGAATGCCTTCCTGTTGAGCCACGAGGTTCAGAGTGGACCCCCTTGCTTTCTAAATTCCTTCTCTAGAGAGGAGCCTAGATGTGGCTGAATCCACTCCTGGTCCCAGACTTGGCCCTTAGCAGCATAATCAGCTTAAACTTATTAAGATTCCTTAATCACACACACATATAGGTGTAGAGATAGACACACATAAAGAGGTATATAGAAAAAACAGAGAGCTATATCTATAAAGGTACCTATTAAACATCCCCCTCAAATTCAGTCAAATACTCACATCAAATGCTTTGTGTCACTCAATGGGTGCACAGTCGAGCCCCTGAGTTGATTGCGAACTTGAGGGTTCACAGGCTCTCAGAGGTGTCCCACTCAGAGGGACGTGCTGGTCACTGCAGTCCAGGAGACCTCAAAGGGTCTCCCTTGGGACCACTACTTATAGGACTGGGAGATGATTGATTTTAGGCATCAGTGAGTTTCCACAATCCAGGCAGGTGGTTTCTCAAGTTTTAACAGTAAGGCTGCCAGGATTGTCTGGAGATAATTGATTAGTTCTGTCTTGTTCTGTACCTTGTTTAGGCGATCACTTCCTGATACACTCAGTCCATTCTCCTCCTTGGCTACACAAGAGTGCTTGGTATGGTAGATGGACTCTCAACCGCCAAGCCCTTTGTTTAGAGGCCAAGACTTGTCAGGCAACTTAGAGCGGCCCGGGTACAAGATGAAGCAGGGGGGAGCGCACCACCACACCATGTTGCAAACTTAGTCGTGGAACTGATCTGCTCTACAGTAAAGAATGAGCATGAACAAGTCAACCTAGTATTCATGCTGATCTTTTCATACTCTGAAGCCACATCCTTTAGGTAACTCCTGCCAGTGTAGTTCTCACGTTCTCTTTTCCTCTTGATTTATCCTTTGCTGAGGATGTAGCTAAAGCATATAGTTAGACAAATGCTGATGCCCAAGATAGTGATCCTGTTTTCCTTCCAATTTGCTGCTCCCACCCGTTCTCTTCTGTTGGTTCCAATGCTTCTCCCCCTCCTTTTCATTTTTCTTTTTCTTTGAGTTAGCTTTTTTTGCATTCATAAGATGAACTCATCAGTAGACCAGGTGAGTACTACAGTTGGTACCACCCCTATCATGAGCTATTTGACTAGGGCAGCCAATGTCATCAGGCACACTTGCTTCCTGCTTTTCACTGGCTACAGCTGAAATGTAGCTGTTAACCCTAAAAAAAATTAATCCCAAGCTCCTTTGTTTTTCTTCTGTATTTTCTTATTTTTGAAGTCTTTATTTTCTTAATTTTGAAGACATTTTAAAAGCTGAAGAGTTCCCAGGTTGGAAATCATTGCTTAATTTTGCCTAAGGTATAGGGAGTAGATGGTTAAGAAAATCTATGGTGGTTCTTCCTTAGGAAACCAGGTGCAGAAGGCAGTGTCTTCCTTATTCTGTGCATGCGTGGAACCTAAATGATATAGTGACTACTTGTTGTGGTTTAACCCCAGCCAGCAACTAAGCATGATGCAGGTGCTCACTCACTCCCCTCCCGGTGGGGTTGGGGAGAGTATCAGAAGAGTAAAAGTGAGAAAATTCTTGGGTTGAGGTAAAAACCGTTTAATAGTTAAAGCAAAAGCCACACGCACAAGCAAAGCAAAACAAAACAAGGAATTCATTCATAACTTCCCATTGGCAGGCAGGTGTTCAGCCATCTCCAGGAATGCAGGGCTCCATCGCACATAATGGTTATTTAGGAACACAAAATGCCATAACCTTGAACACCCCCCCTTCCTTCTTCTTCCCCCAGCTTTATGTGCTGAACATGATGTAATAGAGTATGGAATATCCCTTTGGTCACCTGGGGTCAGCTGTCCTGGCTCTGTCCCTTCCCAGCTTCTTGTGTACCCCCAGCCTACTTGCTGGTGGGGTGGGGTGAGTAGCAGAAACGGCCTTGGCTCTGTGCAAGCACTGCTCAGCAGTAACAAAAACATCCCTGTATTATCATACTGTTTTCATCACAGATCCAAAACATAGCCCCATACTAGCTACTATGAAGAAAATTAACTCTATCCCAGCCTAAAGCAGCACAGTACTCTAAATTACAGGCTGTCAAGCATAGTAACAGTGAAAAATATTTTATTGTAGTCTTTACTTCCTGTTGGCTGTTAAGCACATAAAAAGCTGATTAAGCAAACAAAGGAATACAAAATCTTAGAGAGAATGACATATTATATGAAAAATTAAAACTTAGCCTAGATGGGGGTACTGGATGTCTACCCAGTGTCTGGACAGGTCAAAGAAACTGTCTCAGAGCTTGGAAAATTGCTGTGAAAGGTGTGCTCCTTGCATTCCCATTGGCAGTCTTTGGAAGAGCACTCTTCAGAGGGGTATAAATGGAATGTGTATTTCCTTGATCAAGATTATGATGTCAAATGAAAATGAGGGGTGACCTCATTGTGGTCTACAACTTCTTCAAGGGGGGCAACGGACCAGGAGGTGCTGATCTCCTCTCTCTGGTGACCAGCAATAGGACACAAGGAAATGGAATGAAGCTTTAGCTCTGATTTAGCTCAGAGTGGACATTAAGAAAATGTTATTCACTCAGAGGGTGATCAGCCACTGGAACAGGCTCCCCAGGGAAGTGGTCACAGCACCAAGCCTGTCTGAGTTCAAGGAGCATCTGGACAACACTCTTAGTCATGTGGTTTAGTTTTAGGTAGTCCTGTGAGGAGCAGGGAGTTGGACTCAATGGTCCTTATCGCTCCCTTCCAGCTTGAGATATTCTGCGATTCTATGAAATATTTCAAGATCTGAAAATAAACCAGAAATACAGCAACCAAGACTTGGAGCTATAACAAAGATTACATTCAGCATTTGGGAGAAGAAGGATTTGATTTACACTCAAATCTGAATTAAATTACCTTTTGGTCATAATGTAAACTCTTAAATTTGCTTTCCTGCTTTTTTGAAAACTCTACAAAGTTTTGTCCTGTTTCTTGAATTTGTGAAGACCAGCTTCCTGCTTAGTTGTTTGATCATGGTTTGTTTCCTAACACATTTGGAAGTAGATTCTTCACTTGCATAGCCTCACTGAAAATTTAATTTTTCTTCTTTATGTAAACTCAGAGCAATCTCCCTTCATTTTATTGTCAGGCCCTTCTTTTCTAAAGGATCTACATGCTAATGACTGGTCATCTACTACATGAATCTATTTAATTGTTGAATTCACAACAACCGTGCATGGCAGGAGCAGTGCTAAGAGGGCATGCAATTCCTAAAACTGCTGTTAGGTAGACAAGAGGAGGATCTTAACAATTATTCTTCTCAGAGCTGCATAGAGGCCATATAGGAAATGCTTTGATCAGGGTTAGCTGTCATGAGACCAGGATGATCCAATTTTATCTGCTCTATATAGTTGATTAAAAAGTGAATGAGAACGTACATTACAAGTGGTTAGGTTGGGGTGGATTAAAATAAATAATCCTAGTAAGATTAATTTTTTTTTCTGAAACATGATCAGATAGCATTGATCCTCTTGCTTACATGCAGTGCATTTGGAGGCAGAGGAAAGAGATGAAAATATAACCTGCAAGATAAGTCATTGTGTAGTTGGATGTTTCCTCATTTTACCAAATATTGGACAATGTTAGATGTTTTAAGTAAGTGGCTTGGATGGCATGCATCACCTGCAGCTCAAATGCAAGAGTACAGCCTAGGAAACAAGCCTCTATTAAATAGCTGCTGCAGGTGCGAGGGTGTCTGAAAGTGCCAAGGATCTGCAGAGAGCAACGGTGCCTTCGGACGTGGGTGTAGGGGCATTTAGTGACTTAAGGTGTTACTGTGGGTCTTAAACAGACACTTTATTCTGACTGCATTAAGGGTGGCTGGGTTTCTTCCAAGGAGGTATCAAGCAGGTAGTGTGAGAAGTCAGTGGAAATGTTCTGTGATTTTGGCTCAATCCATTAAAGATTCCTACTAAAAAAGAACAGAGTTGAGAGTCACTGCTTTTTGAGAATTATTTCACCTGAGATGATAGTTTTAGTGAATCTTCATTTTATGCATGCAGCCTATGTTCAAGTGTTGAAAGAACTGTGATTTAACTTTAGGTCCGATTGTTCTTGCTTATCCAGGTTGGGGTGACATGCAGCATTTGCCATTCATGTGGTTTTATTCCTTTTCAAAACCTTTCACACTAAATGGAGTATTAGGTGAATTATACTGCTATATAATATATGCTTTGATGAACCTGGATGCTTTGCAGAGATTGGACACATGCCAGAGGAAACAGCATAATTTTGGAATTCCAACACCTGTATTTTGGGGGTTTTTTCCATTATTGGTAGACCATTGGGATTGTGGAAACACACTATATTATGATAATGATGCAAAGGATATTTCTACATACATGCAAACTCTTACTTTTCAGTTCATATGCATCCCTGAAGTTGAGTATCTTACTACTCAAGTTCCCTACTGCTAGTAGACCTGACCACAGTATGGTTTTTTGAAAACATGTTGAATCTAAATGTAACCACTCCTTATTTTCCTGAATTTCAACATAGAATCATAGAATCATAGAATGGTTTGAGTTGGAAGGGTTCTTTAGAGGTCATCTGGTCCACCCCCCCTGCAATGAGCAGGGACATCATCAGCTGGAGCAGGTTGCTCAGAGCCCCGTCCAACGTGACCTTGAAGAATGTTTCCAGGGATGGGGCATCTACCAGCTTGCTGAGTAACCTGTGCCAGTGTCTCACCATCTCACCACCCTCATTGTGAAAAATTTCTTCCTTATGTCTAGTCTAAATCTCCCCTCTTTTAGTTTAAAACCATTACCTCTTGTCCTATTGCTACAGGCCCTGCTAAAATGTCTGTCTGCATCTTTCTTATAAGCCCCCTTTATGTACGGGCAGGCTGCAATAAGGTGTCCCCAGAGCCTTCTCTTCTCCAGGCTGAACAACCCCAACTCTCTCAGCTTGTCCTCACAGGAGAGGTGTTCCATCCCTTGGATCCTGTTGGTGGTCCTGCTCTGGAGGGCTCCAGAGCTGGATGCAGGACTCCGGGTGGGATCTCACCAGAGCAGAGCAGAGGGGCAGAATCACCTCCCTCAACCTGCTGGCCACGCTGCTTTGGATGCAGCCCAGGATACGGTTGGCCTCTGGGCTGCAAGTGCACATTGCTGGCTCATGTCCAGCTTTTCATCCACCAGTGCCCCCAAGTCCTCTCCACTCAATCCATTCACCACTCAGTCTGTACTGACACTGGGGATTTCCCCAACTGAGGTGCAAAGGCAAAAAATCAAAACCAGAAAAATTATACATCCAAATCAAAAGAACACAGCTGTGCTGAAACAAAGCATGAGAAATTTTCTTAAAGGGAGCAGGCTGAGCAATTTGTCAAAAATAAGGATCAAAAAGTGAAAGCTGGAATACAGCCTTAGCTCATGTACGCAAAGCCCAAGATTTCTGAGATATGGGCAAAAATGTGTGGAGCTATTCATGTACGGATGAACGCATCTACATTTTTAGAAAAAGGGCTTTTTGTCATATTTTTGAGGAATCAAAGGAATGTAGGTCTCTCTGTGTGTGAAACTTGTTGCCAGTTGCAGACCAGATCTAAGATATGATAGAAAAGAGAGTGGGTCTTGCACAGCTGAAATTCTGTTCTGTGATGCACTGAGAAGAACTAAGGGAAAATTGTGAGTGGGAGAAAGGTAAAGAACATACGTATCTCACCGTATCCCCTCCCACCTAATAAATCTATGTGCAAACTTCTCTGCAGAAAAATTCTTAAAACATTCTTGATAAATCAGTGGTTTGTTTTCCTGCTTGCAAAAAATTAAATTCAGTCAAATCTGCACCATTCCTTTGGGTTTCAGAATTTGGAGGATATTTTGGAATTCCAGAGCAAACAGTGACAGATTCGTGGTACTATTTAATGTAAAGGAAGTCTGACATTTACTGTTCCCTATTTTCAAAAAACAATTTTGTCTACTTTAATTTCCTTCATTCACAGGACTTTAGACATAATTACAGGGTACTCGTGAAATAACAGTTTGCTATGAGGTTGTGCATATGCGATGTGATAGAGGATGGACACTCCAACTGAAATCAAGAGGGTCTTCTTCCATGAAGACAGCTGTGTAAAATGCTTCCAGGTGCTGCTACAGGAGCTACGGAAGTTTTCCACTGCATTGTCTGAACCCCATATCAGTGAACCCTTTGGTTTGCGCAGAATATGTCTAGTCCAGTACGTCTTGCTCAAAGGAACTCTCTGCTCTGGTTCGTTTCTCTCCCTTTGTGTACTCCCCTGCTCTCCCATACATGTATTTTTAGTTCTGTCCATCTCATCCTTCTGCTGTAACTTCCGATGACTTGCTGTCATCTGTTAACAATTTGCAAGCATCTGTTTCATGTCAAGGCATGTGAAAACAAAACCGGGAAAATGGTCTTCCTCGAAACTGACTCACTCCAGCAGCAGCCAGAATGTCCTCATGTAACTGAGGTAAGATACTCCTGAAAACTGGCAGACTGAAAAACACTGATTGGCTGGTATAGTATAAGTATGCCTGTAATAAGAGCTGTATCTGTCATAGAAGTATCTAATGACATAGAAGAGGGATTTCCTTCCCCTGGGAATGATGGTAGTTTGTTGTCCTAGGAGTTCAAGGATTTCTGGAGCCAGGACAAAGATTTTTATTAACTGCCCAGAAGTGCCACAGAGAGGCTGAATGGCAGGTCACAGATGTATAAATGTCATGATCTGGACAGTCATTGCAATTTAATCTCATCATGTACAGCTATTACTGGTTTGCCTTTAATACTTAGGGAAGATGTTTATTTTCATGAAAGTAATGGTTGGAGAACATGACAGTCTCCTGATATTTTAATCACTTGTTGAGATAAATAGTACAGAAAAGGTCACTACGGAAATTTCTCAGAGAGCTCTGCTTTCTGCTAATACATGAGGCCTCCAAGTGACCAAAATGATAAAAGCTGTTTTCTAAATTTCTGTTGGTTCACACATCTCCCAAGTGTTTTCACACTGGCTCAGAAACACAGCTGTGTAATCTCTGTTTTGTTTTAACTTACTATCTTTTCCTATTCCCTGTATTTTGAGGGATGTCTAAACAATTTGTGATGAGTACTTTTAGAGGATTAAAGCAGGACTCTTCATTACAGACTATAAATATGTCTTAAAAGAAAGACTGTGAAGACACAAATGTTTTGCAAACAACTAAAATACTGTATTTGATCATTATCAACTTGTAACCGTGTAGACCTGTAATAAAGTATTGACATAGCCTGTAACAGGCCATAAGCCTTGTACTGAGTTTCCGAGGCCTCAGGACCGAAGCTTGTCAGACTTGCTCTGTCTGAACATCTTTTGGTCTGTTTGCATCTTTGCTTTGCTTCGTTTAACTGTGACAGCAGTTTCTCCAGTTGATGAGTTTTCTATGGCTAATTTATTTTTCTTTTTTATCTTTGAATGGTACAATGACAGTTTTAAATAGGAAATATTAACAAGAAGTTACACTGTGTAGAAAGGTATTTATGATTCTAATATGATGAGGTTATGTAGAGAAATGTGGTTCTGGTATAATAGCAGAGCCTTGGGAAGCGGAGACATGGGATACGGTGTACATAGGCTGATAAGAGACAGAGCACACAGTTGGCACCGGAGACCTCACAGCTACAAGCAATTCACCAGCAGGCAATTAAGAGAAATGCAGGCCTGGAGCTGGACACGACTGTTTTTAGGGGTAGCAAAGACGACAAAGAAACTATCTAATAACATACATGGAAGGCACTATATATTGTAAACTCAGATGTAATGTGGAGCTGCAGACTAGCAAAGAGAAAGCAAGGTGTAAAAAACAAACATACAAAAATAACTCCAAGTGGGCCTTAGAGGGAGGAGGAAGAAACCATCAACGTTAACGTTGTATTCGTCCTGGTGGAGGACTTACAGATGCTGATGACTCACTGTAACACCTGCCTCCTCAATCGAAAGAGACCACTGACCTTGGGGTCTAGGGAAGGAAGGGAGAAGGGTGAACATAAGACTGGGAGAAGGGTAGAAACCAAGAATTATGTGTGGAATGATTTTGTCTATTATTATTATTATTATTACTATTATTATTACGATTATTATTACGATGATTATTATTACTATTGTTAATATTCAGCATAGGCATATCCTTTCTTGTCCTGTAATAATTACATCTGGATTAATAATAATTCTTCAATGACGCTTTTAAGATTTCAATTATACTCACAATAAATTTTTTACTTTATAAATAAGGTGTGTTTCATCTTTATTGTAAATAAGATTTTGAGTGTAACAAGTGTGGTGTGCAGACAGTAAATTTCTGTCTCAAGAACATACATTTGCTAGGAAGCTTAGAGTTTTGGGACAACCCCTGTTATGGATAAGTGTTAATTTGCTGTACTCAGCATCTGGAAGGAATAATGCATTAGACTGTTTAATAAAGGTAGGAATGATACCACAAAAGTGATACTGTTTTGTCCCTCTCTGCAAAGCATAAAACGTTATTCAAATCTAAATAATCACAGCTGTTCATGTTTGGTTTGTAAAAAGTCATGCATTTGCTACTTTAACTATAAAGGAAAAAATTAATGCTAATAACACTTCACACTCTATATTTTAACCTGTATCTAATTAAAAAAAGAAAAATTTGCCCCTCACATGGTTTTGATGGTATACGTTTTTGAAAGAGAACTTGCAACTGTATTGTCTATGCATGCTAGCCTTCATTGGGTAAGTACTTGATGCGGTTTTTTTAAACATGATTAATGGGGTATCTTGTTTAAAAAATATGACATCACAACCTAATTGAGGTTGGGATCCAGATCTCTAGTCCAACCTGTGGCCCAAAGCAGGGTCAGACTGGGTTGCTCTGGGCTTTATCCAGCTGGGTCTTAAAAACCTTGAAGGGCTGAGACTGCTACTACTTGGGCTCCACTGCCTGACTCCACGAGTCCTGCCACACACCTTAGTAAAGAGTCTGGCCCTGCCTTCTCAGTAACCTCCCTGTAGGTGTTAGAAGGCTGCTGTTAGGTACCCCCGAGCCCTTCTACTCTCCAGGCTGAACAAGGGTGGTTCCCCCAGACTCTGGCAGTGCCTCTTCTCCACGCCCTGACTATCTTGGTCACTTCCTGCTAAACCTGATCCAACTGATCAATCTCTGCCTTGTATTGGGGGGCCCAAAACTGGCCACAGTATCCAGATGTGGTCTAAGGACTGCCTAATAAAGGGAGATAATTGTTTCCCCTGGTGTAGTGGCTACCCTCCTGTTAGTATAGCCCAGGATGTTACTGGCCTTCGTTGCTGCCAGGCATGCATTGGGTTGTGCTTAGCTTGCTGTCCACCAGTACCTCCCAGACTTTTTCAGCAGAGCTGCTACCTTTGCTGGTCAGTCCTCAGCCTTGCACACAACACCAGAGTGTTGCAAGTAGTTAGTGCATCCTGGGTGCAGGACTTTGCACCTGCCTTTTTTGAATTTTGACAGGGATTCCTGCTCGGCCCATTCCCCCACCTGACCCTGCTGAATAGCAGCCCTTCCCTTGGGCCTGTCCACTTAGGTCTCACGGCTTGGTGTTACCTGCAAAGTTGCTGAGGGTGTGCTCTGTCTCTTCCCCAGGGTTATTTGCCGATACTAAAGAGGACAAGGTCCCAGGGTAGACCCTGACAAACTACACTCGTTA
Source organism: Phaethon aethereus (assembly GCF_964289735.1). NCBI lineage: Eukaryota > Metazoa > Chordata > Aves > Phaethontiformes > Phaethontidae > Phaethon > Phaethon aethereus. The sequence continues at coordinate 32,680,127 of NC_138577.1, read as the reverse complement.
ACAGCTTCTCAGTAGGGTACAAAACTTTAACCACTACACTTTGACCTTGATTTCAGGCAATTTTTCACTCATCTAATCGTCTACCCATCCACACAGACGAAGCACAAAAACAATGTGGGAGACCATGTCAGAAGTCCTGCCAAAGTCAATATAATACTGTAACTTCTTTCTCATCTAAGAAACCATTCTGGTATAAAATAGAACACTTGGGAAGTAGTTACCTGACAGTACTAAAGGAATTCTGTATCAAACTCAAAAGAAAAGATTCAGATCTCCAAGGAGAAGACATGACAGGAACTCTTTTGGCAATTTAAGTCTTAACAATCCTCTTTAAAGTATTTCTTGTGCTTGAAAAAATGCTGAGAAACCTGAAAGACTCTCTGTTGGAAAGAATATTTGGACTTCTTTGAAACACTGTTTTGATTACTGTTCAGCCACCATAAGGGCAACCTCAATAAAGCTCACTGAGCAAGAACTGGGATTTTAACTTATACCTATATGCTACATGTGTGATTAAGGCATCTGGTCTGTAAGCAGAAAAAGGTTAATTCAGAATACAATGCAAGTTGTATTAATTATGCATTGGTTACTGTGCTAAGATACAAATAACTAAGTCTGAATGAAGACAATAAAATGTCGTGTTCCAAACATTAGCATAATGGCCGCAGAAAAAATCACGTGCATATTTTAAAACTCAGAAAAGCTGTGTAAAACATTGTATGTGAACTAATGAACCAAAGACCTGTTTCAGTAGGACAAATCCTCCTGTGATTTCCTTTTACACTTCTGAATATGTCACAAATATTGTGCAAATCCAGTAGGACAAGGTTTGGACTCCGGCAAACATAGCCCAGGAGAGGGTAACAATCATTTATTTTACTACATAATTTTTATAATATAAGTACCCACTGTTGTTCTGCAAAGGCCGTGTTAGTAAGACCATGTGTGTGTGTGTGAGAGAAGTGCCTTTCTATCCACTTCCACCCCTTCTTTGCATATCCTTTATGAAGTTCAGACAGGTTATTAAGTAATCTTCCACAGTGGGATTATTTTAGCACTCCTCCGTGGAGTTTTTCTGAGCTGTTCAACAGTGCCTGTAGAGAGGCTGAACCTCAGGTTCCCCCTTTAACAGGCAGATAAATTATTTCTGCTTTTTATACATGGTGACTTTGGAGATAAGGGTTAATGGTCTCTCTGGCAAATTTTGTTGCATATTTATCCCATTTTTCCACAGATTTACTTTAGGAGCACTCTGGTGTTTTCTGTACATTTTGTGGACTTCCACCTTTCAGGAGTCTGTGAAGTGTGGAGCTTAAAATGAACCGCATGGCTTCTATCATCTAAATGGCTTCTTGTCACCAAATTTTGTTTAAGACTGTGGTGCTTTGGCAGACTGAGATGTTGCCCTGGGAACATTCAGTAAAGCCTTGACTGTTTCACTCTTTCTCTCCTACTGCATTCTAGAATAAAGGTATTACTAGGTTCCATTATGGAGGTTCACATTGCTCAATGTAATAAGATTTATGCTCATACTAAGATTTCTGTGCTAAGCCAGTGCCTTCCTACTTAATTGTTAAGGTGATTTATTTCGTCAGCTGGGCAGTTTTTGGGCTACATTCCCATTTTCATACTGTTAAGTACCACACGTCCATTTGAATGTTTTCTTACCGCTGTTGCAAAATCTTTTGTAAAAGCATTGAAGTTAAATAAGGTTTTAAAACAGAAAGCTGAATTTCATTAAGATTTTGGCTTTAGCTCTGCTTTCTGTGAGATAATTTTGTTCACTTGTGGCCTGTCTAGATCCCAGTGGTTGAGATCCATCAGCATGTCCAGAACCTTTAGCAGGAAGGCTCACTCCTCCTGCTGTGGACATCTCAGTGGACACTCAGCAAGTGGTACAGCCTTCTGTTCTAGTTACAACACTCTGTTCTGCTGTAACTGAGAGTGCCCGACTCCTGCCTGCGGGAAGGGACCTCTGGACGTCGTTTGGAAGAACGCTGCTCAAAACAAGGCCAACCTGCAGCGGTTCACATCCAAGTATCTTAAAGAAAGTTCAGACAGAGCTTTCTTTAAAATGCGGCTGTCTGCTGCCGTACGGCTGGAGCTTCGTTGTCAGCGACCAGCAAGAGCTGGGCTGCTGCACGGTGGGGTGGATGAGCCGGGAGCAGAGTCAGGGCGCTCACCCGACAGCCACAGCCCCACGGCACCTGCGCAGGGCGGTATCCTCACGATAGTTTCAGCACCGCGACTGGCGACAGGCTGAGGCATGGACTGAGGGCTCCGCCGGCAGGCGAAATGGGGCTCTGGGGCAGAGGGGGTGTGGGGAGGTAGGTCAGGGCCAGTTAGGGCAGCGATGCCCGAATGCACTCCGATGCTTTACTTTCTAAAACACGATTTGCTTTGGTTATATCACTCACACACACACCACGCACACGCCCCCCCCCCCCCTCCCCTTTTACGTAAAGGATCTTTCCTTCCTGCCCCTGACTGACAGCCAGAAAAGCTGCCACTGTCTTTTCCCTGGGAGGACCGGCCCCGGCTCCCCACCAAACACCACCACCACCGCCCCGGTCCTGCGGAGGACGGCCGAGGCGGTGCTCCCCGTGAAGGCGGAGCCCCTGCCCGTCCCCCTGCCCGTCCCTCTGCCCGCGGGAAGCAGCATGGTGGTGCAGCCGCTGCTGCGCGCCGTCATCATGGGGCCTCCGGGCTCCGGGAAAGGCACCGTCTCCGCTCGGATTATCAAACATTTCGGGATGAAGCACCTCTCCAGCGGCGACCTGCTGAGGGACAACATGCAGAAGAAGACAGGTGGGAAGGGGGACAGTTCAGAGCAAGCAGGCGGCGGCGGCGGGGGCGGGTGGGGGGGTGGCGGCGGGGACGATCCGGGGCGGGCGAACGCCACCCCCTCCCTCCGCGGGAACCGGCCCCGCGCAGCCCGGCCCCCCGTGGGAGCTTCGTCAAAGGGGTTTTCTTGCTCCCTAGCCCCACCTCTGTGTGCCCACCCCAAATGGCCACCGAAATGAGCCTCCAGCTTTCAGCCGAGGAGCTTCTCAAAGCTGTCACTTGGCATCTTCTTTGTGAAGGAGGCGTATCTGGCGTTTATCGCGTTTTCCTGCTTTTGTAACACCTAATTGTTTCCTCGTCTTGGTGCTTTTTGTAAGCACCCAGCGTTTTTTGTAGGTGTTTGTGACGGTCTTCCAGCTGAAGCATCTTGAAAGGGGGAAAATATTCATGTTTTTAACAGACGGGGCAAGAGGAGGATGTCCGGGCAATCAGACTTTTTCAGACCCCTGTTAGATGGCTAGAAGTAGAGGCACCTAGCACTACCAGCTATTCCAAATTCAGAAGGCTTTGTCGCAGACTGGCAGACGTAGCTGTAGTGGTGCTTTCCAAAAGCCATGGGCAAAATTTTCAGATTATTATTACCTAACAAAAAGTTCGTATCGTGCTTAGATTTCAGCATAGTCTGTGCATACAGAGTTGCTTGTGTTAGGAAATGATGTGAATTATACTTACTATATAGTCCTAGCTTGACCTCTGGCTCTCTGTTGAGATGCCACCACCCGTCTCTCTGCTGCATTTTTGCAAAGATGAAAGGTCCCGCCTGACTTCTGCATCTGCTTTTCTTCACGGTGGGGTTGCAAACCTTGTAAGAACCATTTCAGGTTGCATGTGATGAACTGGGAGTATTCTTATTCCCAGCACTTGGAAGCTGCAGAGGACTACATTCGCTTGTACGTATCACTGCAATATTACGGTTAGGTAACTGGCAGTCTTGGTTTTGGAAGCTTACTAGTGTGTTTGAGGGTGAAAAATTGTCTGTATTGTGAAATAAATTGTGATGTGATGTGATTTCCACATCTCTTTTTCACACAAGTTCTGTTTGCTCTGTAAGAACAATGACTTTGGCTTAGTTGACCAACTTTACTACAGTTGATATCTACAAGTTAAACATTTGCTAGGAGCACCACCTCTGCAGGCATATCTGATCACATTCATGCTTTTTCTGTTTGTTTGGTTGCGCAAGTGTAAGTTTTTATTTACAGAGGGTCACAAAAACAAAATTGTTGCTGTTGATATCTTTCAATATAGGTCAGACCTAGTGAGAAGGGAAGGTGTTCCACAAGATGAAGGAAATATGTTGTTTACTAAATACTTCAGGTTTTGTGCTCTTTCAGTATGTCTTGGAAGCAAGATCAAAGAGACCCAGAATCAAGCTGAAGGGTGTGTGAGAAGAGGAAACTGCAAGTGGAAATACCCCATTGCTTGATTTGAGGAGGAAGCCATGAAGTAGTGGAAAGAAAAGTGATGTGGCAAAGTATTCTAGGTGGGTTGGACAGATGAAAGAATGTGCAGGAGAACCAGGATGTGAAATTAGAGTGTAGCAGACACGTTAAAACCCTGGGTGTGAGGAGACAAGCCAGTGGAGGGTGTAAGAGATGATCACATTTGCTCCGAATTAGTTGGTGTAGAACTTACAGGAATCTGATACAGACTTTTTCATTCACTAATTAACCCAGATGAAGCTCTGTCTTATTGAAAGTGAGTCACTGTTTGCAGAAATTATCTGCAAAGGATTGAGATGAATACTGAGGTAGCAGGAGTAAGCCGTAGACTGAAGGAGGGAGAGGGACTACGAGGCAACTTGGAGAGCTTTGACAAGTTTAGTAGAGGCAAAGAGTTTATGAGTTTTAATTATAATAGAGGAGTCCTGCAATTCTCAGTTCTCTGGGATCTAGGTTAGGCTAAGTTGGGTAGTTAAAACACCTGGAAAATTAAGTGTAATTAACAATAGTTACACAATGCCATTTTTAGTATTTGCTGTCTTGTGAAAATGGACTTCGTCTGTTGAAAATTCCTGTTGAACATGTAAGCGTCCTTAGCAATTTGCAGTTATTACCATGTTCTGCTGCTTTGGAGAGTGGAGAGTCTGTGACCACCTCTCTAGCGCTGAGCGACCTGTTGTCTGAATATGGCTAGAGCTTGTTTGCTGTAATGTGGTCAGGACATGCCAGTCTCTTGCAAAACCATGAAACACGGATACCTGTTATTACCTAGACAGGAAAGAATCCTATGTGGCCTTTAATTCCAAAGATTGCCATGCCTGCAATGGTTTCAGACCCAAGCTGAAAAAAACCCAGAACAAAAAAAACCCAACAAAACCTTGTGAAATCCCACCCTCAACAACAGGGGAAAAAAAAAAAAACAAGCTATGGTCTACTATGCAACCTTTTTGTCCTAACTTAAAACTATTTGGGCACAGTTGTGCCTATTTTCTTTCTCTCTAATAGTCACTTTCTAAATGACCTGAGGTTTGTAGAGAGAGGCAGCATGTTTACAGCTCTGTTGGTCTAATAATAGGACCTTACAATTTGCTGTACTCTAAACCTCTCTGGGCTCAAAAGCTCATTTGTCTTTCCAAAGTACATTACTACCATTCTCTATCAACCTTGCCTTGCGCATGTTCTTAGATCAGTGTGGCTAGAGCAACGCTGCAGCGTAAATCAGTAACAGATCCAAGCATCAAGTGTACATTAAACTATCTAGATGTAATTTATTCCTCCTCACAGCCTACTTTTGCAGGGTACATAGTTCAAAGTGCTGGCCTCAAAAAAAGGAGGTAGGGAAAAGAGTAGACTCTTTGTACCCAGGCAGGCTGTCACCTTCTTTCCAGTTTGTGATGTGCTGGAGGGCTCAAGCACCAGAGTCTGACTCTTTCCCACATTGTGAGGATTATTTGAAGTCTGACCAAGGTGCATAGTGCCTGTTTCTAAATGGGCTTCAAACTTTTCAAAGCCTGACTATGGGTGTGAACACCCAATAAGGGGAAATTGTCCCTTTATTACTTTTTTTTTCTCCCCCAGCACCAAAACTACTGTTTGCATTACTTGAGGGCATTGCTTTTCCATTGCTTTTCAGCTGCCTTGTCTGAAGAAGAGCCTCCGTACTACTGCACGTTCCAATACTGCATCGAGTGATTGGACTGGCATTCTTCATTGCTTTCTGCTCGAAGTGGTTGTATCTTGTGTTTGTATGTCAGTCCATCCCATTTGCTCTTCTGTTTAGTTTACTTTAGCTTGATCTGAATTGGCTGCAAGTAAAAGCTTCTGCTCATCGACGGTCAAACCAATCTAGCTGCTATTTTGGGTGACTTACATAATCGGGTAATTGTTTTATAAACAAAGGCCATGGAGACTTTGTGCCTAGGACCCTCAGGGGTCTATACTGGGATCAGTACTCTTTAATATCTTCATCGGTGACACAGGTGGTGGGATCGAGTGCACCCTCAGCATGTTTGCAGATGACAACAGGCTGAGTGGTGTGGTTGACATGAGGGATGGGATGCCATCCAGAGGGACCTGGACAAGCTCAAGGAATGGGCCCATGTGAACCACCTGAGGTTCAACAAGGCCAAGTGCAGGGTCCTGCACCTGCGTTGGGGCAACCCCCGGTATCAGTACAGGCTCAATACAGGCTGGGGGATGAAGGGCTTGAGAGCAGCCCTGCCGAGAAGGACTTGGGGGCACTGGTGGATGAAAAGCTAGACATGAGCCAGCAATGTGCCAACCGTATCCTGGGCTGCATCCAAAGCAGTGTGGCCAGCAGGTTGAGGCAGGTGATTGTGCCCCTCTGCTCGGCTCTGGTGAGGTCCCACCTGGAGTCTTGCGTCCAGCTCTGGAGCTCTCAGCACAGGAAAGACATGGACCTGTTGGAGCGGGTCTAGACGAGGGACACAGAAATGATCTGAGGGATGGAACACCTCTCCTGTGAGGACAGGCTGAGAGAGATGGGGTTGTTCAGCCTGGAGAAGAGAAAGCTCTGGGGAGACCCTATTGCAGCCTTCCAGTACTTACAGGGGGATTATAAGAAAGATGGGGACAGACTTTTTAGCAGTTACTAAAACGTTGCGGTAGGACAAGGGGTAGTGGTTTTAAACTAAAAGAGGGCAAATTTAGACTAGACGTAAGGAAGAACTTTTTCACAATGAGGGTGGTGAAACACTGGCACAGGTTGCCCAGAGAGGTGGTTGATGCCCCATCCCTGGAAACTTTCATGGTCAGGTTGGATGGGGCTCTGAGCAACCTGCTCCAGTTGAAGATGTCCCTGCTCACTGCAAGGGGGCCTGGACTAGATGACCTCTGAAGGTCCATTCCAAGCCAAAGATTCTGTGATTCTATGATTCTATGACACAACCCAGGCAAATTAATTTCTTCCTGGCAATACCCATGATTTGTGTGATCTACAGCATGCTGCTGCCTGTCATGTAGGAGCATGACATCCGGAAGTGTGATGCCTGTATGGTATTTTAGCGAGCCAGTGGGCTAAATGACTGGTATCAAAGGTTAGTCAGTTCCGTGGGAAAATACTAGTGTCTGCACGCTCCCATAAATAGTTAACAACATCTATAAACATCCTCTTGTGGCTCTAGTAATCATAGAAATACATATCTGGCCAGCATGTCCCACTGCTTACTGCTCTTTTAAATACCAAAGGCCTTGCTCTTTGTAGTGAAGTCACAAATTAATTACTAGCCAACACTGAGAAAATAGTATTCTTGACAGGAAACCTGAGGGCTGCTGTCCAAAACACAGCCTCGCACTAGGTTCTATGAAGAAAATTAACTCTATCCCAGCTGAAACCAGGACACTTAATGAACTTGTATCCTTTATGTTTCTTCTTTAAAGACTCTTTTCTCTAATGGCTTCTCCTGATTTTAGTTACTGTAACCTAGTATTTCAGATACTTACTAGTAAAATTATTCAGAAGGTGTGGGGATAGAGGTGTGCTGAATGCCCTGTTGCCAACTGTGGAACTACAGACAGATCAAATTAAAACTGGTGTATAGTTGCATGATCAGATCCTAACTGATCATCTGTTTTTTAACTGCAGCAAACGTACTGTCTGTCTTGTTTACAACTTTACTGTTCTGCGCCATCCTGATCAAAACAAATTTTTTGCAGGCTTGTGGGCTGTTTTTTTCACTTGCTGGAGGTCACGGATAGTGTAATGTGACTTCCCTTACTTTTGCAGAAGTTGGAATCCTTGCCAAGTCCTACATTGACCAAGGGCGGCTTATTCCAGATGACATCATGACGCGACTAGTGCTGAGTGAGCTAAAAGGTCTAGCTCAGTACAACTGGCTATTGGATGGTAAGTTAGCATATTGATATCACTCTATAGAGAGAAAATCTGCACTGGAAAGCAGTGCTTTGGTCACCTGTGGGTAGTTACGCTCCAGCACCTATCCTTGCGTCGTAGTAACTGGGCAGTATTTGTTGCCAGCTTGTTGTGAAATCTTCAGCAGCAAGCCTGCCCCAGTTTCTTTGGCTGTGAAATGATTTGGGTGCATCCTGCCTTCAGAGCATTACAGGGATGTATAATTCACACTGAAAAGGGTAGTTCAACACTCCAGTAAAATTTCAAAACTTGCGGTTCTGGTAATTCTTATGCTTTATTTCTCCTTTAAAATATGCTTTGAGAAGTTTCTTTTTTTAAAGCCTTTTCTTGTTAAAGTCCTTGAGGAATAGAATACTTTTGAAGAATGGGGCTGAGGAATTATTTAAACGGAAAGGTAGGTATGTGATGCAGCAAGAAGGTAGGTATGGAAAGCAAGTGCTGCAGCAGCACATTGGGTAATAAATCACTAACAAAAACACTGCTTAAGTGCTGTAAAAGGTCTCTTTCATTTGCTCTTTGGTTCTGTTTCCTGGAGTGAATTGTTCTGCAATTCTGCAGCATAAGCTCAGTATTCATGGTAGAAAGAAAATGCATTTGCCGCTGTCTTCATGAACATGGAGTGAAAAAACACTGCTTATGTGCTCTGAAAGGTCTCTTTTGCTTGTTCTTTGGTTCTCTTGTTACCCTAGCTCATGGGAGTACAGTTGGACACGCAACAAAAAGATAGTGTCTAGGCTGGATGTGTGTATTTTTTGGATTCTAGTCACAACCTGTCTCAGTAGATAAAACTAAAAAACTGTTGGTGTGGCTTTTTATTTAGAGGGAGTGAAAAATCCACAGCATGCTCTGTCCCTTAGTGCTTTATCATACTTGCTTATTGTACAGTGATCTGTTCTGGTGGCTTTAGTCACAGTTATGTTCTTCCTCAGTGAAACAAAGTCTTAATTCCCACAGTGAACAGCACAATGAAACCTAATCAATAAAGAGCTGCAGGTGTTTTTTTGGGGTTTTTTTTTTTTTTCTTTAGTTCCAGGTCGTGTGTACACAAAGTTCCAGTCTTGTGGTTCTGGATGTGTAGCAGTATAGCTGGGCACACTGGCAACTCTTAACAGGAGGATGGTGTGGAGACCATAAGAGAATACATCAATTCCTGCTGCATGTTAATGTGCTGCCGCCTTTAAACTTTTGGAGCAGAAATTTTGTCTGCATCAGCATTTGTAATAAGACTCAGTGAATTACACTAGGGATAGCTCTGGCATAATTGACTCTGTAGGAACAATACTGTTCTGTTGAAGCGTATTAACCAGAAAGTCTTTAGTTTGGTAACTGCAACTCAAAACAAACAGTTTGAGGTCAGCTAGGTCAAACTAAGTAGAGTTGCTGAAATGGTTGTATGCTCAGTTAGCCAAATACCCATTTCCACTGCCTTACCATAGGTTGGTGGCTGCTAGTCATAGCAGATGTAGCAGTCTGAGTCATGTGTGGGGGGGTATGATCTGCTCAGATTTTTGTGCTGTACAATTAGGGCACTTTTCTCTGTGCTCCTGGATTCTTCATAATTCATCATATCTTTTAGATAATTTTTTTCTGTATTGAGAATACATGGTATGTAGCAAACACTGGTTCAGTTTCAATTAAATCCTTTTGTAAAGGCATTTTAATTTGTTGAAGAAGTTTTTCATTACTAAGTCCCAAAGTAAACTCATTTTCCAGCTGCATAACTAAGATGTGTGATGGCTGACTAGCTTGTTAGTAGTAAGACAGAACAGCAGTGCTGGAGTCCTGGATCTCCGTCTGCTCTTAACATTTAGAAGCACTTCTACGAGATAATGTGAACGTGAGAGGAACAGGATGAGGGCAGTTGATGACTGTGATGCAAACCGGGTGCATCAGACTTCATGTACAAGCAACAGCTGGGTCTGAGTTAATCAACTCTTTCCTTTTGTGATGTGTTAGACAAAACTCAGTAGATAATTTTTTTTTGTCTTCCCTATTGTAAGGTTATTTCTTGGCTGGTTACTTACTCAGGCAATGGCATCATCAACCAATGTTATGCAAAGAAGAGTTTCTTAAGTACCTATCAGTACTTGCCTTTATAGAGAGGTTTACTTATATACTATGTTGAAAATTAAAAGCTACTGAAAAACATGAGGCAGTGCAAGAGCTTTGTGGGTAGAGATATTATTCCAGTGAATGTATGGTGCAATAGCATGTTCTGACGTAGCTGTGACCACCAGTTATTTTGGTCAATTTTTAATTTTAAGTTCTTTGTGGAGACCTTGGTTTTCTTGTTCACTGCCGCCCTGCCCCGCCCCCCGCCCCTTCTTAAGTTCCACTAGATTTCTCTGGTAGTAACACGTGCCTTTAGAGTGCCATGACACACTGAAAAATACTTGGAAAATCTGATGTCTCCAACCTTTACAGTATAATGACACTTTTTTTTTTCTTCTGACAATTATTTTCTCTAATGACTGAATCCAGGTAATTTTGCTATAACTCTGCCATTGGATTTTTATGGAGTTGTTTCCTTTAAAAAGGTTTCCCCAGAACAGTTGCTCAGGCAGAAGCCCTGGATAAAGAATGTCAAGTAGACACTGTGATTGACCTAGATGTGCCATTTGAGACCATAAAATGTCGGCTCACAGCACGTTGGATCCACCCTGCTAGTGGCAGGGTCTACAATCTTGAATTCAGTCCTCCCAAAGTGCAGGTAAGCAATACACGCTGGTGTCAACACTAAATAAATATTGCATTGCATTTGGTAATTGCAGTAAGATAATATTTGCGTATGTTGTTGCAAAACACAGTTGCTCAGAAGAAAAAAGGCTCATTTCATCTCTTTGGAGCACAAAACCTTTCTGGTAACACCCTGCCTGTGAGTGTATGTTAGTGACCTGGTAGAAGCTCAAGCTGATTTTGTCCCCTGCAGAATAGAACACCGTGGTGTTTTGTAAGCTCTTGTTAAAGCTGTTCACTGATCTGGAACACTCTCAGTCTTGCACACTGGCATAG